>NC_081293.1:30428500-31744000 GCF_030435805.1 Mustela lutreola | reverse complement strand
TATCACTTGAAAATATAAGGAAAATTCAACTTAAAATTGTTCTCTAATATCAGCTAATATTTTTTCATTGTAACTGAAAGTTATGCAAACTTTTGGAGATCCCTTGCAATAGTTGCTTCCTTAGCAGCAAGCTTCAGTAAGTAATATCAATGGCAGATGGTATAGTGAAAAGAGCCTGGCCTTTCAAGTCAGCTGGAACTGAGTTCACATACAAGCTTTGTCATTTGCTGGTGGCATTACCTTAAGCAAGTTATTTAACTTCTCTTAGTTGTTAGAAGTTTGATCAAGTTTCGAGTTTCCATGCACAAGCTGGAGCTAAGAGTGAAGGAAGCTACCTCCAAAAATGTGTCCAATCAAATAAGCCATCAACAGACAGCTTGCACAATGCATTCCACTATCCCAATTTCTAGTTGGAGAAAATAAATATGGGAAAGAGAATAAGTGCTGTAGTTAAACAGTTGTATCTCTTAGCTGAGAGCAAAAGAACAGTTTAACTATATATGGGAGCTAGCAGAAAGTAGCAGAGTTTAAGGTTTTTGGAAAGTCTTAATACACCATACTTTGGATGCTTTGTTTGCAATGAATGGCTATAGTGGAAGTCTTTCTGCTTGAATTTAAGTATTCTTATTTTTCATGCAAATTACCTTAAGAGAGAGACAAGATAAATTACAAAGCGCATACTGTCTTTAATGAAAGATAACAGTCATCTGCAAAACACATAGCTTTTTCTTAGCTTATACTTTATAAAAGTAAAGAACAAGTAATTTTATGGCTCTTTATGTATAATGCTCTCATAAAATGAATTAAGCATTTACATATGTTTTTCTTATTTACAGCTCACCTGGACATGATTATAGCTTCTCAAGCTTATCTAAAATAAAAGATAATATATATATCAACATCTTTGATGAAATGATTATTGAAAAACATGAGGTAAATTAGAATAATTATAATACTGTTGAACTGATTCTGCAGTCAAACTGAATGAAATCTAGTAACATATTTGTAAATTTGCTTTTAGAGGCAATGTCTATTTCCAGCATTTTCTAAAAAGGGTTTGGGGTAACATGAAATAAAATCAGACATATGGCAAGTCAGTTAAAAAATAACAGAGATCATAAACCACATATAGGAGGAGAAGGGGTAAATATACCAGGAATTTGGGAGAAGCTGGTTTCTGCATTTAAACATAACATTTGAGGGTGAGCTTCCTGGTAGCCAAGATAAATGAAACAAAATGAAAATGAGTTATATATTTCTCACTGTCTGATCAGAGAAAATACACCAGTTCTGCTGAAGATACCAAATTATTCATAGGATTAAAACCCAGTTCTCATCAATCAGATTTTGTTTATTTTTTTAAAAGATTTTATTTGTCTCTTTGAGAGAGAGGGAGCACATATGTGTGCATGCACATGAACAGGGTGAAGTAGAGAGAGAGAGGGGATCCCAAGAAGAAAACATGAGGGGGACGGGGGAGAAGAGGGAGAAGGATAAACACACCCCCAATGAGTAAGGAGCCTGATGTAGGGACCCCAAGATCCTGACATAAGCAAAAACAGACGCTTAACCATCTGAGCCATCCAGACACCCCTTTTCAATCAAATTTTTTTAAAATTACTGAATGTCTTCCTCGAAGATCCGTGAAAGCTCATAACAATGCTTAGTGCAAGCTTTCAAATAAATGTTAGCTTCCCTCCTACTAAGCTTGGCAGCAGAAGTATAAAGATGCAGATCCATTATAGAGGTATTATAGAGTCCCTCTTTGGGACTCTGATTCCATGCTCTAATATAAATGCCCATCAAATCCTATGGCAATTAGTTGAAGGAGGAACTAATTCTGTCTGGGGGGATTGGGGATCAGAGGGAGAGAAATTGAATGAGACCTTCAGGAATGGTTCAGGAATAAGACTTCTCTAAGAACTACTAAGAGACATAATGTCAAGGTCTTCCAGTTTAATTTTCCAGGAGATGCAGACATACATTCTTATTAAAACATTTTCTATCGGGGGAGGAGTCAAGATGGCGGAGAAGTAGCAGGCCGAGACTACTTCAGCTAGCTGGAGATCAGCTAGATAGCTTACCTAAAGATTGCAAACACCTGAAAATCCATCGGCAGATCGTAGAGAAGAAGAACAGCAATTCTGGAAACAGAAAACAACCACTTTCTGAAAGGTAGGACCGGCGGAGAAGTGAATCCAAAGCGACGGGAAGATAGACCCCGGGGGGAGGGGCCGGCTCCCGGCAAGCGGCGGAGCAACCGCGCACAAAATCAGGACTTTTAAAAGTCTGTTCTGCTGAGGGACATCGCTCCAGAGGCTACCCGGGGCAAAGCCCACACGGGGTCAGCGTGGCCTCAGGTCCCGCAGGGTCACAGAAGGATCGGGGTTGTCTGAGTGACGCAGAGCTTGCGGGTATTGGAACGGGAAAGCCAGCTGCAGAGACAGAGCCGACAGTAAGCTTGCAGCTCGGGGTGACCTTGAACCGGTCGCAGGCTCGGTGAGCTCGGAGCGCGGCCGGAGGTCAGGCAGACGGGAGTAACTGGGCGCGGTTCTCTGAGCGCGCACTGAGGAGACCAGGAGGCCGCCATTTGTATTCTCGTCCTCCGGAACTCTACAGAAAGCGCTTAGGGAAAAAAAGCTCCTGAAAGCAAACCCAAGCGGATTACTCACCCCGGCCCCGGGTAAGGGCGGTGCAATTCCGCCTGGGGCAAAGACACTTGAGAATCACTACAACAGGCCCCTCCCCCAGAAGATCAACAAGAAATCCAGCCGAGACCAAGTTCACCTACCAAAGAGTGCGGTTTCAATACCAAGGAGAGCAGCAGAATTCTAGAGGAGGAGAAAGCAAAGCACGGAACTCATGGCTTTTGCCCTGTGATTTTTTTTAGTCTTGCGGTTAATTTAATTTTTTTCTTTTTCATTTTTTGTTTTTTTTTCTCGCCTTCGGGTAAATTTTTTTTTTTAACTGTTACCTTTTTCTTTTTTAACGATTTTTTACTAGTTTATCTAACACATATATTTTTTCTTTTTTATATTTTTCTTAGGTGTTTTCTTTTTTTTTTAATTCTTTTCTTTTTTTTTTTCTTTCTTTTTCTTTTTTTTTTTCTTCCTTTTTGAACCTCTTTTTATCCCCTTTCTCCCCCCTCACGATTTGGGATCTCTTCTAATTTGGTTAAAGCATATTTTCCTGGGGTTGTTGCCACCCTTTTAGTATTTTACTTGCCCCCTCACATACTCTTCTCTGGACAAAATGACAAGACGGAAAAATTCAACACACAAAAAAGAACAAGAGGCAGTACCGAAGGCTAGGGACCTAATCAATACAGACATTGGTAATATGTCAGATCTAGAGTTCAGAATGACAATTCTCAAGGTTCTAGCCGGGCTCGAAAAAGGCATGGAAGATATTAGAGAAACCCTCTCGAGAGATATAAAAGCCCTTTCTGGAGAAATAAAAGAACTAAAATCTAACCAAGTTGAAATCAAAAAAGCTATTAATGAGGTGCAATCAAAAATGGAGGCTCTCACTGCTAGGATAAATGAGGCAGAAGAAAGAATTAGTGATATAGAAGACCAAATGACAGAGAATAAAGAAGCTGAGCAAAAGAGGGACAAACAGATACTGGACCACGAGGGGAGAATTCGAGAGATAAGTGACACCATAAGACAAAACAACATTAGAATAATTGGGATTCCAGAAGAAGAAGAAAGAGAGAGGGGAGCAGAAGGTATACTAGAGAGAATTATTGGGGAGAATTTCCCCAATATGGCAAAGGGAACAAGCATCAAAATTCAGGAGGTTCAGAGAACACCCCTCAAAATCAATAAGAATAGGCCCACACCCCGTCACCTAATAGTAAAATTTACAAATCTCAGTGACAAAGAGAAAATCCTGAAAGCAGCCCGGGAAAAGAAGTCTGTAACATACAATGGTAAAAATATTAGATTGGCAGCTGACTTATCCACAGAGACCTGGCAGGCCAGAAAGAGCTGGCATGATATTTTCAGAGCACTAAATGAGAAAAACATGCAGCCCAGAATACTATATCCAGCTAGGCTATCATTGAAAATAGAAGGAGAGATTAAAAGCTTTCAGGACAAACAACAACTGAAAGAATTTGCAAACACCAAACCAGCTCTACAGGAAATCTTGACAGGGATCCTCTAAGCAAAGAGAGAGCCTACAAGTGGTAGATCAGAAAGGAACAGAGACCATATACAGTAACAGTCACCTTACAGGCAAAACAATGGCACTAAATTCATATCTCTCAATAGTTACCCTGAATGTTAATGGGCTAAAGGCCCCTGTCAAAAGACACAGGGTATCAGAATGGATAAAAAAACAAAACCCATCTATATGTTGCCTCCAAGAAACTCATTTTAAACCCGAAGACACCTCCAGATTTAAAGTGAGGGGGTGGAAAAGAATTTACCATGCTAATGGACATCAGAAGAAAGCAGGAGTGGCAATCCTTATATCAGATCAATTAGATTTTAAGCCAAAGACTATAATAAGACATGAGGAAGGACACTATATCATACTCAAAGGGTCTGTCCAACAAGAAGATTTAACAATTTTAAATATCTATGCCCCCAACGTGGGAGCAGCCAACTATATAAACCAATTAATAACAAAATCAAACACATCAACAATAATACAATAATAGTAGGGGACTTTAACACTCCCCTCACTGAAATGGACAGATCATCCAAGCAAAAGATCAGCAAGGAAATAAAGGCCTTAAACGACACACTGGACCAGATGGACATCACAGATATATTCAGAACATTTCATCCCAAAGCAACAGAATACACATTCTTCTCTAGTGCACATGGAACATTCTCCAGAATAGATCACATCCTGGGTCCTAAATCAGGACTCAACCGGTATCAAAAGATTGGGATCATTCCCTGCATATTTTCAGACCACAATGCTCTAAAGCTAGAACTCAACCACAAAAGGAAGTTTGAAAAGAACCAAAATACATGGAGACTAAACAGTATCCTTCTAAAGAATGAATGGGTCAACCGGGAAATTAAAGAATTGAAAAAAATCATGGAAACAAATGATAATGAAAATACAACGGTTCAAAATCTGTGGGACACAACAAAGGCAGTCCTGAGAGGAAAATATATAGCGGTACAAGCCTTTCTCAAGAAACTAAGAAAGGTCTCAGGTACACAATCTAACCCTACACCTAAAGGAGCTGGAGAAAGAACAAGAAAGAAACCCTAAGCCTAGCAGGAGAAGAGAAATCATAAAGATCAGAGCAGAAATCAATGAAATAGAAACCAAAAAAACAATAGAACAAATCAACGAAACTAGGAGCTGGTTCTTTGAAAGAATTAATAAAATTGATAAACCCCTGGCCAGACTTATCAAAAAGAAAAGAGAAAGGACCCAAATAAATAAAATCATGAATGAAAGAGGAGAGATCACAACTAACACCAAAGAAATACAAACTATTATAAGAACATACTATGAGCAACTCTATGGCAATAAATTTGACAATCTGGAAGAAATGGATGCATTCCTAGAAACATATAAACTACCACAACTGAACCAGGAAGAAATAGAAAGCCTGAACAGACCCATAACCAGTAAGGAGATTGAAACAGTCATTAAAAATCTCCAAACAAACAAAAGCCCAGGGCCAGACGGCTTCCCGGGGGAATTCTACCAAACATTTAAAGAAGAACTAATTCCTATTCTCCTAAAACTGCTCCAAAAAATAGAAATGGAAGGAAAACTTCCAAACTCATTTTATGAGGCCAGCATCACCTTGATCCCAAAACCAGACAAGGATCCCACCAAAAAAGAGAGCTATAGACCAATATCCTTGATGAACACAGATGCGAAAATACTCAACAAAATACTAGCCAATAGGATTCAACAGTACATTAAAAAGATTATTCACCACGACCAAGTGGGATTTATTCCAGGGCTGCAAGGTTGGTTCAACATCCGCAAATCAGTCAATGTGATACAACACATCAATAAAAGTAAGAACAAGAACCATATGATACTCTCAATAGATGCTGAAAAAGCATTTGACAAAGTACAGCATCCCTTCCTGATCAAAACTCTTCAAAGTGTAGGGATAGAGGGCACATACCTCAATATCATCAAAGCCATCTATGAAAAACCCACCGCAAATATTCTCAATGGAGAAAAACTGAAAGCTTTTCCACTAAGGTCAGGAACACGGCAGGGAATGTCCATTATCACCACTGCTATTCAACATAGTACTAGAGGTCCTAGCCTCAGCAATCAGACAACAAAAGGAAATTAAAGGCATCCAAATCGGCAAAGAAGAAGTCAAATTATCACTCTTCGCAGATGATATGATACTATATGTGGAAAACCCAAAAGACTCCACTCCAAAACTGCTAGAACTTATACAGGAATTCAGTAAAGTGTCAGGATATAAAATCAATGCACAGAAATCAGTTGCATTTCTCTACACCAACAGCAAGACAGAAGAAAGGGAAATTAAGGAGTCAATCCCATTTACAATTGCACCCAAAACCATAAGATACCTAGGAATAAACCTAACCAAAGAGACACAGAATCTATACTCAGAAAACTATAAAGAACTCATGAAAGAAATTGAGGAAGACACAAAGAAATGGAAAAATGTTCCATGCTCCTGGATTGGAAGAATAAATATTGTGAAAATGTCTATGCTACCTAAAGCAATCTACACATTTAATGCAATTCCTATCAAAGTACCATCCATCTTTTTCAAAGAAATGGAACAAATAATTCTAAAATTTATATGGAACCAGAAAAGACCTCGAATAGCTAAAGGGATATTGAAAAAGAAAGCCAACGTTGGTGGCATCACAATCCCGGACTTCAAGCTCTATTACAAAGCTGTCATCATCAAGACAGCATGGTACTGGCACAAAAACACAATGGAACAGAATAGAGAGCCCAGAAATAGACTCTCAACTCTATGGTCAACTAATCTTCGACAAAGCAGGAAAGAATGTCCAATGGAAAAAAGACAGCCTCTTCAATAAATGGTGCTGGGAAAATTGGACAGCCACATGCAGAAAAATGAAATTGGACTATTTCCTTACACCACACACAAAAATAGACTCAAAATGGATGAAGGACCTCAATGTGCGAAAGGAATCCATCAAAATCCTTGAGGAGAACACAGGCAGCAACCTCTTTGACCTCATCCGCAGCAACATCTTCCTAGGAACAACGCCAAAGGCAAGGGAAGCAAGGGCAAAAATGAACTATTGGGATTTCATCAAGATCAAAAGCTTTTGCACAGCAAAGGAAACAGTTCACAAAATCAAAAGACAACTGACAGAATGGGAGAAGATATTTGCAAACGACATATCAGATAAAGGACTAGTGTCCAGAATCTATAAAGAACTTAGCAAACTCAACACCCAAAGAACAAATAATCCAATCAAGAAATGGGCAGAGGACATGAACAGACATTTCTGCAAAGAAGACATCCAGATGGCCAACAGACACATGAAAAAGTGCTCCATATCACTCGGCATCAGGGAAATACAAATCAAAACCACAATGCGATATCACCTCACACCAGTCAGAATGGCTAAAATCAACAAGTCAGGAAATGACAGATGCTGGCGAGGATGCGGAGAAAGGGGAACCCTCCTACACTGTTGGTGGGAATGCAAGCTGGTGCAACCTCTCTGGAAAACAGCATGGAGGTTCCTCAAAATGTTGAAAATAGAACTGCCCTATGACCCAGCAATTGCACTATTGGGCATTTACCCTAAAGATACAAACGTAGTGATCCAAAGGGGCACGTGTACTCGAATGTTTATAGCAGCAATGTCCACAATAGCCAAACTATGGAAAGAACCTAGATGTCCATCAACAGATGAATGGATCAAGAAGATGTGGTATATATACACAATGGAATACTATGCAGCCATCAAAAGAAATGAAATCTTGCCATTTGCGACAACATGGATGGAACTAGAGCATATCATGCTTAGCGAAATAAGTCAAGCGGAGAAAGACAACTATCATATGATCTCCCTGATATGAGGAAGTGGTGATGCAACATGGGGGCTTAAGTGGGTACGAGAAGAATAAATGAAAGAAGATGGGATTGGGAGGGAGACAAACCATAAGTGACTCTTAATCTCACAAAACAAACTGAGGGTTGCTGGGGGGAGGGGGTTTGGGAGAAGGGGGTGGTATTATGGATATTGGGGAGGGTATGTGTTTTGGTGAGTGCTGTGAAGTGTGTAAACCTGGTGATTCAGAGACCTGTACCTCTGGGGATAAAAATATATGTTTATAAAAAATAAAAAATTATATTAAAAAAAAACATTTTCTATCAATTCTTCATAAAGGCTGAAGGTAAAAATATTGAGGTGTAATTTGGTGATGGCTATTTTTTTTTTTTAAGATTTCATTTATTTGGGACACCTGGGTGGCTCAGTTTGTTGAGCGGCTGCCTTCGGCTCAGGTCATGATCCCAGCATCCTGGGATCGAGTCCCACATCAGGCTCCTTGTTCTGTAGGGAGCCTGCTTCTCCCTCTGCCACTCTGTCTGCCTGTACTCGCTCGTTCTCTCTCTCTCTCTCTGACAAATAAATAAAATCTTAAAAAAAAAAAAAAAGATTTCATTTATTTATTTGACAGAGAGCGAGCGTGCACAAGCCTGAAGAGAAGCAGAGGGGGAGGGAGAAGCCGAGAAAGAGGGAGAAGCAGGCTCTCTACTGAGCAGGAAGCCCAATACAGGGCTCAATTCCAGGACCCTGGGATCATGACCAGAGCTGAAGGCAGACACTTAACAGACTGAGTCACCCAGGTGCCCTGGTGATGGCTATTCTCCAAGGAGTTCAGCTGAGTAGTTTCTGAATATTTAAACTGCTGATGGGTAGAACTTGGGAAACCCAAAAGAATGCCTAACAGACTTTCTCTCTCAGAGGTGAATTAGCTCAATGATCGTTTGACCACAATTGTGCTTTGTGTTTTTAGTGAATGGAATCCATATGCTTCAGGTATCAGACATATGTGACAACATTGGCATGCTCTTTAGGAAAGGAAAGGGCCTAGCCTATATTCTTACCTTCCTCTCATGCACTGGCTTACAAGGTAATGAATGATAGGCCCAAACATTCCATTTTCTCAAAGAAGACCAGACCAAGAATGAGTCCCAAGTTGACCACCCAGTTGAAAGAAGGTTTTAGTTTATCATCCATCACTATTCTTTAGAAAATAGTTTCTTTCCATGCCTTGATTTTCCTCTTTTCCCTGTGTATTTTTTCTTCCTGTTATCAACTATTTCTTACTTCCTGTGGGTTTTCCCTTCATTATTTAACTTGTTAGCAGGAAGCAGAGAACTTGGAAGTCTCACAGACATGAGTCCTATTTTTAGCACTGGGAATGAAAGAGTGGACCGAAATGAATTTGGAATCAATCTCTCTTTCATAGTAGTGGTAATATTTTGAGGCCATGAATCTATCTCTTAAATAGCTTAGACTAGATCTTTTATGTTAGGTTATTTTTATTTTGTGTTATTTTCTATGTATTTTTATTACATTTATCTTTCCTGACCTACTAGTTATTTACTACTATGTTCTTATATTTCCAAATGTTTGAGTGACTCTTATGTAAAGTTTTGATTTTAAAGTCTAGTTTTTAGGGGTCCCAGTGGGTTAAGTGTCTGCCTTTGGCTCAGGTCATGATCCGAGGGTCGTGAAATTGAGCCCTGGTTCAGGGGCTCCCTGCTCAGTGGGGAGTCTGATGCTTCCTCTCCCTCTGCCACACCCCTGCTTGTGCTCTCACTCTTTCTCTCAAATAAATAAATAAAATCTTAGAAAAATAAATTCTAGTTTTATTGCATTGTAACCAAAGTGCTTTTGTGATTTTTAATAATTGGTACTATGATTTTTGAAAAACATAACCCTTTAAAATATTTTTTTGAAGTTTAATTTTAATTATATGCTTTTCTAAAGTTTGCAGACCACTTCAGATAAGTTTAAATTATTCAGATGCTAGAGACTCAACTCTAGGTTTCTTAATTATGTTTGTATTGACAAGCTTATTCTGGCAAACATCTTGCTTTCTATCCAAGAGAAAATAAATAGTAGAGACAAAAGGCTAAAAAGGAAAAAAACTGTCATTGCTTTAGAACATGAAAACCAAATATTGCTAGTATCACCCCCAAAGCCTCTTTTGTGCTCTCTCCAAGTTGCTTCCTTCCCATGAGTAACTATCCTAGCTTTTTAAAAAATTTAAATTCAATTAATTAACATATAATGTATTATTTGTTTCAGGGTTACAGGTCTGTGATTCATTAATCAGCCTTACACAACACACACCGCTCACCACAACACATATCCTCCCTAATGTCCATCACCCAGTTACTCCCCCTTCCCTCCAGCCACCCTCAGTTTGTTTCCTAAGACTGAGTCTCTTATAGTTTATCTCTCTCTCTGATTTCATCTTATTTCATTTTTTCCTCTCTTCCCCTATGACCCTATGGCTTGTTTCTTAAATTCCACATATCAGTGAGATCATATGATAATTGTCTTTCTCTGATTGGCTTATTTCACTTAGCATAATACCCTCTAGTTCTAGCCATGTTGTTGCAAATGGCAAGATTTCCTTTTTGATGGCTGTGTAATACTCCATTGCACGTGCATGTGTGTGTATGTGTCTGTGTGTATATCACATCTTCTTTATCCATTCTTCTGTTGATGGACACTATCCTAGCTTCTAACAACATAGATTAGGTATTACTTATTTTTTAATTTTGTATGGTTGAAATCTCATACAGTAAGCATCCATCTGTGAGTGGCTTATTTCTCTCTACATTGTTTGTAGAGTCATCTGTAATATTACTCATTGATTCCCACAGATATATGGTATATGATTGCAGGAGTATACAACTTTTTTACACATTCTATGACTGATGGATAATTTGCTTCTTTCTAGTTGTCAGCACATACATTTAACACTGATGTAAATATAATTGGATGTTTTGTGGGGGAAAATTGTGCATTTCTGTTGGAAGTATATGTAAGAGTAAAATTGCTAGCTCTTAGATTGCACATATGTTCAGCTTTAGTAATTTAATGCCAAGTACTTTCCAAAATGTTCGTGGTGATTCACATTTCCACCACCAGGTTATGAGATTTCTGACTGATCCACTTCCTTGTTGTTACCTAGCATCGTCTGATTTCTTCATTTCAAACATACTAATGAAATTAACAGTATCACCTTACGGTTTTAAATTGCATTTTAATGACTACTCATGAAATTGAGCACCGTTTTCTATGTTTATTGACCATTTTGATACCCTCTTTTGTGAATGATGTGTTCAAGTATTTTGCCTGGGTTTTTTTTTTTTCATTGAATTTTAGCAGTTCTGTGTATACTCCGGATATGAGTGCTCTGTCCGATATACACTTACTAAGTTTTTTCCCCATGCCGGCTTGTCTTTTTAAATTTTTTAATGTGTCTTTTGATGAACAAAAAATCTTGATTTAATATAGTACAATGCAGTGGTGATGCTTTTTTGGGTACTCTTTAAGAAATATTGCCAACTTAAGGTCATGAAGATATTATCCTGTGGTTATTCCTAAAAGTTGAATCATTTTATCTTTCACATTTATATCTAATATCCAACCAGAATTGGTTTTTATGTGTCTGTGAGGTAGAGGTTTAAGAGTACTTTTTTCCCCATAAGACTATTCAGCTGACCCAGCATCACTTATGGAAAGAATCATTCCCTCCCCCACTGCACTACGGAATCACCTTTTGTTGTATATCTGGTGACTGTATAAATGTGGGTTAATTTCTGGATTCTCTATTATGTCCTATTGATCTGTTATCTATCCTTACGTAGATACCACATTGTCTTAGTTACTAAAACTTTGCTATGAATCTTGATATCTAGAAACCTAAGTTTTCAAGCTTTTTTTCCTTCCTCAATATTGCTTTGGTTATTCTTAGCTCTTTATATTTCCATATAAATAATACAGTCAGCTATATGACTGCCAAAAACAAGACAAAACCTGCTAGAATTTTTATTAGGTTGGACTGAATACATCGATCCATTAGATTACAATTGACATCTTTATAATATTGATGTTTCCAATCCCATATACATGGCATATGTTCCCTCTCCCCCCTTTAATTCCAACAGAAATGCACAATTTTCCCCACAAAACATCCAATTATATTTACATCAGTGTTAAATGTATGAGCTGACAACTAGAAAGAAGCAAATTATCCATTGCAAGCTGGAGAACCAGAAAAGCAAGAGCTATAGTTCAATTTGAGTCCAAAGGCCTGAGGACAGGGAGACTGCTGGCCAAAAGCACTTGAGAACCAGGAACTCTGATGTCCGAGAGCAGAAGATGGATGTTCCAACTCAAGAAGAGAATTTGCCCTTCCTTTACCTTTTTGTTCTCTTCAGGCCCTCAGAAGGATAAGATGATTTCTGTCCACATTGATGAAGGCTAATTTTTACTCAGTCTGTTGATTCAAGTGCTGTTCTTTTCAGTAACATCCCCACAGACATACCCAGAGAAAATGTTTTACCATATCTGGACATCCCTTAGCTCAGTCAAGCTGACAAGTAAAATTAACTATCACAATTTCCTTTTCCCAATTTGTACCATGATGGGGCTTAAGCATGCCTAGAATCAATCATAATATTCTAAACAGGCCAAAATGATTAATTTCTCTTAGTACACAGATGGATGGTTTACTTTAACGGGATGGCCTGTTGTTTACTTCTTTAATGACAAGGTCCTGGAAGTGTCAGGCAAGCTCTATCCAAGGCTATAGTGGGGCTAGGAAAGAAAGGAAATCAAACCAATCTTGCAAATCTGAAATTCCTATGATAAAGGCTATCAGGATCTTGGGGAAAATAAACAATCTGTCAACTAGCATAAGAAATATAACATACCAAGCAGCCAGAATCAGTCTATCAGTGCAATCACTCCTTGATAGAGAAAACTTTCTTAAAAACTGAACTGGGCTCAGAAGACTGCTTGGTAAATAAGAGAAAACTGAATTGCATATTCCTAAGGGCTTAATGAGGTAGGCTTGTGGGTCACCTGTTTCCAATAGACATGTTATGCACTTAAATTACTTAGCCATGTCAGCAAACCTGCTTCTTTTTGACCATGTTATATCAACCATCAGACTTCCACTCTAAGTCTACTTTTCTCACTGATCCAGCATCCATGATGCTGTTCTGCTCTTTGAGTTTGTCCTCGTCATTGAGACATATTTCACTACGATTTAATATCTTAAAACGTTGTTAATGGTGGTGATGTCTTCGGGGTTAAGGTAAGTTTTATTCCTTGTATTCTTTAGTGTATTTTCAGTTTGCTGCACAGAGTATATCTATTACAATAATGTAAATAGCCGTACATAGGCCATCAGCTCCACAACAGGTCATGATTTTGCTTTAAATAATCAATTATCTTTTAAAGAGAGAAAAATATTCTTTTGAAAAGAAAAAGTGATTTTTTATACTTACTTGAAAGTTTGTGAAGTTATTCATCACATGGTATAAAATAAGTAATAGAAAAACTATTCATATTAAAAGGATCCCTATTTCAAGAGCTGCAGTAGTCATTCACATGTAAGAAAGAATTGGCTCGGATCCATTGTCTTCCCTTTCTCGGCTCTTCTGCAACAATCTGAGGTAATAGAAAATTATTATTTGCTAATTATTCTGAGTTTTTACCTCTGGTTAATAAAAACTTACTGTTTATTGTCTTTGAATCAGATTCTGTGATTGGCAGACTGGTAGGTCAGTTAAAGTGATCTTGCGTTTGAGTGCCATTAGGATGTTGCAGTATTTAAATGTTTTAGCTGTCTCTAGAATAGGAGATACCCATAAATTTATTTATTCTATCTTTAGAGTGTTCACTGATAAAGAACAACAAAGCTAGCCTCAGGTCTTAAAGCAACGCATTTGCATATAATAGTTTTTTAGGACCAGATTCACAAATGTTCTTTGATGAATGATAAATGATTAATGATGTTGCTCTGTGACCATGGGTTCCAAGAGCTTCAGCTTCTCGGGACTGTTTCTTGATGATGGTGAGACTGATGATTAGCACCTGTCTCTGTGATATCCCCCAAAGGCTCTCCTGTTATGTAACATAAGTATGTTTCAAGTCCAGTAGAATATAAAAACCCCAGCCTAGACTCCATTTTAGGCTTTGTTACTTTCTTACAGAGCTATACCAGACACAGAAGTTTCAGAAATGAATTTTCTACCTCAAGGAGCTCACTGTCTATAGAAGAAAACTAACACTTTAGCACAACTTAATAATGCTGTGGTGCTTTGATAGGGGCATGAGATAGATGCTATGAGAACATACAGTAGGGCGCACCTTGCTCTTCCTGGCTTGGAGGAGGAGTGCGGAGTATTCATAGGAGTCAGGGATAAGAGCAGTATGACGAGGAGAATGAAAGGAAAGTATTTACAGAAGAGATAACTTCTGAATCAAGTCCTTAAAAATGGTTTGTCAAACAGAGGAAGGTATTTGACTCAGAAGGAGTTATGTGTGTATTAGTATTGCATTCAGCCAATTGCCACAGAAAACCTAACAGTGAATCAAAGGGTCTATTTGTCTCACCTAAAAAGAAGTCTGTCTGGATGACAGTGCAGCAGCTCAAGCGTATCATCGTATCACATAAATATCATGTACCTTTCACCCTCATAACTGCAAATTCTTCAATATACCTCCAGCCTCATATTCATGTTGGAGACAAGAGCAGGGTGAAGCAAGAAGGGGCAGTACCTGTATCAGGAAAGAAGACACTCTCTCAGAAAATCCTGGCAGGCTTCTTATAGTTATGTGACTTGGCTACTATGTGTCTGTCTTGTTGCCTAAAACCATTGGTGAGAAAGAAGGACAGAATGGATATTAAGGGAGGAGAGGAGAAATGATTACATAATGGGTCCTCAAGAGGGATGTCACACGGGAGCATCTTGCAAGTACAGGACTGCAAAAAAAAAAGAGCAATAGAGATTAATTATTATTTTTTAAATATTTTATTTATGTATTTGAGAGGGCAAGAGTCAGAGAGCACGAGGGGGAGGGTTGTGGTGAGAGAACACAAGCGGGGTGAAGGGCAGAGGGAGAAGCAGACTCCCCACTGAGCAAGGAGATCAATGTGGAGCTCCAGCCCGGGACCCTGGGATCATGACCTGAGCTGAAGGCAGACGCTTAACCGACTGAGCCACCCAAGCTCCCCAGAAATAGAGATTTAAGTTTTAGAGACACAGGGCTTCCTACATCTGTAAATCTCTGCATATCTCCCAGTCTCAGGCCAGACTCTAGGATAGAGAGGTAATTGACAATGTGAACTTCAGCATGGACAGACCTCATTAGCTATCTGAGTTGGCACAAATTACTTAAATTCTGTGAGCCTCAGTTTCCTTATCTGGAAAATGGAGATAAGAGCCATATCTACTTCATTGAATGATATGATCTGTATCAAGTGTTAGGCACAGTGCTTTGCACAGAGTAAGTCCTCAATACCTACTAGCTATTACTATTAGTTATTACTGTAAATCAGCTCCGACCTCCACACACAAACATACACACACACTCAGGAGACCCCTCCTCCATGTGGACCTGTGGGTTATCCTTCCTGCTGTTATATTTTTTCTTCTCTTTCTAGACCTAATGTAACATGTAACATGGTCTTTTAGTGTCTTCTCTGAGCCTAAATTGGATCTTCTAAGAACTTCTATCATTTGGTTAGGGAAACCTGCACCCTTGTGTCATCCCTTTCTAACATATGCCCTCTCCACATAGTGCGTATTAGTTGGGGACCCAGGGTGTCAAGGTGCCTATGAATATAGACCACCATGGAGAATCTGATCATCATTGCACAAGTGCATAGAACAAGCACGTACGTACCCATGAAAGCCTGTTTCCTCCTCTGAAGAAGACTGGAATGGGCTGTACTGTACCTGCAGATGTATGTTTTCTTCATGTAGAATCTATTGTATCGATATATTTTTTCAGATTAGTGGAACATTTCAAGTAAATATTCCGCCAGTTTTGCTTGGGTATACTTGGAGTAAAACTTATGTGTCTCCTAAAGAAGATTTTAATGGGCAGAATTTAAAAGAATGTACCTTCTTAAATATTTTTGCTACCATTGAACCTCAGATATCACATGTCACCTATAATCCAGAACTAGACAAGGTAGGTTTTGCATTCAATTGTTTTTATGTGTACTACTAAAGAAATAGAAACTGTTCTTAAAAACTAGTAATAATTTCAGAGCTGGTGAAAATGAACATTGGTTTTTGATATTTTCCTCTGGAGACAACATGGTACAATGTCAAAATATTTTGAACTTTATTCCAGTTTTCAGATCAAACCGATGTTTTGGAGAGAGCACAGATTTTTAAAAAAACTTGTAAGATAATGTTTCCCAACCGAAGAATCACAACTACTGTCTTTAACAGTGAAGGGATACAGATCTTAGTAACAAGATATATCAAGGCATTAAATCCACCTCAGCAACTCCTGGATATGTTTCTTCATGATTCTAATGCAACACTTGTAAGATATGTATTTTAGTAGCTCTATTGATATATACTCCATATCACATAGAATTCACGCATCTAAGGGACCCTGGGATCATGGGTACTAAAAATCCCTTGGTTTTTAGTATATTCACAGAGTTGTGCAACTGTCACCATAGTAAGTTTTAGAACATTTTTGTCAATCTTAATTTACATTTATTTTGTTTACTTTTTTGTATTAACTTTGAGCATAACCTTCTTACTAAAATTGTTTTGCTTTCAAAGACAGTTTTCCTGGGCACCTGGGTGGCTCAGTGGGTTAAGCCTCTGCCTTCGGCTCAGGTCATAATCTCAGGGTCCTGGGATCAAGTCCCGCATTGGGCTCTCTGCTCAGCGGGGAGCCTGCTTCCCCCCCCCCACCCCGCCTGCCTCTCTGCCTACTTGTGATCTCTCTGCGTCAAATAAATAAATAAAATATTTAAAAAAAAAAAAAAAGACAGTTTTCCTGAGAGAGAAACCGTCTATATTGCAGTGTGTCCTCCTGAGCCCCAGATAAGGGAGAATATTTCTTCTAGATTCCCTTCATTTCTGCCCCCTTGGATTAGAGCCACTGTTGCTACACCAGTTCATGTGTCCACCACAATAGCTTTGTAACATTTCTACCAAACTTTGAAAGACGACACGGAAAAATTCCAAATTACATTTCTAAGGAAATGTGTCCTTCTAAGGATTGCTTCTCACAGGATGGCTTCTCACTATATGTGAGAATGAAGAAACTATGTTCTATTTTTCTCTGTAAACTGCCAACATAACACTTCCCACTCCATCCTTATGTGACATTTTCTTCATGCATATCTATTTACCAGCTGACAAGAGAGACATATACTCAAAATTGAATTTCATATAAAATGAAGATTTATTCACTAGGTGCTCAAAACCCCCTTCTACTTTGAGAAAGGAAAATATGAAATAAAAAATAGAAGTCTCCTCTTTGAGAAAAAAAATTATCTTTGCTTAAAGGGCGTTCATGAACAATTGCTTATATCTTTTGTTTATTCAGGTTTGATTGAGTTAGATGGTTCACTTCAGAATATTTTCTTTGTCCACTATAAATCTCCCTCAGCTGGACTCTTCAGGATAAAATCAAAAGTCTTAATTTAGGTTGCCTTTTGCTTCACTCTGCCTTTCCATCACAAGTTTCTTCCTGTCTGTTTCTTATTGCCCAAAGTCCAAGGAGATAATAATATACTCTAGATTTATTTCAAAGACAATCTTTTCTTTTTTAAAAAAGGAATATAACTCTTAGGAACCTTGCTTATGAAGGACTATGAACCATGTTCAATTGCATGAAGTCAGAAACATGACCAATGTAAGAGGTCATTAGTACATAAGTGATGGCCATTATAAATCAGTGAAAATATCGGTAAACTTTCTGTGTTGGCTCATTATTTGTATCCCTTTCTCCTTTCCTACTTTAGTCTGAGCCTTTCTCTCCATCCCTATAGGGGGAATAGGACACCAACATTTTCCTGCTTCAACAGCTTATAACAAGCTTATATTAATAAAAAATAATTCTGATAGATCTGGAACCTAAAAGCAAATAAAACTTTTGCTATTCCTCAATATCTTTCTAAAAAAATTTTTAACAGTTGTAATTTAAGGTATATACATAATATCTATCATGTTAACATTTTAATAATTTATTACAGTGAAGTGTAATGGTTAACAGGCATTCTCTGGAGTCAGGCTAACTTGGGCTTATTCCCAGAGACTCCACATATTGTGTTAGCTCTGTGACCCTGGGAAAGTTATCTTAGCACTCTATCTATTTTTGTTTCCTCTTATGTAAGACAAAAGTAATAATAGTATGTACTTGAAGGGCTTGTGGGATACACTAAATGTGATGATATTGCACTTAAAACACTGTGCTTGGTGATGGGCATATAGAATACACTTAATAAATGTTAATTAATATTATTCTAGGACCTCATTGCTCGCTTTGTATCTTTGATTCCTGTTGTGCCTGATATTCTGGATGAAAATGATGGTTTTGACATATGGATGACATCAGAGGTAATAACTTATTTAATGTTTTATTTATTAATCTGTAAGATTTATTTATTTGAGAGAGAGAGAGAGAGAGAGAGAGTGTGTGTGTGTGTGTGTGTGCATGAGTGGGGGGAGGGGCAGAAGGTGACAATTTCAAGCAGACTCCCCACTGAGCACAGAGCCCTACATGGGCCTCCATATGACAACCCATGAGATCAAGACCTGAGTGAAAACCAAGAGTCAGACCTTAACCAATTGAGTCCCCCAGGTACCCCCATTATGTTTTATAATTAAAATATTTAGTATTTCTCACCTTTCTCCTAAACAAACATTTATGCACTTATGAAATACTTTATCTTATGAAATCTAAAGCATTTGATAATTTAATACATTGTTTTCAGCTCTGTAACAATCCATAGAAATAATTCTTAAGGAGGGACAACCTCATTCAACATTACAAGTGGTAGCTCATGAGTATTTTAATTCAATGGGAATTCCGGGAGTGCAGTATTATGATATCTTCCAGAAAGAAATATGGCTTGTCATTATGGAGCTGGACAGATGCTGAGTCTAGAGCAAATACCACCACTTCTCAGACGATTTCTCCAGTCTCCCCACATCGGAATGGGGAGCTTGCACAACAATGTTCCTTCCTTAGCACTTGGATTAAAATTCTCTTTAGATTCGTTGCCAAATAGAATACAAGCCCCATGCAATATTTGAGACATATTTGTACTAAAGATTTGTTTATCTGAAATGCAGATTTAATAGCTCATCTACTTTTTCTCAAAACCTAGCAATCCTCATTAGAGCAGTTTTTTCACTCCACCTTAAATTATATTTAGTTGCTTATATTATTGACCCTACACCCACACTCTGTACACACACATCCCAAGTTTAACCTCTGAATGAAGAGATAAACATGATTATTTATTTTTATATTTTCATATAAATTTAGCAAGCATTCAATAAATCCTTTTAATTGAAAATTACTAGTAAGACAGGAGCCTAAGAGAAGGAAACTTTCCATTTGGAACCAATGGTCCTGGCAATTAATCTAAAATGTTTTAGAGGCTATAGTTGAGCTGAAGTGGATTTAGGGGACACAGGGCTAGCTTAACTGGTTAGCTACCCTGTCTTCTACTAAGTGAGAACAAGGGAGACACAAGCATGGGGTTCTAATGATTCAGTGATTCAAATGTAGTAGAAGTCAAAGAGGTGTCATTCACCTTAGACTCTTCTGAGACTCTTTGACCTAATCAGAGTATGCTCATGGTTATTATGATCCCACAGAACATTGAAAGAGCCCCTAAAATATCTTAAAAAAAAAAAAAACAAACATAAAAATAACCCTTCAGGTAAATACTAGTACTCGCAAATCTCCCCCACCCTCCACACCCCCAATCCAAACAATACTCATAACCAAGATGTTAGTTACTACAAGTGTGAGCTTCCTCTTGGCCAAGGTCTTTCCACTGACATGAACTCTTTGGCCATGGAGTGCTCATGACATACAACTAATTAGACTGCCACAGGACAAGTGCTATTTTCTCCTACCTAACAGTCTTTGGAGAAAAATAAACCTTGGTTAAATCCTACTTCAACCACTTAAGAGCTGTATGACCTAAAATAAGTTATGTAGCCTCCTTGGACCTCAATTTCCTCATCTGTGTCATACAGGGATTTTTGAAAGGATAACATATACACAAGGTATCTGGAACTCAGTGTGGTAGTTACCTGTTCTCACCTGTTCCCTTCTCCTCTTATGAAATCCAGCCAGGGGAACCTCCTTGGCCTGACACTGAAGACTACTCATATTCTGCCTTTGATTCTTCTGTTCACCCTTCTCTTTCAGAGGACCCGCGTCACCATCCTCCCTAACTTTCATCCTTCACCATCCCATTCAGCCAGTGTATACAGTTATGGCCATATCAGTTTTTTGAAACATTGAAATGCTTTCATACTGATTGGCAAATAGTCACTGCCTGGAGCTCCTGAGGTCCCCCACTCCCAACCCCCCTTGGCCGCCACAGCCCTTCCTCTGGGACTGTACTGAACCAGAAGGCACACATCCTGTTTAAATGTTGCAGTTGCTGCTCAGTAAGAACAGACTTTTGCCATATGAACGTTTGGGCCCATATATGTTGTTAGATCTTTCGATTTTTCACGAGAAGCCAGAAATGCAGAGTTTTATATGAGAGCTCCTGATTTTAAAAAAACATTCCAGAGCCAAGCAAAAAAAACCAGCTACAGACTAGAACTAGATCATAGACTACCCACCTCTACTATGCTTTTTCTCTCTTACTACAGCTGTTTTCCTAGGCACCCTATATTTGACTACAGACTCTTTCAGTTGAAAAAGTTTCAATAATCTTCCTGATTGGGCTTCATCCTCTTCCTCTCTTGGAGTTGAGAGCACTTTATTGGTATTTGAAAGAGTAAAGCTCCATTGACCAGAGGATCCTTTCCTCTAAAAACTCTTTTTTTTTTTTAAAAGATTTTATTTATTTATCCGACAGGCAGAGATCACAAGTAGGCAGAGAGGCAGGCAGAGAGAGAGACGAAGGGAAGCAGGCTCCCAGCCGAGCAGAGAGCCCGATGCGGGGCTCGATCCCAGGACCCTGAGATCATGACCTGAGCTGAAGGCAGCGGCTTAACCCACTGAGCCACCCAGGAGCCCCTAAAAACTCTATTTGATTTCCTATCAGATCAGGTTTCTTAAAATATCAGTCCATATGTCCCTGTTTTCCAAGGACAGTTTAATATTTGTCCTAAAGAGGAATATCCTATTTTGGATGATGAACTGTTTTATTTGGTCACTTATACAGTATCCACATTAATTGTCCCACCATAAATGTGACCCCTTTATTCCAAATTAGTGTTCTCCCCAGTGTTTTCTCAGGCACCTTAGCCACATGGCAAAAATATATGTGTTTAGGGGTGCCTGGGTGGCTCAGTGGGTTGGGCCACTACCTTCGGCTCAGGTCATGATCTCAGGGTCCTGGGATCGAGTCCCGCATCGGGCTCTCTGCTCAGCAGGGAGCCTGCTTCTCCCCCTCCACCCTCTCGCCTGCTTCTCTGCCTACTTGTGATCTCTCTCTGTCAAATAAATAAAATCTTAAAAAATATATATGTGTGTTTGAACCCAGAGGGAGCAGGGGGCTCTGGGAATACATTATATGTGTATATTACTCATCTTTCTCTCCTGTTTTCTTTTGGCCTTGTTGCTTTTCTTTGCCTTAGCGCTGCATCAGTTTGGCTGTTGGAAATAAGGAAGAGCATGCCATACTACTCTGTAATTTCTTCCTGTATTTCGGAAAGAAAGCCTTGGTCCTCCTGGGGACCTCAATGTTGGAAGTAAGTGCTGGAGTTAATATTTAAATAGTGTAAACAAAACTAATCAGCCACCATCTGCAAATTTAAAAAACACCAACCCCAGTTTTCTGTGTTTTCACAAGCTAATTGGGGAATTTCATGCACAACCAGTTGTTTAGTTAAGAGGATAATGTTGGCTCATCAAAATGACCACAATGTAAAGAAAGGCTTTCCTTCACTTTTCTTTGTAAAGCTGTACTAATAACAGTGCTACTTCATGGGGTTACTAAGATAGTAGATTACATAGTGAATATGTGACATTGAGAATGGCGTCAGAGCAAATACTCAGTAAATGGTGATTATTGTGGTTGTGGTTGTGGTGATGTAATAAGAGTTATAGCAGGAGTTGTAGGGGTGCATAACTATCATCACTAGCATCATGTTTCTACCTTTCTAATAATAGATTTAAAGATCCTTAAGAAATATTTCTCCCTATTCTTCCTTCCTCAGTTTTTAGTCATACAAGATGTGGGTCTGAAATTTGTGTTTACCTACCTGAAATTTTTACAATTATATGCTCCTGCATTCATACCTCCAGAAAGCTATAGTCTTTCGGACTGTTTCTCGTTCCGCCATGAGTGTCTTGATAAGGGTCAAGATTTTCAGTCTGGTTTTAGTCTTCGTGTTATGATCACTTATTTCGCTATATTTTCTTGGCATGGCTTATTATTTCTGCCACATTTGCAAGCTAAAAGGCTGTGGTTAATTCCCCCCTCGCGATCCCCCATGTAGTTTTTTTTTTTTTTTTTTTTTTTTTTTTTTAGATTTTATTTATTTAACAGAGAGAGAGAGAGATCACAAGTAGGCAGAGAGGCAGGCAGAGAAAGAGGTTGAAGCAGGCTCCCTGCTGAGCAGAGAGCCCGATGCCATGCGATGCGGCACTTGATCCCAGGACCCGGAGATCACAACCCAAGATGAAGGCAGAGGCCTAACCCACTGAGCCACCCATGTGCCCCAACTCCCGTGTAGTTTTATGTGCCACTAGATGGCAGTGAACAGTTGACAATATTTCAACAAACATTTGTATTTATGCTGATGGGTCAGCAAGGGTGGGGGGCACCTGGGCTGTGTGTTTCACCTTGGCTCTGTGGCTAAAGTGAAGCCTCCTCTTTACTGTAAAGATGAGTACAGTCATAAAGAACAAGAGCTTTGGAGACACCAGGCTATACAGCAGAGTATAGTAAATAGAGAGAGAGAATTTGTGTTTGGGAGTCAGTCAAAGAGGGGTTAAAACCCAACAATGCCCTTTACTAACTGTGTATGATCTTAGCTTATTTACTTCTCTGAGCTTCAGTTATGCTCTCCCCAAACAGGGCTAATGTCATTTACGGTTACTCTAAACAAGTCCCTCAACCTCTGACTCTGTCTGAAACATGGGCATAATGATCACCCCATCTCAAAGAATTTGGAGTGAATGCAAGTGAAAAATTTCATATGAAGGCAGAGCACGGTACCTGGTGTACATAAATTCCCATTAAATGATCAGTAGTCTTTATTATTACTACCTGAAATTGTTATTCTTTTCTAAGAAAACTTTGCACTTAAAAAGGTGTGTTTAGAACAGAATAATAATGACCACTTTTATTCCTCAGATTGTTTCCTATATACTTTCTCTCTAGTGTCTAACTTCAGCTCTTGTTCTCAAAATTAACTTAATGGCTTTTTAACTTCTCTTGGCTTTTTCAGAGCCTCAGGCAAATGTCCATTTCCTAACTCTGCGTGGGGTTCCCCTGCAGTCCCCAAGTATATTCCCCTCAAAGGAGGGCTACTCCATATAGTGCCTTTGTGTAAATTAGGCCAAAGTATCCCTACCTCAAAACACTTCAGGACTAGCTGTTGGGAAATTTTCAGGGTATGTGGGTGTTTCAAGAACAATGTTTTATTGCTATGAGGGTACACTCTACAGGGATGTACATGGCAGCACCAGCTCTAAAGTTCTCTTATTTGAATCTTCATTCTAGCCTGGGCCTGAGGATTTCTGGAGCTTTGGGGTTTTGTTTTGGTTTGGTTTGGTTTGGTTTGGTTTGGTATGGTTTGCTTTTCGAAAAGACTTTGAAGCTCAGAGAAGTAAAAAAGACTTATAGAAATCAAAAATATCACATACTTAATCATAATTTTCACATACAAAAATGACTTAAGTCAAACACCCACCAAACATGACTCAACTCTTTTTCCTCTTATAGGGGCAAGTGGCTTATGTATTAACTCAAGAAACAGATGAATTTTTGCTTTGGAATCCATTAACTGGGCAATGTCACAAGCAGATCGACCCATTTTGTCCCTTACAAAGTGTAGATTGTTTGTTTGATGATGGAAATGTAAGTATATGGGAGAAAAATCTTATTTTGCGTTATCTCCTCAAGAGTCAAACAGTGGTCCTCTGCCCTGGCTCTACATTAGAATCGTGTGGGAAACTCTGAGGAAACTTCGGATGTTCAGTTAGAATCCCTGGGATATGAGGCCAGGGAAATCCTTTATCCATAAAGTTCTTCAGGTGATTCTGTAGCACCTCCAAGACTGGGAACCAGTAATCTAATGTTCACATACCCCTTGAATCTCTTTACCTCCTACCTCAGAACTGCCTTTGGCTTCTACCACTTCATTTGGTAGTAGCATTGTAAACTTCTGCTGCATCCTAACCGATAGGGGTTTTGTGCTCCCATATGCCTATACTGATTTAATGTTAATGTTTTAATAGGTCTGGTTTAATATTCAACAAAATAATACACCAATGGCTGTACATTTTGACTATTCAAAGGAAAGTTTCTGGAAACAGTTGCTTCCAAAAAATTTCCAAGGGACAAAAGCACATACCATACAGGTAAATTATATTCTTTCAGGTATATCTATATGAAAGTTACTGTTGGTTCTAATCTTTACCAGTCATGCCAGCTCTTGTTATGTTTATATTGCTGGTTGCATGTTGACTTACCTGGCAATGTTAATAAAATCTAGTTTTCTTTGCCATTCAGCCTGAGTTTGGGCTACTCTGATCATACTCCTCTACTTGGAGAAAAGAAGAGTTGAGAAGAAAGTATCATCTCAAATGTGAATTTAGATTTTAAAGTAAAAATTTTTAAATAGTTATTCTAAAACTGAAAATATAATGTTAAGATGGTACAGTAAGTTTACTTTGACCTAACCCATCTGCTCCACATCCATGGCAATGGTAAAATATAAAAATTGAAAAATAGAAGGCTTATCTGGGCTCCAACCATGACGATCGTCTCATGGACTAGAAACAGGACAGAAATACTAACAGTGAGTAGGGCTGAACAAAAGACAGCAGCAAGATCCGAAAATGGTTCATGAAATCCGGGATCCAGAGCCAGTCTCACTTTTTGGGGCCAGGGGCTGTGATGGGGTTCCCTACTTCACTATTCTTGAAAGGAGATGGGGAAGAAAAGCTGCAGATCCACTGCCTGGGTCATAAGAGGCAGGAGCTGGAAGCACAGACCTGAGGTCAAGAACAGACTAACGAGCAGATGGCTCAGCCAGTGGATCGGCGATGTCTTCAGTGTCACTCTGTGAAGGCACCCCAGATGTCACCTTAGTGGCTGTTTCTGGATTGAGGAGCATGGCGCAGCAAGGTGAAGGCAATTGCAAAATCAATAAGAGAGGAAAACGATAGTAGAAAAATAGATAGAAAACAATTCACAGAAACAGAAACCTGAATGCTCAGTCTCACTTAAAATCAGAGAAGTACAATTTAAAACAACAAAACACTACTTCACAGGTATAAGATGGACCAAAGAGATTTTAAGTAGGATCATACCAAGTGTTGGCAAAGAAGCAGAGAAATGGTGGGTCGGTAAATTACTAGAAATACTTTGGAAAGCAATGTGATGATATCTGGTAAAGTTGAAGACGCTCGACCTTGGACCCACCAGTTCAACTTCTAAGAATATACCATAAAGAAGCAAGCACAGGGAGACAAGTACAATGACGTTCACTGTAGAATTGCTCAAAATAACAAAAAAAGATGGAGGGAAGGAAGGAAGGATGGATGGACAGATGGATTGACTCATCCACCAGAAAAAAAGAGTACATGAGTTATAAAGTACTCATACTATGAAATCTTCTATATAGTAGTAAAAAGAAAAAAAAATTTACACTAGTTCCCAACTTGAACTGTGTATCCACTGTATCAGGATCTCTGAGGATGGAACTTGCATACCTGTGTTATTATTTAAAACTCCCTGGGGGGTGCCAGTGTGCCACCAAGGTTGAGAACCACTGTACATCAACAGGAATGAATATTTTAAAAGTAATGTAAAGCTTTGTCGAAGATTAGTTGACCATAGATTTGAGGGTCTATTTCTGGGCTATGGTCAACTAATCTTCGACAAAGCAGGAAAGAATGTCCAATGGAAAAAAGACAGCCTTTTCAATAAATGGTGCTGGGAAAATTGGACAACCACATGCAGAAAAATGAAATTGGACCATTTCCTTACACCACACACAAAAATAGACTCAAAATGGATGAAGGACCTCAATGTGTGAAAGGAGTCCATCAAAATCCTTGAGGAGAACACAGGCAGCAACCTCTTCGACCTCTGCCGCAGCAACATCTTCCTAGGAACAACGCCAAAGGCAAGGGAAGCAAGGGAAAAAATGAACTACTGGGATTTCATCAAGATCAAAAGCTTTTGCACAGCAAAGGAAACAGTTAACAAAATCAAAAGACAACTGACAGAATGGGAGAAGATATTTGCAAACGACATATCAGATAAAGGACTAGTGTCCAGAATCTATAAAGAACTTAGCAAACTCAACATCCAAAGAACAAATAATCCAATCAAGAAATGGGCAGAAGACATGAACAGACATTTCTGCAAAGAAGACATCCAGATGGCGAACAGACACATGAAAAAGTGCTCCATATCACTCGGCATCAGGGAAATACAAATCAAAACCACAATGAGATATCACCTCACACCAGTCAGAATGGCTAAAATCAACAAGTCAGGAAATGACAGATGCTGGCGAGGATGCGGAGAAAGGGGAACCCTCCTACACTGTTGGTGGGAATGCAAGCTGGTGCAGCCACTCTGGAAAACAGCATGGAGGTTCCTCAAAATGTTGAAAATAGAACTGCCCTATGACCCAGCAATTGCACTATTGGGCATTTACCCTAAAGATACAAATGTAGTGATCCAAAGGGACACATGCACCCGAATGTTTATAGCAGCAATGTCCACAATAGCCAAACTATGGAAAGAACCTAGATGTCCATCAACAGATGAATGGATCAAGAAGATGTGGTATATATACACAATGGAATACTATGCAGCCATCAAAAGAAATGAAATCTTGCCATTTGCAACAACATGGATGGAACTAGAGCGTATCATGCTTAGCGAAATAAGTCAAGCAGAGAAAGACAACTATCATATGATCTCCCTGATATGAGGAAGTGGTGATGCAACATGGAGGCTTAAGTGGGTAGAAGAAGAATAAATGAAACAAGATGGGATTGGGAGGGAGACAAACCATAAGTGACTCTTAATCTCACAAAACAAACTGAGGGTTGCCGGGGGGAGGGGGTTTGGGAGAAGGGGGTGGGATTATGGACATTGGGGAGGGTATGTGATTTGGTGAGTGCTGTGAAGTGTGTAAACCTGGTGATTCACAGACCTGTACCCCTGGGGATAAAAATATATGTTTATAAAAAAAAAAATTACAGAAGTAATATATGCTTTATGGAAAAATTTGAAGTTTTGAAAAGAAAAAAAAATGCTTATAATCCTTCCACTCAAAGAAAATGCTTGTCATCATTTGGCTTATTTTCTTTCATATTTAGTTTTATGCCATTTTTTTTTAATTTACTGCATCATTCATATTAGGACTTATTAAAAATTCCAGTGTAATTAAAAAAACAAAGTTTCAAATAGAACTATCCAGCAATTGCACTACTAGGTACTTGCCCAGATGACACAAAAGTACTGATTTGAATGGATACATGCACCCTGATGTTTAAAGCAACATTATCAACAGTAGCCCAATTATCAACAATTACAAATTTTTATAGTTAAGCTATAATGTCCATCAGCTGATGAATGGATAAGGAAGAAATAGTTTGGAATATTACTCAGCCATAAGAAAGAATAAAATCTTGCCATTTGCAATGATATGGATGGAGCTAGGGAGTATTATGCTAAGCAAAATAAGTCAGTGAGAGGAAGACAAATACCATATGATTTCACTCATATGTATAATCTAAGAAACAAAACATAAACATAGGGTGGAAAAGAAAGGGAAAGGCAAACCATAAAACAGACTCTTAACTAACTTAACTACAAAGAAGAAACTGAGAGATGCTGGAGGGGAATGGAGTGAGATGGGTTAAATGGGTGATGGATATTAAGAAGGGCATTTGTGATCACTACTGTGTATTGTATGTAAGTGATGAATAACTGAATTCTAGTCCTGAAATGACTATTACATGATATATTGACTAACTGGAATTTAAATAAAAACTTGATGGGAAAAAAAAAAAAGTAATGTAAAGCAAAATAAAGAGTATGTGAAGCGATACACAGAGTACAAAATCACTTATATAAAGTTTGAAAACTATGTGCTGTTTATGTATGTATAGACACATAGTGATAATGTAGAAGCATTCATAGGAATGATAAATGCCAAATTTAGGTTAAAGGTTACCTTTGGAGACAAAAAACAGAATGAGATCAGGGAGCAACATACAAAGTATTTCAAGTCTATCTGCAATGTTTTACTTCTTTTAAAAAGAATTAAATATGGAAAAATGCAAATATTAGATAGAGGTAAGTGGTAGGTATGTTGAGTGGATGTTCGTTACATTATTTTCAACGCTTGTCTGTGTCTTTGAGGCATTTGACAATACAAAAAATTCATGGTGGTTGCGGGGAAGGGATCAAATCAGTACCAAACTGTATAAAGAATGCCCCCCCCACCATCTTTTTCCCCGCTCTCTAAGAGATAACTACTCTTACTAGTAACTTGTGCATCCTTCTAAACATTCTCCACGTGTTGCAGGCACATATATAGTTTTTATATTTCCTGTTTGTAAAGTCATTTTAAAGAAGGGGAAATGTACTTATCTCTCTTGAGCAAACACTTTCAGCATCCACTGACCATGCCTTGCTCTTCTCCTCCCAAAGCTGTGACTGCTGCCTTGCTGTCTCTTGGGGAGGAGAACGGTACATTTAGAAATGAGGGGTTTTGTTTATTATTCATCATTCTATTAGGCATTTTGTGAATGTTTCTTGTGTGCCTGCTCTGAGCCAATGCTAGGTCAGGCATCGGTACCACAAGGAAAAGACACGTCTCACAGTCCTGGGACTTAGGTTCTCAAGGAGCAAAGAGAAGGACTCCAGTCCTTGCAGGACAAAGCTGTGAATAAGATTAAGGAAGAAATGTTTTGCTTTGTTTTCTTGTTAAGAATGGCTCCATGTTTTATTTTTATACCAAATACACCTTTTCAAAATGCTCTTACTGCTCTTGTCTCATATGAATCCCACACAAGCCCTATACGGTCAGTAGGACTGCCATGGTCACCTCCAGTAGCCTATGTGGACACGGAGGGACCCAGGGACTGATATGTTGTCCCGATGGGTCCATAGTCTCCACAATTATGCTCCTCTCCAGGAGATGCCTGCATTTATTTCGAGAATGCCACACACCTTCTTTCCCATTTTGTAATATTTAATTTCTGTATTGAACACTTGCAATTGGCCTTGAAAAAAAAAAAAGATTAAGGAAGAAATGAGTGTGCTTTGGGAGCACATAGCAGGAGGACCTGAGCGGAAGGACAGTTGCTAGGGCTTCCTGGGTGAAAGGGGATGACAGGCAAAGTGAGGAGAATGAGCAGGAGCTGGCCAAGAGGAAAATCAGGGTGGAGACCAGTGCAGCAGAGAGAGGGCACAGCAGGAATGAAGACCTGCAGGGCATGGAGGGGTGGGTGGAGCAGCGAAAGGCCAGCTTGGCCATGGAGAGAGCAAGACAAGCTCAGGGGTGAGCAGAGTTCTACTAAGGATGTGGCCCTGTGTCTCAGGGCAGTTGGAAGCCAACAGCACTGAGGCAAGGCTGCCATGATCACAGCTGTAGTTTTTAAAAGCCACTTTGGAGGCTCAGTCATTAAGCATCTGCCTTTACCTCGGGTCATGATCCCTGGGATCAAAACCCCATATCCATCTCCCTGCACAGTGGGAAGCCTGCTTCTCCCTCTCACACCTCCCCTGCTTGTGTCCCCCCCCCTCCCAGTCTCTCTCTCTCTCTGTCAAATAAATAAATAAAATCTTTTAAAAATTAAAAAACAAAAACAAAAGCTAGAGCATGGATATGAAACCTTTTGCCAAGTTGAATCTATAGATATAAAACTCAGAACTGCATTTGACTTCTATCTCTACTGATTTTTTTCCTGTGGGTTAATGGCCCTCAATCTTCTGTCTTGCCACACACGTGCCAAAATAAACTTCTGTCTTCAACGAACACTGTTTTTTATCACCACTGCAGACATAAATTTGAGCGTGTAAAATGAGCATGTGGGTACTCAGAGATGAGGTTAACAGGGAAAACCTCTTGAAATTTTAAAAGATATGCATTCGTTGAAAGAAAGGGGCCTTTGCCAAAAAAAAAAAAAAAAAAGGAAAGTGGACTAATACCTCATAAACTTACCAAGTTAACATAACCCAGGCCTCTTTTTCACGACTGAAGGTGGCCTCACTGATCCACAAGAGTTACCTGTTGGAGAGTGGGGCAGGGGAGGGGAGTGGAGGTGTTGGAGGGTTGGACAGTGGTTGGTGACAGCATTCGGTTTACCTGTCCTGTCTGGGAGAGCTGGTGACCCTGCACCATGACGCTGGAGTTTGTAGCTCCCTTTCTCCACTGCTTCCCAGCTCTTGCTGGGATCTGTTGTGGGGAAGCGCCCTGTGCCTGGGACTGTTCTCACATCTATCCGCCGCAGGCACCAGAACCCTGGAGGGCTTGCTGAAACACAGAGTGCTTGGCCTTTCTGATTCAGTGGACCCTCAGAGTTTCTGATTCAGTTGATGCCCTGTGGGGACTGAGAAGTTGTATCTCCAACAGGTTCCCACAGATGAGGTTGCTGGTGGGGGGACAGGGCACACTTCAAGAACCACGGGCTTAGATCACCACATGACAGATTGAATCTTCTCAATCACTCCTGAAATATTCTAGCACCTAGAGGTTTATGAACTGTTGCCCTCTTTTTGTACAATCCTCTGTCCACTTGTGTCCCTGTCTTTACAGCTGTCTCTATTTCTCAGTTCAGGAATGCCCAAAATAAAAATGTCTGAACCCAACCCCTCCTTCTTGTTCAAGTGAGCCCTGGGAAATCAGGCAGGGAGGGCTGGTTTGGGTGGTAGACATAAGGAGTCCTCTCTTAAAGACTCCTACAGCAAATCCTGTCAGGCAGGGTAGGGAATATGGGGAGAGTGTGGTAGAGCTTTGCTCTCTGCTGTTTTTATAGTGTCTGAAGCAACAGCTTGAAGCCAGGAAAGATTGAAATGGAACACACACACACACACACACACACACAGGCATGCACGCATGCACGCATGCACGCACGCAAAACAAAACGACCTGGCTCCTGCGAGCTGAATGAAAAGGATACTCAAAGAAGGAAGAAGAAAACCATCTTAAAAGAGCAGTAGTTACAGTAATACCTGATTTATTGAACAATATGTGCCAGGCTTTGCGTGTTTATTACTTTATTTCAAAATCTTCACAAGACCCTAGGGAAGTAAGTACCATTATTGTCCCTTTTTTAAAGATGTGGTAACTGAGACTCAGGTTAAGTAAGTTCACCAAGACCCCAGTTAATAAGTGGAAGAGACTAAAGCAGCTGCCAAAGATTATCTGGTATCATCAATAAACATGTCAAATGCTTGTTTGAATAAATGAATGTGGGCAGCAGATCTGTCTTACGCAGGAAAAATATCTTTGTAAATCCATTCCTCATCCCATGCTCTGGTAATGTAGTATTAAAATTGTAGGATTAAAACCGAAGGAAGCCCTGTGATCCGTGTTTTACCTTTGTGCCTCTGTAGTGAAGTGATTTTGCCACCTGAAAATAGTTTGGGTCCCCCCATTATAATTCGCACTCCGGGGGTGACTGCGATGTAAATGAAGATGGTCTCCCTAGAATCTTTGCTAACTTTCAACTGTCTGTATATTTCAGCCTGAAGAAATAATTTACTGTGAGACTAATAAAAGCATGATAGAAGATCTAAAGAACAGGTATGACCTTTGTTTATATCTTATTACTATTTCTCCCAAATCTTTCAGTCCCCCACCCACCTTTTAGTCTCTAACCCAGTCTTTTAAAATACCCGTTTAATTCAGCCATAGAAGCAGGAAATGGAGTTTACAATAGTTTCTTCTGAGCCAGCTGTCTTTTGATCTGTGCATTGAAAAGCAGCCCCTCTACCATTCCAGAACACTCCTTAAAAAGACCCAAGTCAAGAAATGGTTACCTCTGGAAACATTGTGGGGCTGCTGTTGGGAAGTTCTCGACACAGACACCTGTTGACGTTACAGTAATAATAATAACGTGGTAGCTCATACTTCTTGAAAGTCATGAAGGTAAATGGCCCACCAGTTGGAATATGGAAAAAACATCCAAGTTGGGTGGTAACATCGATGCTGCCCCACCCCCACCCCCTGCACTGTCCCCATTCCCTTACACACACATACACATAATTGTCCAAAGGAGTTATTCAGTCAGGCTGAACAAGTTTGTCAAAGTCACAGACTTTGCAGCAGTCCTTACTCCTACTCCAGATGTGTCAGAAGCTCCTAGATCTTACTGCCTCTAATGACTCATGCTGACATAGTAGGCTGCTGCATAAGCTGCTACCAACTGATCAAAACAAAGCATGACAAAAATAGTTTTGCTACTCTTATCTCTTCTAGCACACAACTCCCACCTTTTATTCCCTTCCTTTCCCCCCAATTCTTAACAAAAAGAGGAAGAAGTGAGGTAGAGCTTCTGTTTTTTTTTTTTTTTTTAATTATTATCAGAATCACTTCTAGAACTATTTAAAAATACAGATGCCAGGGTCCCAGACCAGACCTGTTTAATCGATATCTGGAGGTAAAATATGTCGATTGATGATTCTGATGCTTAGCCATCACTGAGATTACAAACTCCAAACTGATCAGTTACACCACAGACTCAGCCCAGAGGTGACTCCCAGTGGTTTTTGTTTTTGTTTTAAGATTTTATTTATTTATTTGACAGACAGAGATCACAAGTAGGCAGAAAGGCAGGCAGAGATAGAGAGGGAAGCAGGCTCCCTGTGGATCAGAGAGCCGGACATGAGGAGCAGAGAGCAGGACCCTGGGATCATGACCCGAGCCGAAGGCAGAGGCCTTAACCCACTGAGCCACCCAGTTGCCCCTTTGTTTTTGTTTTTAAAGCAGACACTGATTCTCTGCAGGAGTGAGGCTTCCCAAGTGGGCTCCATCAACCAACTTGCACTGTCTTTGGAATAGTCTACCATCAGGCACTGTTCTAGGGACTGAATATACAGGCACACATCCCTGCCCACACAGAATGCACCTTCTAGTAGACAAACCTAATCATCATACTTATCTGTCCATGCCTATTTCTTTCCAACTCGGCTTGCTGAATTAACTGATCTAAGAAATCCATCCCTGCTAACATCAATCAGACCAGGTATCAGAACTTTTGTAAATGCAGCTTCTTGGAAACGCAATGTTTTATGGCAGGGGAGGGTCCTGGGGAATAAGGCTGTCAGTCCAGTGACCAGATAGTAGACGGTTGTCCCATCACACCCAGTAGGCAGGTGCCTACACACAGGTAACTAGAAAAGAGCTGTGCCCTTGAGATCTCATTGTTGGTTACCCTGTGAAGCTTCTTGCTTTTCCAAGCCAAGCAAGAGCCTGCTTCTCCCCAACTTAAGTGATGTGAATGATGGCAGATATACTTAGCCAGAGAGGACTGGTTCATCCTAAATCAAAAATATCATTCTCATACTTGAGTAAATTGCCAAAACTCTTATCCCATTTATTAAACAAATTGTAACGGGTCATAAACTAATCTTCGCATCCTTACATTAGGATTGAAAGGACTCTGAAATGTAAAATGATGGAATGGCGACCTAAACAGCCAACTCGTTGGAATCGACAATGTACTTATATTTTGCGAAAAATCCTTCCTAAACTAGAACTTAGCACTGGAAGCTTTGTTTCATCTGAAGAAGAGAGTGAATTTGAAAGACTACTACAATTTTATTTGGTGTGTATACGATTTAGTGCATTAATAATATTTGTTTTATCTGTGTAATTCATTACCAGGTAAGAGTAACCTTAAATATCCCTGAAATGCTTTTTTTTTCTTGATCCTAGATGATAGATGATATAACATTAAAATACATTTATTTATAGACTAAGAAATTTCAAATATACTGAACAACTATTACCATGACCACAGTGCATGACATTTTCTTGCACTCAGTCATATGTTGTATGTTAAATAAACCACAACCTCTGGAAAGAGACGACCGAAAGGAAATCACTTGCAACTGAGAAATTGAAAAATGATCCCATGGTGATAGTAATAGAATAGATTCCCTGTCCTTGGTTTTGGGCAAGAGGATCCAGAAAAGATTTAATATCTTTTGTAAGCAAAATACTCCAAATGTATGTAACCAGCCTGGACTTCTTTCCTGACCTCCGTTCTTATATATTTACCAACACATTTAATGTCATCCTGGATAGTTAAAAGACATCTTAAACTCAACAAGTTGATAATCAAACATGGTGGGCATTTGGTATATTGCTAGAGCCTCCTTCTTTGCCCCTATCTACCTCCAGCTCTGGGCATCCTCTCATTGACTCTTCTCTATGGAACTGATCCGTGTTTTTAAGAACCCTACTTCTTTCTCCCTACTACCCCATAGACTAGGAGATATCTCCTAGGGAAACCCTCTGAGAGAAGAAAGGAAAGAACCTGTAGGGAGTTCAGGACTTAGGCTGTCAAGAGGGGATCTGCAGGTGCTATTTATTAATGAATAGGGAGGAGGTTGTTTTTTTTTGCATTAAAAAAATAGAATTAGGGATAAACAGAACCAAAACAATATAAGCCAAGGTTTAAAACTTAGAATTTCTTTGTAAAAGTACCTGTATGATAACACACAGTCATAATCCTGTGGCTGGGGTTCAGACTCTGGTTCAACCACTCACCAGCTTTGACCAAGTTACCTAATTTCTCTGTACTTTCCACCCCATTGGGCAAGATAAATGGGGATAAAAATAGTTATCTGGTTTGTGGTTATGGTGAGGATTAACCACAGCACTCAGCACTCAGCAAGTGTTTACAAATGTTAAACATTATTTGCATTCTATGTGCCAGGCATTGTGTTAGGCCCTGGGCTTATGATCATAAGCAAGGCAGATACAATCTTGTGCATTCACAGACTATAAGCTAATGATCAGAGCAGAAAACATATAATTGCAATATATTTTAATTATGTAAGTTAGGAAAGGATAGCATCTTACTGCAACCACATGGGAAGGACACATGAACAGATTCAAGGATCAAGAAAAGCCTCCTGAAGTTGCAGGAAGAGGAAAGAGGTTTATGATTGTTGTCTGTGTATTATTAAACAGATAATGTTACGTAGGACCATGTACCATAATCCTTAAATCCTGTCACATGGTTGTCACTTAAGAAATATGAACTGAGGGGCATCTGGGTGGCTCAGTGGGTTAAAGCCTCTGCCTTTGGCTCAGGTCATGATCCCAGGGTCCTGGGGTCGAGACCCACATCGGGCTCTCTGCTCAGCGGAGAGCCTGCTTCCCCCTCTCTCTCTGCCTGCCTCTCTGCCTACTTGTGCTCTCTGTCTGTCAAATAAATAAATAAATAATCTTAAAAAAAGAAAAATATGAACTGAATCAATATTAAATAAATTGTCCCATAATGATCACTTAAATACCTCATTTGTAGGACCAAGTAATTTTTTCACTGGCCATCTCCTATTCTAGATAGTGTGCAAGTATGTGGAGTATTGAGTATGCAGGCTCTGGTATCAGCTCTGGCTCTGCTCCCCTCTCTCTGGAAAGTGGGGATTATAGTAGAACCTACTTCATAAGGTTGTTTGAGGATTAAATATGTATGTGAAGCCCTTAGTATTGTTCCTAGGACAACATAAGCACCTATAAAATAACATTATTTTTTGAGGCTTTTGTAATATTTTTGCATACAGTGATTCCCAATTACCTACATAATTATAGCATGGGTTTACACGTTATTCTGTCTTTTGTCTAGGTCACAGGATTTCCTATCCAGATGCCATACACTGATGTCCAGTCAATTATTGATGCTGTGTATCAAACTGGAATTCATTCTTCTGAATTTCCCCAGACAGAATTTGCTCTAGCTGTATATATTCACCCCTACCCAAACAACGTATTATCCGTGTGGGTCTATTTGGTTTCATTAGCTCGACATCAGTGAAAAGGAAGAATGGAAAAGGAAAAAAAAATGTGTTATGGGCCCTTCACCAAGAACAATCAAGACTTTTCTGGTACTTTAGGACTTGGCTACTTATCTTCAAGACCACCCAAGTATGAACCCAAATTTTGGTTCTTTTATAGAGTTGGGTACCAGGGAGACTCACTCCCTGAATCTTTGAGAATGAGTGTAAATGACCTCCCCACTGGAGACCTCTACAAGGAGAATACTTTGGGCAGTCTGGTGGACTTAGTCACTGTCTACAATAAGTCTTACTATGGTTAAAAAAAAAAAAAAAAAAAAAAAAAAGTGATCCTGGCCCCTCCCTTTGAAGCCAATATTATGAAGTTGTAGGCCTCATACCACCTCCAGCAAATCACCAGGCGGCCTTGTTGAAAATGCAGACTCCTGCATCCCACCTAAGACCTACTGAATCTGAACCTCTAGGCGTGGATATCCAGAACCTACATTATTGTAAAAAAGACCCCCAGATCATTCGGATGACCTGTTAAGAGTGAGAACCCTGGCTTACAGAATGTTGTCATTACCAAAGTGAGTTTGGCACATCTGATACTGGTTATGATGCCGTTCAAGGTGGAAGGTATCCAAGTACAACCATGAGATATTGTTACTATCATTACTGGGTCATTACTAGATACTGCACTAGTGAAGTAAAAGGAAAATCTGCCACATTGGGCTGAGGACTAAGGCCTGCTTCTGGGGGCTTCCTAAAAGTTTTTGCTTGGGATGCTACTGACCTGATGTTTTTCCAGCTCCAAATATTTTGAAGGGCTACCCAAGAAGCTCTGTCTGGCATGCCTTCCTGATTCTGGGAGAAAGGGAGGAAATGATCTTACCAAATCTCAAGGTCCCTTGTGCCCTTAGTGAACAGCCTGCCATTCTGTCCCTGACATTTTTCTGCCGCTTTCCTTTCCCCGGTGGCTCCAAGGAGACCCATCTAAATCCTAGGAGCCTCGAGAGAGAGTAAACGGGGATCTGATTCAGAAGCATTGCACTTTTTTCTCTTTAGTTGTTATGTGCTTCATTAATATATATATATATATATATATATATATTATACTTCATATATTATATAATATATATTTATTTCCTTAAATGTTACAGAACAACTTATTTTAGAACTTATTTTATGTTCTTTGAATAAGAACAACTTATTTTAGAAAAACCAAAGGAGACAGATGTCCAAAGCTTGATGAGAACAGTTTTATAGGAGGTAAAAACTAGAGAAGGGAAATTGACCCCTCCCAGTGCAGAAGAGCAGTAGCTTCTTGGGTCAATCTCACAAGCAGAGACCCCAAGTTCAACACTGAGGAACCTCAATCTGAATTCTCTCCCGCAGTGTACCTGCATGACTGAGGCCAGTGGTGTTAGTCTTGCACCAAACTTGAGATTACTAGAAGAGATGTGGGTGAAGAGAATGCTTCCTCTCCAAGGTTAGGACCTGATTGTGTGTGTTCTCTGGCATGCATATGAAAATTAGGGTTTTTGTTCTTATTTGAATGTTTGTATTTAAACGCTATAGGAAGTTTTGGTATTAACACATTGTTTTGTTATTAACACATATCCCACATTGACTGGGATAGCTCAAAATGCTATCAATGGAAAGACAAGGTTACCAAAAAGCCACCGAACTCATGCAGTTCATTTCTGTGGCACTTTCAATATTTATATAACTATTTTGCTAGTTGTTTATGGTTTTTGAATTCATAGGCCACGTTAGAGTAAGAGAAAGTGTTCATAGGCAAACATAGAGGATCCTTCTGTATCATATGCATTTCTTTTTTACAAGTATATGAATTTCTTAACTAAAATTTTTTTCCTTAAAATTTTGAAACTGTAATGACCTATTTTTTTTCATTTGACAATTTAAAAATACATGATTTTACTTTTAAGTTTTTAATTCCACTTAGTTAACATTCAGTGTTGTATTATTAGTTTCAGGTGTACAATATAGGGATTTAGCAATTCCATCCCTCACCCTGTGCTCATCATTACAAGTGCTGTCCTTCACCCCCATCACCTATTTAACCCACCCCCTCACTCACCTGCCCTCGACTAACCATCAGGTTGTTCTCTGTAGTCAAGAGTCTGTTTCTTGACTTCTCTCTCTCTCTCTCTCTCTCACTCTCTCTCCCATCCTTTTGTTAATTTGTTTTTTTCCTTAAATCCTACATACGAATGAAATCATATGATATTTTTCTTTCTCTGAGTTATTTTACTTGGCATCCAAGTTGTTGCAAATAACAAGATTTCATTCTTCTTTTATAACTGTATAGTAAATATTCCATTGTATACATACCTTCCACATCTTCCTTATCCATTCATCAAGCTACTTTCATATCTTGGCTATTGTAAATAATGCTGCTATACATAGAGGGGTGCATGTATCCCGTTGAATTAGTATTTTTGTATTCTTTGGGTAAGAACCCAGTAGTTTCGTGATTTAGTAGCTTAGTGATTGCAGAATTGTAAAGTAGTTCTATTTTTAACTTAAAAATACGTGATTTTAAATGTAACATTTAATTTTAAAGAGTTCTTTAAATCATTCCACAAATAATAATGGGACATCCCTTATGTACCAGACACTTCAGTATGTGCTTGAGTACGGTGAAAAGACAAAGGTCCTGCCCCTGTGAGGCTTACATTCTTCAGCAGAAATGGACCATAAGCAAATAAACAATAAGTAAGTGAAATAATGTCAGTGTATACTCAGTGCTACAAAGAAAATATCAACAGGATGGCATGATAGAGAAGGACTCTGGTGAGGTTGGAGGGTATAAGCAGAGTAGTTATGGAAGTCCTCTCTAAAGAGACAATGTTAGAACCAAGATTTAGAAGATGATTTATCAACTAGAATTGCATTCAGTTGCATGGAACAGAAACCTAATCACAGTAGCTCAAGCAAACAGGGATTACTTTTCCACAGAACTGCCAAGTCCAGAGGAGGCAGTTCAAGTCTGATGCAATGGATCTGTGATATCATAGGTGGACTAGTCTTCATCCATCCTCTAGGGAGGCATCTCTAGGGAGGCCTCTGTCTACTAGCTCAGTGGCTCTCAAACTTCATCATGCTCAAGACTCACCTGAACAGCAGTTGACATGGAATCCTGGGCCCTCCCCTCAGAGTTTCTGATTCAGGGGTTTTGGGGTGGGGCCCAGTGAGTTGCATTTGTAACAAGCTCCCAGGTGATGCTGGGACTGCTGATCTGCAGACCACAGCTTGAGAATCTTTGCTTTAGCCTCACAACCTTTTCCATGGCAAGAAAATGCAGAAATAGAAGGGGAAGGTCAAGGACGCAGCTGGTGTATCTCTTTTAAAAAGCTTCCCAGGAGGCCATGCCTAGTAACTTCCACTTACTTCCCATCAACCAGAATTGTATCACTCCTAACTATAGGGCAAGCTGGGAGATTTTGCTGTCCCAGTAATATCTGTGTTCTATTGTTAAGGAAGAAGGTGAGGGTGGCTTATTGGGTAGGCATCTGGGACCTCAACAGATGAGAGGAAGTCAGTAGTGCAAACCTCTAGCAAAAGCATATCCAGCAGAACAAACTGCAATTGCAAAAGTCTTGAGTTCAGAAAGAGATTTACACAAGGAGGAGACAGTAAAGGCACACAAAGGTGGAGAGGTAGACAAAGATCAGATCACATCAGTCATGGTAAGGAATTCAGATTTTATTTCATGTACAATAACAAATCATCGAAAGGTGTTTAGTAACCGAGTATTTTTCTTTTTCATGTTTAAGACTACTTTAAAAATTACTTCTAAAGATACTCATAATTTTATGTAAGTGCATAAATGTGATCATATTTTTTTTTAATTTTTTATAAACATATATTTTTATCCCCAGGGGTACAGGTCTGTGAATCACCAGGTTTACACACTTCACAGCACTCACCAAATCACATGCCCTCCCCAATGTCCATAATCCCAACCCCTTCTCCCAAACCCCCTCCCCCCGGCAACCCTCAGTTTGTTTTGTGAGATTAAGAGTCACTTATGGTTTGTCTCCCTCCCAATCCCATCTTGTTTCATTTCTTCTTCTTCTACCCACTTAAGCCTCCATGTGATCATATTTTTTAAGTGCAGCTTATTTTTTTCTTTCTTTTCCCTCTTCTTTGCTTAGGTCCCTACACCACTGTTCTCGCCCCTCCTCCATCCACATTATTCATCTAATTCACCTGCTTACCAACCAGGGATGCATCCTTCCACTTAGCATCATTCTCAGATATACATATGTACAGACGTGTGTGTGTGTGTGTGTGTGTGTGTGTTCCTGTCTGTTTTATAAAAATAGGACCATATTATGTATGCTTTTCTCTATGTTGCTTTGCTCCTTCAGAAACAGTAGAAATACCTCCAAGTGAACTAATTACTATTTCTTAAAGAATCCTTAGTATTCTCAAGTGGGGGCAGAACCACCACATACATTTCAGCAGTTTATACACCACACAACTCAGAATTTATGTGCCAGAACCCCTGGAGTTGTGTAGTATGTGGTGGCCTTGGTTGTGAACATAGTAGGGTTCATTCAGCATTCTCCTATTGATAGGAATATCTTTTGATCTAGTTGGTCAAAGTGTTGTTTAATTTTCTATACCCTTGCTGTTTTTCTGTCTACTAGTTCTGTCAGTTATTGAGACAGATGTATTTAAGTTGCCAGCTGTAATTACAGGTCTGTCTATTGTTTCTTTGAGTTCTGTCAGGTTTAGGTTCATGTATTTTGATGCTCTGTTGTTAAATGCACATACATTTAGGACTTAAGTCTTCTTGGTTATTTAACCCTTTCATCATCGTGCAGTATCCCTCTTTATCCTTACTAATTTTCTTTGCTCTGAAGTCTGTTTCATCTGATGTTTATATAGCTACTCAGCTCTCTTTGGATTCGTGTTTACTTGGTGTATATATATATTTTTCTTCATCTTTATTTTTTTTTAGTGCACCTATTTTATTTGAAGTAAGTTTTTAATAAATAGCATATAGTTGGATTATTTTTTTAAACCTTCTGACAATCTCTTTTTTAATTGGCATATTTAGACCATTTACACTTAATGTCATTATTTATGTTTGGACTTAGGTCTACCATTTTATTGTTTGTATTTTCATTTTTCCCCCCTGTTTTTGTTCTACTATTTTTTCTTTGCTACTATTTGATCATTTCTTAGTATTTTATTTTAATGGGGTTTTTTGGCTGTATCTTTTTTTATATTTTAAAGGGTTCTCTAAGGGTTGTACTATACATACTTAGCTTTTCACAGTTTACTTAAAATCTACCACTTTAAGTAGATTGTAGAACTGTGACCACCATTTAGATTTCTTTACCCTTTCTCCCTTATATGTATATAGAAAGATATAATTAAGATGAGGTCATCCTGGATCGGGGGAGGGGGGCTAAATCCAATGATTACTAGCCTTTCAAGAAGAGACGACACAGACACAGAGGAGAAGGTCCTATGAAGAGAAAGGCAGAGATTGGAATGATGTGGTTACAAGCCAGGGAGCACCAAGGATTGCCAGGCACTACCACAAGCTAGGAAGAGGCCAGGAAGCATCCTTCCCTAGAGCTTCCCAACGAGCCTGCTGACAACCTATTTCAGACTTCTAGCTTCCAGAACAGTGAGAGAATGAATCTATTGTTTTGAGCCTCTCAATTTCTGGTAGCTTGTTATGGCAGCCTTGGGAAACTTAATACAGTAGTAGACCAATTCAAGATATATTTTGGAGGTAGAACCAACAGAGCTGTAGTTACAAAACATCTGAAATATTAAAAAAAAAAAAAAAAAAGTCAAGACTGAAACATAAGGCTTTTACGGGAAATAATTCAACTTCAAGTTAAATATAGCAGATTGAACATAGAATTTATTCTGTTCCCTCTCAGGTGGATCACAAGAGTGAATAAAAACTTAGAAATTAGAAAGTACACAGATCCATGATAACCAATTTACCAGACCAGAGAAAGCTGCAAGTAAAATGCCTATAGATTCAGGGATGTTAGGACTTTTCAAAGTCAAGAAGAGCCTCAGAAATCTCATGACCTGTGACATCTTTCTTTTAAAGATTTTATTTATTTGAGAGGGAGAGCCCAAGCAGGGGGAGGGGGAGAGAGAGAAGCAGACTCCCCACTGAGCAGGGACCCCCCCACCACCACCACAACATGGGGCTTGATCCATGAACCCTGAGATCATGACCATCCATGGACCTTGAGATCCCGACCAAAGCCAAAGTCAGACATTTAACCAACTTAGCCACCCAGACACCCCAGGACCTGTGATACTTTAAGGTCGAGGCAGGGGTAGAGATATGAGGTGAATTAAAAATAGGAAGATTGGTTAAAAATCTTTAAAAGGAATGCAAACTGTAAGATCTCCCTCCTCACCCTTTGTAGCCAGGCAACTCTACTTACCAACACTAGAAGTCTGAAAGCTTATATTCTAAAGAGGCTGAACTGTAGGAGGAGAAAGGAGTTCTACTGAGAACAGAGAAATCATGTGAAAGTCTGTTTATAGTGAGGACAGTCTTCTACGCTGCTTTTCCATGTAGCCTCCAAAAGATTATCAGCCAGTCTTATACCATCTCCCTTGGCAGAAAATGAGAGGGCTAGAAGGCATTAATTAGAGCATGAATTCAAAATTATGAGGGTAAGTGATTTCCAGGTTAGAATTTCATATCTAGGCAAATGAAATGGGAGGGGATTAAGGATATTTTCAGTATACCGAGTCTCAAAGGTTTGCTTCCCAGGTACCCTTTCTTTCTCAGCTACTGAGCTATGTAAACCAAGGAAGAGAATGACATGGGATCCTGGGAACAGAAATCTATCCCAGGATAGGCAGCTAGAGAGAGTGCTAGAGAGAAGCCGTTAGTATTGGAGCTGGAGTATCCGGGTTGATGGATCCAAGAGGATAAATCAAGAACAGAAAGATAAAACTAATAAATTATCTGAAGATTTGACTATTTTGAAAGCTGAATGGAGACATTCTACAAAGCTACTGGAGGATGTAGAAAACTTAACATACAGGCTTGAAGAAAGCTACAGAAAAATGAAAAAGTATAATTATAGGACACCATGTGTCTCAACAGGGAACATGTTTGTATAGTCATAACAATGAAAGCAACTGAAAGTGGATGTAACCAAAAATATCTTAAAATCATATACTAGGGAGATGGAGGCAGAGGGAAATGTGTGTGTGAAAGGTAAAGTGTGGCATGAAATCTTTGTTTTCCAGGACAATATATAACTATATCTAAAAATGACAAATTCAAATCATAAACATGGCACTTTGAAAGATGATAACAAACACCATGAGAAATAGCTAAAAGAGATCAAAGTGGTTACCTTTAGGGATGAGAACTGGAAGTGAGGAGGGTGTGGAATAAGGAATGGATGCTTTCCATCACATGCCTTTTAGAAATATTTGACTTCTTAATGGGTGTACAGACATGAATTGCCAGGATACACTTTAAATTTAAAACCTTTAAAACTTGATAATGAAGGCCACCTAGGTAGCTCAGTGGGTTAAATCTCTGCCTTTGGGTCAAGTCATGATCTCAGGGTCCTGGGATCGAGGCCCACATCGGACTCTCTGCTCTGCGGGGAGTCTGCTCCCCCCACCCCCTCCCACCTGCCTCTCTGCCTACTTGTGATCTCTCTCTCTCTGTGTTAAATAAAGAAATAAAAAAATCTAATAAAAAAAAAAAAAAGACTTGATAATGATCAGAGCTTTATAGCTAGTGATGGGTCTCTTTCCCTACAGAAGACTTTGTCATGTGTGTGGCAAGACCAAAGAACCTAAAATGTTAAAGTCAGGAGCAATCTCAGCTGTCATCTAGCTCACTTTATGTATAGGAACCTGAGCCTCAGAGGAGATAAATACCAGCACTCTAATTGGAAGCAATAAATCAGGAACTGAGAACCAGAGCTCAGGGCTTCTGGTTTCTAGTCCTTGGCATCCGGTGGAATACAATGTAGCCATTGAAAGGAATCCTGGATGTTCTATTATTCAATGTTCACCAGAATATATGACAAAACTAAGTACACAATAGAGAGTGTGAAGTGCTATTATTTGTGTACAAAATGGGGCATGCATTATGTATATGCATGGTTTTAACTACCTGGATATCCCTGGAAGAGGATACAAAAGAAATGTTATTAATTGCCTGTAGGAAGAACTAAGAGGAGAGAGGGAGATTTGCTAGTCACTATATACAGTTTTCTGTTTGAATGTATTACCTTTTGCATGCATTCATTAAAAAAAAAATTAAGCAATTTAACATCAGTTGCTTTTCGTTGCCTAAAGTTCATGAGTTTTAAAAGCTTTCCAAAGAATCTGGTCCTGCCCTCATCTTTTGCCTAATCCAGTTTGTGCCTTATGCAGCAGGCACAGCAGATCCTTTGCAAGTTCCCTATTCTGTTCATCATGTAGTTCTGCCTATTTTGTACTTCCATCCTTTCATACCTTTGCCGGCTGCTGCTTCCAAGACTTCCAAGTGTTTGCTGTCTCTTCACTCCAGGCAGACACTGACCTCCATGTTCATTCCAAACATGCCTTCTCTTTAGGGCCTTTGAATTTGCTGTTCCCTCTGCCTGGAACACTCAGTCACCAGATATCTGCATGCTCCCTCACTTCCTTCAGGCCTTTGCACTCCTCACCTTATTCTAAAACAATGTCTGCTCACTGTCACTTTCTATTCTCTATTTCTGTTCATTTTTCTTCACAGCACTTGTTACCATGTGACTTTTTGTGGTTGCTCACTTCCTGTATTCTTCTCTCCCCATTATAATATAAACTCTATGAAACCAGACCTCATTTAGGAATTAGTAAATACCTAATTGTGTCCAGCTTGCCCCAAAGGGATTAATGAGGAAATCATAATAAGCCTGGGTTTTACACTTTAGGGATTTATAATCTAAGACACACTAGGGCAAATTTGTGTGTGTGTGTGTGTGTGTGTGTATACACACACAAATTTTAAAAAGAATGAACGTTAAGGTCCTTTCATCATAGGAGCCAAATCTAGAAAATCTGAGAATTCTTTGTGAACAAGTATCTCTCAGTGAATAACATCTTCAAAGTAAACCATGAGAGACAACCTACTTATTATACTGATTACAGTCTGTGACCTATTTTTCTGACAGGCTTCTTAACTAGACCCTGCACATTTAAGTTATTGAGATGCCAAATTATTGTCATAAAGTTGTTTAGAGCACATGAACTAGAACCTAAGGAGGTAGGTACTATTTAAACACCATTATAAAAGGCATGGAGCTTTTTAGCCTGATGTGTTCATCTCCTCTCTAGGGAAACTCTGTAACTGAGATAGGCCTGGGCAGCCTCTCCCTGGACAATGCTGGGCTAGGTTGGGTTCTGGCAATCTCTCCGAGTTTTCCTTGTCTTGCCATTAGTTCCTGTAGCCTTTCTCTCCTGGGCACAATCATTGGCTCACATACATATCTGCAGCTGTTCAAGAGGCCATTGTGATAAAACTAATTTTTGTAACATACATTCATCACTTTATAGTAGCTCTTTATCATGCCTCTTGGGGACAAAGAATCCTAAGTAAAAGGGGGAAGTTTTCGTGATTCGTTTTTTAATATTAAAAGAAGCTGATCTACTTTCTCAGAAAAAGTTAACGTCACTGTCCTGGGTTGACCCTGCACATCTGTTGTGATATTCCACACACACACAAAAAGGTTAAAATACAATTGATTAGAATTCCGCGAATCATATTCCAGGTCCCACATCACCTTACTTGATGTTGGAGTGTTTCCACAGTTTCGTAGTTTACTGATTTAAGACCTCCATGGCTAATTACATCCACTTCGGATTTGACAAAACTAGGTTACTAAAGATAATCTCAACTCTATTTAAAGCTCTTGGGGATCTCTAAAGCAGAGGAAATAAGAAGGGGGAATGATAAATTAGGTTTCTAGAAGCAGTATAGGTTTTGAGGTTGGAACTTAAGAGAGCAGAATTTCACAGAGAACGGCCCTTTAGGAGCTTCGGAAACGGCTAGAGCATTTGTGGAGGGATTGGTAATCCCCTGGGCAGTCCCCAGGATGCAAACGGCGCTGTTGTGATGTGAGTGAGATAAAGCAGACTCAAGTCACATTAAAAAGGGTTTTAAACACCAAGCTGAGGCTTCAGAACTTTCCTCCGCGAGCATGGGGAGCCATCGAAGGTTCTCAGCAGGTGAGTGGCATGACCAGATTGGCCCCCGCAATGATGATCAACGTTGTAATTTCTCTGGCTCCCTCCTCCGCCCTCTGCCCGCCGCCCGGGCCGGCTTCCCGGTAGGTGGTGGCAGAGCTGTCGGGCAACGCCAGCACCGACCGCGTCGCGCCGAAGTGGCGCGGCTGGATGCTACCGGGTCCCGGCCGGGGCCGCCGAGCCGCCGCCGGGCGCTGCACCTGGGCCCGGCCCGGCCGCCGATTGGACGGCTCGGGGTGACCCGGCTGTATCGCGAGACGAGATTGGCAGCGGCGGGGCCGCATGTGCCCCCGCGCTGGCTTTGTACGCGGAGCCGCCTGCCGGTCCTTTAACAATGGGCGGCGCGAGCGCCCCGGCGCTGGGCCGGAGCTGAGGCCGGCGCTTCGCGGCCGACTGTCCGCATCATGAGCGGGGCCGGCGTCCCATGCACGCCGGCGGGGCTGGGGCTGTGAGGGCCGCGGTTCCGGGTAAGGAAGGTCGCCGTGGGGACCGGCAGGCCTGTGCTGGGCGCGGGACACCGGACCCGCCCGGCCCGGCCTTTTGTTCGCCTCTCTGGGGCCGCGCGATCCTGTGCGCTGCTCCGGGAGAGGAGGAAGCGGCCTGGGTGCGCGCCCGCCCCGGCGAGACCTCGGGGAGACCCCCCCTCCCCCTCCTCGGGAGGAACGAGCGCCCGGGCGCCCGCAGCCGGGACCCGGAGCCAGGCGGGCATTCGTCCGTCGGTTTGTCCGCGGGAGGTTTTCTCAGGGGGTCTGCGACTGGTGTCAGCGTCTCGGCCCTCCGGGGCTGACGGGAGGATTCGAACCCGGGATGCGGGGAGCCGTCAGCCGAGCCTCCGCCTCCAGCTTCCCTTGCGCGCACCCGGGGCCGCGCTTTGGCAACTCGGGCCCAAGTTGGTCCTCTTTGCCCGGCACCCAGGCCAGCTGTTCTCAGCGTGAGCCCACTCCTGACGGGGTAGGTCGGGCCTTACGCGCCGCGTCGGGGAATTGGTTTGGATCGGTGCTCGCTTTAGGTCGAGTCAGGTGAAGAGGCACAGCCACCCGAGGTGACCTGAAGTCACACCCCTCGGGGAGGGGGCGCGGAGGGTTATGTGGAGGGTGCTGGCCGTGACCGCGTCTGGGGTGTGTCTTACAGACTGAAGTTGCCGCGTCTGGCCAGGCGCGCCGCCCGGTCCCATGGAGCTGGAGGGACAGTGGTGGCGGGGACAGCTGGCCGCAGACATTCATCAAGCGCTTCGATACAAGGTAACCCCGATCCGCGACTTTAACTTGTAGTGTTTCGTGCGTTAGTATAAATCGCGACTTCCTGGGAACTGCGGTCACTAGTTTCCAGACCCGAAAGGGCGCGTTTGCTTGTTTGCTCGAGGTTAATTAACTTCTTAGTTTCTTCCCTTGGATGTATCAGAAGAACCTGCAACTTAAATGAGGAAGGGGGTGGGGCGCGATCTTTGGGAGAGGGAAGGTGGAACAAGACTTTGATACTGTGTTTAAACAGATAATGTGTGCTCCCTTTTTATTGGGCAGAGTAGCCCTCCTTGTTCTGTAGTTGCTGTTGCTTTAGGCTGTTAAGTCACATCTGTACATCAAGTCCCCAGCCTGTCCACTAACTTACTTTAAGTAAGACTTTGGACAAGTTACTTAATTTTCGTGTTTCCCAATTTCCTCTTCTGTAGAATGAATAATAATAATGAAACGTGCCTTGTGGGGGCGGGGATTGCGAGATTAAATGAACTGATTCTGTACATGTGCTTTAGAACAGTGCTTGGTATATAGAAGCACTGAGCCCTAACTGTTGTTTTCCCTTGGACCCTCGAATTTAGGGGCTGTTCAAAATGCCTTAGGGTAGGAGTTAACTGCTCCCTCCAGCTAATGTAAAGCAGAAAGTAGACTTAATATATTTAATAGATGATGGTGGGAAGAATACGGTTTTCTGCCACAATGCAAAGTCTGCGTGTTGTTGCTCTTAAGTAACAATTTTACTCGGTCACATCTCAGTTTAAGGGGTTATCTCTGCCTCTTTGATAACCAGAAGAGAGAGCAGATCCAAAACTATCTCTAAGTTGACTCATTTTCACCAAAGATGGAGAGAGCCATTTGTTATGTATAGAAAATGAGAGAGAAGCAAAACAACTGACTAATAAAAGGGATGCTGACTATTGGAGCTGAGAGATCCTGGGATGATAATGAACTTGTATTTTGATTTTTTTTTAACCAGGTTAACTAGATTAGAAAACCTAATTGACTTTAATTGTTACAATTGTACCCTTTTCTAAGGTTTGAGATTTCTAAATGCTACTTATTAATTCTGACATTCAGCTTCTTAGGTGGACTAAATACACCTCAGCCCCCTAAGAGGTTTTTCCTACCACAAAAAGGTCTCCAATTGTGGAATGGTTCTCTGGAATGTTAGGAAGAGAGTTTCCGGTTTTCCATTTTGAAAATTGTCCATATACTTTTGATTTTTTTTTTTTTTTAAAGATGTGGTCTTTTAGTTTTAAATGTTCTCCTTTTCTAAGTGTCAGCTCTTTTTAGTCCTCTGGTATGTGGTGAAGTTAATTATTTGATGTTAATGATACTTTTATTTTAGTGACATAAAACTCAAAAGCTTTTTTTTTAAAGATTGTATTTATTTATTTGAGAGAGAAAGTGAGTGAGAAAGAGAAGGAGCAAGCATGAGGGACACAGGGAAAGGGTTAGCAGAGTTCCTGCTGAGCAGGGAGCCCAATGTGGGGTTCAATCCCAGAACCCCCAGATAATGACCTGAGCTGAAGGTAGACACTTAACTGACTGAGCCACACAGGTGCCCCTCAAAAGATTTTTCTTAATGGATTTCCATGGTTTTTGATTATTTTATGTGTAGTTTTAAATCCTGAATGATTTCCTGAATTAATTTTGTCAGTTGAGGTTGGAAGTGGATTCCACCCTCCTTTCTCCCTACAGTTTTGTTGAATACTTCTTGTGTGTAAGGCTCTGGGGAGAATTGAAGGAATAGGACACAACCTTAAAGCTGCTTATGAACTATCAGAGGATGAGATAGAACAGAGTTTGAGGGAATGCCACCGAAAATTACCTTGAGCCACATATAGCCACCTGTGGCATGCTACCCTGGGTTGTCTTTATTTTATCTTTAAGCACTGTGTAAGCCACATTTGACACAATGGACACACTTTTGAATAAATTATGTTAATCAGTAAAACTTGAACATCGTGGAACTGGAAAGAACCCTGACTATAGTACAGTGAAGTCAGGGAAAGTTAAACTGAACTTTTCTCATGAAAAACAATACATGTTAATTCCAGGCTGTTAAATTAGGTGATTGCTTATTATTTATTCAACACCTTCGAGTACCTGCTATATACAAGTGCTATGCAAAGTGTTAAAATGGTATAGTGAATGAGACAGACATAATCTGCCTTTGCAGAGTCTAATCTATAACTCCGAGCATCTCAATTTAGATCTTCCTTTGGGCAGATGCCATTCAGACACTGTGGATGGTATTCTGTGTGTAGATCCAAGGTGTATGGAGGAATAATTGCTTTGACCAGCATTATATCTATTAGAGAAGGGTAAAAATGATAGCAAATGGAAATTTTCTTCAACCCCCAAAAGCCAGCTATATTGTTTTTGTAAAATATAATTACACTCCCCCCTCAAAAAAACCTTCAAAGCAGCTGTCTTCTTACACCCCCTTGTCTTCTCCTCGGTCTTCTTGTTCTTCTGTATATATTAGTGCTTTAGGATGCTTGGGAAGTATTTTCAAGAGCCTTTATGACAGATGGGAACAATGCAAGCTTGTGAGAAGCATTCAGAAAATATCCCACAAGTTGTATTTACATTTGTGAATATTCCTTCTATGCCTTTATTTCTCTCCTGGCTGGACAGTAGTAATCTGTTCTGGGGAAGGGATGGCATTTGGGGTGGGGAACTGACTAGTACTTGAGACTGGAGAAGCAGATGACAAGTCCAGGTCTCGGTGCTTCTGGCCTATGGGATTCCGAGAAGCAGAGAGGGAAAAGAGTGTAAAATTCTGGAGGATCAGGAATAGATTTTAGAAAAACCTTGTAAGCTGAGAGAAGCATAGGTCATTTTCTCATGCTTGCCTAATTGCAGGCAGTGCCTGGACAAGGAGAACTAAATCTGACAGCCGGCTGGTAAGCACTTGTACTTTACCATTTAAAATGACATAAAGAGAATGCATTAGTTAAAAATCTCCTGTTTGTCTTTGGTGTTCTTGCTTTTGTTTTGTCCATATTTATTAAAGTTAATATAGTAAAAAAAGTCCACCAAATACAGTGTTTTTCAGCTGTGTTACCCAGTGAGCTTTAAGACCTTGTTCAGGCCTCTTAAAGAAAGCCTACTGTGGCTTTGTTTTTTCCCTAGCACTCAGTCCCCTGAGCTGGGTTAGATCTTCTGTCTCCGTGTTCCTGTAATACCCTGTGATTACTATATATCCTAATCATCTCTGTATTTTGGTTTACCTGCTTAAGAGTGTTTTTCAGCTTTTATCCCTGGGGTTAACATAGTATCTGCTACATAAAAGGTACTCAGTAAATGTCATGTGATGACAGCAAAGAAAGGTGAAGTTTTAAATTGTAACTCATTTACACCATTCTAAAGATCTGCAGAGATGGGGAAAGAGAAGATCCTGGGAGCTGCATGAGAAATCGGCATGTTCCTTTTTATTTGGGGAATTAATACTTCTTCTCTTCAAAGAATCAAGCAAGCCTAAGCCAGTGGGGTGTTTTTGTTTATTTTTTTATTTTTTCCTAAATAGCACTTACTTATGCTATTTAGGAAAATTTGTACACATGTACAGAGATTTAAAATGGACTATTAGTTTATCTCCCAAGCAACTCTTTAATATTATTTAGAAATTTTAAGTGATAAATGCATATGGTTAAAAAATAAATTCAGATAGTATAAGGTTTAAAATGAGCTTTCCCCAACCCTCACTGTTCTCTGATCCCCTAAGGTTATCACTATTGTTTTTTTCCTGAAAAGCTACCTAGTAAAGTAGTATATGTGCAATATTTTTTGTTGTTGATACAAGAGGTCAGAATATATATTCACTGTTCTGTACCATCCTTCCATCCCAACATCATTCAACTCATTCTTTTTATGTTTTTCTCCATATCAACACATTTTGATCAACTGCCCTTTATTTTAATGTCCACATTGAATTGATGTCCTATGGTTTATCAGTTCTCTGTTGATGAATGCCAGGCTTTTTATTGCATTTTTTATTTTTTTGAGATAATTGTAGATTTACATACAGTTGTAAGAAATGATACAGAGAGATCCTCTAAAACCTTAACCCAGTTTCCCTCAGTGGTACATCTTACAAAGCTTTAGTGTAATTATCACAACCAGGATATTAACATTGATATAGTCAAGATACAGAATAGTTTTTTTAATCACCATAAGAATCCCTTATGTTATGATTTATAGCCATGACCTTTTCTCTCCCGCCTTATTCTCCCCCTTAACCTCTGCCAACGACTAATTTGTCCTTAATGTCCATAATTTTATCCTTTTAAGAATGTTATATGTTAGAGTATGTGACAGGATTGGCTCTATACACTCAGCAATAAATCCTTGGAGATTGTTGGACAGCAAGCTTTCCCCACTATTCTGCTATTAAAAACAATGTTGTGGAGGACCTCCTTATATGTAGGGTTAATTGCTAGGTTGAAAGGTATTTGCAATCTTCATTTTAAAAAATTTATATTTCGTAATTGCTCTCCAAAAGGTTATGTCGGTTGTCACCCTGACCTATTGGATACATGGTAGTTTTATTTCCACTCTTGATAGCATAAGCAGGAGTTAATAAAATATAATCTGGAAAGTGAAAAACTATGTAATTCTTTACTTTTGAAAGAGGGAAGCCATCTTTTTATATGTTTCCGTATTTAATTTTCCTATAAACTGTTCATAGATGTTCCCTTTTCCTTATAGATGTTTAAGATTTTTCTAAATAATAGAGAAATTAACTCTGTCCTATGTGTCAGAAACATTTATTAAATTCATCTATTCTCCTGATTTGAAATGCCATTGTTACTAAGTCAATTTCTTTATCCAAGAAAAAGGAGTGTCTGCATGTATACAAGTCTTCGTACTCCTTCAGAATTTTAATGTTACCTTCATAGAGTGCTAAAGTACAAACACTTTTTCTAGGTGTTTTAATTTTTGTAATTACTTTATATGGAATCTTCTGTTTTCTAGCCAGTTAATATACAAACAGGCCATTGGTTTTGTTTTGTTTTTGTTTTTAAGATTTGATTTATTGGACAGAGAAAGCACAAGCAGGGAGAGTGGCAGGCAGAAGGAGAGGGAGAAGCAGACTCTCCGCTGAGCAGGGAGCCTGATGCTGGGATCATGACCTGAGCCGAAGGCGCTCCCAGGCTATTGATTTTTTTAAATATTAATTTTGTAAACAACCATCTTACTGAATACTAACTGTTTATTTTCTCTTTTGGTTTTCTTGGATATAAATTCTCTCATCTAAAAAATAATTTTATTCCTGTAAGTGATTTTTGATTCTCTTTTTTCATTGATTATACCTTTTCTTTCTTTTTTCTATTTGGATTAGTGTTCACAGGATAATGTGAAGTAATATTGCAATAGCAGGCATTAGAATGCTCATCCTTCTATTGCTTTTTCTCCAAGTGAGATGCTGGCTCTTAAATTTGAGATTTTTTTTTTTAACATTTTTTTTTTTTAAAGATTTTTTATTTATTATTTATTTGACACAGAGAGAGAAATCACAAGTAGGCGGAGAGTCAGGCAGAGAGAGAGAGAAGCAGGCTCCCGCTGAGCAAAGAGCCCGATGCGGGGCTCGATCCCAGGAAACTGAGATCATGACCTGAGCCGAAGGCAGTGGCTTAATCCACTGAGCCACCCAGGCGCCCCTTTTTAACATTTTTTAACATTTCTTCCTTCATCTGCTATTATTTCCCCCAGGGTCACCTTTGTCCAGATGCTATCTTGGCATCTATCAAGATGGTTGTGGATATTCATGTGTGATTTTTAAAATTATGATTTATAGTAATAGATTTCCTGATATCAAACCATCTTTGCATTCCTGGGATGAACTACAATTGATGTATTCTTTGGATATACTATTAAATTATATTGGTTAACATTTTATACCTTATTAAGTTAGATATAAAACTGCTATTTTTGTTTATTATAAAATGTCCACAACATAAAATTTAAACATTTTTTAAGTGTACAGTTCAATGACTTTAGATACATTTACAGTCTGCTCCTTTAACCACTCTCCATCTTCAGAACTTTTTCAACTTCTTAAACTAAAATACATTTTGTTTATCCGTTCATATATTGATGGATTGTTTGTTTCCATCTTTTGGCTTTTGTGAATAATGCTGCTGTCAATATATGTACAAATATCTGAGTCCCTGCCTTCAGTTCTTCTTGGTATGTACCTAAAAGTGGAATTGCTGGATCATATAGTTATTCTGTGTTTAATTTTTCTGAGGAATTACAATACCGTTTTTCAGTGGCTGTACAATTTTATATTCCCACCATTACACAAGGCTTCCAGTTTTTCAGATTCTTGTCAACACTTGTTAATTTTGTTTTCTGTTTTTTGTTTTTGTTTTTGTTTTGTTGAGAGAAAGAGAGGACTAGAGGGAGAGGGAAAGAGAATCTCAAGCAGGCTTCACACCCAGCATGGAGACCAGTGCTCTTGCTGGAATATATCTATTCTGTAATGCTCCATCTCACAACTCCCAGATCATGACCTGAGCCATATCAAGAGTCAGATGCTTAACCAACTGAACCACCCAGCCACCCTTGTGTTTTTTTGATAATAGCAATCCCAGGGGTGCCTGGGTGGCTCGGGGGGTTAAAGCCTCTGCCTTCGGCTCAGGTCATGATCCCAGGGTCCTGGGATGGAGCCCTGCATCGGGCTCTCTGCTCAGTAGGCAGAGAGGCAGGCAGAGATAGAGAGGGAGCCTGCTTCCCCTCTCTGCCTACTTGTGATCTGTCTGTCAAATAAATAAATAAAATCTTAAAAAAAAATAGCAATCCCAGTGGGTGTGAAATATTATCTCATAATGGTTTTGATTTACATTTCCCTAATTATTACTCGTGTTGAACATCTTTATATGTGCTTTTTGGCCATTTATATATCTTCTTTGGAGGAATGTTTATTCAGGTCTTTTGCCCATTTTTAAACAAGTTGTTTTTGTTGTTAGATTGCATGTATAAAAGAATTCTTTATATAATCTGGATATTAACCTCTTGCCTGAATCTGATCTGCAAATATTTTTCCCATCCTGTAAATTGCCTTCTCCCTCTGTTAAAAAGAGTGAACTTTGATAGACAATAGGTTTTAATTTTGATGAAGTCTCATTTATCTTTTTTGCCTGTGCTTTTGGGGTCATATCTGTGTAACTTCCTGCTGTTGTGATACCTGTTGGGTTTAGTTTTAGTATTATGCTGATATCATGAAATAATTTAGAACCTGTCATTCTCTATGTGGTGGAAATATTTTATTTAGTAGTGTAGAAAATTTCTACTTTAAAAAAAAATGGGCTCATATAATTCTGAGGTTGAACAGCAATGGGGAAAATGTTTAGGTATATGAAAAAGTAATGGCAAAGGAGAGCATCATAAAACTGCTGAAAGCAAAACATGCTTAGAAGGTACTAGTGGATGAATACTAAGTCTGTACCTTCCACACCTCTGCAAGTGCAATATAGTGACATACCAGAAGCATATTCACCTCTTGTTACCTTCTGACCCAAAGCTTTGAGCTTTCTGGAGGGGGTGTGTATGTGTTGTGTGGTTGGGATTTTGGTGAGGATGTTTTTCGGAAAACACCTGTTAGGGAAAACAGGATACAAAAATCTTGCTGGAATATATCCATTCCATAATGTAAGAAACAAAATTTGTCACATCAAAGATGGTTAAAAATGAAGGGAAAAGTTTGGTTTTAAATTTTAAACTCAGTGCTGTTAATTAGTACTCTTCATTATCCTTCAATCAACTTTTTCATATTTGTGTTTCTTTCAAGAGAAGTGTTTTAGGCTCTTGTTAACACTAATATATTGGGTGGGGGGGAGTTGTCTTTGCATTGTGCGGGTACTACTCCTATAGGCTATGTTAGATTAAATGTTGTTCCTCTTGATATAGGAGCTGAAGTTGCCTTCCTACAAAGGCCAGTCCCCTCAACTAAGTCTCAGAAGGTATTTTGCTGACCTGATTGCCATTGTGAGCAATCGCTTCACCCTCTGCCCTTCTGCCCGACATCTTGCTGTCTATTTGCTGGACTTATTTATGGATCGATATGACATCTCCATCCAGCAGCTGCATTTAGTTGCACTTTCCTGTCTGCTTTTAGCAAGTAAGTATGAATCTCATCTATATGACTGGAAATTTCCGTTGTTTATAATAAAGAAAATTTATGTAGAGCTCAGTGAAATATCACCAAATTCCATTCATTCCAGTTTACTAGTATCAGAAAGTTTACGTTGAAAGTGCTTCTTGGCATAATAATTTTTTAACTAGATACTAAAAAGTGGCTCTGAAGTCTTTTGAAAACATATGTTCTTAAGCCCTACATCCTGAAGATTCTGCTACAAACGTCTAGCCCTCTCCAGATCTACTGACTCAGAATCAGTATCATGGGGCTTGAGTTCCAAAGGTGATTCTGATGTACTTATCCAACTGAGAACCATTGTCTTAAAGTTCTCAACTGGGATAAATTGTGCCCCACAAGAAATAGTTGGCTTTGGTTGAAGACAGTTTTGATTGTCTTCACAACGTGGGAGGATGCTGCTCGGGTCTAGTGGGTAGAGGGCTGGGATGCTACTAAATATTGACGATGTACAGGACAGCCCCCAGTAAAGAATTATTGGCCCCAGATGTCCATGGAACTAGGTTGAGAAACTCTGTTTAAAAGGTATTATACTCTTGTATTGTTAGAATACCTTCTACTGACTGCATAATGACTTGGCTTCATGAACTAAAGGTTCACAGCAACTGATAAAAATGGGAAGGATTTTGCTTCTGCAGTAGGCACAGTGCCATGGTCGGTTGCAGGTAGAATCTGATATCAAACCGTATTTGTTACCTGTTGGAGAATGTACTGGTAGGTCTTTTGATGCCTCTTTCTTTTAGCTTCTTCCTGTAAATCATTTCATTTTTAGAGCCTTGACCAAAGAGAAGGAGGGTGAGTGAGTAAAGGAATTGAAATTGGGTTTTTCCTAGTAATGTGAGAAAGATTCTATTTGATATTGAAGTTGGAATTTATTACTTTTTATAGTACTTATGACATTATAATAGGAATGTAAACTCCACTTGAAGGTAAGATGTAGAAATTCTTAGTGCCTTCATCTCTGACCCCCACTTGAGAGTTTGGGATCTTTTGTGGCTGCTGTCTTAAGGAACATTCCACCTATACCCTGCCACCAGAGTTCTAGAACAACTTTGTTCTCTAACTGCAAGTAAACCTAAAACCAAATGCAGGTCTGTGTAATCATTTCTAGTACTGATTTCTTTTCAGATTTTCTTTTTCTTCTCTTATTATTCCTTTGAGCTGATGACCTTGACTACTGATTTTGTCTCCTTGGAGGTCTTTTTTAAGCTACTTCAAATCCTTTGTGGACCTGGCTGAATATAAACAAACATATAAATGACTCCCACTCTCTGTGGATTAAGGTAGAAACTCCTTCGTGTACCATTCAGAACCTTTCATCTGGATCCAGCTACCTTTCTAGTCTTACCTTCCCACCCTTTGGCACCTTGAGCCAAAGTCTCACCAGAATACCATCTATTTTCCGAAAATCTATACTTTTCCTTTAATCTGTTGTCCTCTAGGATTCAGACACATCACCTGTTCTTCTCACCTCTACCCAGAAAGCTGGAGAGGTAATACTTGTATTTATAATTAACTTCTAGCCTTTAATTAGAGTGTCATTCTCATAAGCAATCTCATGTACAATTCTGTATGTGTTTCATCACTGGCTGTGAAGCTCTTTGTGGTTTCACAGTTTGCACAGGACTGGAAAAACCCATACTTGACATATTGGATGTGTGAGAATCCACAAATGGAATGGTTTCTTGTTATCCTACAGAATGTTAGTTTATAATAGGATCAGTTTAGAGTAGAGACACACTGGAAATAAATACATAAGTTAGGTTATTTTAAAAACTTCAGATCATTAGTGAAAAATTATTTTTGCCTGTTGTGGCCATATTGTGCTTTTTTTCCACTACCAAACCCCATCTGCTCTATGCCGGAGATTCTTTTTTTTTTTTTTTTTTCTTAAGATTTTATTTATTTATTTGACAGACAGAGATCACAAGTAGGCAGAGAGGCAGACAGAGAGAGAGGGGGAAAGCAGGCTCCCTGCCGAGCAGAGAGCCCGATGCAGGGCTTGATCCCAGGAACCTGGGACCATGACCTGAGCCGAAGGCAGAGGCTTTAACCCACTGAGCCACCCAGGCGCCCCTGTGCCTGAGATTCTTAAAAGTATGCAGACCAAGTGGGAGATTCTTGCTGGTGGACTGTGAAATTATGAATGCGGTAGTCACTTCATGGACCAACTTATATTTGTGACTAAAGTTTACTTACTAGTAATTTATCAGATGAATTAGGGGATGCTAAATTAGATACTCATAAACTACATGTTATTGCCAAAGTTCACTGGGGACTCTAGTCAGATGATCTACTAAGATTCTGGCCACCACACAGTGCTTGGTATTGGTGCCAGGTTTCTGCAGTTTGTATAATTTGGGGGAAGGATACTTTACCTCGCACACCATCTTAGGTTGATTGGAACAAACTTTTCACCTGTTCTTGTTTTTTTAATTATTATTGTTAAAGATTATGATTAGTTTATTTTATTGAATAAAGATGATTATTTTATTTTATTGAGGATGATTTTGCACATTTTCCAGAGACTACGCTTTAGGATTTGTATTTGTTGCGGTTCAGATATGATTTGTTGATCAGTTATTACTGAAAGAGTCCAATACCTCCTCCCTTTGTTCTGCTGAGACCTCTTAACCTCTCTTTTCCTGAGAGAAAATTGTTTTTCCATTGTTCTTTTTCACTGGAGAATGGAAGAGTATGAGGGAGGTGTGACCCAGGGTCTCAGCCCCTACAAGTAGGCAAGAGTTCAGGCTGTCAGAGTTGTAAGTTCTAGGCCCATGTTGGGTGTGGAGAATACTTAAAAATAAAATCTTTATTAAAAAAAAGAAAGTTATGGGGCGCCTGGGTGGCTCAGTGGGTTAAGCTGCTGCCTTCGGCTCAGGTCATGATCTCAGGGTCCTGGGATCGAGTCCCGCATTGGGCTCTCTGCTCAGCAGGGAGCCTGCTTCCCTCTCTCTCTCTGCCTGCCTCTCCATCTACTTGTGATTTCTCTCTGTCAAATAAATAAATAACTAAAATCTTTAAAAAAAATAAAAAATAAATAAAAATAAAAAAAAGAAAGTTAAAGCTATCAGCTCTATGCTTGGGTTAGGTAATCAAAGCAGCTTATGCTTAGTAGTTGGCTATAATTTCTCCGGCTTCTGCTCTGTTTTACAACAAAAATACTTAACATGCTTCTAAACTGGTAGCCTGTTTTCAGTATCTGATACCTGTTTTTAATTTGTGGAGTACATTCTAGTGCTTTTTATATTTTTATACTCTTCTTACCTTTGACAGCTCTCCAGTTAGGTTTCATAAACTTTATTTAAGTATAATGCTTCTCTCCTCCCAGAATGATTGAACTTTGTATATCCTTCTCAGCTGCTACCTGCTTTAGGATGGGCAGCCTGTTGTGTAAAAGTGAAGAACAGCTTACAGCTGACAGGACTAGGTGACAGCTGGATTTCACTTGTTAAGTAGGATGGAAGGCTGTCAGTCGTTTGGCCAAAGATGAAGCACAGCTTGTGAGTTCCAGGTAATATGCTTACCCAGCTGCCTGTGTCTGCACTGCTGGAAATAGGAAGAAAGGGCCTACAGACTGTCCTGATTGGAGAGGGGTTCGCAGTGCTTTAGAGTAAGGATTACAGTGATGAATTTCCTAGGTTTGTATCCCTGGTCAGCAATATGAATTTCAATAACCCTTAAATCTGAAGTTACCTGTCCATAAAATGAAAATAAAGACATTTAACTGTCAAAATTATTGCACAGATCAAGTGGGTAAGATGTTTAAAACCACATAGGAAATTGAAACATAAAAGTCAGCATCATAATGATTAATTCTTCCATAAACTGTTCTATAATCTTTAATATGGCTCCCTAGCCCTAAAGATTCTGGCTCTTTCCAGAAAAAGTCTTGGATTATCCTGGGAAATTCTGAAATTCCAACTCTTTGTCATGTATACCCTGGCTTCCCTTGGCTTCTGTGATCAGCACTGAATTTGTGAAGAATGTGGAAGCAGTCTTAGAGATAAGGCTTTGGATAATTTGCTCAAGGTCTTGTGTAACTAAGAAATGATCTCAGAATCAAGATGAAGCCAAAAGTAAGATTATAGACTGTTAGTAGTAAAAATCTGTGATAAGTGACTGTTTCTCCTTGCTTACCAATAATGGGGTGACAGAGCTTTTATTTTATTAACTAAAGCTGAAAATTTTATCTCTTAGTTGATTTGATTTACGTCTCAGTTTTTAACGAGAATAGAACCTTCCCCACTCTCCCCTGCCACGAATTGTCTTCCTGTTCCTTAGCTGTTTTTCTATTAGATTGGTAGTCTTACAAATTTGTGAACATTCTTGGCTATATTAAGGATGACTTTTTTCCTACTCAGTACTAACAGAATCAAATGTGGATTAGCTGAGTGTACAGTGTGACATTTGATCCTTGCCCTTCTGCCACATACCTGCCATTCTCTGCTGGCTTTGAAAATGTGCTGGTTTCCATGGCTGATCTGAGCATTTCCTATAAAGGAAAGAAAGTCTGATGTTTTGTTTCTGTGGCGTCTAATTCTTTATTTTCTGGGAAGCAGATGTGAATTTCCTGTGCCCTTAGTTCCTGTTTGAGGCCTTTATCAATATAATCACATGGCTTCTGGTATTTCCTTTCAATGGAAGAAACTGATCTTTGTGAATTTGTATGTGGTATTGCAGATAAGTTGATTTAAAATACCCATGCACATAGCTTTCAGCACAACGAAACTATGGATATGAAAGCAGATACTCAATGACACTGTCACACATTTTTAAATCCTTCAATTTCCGTGATTCTGAGTATTTATATCACTATATGTAATGAAAAAGTTCCAAAAACACCTAAGCCTGAATAAAATCCCAAGTATGGTTATTTATGTAATTCAAGGTTATTTTTAACTCTGCATGTTAAGTTGCAAAGGCTTTCACACCTGTAATACCCAAGTACTTTATAAATACAGAAACCCCATAGATGTTTAATAATATGGACATCTTACCTATTTTGATAGTTTTTGTTCCCATATAACCCAGTGCAATACTTTGATTTAGAAGTACAGATTTGGGGATTCAAACATAAGTCTTCCTTTTTGGCTTCCATTTTTTATTTGGGTCAGCTTATTTGACCTTACATGAATTGACCAATCTCACTCTTTTTTTTTGAACTTTGAAATTGGTCATATACAATTTGGTTTTCAATGTTGATAGTTTCAGGGAGATAATATGGAACATTCTTGATCCTTGAATTAAACAGTGAATTATGGTGTATTAATTTCTTTAAAGGAACTTCAAGGATGATATAAATAAACACATTAGTTTTTACGATATTCCTTTGAAGTATATTGCTAGTGTTACTGCTGTTGCACAAATGGCGGGGCACTTACTTTAAGAACCTTAATGATTCATCCAGAGGGATTGTACTAAATTCCTAGGACATCCTCCACTCTGACATCGAGAACAGTGGATCCTTCCCTATATCGTTATGCAGTGATGATGCTGGATGACTATGTCCTAAAGACCATGTCAGGGCTTTTGGCTATACTAAGTATATCATATTGGAAAAACTTGGGAAATTCTTCTCTATGTGATTTGAAGTGGGAGGGCTATCTAGATTCTTTAAAATCTGAATTGTGGGGGTTTTTTTGTTGTTGTTGTTGTTGTTGTTTTAATCAACTCCTACCCACAGCAATATTTAGTGTTCAGAGTAATTTAGATCTAAAGAAGTTCAGAATTTCTGAGGTGGGAGAAAAATTCTCTTTGGGCCCCAGCTCTTCAAGTCATGAGCTTTGACTCTTCCTGGCATAGGAGACACAGCCTTCTACTCCAGTTCTCCCACCCTCTGGGCAAAGACCCATGTGGTCAGTAGTGCCTTTTCCCCAGCCCTGAGGCAGGCTGATTTGAACAGCCCCAGTGGCTCCAATACATTGAACATCTGGCCCAAGGGCCACTACCATTTGTTGTAGTACCTCCAGTGTGTGATAGAAACCCAGCCCTTCTAGAAGAGAAATTTCACAGGGAAGCTTACCTTGCCTGGTTTCTACTGCTTTTGACAGTCTTTCTGGATTTTCTCCAAAATATGTTTTTAATGGATAAAATAAATCATAAGATTTCCAAGGAAACCATAAATATGTTGAAAAAGTTCTCAAAATAGTAAAACAAAAAAATTTTACACAGTAATATGTAACATAGTCTAACAACTGTAATTTTGAGCAAGTATAAAAGCTATTGTGAGAAATCTATTTGTATTACATACAATTAGAAATAATCACAATATAATGACTGTTTTAAACTTTAACGTAAAATAGAACATAATAATAGAAGGTAGAAGGTTTTAGTTAATTTCCCTTCTTCTATGGACCACTATGGAATGAATCCAAAGAGACTTGAAGACAATTCCTTAGTTCTGTTGCTGCATCTGGAAAACAATACTGGTACTTGATAGTTTGAATTTTCTCCAGTCCTAAGTTCTAGAGGTACCTAAAATGAATGATTTATGTATAGGAAAACTAAAGTGTTAAGATGGTACAAAACCTATACAAACAGTATTCTGGGGCTGAAGAGGAAATTCTATTCCTCAGCTATAAATATGGATGAGTATTTCCTGAAAAGAAGTTAATGCCTTAGAATAATGAAGTTCAGCAATCTGATTGTCTACTTCTATTCTGCTTTCAGGAAGGGGATATGAAAGTAAATCAAAAGTATCTTCCCTTCCCTTTTTTGGTAACAGACTTAGCTAGGTTTCTGTTTTGAAATACCAAGAGGAGTTTTCCGTATGGAATGAGAAGGCTTATTAGATATTCACCCAGTTTTTTTCTCCCACTGTCTCCCACAATTCCGTCTAGAATTGAGATTGTGCAAAAAAAATACCAAGATGAAACACTTGAAGCTTAGCTACTTTTGATTTCAGATAACTCATTATTCTCAGATAACTTCAGATAATGAAGTTATCCTTTTCAGATAACTTCAGAAATTAAATTCTTTACCCTTCCTTCTATTCTAAAATAAACTAATTTTCTTCCACCGACCACTACCTGCCCTCCCAATAGAAATTTCCTAGAAATATTTGGCTAGTGAGATTTGAGAGGGTTCTTTTTTCATTGGCATGTAGGACTATTTTCATTATGTAGTGTGACAGAAATCAACATGTACATGTTCCATTTTTTTAGAGGAGGGGGACAGGCAGGGGATGGAGGCAGGAGGCGAGAAAACATGCAGGATATGAGAGCCAGAGTCCTAGCACAATTATATATGCCCAAGGTAGGAGAAAGAAAGTCTTTGCATCTAAATTTTTGCAGTGAGACTGCAAATCCCATTTAAGCAACTAGACCTATAATGATCACTTGTGTAACATTCTCTCTCTCTCTCGTCCCCTTTCCTTCTAAGGTAAATTTGAAGAAAAAGAAGATAGTGTGCCTAAGCTGGAACAGCTCAACAGCCTGGGTTGTATGACTAATATGAATCTCGTATTAACAAAACAAAATTTGCTACACATGGAACTGTTATTATTAGAAACCTTTCAGTGGAACCTCTGCCTTCCAACAGCTGCCCATTTCATTGAATATTATCTCTCCGAAGCAGTACATGAAACAGATCTTCATGATGGCTGGCCGATGATTTGCTTGGAAAAAACAAAACTCTACATGGCCAAGTATGCAGATTATTTCCTGGAAGTATCTTTGCAAGGTGAGTCATTGTGGATGCCAGTAGGTGACATGTGAGCTTGTGACTTGTGTATTCTGTTGCTTAAGTTCATTTTTGATGTCTCCACAGATTATGCCTTTCTAAATTATGCACCTTCTTTAGTAGCTGCTGCATGTGTGGCTTCTTCAAGGATTATACTTCGTCTTTCTCCAACGTGGCCTACTAGACTGCATCGTCTTACTGCTTACTCCTGGGATTTTTTAGTGCAGTGCATTGAACGGCTCTTGATGTAAGCCTCCTTGATCTCGTGTTTGTGATTTCTCAGTATTTTTCTTCATGGATGAGGGGCCCTAAAAACAACTTCTCACAAACATGTAGCCTTTAGGACCCTGGCTCTGACCATTGCTGCCATGGGCAAGCCACTTTATGAGCCGTGTTTGGTGGAAAGCTGTACCTTGGCTGTTTCCAGGGAGAGGCTGTCAGTGCTGTCATAAATCTGGATACTCGGTGTATGCGCTTACGTGAGTGAGCCCGTAGCCCAGATGTGCCTTGGTCCTTTCCACATCTCGGAATGGTCGGGCCACCAGGGTGTCACCAAAGTGTTTATTGTGGATCTATTTCTTAAGCAGGAAATAGGCCTCCAAGTGATAGGCCTCACTATCAGTGAGTTCCCAAGGTTTGTGCCAAAGGAAGGAGCTTTTCAGAAGGATAAGAGTGAGATCTCACCATTGTCGGGATTACGGTTCCAGTGACTGCTACAGGCAGTGGGGCCGTCTGCCGAGTCAGCCGTCATTAACCATCTTCTCTCTCTCCCTGCAGCGCGCATGATAACGATGTGAAAGAGGCGAACAAACAGAGAGGCCAGGCAGGGTCCCAGCCAGCGCAGCTGAGCGTGCTGCAGTCAGCTTCCCAGCCCTCTCGGCCAGTTCACTTCCAGCAGCCCCACTATCTCCACCAGATGCACCACACCCCGCTACAGTATCGCCATCCTGTAGCTGAACAGGCAAGCTGCCCGCAGATTGGATCCACCACGCACACCTCATCTTACACACTACAGACGTGTCCTGCTGGCTTCCAAACCAGTGTGCAGGGCCTCGGGCACGTGCAGACTGGTGTTGGGATGTCCCTGGCCATACCAGTAGAAGTTAAGCCCTGTCTGAATGTTTCTTATAATCGGAGTTATCAGATCAATGAACATTACCCTTGCATCACTCCGTGCTTTGAAAGGTGATCTTATGTGAAGGTAATTCCCGACCCAGACTGTTCTGTGACTTGAAGCTCTGGGGCAAGCTTTTTGTAAACTTCTCTTCAGAAGGAAAGGGATCCAAATTATATCAGAACTCTTCAGAGACCAGCATCAGGAAGACAACTGTCCCTTTCACTGCGCCACGAGTACCTGGGAGGACTGAACAAACACTGCATACACTTTAATAGTATGCGTACCAGATCCTGTTAAAACACATCCCTGTGTGACAAAAATTTTCAAGCCCTGGCTGATGGTCCAAATATTTCAAAAATATTCAATACGATAGAAAATTTGGATAGACTCTAAATCACCATTTTGAGATTTGACCTGTGGTGGGCTCTGGGCCTAATGTTAGCTTGTATTTCAGAGACTAATGTTTATCTGTGGACTTGCCAAATGGTCTTTTTATGAAGGAAAGTTACAGTATTAATTTTTGAAGAGGACTTTTTTTTTATTCTGCAGTTTTGAGTTACATTTTTGATCTACAAATGAATTTTTGACTGAGTTTAAACTCATGAATTGCTATGCTATACCAATCTGTACAGTGAAAAAAAAATTTTTTTTAGATGAGTCTATATAACTTCCTATCACAATATATAGGTATCTGGATTTATGTACTAAAATTAAGGGTGGAGTAGATCTCTTAAAATCATGGTCGTAAGTTTTTGTTGTTTTTTGGCCCTAAGTGATCAACCTCAAATCTTTAGGATTAAAACACACTTAACTCAGGGAATTTGTACTACTTGGAAACACTTAACTGTAATGCAACATGCTTTGGGAATGTTATCGTATGAACTACCTTTATAACATAGGTTAAAATACTCTTGCTAGGATGTTTTCAGCTGAGAACATAATTGTAGCTTAGAATGAATGAAGTGGTTCCTGTCATTCAGAATCCATATATAGGTTTTGCATTTCTCAGTGCAATCAATGATTTATACTCAGATTTGATGTTACTCTAGAAGTTTTTTCAAGGGGAGGTGTAACTGTAAAATGTCAGTACTAGAATAAAGTCCTGTAGGTTTATTTTGAAGTGGAATGTGGCCAGGGTAGTTCTCAGGTTGTGCTAGAGCAGCACTTTGTGATGTGGAGGACAAGTTTTATAAGCAGCCTTGCAATCCAGCCGGTTCGGGTGTATCAGGCAAAGGAACCGAATACTAGATTGCAGTAGCCACTTGCATTACTTTGGCTCCAGAACTGCCCTGAGACATTTCACTGTGTCGGTAATGAGTGAAAACAGCAATAATTAGTCATTACAGCAAGGGCAATTTGGAGGGAAAGAGTTTGGAGGGAATAAAAAGGAAAAAGAAAGCATTGTAATAACTGAAACTATACATTGTGCTCTTATCTGTGGAAGAAGAGAGATTTGGTGGAGGGAAGCTTTCTGATTTAAAAATTAGTAAGGTGTGTCTTTTTGTGTTTTTTTTAAAGATAGCACTTGAATAGAAGGGAAACTGCATGGCAGGTGTGTGACTGCCGCAATATGCATTGAAGACAAACTTATTATAAGATGTTGTGGGTATGCAGCAGGAGTCTCCGTAATCACACCGACGGCTTTTGTTGGGAAGGGAAGGGACTCAACGCAGTAGTGGACTGATCCAGATGGCTCCAGTGGGTAAATGTGGGTGGGTGGCGTCTGCCAGCATGAATTCCTAGAGAATGTCCTCCTTAAAAGAATGGTTAACTTTTATAATTAGAGTACATATGGCATGATGTGGATTTATTAATATAGTCTGGTAGGTAAAAAACCACTCAGGTAAGAACACTCACTCTTGGCAGTTTTCAAGCCTGAAAATTGTTTTCTGAAAGTATCATCACTTTTCCTCTTTACAGAAAGGCTGCTCATTGGGTTTTGGTAGTTCTTACCTCAAGAGAACTTGAATTATTTGGGGGAAAGTGGGTTAAAAAGAGAATATATCTTTCACATTCACATGCAGAACCCAGCACCTGGAGTCCAACTTTCAGTATTTTAACTACCTCAATAATGCTATGAATGTAAGATACTGGGATAGAGATCCCAGCTTGAAACAACAACTGGTGCCTATGGTAATTTAATGTCTTGTCAAATGCTTTTATTGATTGGTTTAAATGTCATTCTTGTTATAGAAGAATATGCCTTTTTAAAAAGCTTATAACACTTTCCCAGTTTGTATTTAAAAAAAAAAAAAAAGCTAAAGAACACTGGATTAATTTTTTGGGCGGGGGGGGTAGAATAAAATAATTAATTGGTTACTATTGCTGCATACCCAGGGTGGGGTGGGGTGGGATGGTTGGAGAATCAGAACTATTTTTAAAACATTAGGTTTCAATATAAATACAACTCAAAACTGCTAGCCTTGGGGGATGGGGTGGGGGGAAGTTGTATGGGTTTTGTTTTGTTTAATTTATTGGTTAGTCTTTAGGGTTTTTTTGTTTTGGGGTTTTGGGGGGGGTTGGTTTGTTTGAGATTACTGGACCATCATTAAATGTGTACTGTGAAGAGATTAATGATATGTATAAAGGGCTTTACCAAAGTCCACTAAATAAACACTACTCAAGTACAGACTGCAAACCAAAATGTATCTGTGTTGTGACATTAATTACAAATAGTGAGTATGGTGCTAAATTCTACACCAATGGAATTAGATGAGTGCTATGCACTTAATTTTAAAATAAAACTAGTTTTCAGTAAAATGGCTTTAGTGTTTTGTTTTAATATATATTTGTAGTTTCAGTGAACCATGTCATCATATTAGTCAGACTTGGAATCCTAATTATATTTACTAAAAGCTATCCAGAGTGAGAGCATAACTGAAGTGGGAAACTCTTGTCCATTGATTATGTAGTCATACAGAGCATCAAAGCCCATGAAGTATGTTGGACACAGCTTTTGGCCTTTTGAGCTTAAAATCAGTATATTAGCAATTGCAGCTTCTGATTTATCAAACACATACTTCAGAAATTTGAGGTCTGACTGATGTCAGAACAGTAGGGACACAAGATGGTCGAGGGTGTGAGAGGAAGCAGGGTCAACAGTGAGAATGGTCTGTTCACCTAAGTGTATGTATCATTTGCCACTTAAAACTCAGCAGACAGAAATTGTTTTGAAGAGTAAAATTTTAACAGGTTTGGATGTGTGGATTGAGAACTTCCACCCCTTGAGGCACCTGAATGGCTCAGTGGGCTAAACCTCTGCCTTCAGCTGGGGTCGTGATCTCAGGGTCCCTGGGTCAAGCCCCAAATTGGGCTCCCCCGCTCAGTGGGGAGCCTGCTTCCCCCCCTCTCTGCCTGCCTCTCTGCCTACTTGTGATCTCTCTGTCAAATAAGTAAAAATCTTATTTAAAAAAAAAGAACTTCCACCCTTAAAAAGCATTTTTTTTAAAAAATTAGGCTTCTGTATTAACCCTTGCTCTGGCACAGTGCCAGGGTTTAGCAACAGACCTCAAGAGTCAGTTAATATACAATGTTCTTTAAGGCCGAATTTAAGAAAACAACAGGCATTCTAAGCCAGGGCAGGCAGCTCTACTGTGGAAGCAGTTCTGAACCCCATGTAACAAGTTTATATCCATCAATTGTCCTCCAGCACACTCTGAGACTTAACCTCTATAACCTCAAGCAGCTTAAATTTAGCTTGCTGCGACTATCATTTTGGAGCAGTTACAGTGGTAGAGTCTAGAACTCAGTTTAATATCTTCATTTAGGAATCTCTCCACATCCATTTTAAAAATCCCTTAGATTAAAAAAATAAATAGAAAATACAGTAAGTGGAAAGCATTAAGACCACGCTCCAGCTTTCCAGTGGGAAAGGCTGCTACCCTATCCCGACCCAACTGCCGTTCCTTTTATTATGATTTTAAGACTTTTTTAAGAGCAGTTTTGGAGAGGCACCTGGGTGACTCAGTGGGTTAAGCCTCTGCCTTCGGCTTGGGTCAGGATCTTGGAGTCCTGGGATCGAGCTCCGCTTCAGGCTCTCTGCTGGGCGGGGAGCCTGCTTTCCCCTCTCTGCCTGCCTCTGCCTACTTGTGATCTCTGTCCGTCATATAAACAAAATCTTAAAAAAAAAAAAAAAAACCAGCTTTGGAGTTTTTAGAGCAAAATTGAGAAGAAGGTACAGAGATTTCCCATGTGCCCACTACCCCACACAGGCTCATTCTCCACCATTGTCAATGCGCCACCCAGAGTAGTACACGTTACAACTGATGAATCTACAGTGACACATCCTAATCACTAAAAGCCCATAGTTTACCTTATGGTTCACTCTTGGTGCTGGACATTCTATGGGTTTAGATGAAAGTATAATGGCATGTTTCCATCATTATTATATACTATGTATTTTCACTGCTAAAAATCCTCTGCAATCTGCTTATTCGTCCCTCCTCATGCCTTCTCTTTCCTTCACCCCCAACCCCTGGCAACCACTAATCTTTTTATTGTCTCCATAGTTTCTCCTTTTCCAGAATGTCATATAGTTGAGGACATACGGTGCATAGCCTTTTCAGATTGACTTCTTTCACTTTAGTGATATGTATAAATTTCCATCATGTCTTTTCATAAATTGTTAACTCTTTTTAGTGCTGAATAATATTCCATTGTCTGGGTGGATCACAATTTATCCATTCACCTACTGAAGGACATCTTGGCTGCTTCCAAGTTTCAACAGTTATGAATAAAACTGCTGTCCAAATATATGTAGGTTTTCCTGTGTATTTCCAGCTCTTTGGGGTAAGTACCAAGGATGTGAGATTGTTGGGTTGTATGGTTAAGAATATGTTTAATTTTGTAAGAAACTGCCAAACTCTCTCCCAAAGTGGTAGTACATTTGCATTCCCACCAGCAGTGAATGAGAGTTCCTATTGCTCCACATCCTCATCAGCATCTGGTGGTGTCAGTGTTTGGGGTTTTGGCCATTCTATAGGTGTGTGGTGTGTGCAGGGGTGCATAGAGTGTAGTATCTCATCGTTTTGATTTGCATTTCCCTGGTGATAAATGATGTGGAACAACTGTTCATGTGTTTATTTGCCATCTGTATATCTGGGGAGGTATCTTAAGGTCTTTAGCTCAATTTTTAACTGGTTCTTTTTTTTTTTTTTTTAAGTTTTATTCACTCATTTTAGAAAGTGCATGCATGTAAGTGCAGGGAGGAGCAGAGGGAGAAAGAGAATCTCTAGCAGACTCAGTGCTGAACACAGAGCCCGTCACGGGGCTCAATCTCACCACCCTGGGATCATGACCTAAGCCAAAATCGAGTAAGATGCCAACCAACTGAGCCACCTGGGTGTCTGTCAGTTTATTTTCTTATTGTCAATTTTAAGAGTTTTTCGTATATTTTGGGTATTCCACATTTTTTTTCTTTTAAGTAATCTCCATGCCCAATGCGGGGCTCAAATTCAGGACCCTGAAATCAAGAATTGCATGCCCTATGGACTGAGCCAGCCAGTGTCCCTCTTTGTATATTTTAGATAACAATCCTTTATTAGATGTGTCTTTGCCAGACTGTGGCCTGTTTTCTCATTCTCTTGACACTATCTTTCACAGAGCATAAGTTTTTTATCTTAATGAAATCCAGATGATCATTTGTCATTACTTATGGAAGGGAATGACAAATCCTGAAAATCTGGCTGAATAACTAAAGAACTGAAGTTATGCAATCAGGATATTACAAAGGTAACTACAGGAACAAAAGTACAAACCTTCCTAATTATCAAAACATACAGAAAACAAAGCAAGCAGTCTATATAGAAAAATATTTTTAGAAGGTATAAATACAAAAAGCAAAGAATAGGACAGAAGTAAGATCAAATATACAAATCAATAAATGTAAAAGGGCTTTTCTCAATTCTTGAGAAAAAGAATTTCAGACTGAATCACAGAGCAAAACTCAAATCTATGCTATCTAACAGATCTACAGTAAAAACGATTCTGAAGGGTTGAAGGCACAGGATGAGTAAAGAGATACTGAAAAAAAAAACCCTCAAAAAGCAATATCTTAATAACAGACAAGGCTAAATTCAGGCCCAAATGTATTAAAGCAACCAGAAAAAAGGGGTGCTATATAATGCTAAAGATTATAATTCACAGTAAAGATGAATAGTTAATGAATATCCGTGAATTAAATAACATTTGATTATTGCAATGTTATGTGAAAGCAACAAAGGACATAAGGAGAAATAAAAGTAAAATATAGGTAGTAGGAAACAAATTCATCACTTCTGATCCATGGCAGATCAGTAATTTAAAAACTTAGTAAAGATCTAGATCATAGTAACATTATGCTTGCTCTAACTGACATATATGGAGAGAGTCTGAGAAGGGAAACTGCACAGACCCAATAGACAAGATCACAGAAGGGAAACTGGTACAGACCCAATGGACAAGATCACAGAGGACACTGACAGAGTGTCGTCTGTGCCAATAGCAAATCTCTCAGTCTTCTCAAAAGTTAACAGCTGGAACCGTTTTCTTTGTTGACCCATCTGGGTGCCTGCGATCACAACGCCTTGACTGGCCTCCTTGCTAGCTGCCAGCTGATCTGCGGCTCACCCAAAGAAAAAGAAAATCCATGGTTTCCAAACTGCAAAAATATTCCCATTTTTGCCTTCATTAGATGAAATTAACCCATATCCTTTGCCCAAGTAAATAGTGTACTAGTAATTACTATATTTAAGTTTTCTTTGATAATATTAAACGCTAATGTGAACTTTCACAAAACTTGATATATATTAATCCATAAAGAAAACAGCAACCAGGGGTGCCTGGGTGGCTCAGTGGGTTAAAGCCTCTGCCTACAGCTCAGGTCATGATCTCAGGGTCCCGGAATCAAGCCCCGAATTGGGCTCTCTGCTTGGCAGGGAGCCTACTTCCTCCTCTCTCTCTCTCTCTGCCTACTCCTGATCTCTCTGTCAAACAAAAAAATAAAATCTTAAAAAAAAAAAAAAAAGAAATCTTATAAGAAAACAGCAACCAAATGTAGAATTAACATTGTACAGTCATGGTAGAAAACATACTTCCATGAAAATGCAGCAAAACTAATATAGAGAAAAGGACTAAAATCAAAGTCAAAATGCCAACAAAAACAAGTAAATCAAGCAAAAACAGAAGGAAAGAAGATAAAAGCAGAAATTAAAGAATTATAAAAGAAAAAAACCCTGATACATGCCTGCAGTGCAGCTAGACAAAAGAAAACAGTTTAAAAATTGAAAAGGAAGGGGCACCTGGGTGGCTCGGTTGGGCCTCTGCCTTTGGCTCAGGTTGTGATCTCCCAGTCCTGGGGTTGGGCCCCACATAAGGCTCTCTGCTCAGTGGCAAGTCTGCTTCTCCTCTCCCTCTGTGATCTCTCTCGCTCTCTAATAAATAAATAAATATATTTTAAAAAATTGAAGGAGCTCAGTGGCTTAAGCTGGTACCTTCAGCTTAGGTCATGATCTCAGGGTCCTGGGATAGGGCCCCGCCTCAGGCTCTCTGCTCAGCAGGGAGCCTGCTTCCCACTCTCTCTCTGCTTTCTTGTGATCTCTGTCAAATAAATAAATAAATAAAATCTTTAAAAAATAATTGAAAAGGAGGAAGTAAAATGGCCACTATTTGTAGATATGATTGTACACCTGGAAACTCCAAGATAACCAACTGAAAAACCATGACAGACAATAAGCAAATTCAATAAATTGACTGGGTGCATAATTAAAATAGCTTTCATATATTCAAACAGCTAGCAGTTAGATTTAATGAAAGATACAATCAATTATAATGGCACCAAAAGAAGATAAAATGTCTAGCAATAAACATAAGACATGTGCAAGATCGATAAGAAGAAAACTTGAAATACTTGTGAGTGACACAAAAGAATACTTGAACAGGTTATGCCATATCTGTTTAAGATTTTGTTCATTTACTTGAGAGAGAGAGCACAAGTGGTGGGGAGGGGCAGAGAGAGAGAAGGGAAGCAGGCTCCCCACTGAGCAGGGAGCCAGGCATAGAGCTCCATCCCAGGACCCTGAGATCATGACCTGAGCCGAAGACATGCTTAACTGACTGAGCCATCCAGGTGCCCCAGTCAGGCCATATTCTTAAGACAGGAAGCATCAACATGATAAAGGTGACAATTCTTATATTCATCTATAAATTAACCTCACAAGCCAATTTTTTACAATGAATTCAACAAGAATAAAAAGGAAAATTCTGAAAAATGCTACCAAGGGGAGACAAGCTCTTTGACACATTAAAATATATTACAAACCTTTAATAAATAAGTAACTGTACTACTGGCAAATGAGCTGACAGTTCAATGAAAAAAGAGAAATTCCAGAAAGAAACCTAATCATATATGGAATTTAATACATAATAAAGGTAGCATCTCAAGTCAGTGGAGGAAAGTATAGATTGTTCAATAAATTGAGTTGGGTCATCTGGGGTAGACATCTGGAAAAATAAAATTGATCTCCCATTAAAAATTCAAAGAAGAATTATTTTTTAGGATTTTTTATTTATTTACTTGACAGAGAGAGAGAGGGGGGGGAGATCACAAGTAATCAGAGAGGCAGGCAGAGAGAGAGAGGGGAAGCAGGCTCCCCGCTGAGCAGAGAGCCCGATGCAGGGCTCCATCCCAGGACCCTGGGATCATGACCTGAGCTGAAGGCAGAGGCTTAACCCACTGAGCCACCCAGGTGCCCCTTGGAAGAATTATTTTATGACCTAAAGGAGGGGATTACCTAAGTATGTATAAGAAATCTAGAAGCAATAAAATTAAACTATAAAATTAAATTTTTTTTCTGCATGACAAAAATCACCATAATCAAAGTTAAAAGACTAATTAACAACATGGGCCAAGTATTTGCAATTAATCTCCAGGCAAGAGCCAATTTTCTTAATAGATGAACACGGAATGATATTAACAGGCAGTTCCCAGAAAAAGAAATCCTGATGTCTCTGAAGAAAAGATGCGTAACTTCATTTTGAAGTTTGAGAACGGTGTTGGTGAGGTGGTAGGCCTTATCCTACTTTACTTATTAGAGTGTCTGAGGAAGCAAATTCTGGGAAGGGCAGTTGGGCAATATGGTTCACAACTACAAATGCGAAAGTATGTTAACCAGAAATCCCACTTCTAGGACTTTATCCTGCAGGCAGAGTTGCATATACATTGTATGAGATAGGTACAAATTATTTATTGCCAGTAAGAACAACTTAACAACTTAAGAACAACTTAACAACTTAAATGTTCCTCATTTGGGGACTTTGTTTTACTAGTACAGTGGGATTTAAAAGAACAAAGTATTTATGTAAGCTGATAACGGGCAGTCTCCAAGATACATCAAAGCAGAGTGATGCTACCATTATACCAATGTTTATGGGGTCTTAGGAGGAGTCTTTTTTGTCTATCAGTGTTCATTGCTTTTTTCTCACTGGTCAACATCAAAAACTTGAAAAATGAAAAAATATAAAGCAAAATGGCATAACTAATAATTTCTTTTGGCACCTTTACACACATACGTATTTACATGATCAGTATATAAATTATGTAACTTTCTACTCCAAATACATCAATAACAGTATTTTTCATGAAATTAAAATATATCCAAATATTTGTTAGGAGAGTTGTTAGTATTAAATTATAAGAATACAATATATTTTAACCATTTCCCAATGTTTTGAAATGATAAAACACTTTTCCAACAATAACCAGGGGGTGTTGGTTATGAGGCTTAAAAGCATATCTCTGGGGTGCCTGGGTGTCTCAATTGGTAAGCGTCTGCCTTCGGCTCAGGTCATGCTCCTGGGGTCCGAGGCTCAAGCCCCACATCTGGCTCCCTGCTCAGTGGAAAGCCACCTTCTCCCTCTCCCCCTCCCCCTGCTTGTGTTCCTTCTCTCACTATCTCTCTGTCAAATAAATAAATAACATCTTTTTTAAAAACCCAAATAAACATATCTCAGAGGGGCACCTGGGTGGCTTTGTTGGTTAAGCATTGGACTCTTGGTTTCAGCTCACATCATGATCTTGGGGTCATGAGATGAAGCCCGGAGTCTCACTCTGCACTCAGCAGGGGGTCTGCTCAAGATTCTCTCTTCCTGGGACGCCTGGGTAGCTCAGTGGGTTGAAGCCTCTGCCTTTGGCTCAGGTCATGATCCTGGGGTCCCAGGACCGAGCCCCACATCGGCTCTCTGCTCGACAGGGAGCCTGCTTCCACCTCTCTGTCTGCCTCTCTGCCTACTTGTGATCTCTGTCTGTCAAATAAATAAATAAAAATCTTAAAAAAAAAATTCTCTCTTCCTCCATCTCTCCCCCATGTTCTCTTTCTCTAACATAAGTAAATATCTCAAAGATATCTCAGAGACCGAAGATCTAGATTGTACTCCCAGGTGTGTTTTTCCAGGACATTTTCTCTTATATGAAAGCAACTAAGACAGAATGTAAGAGCAAGAACCAGATACTCACATCTGCATTCACATGATTTCTGCAGTGCCTTTTCCTCTAAAGCCTATCCACCAAGATCAAGGAGAGTATAAGTTATGACCAGAAAGCACCAGGTGTTACGAGAGAGGTGCCTGGATGTCCAAACATTTTCAAGTAAAGTTAATGTAAAAGGACATAATTATATTAATCGCATTACACTGATGTGTTACAGTTAATGTGAGTGTATGAATTTAGAGTTCACAGAGCTTCCTTACAGTTTTCATCTCATTAAAGACTATTTATCTGAGAGAGAGCGAGCGAGTGGGAAGGAGAGGGACAGGCGGACTCCTTGCTGAGTGCACAGTTCAGTGGGGCTCGATCCCACAACCCTGAGATCCCACAAACCTGAGCTGAAATCAAGAGTCAGACACTTACCTGACTGAGCCACCTAGGCACTCCTCTCATTTGAGAATTTTTAAGAAATGTAAAGGGGAATATTAGCATCATGTAATAGATGATGAAAAACTGAAGCCCAAAGATTTTGCTTGTTCAGTCGCACGAGAGTAAAGCCCCGGTAGGCCGTATGTTGTGCTTCTGTGAATTCTGACAATCTTCACATTGGTTACAATCTGAAAGGAGAAAAAAAAGAGGGGGCATTTTATTTTTTAAAATATTTTATATTTACATTTATTTTTATTTTCTGTATGCTGTTCAATTCTTCCTAGTTGTAAAATGCTTATGTTTTACATTTACATTTACATAGTTGTAAATTGTTTACATTGAATTCAATTTTCTAACTCAGCAGGAGTGGGTCATGAAATCGACTTAGTGGATCAGAGTCAGCAAACTGAATAGAAAAGAAGGGAACAGAAGAGATGAATGTGTACCCTAGTAGGAATAAGTACTGTGTCATTAAACATTTGTAACTACTATGTCACAGTCAAAAAAAAGCTTGAAGACACTGCTTAACCCCGTGTTCTCAAATAACAGGGTACAGAAAAATCATTTAGACCTCAAGCCCAAAGGATTCAGATTAAGCACATCTGGACTGAGAAGCAAGAACAAATATGCATTTTTAGAAGGACTGGAGGCAACTTTGAAGCAGGTGGCGGGCGGGGGGGGCAGGGTGTGTGTGCTGCTGCAGAAACAAAGCACTTTTACTGTACATGCGTGTCTTCTCCAGAAAGTTCCCAATATAGCAGAAGAGACATCCGTTGGCAGCAGAAAGCCACCTCAGTACAAAAGTGCAGGGCTAGGTGGCATGCGCCCACAGATTCCAGCCACGTCCTCATGTCAGTCTGCAGATCCTTCCTAGACCTGCCTCCGTTCTTAGAAATCAACTTACTGGGCCAGCGACGTGTCTAAGAGTGGTGACAACCATGGCTAAGATCTTATCTCTTATGTGGTTAAGTGGCCTATATGACGTGAGCTGGTGTCGATATGTCCTGAAGTGCTCCTTGACCTTGATTATTCTTAACACAACTACAAATACTCTTACTAATTACTACTGGACCACGAGGCTTTCGGCTTTGTGCTTGGCATTAGAGGGAAAACAAAGATGACTGCCCCAGAAGTCATCCTAGCCAGCCACCACCGCTATCCCATCCCAAAACACAGAAAGCAAGAAAGTGGTTCAGCAAATATTTTCTTTGCTCTTCACAGAGGTGCCTCATAATTTTCAGATACCAGGGAAATGGCTTATAATCTGAGATGATGGGATTATACCCTCTAACTCCACCCTTTTCTTCCTCCTTTCACACAGCCAAAGGACACATCGTTCATGCCCTTAAGGAAATACAAATTCTACTGATCCTGTTATCATGGCATCACAAAATAATGTGCCATCCTAGAAACCGCATTCTCCAAAGGGTCTTGAGAAATACATAAAGGACTATTTGGGTCTATGCTGCAGTATTAGCCATGAGTCCATTTAGGAAGACTCCTGATTTATAGATATTCCTCCCAGGTGCTAAGCGAAAGCAGTCTTTGGATTACAGAGAGGCTCAAAGCCCTCCCTCATTCACAAATCACTTTAGGGTAGGCCACTGGGTATGACTAATGGGTTCAAAGACAACTAACTTGATCATCTCAAAGGATGTTTGTCAAAGGGTTTAACTAGTTAGTGTTAGGTAGTGGGACTGGGGATGATTTTATTTTTTTTCTTTGGTAACTTTGTATTCTTTTTCTACACTAAATATGGATTACTTTTACAATTGGGAAAAATAACAATTTTGTTGGGGTGCCTGGGTGGCTCAGTGGGTTGAGCCTCTGCCTTCGGCTCAGGTCATGATCTCAGGGTCCTGGGATCCAGCCCCATATGGGGCTCTCTGCTCAGCAGGGAGCCTGCTTCCTCCTCTCTGTCTCTGTCTGCCTCTCTGCATACTTGTGATCTCTATCTGTCAAATAAATAAATTAAATTTAAATTTAAAAAATACAATTTTGTTTATTTTTTTTACTGATAATAAAAATCTCAGATCAAGTAGAAGACTGACTTCTTCACCATGCTTCAAAGGAGTTCTAGATGAAAGCCACAGTAAGTATTCATGTTTTAAGAGGAGGGAATTCCAACAGACAAACACATGCTCTCACTGTTTCCACAAAAGCAAAGCAGTTTTGCCAACCGTTGGAAACATGATAAAATCATAGTAAATAAATCGTAAACAAAATATGTTCTATTTGTTCCATAACAGTATAAAAGGATGTTATTTTAATCCAAATAGAAAGGCTTCACCATCTAAACCCAAATAATCTAAGGCTCCCATTTCCACCCTAATATTTTTAATATGGTATATCTAAACGTTTGGGACACCCTCTTCTATGGGCATTTGAAGAGGAGTGTGCTCTGTGGAAGCCATTTTGGCATGAGTGTTTCTGACTTTGGAAGAGCTTCCCATGTATCTAACTAGATATTATTTAAATAATAGACAGGCAGTCAAAGATCTTGAATAAGAGGATGTCTGCCGTGAAATCCTCTGGAGATGGTCAACCAAGGCGCCCTCCACTCAAATGTTACCACTATCAACTTTTTTTTTTAAAAGATTTTATTTATTTATTTGACAGATGGAGATCACAAGTAGGCAGAGAAGCAGGCAGAGAGAGGAGGATGCAGGCTCCCTGCTGAGCAGAGAGCCCGATGCGGGGCTCGATCCCAGGACCCTGGGATCATGACCGGAGCCAAGGGCGGAGGCCTTAACCCACTGAGCCACCCAGGTGCCCCACCACTATCAATTTTTTTAAAAGGTCAGGTGCTATAGAGAGAAGCATTTAGGGGAGGAAAAAAAACCCAAAGCAAAAATATTTAAAATAATCATACCTCCTTATTTTGAATGTTTACTGAACAGCAGGATAGAAAAAGTCCATGCTGACATTTTTTCACCAAAGCATTGTCATCACCAGAAATAGAAGAAACCTCAGAATCTGATCCAGAACTTTGGAAAAGTACGGAAAATAGAACATCACAGAAGAGATCTGAAATGATAACATTCTAAAGATTTGGGGGATGACATTTTTGTCCACACTAACTGTTTTCACTGATAGTACTGAGCAATGCTGACTTTAAAATCTGTTGGGTTTTTTCTCTTTTTCATCGTAACTTAACAGACATCATTGCTCCACAAGGCAACTCCCATGCAGGTGGCTGTGACAGAGGGGTGTTTGGTTTAATTCAGGAGCCTATTCTAGGGCTCAGAGAATAACCGGATAGGGCTGTGTACAAGGGGTGTATAGCATACACCACGTTACTTACCCCCAAACCCATTCAGCCACTGTAACAGAACCAAAAATTTTAGCTGGGCACATAGTCATGTAGCTAAGATGACTTTTCCAGCCTCCAGCACGGCCATGTGACTAAGTTTTGGCCAATGAAATATAAGTGGAAGCATTGTTTGGGACTTCCAGAAAGTCTCCTTTAGAAGTGAGGGGAACAGGGGCACCTGAGTGGCTCAGTGGGTTAAAGCCTCTGCCTTTGGCTCGGGTCATCATCTCAGGGCCCTGGGATTGAGCCCCGCCTCGGGCTCTCTGCTCAGCCTGCTTCCCTTCCTCTCTCTCTGCCTGCCTCTCTGCCTGCTTATGATCTCTGTCAAATGAATCAATAAAATCTTAAAAAAAAAAAAAAGTGAGGGGGACAGCGATACCCAAGGACACAGACCAGGAAGTGGGGGAGCTGGACTCCCAAACTCCTACACACTAAGGACAGGGTGAGATCGTGTGGACCATCCACAGCAGAGTCTGGCAAGCTTAGGTCTACAAGCTAAGAATAATTTTTACCTTTTTAAATGGTTGAAAAACAATCTAAAGACAGTTTGGGGGCAATTTCAGGGTCTATAAGTAACAGTTCATTGGCACCCAGCCACATTCATTCACTTACATGTTACCTCTGGCTCCTTTTACAAGCAGACAGAGCTGAAGAGCTGTGACAAAGTTGCCATGACCTACAAAGCCTAAAATACTGATTATTGGGCCCTTACATAATAAGTTTATTGATCCCCAACCTAGAGAAAGGGAGGAGGTAGGGCGCCAAGAGGGTGTGCGGCTGGGTAGGGACAGTGCAACTCTGGCACCCATTCTAGAAGTTCAAGTGGGCCATGAGATGGGGTGTCTCACCGCCTAGTAAAATCAGCTGTTCATCAATATTTGTGCCCTTGGCAAAAGAAGATGTAAGTATAGCCAATAAGCACATTAAAAAGATCCTCAGCACCAGCAGTCATCAAGGAAATGCAAATTAAAACCAAGATGCAATATTACTACACACTCACTACCACGGCTATCATTAAAATGACTACATATGGGTGAGAATGTGGAGGAACAGGAACTCTCAGATACTGCCGCCGGAAAGAGAAAGTGACACACTCTGAGTAAACAGTTTGGCAGTTTACTCTAAATTTAAGGATCCACTTACCACGTGACCCAGGTGTTCTACTCCTAGGTATTCACCCATGACAAATGAAAACACGTGTCCAAACAAAAGCTAGCCCCAAATGGGAAACAATCCAAATGCCCATTGCCAGTGAATGGATAGACAAATTACGGCGCATCCACACAGCGGAATAATACACAGAAACAAAAAGACACCAAGTACAGATGCATAAACAACATGCATGAACCTCTAGACAACGCTGAATGAAAGAAGCCAGACCCCAAATAGAATACATTCTAGTCATGTCCCCCACTTTTTGAAAGTTTGTGTTACACTTCTTTGCTTTTAGGAAAGACCCACATGAGTACCTTTTTCCACGAACCCAAAGAAATCCAGAAAGGATATTCACTTTCATGGAAGAGGTGAAAAGCAAAAATAGCATTCAATGCTTGTTTTTTAGCAAGCTGTTAACAGGGGCAGCCCATACCCCCGGTAGCAAGAGCGGCCCCGCCAAGTTCCCTCCCCGAGAACTATACTCGGCATCTCAGCATCAAGCTACCATACCTCTGAACTGTGTCTGTGAGCATTTTCTTTGTCCTGATTTATTTTGTGCCTCCGTTAGCAAGATGCATCCTTTTTTGGGTCTGGGAACTCAAGCAATCTTCCTTATAAATCAAAGGTAAATGCTACTTTGCTTTATACCATTTTGGCTTATGAAAGAGTTCAGAAGAATGCTTTCAGATAGTGGGGGAAATCCATAACTATAATTGTTTGAAATTCTAGGAAAGACAGGCTTATTCCACATTGATAGGTCATCTCAGGGGTGTTACTCCCAACAGCTGCTTGGGCCAGAGACTTAGGTGGGGGAGGACTTAGAGGGAAAGAGCACATGGAGACGTTTTAGGGTAATGCTAATGTTCTATATCTCGATTGTGGTGGAAGTTATACAGGTGTGCATTTGTGTGCATTTCATTATATGAATATTAGTAAGTTTGTTTTTAAAAAAGGGTGCCCATGTCCTCAGGACCCATTAACAGGGAGGAGCACTGATGCTGAGTAGCACTGTGAATCCATGATGCCATAAGAAATCCACACGGCAGAGAAGAACAGAGATGAAAAGCTAACTTGCCAGACAGAGATTTTTCTGCTTCTACAAGGAAGTAGTCTCAAACAAAGTCCTCTTTGTGGGCTTCTAGCCATGGGGCATCTTTGAGCCATGAAAGGCCCAACTTTAGTCCTACATCAAGGGTTGCAAAACTCCTGGAAGTGAGACCTTTAATACTTGGACCTCTGGATTTCTTTAAACTGAATAAAAATTATGCATACCCTCTTATTCAGTTCCCCCAAAGGTACCAATCAGCCAGTTGCCCACTTGGATTCTTCAACTGGCAAAAGAAACACATTGACCAGCACCAGAAATGAAGTCAGCTCGTTTGATCTAAGTTCCTGCAAGAAACCTGATCCAGCAAGGTAACCGGACCCAATCAGCTGGAAGTTCAGGATGGAGTTGCTGGCAATTAAGTTGGCTTTAGTCTCCCCAAAATCAACGTGGTCATCCTTCCTCATCAGAAGCATAGTTGCTCAGAGTTGAAAGAGTAACATTCCAGCCAATCTGAGGCATAGGGACAAAGTTCAATAAAATCAGCATCTGCATTCTCCTTTGAGGTAAAATATGGATGATGGAGAGGTTGTGCTCTGGCCACCGAATTTGTGGAGACAGGCAGAATGGTTTTATCTGGGGATGGCAGATGGAGCGGACAACTCTTAAGGAATAACAGAAAAGCTTCTCTGAGGCTCCTTCCACAGGAAGCCTGAAGCAATAGAGACAGGATTGTTGAGGGAGCAAAGGAGGGAGTCAGGTAACAAAGCCATCTGTTTTTGCAAGCCTTAACAGAGCAGAGAGGGGGAAGGCCACTTCATTTTGCCTCTCAGTGGAATTAGAATTAAAATTTTTGTTTAATATCCATTTCAGATAACAACCAAGATAAATCCCTGAGGGAAATCACAACAGAATATAAGAACCCTAGGGAGTATCTGGGTGGCTGAGTTGTTTGAGCATCTGCTTTCTGCTCAGGTCATGATTCCAGGGTCCTGGGATCGAGCCCCATGTCAGGCTCCCTGCTCAGTGGGGAGTCTGCTTTTCCCTCTCCCTCTGCCCCTGCTCTCCCTCATGCATGCTCTCGCCCTCGCTCTCTCTCTCTCACAAGCACTCTCTAATAAACATCTTTAAAAAAATAGAACATAAAGATTCTAGTCCTAAGACAATGAGACAGGTAAGGAATACACCTTTGAAGAAAGGTACTTAGGAAAATGGGAACAAGAGGGAAATTTATTTTTGATCTAGGTTCTTTGAGCCAATTATGCAAGTCCAGGATAAAGAGTGGGAGCCTTATCAGTGAACTGTGGTGGGTGGTAGGAAAGAGAAGAAAAGGGCCTTAATGTCAAGCCTCTCAGGAGGCATATAACTGCATTAGAGAATGGAATTTATAAACCTACAGATTCAATCTATTCAGTGTAGAATTCTACTGGCAAGGGTGTCAGGTCCTGGGACAAGTCCTCAGAAGTAGCCAGCAATGAGTGAGGAATTTGTTCATTATCAAAAGAGGCCTATGGAGACCCCTGGCAGTATGCAATGCGCAGTATCAGAATGGGAACCTCAGAAGCGGTGTCACAGAAGTGGAGTGTCAGAGAAGCGTCAGAGAAGTGGAGGCCTGGGTCTGGGTCTGATGTCTGTTAACTGCCATAGCCATCTTGCTACAGCTTGAGGCTGACATCAGACTTACAGACTTCCCCACACAATACGAAAGATGGCAGAAAGCGCTGGAAAGAGTCTGTGTCCTTGATGACATCATGAGGCCTGTGAGCAGAGACAACCAACCCTGAAGGCTGCCCTGAGGTTGGACCCAAAATAAAAATCCCGCTAATTATACCAACCCACCCGGTGCTGTAATCTAGGACTGTCCTGTACCAATTAGTAGGAAGCAACTGTACATCCTACAGACTCACTCAGACAGGCAGACGCAGTAAGTGTCCCTGTTATTCAAAGCTTGCTGGTTGCACGTACTGAAAAACACAACAAACCTTCACTACCATGAAAATGTGCTCGGGAAGATAAACACCCTCTCCCTACAATTTTACCATAGGTATATAATCTTTAAAAAATCATATCTAAATTTGCCTTTAAATTCAATGCATTAAATTACAGGTAAGTACAGTTACAGAAGGGGGGGAGAACCACTTAAAATATTAACGAAATAATGTTCCATTAAGTCATCCAAAAAGCTAAATAATCTCAAATTTGGTTATAAAAATTAGTTTTACTCTTGGGGCGCCGGGGTGCCTCAGCTGGTTGAGTGTCCAACTCTTGATCTGGACTCAGGTCTGGATCTCAGGGTCTTGAGATGGAGTCCAAGGTACTACCGTGCTCAGTGGGGAATCTGCCTCCTCCTTCTCCCTCTCCCTCATCCCCTTTCCCCTCAAACTACCTCTCACTCTCTCAAATAAATATTAGTCTTATTCTTAAAATTATAGAGATTCTTTTCAATCTGGAGGCTGAATCTTGAAGGTCCCTGACTCAGTTTTCTCCAATTCAAGGCTTGAGTTTCTCATATTCAGTGTGTATATTAAGCTTCAAGGAGGGTCTAACCTGTGTCCCAGTGTGGTCTTCCATAACTTTTTAAAAGCATATATATATATATATATATATTTTTTTTAACCAGTAATTCTTATTTCACTGCCAAAAGGAAAAATCAAAATCTAGTTTCTTAAAATATTCGCAAAATATATACACAATTTAATCCAGTATTGAAACTCAGAATGAATTACCAAATACAATCGACTTCTTCCCATATGTTTCCATCCCCACCAGCCATCATCTCACACCTGGGTGACTGGTCTTCTCACCTGTCCTCTGCCTGGGTCCCGTCCTTTCTTCAACCTCAGCCAAGGAGATCCTCTTAAAACTCAAGTCCAACTTCAAGCCTCATTTCCTCTTCCTCTCTCCCCTGTAGCCATCCAACCTTTCTCCTACCTTTTTCCTGAATATTCTCTCCTGTCAGAGATCCTCGCACATTCTAACCCTTTTATCTAGGGAACACTTTTCTTCCTCCTTCACCTAGATAACATTTAGTCGGTCTTCAGCCTGAGCATCATTTTAAGACTTTCCTAACATAGTCAAATTCTCTTGTTATACAGACTCTCATATAACCTTGCTTCACCCTACTACCTGTTAAATCTGCATTTTGATATTTCTGTGTGGTTGTCTGGTTACTGGTGATCTGTTACACCAAACTATAAGCTTTGTGAGCAGGGGTTTTATCTATTTTTACTCAGCATTACATGCCCAGTGTTGAGCACAGGAATGGGTGCTCTATACATGTATTAGGTGGGAAAAAAAAAAAAAAAAGGCGAACATTTTATCTCATACACAATAGTCCCAAAAGAAACACAAACCTTACCATTTGTTTGTTTTTCCTGTTTTTTTTCCAGTGATCAAAGGAACTCTGATATGGAATCTGTGACTAAAAGATTCTTCCTTTAAAAACATGTAATGAGGGCGCCTGGGTGGCTCAGTGGGTTAAAGCCTCTGCCTTCAGCTCAGGTCATGATCTCAGGGTCCTGGGATCAAGCCCCGCATTGGGCGCTCTGCTCAGCAGCGAGCCTGCTTCCCCCTCTCTCTGCCTGCCTCTCTGCCTATTTGTGATCTCTCTCTGTCAAATAAGTAAATAAAATCTTAAAAGAAAAAAAACATGTAATGAGAAGACACAGGTGGATTTCTCAGCACACACACATTTTCAAGGCTGGTGGGAGACTATGGATGGCATTAAAAGATAGTACCCAGAATGTAAATGTTCTATTACTTGTGACCACAGGATATCAACATCAGCACCATTTCCTTCTCTGGTCACTGGAAATAGCTTCATCAGGTGAGGAATTACTCAGCCTCCTGCTTGCCCCATTCTCTGAAGCTGACATCCTATGCATCATTTGAACCCTAGTAGAGACTAGAATCCTATTCAATCTAATTTCAAAGTAATAATACCAACTCTAGAATTTCATTTTCTCCTTTTTATTTTTTTATTATTTTTAAAAGATTTTATTTATTTATTTGACAGACAGAGATCACAAGTAGGCAGAGAGGCAGGCAGAGGAAAGAGGGGGAAGCAAGCTCCCTACCAAGCAGAGAGCCCAACTCGGGGCTTGATCCCAGGACCCTGGGATCATGACCTGAGCCAAAGGCAGAGGCTTTAACCCACTGAGCCACCCAGGCGCCCCCATTTTCTCCTTTTTAAGGATGAGTTAAGACTTTCCTGAATTCTATTCTTGTGACACCAAGAAAGGCATATAGGAGTGGAGGGTTGGAGAGTAGGGAAACAGTTGCTTGTCCACAAATATTACATTGGAAGAACTGGTTTAATCTTAACATCTTAGAGGAAGTGTCCAATGGTTACAAAATCTCTCCTCTGGGAAAAACTGCCTTCATTTTCATTTTCTGAGCCTTTTCTTTTAAATTTAATCAGGTTGTTTTCTTTTTAATGTTTTTGTAAAAGCTTCTACTAAGGCAATTAGAAGTTCCAAGGCAAGGTCTCTTAATCTACAGTGATGAACAGGTATTTAGGGATCATGAAATGCTTGAAAACATATGCTAAATTTTGACTTATGTTTGGAAGTGCATTTTTCTGGAGAAAGACTCCAGACTTTATGTCAGATTCTATCACCAGCACCTAGTAGAGTGCCTGGAGTGTAAGAGATGCTTAGTAAAGACCTGAGTAAGAGAATGAGAAAGAAAATGAACAGATGCCCCTAAAGATTCTAAGAAGGAATGACTGGAGAAGTAAGTTATCTGATACCAGAAAAACAATGGTGTTACAGAAGCCAAGAAAGAGAAGATTGGTGAGAAGAGAGTGGTTCAAGTGTCATTTGTTGAAGAAAGGTCAAGTCAGATAAGATCTGGAAGTGCACAGTGGATTTAGAAACAGAGTGTAGTTGGAGACCTTTGCAACTGATAGTTTCAGTTGAGGTAAAATATTGCAGTTGGCTGGAGAATAAATAGGAATACAAAGTAAGGAACAATGGATAGAGACAAGTCTTTCATAAACCATGTCTGTCACGTGAAAAAGTGCTCAGCATCACTCGGCATCAGGGAATTACAAATGAAAACCACAGTGAGATACCACCTCACACCAGTCAGAATGGCTAAAATTAACCATTCAGAAAACGACAGCTATCGGTGAGGATGCGGAGAAAGGAGAACCATCCAATACTGTTGGTGGAGAAAGGAGAACCATCCAATACTGTTGGTGGGAATGCAAGCTGGTGCAGCCACTATGGAAAACAGCATGGAGGTTCCTCAAAAAGTTGAAAACAGAGCTACCCTACGGCCCAGCAATCACATTACTGAGTATTTATCCTAAAGATACAAATATAGTGATCCGAAGGGACACATGCACCCAAATGTTTATAGCAGCAACGTCCACAATAGCCAAACTATGGAAAGAGCCCAGATGTCCATCAACAGATGAATGGATAAAGAAGTGGTATATACATACAATGGAATACTATGCAGCCACTGAAAAATAAATCTTGCCATGTGCAATGACGTGGATGGAACTAGAGGGTATTATGCTAAGCAAAGTAAGTCAGTCAGAGAAAGACAATTATCATATGATCTCTTTGATATGAGGCATTTGAGAAGCAGGGTTGGGGGAGGTCATGGGGGAAGGGAGGGAAAAATTGAACAAGATGGGACTTGGGAGGGAGACAAACCATAAGACCCTTAATCTCAGGAAACAAACTAAGGTTCCTGGAGGGGACGGGGTTGGGAGGGAGAGGGATGGCTGGGCTATAGACTTTGGGGAGGGTATGTGCTATGGTGAGTGCTGTGAATTGTGTAAGATTGATGAATCAGAGACCTGTACCCCTGAAACAAATAATACATTATATGTTAATTTAAAAAATAAATAAACCAGGGGTGCCTGGGTGGCTCAGCGGGTTAAACTGAGCCTTCAGCTCAGGTCATGATCCCAGGGTCCTGGGCTCGAGCCCCGCATTGGGCTCTCTGCTCAGCAGGGAGCCTGCTTCCTCCTCTCTCTCTCTCTCTCTTTGCCTGCCTCTCTGCCTACCTGTGATCTCTGCCTGTCAAATAAATAAATAAAATCTTTAAAAATAAATAAATAAATAAACAAACCATGTCTGTGAAGAAGATACAGAATAGAGAATGAGGAGTTCCTATAGGAAGGTTTTATTTTTTTAAGATAGAAGAGACTTGAAAATACCTAAATGCCAATGGGAAGGAGCCATTGATCAGTAAAGAACACCTGCACTAGGAAGCAGGACTGGGAAGGGAGCCAGAGTCTTTCATCAGAAGAGGGTTACTTTTTCCATTGTGAAAGGAGGGAAGAACGAAGACTGGGTACCAATTAAGTATGTTTGATGGTTTGGCGGTACTAATTTGAGAAAGATTCCATCTTATTGTTTCTATTTTCTCCAAGAAAAGGAGAAGTAAAATAATCTGCTGAGTGAAGGAGTACAGGGATTGGTGGACAGAATGGGGACGGTCTTGGGTGGGCAGAAGTTTAAAACAGCTCCTGTGGAAAATGGGAAACAGGGAAGAATTGCCAGGCAAAGTCATGAATATAAATTTGTTGGACTACTAATGTTCTCCAACACTTTTCTTTTCTCTAGAAAGTCTTTTAAGCAGAAAAGGGTTTCTAAGAAAAATCCCTACTTCACTAGAGGCTATCTTCTCTCTTGAAATTGCGTAACTTAAATTCAGGTTCAGAATCATGGTGAAGATAAAATTTCCATATGTAGTACATACAGAAATTTTGGTGTACTTAATGTTAAAGATAAGAAGTCACTGGTATCATCTTAAATACATAGAAAATAAAAGTTTGCCTTTTAAGTACCTGAGAATGGCAACAGGCAGGGTTTTTTTGTACAGGGAACCACCAAAGCCCTAAAATAACTACTTAGAGGGCTACACAGGTAGGCCCAGTAACTGAAGCAATCTGCTTTCAAAAGCTTGATCCTGTCCCTTAGAGCGGTAACACCAGGGTCAACAAATCCATGACAAAAAGAGGACACCTAGAGTAAGAAATCCAGAAGAAAAAACAGCGAGAGTGACTGTTTCTCAAAACAGATGGAGGTGGGGCGCCTGGGTGGCTCAGTGGATTAAAGCCTCTGCCTTCGGCTCAGGTCATGATCTCAGGGTCCTGGGATCGAGCCCCGCATCGGGCTCTCTGCTCAGCAGGGAGCCTGCTTCCTCCTCTCTCTGTCTCTCTCTCTGCTTGCCTTTCTACCTACTTGTGATCTCTTTCTCTGTCAAATAAATAAATAAAATCTTTAAAAAAAAAAAAAAAAAAAAAAAAAAAAAAAAAAAAAAAACAGATGGAGGACTCTCCCTCCTGTCTACCCTGTTGCAGAAAAAGCCAAGTTCAGTCTCTCAAGTTCAGTAGTTACATGGTCATCAAGTAGAGGTTATTAGTCATGTCCAACTCCCACATGGATAAATATTCTCTTTAGTTCTCCAGTCCCTCTGGCTACAGACACCCAGAAGTAGCTGAGGGCATTAAATACTCAATCACTTTACTTCCCTCTATGCTTCCCAGCTTGGCTTGAAACTTAACCAGGAGGGTAGTTACTGAACCAAGGGCTAAGGTGAGAACTTTCAACACTGTCCAACTAGCCAAGCCCATTCTCGGTCCCTAAAACAGCTCAGCTGTCCAAGCATGGAAGCACAGAAGACAGCTGATTTGGAAAGTAGTCTAAAGTGGTCATAGAGAGCATGGTTTCTGGGGGCAAACTGCTTGGGTTCATATTGTAGAGGTACCACTTAGTAGATAGAAATTGTGTTTTAGTTTTCTCATCTGCAAAATGAAAAGAATGGTAATGCCTATCTCATAGGGCTGTTAGAAAGATTTAGAGAAGTGTTGGGAATACAAGTATACAGTATATGTTAGCTACTATTATTATTTTTAAAGATTTTATTTCTTTGGCAGACAGAGATTACAAGTAGGCAGAGAGAAAGGCAGAGAGACAGAGAAGTGGGGGAAGCAAACTTTCTGCTGAGCAGAGAGCCTGATGTGGGGCTCAATCCCAGGACCCTGAGATCATGACCTGAGCTGAACGCAGAAGCTTAGCTCACTGAGCCACCTGGTGCCCCATGTTAGCTACTATTATTACTTCTGACCTACAGTTGGGTTTTCTTGAAAATGTTTAACAGAAGGACAAGAGTGCAAGAGTGCAGTGGTTGGAGTGATGGGAAGTGAAAAGGAGAAGAAACTGGTAGGGAGAGTAGCAAAGTCAAGGGCCTGAAGTTCTTGAAGTTCAAGTATTGATGCATTGGAAGTCATTCAATTAGGAAGCTGGGGAGATGGGCAGAAAGTAGAAGAGTTTATTTTAAGGTTTTAAGGGTGAAATTGAACATAAGTGATGACAAGGTCCAGGAAATGGGTGGCTTTATAGAAAAGGCAAAGGTCATTGAATTTGAGAAGTTCAAGCAATCAAGAGACCAGGATATCACCTGGTTACCACATGGCTTAACATTGGGTCTTTGGAGAATGCAGCGAATGAATGAGAATGACATACATGGACAGAAAGCATCTGAAAGCAATGCAGCCTGACTGTGAGCATGCATAAATATCAGAACTGAAAAGAAAGAAAGCCAACTTCTCCTCATGGTCCCAACTGAGGCTAGTTGGTACAAAAAGACCACAGAGCCAAGGACGCTAAATATTTACATCGCTTAGGAGTCCAGTACAGTGATAAACTGTCCTGCCCTATGTTAATACTGTTCCTATTAAAAGACACAGACACCAAATTATTTAGAATGCTTCCTCAAAGGAGACTGGCTATCCAAGTCATCACAGCTCTATGAAGCCCTTTTCCCCCTTTTAACATGCTCTCCAGACCTCTAAAAGGATCACCTGTGTCTCTCTCTACCCTATACATACTTTCACCACTGTACAGGTCATCCTTCCTTGCACTTATGTGTTTGAATGTCATTCTCATATAGGTACTTCCAGGGTTGGCCAGGTGTAGTGAGTGATCTTTTCATGTCTTGTCTCTCAGCCCTGTTTATGCATGCATTCCTAAATGTCATTAGTTAAACAAGAGACTTCTTACAATCACCAAACTAGAAGACAAAGCATAAAAAGAATTTTCCGCTTATGAAAATGAGTCATCAACCCTTTAAGTTCTAACTATAAAGAAAGATTTGTGGGGTGCCTGGCTGGCTCAGTCGGTGGAGCATCTGACTCTTGATCTTGCGGTCACGAGTTCAAGACCCATGATGAATGTAGAGATTACTTTAAAAATTATTTTCTTAAAACATATAATGTGTTAGTTGTTTCAGGGGTACAGGTCTGTGATTCATCAGCCTCATATAATACCCAGTGCTAATTACAACACATACCCTCCTTAATGTCCATCACCCAGTTACCACATCCCTCCACCTCCCAAAATTGATTTTTTAGTAAGTATTAGAAAGGAGATGCAGTATTTCTTCACCAACTTGCAGCATATTATTTCTAAACAATCTCTATTAAAATAAGTCACAGTTGAGGGGCGCCTCGGTGGCTCAGTGGGTTAAAGCCTCTGCCTTCGGCTCATGTCATGATCTCAGGGTTCTGGGATTGAGCCCCACATCGGGCTCTCTGCTCAGCAGGGAGCCTGCTTCCCCTCCCTCCCCCGCTGCCTGCCTCTCTGCCTACTTGGGATCTCTGTCTGTCAAATAAATAAATAAATAAATAAAATCTTAAAAAAAAAAAAAGTCATGGTTGAAAATTCAAAGGGAAAAATCAGGATTTGAAGAATAAGGTTGCTAAATGAACTTGTAAAATCCTTAACCTTCAAAATACCAAACTAATACAATAATGAATTAGCAACATTCCATTTGTATTCCTTCTCTAAAAACTTCTGAGAGATTTACTTGCCCTAGTGTTTAAATGTGATACTTACACATATACATTCACTTTTGCTATAGGTAAACAACCAGAGAACATTTTAAAATTTTGTTTCTAGTTTCAAGTATACCATGCCTGATTTTATTATTTTGATTTATATTTGTTTTATCCAAATGTCAGATTTTCCAAGTCATACATACTTGATATAAATTCTTAAACATGTGGAGAAAATATACAAAACAAGATAAATGTATCCTAAGATTTTATCCTAGATGAAGTCATATGAAATCACAGCTGGCAGGGAGTGGGGGAGGTTGGCAGCTCAGGAAGAGGGCATTTAACTGTGATTTATTTATAGGAAAGCAAAGAAATGGAGGGGAAAAAGAGATGAAAATAGTAGAAATTTTAAAGAAAAAGTTTTTTGAGGTGGTACAAAGCATTACTATTAGGTACTTAAAAAAAATTCTTCAGTTATTGAACTCAGTGAACATATTTGTCCCAAATTTAATGATAAATATCACTCCTCTTTCAATTCTCTAAAACTGTAGAGGAATAAGCCTTTAATCGATACACAGAAACTTTCATAAAAACCTCATAAAATGTATTATTCCATTTGAACTAGTAATGTCTTGTGGGCCCTTGGTCTTACTCTTCTTTGAGTTTGGGGCTTTGAGAAAGGATACACTGACACATCCTATGCAAGGGAGTAAGTATTAAGAGAAGTGAAAATTACTCCCTCCTCATTATTGCACAGGTTGTGACTTACAAAGAATAAAAACTGTTTTCTATGAAAAGGTGCCCTGAGAAAAGCAAATTGACAGTGGAAATTGAGAAAAGTTAGTGGTTAATGTTCATCCAGTAACTATATGCTGTAATATGATGGAGAGCTTTATTTTAGTGGCAGAAATGTTAGTAGCTATGTAAACTTTACTAGTTACTTATTTTAGTCTTTAAAAGTTAAGTATGTAGGCATATAGTTTTTCCAGAATTATGTAAGGAAAATAATATCTATAGTAATATTTAAGGATTTAAGTTATTTTCAACATTCTAGATCTATCCTTCATGAATATAAAATAAATGTCTGTACCTTCATGTTTAGAAAGACCATTGTGTTGTTTCAAGGTAAGATATTTTTTGTTGATTTTTCAAAATCCTTTTTTTTTTTTTTTAAAGATTTTATTTATTTATTTGACAGAGAGAGATCACAGTAGGAGAGAGGAAGGGAAGAGATCACAGAGAGAGGAAGGGAAGCAGGCCCCATGCTGAGCAGAGAGCCCGATGTGGGACTCGATCCCAGGACCCTGAGATCATGACCTGAGCCGAAGGCAGCGGCTCAACCACCTGAGCCACCCAGGCGCCCCTCAAAATCCTTTTTTGATGATCCTTCACATGTTGGCTTTTCTGGCCACAGCAGAACATTTAACTGATTATTACCAGAGAATAGTCTAGAACTCTGCAATAATTACTGTGTACCCTTTCTGGTTCTAAATGAAAGTACAGACCTCATATCAAATAACATTATGCCAACTTTTGTTAAAATGAAAATCTCTATATAATTCATCAGTGTTCCTATACTTCTGCTAGTTTAAATAAGTTTGATGCCTTGTTAAAAAATTGATGCCAGCATGTCCATTTTTTCTATATCTCTTCAGAGAACAAATGTACCACACACTTGATGACAATCAATAATGCACAGAAAAAATATTTGGAAACAAAGACCACTGTTGCATTGTTGATACTGTTCTGTTTTATGACAAATTCAAGTCAAGCATAACTTTTTAGGAAGTTGTATTTGTAATGTAAAATTAAAATTTGCTGAATCCATTCATCAAATATTTACTGAGCATTTACTACATGCCAGGCACTGTTCTGGGTACTAAAGATTTAGAAATGAAAAAGACAAGAATGGTTCCTGCTTTTCCAGGGCCAAGAAGCTTGTTTTATCTTGAATCATTCATATTAAAAATATATATAAACCAGCAATAAGACTGTCACAAATGTCATAGAATTGGGATTGAAAGGAGCTCAGAGATCATCTACTATGTTATCAATTCCAAGATGCACATTATTTTACATTTTGACACTGTAAAATCAGCCACATCTTTCAATGTGGTCAGACCAGGCTGCACTCAGGGAGAGTTGTCACTGCCTGTGTATGTGCATCAAAACTCACAGAACAGTGTTGGAGGCTTAGAAGAAAATATGGGAGACAATGGTGAAGGCACTCTTAAGGATTCTTGATGATTCACAATTCAGTAAAATATAATAGTTAAAAGTGTTCATTGCTTATAGGAGAGGAAAATGAAATTCAGAGAGGGTAAATAACCTGCCCTAAATTAGAATGCAGGGTAGGTAGTACGAGTCCAGGTTCTAACTTCTATTCTTATTCTTCTACCAATGTCTTCTGATATATGGAAATAAAGGCTCTAGAATATGGCTCCAGTTTTGGGACCATGGACAAGGAACTTAATCCCTCTATGCCTCAGCTTCTCCACTGTAAAAAAATGAGTTTAACAGATCAACTCATGATACTGTATTGAGTAAGAGAATGTATATATAGGACTTAACACAGAGTTTGGCATATAGTTGGCGCTCTGTAAAACTTAACTGAGATCAAAATTTACATTTGGTAGGAAATTTAAAGTGACCAATTAGCCTACAAATATTGCTCACTATATGAAGCCCACATCTAGTTATTTGACTAAAATACTGAAAAATAAATAGAGTGGTCAAATGTTTGAACTGATTAATACAATAAAAATTTCCACCTTAACAATGCTTTGTCCAGGTCCATATGGTACTGTGCCAAGAACCCAGTAGATCTACCTGCAAAAAACCATACAAAAAATAAGAATTGACACCAACTATGATTGTCAAGTTACTTAGGACTCCACTGTGTTCAAATGCATTTATAAATACACTCTGAAACAACAAGAACAAATATTCAAATGTTAAACAGTTCATTTATTTTTGCTTTCTATAAAACACAATTACAACCAGGTATATAATACTTGTACAACAACCACAAGTTTTGGAGGTTAAACTTGATTTGGTCCAAAGAGTGAGGGTACTAACTGTTCATAATCCATTATTAATTTATATTTTGTAAAGCATTTTCTCTTTCATTATCAATTCAGTGCCTTGCATATAGTATAACTATAAAAGCATATCCCAGGTACTTTCCAATGTCATTTTGTTTTCTGTTCAAACAATGGCATGTTTAGAGAAGGAGTACATGTCTACATTTCTTTTTTAAGCCTTTCTGGTCAGCTCTTCTAATTTTGGAAATTTAAGTGAAAATCCAAGTTATGGCACACTATGTTTTATAGAATCAACTGTTTTTGCATATTTGTTTCTATATTTTTGTTATAAAATAACATTCTATATGTATAGTTTACATTGAGTTCATTACATATTTCAGACAAATTGGTTTTAGCTGAGATTCTGAATGCAAAAAATACACAGTTAAGCACTTGAAAAGTAGTTTTAACTACTGGGAAATATTAACCAATCAACTCACATTTGTTCCTGTCTCACCTGAAGACAAAATCTATGGGCCACTCTGCAAAGAGAACTAACTGAAATGAATATATCTGTATTTAGAATTACTGTATTTGCAGAAGCCTCTTGCAATTAAAAGTCTTATCATGGGGTCCAGTTCTGGTGTCCTGCTGTTTCACTCATGACAACTGCACAGTACCAAAGTGCGACAATTCTCTATTTTAAATATCAGCATATTTTCTCATACCAGTTGTTTTAAGAATGCTTTTGTTAAAAAATCTCACAAGCACTAACTTATTATCCAAATTTAAACTTTAAAAGAAAATCAACCCAATGTTCAACATGAGAAGTATCCCTATGAATTCTGAAACTTAAAACCAACAGTTTAGTTTTCTTATGTTTGGGATTTTTTTTTTTTTTTTTTTTAACCAATCGCATACTTCACTACACACATCCTGGATAGTATTCGAAATCAATCTAATGCTGAGTATGGCTGGGTCAGCAGGGAAGACCCCTATGACCAAGTATGAGAGACCCATGGTAAGGTGCATCCGGCCAAAGAGACCGGAACCAGATTCCAATGAAGGCAGCGGCCTGAGGCTACCTGCACTTAGTGGGACGCCCCACACCTCTGCCGCTCCAAATTTCCCACCGCGCCCCACCTGTCTGCGTCCTAGCCTCTGCCCCGCCCCTTCCTCCGCGGCCAGCTTCCGCATTGCCCGCGCAACTCCGAGACTAAGCGGAGTGACGGAAACTACAATCCGGCACAGAAGAAAGGCCCAAGGAACCAGTGAGTCCCCACCCGGCCAAAAGGAGCGACTCCTCTAGAAAAACTTGGCGGCAAGTTAACAGGAAGTGCGGAGGCGCAGTTCCCAGGCCGTTTGGGGCACCTTGCCGCCCCAGTAATCTCATCTTTTGTTCTTTGACAGGCCTCCTTGAAGCCCCAACTCTGAGCGCTTTCCGGGCAGCTCTTGACTCGAACTCCACTGCGATCCCTGATGGCAGCCATCATAGTTACATCCGGGTATTTCGTGGAGTCGCCACCAGAGTCTCCCGGAAGTGACGCGAACGCGGAGGGATTTGCGTTCGGTGAGGTGAAGGGGCTCCGGAAGCTGGTCCCGTAGAGACGCTGGCGGTGGAGTTGTAGGGTTGGGCGTTTTGTTTACCACCGCCTACTTGTAACGGGTGTTACGTGTTATGTATTGTGCCCAACACCCGCTTTCCCGTGCCTTTTAAATCCTTTCTTTACAACAGGTCCAGGAGGAAGACATGGTATTGTTTCCATTATGGGAAAATTGAGGCCAGGAGAGGGCGAGTGATTTGTCTTAATGCATCTCGTCTTGGAGCTGACCTGATCCCCCAGTTTGTCTGTAGAGCCAGTGCTTTAAATTTCCTCCGTAATGCTTCCATTTAGAAAAACCCCCAAGCCCCTGGTGCTTGCAGCTGGAAGGCCACTTCTGCAAGGGCGTTCACCTTCAGCTCAGCGTTGTTGCCCATGGTGTAGGGCCAAGCCACAGCCACCGTGGTCTCTGCGGTGGACAGAGATCCGAACCGTGTGCCACGGTCACCATCGTTAACCGGGTGTCTTGCAATTTCTCTTGGTCTCCTGCCCCTTGACTCTGCACATGGAGGGTTCTTGCTGCCCTCGACCCCCGGTTAACTGAGGGAACTGGCCCTGACCGTGGGCGCTGGGAAACATTTTAACTCCTGTCAGGCACTTGTAAAGTCAAGATGCTCAAACGGCTCCAGGCCTGTCATTATTGGCAAATAGCCTCTGGCGGTAATAAAAGCCTGACAACGATTATCTTGGACTTTCCACCAAATCAGTTGTGTCTCCTGGCTTCTGTTCCTTTAGAATTAAGAACAAATACTTCGACCTTAATGTCACCGTTAACTATAACCAGCCATCAAATAATGAAGTGTGAATATCCACTTTGGTCATTTTTTTTTCCTTTTTCTTTTTTTCGCAGAGGCCATCAGGTGGGGAAATAGCCACACCAGCACCTCCCCAGAACAGAACCTCTCAGATCCCTAGGTGTCAGAGGTCTTAGGGGCACAGCGTCCTCAGGGGAGGTCAGAGCCCATGGCTAGATATCATGGGGGCGAGGTAATATTTTTGTAAAAACAAATTATGCATAGAAAAAATACATCAGAATTAAGAATGATAATATTTGAAGAGTGGCCGTTTAATTATTTTATTTCTTCTCTCTACTATTTATTTTACATATCTGCTACAGTTCTTTTTAATATAGGGAAATAAATTGACCGCAGTAAACCTTTCTTAGTTGCCTGCTATTATAATGAAGACAAAGGCATGTTGTCACATTTTGACAAATGACCATCTTTGATACAAACTACAGAAAGGAATTCTTTTCCTTGGCAAAGCGTTGTTTCTTGTTTTTGTTGTTTTTTTGTCAGGATATTATCAAAATACAAATTTGGTACAGGTGTTTTCCCCACACCTTTGTATAAAAATATTCCAATCAGAAGTTTTACTTCTCAAAAAAAGGAGGAGAGAGGGATGTGAGACACTTGACATTCTGGAGAACAAGTATAAAAAGCTACTTTTATTCTGCCTTCTTTGGGGTAGCTTTAAACAACTTACCAGTTTCAGATAAAAGCAGAATAACCACTCCTCTTTTCTATTTCTGTAGTCTGCTTCCACTGTTGCCTTTTAGCAACTATCAAGCAGTGGCACTACAAGAAATACAGTGAAAAGACAGAAGAGAAAAATGAGAAGGGATTGGGAAGGAAGAACATGTAAATAATGGAAAATGCTGATATTGGGGTTGAGGTAGCTTTGAAATTCTAAGGTAGCATGTAACAACCCCTTCACCCAAGTCCCTACAAGACCAGTTGCCCACTCAGACAGATTTGCATATATAATGTTCCCACTCACACATTGAGCACCCACTGTGATAATCCTTACTAAAATTTCAGCTTTATACTTATACAAATTAGACATATATTTTGACAAAACCTAGAGTGGCTTGAACAACAACAACTGTAAAGTAAAAGCTTATCGTTTTCCCTAGTATTCCCTCTTACCATATCATTCATTCATCCTATGATTAGTAGCATAAGTGGATATCGAACGGGAAGTGTTGCCTGCTACATTATAATACAACAGCTATGAAACTCCAAGTGAGGTCCTGACAAGATACATGTTTTCAAAGGAAATATCTTCATGTTAGTCTGGGCCTTCTAAAAAGCAGTTGTTAGCGTGACATTAAATGTGCAAGAATTTTATTATAGGAAACACTTATGAGAGAATGAGGAGGGAGCCAGGGAGAGCCATCAGATAGATGGAAGTTAAAAGCAGTGAAAGAGGTGCGGAGAGGTTGGTGGAATTGTCCTAGGCTGCTGTACAGTCTAAGGAGGATTTGGCAAGACTACTGGGAATGCTCAAGCCAAAATTGCCATGACCAGGAGTCCTCCTAGGAAGGAGCTTGCCTTATGATCTGTGCTGCACTCAGTCACTGGCCGGATCAGCCCATGGAAAGCCTGATCTTTGGTGCAAATGTGGAAGATTTCAGAGTATGGCAGCTCCTGGGGCCCTTGGGCAGTTTTGCTCCCTATATTTGGTAACCGCAGTCCCTAAATGGGCTTTTTCAATTATTGGCGCTTTTCACCAGTTTCAAGACTTAGAAGAAGATTATAAAAGAGGCGATTTCATGAGGAGGATTTTACATGGTTGTTGGGCTTCCTCATGCCCCTTCAAGTCTACTGAGTGGGGCTTCAGTGGCACTACTCAGGGGGCTTGATATGTGTCCCTTGAGTTTTCAGAATTACAGTAGTGCCTGACTCCCATCTGAGAAATCCCAGGGTAGGGAGAATGGGCCGGTAAGAAGTTTGGGCAGAGGCGTAAAGGAGAGTTGCTAGGTTGGAATCAGCTGTGACTTCCATAGTTTGTCCAGGCAAATGATGTTTGAGTGTTTCTTGTGCACCAAATATGTACCACATGAAAGAAAGAGCTGGCCTGGCGCTCTTTTGACTCTCGCCTAAAAGGACTTCCTGGAAGGGAAATGGGACTCCCAACAGAGGGCGCATGTGGTATGGATTATCAGAAAATCTGGAGCTACGGAAGGAGCAGTAACTGGGGAAATAGAATGTGTTGCCCATCTGGGATGACCAGCTTGCTCAAATTTGCTTGAAACTCTCCCTGTTTTAGTGCCCAAAGTCCCGAGTCTCAGGAATCCCTCAGTCCCAGACCACTCAGGATGGTTGGACATTCTGCCTGTCACAGGAGTTACAGTCAGAAGGCACTCCAGCAGAAAACCTCCAAAATCCACCAAGTCACCCATGAGAATAAAAGTCAAGTCAAAATATCAAGTAGGCTCAGACTATGTGAAGCCAGTTTATGATTATGTCAGTATTAAAGTGGATTTGGTCAGGGCATAATTGGAAAATGTGCTGGAGCAGGACCTTCTTTTCCACACCATCCTTTAGGAGTGTGTATAGTGTGCTCAGACTGCCATAACATTGTATCACAGACTGGGTAGCTTTAACTACAAAACTTTATTTTCTTAAGAAGTCCAAGATCAAGGGTTTGGCCAATTTAATTTCTGGTGAGAACTCTTTTCCTAGCTTGCAGATGGCCATCTTCTTGCTGTGTCCTCACCTGCCTGGGTGAGGAGAGAGGGATCAGAGGTATCTCTGATGTTTTTTCTTATAAAGACACTAATTTTATAGGATCAGGGACCCACCCTTGTGACCTTATTTAACCGTAAATCTTCAAAGGCCTCCTCTCCCAATATAGCAACATTCAGGGGTTAGGGATTCAACATATGAATTTTAAGGGGACACAAGCATTCGATACGTACCAGGGTGACTCTGAAACACAGAGATACTTTATTAAGTGGGGGGGAGTCTTGAAAATATTAGCTGTTTCATGCCTCACATCCTTAGGGAGAAGATACACATTTGTGACACGGAAGTCCTGTATCTTTTTATGAACAAAAGTAAAAGTGAAAGTAAACATTATGAACAAAAGTAAACATAAGCTCTTCAGACATTATTTTAATCGTGTCAAGGTAAAGTTGAACCCCATGAGAGGCCTGTGCTGGTGGTTTTGTTTTGGTTTGGTTTAGTTTGGTTTCTGTCCTGTAGAGCAGAGGAATTGACAAGCTAATGTTCCCATTACTGGACCCATAAAGAACCCCACAATAGACTACCGTGATCATGACTTGGATGAATGGGGATTTAATAAACAGTGGAACTGTTGGATATGGTGCTGCCTGTAATTACAGTGTTTGACATTTTTTTTTTAAAAAGTTACAAAGGATTGGCTAGTCAGAGAATGTATCTTCCTGATCTTTCTTACAGATATGAACCCAAGTAGTTGCAAGACACTAGATCAAAAGGCTGGTAAAATCAGAATGAAGTGCTACAATCAATTCTTTGCCTTTAGGCTAAGAGCAAGTGTAGGAATGAAATGCTGTTAAGAAAACACATACATGGGGGCACCTGGGTGGCTCAGTGGATTAAAGCCTCTGCCTTCAGCTCAGGTCATGATCTCAGGGTCCTGGGATCGAGTCCCACATCGGGCTCTCTGCTCAGCAGGGAGCCTGCTTCCCCCTAGCTCTGCCTGCCTCTCTGTCTATTTGTGATCTCTTTTTCTCTCTGTGAAATAAATACATAAAATCTTTAAAAAAGAAAAAAAAAAGAAAACACACACGTGGAGTTAGGTGATAATGTCTACAGAACTGGATATTCAATCTCCCTAATATCTACTTGAGTCCCTTTAGGAAGCAGAGTTGGTTTTTAATTCCTTGAGACTTTAGTAGTAGGAGCTAAGTTTAGCTGTGAGCACAGAGTAACAGAAAGCACCAAAATAAAAGTTATTTATTTTTCTTTTTATATGATATAATTTTTCTTTCAGTTGAAATTAGCTTGGGGTTAGAACAGTGATTTATGGGGTGAGAATGCCACGCTCCTGCTACCTTATTGCTCCACTGTGCGTGATTTCCATTTTCCAAAGTCATTTCCTGGTCCAGGATGGTGGCTAGAGCTCTAGTCTTCAAGTGAACAGAAGGATGGAGATATGTAGAGAGTAGCACACCTTTTCCATTTAAAGGCAATTCCCGGAAGCTGTACACAAACTTCTACAAGAGAGGCTAGAAAAGGCAATACTTTTTTTCCTAGTAAGTCAGTACCCAGTGAAAAGATTTTACTACTCTAGAACAGAAGTCTGCAAACTATGGCCCATGGACCATATTTTTCTAAATAAAATTTTACTAAATAAAATTTTTCTAAAATAAAATTTTTCTAAATAAAATTATTCTAAATAAAATTTTTACTGAAATACAGTGCTGCCAATTATCTATGGATACATATTGTTTTGCTGTTTAAACACACTATGTACTTTTTAATTTTAATTCCAGGATAGTTAGAATACAGTGTTATATTAGTTTCAGATTTACAATAGTGATCCAAAAATTCAGTATATTACTCAGTGCTCATCAAAGTAAGTGTAGTCTTAGTCCCTTTCACCTTTTACTCATCCCTCCCACCAACTTCCCTTCTGGTAACCATCAGTTCATTCTCTGTAGTTAAGCATCTGTTCCTTGGTTTGCCCCTCTCTTTTTGTTTGTTTCATAAATTCCACATACGGGAGTGAAATCACATGGTATTTGTCTTTCTCTGATTGACTTATTTCTCTTGGCATAATACTCTCTAGCTCCATCCATGTCATTGCAAATGGCAAGATTTAACTCTTTTTTACGGTTGAATAATATTCCATTGCTTATATAGATAGCACATCCTCTTTATCCAACCATTAATCAATGGACACTTGGGCTGCTTCCATATCTTGGCTATTGTAAATAATGCTACTATAAAAATGGAGATGCGTGTATCCTTTTAAATTAGTTTTCTTGTTTTCTTTGGCTAAATACCCAGTAGTGCCATGGCTGGATCATAGGGTAGTTCTATTTTTAAATTTTTGAGGAACCTCCATACTGTTTTCCACAGTAGCTGTACCAGTTTGCATTCCCACTAACAGTGCATGAGGGTTCCTTTTTCTCCACACCCTCACCAACACCTTGTTTCTTGTGTTGTTGATTTTAGCCCTTCTGATAGTTGTGAGGTGATACCTCATTGTAGTTTTGATTTGCTTTTCTCCCTGATGATGAGTGATGTTGAGCGTCTTTTCATGTGTCCGTTGGCCATCTGTATGTCTTCTTTGGAAAAATTTCTGTTCATGTCGTCTGCCCATTCTTTAATTGGATTATTTGTTTTTTGGGCATTGAGTTTTGTAAGTTCTTTCTATATTTTATAGGAATACATTTTTAAAAAATATTTTATTTATTTGACAGAGAGAAATCACAACTAGGCAGAGAGGCAGGCAGAGAGAGTGGAGGAAGCAGGCTCCCCGCAGAGCAGAGAGCCCAATGTGGGGCCTGATCCCAGGACCCTGGGATCATGACCTGAGCCGAAGTCAGAGGCTTTAACCCACTGAGCCACCCAGGTGCCCCAGTAATACATTTTTTAAAATGTATTTTAAAAGCAGCTTTATTGCTGGATGATGAGCATGCTATAAAATTCAGTCATTTAAAGTGTACAATTCATTGTCCTTCAATGTCTTCACAGAATCATGCATCTAGCTCCCACATCAATTTAGAACATTTTCCTTGCCATGAAAATACCCCACACTGCTTAGATGTTGTCCTTGAATTCCCCATTTCTTCTCCCCATCCAAGACCTAAGCAACTAGTAAGTACTTTCTCTTTTTATAGATTTCCCTATTCTAGGCTTTTCATATCAATGAAATCATACAATATGTGGTCCTTTGTGCCTGGCTTTTTTCACTTTACATAATGTTTCTAAGGTAGCATGTATTAATACTTTATTCCTTTTTATGGCCAAATAATATTCCGTTGTGTGGATATGCCCTTTTGTTTATCAATTCATCAGTTGATTGACATTTGAGTTGCTTTGAGAAAGCAATAATCCTTTATTCTTTTAAGACACTGAAATAAAACAAACCAGCAGGTAGTCTCTTCTAATATATCAACAGTTTAAAATATTACCCTGTGGATTTTGATGGGACTAACTGATTTGGCAAAAATATTTTGTAAAAATATCAATGATATAAATAAATGTGATTGAGATTTAACCAAGACTATAAAAAAATGATACAGTACTGCAGCTATTGGCAATCCCTCTTCAGAGTTACATATGACTCCCAAATTTTTTGTGGAAGGCTTCTCAACAATGCTCAAAGATGAGCTGTTGCCTACAGATTGTGGGGAAGATAAGGACATGGGTGATCTAGAAGACAGAGTCAATTACCCTAATGAGAGGAAAAAGTTCTCACCATGTGTATCCAACACTGGAATCTTGCGTCATTTACATTATTCTAAATGTGTTCTGTGGAGGCAAGAGAGTTCAGAGCAGCAGTTTGAATGTCAGGTAGGTGGTTTTTCACAAACCATCCCCCTTACTACTTCCTCTTTCACCTATGACAGACTTGCAGGTAAGTGCACAGGCTCTATGATGGTTCTAAGAAGTCTTTGATAAATCTGAAGAGGGCGGCTTTCTCCAGTGTTTAGCCACCATCCCCAGCATGAGACTTGGATAACAGAAGTATAGCACTGAGATAGAGTGAAGCTGAGAGGCATAGAGAAACTGAGGCAAGAGACGGGTAGAAAGAGATCTGAAAAATTTTACATCTCTGTTTCTGGGAGTTTTTGAGACCCCCCCGAATCATTTCCGCCCTTTCAGTAGTTGTGTGTTCAACTTTTCCTTTCATTACAAAGGATATCAAACCTTAATATTTTTCTAATAAATTATTTTTTGGACAATTTATTTGAAACCAAAAGAAAGACTCTATGCATGCATGATTGTTTCAATAATTAGGCAAGAGGTGGGGGGGTCTCTTTCTACCCTAGACTTCCCATTATACTAAGTTAACTATTCTTAACAATTTGTTTAGTATCTTCCCATATTATTTCTAGGCATTTTACACATACGAAATATCACCTTATATTTACTTTTATTTACATTTGACTGTTTTACTTAGCAGTGTTGTGGAATCCTTTCCACGTTAAGATATAGAAAATGTACCCCATCTTTTTAATAGGTACATAATATCCTATTGCATGGTGTGCCCCAGTTTATTTAACCAATTTCCTGTTGACGAATATTCAAAGGATGCTCCCAATTTTAAGACAAAAGTATAAACTTCTTTCATTCATTTTGCAAATATTGTGCTCATGCCATGTGCCAGGCACTTCCCCAGGCAAAATAATTTTTTTTTTAAAGATTTATTTATTTATTTATTTATTTATTTGACAGAGATCACAAGTAGGCAGAGAGGCAGGCAGAGAGAGAGGGGGAAGCAGGCTCCCTGCTGAGCAGAGAGCCCAATGTGAGGCTCAATCCCAGGATCCTGGGACCATGACCTGAGCCGATGGCACCCACTCAGCCACCCAGGCGCCCCCAGGCAAGGTAATTTCTGCAGTTTCTTTTTGTGGGGCAGAGAAGAAACAAACAAGAAAACAAATATATGTGAGCTAAATAATTTCACCTAGTAAATTCTGTGAAGAAAATAAAAATGTGGGTGTCTGGGTGGTTCAGTTGGTTTGGCAACTGCCTTTGGCTCAGTTCATGATCCTGGAGTCCCAGGATCTAGTCCCATATCAGGCTCCCTGCTCAGTGGGGAGTCTGTTTCTCCCTCTGATCCTCTCCCCTCTCATGCTCTTTCTCCCTCTGAAATAAATAAATCTTTTTTAAAAAAGAAAAGAAAAATGGATATTTGATAAAGAATTAAAAGTGTGGGTGTAGAACTTATTTAGGTGGGGGATCTCAGCTATTTCTACAAGGTGATATTTGCCTAAATGCTGAGGGGTACAAAGGAACCAGTCCTGTGAGGTCAGGGCGGAGGGAAAATGAGGAGCAAAGGTCCTAAGGCAATAACAAGTAGGCAATTTACAGGAAAAGAAATGAGGCCAGTGTATCAGTTACAGTTCTTAGTTACACTCAGTAGAAATAAGTTTAACAATTTAAGGAGAAAAGGAATTCACTGGAAAATACTGGGCAACTCACAGAATCTCTGGGATGGCCGAAGAAGCTAGCTTGGAGAGTATCTGCTAAGATGAATTCAGAAAAATCCCACCATAGCACTGGTCTAGTGGGGACTTAGCTGCTGCGACTGCTGGTTGGAGACTCACTGGCTTGCATGAAAGACAGTATTAACCTCTGCTGGCTCTGAAATTTAAACCTACCTGCCACCATCACCCTGTCCTTATTTACAGTACCAGTGTCTAATTTAAATCCTGTAGAAGTGCCCCACTAATGCAGACCTTAAATGCATATCTTTGTACTTTTGTACTGATATTTCTATAACCAAATTCCTGGAAGTGCTGGGTCTAAAGAGAAGTGCATGTAATGTTTTTTTTTTTTTTTTACTAAATCACATTCCCTGAAATGTGATACTGATTTACACGCCCACAACACAGTAGATGAGTATGCCAGTGTCCTCAAAGCCTTGTCAATTCCATATTTGTGTTTTAGAGTAGCCTTGTAAAACTGGATACACCTAGGCTTGACTCTGGCTCCGTGACTTAATAATTGTGTGTCATTGGGCAAATTAGTCCATTCCCTGGGTTTCATTTACCTTGTATATATAGTATGGAAGTGATGCCCATGCTGCTGACACTGCTAGTTGTCCCCTAATATCCATTCCCCTCTTTTTCTATATCTGTAAGACCCCAATTTTTAGTTAGACCCACGACTATCCAGAATGAGTACTAAGTTACTAGCTTCTCTTAGTCATAGTCACCATCAAACTCTACAGAATGAGTGTTGCTGGTTTTTAAGACAATACTAGAGACAATAGTGAGGCACTTTTACTCATTTATTTTTTTCAAATAAGGTCCACACCCAGCATAGACCCCAGTGCAGGACTTGAATTCACAGCCTTGAGATAGAAACATGATCTGAAATCAAGAGTCAGACACTTAACCAACTGAGACACCCAAGGCACCCCAAATAGTGAGGCACTTTTTAAAGGAATGCTACATCACAAACATTCTTTATGGTACAGAGGATAATGCTGTGTAGAAAAATTCAGATACATATGCTTCTGAGTTAAGGTGATTGAAAATAGACTCTGAATGTGAAGAAAAAATTTAAGTATCTTAAATGATTTATTTTGCTTGCATATCCTTTTTTATACATGGACAGAAGTGATATATAATTCAGCTCATGTCTAAATTAATCAAAAAGTTATGTTTCAATAAATACACAACAGAAATTCTAAGTGATAATGATGAGGGAGCAGGAGGCTGGCTGAGGACAAAGCAAAAGCTGGTACCTTGCACCCCCTCTCTACCTGCTCCCCTCGGTAATATGTGTCCCATTCCTCGGGCACCCCTGACTGCCCTAAAAGAAAAACAAATAGTTGGGGCGCCTGGGTGGCTCAGTGGGTTAAGGCCTCTGCCTTCGGCTCAGGTCATGATCTCAGGGTCCTGGGATCTAGCTCCGCATCGGGCTCTTTGCTCAGCAGGGAGCCTGCTTCTCACCCCCCCCCACCTGCCTCTCTGCCTACTTGTGATCTCTGTCAAATAAATTAAAATAAAATAAAATAAAATAAAGAAAAACAAATAGTAAACTTACAGAGATCACAATCCTGCAAGGCAGGAGTCTCCCTTGGTTTACAAATGTCCTTGAGATTTACAACAAAGAAGTTACCTTATCAATAGCCCAAATTCCAAAGACACATAACTCAGTTCCTCAAACCCTAATGTCACCCTCCCCTCCATAAAAACTGAAGGAGGCTGAGGTAGAAGGAAAAGTAAAGTTAAATTTCTTCTAAACCTAAATCTCATTAACAAGGATGCTTGATAGCAGGAATGTAACATTCCACCAGGAGACTCCCAATTGTCTTTATGTTAGTGCCTCATTAGAGGGAAAGTGGCCTTGGCTTGATTGTAACCAGGACTTCAATATCCCGACAGTCTTCTTTACCCCAATAACCCTTCTGAACACCCCTTTGTCCTCACCTACCCAACTCCTACGTATATAACCAGCCACTCCTCACATCCCCAAGGCAGCTCTTTCTGCCCACGGGTCCTGTCCCTGTGCTTTAATAAACCACCATTTTGCACCAAAGATCTCTCAAGGATTCTTTCTTGGTCATCGGCTCCGGACCTCACCCCACTGAACCTCACCTAGGTTCTAGAACTTCATCAATAAGAAAAGAAAGTATTGTCACAATTTAATTTGAAGTGGATTTTTGTATCCTTAGATTCATTAAAAAATATAAACAATACTGGTCCCAAATCTTCATTCTTACCAATCTTCTATAGTACCAGGACTCTCAAATGTAGTAGGGCATAGGACTTCTAAAAATAAATGTTCAGACCCTTTGCAGTTAGGTCATGTGACATAGTTCTGACCAATGACACATGAGCATAAAAGATGGGTGTGGATCTCAAGGCATGCCTTTAAAAGGAAAAGTGGTGCCCTTTCCTTCTACCACACCCATTCCTACTGATCAGAATCAAGATACAGTGATGAGTCATGTTAGGCCATAAACCAAGGGTAGCAAACTCAAAATGACCGAGCAATGAGACAGAAGGAGTTTGGTTCCCTGACACTGTAAGTCACCCTACCAGTCATGGATTACTTAAATCTACGTTGTTACATAAGGGAGAAATAAATTCCTATCAAGTATATATATGCTGTATCCTGGGTCTCTATAACAGGAACTGAACCTATACCCTAATGAATACAATTCCCTTCATAGAACTGTGAATATTATTAAACTAGATAATGTATACAAAATGTTTAGCAGAGACATGTAATAAATGTGTGCTAAAGTAACTTGCCTTAAAGTCTCAAAACAAGCAATAGCAGGTTTTTTTTTTTTTAATTTATTTGACAGACAGAGATCACAAGTAACCAGAGAAGCAGGCAGAGAGAGAGGAGGAAGCAGGCTCTCCACTGAGCAGAGAGCCCGATTCAGGGCTCGATCCCAGGACCCTGGGATCATGACCTGAGCGGAAGGCAGAGGCTTTAACCCACTGAGCCACCCAGGCACCCTGGCAAGTTTTAAATTTTAATTAAATTTCCATTTTTCCTTTCTCTGTGCATTTAATAAACACTAACAAGCATTTACTATGTGTCCTGGATCCAGAATAGGGAACAAATACAATAATATGGAGTAATAAAATACAGTGAAAAGCCAGGTGCTACAGTAGGGGTGTTTACTCTCCAGGAGCAGGTCTTGAGACGAAGGAAATGTCTGATGTTACTGGGTAAGAGTGAAGAGCAACCAGACGTAGGGAGCTCAGATACCAAAACCAGCAGCCCATCTTCACCCCATGGCATTTTGTATAACACAGAAAATAACCCTGAGCAACTTGCTTTCATCTCTCCTACCAAGAAGGCTGCATTGAGAACTAGCAGGAAATCATAACTGTGAGGATGAGTTCATAGTAAATTACCACAAGCTACTTAAGGAATATAAACTCTGAGAGAAAAAACCAAAAAGGAAAACTCACACTCAGTCAAACAACTAATAACTAATATGTAAAATTAATATTCTCAAATAGGAAGGTATTTGATACATAAAGCAAGAACAAATGACTTTTCAAAAAATAAAGATTTTTAGAAATGAGAAATATAACTGCTGAGAATAAAAGCTCAATACATGGGCTGAACAGAGAGTAGACATAGCTAAAGACTGGTGTAGTGAGTTGGTCCATGGGACAGCAGGAGGGAAAGATAATAATATAAGAAAAATAGATCGTTATATATAGGGCTTACTATCTTCAAAGCATCGTTCCAAACTATTTACAGATCTAAAACTCACATAATTCTCATAAAAAGACTCTCAGGACCGCACTAGGATTATTCCATCATACTGATGAGAAATATATGGGACAGAAAGTATTATAACTCACCCAAGTTCACACATCTAGTAATTAGGAGAGCCAGGCTTTGAAACCAGGGGCTGGTTCCAGAGTCTTTTAAACACTAGGTTATACTGGGATGATGGAATGTTTAAATGAAATATTGAGACATATAAAGGATGAATCCAAAAGCATTAACATCCATGAATCCCAGGAGGAGAGAATACAGGGAATAGAGGGAAAGAAATAACAGATAAAAGACACAAATCCTTAAATTGAAAGCATCCTTCCTAGTAGAATAAATGAGAAACATGGAAAATAGTATGGTGAAGGTTGAACAAATTGTAGTGAAATTTTAGAGAATCAAGAAGGAGAGTAGATCTTAATTGTGCTTGCAGGGGAAAAAAGGCAACTATTATTTGAGGTGATGAAGTTGTTAACAGCTTCCTTGTAGTAAACAATTCACAATGTATACATATGTCAAAACATCATGTTGTACACTATATACAATTTGACTTGTCAATTACAACTCAATAAAGCTTGGAAAAGAAGTCCAAAAAGTTGTCCAAAAAGTTATCAGAGATAACCTACAAAAGGGATGAGAGTCATTGAAGTCAGATTTTCATCAACAATACTGAAATCGAGAAAAACGAGTATGTTCAACATGTTAAGAAAAAGGATTTTGAACTCAGCATTCTATAGTTACTCAAAGCATCTTCCAAATTCAGTGGTGAAAAAAGAGCGTTTTAAGACATTTCAATGACTCAAAAATTGATCACCCATAGATCCTCTGAGCAAACCGCCAAAGGATCTCTTCTACAAAGAGAAGGCAGTGAAATCCAAGGGGGAAAAGTGGACATATATTTAGTAAATATATTTAGTGAAATCCAAGAAAAAAAGGTGGACATATATTTAGTAAAATTTATTATTAATTAACTATTTGTAAAATGCTTTTCAGTAGCACTCTGGCATTGATGTCAGATTGTGTTTTCCAAAAATGGACATAGGAATGCGTTCAGTTCCACATGCTTTTCCAGAAACTTCTCATTCTTCATCAAGAGGTGTAATTTATTTTCCCTCCCTTTGAAGGTGAGCAGGCTTGTGACTGCTCTGACCAATAGAGTGCATGGAAATAACGCTATACGACTTCTGAGAGTCGGTCATAAGGACAGAGCTTTATCCTAGCTCTCTATCTGGGAACTTCACTTTGGTAAAACCAGGCACCTTGCAGTGAGGGAGCCCAAACTAGTTGACAAAGAGAGGCTGTATGAAGAAGCCAATGTAGAAAGGCAATGCAGCTCCCAGCCAGCGTCCACCCCCAGACTTCTGAATAAATGAACCATCAGATGATGCTAGTGCCCAGGCTTTGAGTCTTGCAACTGAGATATGAGACATTATAGAGCAGAAGCAAGCCAACTCCTCTGTACCACAATATTCATAAACATAAAAATTGGTTATTTTATAACATTATGCTTTGAGGTAGGTTTTTCAGTCATAGCAACTGAAACTGGTAGGTACTATATATAGGAAAGGAGGAAGGGAAGTAAAATCATGTGTTTTTTGTCATTTGGGAGGAATGAAATAAATATAAAAGTGTTGAAGATTCTGTGTGTCTCAATATGTAATTTTTGTAAATATTTTGTGCATGCTTGGAAAATACATATTTTCTATGTTGGATTCAAAGGATTACATATATTTACTTAAATTTACATATAAATTTAGATCAGCATTTTTATAACCTTTTTTTCCTGGCTGAGCAATCAGTTTCTGAAACAGACTATGTTAAATCTTTATCCGTGGTTTGCCTATTCTTCCCCTCAATAACAACAGTTTTTCTATATGCATGTGGAGTTATAAAGCTGAACAAAGCAAATGTTGTGATTTTGATGATGGATTATTGCCTTTTTCATTAAGAAACTATTTCTTTTGTTGTTAATAATTTCACATTAGGGGTTCCTGGGTGGCTCAGAGGGTTAAGCCTCTGCCTTTGGCTCAGGTCATGATCTCAGGGTCCTGGGATCGAGCACCGTGTCTGGCTCTCTGCTCAGCGGAGAGCCTGCTCCCCACCAACCCCCGGCCCCCGCTTCTCTGCATACTTGTGATCTCTTTCTGTCAAATAAATAAATAAAATCTTTTTTTTTTTTAAAGATTTTATCTATTTATTTGACAGAGAGAGAGATCACAAGTAGATGGAGAGGCAGGGAGAGAGAGGAGGAAGCAGGCTCCCCGCCGAGCAGAGAGCTCGACGCGGGACTCGATCCCAGGACCCCGAGACCACGACCCGAGCCGAAGGCAGCGGCCCAACCCACTGAGCCACCCAGGCGCCCCAATAAATAAAATCTTTTAAAAAAATAATTTCACATTAAACTCTATTTTGTCTGATATTAATATTTATATTAAATATATAAAATAGTAAAATATAATAAAAATTGAAATTAATATTAAATTAGTTCAATATTAATATTTAATTATTTATTAATAATTAATATAATTAAAATGAATAAATATTAAAATATACTTTAAATATTATTAAAATATAATATTTTTACTAAAAATATTTTTACTGGTATATTTATTACTATTCACATTTAACTTTTCATTGTGGTATTTCAGATATATATATCATATTTCTCTTATAAACAGAATAAAGCTGATTTTTTAAAATGAAATTCACATCTTTTTATTTAATAACTTAATTATCTTAATTATCAGACATTTTATTAAGCTTACTCTGTTTTCTGATAAAGATAATTATCTTTAAAAACTGATAATATAGAAACAATGTTCTCTGACCAACATGAAGTGAAATTAGAAATGAATGCAAAAAGATAGTTTAAAAATTAACTTGGGAAACAAAATCCTCACTTCTAAACAACCCAAGGTCCAAATAAGAAATCAAAATGAAAATTATGAAATTTTTAAAAATGGAAGGCAATGAAATCATTACTTATAAATAAATAGTGAGATGCAGCTAGCTAAGAGGAGCTTAGAGGGAAATTTATGGTCTTTACATATTAGAATACAAGGTACATCAAAACAAATATAGTGAACATTTAATTCACAAAGCTAAGAATAATATAGCCTAAGCCCAGAGAATGTAAAAGAAAATAATAAATATGAAAGTGGGATTTAATTATTTAACAAACAAAACAATAAGAAAGAAAATAATACCACCAGAAGGTTTTTAAAAATAATAAATAGATCAATATAAATAGGTAAAGAAACAGAGGGGAGGCCAACATAAAGGATCAAATGAAGAAAATAGCTCTGATGGAGTTCAAGTCCTAGAAGAGTAAATTGAATGGCTATATTCAAAAATTTGTAAAAGCTGCATGAAATATATTATTTTCTAGAAAAACACAAATCCAACAAGCTTAAAAAATCTAGTCAAATAATCATTCAAAAGTCATAATCAGTATTCAAATTTCTTCTCTCTACAATAAAGATGACATTTCTAGGTAGGTTTAAAGTACTTCTAGCAAAGTTCCAAGAAAAACTCATCACTGTCTTATACAAACTGTTGAAAACATTACTTTTAAAAAAGAGGAAACTATTCAATATTCACGAGGCCATACAAAGTCAATGAAAGAAATTATAGCCAAATTTACTTGTAAGCATGGATGTAAATACACTATATCAACAAACTGAATCAAACAGCATAGTAAAAAATATATCCAGGCCAAATTTACATCAGACATTCAACAATGGTTTAACAACTAAAAATTCTATCAATGTAACTCATCATACTAACACATCAAATTAAAAATACAACCATTAAATAGTCAATGAATGAGAGAAACTGATGATATTCAGAATCTATTCATGATTTTAAAAAACAACCCTTTAGCAAAGTGTAAACCCTTTATAACCCCTTAATATTGTAAATGATGTCAATGAGAAATCCCCCCAAAACATATTAATGATTAAATTTAGAAGTATTTGCATCAAAGTTAGGACATGTATGGATACCTTTTGCTGTTGTTACCATTGTTACTGCTCTTGTTTTACCACCACCCCCATAAAGAATTCTAAAAGCAACCTGAGAAAAATAAGATGTTATTTTCAAAGGAGTAGCAAATGACTTTTCAGTGACATCAATGGAAGTCAGAAGGCAATAGATTGAAACCTTAAGCTGCTGAAAGAAACTATCTATGAAGCTCGAATTCTATAACCAGCAAAAGTATCTTTCAAGGGGCACCTGGGTGGCTCAGTCGTCTACCTTTGTCTCAGGTCAGGATCCCAGGGTCCTGGGATCGAGTCCCACAATGGGCTCTTCCTGCTCTATAGGTATCCTGCTTCTCCCTCTCCCCCTGCTGCTCCCCCTGCTTGTGTCGCCTCTCTCACTGTCTGCCAAATAAATAATTAAAATCTTTTTAAAAAGTATCCGGGGTTCTAGGGTGCCTCAGTGGCTTAAAGCCTCTGCCTTCCGCTCAGGTCATAATCCCAGGGTCCTGGGATTGAACCCCACATCAGGCTCCCTGATCAATGGGGAGTCTGCTTCCCCCTTTCTCTCTGCCTGGCTCTCTGCCTACTTGTGATCTCTGCCTGTCAAATAAATAAATAAAATCTTTTTTAAAAGTATCCTTCAAAAGTAAAGTAACAAAATTAAACCAAAATAAAGACTTTTTAGCCTTTCTTCCCCCAAACTGAGAGAATATATTGCAGGCAGACTTTCACCAAAAGAAATACTGAAGGGAGGTGTTTAGAGAAAAAGAAAAATGGCTCAAATAGAACAATAAAAATGTGGAAATAGTTCTGAGGAGGATAAATATGTGGCTCTACAAAAATGAATGTTGACTTTATAAAATGACAATAATAATTCTTGGGGTTTAAAATATATACAGAGACACCTGGGTGGCTCAGTGGATTGAGCCAATATTGGACTCTTGATCTCAGCTCAGGTCTTGATCTCATGGTTCTGAGATTGAGCCCTGCATCAGGCTCCTTGCTGTGCATAGGGCCTACTTAAAAATAAATAAACAAACAAACAAACAAATAAATAAATAAATAAATAAAATTTTAAGTATATAAAGAATGAAAACTAGCACAACAAAAGGACACACTTGGAGAGTACATGGATTTAAAATGTGAAAAGTGCTTTTGTTGTTTGTGAAGAGGTAAAATTACTAATTTCAGAGAGACTCTAATCAGTCTAGAGGGCGTAATGTAATTTCTGTGGTGAACACTAAATGATTGATTGAAAGCTATATAATCATGAAAGTAATAAGAAAAAATAAATAATAAAAACATTTGAGTCATTTAAAAGAAGAAAAGAATTCATAAATGAATTAGTAAACTGTGAGGAAAGAGTGAGGTATGGAGGGATGTCTGGCCAGCTCAGCTGGTACAGCATGCAACTCTTGATCTTGGGGTTGTAAACTCAAGCCCCACATTGGGTGTAGAGATTACTGAAAAATAAAATCTTTTTAAAAATGAGATACAGAGACGAAAAAGGGTATAAATGTATATAAGAGTATAAGAGATATAGTAAATAAAGTAGAAAAGTATTATATATTGTCTAATATATGTATAATTGTAGTTGTAATTCCAGAAAGAGGGGCAAGAGAATGGGACAGAAACAGTCCTCGGAGAGATCATGGCTGAGATTTTTCACAAGGTGAAAAGTGTTTCCTAGCCTCAGAGTAATCTCCACTGATTTCTACCTTCTGGTATTCTCCTCCCACATTGTAGAGGGCTGATCTGAATAACCAATAAGATTGTGGAAATGTTCGAGTAAGACTTCCAAGGCAAGACCATAAAAGACCTGTGCTTTCTCTCTTGCTCTCTCTTGTTTTTTTTTTTTTTTTTTTTTCCAGCATAACAGTATTCCTTGTTTTTGCAATCCATACCCTCTCTAATACCCACCACCTGGTTCCCCCAACCTCCCACCCCCTGCCGCTTCGAACCCCTCAGATTGTTTTTCAGAGTCCATAGTCTCTCATGGTTCACCTCCCCTTCCAATTTCCCCCAACTCCCTTCTCCTCTATAACTCCCCTTGTCCTCCATGCTATTTGTTATGCTCCACAAATCTCTCTCAGATCACTTTCTCAGAGAAACTACCATGTCATGAAGATATTCCAGCAGTCCCTTGGTGGCATATGTGTCAAGGGACTGAGGTTCACTGCCAGCAATAGCAGTATACACTTGGTAGACATGAGTAAGCTACATTGGAAGCAGATCTTCCAGGCCTCATTAAACTTTCAGATAAATACATTCCTAGCTGACATCTTATATTTAACCTTAGGAGAGACCTTGAGTTAAAACCATCAAGCTAGGTCACTTCCAGATTTCCCACCCACATGGACTATACAAGATCATAAATATTAATTGAATAATGCCACTAAGTTTGGGGTAATTTGCTATGCAGAAACAAACAACACATATAGATTGCTGAGGCCCGGAAGTGGAGTTTTGCTATAATGGCAACATAAAATATGGAGTGGGTTTGGAATGAGGCAGTCAGTGGTACCTGGGTTAGGGAAAGTGGGAAGAGCCTTTTTATGTCTGTTAGTAGAAGCCTGATGGCCTTCATGGAATGAGCAGGTGAGGACTTAACTAAGAGTGAGCTGAAGTCTACCGAATGTTGAAAAAAAGTGGATCCAAGTTGTGTGGAAACAAAGTTTAGCAAACAAGTGCATGAAGTAACATGGGAGTTAGGAAACATATCAGATAAGCTGGGTGATCTAGCTAAGGAGAAATTCCAGGCCAAATACTAAGACTGCCTTATTTCTTCTTTTTTTTCTTATACTAAAATATAAAAGTGGAGACATAAGCCAAAGGTAAACTGTTTTGAAAAGTGGGTTGAGGAGGGTCAGAAATCAGTGAATTAAAAATTCCCAACCTCTCCAAATGACACATAATGCTAAAATTAAGAAATGCTTCCAAGCAAAATTCAAACCCAAGGCACTTTCAGAAAACACGATCTAATAATGAAGTTAAAAGTATTACTGTAAGAGGTGCCTAGATGGCTCAGTCAGTTGGGTGTCTGAATTTGGCTCAGGTCTTGGTCTTGGGGTCCTGGGATCAAGTCCTGCTGGGTGGGGAGCCTGTTTGTCCCTTTTCCTCTGCTCCTCCCCCTGATAATGCTCGCTGTCTCTCAAATAAATAAATAAAATCTGTTTTTAAAAAAGTATTACTGTAAAGTCCTTTGGAAGGTGTCAAAATGATCCAAGGTGATGTCTTAGTGACATTCAGAGAATAGGGATTATACGAAGCTTAAGTGTGTTTCTCCTTAGCAGTATCAGCAGAAGCCCAAGGTAAGGAAGGGCTTACCTCAAAGAGATTTGTGGTGTGTCCCTTTGTCTAGTAGAGTAAACTCCAAGAGCATCCACAAAGTTATAAAGATATTTGTATTAGCAGAAACACCACTGATTTGGACTTAAAGAATCAGGGACAGTAACAAGGAAAAGAGGCTTTAGATTCTGAAACTTCCAGAAGCAAGAAGCAAGTTGAGAAAATCATGCAACCAAAAACGGTGGTATGTTTTATAAAAAAAGAAAGGAAAACTCAAATAGAGGAGGTAAGAGCCCTGAGGGAGGAGATATAGAGAACCATTTCTTTGTAGGAGTAGAAATGAGTTCTAATCAGAGAATTTTTAAACTTGGCTCCGTCAGGTTTCCGAATTGCTGTGGACCATGTGTTGTGACCTTTTCTCCTTTCTGGACAAGAACATTCATAACACTTAGCCTCTGCTGTACCAACCATTCTATATTTGGTATGGAAGGGGCAAATAACTTGTCTCTTTAGTTCACATAGCTTCAGATGAAAAGGAACAGCACTCAATGGGATTTTATTAAGGACATATGTTCAAGGAGACTCATATTCATCTGGACCTGATCTAGGTATAGAATTTTGGAATTTGAACTCATGCTGTAATTGGATGAATCTTTGGAGGATAAGTGTGTATTGCATAGGAGAGGGAGAGAGGGTAGAACGTGGTATCCAGCCACCAAGATGGCCTCCAGTGATTCTTGTCTCCTGTATTAACTTGTGTAGTCCCCTCCCACATTGAATATAGTTGAATATACAGCCAATAGGATATCGTAGAAATGAGGAAGTGTGACTTCTGAGACTATCATGAAACACAATGTGCCTTCCATCTTGTATTCTCTTGGATCACTTGCGTTAGTGGAAGTCAGCTGCCATGCCAGGAAGGGCACATAACTAACACTATGGACAGGTCCATGTGACATTGCATTCAGATCACCCGGTAATAATTAGCATTATTTACTCACCAAACATCAGAGTAAGACACCCTGGGAATAGACCTTTATCCCTAGTCAAACTTTCAAATGTCTGCAGTACTGGCAGGCATCCTGACTACTATCACATGTGAGACTCTATGCCAGAAACATTTGGTTGAACTGCTTCCAGATTCTTCACCTACACAAACCGTATAAGATTATAAATGTGTCTTGTTTTTTTCTGCTAAGCTTTAGGTAATTTCTGGCATTTATAAATAACTAAAATATGAAAAATTTCCAAAACTGAGGGTTTTTTCACATTTAAAAAAAAACCCACAAACAGGATAAATAATATAAGAAAATCATACTAAACACGTAAGAACAAAACTGCTGAAGTCCAAGACAAAAGGAAAATTTTTTCAAGCAAAATTATTTTCTTACAAAGATTTTAAGACGTTATTTTCAATGGAACAAAAATTAGAGAGATATTTGAACAATGGTGACTAGAGACCACATAAAGATAATTTCAACACAGTGCAAGAGAATAATGGCCAACCTAGAATTCCATATCAAGCAAAAAGAAGGTGAAAAAAATATATCTTCAGAAAAAAAGACCTCTGAAAATATATTGTCACCAGCAAATCCACTTCACAGACATAATAAAGGATATTTCTTTTAGGCAGAAGGAAAAGGATCCCAGATAGAATCTTGGAGTTGCAGGACATTAGAAAGCAAGAAATTTGAATCAATTAAGATAAAATGTTCTCTACTCATTGTCCAGGAGAAGGATAAAGTACTAATATAAAATAGACATTAATAAGTCAAGGGTGAATAAAATAAGCTATAGGTAAAACACTTAAATGAGGACAAAAATAAATAAATGCCAAGTTGATCAAAGACAGAAAAAAAATTAATTGATTCAAAAGAAGAAAAGAAAAGGAAAACAGAGAACACAGAAAAGGAAGGACAAAAAGACCCCAATACATGGTAGATTTAAATTCACAAAGGACCATGAGAATCCACAAGAATTTGTAAGAATAAGAAGGGAAAGGTGGAAAGAATTTCTCTTCATATATCAAAACTAATATAAAGTTACAGTAATTAAAACAGGGTTTGGGATGCCTGGGTGGCTCAGTCAGTTAAGCATCTAACTCTCGATCTCAGCTCAGGTCTTGATCTCAGGGTTGTGAGTTCAAGCTCTGCACTGGGCTCCACACTGGGTATAGAGCCAACTTAAGAATAAAAAAAGGACAGTGTTCTCTTGATGTAAGTGTAGAGAAATAGATCAATTGGCCAGAAGATAGTCTGAAATTGACTACATTCATGTGGACACTTGATTTATGAAAAAAATATATTCTATAGAAGAGTAATGGAAGGTATGTCTTTTCAATAAGTAATGTTGGGCAAATTGGATATCTCCATGTCAAACAAATGAAGCAACTTCTACTTTTAAATGTGAAAAGTGAGCAATAACACTTCTAGAAGGTAATATATGAAAATCATTTTCTTGCTTTGGTGGGGACACAATTCTTTCATTAAAAAAATTGAGATATAATTGACATAACATTATGTTAGTTTCAGGTATACAATATAATGATTTGATATATGTATATATTGTGAAATGATCACCACAATACAGATAATTAACATTTATTACTACACATAGTTATAAATTTTTTTCTTTTGATGAAAACTTTTAGGATCTACTATCTTAGAAACTTTTGAATATACAATACAGTATTATTAGCTACAGTCACTGTGCTGTATATTACGTCCCTATAGCTTATTTATCTTTTAACTGGAAGTTTGCACCCTTTCATCACTTTTACCTATTTCACCCAAACCCCCATCTCTGAGAATCACAATACATTGTTCATATCTATGATTTTGATGGATTTGTTTTAATTATACATGTAAATGAGATCATACAGTATTTGTTTTTCTCTGTCTGTGTTACTTCATTTAGCATAATGCCCTCAAAGTTCATTCACGTTGTCACAAATGGCAAGACTTCCTTCTTTTTAATGGCTGAATAATATTCCATTATATATATATTATATTATATATAATGTGATATAAAATATCACATTTTCTTTATTCATTCATCCATTAATGGACACTTAGATTGTTTCCATGTCTTGGCTATCGTAAATAATGATGCAATGAACGTGAGGGTGAAGATATCTTTTTGAGTTAATGTTTTCATTTCTTTCAGATAAATGCTCAGAAGAGGAATTGCTGGTTCACATGGTAGTTCTGTATTTCATTTTTGGGGCAGCCTCCATACCACTTTCCACAGTGGCTACACAAATTTACACTTCCAACAACAGTGCACTACTGTTCCCCTTTCTCTACATCCTCACATAGTTCTTAAACAACATGAAAAAACACTAACTCTAAAAGGAAATATCAGTAAGTCGGACTACATTAAAATTTAAAAGTTCTATTCATCAAAAGATATGACTAAAGGAAATCCTACCATTTTAAATAACATGAATGAAACTGTAAGACATTATGCTAAGTCAAATAAATCAGTCACAGAAGGACAAATACTGCCTCATTCCTCTTTTAAGAGACATCTAAAACAGTCAAACATATAGAGTTAAACAGAATGGTGGTTACTATGGGATGAGGGAAGGGAGTTGTTCAATGAGTACAAAGCTATATAGTTACGCAAGATGGGTAAGTTCCAGGGATCTGCCATACAGCACGGTGGCTATAGTTAACAATATGGTATTAAAAGTGTGTTGGGAGTAGATCTCATGTTAAGTGTTCTTAAAATAAAATAAAAGAAATCACAAAAAGACATGGGGAAACCCTTGAAGGTGATGGATATGTTTATTACTTTGATTTTGGTGATAGTAACATGAGTGTACACATAATGTCCAAATGCACTGAATTGTATACGTACATTGTGTGCAATTTTTTGTATATCAATTGCACTTCAATAAAGCTGTGGGGAAAGAGAGATTGAAAACAATCCATGAAGGAAGAGAATATATTTACAACACATTTAATCTACAAAGAACTCTTATCCAAAGTACTGTATATAAAGAACACCTATAAATCAGTAAGTAATTCAAAAAAATTAAAAAGTGGGCAAAGACTTAGACATCTCATTGAAGAGAATCCAGCTAGCCAATGAATGTATGTAAAGATGCTCAATCTCATTATTAAAGAGCAGAATACAAATCCACCCACAATGACAAATAGTGTACATATGAAACCACTAGTACTCTCATACATTCCTAGTTGGAAAACAAATTAATAGAATTATTGAGTGATGATTTGACCAAGTATGCTAAAAATAAATATACACAATCATGTGATGTAGCCAGTCCATTCCTGGGTATATAGCCAACATAAATGTATGCACATTTATACATGTATAAGAATGTTTATAGCAACCTTATTTATGATTATTCCATATTGGAAGCTGTCCACCTGTCCATTAGCAAGAAGGATGAATATAACATGATATATTCATACACTGTAATATTTCACAGTTATTTAAAGCTTATTATCACTACACAAGAAGATGGGTGACATATTGAATGAATAAATACAAGCATATCATACTGTATAATATCATTTATATAAGATTACAAAACAAGCTAAACTAATTTATGGTGACTATAAGTCAAGAAAGTGATTACCTCTTGGGAGGGGAGAGAGTGTGGAGTATGAGGGAGGTCCTGAGGGAGTCTCTTGGATGCTGACAATTTTTTTTCTAATTTCTGTGTTGATCACCTGGGTGTTTTTGCTTGGAGAAAATTCATTGCACTATACATCTGTGATTTTTCCATTTCTCTATATTAGAAAAAACATTTCATTAAAATGTTTAAAATGAACTCTCTCTTCCTAGGACACCAACTACATAAAAACACCAATTCTTGGCAGGCATGTAATGGCAGATGCCCTGACAATAGTTGCTGGCTCTGCTACGTGCTTGTCCCTGGGGAATCATATTTTCCCTGGTCTCCAGTTGAGTTTCTTACTTTTCCACCAGATTAGCAATATTTTAAAGACGTTTTTGAAATCCAAGTAGCATTTTTCAGGACTTAGTACTAGGAGATATTTTTCTCCACATATATACAAAAAAAGTTTCAGAAGATGTTAAATTATATGAATTCAACAATCTATTTTCTCTGAAGTCAGACAGTATTACTTTATGAAAACATTGGTATTTATTTCAGAAAAGCTGGCCATTGAAACATGATTCTATCAAAACACAACTCTTCTGAGATGGAAGGAAAAAGATGGTAGAGGAGTCTGAGACCTAAATTTCATCTAGTCCCAGGAATTCAGCTAGATAGTTACCAAACTATTCTGAACACCTATAAATTCAACAGGAGATTGAAGAAAAGAATAGCATCAATTCTATGAATGGAAAAGCGACCACTTTCTGGGAGGTAGGACATGTGGAGAAGTGAATCTGAGGCGATATATTGAAGATAGATGGTGGGGGGATAAAGCCTCCATCAGCCAGCTCCTAGCAAAGGATAGACCAGCGGAGCACACAATCATAACTTTTAGAGGTCTGCTCCGCTGAGGGGTGGGAGTGGAGAGTGGGGGGTTAGAAGCCCCAATGGGACAGTGTGGTCTCAGGACCCTCAGGGCCACAAAAATACTGGGAGTTCCTGAGTGTGGCAGAGCTCCCAGGTATTAGAGTGGGGAAGTTGGCTGCAAAGACAGAGCCGAGCAGTGGGCTCTTAGCTCAGGGTTGCCATAAGCCATGATCCGCGGCACAGTCCCATCAGGGACCCACAAGTGGCAGATCTGGGGAGACTCCCCTGCCTCCCCCAAAGGAATCTGCTGGATTTGAAAACTCCAAATGGGGTTGTGTACCAGAGAGACTGAGCATCACAGGCTGGGTGAGCACAGAGTGCGGCCAGAGATGAGGGAGATGGGAGGGATTTATGCTTTTCTCTGAGGGTGCACTTAGGAGGGGGGACCCCGAGTTCTCAGCTCCTCTGGGCCAGAGACTGGGAGGCCGTCATCTTCATTCCCATCTCCCAAAGCTGTACAGAAAGCGTTCAGGGAACAAATGTTCCCGAGAGCAAGACCAAGCAGATTGCTTAGCCTGGCCCCTGGCAAGGGTGATGCAATTCTGCCTTCGGCAAAGATACTCCAGACTCAACTCAATAGGACCCTCCCCCAGGAGATCAACAAGAACATCCAGCCAAGACCAAGTCCACCGATCAATGAGAACTGCAAAACTCCACTGCTAGGGGAATACAAAACATAGAATTCATGGCTGTTTCCCCATGATTCTTTAGTCTTCAAAGTTAATTTTTAAAATTTTATTTATTTTTTTTCTATTTTTTTAAGTTTTCTTCTTTCCTATTTTAACCAACATCTTATCTTATCAATTCTTTTTTTTTAATCTTTTTTAATTTTCATTTTTACACTCATATTCTATCCCTTCATTGTATTTAACCTTATTTTTGGTATATATATAAGTTTTTCTTTCTGTAAAATTTTGGGATACAGTTTCTTCTAACAGATCAAAAAACACCCTAAATCTAGTGTATGACTTTGTTCTAGTCCCCTGCCTGAACACATTCTCTCCTTTTTAAAAAAAATTTTTTTTCTTTTTTCAACCAACTTCTTATCTTATCAATTCCTTTTTAAAAATCTTTTAGGGGTGCCTAGGTTGCTTAGTCATTAGGCATCTGCCTTTGGCCCAGGTTGTGGTCCCGGGGTCCTGGGATGGAGCCCCGTGATGGGCTTTCTTCTCCATAGGAAGCCTGCTTCTCTACAGTCATAGTCCATGCCTTCATCATATTTACCCTTATTTGTGTAAATATATACATATATATATATTGTTTGTTTGTTTGTTTAAAATTTGGAAGCCAGTTTCCTCTAGCATACCAAAATACATCCAAAATCAAGTGTGTGGCTCTGTTCTATTCACCAGCCTGATCATATTCTTCTTTCTTTTTTTTTTTTCCACTTTCTTTTCCCCCACTTTCAGGTCTCTTCTGATTTTTTTAGTGTATATTTTTCTGGGGTCATTGTTACCCTTTTAGCATTTTGTTCTCTCACTCATCTGTTCTTCCCTGGACAAAATGACAAAATGGAAAAGCTTACTTTGAAAAAAAAATAGAACAAGAAGCAACAGGAAGAACAAGAAGGGACTTAATCAATATGGGCATTAGTAAGATGTTGGAACTAGAGTTCAGAATGATGATTATAAAGATACTAGCTGGGCTTGAAAAAAGCATGGAAGAATCCCTTTCTGGTGAAATACAAGAACTAAAATCTAACCAAGTTGAAATTTAAAAAGCTATTAATGAGATGCAACCAAGAATGGAAACTCTGACAGCTACGACAAATGAGGCAGAAGAGAGCATTAGTGATAAAGAAGATCAAATGATGGAGAATAAAGAAGCTGAGAAAGAGAGAGATAAACAACTATTGCATCACGAGGGGAGAATCAAGAGATAAGTTATACCATAAGATGAATCAATATTAGAATAATTGGGATCCCAGAAGAAGAAGAAAGAGAGAGGAGAGCAGAATGAATACTGGAGCAAATTATACTGGAGAACTTCCCTAATATGGGGAAGGAGACAGGCATCAAAATCCAGGAGGCACAGAAAAACCCCTCAAAATCAATAAAAATAGGTCAGCACCCCATCATCTAATAGTAAAAGGTACAAGTCTCAGAGACAAAGAGAAAATCCTGAAAGCAGCTCAGGAAAAGAGGTCTGTAACCTACAATGGTAGAATTATTAGATTAGCAAAAGACCTAGTCACAAAGACCTGACAGGCCAGAAAGGACTGGCATGATATATTCAGAACACTAAAAGAGAAAAATATGCAGCCAAGAATACTATATCCATGGGGCACCTGGTGGCTCAGTGGGTTAAGCTTCTGCCTTTGGCTCAGGTTATGATCTCAGGATCCTGGGATCAAGCCCCACATCACACTCTCTGCTCGGCAGGGATCCTGTTTCCCTTCCTCTCTCTCTGCCTGCTTCTCTGCCTACTTGTGATCTCTGTCTGTCAAATAAATAAATAAAATCTTTAAAAAAAAGAGAATACTATATCCAGCTAGGCTGTCTTTGAAAATAGAAGAGAAGATAAAAAGATTCTAGGGCAGGAGCGCCTGAGTGGCTCAGATGGTTAAGCGTCTGCCTTTGGCCCAGGTCATGATCTCAGGATCCTGGGATTGAGCTCCACATCGGGCTCCCTGCTCAGTGGGAAGCCTGCTTCTGCCTCTCTCTCTGCCTGCCTCTACCTACTTGTTATCTCTCTCTCTGTCAAATAAATAAATAAAATCTTTAAAGAAAAAAAAAGCTTCCAGGACAAACAAAACTTAAAGAATTTGCAAACACCAAATCAGCCCCTATGGAAAATATTGAAAGGGCTTCACTCAGCAAAGTAAGAGAGCCTAGTAATAACATAGACCAGAAAGGAACAGAGACAATATACAGTAACAGTCACCTTACAGGCAATACAATGTCACTAAATTCATACCTTTCAATAGTTACCCTGAATGTAAATGGGCTAAATGTCCCAATCAAAAGACACAGGATATCAGAATGGATTAAAAAAAAAAACTCATTGATACGCTGTCTGCAAGAGACTCAACTTAGACCCAAAGACACCTCCAGATTTAAAGTGAGGAGGTGGAAAACCATTGACCATGCTAATGGACATCAAAAGAAACCTAGGGTAGCAATCCTTATATCAGACAAATTAGATTTTAAACCAAGGACTATAATAAGAGATAAGGAAGGACACTATTTTTCATACTTAAAGTGTCTGTCCAACAAGAAGATATACCAATTTTGAATATCTATGCCCCTAATATGGAAACAGCCAATTATATAAGCCAATTAATAACAAAATCAAAGAAACACATAGACAGGGACGCCTGGGTGGCTCAGTTGGTTGGATGACTGCCTTCAGCTCAGGTCATGATCCCGGAGTCCTGGGATCGAGTCCTGCATTGGGCTCCCAGCTCCACGGGGAGTCTGCTTCTCTCTCTGACCTTCTTTTCCCTCATGCTCTCTCTCACTGTCTCTCTCTCAAATAAATAAATTAAATCTTAAAAAAAAAGAAACACATAGACAATAATACAATAATAGTAGGGGACTTTAACACCCTGCTCATTGAAATGGACAGATCATCCAAGCAAAAGATCAACAAGGAAATAAAGGCTTTAAATGACACACTGGACAAGGTGGGCAGAATACAAAGCAACAGAATACACATTCTTCTCTAGTGCACAAGGTACACTCTCCAGAAGAGATTATATCCTGGGTCACAAATCAGGTCTCAAATGATACCAAAAGATTGGCACCATTCCCTGCATATTTTCAGACTACAATGCTTTGAAACTAGAAACTTTGAAATTAGAACTCAACCACAAGAGGAAAGTTGGAAAGAACTCAAATACATGGAGGTTAAAGAGCATCCTACTAAAGAATGAATGTGTCAACCAGAAAATTAAAGAAGAATTTTTAAGATTCATGGAAAAAAATAAAAATGAAAACACAACTGTCCAAAATCTTTGGGATACAGCAAGGCAGTCCTGAGAGGAAAGTATACAGCAATAAAAGACTTTCTCAAGAAACAATAAAGATCTCAAATACACAACCTAGCCCTACACCTATGGGAGCTGGAGAAAGAACAGCAAAGAAAGTCTAAACCCAGCAAGAGAAGAGAAATAATAAAGATCAGAGCATAAGTCAATGAAATAGAAACTAAAAGAACAGTAGAACAGATCAAAGAAACCAGGAGCTGGTTCTTTGAAAGAATTAATAAGATTGATAAACCCCTGGCCAGACTTATCAAAAAGAAAAGAGAAAGGACCCAAGTTAATAAAATCATGAATGAAAGAGGAGAGATCATAACCAACACCAAAGAAATACAAATAGTTATAAGAATATATTATGAGCAATTATATGCCAGCAAATTAGACAATCTGGAAGAAATGGATGCATTCCTAGAGGGTACAAACTACAAAACTGAACCAGGAAGAAATAGAAAACCTGAACAGATCCATAACCAGTAAGGAAATTGAAGCAGTAATCAAAAATCTCCCAACAAAGAAGAGCCCAGGACCAGATGGCTTCCCAGGGGAATTCTACCACACATTCAAAGAAGAATTAATACTTATTTTTCTGAAACTGTTCCAAAAAATAGAAATGGAAGGAAAATTCCAAACTCATTTTAGAGGGCCAGCATTACCTTGATCCCAACACCAGACAAAGGCCCTATCAAAAAGGAGAATTACAGACCAATATCCCTAATGAACATGGATGCAAAAATTCTCATCAAAATACTAGCTAAGAGGATCCAACAGTATAGTAAAAGGATTATTCACCAACCAAGTGGGATTTATTCCAGGGCTGCAAGGTTGGTTCAACATCCACAAATCGATCAATGTGATACAATACATTAATAAAAGAAAGAACAAGACCCATATGATACTCTCAAAAGATGCAGAAACAGCACTGACAAAGTATAGCATTCTTTCTTGATCAAAACTCTTCACGGTATAGGGATACAGGGAATATACCTCAATATCATGAAAGCCATCTACAAACACATTGTTTTTAAGATTTCACTTTCTAAAGATCATTAAACATTATTTCATTTTCTGTTTTTCATTTTAAATCAAATTCTATCCATTTGGGAATAGTGTTTAGGTATTTTTTCAATAGATTATTATCAGTTAATACTCAAAGATTTATATCCAAATGATAGGCAGGTTTAATATGTTTTTAAATAATATATATTTACATATTTTTAAATTGTGTTTTGCATGGTGTTTTATAACATATGATATATGTTTAATGTTCCTGTTTTCAAAATTCCACTGAGCTTGAAACTTTTAAAGAAAGTACTCATCCTGATATCCATATTTCAATACTATGTGAAGTGAAATGCAATCCTGTTTATAGGGCCATTTTGTCCTGGTTTTGGGATCATTAGATTGTATGGTGTTGATTCTAGGAAATGTGTTAAGAGTTTCTTTGTGTCTTAAATTGTGTTTAAGTTTTGTAAACACTCTATTTGTCTATTCTTAGCTTTTAAGTGCAGGAATATATAAATTAGATCAAGCCTGCTGATATCTTTATTAAATTTTTTTTTCCGTGTGTCCTATCAGTTTTTTAAAGATTTTTATTTATTTGTCAGAGAGAGAGAGAGAGAGTGAGCACGGGCAGGGGGAGAAGCAGACAGAGGGAGAAGCAGACCCCATGCTGAGCAAGGAACCCAGTGTGGGACTTAATCCCAGGACCCTAGGATCCCGAACTGAGCTGAAAGCAGAAGCTTAACCCACTGAGTCACCCAGGCCCTGCTTGCCATATTGGTTTCTGATAGAGATGTATTAAAACCTCCCTCTATGATTGTGGATTTCTCAATGTTTTTCTTTTCTCTTTTTATTTGTTTTGTACCTTGGTGTTATTTTTTCCTGTTTTTTATAAGTTTCATAGGTAGAATTTAGTGATTCATTAGTTACATATAATACAGGGCTCATTACATCGAGTGCCCTCCTTAATGCCCATCACCTGATCATCCCTTTCCCCCATCCACCACCTCTTCCACAACCCTCAGTTTGTTTCTTAGAGTTCAGCATCTCTTATGGTTTGCCTTCTTCTCAGTTTTCGTCTTATTTCATTTTTCCTTCCCTTCCCCCATGTTTATCTGTTTTGTTTCTTAAATTCTGCATGTGAGTGAAATTGTACAGTATTTGTCCTTCTCTGACTCAATGTTTTTCTTTTAATTGTTAGTTTTTGCTTCATAAATTCTAATTTTGTGTTGTTAGTTATAAGTAAGTTCAGGATTGTGATACCTTCTTGGTTGGTTGTTCCTTTTACTGTAAATATGTAGTGACTCTTAAATATGTAGTGACTCAGGATTGTGATACCTTCTTGGTTGGTTGTTCCTTTTACTGTAAATATGTAGTGACTCTTCTATCTTTAAATTCTATTTTGGTTGCGATATTTTTAACCTATCTTCCTTTAGTGTTTTCTTGGTGTATCTTCCTATTCTTTACTTTCAGACTTTATGGTTGTAAGTTTTCTCTTGTAAGCAGCATAGAGATTGAATTTATATTTATGATTTTTTCTGATAATATGTCTTCCAATATTTAAGCTTACTCTACTGAAATTATTATTGATATATTTGGACTTATTTTTGTTTACCCTAGTGCTTTCATTATCTATTCATCAACTTTTACCATTGTATCTCTTTCTCTCTTTTTTTTTTTATTTTGGATTGAAAAAAATTTACTGTCTTTTTATTTCTTTCTTGGTTGGGAAACTATAGCATATTTGTCTATTCTTTTAACAGTCATCTTCATTTTTAAAGTACATACATATTTTCTTACCATGTCTATAATTACTCAATATTTCCATCTTCTGATTGCAACATGACCTATTCATTGAACACCAATCCAACTCCAAATCCAGTAATTGTTATATAAATTTAATAACAAATAAATAATAATAAATAAATAATTAATTTTTTCCCAAAAATAAGAAAATGTGCTTTTTTGAAGAGTTCGTTAATTTACAGACATATTTTATAAGCTTCAGAACTCACCGTTTTTATTAAATCTCATACCTTCTCTCCAGGTTTACTTACCTTCTGGCTAAAGTTCATTCTTTGAAAACTACTTTAAGGGAATAAATTAGCTTAATCTTCATATGATAGCAGTTATCTTTATTTTGCCCTCATTATAATAGTTTCCCTAGTTATGAAGCTGTTGGTTGATAGTCAATGTCTCTTAACATTTCAAAAGATTAAGCTATTGTCTTATGACATCTACTATAGAATCAGAAAAGTTTGGTTTTAGTCTGTCATTTATATTTAATCAGTATTTTCTAGCCGAAAATTTTTAAACAAATTTCTATGTATTTTTGACATTCTTAAATTTCACTGTGGTGTGCCTAGGTAAGTTTTTATTTATCCTACTGACCGCTTGTAGTATATTTTAAAGTGAAGGACTGTTAGATATCTTTAATTTTTTAAAAAAGGTTACCTTTTGTCTGTTCAAATGCTATTTTTCCACAATTAATACATTTGCATACTTCTGGTGCTTTTCCAATAGATGTGTGTTGGCGATTTTATTTATTTATTTGACAGAGAGAGAATAAGCAGGGGGGAGCTACAGGCAGAGGGAAGCTCTCTTCTGAACAGGGAGCCCCCGTGAGACTTGATCCTAGGACTCTGGGATCATGACCTAAGCTGAAGGGAGGTGCTTATCCCACTGAGCCACCAAGGCATCCCTGTTGGAGACAATCTATCTCCATGTGTGTTAACTTCTCTTTCATGTGTTTTAATGTATTTATCTCCCTTTGCTGCATTTTGGGAAAATTCTTCAGGCCTATCTTCACATTTATTCTCTTTTTTGTTGTAGCCACTGTAGACTTTATCCAGGCTAACATTATTTCAGTGGCTGTTCCAGGATTTTCTCATTGAATTTTTTTTTAAGATTTGTTTTTTTACTTGAGAGAGAGAGAGAGAGAGCATAAGCAGGAGGGACAAAGAGAGAGGGTGAGAGAACCTCAAGCAGACCCCCCACTGAGTGTAGAGCCCCACTCTGATGCCTGATGCGAGGCTGGATCCCAAAACCCTGAGATCACAGCCTGACCTGAAGTTGGACGTTTAACTGACTGAGTCATCCATATGCCCCTGCCTGTTCTTTTTAATAATATCATTTCTTCATTTACCTTTGTAAGGCATTTCATTTTCTTCCAGAGTGAATTTGCATTCTAAAATTTGATTTTGTAGGTTAATGTCATAGTATTATGTTACTTTATGGAATTTAGTTTAAATCAGTGGGAAGTTTATCTTTTGTTATTCCCCTCCTCTCTTCTCTCTCTTCTCTGTTTAGTTATTTTGAAGCTGTCTTTCTGAGCCTATCCCAGCAGATGGTGTGAACAAGATTTTATATTACAGATTGTAGGTCCTCTGTTCCAGAGTAAGATGAGACTATCACAGCTCACCATAGAACCAATGGATGATATTTTTTTTTATTATGTTGTGTTAGTTACCATAAAGTACATCATTAGTTTTTGATGTAGGATTCCATGATTCATTGTTTGCATGTGATATCTAGTGCTCCAAGCAATCCATGTCCTCCTTAATACCCATCACCAGGCTCACCCATCCCCTCACCCACCTCCCTTCTAAAACCCTCAGTTTGTTTCTTGGAGTCCATAGTTGCTCATGGTTTGTTCCCCCTCCCCCCATCTTCATTCTCCCCTTCCTTCTCCTAATGCCTGCCAAGCTATTCCTTATGTTCCACAAATAAGTGAAACCATATGATAATTGACTTTCTCTGCTTCACTTATTTCACTTAGCATAATCTTCTCCAGTCCTAACCATGTTGATACAAAAGTTGGGTATTCATCATTTTTGATGGCCGAGTAATATTCCATTGTGTATATGCACCACATCTCTTTTATCCATTTGTCTGTTGAAGGGCACCTTGGCTCTTTCCACAGTTTGGCTATTATGAACATTGCTGTATCTTTTGGGTAAATACCCAGTGGTGTAATTGCTGGGCTATAGGGTGGCTCTATTTATAATTTTTTGAAGAACATTCACACTGTTTTCCAAAGTAGCTGTACCAGCTTGCATTCCTACCAACAGTGTAAGAGGGTTCCCCTTTCTTCACAACCTCTCCAACACTTGTTTCTTGCCTTGTCAATTTTTGCCATTCTAACTGGTGTAAGGTGGTGTCTCACTGTGGTTTTGATTTGGATCTCCCTGATGGCTAAAGATGCTGACCATTTTTTCACGTGGCTGTTAGCCATTTGTATGTCTTCTTTTAAGAAGTGTCTGCTCATGTCTTCTGCCCATTTTTTGACTTGAGTATTTGTTTTTTGGGTGTTGAGTTTAATAAGTTCTTTATAGATCTTGGATATCAGCCCTTTGTCTGTAGTGTCATTTGCAAATATCTTCTCCCATTCTGTGGGTTGCCTCTTTGTTTTGTTCTTGGGACTTCCTGAATTTTCTTGTTCTTTCTCCTGTTTCCTAGTTTCTATGTCTTACTCTTTACTGTGAAGGAGAATTATTTTAGTGAAGCATTACTTTCTTGGTAAAGAGTAAAAGAGAGGTAAATTTTGGAGAATTTGCCTTTGTGAAACTATCTTGATCCCATTCTTATGTTTAATTGATAGTTTGACTGATTATAGAACCCTGTGTTGGAAAAAAATGTTAAAGGTATTTAGAATTCAAAGTCCACTCCACTGTGGACTAGCTATTTGTGTTATTGTTGAGAACGCTGATTCTATTTTTACTCACAATTCTTTGCATGTGACCTGCTTTTTCTCTCAGAAAGATTTTAGGCTTTTTATATCCTGAATTTTACAGTGATATATCTTGGTGTGTCATTGTTGTGGGCATTCAGTGAGTAAATTCAGGATGGAAATTCATGTCCTTCAGTTCTGGGATATTTTATTGTATTATTTATTTAATAATTCTTTCTTATTTTTCTTCTTTTTTTATTTTCTAGAGCTCCTATTAATTAGATGTTAGACTTTAATTTTTTTATGTTTTCTGTTTTTTAATTCTGATTTTTTTCCCATTTTAGGGAGACATTTTTTACAACTTTATTTTCAAAACTGTTTATTAACTGTTTTACAGCATACTTTAAATTTTCAAGAGCGCCTTCTTAGTCTTAGGATATCCCTTTCTCAACAGTATTTCTGTTCTTCTTTCATAGATGCAATATCTTTTCTTACCTATCTGGTGATATTATAATTGTTTTTGTTTTGTTTTGCTTTCTTCTGGTTGCTGCACCAACTTTCTTCAGAGTTACTTTCTTGTTGTTGTTGTTTTACAAAAAAAGTCTATATTTTTTAGAGATTTTTCTTGAATTCCAGGTTATTCTTGCCTCTCCACAGTTTATGTTTAAAAGTGAGGCAATTAATTAAACATTGATTGGATTCATTATTAACTCTCAGGCTTTACTGTGGAGTTCTAGAGTTTTATTGGCAGATCCCTAAATATTGATCCCTGTGAGTATTTTCTTGAATTCTTTCATTTCACCTGAGAGGAAAAAAGGCAGTGGTATAACTTCATACAGGCATCTTTTTCATTTAAACCTATGGATCTGTGCCTTCTGTCCTGAAAGTCAAGTTGCATATCTTTGGTTTTCTGGATTTGAAGAACATTGGCCATGTTGGTGATAAGAGTAGTTAAGACCTGTGCTCCATGGATGCGTCTCTTACTCTCAGCTGATTTATTTGGTAAATGCAAAACTGTCTGTGAGGACAGTGTCTCCCTTTTCTTGTGGTCCAGTTGTCCCTCCAGGTTTCCTCACCTGTTAGGAACTCTATTAAAGTGGCTGGTTATGGGCTCTCCTTCAATTTCTCTCTCTTTACTTCATGCTGACTTTAAAAAATACTTTACTTTGGAAAATGTAGAAATATAATGCTAAGGGATTTTTATTGTAATATTTAACTACAGAATTCTACTGTTTTTCTCAGGTGGCAATTTACCCAATCCTAGAGTATATATCATGACTGGTTTAAATCAATCACAACAATTACATTTTCCTTTGTCATTCCCTTTGTTCTGAAGGGGAGTATGTTAGTCAGTCTAGGCCAATGAAATATAAGAAGTTTATTGGAAGAGAGTTTTCTCCCTGATAAGCCAGAAGTTTTTTTGCTTCTTTCTCCATTTTTCAATGATTTCTTATTCTTGTTTTGTATACTAGCTTCCCTCATATCTTTAAATATAGTTAGCATGTTTATTCTAAAGTCTAGTCTTTTTAAATTATTCTTTTTCAGATGGTACATGTTATTTGGTTTATACCTTTCTTCCTGTTAATTTTTCTTCTCACGAGTCTTGGGAACTTAATATTCCTCTTTCAGGTAGTATGTATTCAGGTCAGGTTGAAAACCAGGCCCTAGTTAATGCGTTCCCACTAGTGGGTAGTGGGTGTCCCTTGTTGTGTGAATTAAGGTAAGAGGAATGGAAGAACCCCAGAGCTGAGAAACCAGGTGCCCAAAGCCACTGCTGAGCACTGTTGCCTACCCACTCAGTGTATTACATCATGAACAACTATTTCCTTTTTGCTGATTAGCCTTAAGTTCACCACAATAATTCCTGCTACTGCCTTTCTTTCTTTCTTTCTTTCTTTCTTTCTTTCTTTCTTTCTTTCTATTAAAGAATTCTTTGGTTTTTCTGAGCAAGAACAAGGCAGGTCAAACGTTGATGAGATTATTTACTCTTAACAGATAAGATTTCCACCAGTTTTCCTTTATCAGTACAGTGATCCAATTATCATCCAAATTGAGATACTTTTGACTGAAAAAATAAGAGCTAGGGAAAACAGGTATAAACCAGGGCTTTTTTTTTTTTTTTTTTTTTTTTTTTTTGCAAACTGAGTTGTGTGATCCCTTTATTCAACATTGGTAAACCTCATGTCTGCCAACAGAGGCAAGTATTTGTATGCTATAGCACTTAGAAGACATTAAAAAATGTTTATTGAACTCTGAGCTACTCTTATTTATATTGTGAAGTATCACCTGTTTCCTCCGCCTCTCTGAGACATTCTGGATCTAATCTCACATCAATCCTAGCTGTGTTTTTGTGTACCTTTATATTCATTTACATGTTGTCCTCTATGTTTTCGGCTTCCAATTGAAACCTTTCTATATATATCTATAAAGTTTTAGAATAGAGCTTTCCCTTCCTCCTTGCATTTAATACTATCTTCTTGAACAAGCCATGCTCTTCCCATTGCTATAGTATACTCTTAAATTCTGGTCTATCATGGTGCTCTAGGATTGCCTCACTGCCTTGAAATATCTTAATGTCAACAGCGACAAGTCATGTGAAACTAAATGAAATGAGTTGTCGGTTCTTTCCTATTTCATAATTGTTTCTCATTTACTCCAGCAGGCATTCTAGGATATACTGCAGGGACCTATATATCCCCTTACCTCCCACTCTCCAACAAACAACATTAACAAACTATGAACATCAGCATTAACATAACTTTAGGACTTCTGAGATATTATATATAGCAGCGTTAAGGAATATGATTATTTAAAACAGGAAAATCTAGGTTTTTGTTTCTGTTTGAAGGGTGAAGTTAGAAAAATTTGCAGGTGGTTGCAACTTGGAAACTTTACAGTAATGAGCCAAAATGATCTACTCTTACAAGTTCTTAAGTGTAATTTATTGATATTAACATCACTGGTCTCACAGAAATTAGTTACCTTTCAAAAAAATTTCCAAAAGAATCAAGTTAATTTAGGTGGTATTTAATCTGTATCAAATAACACACACACACAGAGCATGCACACACAAGCCTTATACTTTTTATTCTTTTAAAATGTTGAATAATGAAATGTACTCTACATATGAAAGAGTATAAAAACGAATATATAACATATATGTGTACCAGATATGTTCTTAAAAGAAATATACTTAACAAGGATTACATCTCCTCTTTTTCTTCCTTTTTGAAAAAGATTTTAGTGATTTATTTGAGAAAGAGAGCAAACATGAGAGGGGGAGGGGCTTGGGGGGAGGGGCAGAGGGAGAAGGAGACGCAGACTCCCTGCTGAGCAGGGGGCCTTACACGGAGCTCTATCTCAGGACCCCAGGATCGACACCTGAACTGACGACAGATGCTTAACTAATTGAGCCACCCTGGCATCCCCCTCTTTTTTTTTTCTAAGGACTTCAATTATCTGTGCCATCTGTTCTCTTGCCCTCAGGATATAGGAATTCTTATAAAGAATTTGTGACTGGAGAAATAAATAATTCCCTAAATTATTTAGGGAAGGCCAATATAGTTTATATAGTTTAATGTTCTTCATAGTTGAATATAGTATCCACTGAAAGAACTAAGTCACTAAAGTGACTACATCTTTAATAACAACTTAATAAAAAGAGCAACATATCTAAAGTCTTAATCATCTAGGAAGTCTGAGTTGAGAGGAAACTGGCAGGGGTGCCCATCCTAAAAAGATTTTTCTCATCACCAGTTACAGTGTCCATTTCCTTTCCTTTCCATTCCATTTTTGGAATTGCTCTGTTGAATCATGAAATCTTTTAGATATTACGAATCTCCTATCAAACTAGTTACTCCTTGAGGGATCACATCTTATTTATTACTAGCACAATTTCTGGCAGATAATAGGTATTCAAGAACATGTCTGCTGAATGAATATGAAGTAACATCCATACAGAGGATGTTGGTAAGAACTGTTCTTTTTTATTATTAATTATTTTAATTAACATATAATGTATTATTTGCCCCCGGGGTACAGATCTGTGAATCGTCAGGCTTACATCCTTCACAGCACTCACCATTTCACATACACTCCCCAATGGTAAGGCCAGTTCTTGAAGCTCATGTTCAACTAACAATTGTTCAATAGCTTGAAGAGAGTAATCAACCTATAATATTCTTGACCAAGAAGGGGGATCATTTTAATCTAGATTACCAGGCTCTTCATATCTTTATTTTTCCAGTTCCAATATATTTGGTTATATTATTGGAAATAGAAAGTTGGGACTTGAGTTGAGAGATCAGCAAAAAGGAGAGAGTCATTTTTCAGGGAAACTTACTCTTCAAATTAAATCATTTAATTCTTTAATTATAATTGTAACTGTTATCATCTATAGAATATCATATAATGCTTATGATATACCAAGCTATGACTAAAAGTATGCTGTTTTTATAAATATATATTTATGTAAATATATAATAAATATTACAAATATTACATATGTATATATAGGCTTGTAACTTTATTGTGATATGGTGTTACCTATGATTCAGAGGTGTGAATCCTTAGAGTGAAATGTAATTCACACTTACATATTCTTTTTAGGAGAAAATTTCCCTGTCTTGAAGTGATCTGCTTCATGATACAAAGACCATGAATTATATTTTGAAAAGGAGAAAGAGGTTTGTAATCAAGATGGAAACTTTTGACTATTACCACCATTATCACTTCTACCATTTATTTACACTGTGGGTACAAAGGGGTTGATTACTCTCTATAATCTATCATCTGTTAGCTGTGCATTGCATAATTCTGTGAAGCTCGGAGATTAAATGTCCTCAATTAGTAAATAGTAGATTCACATGTTCACAGAAATCAACTATTTAAAGGATTAAATTAGGTGCCCTATCTCCACTAATTATCCTTCTCAAGTATAAAATATCTTCTTAATCTATGATTCCATTTTCTCTCCTTTGTATTTTTTCTTTTTCTCTCTTTTAACATCTTCTTTCTTTCCTTTCCATTTCATTCCCTTTTTCTGTGCTAATCTAATGTTCAAATTCCAAAAAGAGGGCAAAAAAGTGAATAGAGGTTGTGTGATATACGTGGAGAAAGAAAAAGAGGGAAGAGAGAAGTTTGTGGTTGAATAATACCTTCTTCACTTAAGAAAAAAACCCACACACTCCAATTCTTCCACATCATATATGCAGATTTGTAATGTTTTTAGATAAACATACATGTATAAATAAAAGTGAAGTTATAATGCAAATACTGTGGAGGAGAGGGGTGCAGTTTCTTAACCCAAAAACCAAAAAATAAACATTACATCAAACACAAACCAAACAATTCTTCTCACATTCCCAACTATCTTCTTTTTTGCTATTAAAAAAAATACCAAAAAAAGCTCTTATCCTCTCTTTACTCTGAAATGCACATATGTGTGTGACCTTCATGCAAAGGAAGACCAGAGAGAGGGGGATGAAGCTTAATGCAAAATAAAATCCATTTTGTAAACATGTTATTTTATTTTATTTTCTAATAGCCTCCCTTTTGGTATTTACAGAAGATTTCTCCTTGTGTATTTTATATAGGCATATGAGTACAAGATATAGGAGTACATCAAATGTGGATTACTGCTCATTTGCCTTTTCCAGGAAGCATGGTGTAGACCAGTAGACATAGTGTTAAGAAAGCTCCCCAAGGACAGTGAGGATTTGTCAGTGTGCTTTTCATTAAAGAATGCAGAAAGTGTTGTGTTTGGCTAAAGGTTGACATTTTCAAAAGCATATTCTTAGGACAATAAAACACGTTTAGGATAAACATTAAATTTTTATCTCATTTCAAAACACCATATATACTTCCTAAGAAAACAAGAAATACACAAAAAATGAAGACAATTCTATTGTAGTTCCACCCCAGTTGATTTTTTTAACACAGTTTTGCCATATTTATACATATGAAAGTATGTAATATGTTAAAAAGTGAGATTAATAGGTTGACTTCCAGAAACACTCTACAAGAGAGAAGGGAAGCCATACTAGTCTTTGGGAGAAACCCAATCTTAGTACTAATTGACCTCTTGGTCCAGCCCAGTTCTGATGTTGCGGGATTCCTTTGATGGGGATAAAAGCTTCCCTTGTTTTAACGACAGTTTGCAGATCACTTCTTAAATGTGTACACGTTTGGAGTTCAGTAGGTCTTCCTGAGGAACTAGGGACACCTCCCTTCATTGATGTGGGTTGCAATTGCTGCTAAAACCTGGGAGTCAAAAGCAACGAGGGGGGTGGGGAGCCGCCATTTGCAAAACCGGAAATGATTAAAATCTCAGGGTTGAGACCATTCCCATTAAGTTAAGGCTTGCCAAGACCACAGTTCCTGCTTCTGTTGTCTACCCTGAAGAGCACAGAGTAGAGGTTTGTCTACCATAAGGTTGGCAGTAGAATCTCTCCAGCTTTTGAAGAGCACAGCGGGAGAGTGAGTCATTGGCGTGGCCGGCACCGGGGAAGCGCGCTAATTTGAGAGGTCAGCAGCGAGTCCAGCTCAATGGCCTAGTCTCGCAGGCTGAGGCTCGGACCCTGCCGGCCTCCGTCCTCTTCCGCTCGCCTCAGGTACAGCCCGGCAGATCCCTCCGCCGCAGCGTGCGCTCCCGGTAGCGCCGCGATCGGCTTTTCGGCAATACCCGGATGGAAGCGTAATGGCCGCCATCAGGGACTCACAGGCAATGGGGACCACGACAGGTATTCCCTATGAGCGGGGCCGCCCAGACTTGTTAGGATGCCGGGACTTCTAGATGGCCAGCCAGGGGGCAAAATGCGAGTTTGTGGGGGGTGTCAGGGTCCCCTGAACCGGCTCAGAGTTCCGCCTCTTGTGATAGGAAGCGCCTGCTAAATAGTCCCGGCTATTCAGCGCTTCCGCCTAACTTGCCGCAAAGTTTTTCTAGAGAAGTCGCCTCTTTTACTCAGCGCTCCTGCAGGCTGCTAGAGCTAACCTTCCTCTTCTTAGCTGGGTTTGCACTACGCTCGGGCCTTTTGAACTTTGCTTCTCCCACAGCCTAGGAGCTGGAGCGGTAGCGCGGCGACCGTGTGCCTCCGCGCGCCCGAGGGGAGCCGGACCCCGGAGGAAGGGGCGGATCGGGCGCGGTGTTTGGGACGGAGCGGGGCGCGCGGCGCTCGAAGCACCCACTCGGCGCATTCCGGGGCTGGTGGAGACAGCATGGGTACTGCTGCGACCGCACCCCTCGAGCCGTAGATTCGCGGGCCCACGGGTGTCCGACTCGACGGCGTCCCCATTGTGGGTCCAGTCTTTGGTCATTGGAGGTCTTTTCTTGCATCTACGCTCAGCTCTCTGGCGCGCGCTCCCTCCTCCACAGAGTTGGCCAAAGGCGCCCTTCTTGCAGACCCCAACCACACCCAGTGGCCGATGGATTTCTTTGTAACTGGCTTTCTCACTTGTAGGGTCCATTTTGAGGCTGTTCTTAACATGGTGTCCTCATTGTCAAGTAGACAGTCTCTTCCTAGATGGATATGGTAATGGAGAATATATAGGGTGAATGTATATAAGGTGAAATGTTGTAACTCTTTTAAGTAGACCAACAATACAGGGTAGCTTTAAGGTTCAGAATACAAAAGTTTAGGTTCAGTTTTGCTTAATTCGGGGGGGGGGGGCGTTTAGTATTTGTGAGCTATTGTAGCCAAAACATTCGTTGGGTATGTTTGGATATCAAAAGTCTAAAAAACACCAGAAAAATAAAATAAGTCAATATTTAAGGAATTCGTAAGAATGCTGAACTTTGGTTATAGCAGTGGTGAAAAAGACACTAAACTGTACATCAGGATAGGAATTTCATTAACTTGAGTGACTGTGTTAGGTTTAGTTTACTGTTTTTTTGTTTTTTTATGCAGCCAGGGATCTGATTTGAGTGTACCTTAAAGTTAGTATTCTCAGGTTGAACAGATAGAAACCATTTAAGTTGAGGGAGTGAAATAACCTGACATTTTTCAAAGTTTTAGCTGCAAATCCATAGAAATGAATTTATTATCTTTTAGCAAAACTGTATGTTTCTGATACTTATAAAGGAAGACATTGCATTGGGTTAACATTTTTCAGGCCATTAGCATTTCATGAGGATGGTAAGCATAGTAGACCACGTTCATTTTTGTTAAAATTCTTATAAATAAGATGAGCCCCAAGTGTAGAAAATTGTTAACAAAAGGGGAGGGAGGGAAAAAATGCAGGTATCTGACCTGTTTTGCACATCCAGACTATTCCTTATTGTTGCAGTGAAAGTAAGAATCAATGTCAGTTCAAAATGTTATATCTGTTTTTATGGAAGGGTAAAAGAATATACAACCACAGTGAATACCTATCTGTGCATCAATATGTATGAACTTTTAAATGGTTGAGTTTTTTTTTTTTTTAGAAATTATTATCACACTTTAAATCCTATTCTGTTCTTTCTTTATAGTGTTATGTGGTTCCAAGTTTTTGTATCTTGAAGCATTCCAGAAGATATATTTTAGTATAAATACACAATTTGACTCCAGAATGTACTTTAAACATGTCCTTTAATGTACTTTTATTGTTACTTTTCTGTTTGGAATTGTTCTTATGGAAGTATTGTCTGCTTTAGATCACTTAATACAACCTTTTGTGGGAGGGGAGGGGATGATGAAAGTTTTGAGTCTTGCTCAGTTATCTTCAGGGACTCTACCAGAAGTTTTGTGATAAAGCACTATAAGGAGAAGGAAAGAATTGTGGTGAAGTTGAAATTTTTATTATCGGATTCCAGGTGTGTAGGCTCTGAAAGTTTTAGTTCTGTATGGGGGTGTTGGCTTTACATGGTAAGCAATTTTCATGGGATGTTAGAAAGCACAAGTGAGTATAAAGAGGTAGTGTGGTGGTAGTGGTAGTAGGATATCTTGCTTGGAATCAGATCTAGATTGTTCTAGGTTTGTGATTTTTTGGGCAAGATTCATTTTCCTGATCTTGAAATAAACAAAGAAAGTGAACTAGATTGAGCCTAACCTCCCTTCTAAACTTTGAGTTTTGTGATTTTTATAAATTTATGTTATGTTATCATGGAGTAGCAATGATGGGTTATGGGCCAGAAGTGGAGAAGGTTTTCTTTTTCCTCTTAAATTTAAACACATAATATGAAGCATAATTGAATCAAGAGTATAAAAACATTCTTACAACAGGTTTTACAGTCAGTTTTAAAATCTTGGTCTTCATTTCCAGATATCGTCTCTTTTGATCACTGTTCCTGATTGTGGCTTTGTCCAAGCATTAAATTGCGTGCCTTTTGTTCCTTGAAGAAGGAGGTATGGTAAAGATTGAAGTATTACCGTATGTAGTCTATTAAGTAGTAAGTTAATATGTTTTGATATTGGACAAAATAAAGTAAAATACTTAATGTATACATAAGTTTCTTATAGTTTTATTTTTGGCCTACGTAAAATACTTACAGGTTTTATTTAATGTAAGCAAAAGTCTTTTTGGTTTTGTAGTATATTATTTAATACTCCATTATTGAGGTAATGATAATTTTAACTATATTCTTCTAAATATTAAGACAGCATTAAAGTCTTCTGGGTAATGAAAGATGGAGTTACATATGGTAGGAAGATGTTTTGAAGTTGTATAAATGACCAGAACAGTGTTTGTGTTTTGCTCTAATAAGTGCAAAGTAATGCACCTAAAGAAAAGCTGAAATAATATTTATATTATGATTAATGGCATCTACATTATGAATCAGAAAAGGTACTTGGGAATCACTGTGGAGTTATGACTGGTTTCCTGAAGGCAATCTTTTGAATATTCTGGTGTGAACAGAAAGAAGGAAAAAAAAAAATCTGCCATCAAATCCATGGTATTATAAGGAAAGCTTTGTTTGCATACTTAGTGGAAAATATTGTATCCTTGTACAAAAACATGGTTTATCTACCCTTGAAACACAAGTGTCTCTTACTGTTTTTTTGGATAGGTACTGGGATACCACAGTTATCATATAATTCCTCTCACCAAATACAGTAAGTATACCCATAAATATAACCCTAAATTAGAAATAAGATTATTTACATAACTACTGAAATAGCTGAAGTAGACTAAACCAACTTAAGTTATTACTTCAGTAATCATAACAATGTTTTGCCATTAGTTTTTCTAGTAGATGGCTTTGTTTTCAGGGTCATTTTTCACAAAGTCAGGAATGTTTTATTTTATTAGAAGTTAATGTCTAACAACTAAGTACAGTGAGTAGAGAGTGGCAAAGTTTAGATACTGGCTACTTACCTGTGTTCATTTATATATGTAATTGCTTCCTACATAATATCTGTTTGCCCTCTTACCGAGTTAGGTTCACATGGGTACTGTGTTGTTCCTGAATAAAGTAAATGCTGAGAGCTAAGAATTTTCTTTACTGTGTTTGATCCAACTCTCAGAAAAAGTAATATGATGAAGAATGAAAACTTCAAGTAATGAAGTAAACAAGAGGCTGCTCTATGATGACTGACCAAAATGATTTGGATTATTCCATCTTAAAAATTGTGAGCAAAGTCTGACTAAATTTTAAAATCACTATTGGTTTGACTGCATGAAACAGATATCAGAATATCAGAATGAAGTTGCATGACTTGACGCTTAGGATAATTAAGTAGGTTTCACCTGGGTCTCATTTCAAGAAATGGTAATAGCTAAAAAATACTGGTTTCACAGAAATTCAAATAATTTCACAGTGTGGTAAAATCATCACTGATTCCTAATTAAAATTGAGTTGTTAAAAGGTTATAGCTGGTATGGGCTCCTGGGTGGCTCAGTGGGTTAAGCCGCTGCCTTCGGCTCAGGTCATGATCTCAGGGTCCTGGGATCGAGTCTCGCATCGGGCTCTCTGCTCAGCAGGGGCCTGCTTCCCTCTCTCTCTCTCTCTCTGCCTGCCTCTCCATCTAGTTGTGATTTCTCTCTGTCAAATAAATAAATAAAATCTTTAAAAAAAAAAAAGGTTATAGCTGGTAGAAAAAGAAATATGTATTTGTTGACCTTGAACAACACAGGGATTAGGGAAACTGACCCCCTACGCAGTTGAAAATCTGCATGTATTCTTTTGACTTCTTTATTTTTTTTTTATTTATTTTTTTTTTTTTTTAAGATTTTATTTATTTATTTGACAGAGGGAGATCACAAGTAGGCAGAGAGGCAGGCAGAGAGAGAGAGGAGGAAGCAGGCTCCCTGCTGAGCAGAGAGCCTGATGTGGGACTCGATCCCAGGACCCTGAGATCATGACCTGAGCCGAAGGCAGCGGCTTAACCCACTGAGCCACCCAGGCGCCCCATCTTTTGACTTCTTTAAAACTTAATTACTATAATCCCTCTGTTGACTGGAAGACTTACTGATATCATGAATATTTGATTAACATGTTGTTATATATATTAGATACTGTGTTCTTAATAACATGATAGTAAAGTAGTCTAGAGAAGAGCAAATGTTATTAAAATCATAAGGAAGAGAAAAATATATTTATAGTACTATACTGTATCAAAAAAATCTGTGTGCAAGTGGACCTGCGTGGTTCAAAGCTGTCTTGTTCAAGGGTCAGCTGCATATTAATTTTATCAACTCAGTATCTCTTCGTTTGGGGAGCCATCTCTCCCCTATTATGAGTGGTTAGTAGGCCAATCATATAGTCTTATAACCCAAGCCTAGTCATCCCTATTGAAATAGTGATGGCCTGTTAAGCAGAATCTTGATAATTAAGAATCCTTCTTTGGAATTGATGTATGAATCCTAAGAGAAAGATCCTCCCTTTTCTCTAAAGTTACTAATGGGGTAGGGTGTTAGTGACATTTCTTCCCCACATGTATGAGGACCCCATCTGTAGTAGGAAAAAGTGAAGCCATATGGAAATGGGAGACGGGTGGCAATAGCATGCCAGTTTCAGTTCTAGAGACAATGGTTAAGAGTATCTGTGGTTTTCTTTTGATTCTGTCAGTTACCATGGTGTCCTTCCCCATCCTCTGTGCCAAAATTTTGTATATAAAATAGTTTGAATTGGATTGCAGCAGAAAATGTTCTAATGGATATTTGGCCCTAATCCATTTAGAATCTGTAGCTTCACATTGATCATATCCATCCACAATTTCCCCTTTTCTTCCACCTTATGAAAGATTCCCATCGCTCATCATTCATGTATATATTCAGTCCTTCATTCAACATACAAACATTTGTTGAGTGTCTGCAATGTACAAGTATGTGCAACTGTCTGGATAGTCAAGCATTTTACCTTCTAGCTGAGTGGATGGTGGACTTCCTTTAATGTAGCACGTTTTTATAGATTTAGGTTACACCAATCAATAAGTGTGTGTTCAGAGTAATTAGTTCTGTGCCAGCATTTTAGTAATATGAAAGAATAAAAGGAATTCTTTGCCTTCAGAGGGCTTATAGTTTATTTAAGGAACCCAGATTAACATATATGAAATAATACAAACAGCAGATAAATGAATGCATGATTGTATGGTATGGATTTTAAGTCTGAGTTCTGATAGAAAAGAAATTAGTGAGGGACTGGCAGGTTTCTTGAAGGAGGTATCACAGCAAATGGGTTTTAACTTACGAATCAAGTTTTGTTAGGCATGGAATAATTGGGGAAAGGATGGAGTTGAAAATGACTGAGGGCTGATCAAGATGGTGCGGAGGTTGGTTTGACTGTAACAAATGTATTTTGGGGGAGTGAAAGGTACTGAGATACAAGGTTGAGTATTATAGGTAAATTCATGTGTGAGGCATTTGGAAAGCCAAACACATTTTCTTTTCTGATAAGGTAGGGATTTCTTTGAATAAAATGTTTATATTTCTTTTAAGTGTGATGCCACTTTTTGTGATGCTAAGATACAAATTAAGTGTAATCGAGTGATGGAAATTTACTTGTGGAAAAGATCTTGTTATATTTCTCTGCCTTGAAATTTAAAAAAGAAAAAACAGTCATTAACCTACAGTGCTGTTCTGTTTTATATGTTATATGCATATAATATATATAAAATTAGTTTTTTTCTTTTTATTTGTCCCCTTTTTTTGAGAGATCTCATAGTAACTGTCAAAACCATATCCTTCCTGTAGAGATATAGCCAGTTCAAAACTAATGTTGCAGTAGATATAAAAACATTCTGAGAGAGATAAAGAATGAAATTAATGTTTGATTACTCATAATAATACTTGTTTTGAGCTCCAGATACTAGGAATGATATGTAGGTTAATTCTTCCATTAAATGCTGTTGTCTACTTAACCTTCTTTATTCAATAACCAGTTAGCTGATCTTCAACTCAAAAGAGTTAACATTTGGAACATTCCTATTTACCAGGTTTGGCAAACTTTTGCTGTAAATGGCCAGATAGTATATATTTTAGGTTTTGTGGGCAAGGTGGTTTCTTTGGGCCTATCCGATGCTATTGTAACATGATAGCAGCCATAGGCAATATGTAAATGAATGAATGTGGCTATGTTCTAATGATACTTAATTTACAAAAAACGGCAGCAGGCTACATTTGGCCCACAGGCTGTTGGCTGTGGACCACCTATCATAGACTTAATGAGGCATTTCATTCGACAGCTTCTCATGCTCACATTTTCCCATTATCCTCCTCTATAGTAACTATAGATCAATTATTTTATTACTTTCTAAGTTCACCTCTTCCACTTGTTCAGTAGATCCTACGCCTTCTCATCCTGGGAAGGACATTACTACTGCTGCTCTGTTTTTTCTCCTTCATCATCAGTTTTTCAGTGTAATTTCTCCCAGTTTTAAAAAACAAAACAAGAAAATAACACTACTTCAGTTTTTGTCTTGGTTTTTTTATACTAAAACTCCTTAAAAGAGTTGTCTGTATTCATCTCCACTTCCTTTCTTCCCATTTCCTCTTAAATCTGTGCTAGTCAGCCCTTCTACAGGGCTAGTCTATGTCACCAGTGGTCTTGACATTAAATCCAGTGGTCAGTTCTCACTCCTGATCTTGCTTGACAGAGTTGATCAGTCCCTGATCCGGGAAACTCTTTACTTTGATTTCAGGATACCACTCTCCTAACTTACTCACTGGTCATTCCTTCCATTCTTACTAGTTGGTTTTTTTCTTCTCTTTTTACTCTAAATGTTGTAGTATCTTGAGGCCTAGCCCTTAGACTTCTCTCCGTGTGTACTTATTCCTTGGTGATTTTATTCAGTTCTGAATACATAAATATATACACACCCCAGTGACTCCAAAAATTTTATTTTACCCCAAGGTCTGTGTCTTCTCTGTTCAGCTACACATCCACATTTTCACTTAAATATCAACTAGATCTCTCAAATTCTGTATGGCTAAAACTGAACTCTTGATATACTTTTTATACTTAGTGTTTTCACATAGTCTTTCTATATTAATAAATAGCAATTCATTTCTTCCGGTTGCTGATGTTAGGACTTTAAGAGTTAATCCTTAACATACCCTCTCTCTTCACAGACCAGATTTAGTCTGTCAGCATATCTTTTGGCTAGGTCATCACAGCATATCCACCATCTAACCATGCCTCATTGTCTCCACCAAAGTCACCACCATTGTCTCATGTCACCATATCTCTCTCCTGACATTTGTAGTATAATTATCTCTGAGCTGGTCTTCTGGCTTTCACTCTTACCTCCTTCCCAGATACTCTGTTCTTAACATTGCAGCCAAATTGATCTCTAAAAAAATCATTCAGCTTATGTTATTTCTCTACCCCAAGTTCTCCAGTAGCTTCCCATCTCATTTATAGTAAAACCAGAGTCTTTTTGGTGTCCCTCAGGCCTTGTTCCAGTTCCATTGCTTTGACTTCATCTCCTACTGCTTTCCCTCTAGTGTTTTCTGTTTCAGTCATACTGACATTCTTTCTAGTCTCTGAACATGTTAGGCACACTCTACACTCAGTGTTAGCACTTACTATTTTCTTCTCTTGGAATGCTTTCTGCCTCCACTTCTTAGGATCTTGGCTCAAATAAGACTTTTTCAAATGAGGGCTACCTGACTTTACATTAATTGCAACTCTCTAGTTCTGCCTGTTTTTCTCTGCTTTATTTTTCTCTGTAGCACTTGGGATGTTTGAATATATTAAATAATTTACTTACTTTATCACCTAAATAACTAGCAGAGTGTAATGTCCATGAGGTGAGGGATTTTTGTCTGTCTTATTCATTGCTGTATTTTCAGTGTTTCGAAGAGAGACTGGCACAGATTTGGTGCTAGCTACATGGTCAACATTATGCCAGATGTTGGTGATACAGCAAAAAACATGACAGATGTGTTCCTTGTTCCAGTGGTGGAGACAGATAGAAAATAAACTGGCAAATACATAAAATATTCCCAGAGTGTTACAAAAAAGAAATACAAGAGGTTTAGATAGGGAATAATTTTTTTCTGTTTGAGAAGTGATGCTTTATAGGTTGGGGAAGGCCTTTCTTGAGGTGATGATATTTGAGCTGAGACCTAAAAGATGGGAAAGATCTAGCCATTTGAAGAATAGAAGGAACAGTTCAAGCAGGGAATAGCAGGTGCAAAGGCCCGAGATAGGAAAAGAGTATTTGAGGAACTGAGAGACTATCTGTGGTAGCTTGCTGGAGTTATAGTTACAGATGAGGAGAGTGGTGTGAGGTGAAGTTTAAAAAGGAGGTTACAGTACCAGATGTCACTGCTCCTTGTAAGCCTTGGCAGAGATTAAATTTTATTTTAAGTGCTTTGGGAAGCCACTGCAGATTTTAAAGCAGGGAGCATAGTGATCTATTTTATAATAAGATCACGTTTTTTCCTGTGTGGAGAATGGATTCGGAGGAAGTTGGTGGGCAAGAGGGAAGTGTGAATGCCATTTAGAAGGTTATTTTAATCCAAGTTACAGATGACAGTGGACTGAGATGATGACAGTAGAGATGGAGAGAAGAAGAATTCAAGATGTTTTTTGGGGATGGAATTGACAGGTCTTGCTTATGGATTAGCGTGGGAGTAGGGGAAAGAGGATGCAGGATGATTCCTTGACTTCTGAGATGAGTAACTGTATGGATTGTGGTGCTATATTACTAATGTGGGGAAGCCTGGGAAGTAGAATTTGCTTCTGTCAGAGACAGGTGATTTTGGGGGCCAGAGAAAAATTGAATAGTTTGTATTATTGTGGGACGCTGAGGGTAAATGGGAAGCATGTTGATGCGTGTTGCCCCAGTCAGATAGCCATAAATTTTTCTATTCCCCGCACTGTGGGTTCCAAAATCTTAAGTAAAATCTGCCTGATCTACATCATTGCCACAGCAGAATGACAGAAGAAAAGCACAAGAGATGAAATAATCTTTCTCCTTCCCATACTAAATTGAGTGGTTTCTGTTTTACTTTGGGTGGATTACTTCTGATTTTTCTCCCAGTTTCCACATACTGAAAATGTGATTTCTGAAGGGCTGATAGAGTGCGTGCATGTGTGTGTGTGAAGTCAAATTCCATCACAGCAAAAAATTTTACATGACCTGTAGCATTTGCTATAAAGTAATTTAATCTAAAGTCACGGAAGTCAGATATTTTGGTTGCAAGTAAAAGAATAAATGCGTCAAGAGTGTGTTAGGACCCTGTGTACCAATCGTCTTGGTTTTTGTGAGGGATAAATGAAAAATATAAAATAGAACTTGTCTTTAAGAAGATTATGAATTACCTTGGGAGGTAAAACTTAAAAATGAAACGTTGTGACTATAAAACAGCATAATGAAATGGTGAGCAATGGTTGTACTTTAAATGGATATTCAGAGAAGGGAGAGATTTGTGTGTATTGCAGGTTTCATGTCCCTATAGGAGATAGATTTAGAAAGGAAGTTCAACCAGTATTGAGAAGATAAAAGGGGATGACAAGCCTGGTGAAAGGAAATAGGATAAAAAAGTGAATAAAGGTGTATGTGTAGGGGAGTGGAAAACATCTTTAAATATTGGGCACTGTACACTATATATGTAGTCATTGTGTCAGTAATAAGAAAGAAGATTAACCTGAACCAGGAACTGCTTCTATATTTTAACTTTTGATTTGGGACCTTTGATCTGGGACTCCTTCATAATTATATACCAATCAGTGTTACCAGCCTACCTGAGTGGTACATGGCTCACATGTATCCTAGCATTTTGAATCTCTCTGTATCTGTCCTTAATTACATTAGCATATTTAGCTCTTCATTTCTCTTTTCTGTGTTTAAGTTGCTTATTAGGCCATGATTTGGCGAGAGCTGCCTTTTATTATATCTATTAATTCTACAAAATGTATTCTTTCACTTAAAATATGATAAATATTACCCCTACAGATAAACTTTTTAAAAACTTGAAGCAGCTACCAAAAAAAGTAAGCCCAGAATGTGTTTCACGTTATGAAAAGATTATTATTTTGAAGGCACTATAAGTTTCTGCTTTTAAACGAAGTTTTAGGTTTTTTTGTAATTTTCTTCTAGATCCCTCTTAGGCAGAACCTTAGGTTTTTTCAGTAAGCTCTTCTTGCTGCATGCTTCTTTTGTTTTATTTCTAGTTATATATTCATATGAGTGTTTTGAATTCAGTTATCTCTGTAGAAAAGAATTCGATGACTCAAGGAATGAAATTGTTATACAAAATAATGGCTAATTATATTAGTCCTTCGGTCTTTGTGATGTGACGTTAGGTTATAGAGCTACATGCTGAGTTACAAATTAGGGGAAGCTAAAATCAGAGTTTTTTTAGTTCTTCAATGCTTAAGCAACAAGAATTTAATAAAGAGCATATAGATTCTTTTTATATCATTTCAATAAAGCTGAAGACTATAGAATGTCTTTGCTTTGTAATCTGTTGTAGAAAGCAAATGAAACTCTAGGAATGGTGCTTTTTGATTTACTGTACTCTATTCAGTTGTTTCTTATCCTTGGCATTTCACTTTGGGAATCATCTTTTTAAAATTTCTCTGCAATTCCTAACCTATGTTAACATTGCCAGTTCTCTGGTTCCTCACTTTCTATTTGGATTTGTCAGTTAGTCCTCTAAATTTTCTGACTTCTATTTTTATTGTTTCCAATATATCTTGCTTTCTAGTACCATTCTAATAATATTTCTAAAATACTGCTTTTATAACTTCTCTCTGCTCATGAACTCACCATGGCTCCTGGTTACCTTTCATTTCAAGTTCAAATCTGTCCTCTGTAGTCTGTTCTCACTTAACCTCCCCATTATACGTTTTCTCTGTCATCTAGATCCCACAGTGCCATGGGAGAAAAATGCTTTTCTTCCAATATTACTCTTTTTTTCTGCTCTAGGTAGCCTTTGCTCCTTTTGTGCAAGTTTAAGTCTACTGCTCTTTAAACGATCATCACGAAACCTACCTTTTTGTGAATTAAAGGCAGTCAACATTGATCTTTCAACTTAATGTCTTAAGAGTCTGGTTACAAGTAATAGAACTAGCTTAAAGTAGTTTAAGTCATCATGAGCTGTAAAAGGAGGAATTATTTTAAGGATATAAGATTTCTTAGAATTCAAGGGCAAGAGTAGACACAAGCCTTAGTAAAGACTTGGCGGTAGTAACATTGTCCTCTTGGTTTCACTTAGAGTACTTAGGAGAGTTGATGATTTCTCCCCCAGCTGTTTGGATACGTTTGTCTTTTGCTTTGCTGTGCTGTCATTCCCTAAGAAATTTAACTTATTGTTAAGAAATCTAACTTACTTAATTTAGATTGAGAGGTAACTTTCTGTAGATTTGTCTATGCCTATACAAACATAGCCCTATAGTATCTTTGCTCCTGACATGAAAATGAGGATCTTTCCTCCTTATAGAGAAATGTATTACATGTTTTCATCTGTAACTTCCTTATTTTAAAATAAAACAAAACAAAAATTCACAATAAAATCTAAGTCAATCTAATACATAAACCTTCTTGTTTTTAATGTTTTCAAGTGGGTAAATGTTCCATAATTTACTTAATCATTCTCCTACGCATGGATGTTTAAGGGATACTGTTACATATGTTGTGCTTTTATTTCTGTACAATAGGTTGTTAAAAGTGAGGTATAAGGGAGTATACTTAGACAATGTGAAGGAAATTGGTTATTTTCAGGGAAAATATGAATTGAGAAAAATAATTGAAGCAGTAGAAACCCCCAAGAGCCCAGAAATCATGGAAGACCTTTCAGAGTTTTGTAAGGGCTAAAATCCAAAGAGGTATTAGGCCTATATGGTATTTTGGTACAGTTGTTTAATTTTAAGGAGTAGGCAGTTCTCATGTTTAGTGAACTATTCCAGAGATGAAATGGTGGAAATTACTCCAATTCATTTTATATATTCTATATAATGTCAGTATTAAAACTATTAAAGATAGCATCAAAAAAAAATCTGAATAAAGTTTTGTCAGATGAAAACCAGTACTTTATTGAAGAGTAATATACTTAGCTGATGTAAAAATAGTTCAGCATTTTCCTTGCTGTTCATTTCTTTCTGTACTATAAAGATTTCCCCCACTATCTGAAAATAGAGCATTCTTAGGAAACCTTTTATAAGTTCAAATGGTATAAAGCAAAGAAGCAGTTAGCACTAATTCATGTGGAAAGTTTTTGAGTATTCTCAGACCCCCAAAATAACCTTAGTCTTAGGCTTTTCTGGTACGTTAGGAGGCACATCTTGCTGGGAGGCCAGAATAATTGAGATAAAGCACAGATGCTCACAGACACAGTTTGAAGCTCTGGCCTCCTGATGCTGACATACTGACCTGTAGTTCCTGGGGAAGGAGCTTGGCGGAGCCATTCTCACTGCTTGGGCTGCAGCTGCCTCTGTAACAGATTGCTGCAAAACAGAGGCTGAACACTGATTTTGCTTTTTTGTTTGTTTTAGTGTTGTTGTTGTTTTTTTAAAAAACAGAAACCCTCTTTGGATTTCTTTTGGTTAGCAAAAAACATACTACTGTAGGTTTGTAAGTGAAGTGGTATAATGCAAACTTTTGAAAAGCAAACTTTCATAAAGCAGGGGACACCTAATAGAAAAATAATTGTCAAATTTAGATCAGTGTTATAGTTTTTGCTATTTATCTTTTTAAAGAAATTTTAATTTCTTTTTATTTAAAATTTTTTCTTTTAATGATGTACTAAGATCAGGAAACATAACAGCTTTATATTTGTATAAGAACACTGCACTCATAACTTACTCTGGTGGTGCCAGCGTCCTTTACTTACTTTTTAAGGTATCCTCAAGGCTCACAGATTAACTGTTAAATTAAAAAAAAAAAAAAAAGACCTCTCAATAGCATGAATTTATATACCATGAGTAACATAGCATAATTTTTTATTCTCTGAGTATAATGTTTGCCAGTAACTTTCTGGCTATTGTACAGTCCTCTCTGCATGGGTGTGATTGGTTATCTGTGTACTGATGCAGTACTGATGTACTGGGTACCATGTACAATGTTGAATGATGCCTATTTTGTTTTGATTTCCACCTTTAGTGTCAACATTCCTCAACTTTTTGCTAGCATCAGTTTTACTGATTTACATCAGGTTGTTCAGAAAAAACTCAGTTGGTTTACCACAGAATTCACTTGCTCTGCTTGAGAATTTCAGAATTTTCATGGTTTCATGCCTTTTTTTGATAAAGTTTCATAACAGTATAGTCTAGAGGCAGAAGGTCATTTTCGTCACATCCAAATGTAAGCTGTTTGCTTGTGCTGTGATAAGTTTGCCAGTGTGGAGGCTGTAGTGATCCAAGGACAGCATATTAAGAAACACCTAAGGATGACCAGTAATCATGATAAACACTTTTAAATGTGTACTCTTGACTCCTTTTTTTAGAAAAGATTTTATTTACTTGAAAGAGAAATTGAGAGAGAGAGCATGAGAAGGGGGAGGGTCAGAGGGAGAAGCAGCCTCCCCGCTGAGCAGGGAGCCCGATGTGGGACTTGATCCCAGGGCTCCAGGATCATGACCTGAGCTGAAGGCAGTTGCTTAACCAACTGAGCCACCTAGGTGTCCCTAATCTTGATTTTACTATGAGTTTGTATGGGCCCTACTTTTCAGTATTTGAACAAATTAACTCCTAATAAGTCTGCTGTTTACTTTTTTTATTAAATGCATCTTGAATATCTTCCAATTAATAAATACAGGTTTACATTGTTTTTTAAATTGAATAATATTCCACTGAACGAAAATACCATTATTTATTGGTGGACATTTTGTTATTTTTGATTTTGTGATTTCTGTAAGCAGTGCTTCATTGAACCTGCTTATAACCTTTAGGATACATTTCTAGAAGTAAATTGGAAGTTACATACTTTCTTCCTGGTCATGTACAGATTTTTATTTTGTGTATTTCAGAAAATGAAATTTTAAAAATGAAGGCATATAAAATACAAGTCAACATTTTTATTGTTTGATTCAACAGATAGAAACTTAACTCTGTAAAGTTGCTATAGTGGTTTCTAAATGCTTAACTCTCAGTTTCTGTACATATGTTGTCGTGAACTGGTGAGGAATGTTTCATGGACCATCAGCAGACCATATTTTTAGTAGCACTGTGTAAGTCTAGGGTCCAGTGTAGAAGGGGGAATAGTGGGCTTGGGGTGGGGTTTGTGTCTCATCCATATATGGTCATTTAACCCTCTGGCTTTTGGTATGGTACCCACTCTCAGCTGTGTCTGGTATCCCCTGTTTAAGAGAGTCTGTGTACTTTCTGTAGAGAATAAACCTGCAAGCATCTGCTTTGGTGGGGAAATAGCAGTAACCTTTCTTACAGAGTGGGGAAGGGAATCTTAGCATCAAACCAGAACTCAAGCAGCTTTCTCCAAATTTCTCTTTGTTTTAGCTTTCTCCTCTTTTTTTTCGTAGTTACTTGGTACTTGTAGATTCGAAGATTCAGAACTAAAATAGGTTAGTTTTTAGCATTACCCAGTCTGTCTGGGATTAAGTTTTCTTGTGTTTGCAGGGTCATTTACTAATGTATCTGCTTTCCAGCATCTAGAAATTTGTAGCTATTTTCATGTCTCCTGTTTCCTATTGTTAATTTTTTTTTAAGGACCTCTTACATATTTGTTGCGTCATAAGTGTTCTCTTATTCCAGTCTTTTCTGCATTTCTTAACTGTATTAACAAAATATTTACTTTTATTTCTATTTCATAGATTTTATTGTTGACATATTTCTTCTATAACACATTTTTCCTTTTTTAAGTTCTTCTTTTCTGATTGAAATTTGATTTTGCTTATTTACTTGAAACTTTATTCCAGAAGAGTACATATGTAGTATAGTCTCTAAATCTTTATACATCTAAAATTGTGTTTTTCCTTTACATTTGAATTTTCCTGTGTAGAGAATTGATTCTTGGGTTATTCTGTTTTCCTCAGAACTCTATAAAGGTCACTCTGAGTAAAATGTCTGATTTTATTTTTTATTAAAGATTTTATTTATTTAATTGTCAGAGAGAGAGCACAAGCAGGGGGAATGGCAGGCAGAGGGAGAGGGAGAAGCAGACTCTCCGCTGAGCAAGGAGCTAGATGTGGGACTCCATCCCAGGATCCTGGGATCACGACCTGAGCTGAAGGCAGATGCTTAACCGACTGAGCCACACAGGCGTCCCAAAAATGTCTGATTAATATTGATTTCTGATTAAAGTTGGCATTGCTGTTGAAAAATACCCTTTTAGGTAACTCTACTTCACTACATTTTTTTTTTTTTTGGTAGTATTTCATTTTTATTTAAACTCAAAAATTTGATGAGGATAAACTGTAAACATTGAGTCTTATGTTCTTTTCTAACTAATAATTTTGACTGGCATTTGAGGAACCTTTGATTTTGAAAATTCGGGTCTTTAAAAAAAACCCGAAAACTCAAATGTTACTTTTTTCTTGTTTTGAAAATCATTATTTCTCTTCCATCTCCTTTGTTCTCTCTTTCATGGCAGTATGTTCTTAGTTTTCTTCTTTTTTAGTATATTATTTCAGGTCTTACTGAAATTGCCAACTAGTACTTTATTTTTATCCCCTAAGCTTCCTCCTTTTTCCGGTAGTAGAAACTTTTTTGTAGTTACTGTTTTTCATTGTTGGATGGGGGATGGGAAGGGTTTCTCTGTTCAGATTATTTTCTCTTTGTTGAGCTGCTGCAGCTAGTGATGTTTCTGCCAGCTTAACTTTTGATGGCCTTGGTAGTTGAGATGAATTCTTAAAGAATGAACCAAGATTTTTTCAGTTTTTTAGTGAAAGGGATGGGGGAGTTAATGTACTTTTTCCCTGACAACTTAGAGATAATTTACTTACTGTGGACAAAGGACAGAACTGTTAAACAGAAGATAGGCGTGAATATAGGAAGATTTATCTTTGTCCAGAAATAATTTCCTCTTCATATTTTTCCCAACAGCTGGTGCTAACGAGTCCCAACTCAGCCTCTGGTTGTTAGACTCTGGGGTATGTGTTTTCTTACAAGAAAAATTTTAAATTGTGTAGATATTTTGAAATGGAGTTGATATTTAGAAATATTATCAGTCTGTTTCTAGCATTAGAAATATATTTTTGAACACATGTAATATTACTACAAGAAGCAGTTTCCCTTTTGTAAGAAAACCCATGATACAGTTTTTTGATCATGTGTATAGTAGAAAAGCTTGAGTATGGATAATCCAGAATGACCACAATATGGTATTCAGGCGAGTGGAGAACCGTTGCAGGTGTGCTTAAAAGTTTCACCTCTTTGAACCTCACCCTCAGATTCTGGTATGGTGAAGTCTTCATTGGAGGTTATGATGCTTGTTACTGTTGAGAATGTGACGCTCTGTAGGGGTTCTTCTCAGTTGGTATGGAGTATCCAGCAGCAGCTGTCATTGAATTTTATTCTAGCCATTTATTTAGTTTTCCTTACTTCTGAAGAAAAGTATTTATATTTTGCTTTAAGTAATTGGAATAAAACATTTTAAGTAAAAATTTTAATATTTTACTGAATTAGACATAGTGTGTAAAGCCAGTATATGCTTTGGCAGCCCATATACTAAAATTGGAATAATACAGAGAAGATTAACATGGCGCTGTGCAAGGAATGACACGCAATTTTGTGAAGCATTCCATATTTTGTGCAGTTCCTGAGCATTGTACCACCCTTTGCAGAGGAACTCTGAGAAAATGGTATGAGTCAGAGCACAGTGTGTGGCACTGAATAATGAAATTGTGATTTTTCACTACTAAAAATATATTCAGTAAACTGGTACCCTGTTAATGAATTCATTATCAGTTTAGTGTATGTGTGGATGTGTGTGTGTGTGTGTGTGTGTGTGTGTGTATTTAAAGACTATCAAAGAATGTGTTTTTTAGACCCAACCAGAATTACTGAGTGTTAGAGATATTAAAAGAATCTCTTAATATGTAATTTAACTTTTAATTGTATTCCTTTAATAAAGGATTTCTGAAACAGTATCTCATTACTTAGATTCATTGGAATTTTTTTTTTCATGTTTTTATTTATTTACGTAATCTCTGCCCAACGTGGGGCTGGAACTCAAAACCCAAGATCAAGAGTCACATGCTTTACCAGCTGAGCCAGCCAGGTGCCCCTAGATTAATTGAAATTTAAAGCTGAGACCTTTGACTATACATTACAGATGAAGCTCAGTGTGATTTATACTTTATTTTCTTTAGCTTATCTGATTTTGTCTATTATTCGTACATACATATTTAAGATCACAAAAGTAAGAAAAGGTAATTCTTCTAATACACATTTTGATATTTCTGAACTTTAGTATTCAGATTCCAGTCTCAGCAATATATCATCACATCTTATTACTTATCGTATTTTTTATTCTTTTGTAGTTTAACCGATCCTGTGTCATTTCATGGTAATCACATACAGTAATGATAAGTACAATTTATATTGTACTTTATAGAATATTGTTCATATGCTTTCTCATTTAATATTTACAATAACCCTGTGAAATATAGAAAAGGTACTAATTTTTTTTTTCACCTTATAGATGAAGAAACGAAGACAGAGATTGAGACTTGTCTAGAGTAACCCAAACCAGTAAGTGTTGGAATTAATGGAGGCAGGTAGTAATGGGTGCATTCTCATATGCCAGGAGCTTTCCTTGCTGCCTTCTGCCTGAGTTCTAGGGACAAAAAGCCAAAGAGCCAAAATGGTTAGGAACCAAAAAGATAGTAGGTAGACTTTAATAGTACCCCAGCAAAATGTGCTATTCCTTTTCTTTTTCTTTCTTTCTTTCCCTTTTTTTTTTTTTTTAACCAGTTAGTAATGATAACTTGAAAGAGCAGATAATGTCTTCTGTCACTATTGTTAGATAAATGAAACATCTTAGATCTAAATTATCTCTGAAACACTAAGGAAATAGAGAATCTGGAGAAGAAGCCTGTTGATTTTCTCACAAAGGTAATAGTCAGAGGGTCAGCTAAGGAGGTGAGAGAGTTAATAGTTCATGCGTGTAACTGGAGACACATGTGTAATTGGAACTTAAATTTTTATGGTTCTCATTAAGATATTTTAAAATCTCACTTAAATATTGTCATATCAACTTAATATAAAAATCTAGAGCTTGAGGGTGCTTATCCAGTTGTGGTTTTCTTTAGATGACAAAACTGAGGTTCAGAGAACTTGAAGCTTGCCCCAATGTCACAGAGCAGAGACAGAAGTAAAACTTGTATTTCCCGACTTGCAGATTAGTGTTATTTCTACTTCAAGCTATTACTTCTTGGTAAGCTATTCTTAAAATACTTAACAGGTCTTTTATATCTTTTATGTATGTGTTTGATCAGCATTCCTATTTTGTATCAAAATGAACTTTAAAATATGAAATTTACTGATACTTACGAAAATTCAATTCTTTGTTTGATTTTAGGTGAGTTAATGTGGGAAAAATTCTGGTATTTTGAAGATGTCTTGGCACAGTATTGTTTCCTGTTTAAATTACAAGTAACTTCAGTTTTTAGAGAAAAAAGAAGTTGGGATTTTTTTGTAAAATCATGCCATCTGAACAGAAACCCTTATTTTTTGATGAAAAACAAACTACTTTAAAAAATTACGATGTGAAAAATGAGATAGTGGACACTATCAGATCAGTACCTAGGCCAAAAATTGCACAAAGTAGTTTTCATTATGAACTAAAAAATGTGAAAATTGATTTGCCGAAGATACATATTCCAAATGAAATCTTTTTGAAACATGAAGTTGACAAATACAGAAAATTATTTCAGCGTCAACCACAGACTGCAAGAAAATCTATCAGTGTAAAGACTGTAAGCTGTGTAGAGGAGTGTATGTTGCTCCATAAGTCTGAGAGAGTTGAAGAGGAGGGTTTAAAAATGTCTGCAAAAATACTCAATTTCAACTGTTTAAAATGCCGAGATAGCACTCGATATAGTCCAAATGATTTGCAGAAACACTTTCAAATGTGGCACCATGGTGAATTACCTTCCTATCCTTGTGAAATGTGCAGTTTTTCAGCAAATGACTTCCAGATATTTAAACAACACAGATGGACACATAGAAGCACTTTAGTAAAATGTGACATTTGTAACAATGAGAGTGTATATACTTTATTAGACTTGACAAAGCATTTTGCATCCACACATTGTGTAAATGGTAGTTTTCAGTGTGAAAAGTGCAGATTCTCCACCCAGGATGTTGGCACATTTGTTCAGCACATTCATAGACATAATGAAATCCATTATAAATGTGGTAAGTGCCATCATGTATGTTTTACCAAAGGAGAGCTTCAGAAGCACCTTCATGTTCATTCTGGTACATTTCCCTTCACTTGTCAATATTGTAGCTATGGTGCTACTAGGAGAGAGCACCTGGTAAGACATGTTATAACTTTGCACAAAGAACACTTATATGCGAAAGAAAAACTGGAAAAAGACAAATACGAAAAGAGGTTGGCAAAGACTTCAGCAGGACTTAAGCTGATACTGAAGAGATACAGAATAGATGCATCAAGGAAGACGTTCTGGAAACGCAAAAAGATCAACAACGGAAGTGACAGAAGTATAGAAAAAAACACTCAAGTGCTCAAAAAAGTGAACAAAACACAGGCTAAATCTGAAGACCAGAGCCATCTTGTTCAAGAGCATTTAAATGAAGAAAAGGATGAAAGACCACACTGTGAGAATAATGATAAACCTGCTGAGTCAGAGTCAGAAAAGCCAACTCTTCTGTCCACTGGGCAATATAATAGAGTTGAAGAGGGATCAAATTCTACTCTAGGTTTCTTGAAGACTGCTGTACAAGGACCTACAGTGTTAATGGTGAAAAATAATAGAATAACAATTCCTGCTAACTACAGTGCTGATTTTATGGGCTTTAAGATGGTGGATGGAAAACAACATATAGTAATAAAATTGTTACCTACCAATAAACAGAATTTATATTCACCAGGCTCACAGTCAGATGCTGCAAAGGAGAGTACTGCCAATTTGCAGCCCCGGACTTTGGACACTACTGGATTTTTAGCAGGAGTAACAACTGAATTAAGTGACACCGTTTACATGAAAGCAACTACCCCATTTTCATGTTCATCTTCTATACTTTCAGGGAAAATAATGTCAGAAAAAGAAATGGCTTTGCTATCTCAAACAAGTAATGTGCTTCAAACAATGGATGATGAAAAAAATGTGTCGTCTTTGTCAGCATCAGAATTGGTTTCAGCATCAGTGAATTTGACCACAAAAGCTGAAACAAAAGATAATATTGACCTGTGGGGAAGTTATATTACTCAGAGTCACCCTGAGATGTCAGGTGCTGCCATTAGAAGTCCAGATAAAGTCAACTGTACTACCAAACAAAATGCATCTAACAGTGGGGATATGCATAACTACTGCATTAATTATGTCAACTCTGAGTTACCTGTTGAATCTTCCAACCAAGGATCATTGCCCTTTCATAATTACTCAAAAGTAAATAATTCTAATAAACGGCGTAGATTTTCAGGAACAGGAATGTGTGAAAACCCTCAAAAAGAACCTTCATCAAGCAAGACAGTTGTTCAGCAACCAATAAGTGAATCAGTTTTGTCTCTAGTGAGGAAAGAGAGCTCAAATCCAGATAGCATGTTAGCATCTATTAGCCTTTTGAATACTAAAGATGGAACTTTAAAAATGCAAGCTGAAATTGAAGAACAGTGTGTTTTAGAAAAAGGACAAAACAGCGACGGACAGAACTTATACACTAATGAAAATAAAAATTTAGAGAGCTTGACTGAGAAATCTAAGTGGGATAACATTTCTAATGTTGAGTCACCTATGATGCCTAGAATCACCTCTGTTTTCTCTCTCCAGAGTCAACAGGCATCAGAATTTTTGCCGCCTGAAGTAAACCAGTTACTTCAGGATGGATTAAAAACAAAATCTGAGGTAAAACAAGACTCTAGTAATAGTAACACCCCAGATAAAGGTCTGCCACTTCATTGTGACCAGTCATTTCAGAAACTTGAGGGAGAAGGCAAAATAGTTGACTCTTCAAAAGACTTCAAAGTACAAGGCATTTTCTCTATGCCATCTGGTAGTATAGGGATTAATGTGCCTACCAATGATCTGAATTTAAAATATAGTGGAAAAGAAATACAAAATCTGTCAATATCACAAGATGTGAGAGATTCAGAAAAGACACCTAGAATTTCAGGTATTGGCACATTACTTAAGACTCAGTCAGATGCAATAATAACACAGCAGCTCGTAAAAGATAAACTGCGAGCCACTACACAAAATTTAGGTTCTTTATATAGGCAGAGTCCACTTCTGAATTCAGAACCAAAAAAGGCTATATTTGTTCAGACTCCAAAAGGCTTTTTTGTACCATTGCACATTGCTAACAAGCCTGGATTACATGTTGTTTCAGGAAGGCCACTTCCATTGGTTAATACACAAGGTGTACCTGCTTCTCTTCTTTTAAACAAGAAACCTGGGATGATCTTAACATTTAATAATGGGAAACTGGAAGGTGTTTCCACTGTCAAAACTGAGAGTGCTCAGGCTTGTGGAACTACAGCTAAGGAGCCTTGCAGAATACCTTTTTTAAAGGTAGAGCGAAACAGTAATTGTCTGACACCTGCACTTTGTTCCAGCATTGGCAGTTGTTTGAGCATGAAAAGTAGCTCAGAAAATACTTTGCCATTAAAAGGACCCTACATCATCAAAACAGCAAATTCTTCAGCGAAAGCTGTTCCTACTCCTAATACAGTACCTGAGCATCAGGGCACCAAGTTGAATATCTTGGACTCCGTAAAACAGCAGAATGAGATTTTTCCAAAACCACCTCTTTATACCCTCTTGCCTGATGGCAAACAAGCTGTTTTTTTAAAGTGTATGATGCCAAATAAGACTGAGCTGCTTAAGCCTAAATTAGTCCAAAATCGTACATATTATCAAAACATACAGCCAAAGAAACCTGAAGGAACACCACAGAAAATATTGCTGAAAATTTTTAACCCTGTTTTAAATGTGACTGCTGCTAACAATCTGTCTGTAAGCACCTCTGCATCCTCATTGCAGAAAGACAAGGTACCATCTAATCAGACTACAGGAGGAGAGCAGAGAGAGCCAGAATCTTCTAGAGATGCCTTACCCTTCTTACTAGATGATATGATGCCAGCAAATGAAATTGTGATAACTTCTACCGCAACATGCCCAGAATCTTCTGAGGAACCATTATGTTTCACTGACCGTTCAGACACCAGGGTATTAAGGTGTAAAACAAATTGTACAATCGAGAGAAGCTTCAATAGAAAAAAGACTTCGAAAAAAAAATTTTCAAGAGTAAAATCTCATGCAAGAAGTAAAGATTCTGAAACTGCCTTTGTATCTAGAAACAGAAACTGTAAACGGAAGTGTAGGAATAGTTACGAAGAACCTCCAAGAAAAAAAGCAACATTACATAGAAAGTGTAAAGAAAAGTCTAAACCTGAAGATGCCCGTGAATCATTTGATTTTAGCAGACCAAGGCTTTCAAGAGATACAGTCAGAACTTTGCGGCTTTTCCCCTTTAGTTCCAAACAGCTTGTGAAATGTCCTAGGAGAAACCAACCAGTTGTGGTTTTGAATCATCCTGATGCAGATGCACCAGAAGTAGTAAGTGTGATGAAAACTATTGCTAAATTTAATGGACGTGTACTTAAGGTTTCATTGTCGAAAAGAACTATCAGTGCTTTACTGAAGCCAGTGTGTGATAATGCCTCGAAAACAATTTATGGTGATTTTTCCAAAAGACATAAAACATTGAAACCTGTTAGTTCTGTGAAAGAAAGATTTGTGCTAAAATTAACACTCAAAAAGACAAGCAAAAACAATTATCAGATCGTGAAGACTACCTCTGAAAATGTTCTGAAAGCTAAATTTAACTGTTGGTTTTGTGGTAGAGTATTTGACAATCAGGATGCTTGGGCTGGTCATGGGCAGAGACATCTAATGGAAGCCACTCGTGACTGGAATATGTTAGAATAATTTACTGTAGTTACCAAGGAAAAGAAAAGTAAAATTATCTTAGGAGAAAACATGGGTTGAATTACCTTAAGGCAGACGTTTTCTACTTCAGTATAGTACCTAAAATTGAGCATCTGAAAGTTGGCTGAATTTCCATGGGAGACTAAAAAAGTTTTATGTGTGGTATTTGAAAATGCTATCACTGCACACATAAGTTTAGCAAGAAACTAATTGCAGCACAGATGTACCTTGATTTAATTTTTAAAAATGTGTTCTTGGGAAGTTAGGGCTAAAGAAAATTTTGATAAAACAGTTTTCCCAATTTAGTTATATAGGGACTCTTAGTAGAGGGGCATGGCTGACAGCTGCATCCCCTCCCTCCTTCACCAGCCTTACGAATCTGGTAGGTGTAGCTTCTCTGAAGATGGAGGAGGCTCTTTCACCATGGAGCTGAAGGAGTTTCTCCTCATTTGGGAAGACACCAAGAGTTTGAGTAAAGAAATTAACTTTACATCTGCTAAATATAGTTCTTTTTGAAGGGTATTAGGCTCCTCTGAGAGCACAGATACACCACATAATGCTTGAACAGAGTTTTTCACAAGTAAATCTCTTTTTTCTCTGCGCTGTGTCCCAAATCAGGAATTGGAATACCTTCCCAAGGTGATTTTCTTTTTCTAAATGGCTATGTCAGGCATTTGTAGATGGGCAGCCTCCAAAGAATTAAACTCTCTTGGTCCCGTTTAAAGTCTGATTAAAGAACTTGAACACTTTTCTGAATTTGATGATAATCTCCAGTGATTCTTTTGCACAGAACTATGCTTATTTGATTTAAATTGTTTGTCCCCCATAAACCAAATGGCCAATTTTTATCTTGGTTTTCATCCATTTAAAAAGTGGAACATAGAAGCACTTCCAAGGGAATGGCTTTTCTTGAAAATTAAGAATCACTCTACAGAAACAATATTTTGAAGCAAGATTAGCAAAGTAAATCAGATTTTTGCTCTTTAATTACTATACGTGTCTGAATATGTACGTACACATTGGGACAAACCATTTTTGTTAGCACCTTTTTGGTCTCGCTGACAACCCAAAGCAGATTATTTTACTGATTGTTGGCAGTTGAAATGAAGACGCATTAATAGTGGACTCAGTGGCAGGACATAAAACTTCAGTTACAGATTCCTAGGGGATATACCCAGCAGGTAGAGTTTTAAAAGGGATATTTTCAGGACAACAACAGAATCATCGACTGAAACTTCACCGTGTAAGTTTGGATCAAATTTTGTTGGATTATTGAATAATGGAGTTCTTATATTACAAATTACTGTATAATTTTTGTTATATTGTTACTATAAGTGTTAAAACATTTTCATTAATTGAAAACTTCAGGGCTTCTTTTCTGTATATAAGAAAGAATTTAAACTTGTACATATTTTTGTACCTTTCAGTTTGTTATGTAAATTTTGCACAGAAGATTTTTGACATAAAAGGTTTATTTTCCTTCAATTTAGTTCTGTGCATGCACTAATAAAACTGTTGTTTAATTTAAAAGGAATATGTAAGACTTTACCCATGTTATTTTCTTGGTTTTTATTTTAGATGTAGAATTTTTTTTTTTTTTTTGGGTAAATTCATTTTTCAGGGATTGAACACTATTGTTAGCAAGTGCCTAAAAGATGTGAAACAGTTTACATATGTCAACTGTAACAGTAGGTCCCAAATGGGCCCATTTCCCCAAAAGTTTTATTTTAAAGAAAGCCATACATAGATGCTTCAAGCTATCTTGCTATGCACATTATACACATGTACTTTTTTTGTGCAGTTTGTCTACTTTCCTAGTGAAGTATTTTTTGTATAAAACCTGTTAAAATTGTGTTTCTTAAATTGAGCCTAAGAATGGAGTTGATTGGAAATATACAGTATATATTAATAATGTATATGGTGTTTAAAGAATGGTAAGCAATGTTAATTTCTGTAATGAATATTTTCATCAATTAAATTTATCTTAAGTTTGTGTTTACACATTTTTTTTTACTGTACTAAAATCAAAAGGGGATTTTATTCTAATGGGAAATATTTATATATCAAAAACTTTTTTTTCTTTAAATGCTAGGGAACTGTGTAAAATAAAGTGGGGGTTTTCTCCCCAAAATCATAGGAGAAATTTTGAAATTTTGTTTGAGAAGGGTAACATTTATTATGAGGTTATTGTAGTTATGCTGCTAAGGAAAGTTACAGAGAGGTTAATGCTCTTTAGGACCCTAACAGCAATAAAATTGAAATGCTCTGCTGTTAAGGGTAGATTTATCATAATTCCTTGCCTTCCATGAAAAGAGAGAGAAGCAACAATCTTGCCAAAGTTTGCAGCATTATAAAAATACATTTCAGAATAGCCATACCAGTAAAAATAGATTTAATGTTTTAATACATACTTTTCGCCTTAAGATTTTAAAAGCCATTTTTAAAAGCTTCATGTCCCAGGTACCTTGGTTAGTACCTTTTCTGATTCATTAGGTTATTCTAAAGAAGGCAAACCTGCTTGGGGCCTCCTTATTGCCAGAGTGAAAAATCCAGAGCCAAAACCCTCCATCCTTTTTTTTCCTCCTCCTGGCTGAAACTGAACGAAAGATGGTTCTCTAAAGTAGTTTGAGGTTGTTACTACAACTGGAAGAGTTTTATTTTTGCAATCCAGCTTCTTGGTCAGGAATGTGTTTTCATTTTTTCCTCTATTTGTCCATCTCCATTGGAAATGGGCCTCTCTATTTGGCTTTCAGTTAAAAAAATAGTTTAATTTTTAAAAAGTTTACCTTTCTATCTTACTAAGCACTCAGTAGATTGAAATGTTTATACATACATACATGCATACATACATATATATATATATATATAAAATACATATATATTTGTGTGTGTATATATATATATATAATTTTTTAATGAAAAACTGATTTTGTTGGGGGTCAGCAAAGTTTATCAGTAAAGATTATCATTAAAGGGTAAGTTAAGTTAGTAAATAACTTGGGCTTTCTAGGCCATTTAGTCTCTGTCATAATGTCTTAATTCTATAATGGAGAAGTAGCCCTAAACAGTACATAAGTCAATGAGTATGCCTATGGTTTAATAAAACTTCATTTTAAAAAATGAGCCATGGGCTGAATTTGACCCACCACCTTGTTTACTAACACTTGGTTTAGTTCTCTCAAAGTCTGCTCTTAGAACGGGATTTTTTTAAGTTAAAAATAAGTTTGATGCAGTTTTTTTTTCTTTTGTGATACATACCAGCTATATAAAACTTACAAAGTAGAAAAACTAAAATATGCTGATAAGTTACCAGTGTAGATGTGTTTAAAAGCGAAGAGAGTGTAAAGGTAATGAAAAGGATTAGTGGGTAAATTAGATGGGTCATTTGTGTGCAAATGTATTTTATGGAGGGATTAAAAGTGAAACAGGTGCTGTGGGAATTTCTGTTCAGGTTAGATGAGAAACAGATACTAGTTACTAAGTGATTTAAAATAGCTGTTAAGAAAAGTAGTAAAAGTTCTTGGGATTGGGGAAAATGGAGGCGAGGTGAAAACAGTATTAATTCCATGCAGCTAATTTACTGATGTTTTTCATTAATTTTTTTATTTAACTTTGTTTATGTCCCCTTATCATTACATAGCAATTTGTTAGGATTCTTGTTTTCAGCACTGTGCCTTGACTTCATTTAGGATCTTATCTAGTGAAACTTGCTGGAGGAATGATCAGGACATTTTATTTGTTGCTCTTTAAGAATGTAGCAGTAGCAGAAAAATCTTCCTGTAATGCAGAGTTGAAATAGGATCAGTTTGGTTGATTTTTGTTGTTCGTTGATTTAAGTATGCTTTTAATTGGATAATTGAAAAGTAGTCAATAACTTGGAAGAGGTGTTTAACAAAGTCTTCTTTGAATTATTTTTTTTCTATCTTTTGAACTTGTGTTAAGTGCCCCAAATTTAAAAATCTTTATTTTAAAGTACATTCCATCATTGTGATAGTGGAAATATTTGAGTAAATAGTGAGGAAAAATACTATATTAGGTACATCAATTTCAAAAATTGTAATTTTAGTCAATGTTAAGAATGTACTTACCAAAAAAAATACTCATTCCTAGTAAAGTCATTTTTAATATGTTAGAAGAGTTCTTCCCTAATACTTAAGAGTCCTTTAACAAAAAGTGAAGGTAATGTTTGGGGTTGTGACTGAAACTGCTTCTTTCATTTAAGGTGCCTGCTGTCATCAGTTACTTCATAAGTTATTGCTAACGTAAAAAGATAGGAAAACAAAATGAAAAACTTGGATAGAAATCAAAACACTATTTGCAAATGACTTGATTTCAGTATTTTGAAAATCCAAAGAGGTACACTGAAAATTAGCTTTCCTGAACACTTAATCATTTGGCAAACAACAAAAGAAGACCCATTTATATTAAGAGCCACAAAATAATATATTTAAAAGTTATGTAAAGCTGTCAAAGGAAACACCACAAAACCTAACTGGGTGATAAACAGTTTGTCTGGGTGTAAGATTAAATATATCCCTATTTGTAGATCCCATGTACCACACAGGTGTTCCACAGAAGGCTTAAATCAAGTGGGAGGTGGCTGCTGGTTAGCCATTGTAGGACTCCCAAATCCTGTAGTATAAGGAGAATCTGGACAGGACAGCTACTCTTACAGTGCAAGTCCACTTTCCCACACAACCATGTTGCAAGAGACCTGCTCTGGTGGGCTTGGCATCCAAATGGCAGCTTAAATCTGCCCCAGCTTTCTGGGGACAGAAGAGCTATTCTGCATACATTCTGCAGCTGGTTGAACGTTAGCAGATTCTGTCCTCTGTTTCTGGGCTAGAGAAGATCCATACTGGGAGGTGATAAAGGATTCTCCCCTATGCCCTCCTCTAACCCCTGACACAGCTGCTCTGTAGGGAGGATCTGGGAGACGTTCAATAAGAGGTGGGTTCCCAAGCTATACCCTACTTCCCACCCCCCACCCCAATGCTCCATAGCACAAAGGCAAAGGGGTTCTGTTTAAAGGGAGGTTTGAGTGAGCTTCAAAGACTTGACAGCACACTTCCCATTACTAGGGACCTAACTTCAACTGGAACAGACTGGAGCAGTTTGTACCCCTGAATATGCTTGAAAACTAAAGGACAATCAGCTACCAATGAATAGAGGCTAACAATTGCTGGTGATGCCAATAAATATAGCCAGAAAGCTTACAGACAAGATAAGGGAGACGAAGAGAGTGGGTAAAACTAAAGACGTACCTTGTGATCAGAAATAATGTGTGGGGGTTGAAGGCTATAGCCACATAGGAGCAACCAGAGGGGGAATGTCTTAGTTACAAATACCTGACAGAATGTAGGACAAAACTTGGAAACTCCCTAAACAGTGAAAAAATGCCAAGCCCCACACAGTGTAAATCTCTCTAATTAAGGGGGCGTAAACACAACCTCTTATTAATTAGTGACTAATCATTAAATGATGTTGACTCAGAAGCAACCCCTAGGAAGTCAGACTTGAAGATAAAAATGAGGGAGAAACAAGTTGAACAGTGACATCAGAGGCACAGACTTCATGAACTAGTCCAGCCAAGTCACTAACTAAAAATAAGCCCAGAGTGGACAGGAGAACTACCATGGAGAGATCCTACAATATATTATCTAAAATGTCCTGTTTTCAATGCAAAATTATGAGATGTTCAAAGAAACAGGAAAGTGTGACGGGCAAAAGTGGGCAATAGAAACTTCCTTCAGGGGGTACCAGATACAGGGTAAGTGTTATGCAGCAAATGTAGATATGTTCAAAGACCTAAAGGAAACCAAGTTTAAAGAATTAAAAGAAAGTATGTTGACAGTGACTCATCAAATGAAAAAAAAGATGGGAAGTAAGAATGGAATGAAAATTGTGGAGTTGGAAATTTCAGTAACCAAAGTGGAACTTTTGCTAGGGAGGCTTAACAGTACATTTGAGCCGGCAGAAGAATCAGCAAACCTGAAGACAGATGGAGAGAGATTACAAAATCTGAAGCACGGATGGGAAAAGTAAAGTGGGGGGAAAAAAAAAGTCTTCCTCACACTACGTGTGCAAAAGTTAACTAAAAATGTAAAAATGGATCATGAGCCAAAATGTAGGCAAAACTATAAAACTCGTGGAAGTAAATATTGTGACCTTTGTCTTCTTAGATATGACATCAAAATAACAAATGAAAAAAAAAAGAAATAGACAATTTAAAGCATAGAAAATTTTTATTAGAAGAGATTGAGCTGATCTATTTCATCTAGTTTAGTAATTTCAGTACTAAAAATTTTGCTCTAGACTTCATTCCTCCACTTCTGCTTTTATCAAAAATTATATCATTATAAGTTAGTTGCCCATCAATTATTGCTTTATGCACTTTTAAACTGAGGGGAAAAGTTATAAATAAACACATTTACTTATTTTATAATTACCATTATCAGTTCTGTCTGGCTTTGTGTGGGTTGGAATTACTATCTAGTGTCCTTTCAGCCTAAAGGACGCCCTTTGGCAATTCTTTGTAGGACAGTTCTGCTAGTAATGTTTATCTGGGAATGTCTGAATTATTTCCCTACCTTTTTGAAGGGTAGTTTTGCTGACTATAAAATTGGTTGGTAGTTTTTTCCCATTTAGCACCTTGACTATGTCCTCACTGCTGGCCCCCATAGTTTCTGTAGAGAAGTCAGCTGTTAATGTTATTGAGGACCCCTCGTATGTGATGAGTCACTTCTCTCTTGCTGCTTTCAAGATTCTCCCTTGTTTGTTTTTTTTTTTAATAGTTTGATTATAATATGTCTGAGTATACATATCTTTGAGAACTTGGAGTTTCTGAAGTTTCACGGATTTGTAGGTTAATATTTTTCATCAGGTTTGGGAAGTTTTCTTCAAATAATTATTTTTAATGCTTTCTTTTTCTTCTCTCTCCCTGGAACTCCCATTATATATATGCTGTTACGCTTGTTGGCCCTATTATCTTAGGCTCTGTTCATTTTTCTTAATTTTTTTTTCCTGTTCCTCAAACTGGACAATGTTAATTGATCTATCTTTAAGTTTATAGATTCTCTCTTCTGCTTGCGCAGATCTGTTGCTGAGCCCCTCAAGTGAAATTTTCATTTCTGTTATTATCCTTTTCAACTCTATAATTAAAAGTTCTAGAATTAAAAGTTCTTTTTACTACTTCTATCTATTTATATTCTTTATTCAGTTGAGACATACTTTCCTTTCATTATTTAAACATGGTTTCATTAAAGTCTGTGGTTAGAAAATCCAGTGCCTGGGCTTTCCTAGGATTTCCATTGACTGCTTTTCGCCCTGTGTATGAGCCATAGTTTTTCTTTGCATACTTTGTAATTTTTTGTTGAAAACAGAACATTTAAAGGGTTATAATGTGGCAATTCTGAAAATCAGCTTCTCCCCCAACCCCATTCTGTCCCAGGGTTTGTTGTTGCTTCTTGTAGTTGTTTGTCTAGTAACTTTTCTGAACTAATTGTGTGAAGTCTGTATTCTTTGTCATGTGTGGTCACTACAGTATCTGTTATGTTAGCTTAATGGCCAGCAAATGATTGGGTAGAGTTCCCTATACACCCAGAATGGAAAAATCTAGTGTTTGCCAGGGACTCTGTGTGTTTTTGTGGTACACCTCCTCCAACAGTCAGCCAGGCAGTTTACAACTATGCCTTAGCCTCCACTTTCTACTTTGGCAGAACCTCCAGGTCAGTCAGAAATGACAGCATGAGGCCTTCTCAGGGCTCTCCTTAGGACACACACAACCCTGACTGTGCATGTGGTCTTCTAGATTCCCAGAAACATGTTGTAACTTTACAAAGCCCTATGGACATCATTCATTCCCCAGCCTGTCCTCCCTAGCTTTTCAAAGGTCAGTCTCTTGCTTACCTCAATTGTTATCTCTTACTCAGGCAACAGTAACCAAAACATTTGCCTTTTAATGTTTCAACATTGCCCCTAGGTAGCAGCTTTAGTTCCACGCAAGGCAGACAAGAGCCAGTCTTCCAGAAAGCCACCAGACTAGTCAAAACAAATGATTACAATTCTTTGTGGTTGAGGTCAGTTCTGTTCTATCTATTACCAGGAATGGGGATTTTATCTTCAGGGCTACTGCTAATGTCAAATTTAAAGGTTAAAGACTAAAAACCTTCCCCTTAAGATCAAGAACAAGAAAAGATGTCCTCTCACCACTTTCACTAAACATTATACTAGCCATTCTAGTCAGGGCAATTAGGCAAATACAAGAAAAAAAAAAAAGGAAAGGAAGAATTAAAAATATCTATAATATGAAATGATGGGATTTGTATGTGAAAAATCCTAAGGAATCCACTAAATTTTTTTCATAATCTATACATGAGATCAGTAAGGGTGCAGATATACAAGATCAGTAGAAAAACCAGTTCTACTTGATTTTAGATTTTAGCAATAAACAATCCTAAATTGAGGGAAAAAGATTCCATTTAGAGTGTCAGCTAAAGGGCAAAAATAAATCTGACCAAAAAAAAAAAAAATGCAAGACTTTTATACTGAAACTACAAATCATTGTTGAAAAAAGTTAGACTTGGGATGCCTGGGTGGCTCAGTTGGTTAGACGACTGCCTTCGGCTCAGGTCATGATCCTGGAGTCCCGGGATCGAGTCCCGCATCAGGCTCCCAGCTCCATGGGGAGTCTGCTTCTCTCTCTGACCTTCTCCTCGTTCATGCTCTCTCTCACTGTCTCTCTCTCAAGTAAATAAATAAAATCTTAAAAAAAAAAAAAAAAGAAAAAGAAAAAAGTTAAAGACTTAAATAAATGTAGAGACAACTGATGTTTGTGGACCCAAAGACTTAATATTGTTAAGATTGAAAGACTTCCCAAATTGACCACAGGTTCAACACAATCCCTTTCAGAATTCTAGCTGCCTTTGTTTGCAAAAAATTGACAAACTGCTTCTAAAAATTCATATAGAAATGCAGAGGATTCACAATAACCAATAGCGAAAACAATTTTGAAGAGAAGAAGAAAGTTGTACAAAGCTACTCTAATCAAGACCATTGAGTCCTGACATAATAGACATGTAGATCAATGGAATAGAACTGAGAGTCTGGAAATAAATTCATACATTAATAGTCAATTGACTTTCGACAAGAATGCCAAGACATTTAAATATGGAAAGAACAGTCTTTTAACAACTGTTGCTGTGACAACTGGACATCCACGTGCAAAAGAATGCATTTGTACACTACCTCACATCATATATAAAAGTTAATTCAAAATGGATGAAAGACCTATAGGGGCGCCTGAGTGGCTCAGTGGGTTAAAGCCTCTGCCTTCGGCTCAGGTCATGATCCCAGGGTCTTGGGATCGAGCCCCACATTGGGGCTCTTTGCTCTGCAGGAAGCCTGCTTCCCCCTCTCTCTCTGCCTGCCTCTCTGCCTACTTGTAATCTCTGTCAAATAAATAAAATCTTAAAAAAAAAAAAAGACCTATATATTAGAGATAAAACTCTAAAAGAAACATAGGTGTAAATCTCTATGATCTTGGGTTAGAAAAGAGTTTCTTAAAAGACACCAAGAGCACAGAAATCAAAGAAAAATAAGGTTTTTTAAAGAAAATTAGAATTCATTAAAATGAAAAAATTGGGTTTCAAAGAACTCAAGAAAGTGAAAAAACAACCCAAAGAATGGAAGAAATATTTTCAAGCCACTTACCTAATATGGGAATTGTACCCAAAATATATTAAAATGATCATAACTCAATAATAAAAAGACAATTACATCAGAAAATGGTCAAAGGATTTGTATAGATACTTCTCAAAGAAAATATAAAAATAACAAAATCATATGAGAATATGCTTAACATCTTTAGGTACTAGGGAAATGCAAATCAAAACCACAATGAGATAGTAATTCACACCTTTTAAAATCGATGTAATCAAAAAGACAATAAGTGTTGGTGATATGTGCAAAACTGAAACTCTCAGATGTCTGTCAGAATGTGAAGTCATGCTTTGGCAAATGGTTGGGCATTTCTGAAACTGTTAAACCTGGTTACCATATGACACAGCAATTCCATTTCTAGATATAGATAAAAGAATGAGGACATATGCTGACCTAAAAACTTGTACACAAATGTTTAGAGCAGTATTATCCGTAACAGCCAAAAAGTAGAAACAACTCAAATGTCCATCAACCAATGAATGAAAAAAAATGTGGTATGTCTGTAGTATATATTATTAGAGATAAAGAGAAATGGAGAATTGGTATATGCTGTAATCTGGATGAACCTCAAAAATGTACTACATGAAAAAAGCCAGTTACAAAGGACCACATATTTATTGTATGATTCAATTCATATGAAATGTCAAGAGTATGCAAGTGTATAGAGACACAATAGATTAGAAGTTAATTGTGATGGGGACTGATGGAGAATAGACTGCTTAAAGGAATGGAATTTATGAGGTGAGAATGTTCTAGCAGATTGTGGTAATGATTCTACAACTTTCAGTATAATAAAACCCATTGAATCATATAGTTTTAAGTGGGTGAATTTTATAGTATGTGAATTATATATTGATAATGCCATTAAAATTAGCACCTAGTAAAAGTTGTTTAACCATTAGAAGGAGAAAGCCTGTTGCTAAGGAACACAGAAATGGCAAATGTAGGAATAACTATTATTTTTAGGAGTGAAAAAGAATAAACAAGGAAGAAACTCAGCATTTAGAATAGGGCTCCCTGGATCCCTAGTCTGAGATTCAGACCTTACTGAAGGGGTTGTAGCCACCAATAGCACATTCAGCTAGATGGTGCAGACTTTAGCTTGTCTGTAGCGGTAGTCAATTCAGAAGCTCTGAAACTCATTGGTGGATGCTGGTCAGCAAGAGCTCCTCTGTTGTAAACAATCTGCTGAGTGTTACAGAAACTGGAAGGCAAGGGCAGCCTTAGGCTGGTCCACAGGTAGTTGCCCCACTGAGTGGCAGAGAAACTCACTAAAGGGTGTGGTCAAGCTGGAGCCTACTAGGTGGCTGAGAGAAATTTGCTTATAAGCACTGGTTGGCTAGAGCCAGTTAGCAGAAATTGGCCTGTAGGGTGGCAGAAAACTTCAGTGGGATGATGCCACAGGCTAGAACTGGACCTGCTGTGTGGCTGAGAAACACTGAAGAGTGTCACTGGGCATCCCTAATCCACTTTTGGGAAAAATCACCATTCATCACCAGATATACTCATCCTGCCTGTCAGGGTGTTAGGTTTTCTGAACTAGGACTCTCACACTGGCATAACATACCTGTCTTGGTTCAGAATTAAATTTTCTTTGCAACTCAGCAACTCTATTAAATCCTGAGTTTGGTCTTAAGTGTTTTCTTCTTTCTCTGCAGGAGATTAGCAACTGGGTTGCCACTTTATACCAGGGATGGTCCATGCCTCAAATACCCCCAGGATGAGGTCCTCACTACGAGCTGGGTGGTTAGTAATCTGGTCCAAAGACCTATCTTACTGCCTACTTTTTTGGACTACTCCAGTACTAACCTTGTTAGTTGGGTTTTCTGAGGAGCAGATGCTGAGTTTGGAATGCAAGAGGCTTATTGAACAGTAATGCCTGGGAAAAATTAAAAGGGGAGGGAACAAAATTGAGTAAGAAAAACCTTGAAACCATAGTACAGATACTGGTGGGAAAACAGGATTTGTGAATGGAAGTAGGATTGGGTATAGAAAGCTTCAGTCTGCCATGCATTGATGATAAAATCAGCCAACTCAATGAGTGTATTCGGTCAAAGACTTCCCATTAGAGTTCCCTGTTGGGGAGAAATGACCAGAGTGAAGACTGTCTAGGAAGAGCATGGATGCTCAAAACCCAAGGTAGATTCTAAAAGCACTAACAGCTGAAGGCTGTCGTCTAATTGCATTCCTCAAGTTGAATGCCCAGTTTTTTCTTGATGGGGAAATTCAAGCAGCACATCTCCATGGCTGCTGCTGTTAGGTAATGTCAAGTAATGACATTTGTGTTCCTGGAGTCCCAGAAGGGGAGGAGAAGGAAGAGGACAGGCAAAATATCTGCAGGAGTAATGGGGTTTTTTCCTAAATTTGATGAAAACTAAATCTAAGAAGCAACATGAAGCTCAGGCAGGAAAAGAATAAAGACACATCACACTAAGACACACCATAATCACATTTTCATAATCACAAGTGATAAAGAGAAAATGTTTAGAGTGGCCAGAGAAGAAAAAGCACATATTATGTGCTAAGAATCAAAGAGAAGAATTATAGCATACTTATCATCAGAAGCTACACAAGCCAGAAGACAGTGGAATGATAGCTACAAGGTATTAAGGGGAAAAGTCATTCTTGAATTCTTTAGAAAAATTATTCTTCAAAAATGAAGATAAAACAAAGACAATTTCACACAAGAGAAATCTAAGACAAGTCCTCACCAGCAAAATTGGACTATCTTAAATATTAAGAAAAATGCTTCAGGTGACAGGAAAATAATGCCTGATGGATATTTGATCTACACAAAGGAATTAAGAGCACTGGAAATGTTAGTAAATGAATAAGTATTAAAAGACATTCCCTGCTTTGTTTAGGTTCTTTTAAGGAGAATTCATCATTTAAGGCAAAAAATAACATCATGGTATTTATAACCTGTAGAAGTAAAATGTATAACAATAGTACAAAGTCACAGAAGGAGAAATGGAGATACACTATTGTATTGTATTTGTATTGTATTGAAGATAAATTGTAAGTAAAAGATGTATTTTGTAAACCCCAGAACAACCATTAAAAAGAATAAAGAGATATATAGCTAGTAATTCAATAGTGAAGATAGACTTGATTTGAAAAACTTCAACCCACCAGAAGCCAGAGAAAAAGGGAGGAAAAACAGATGGGATTATGTTAATAAAGAAAATAGATTTAAACCCAATCATCAATAACTGTATTAAATGTAAATGGTGAAAACACTCCCATTAGAAGTCAGAAATTATGAATGAGAATAAAAATATGTAGATTTGAAAGCAAAAAATAATGCTAGGGATAAAAAGAAACACTTAGGATAAAGAGATCTGTTCATTAAGAAGATATAACAATTCTTAAGTTCTATGTGCATAATACCAAAGCTTCAAAATGTATGAAGCAAAGATGAACAGAATTACAGAGAGAAATCCACAAATCCACAAGTACTGTTAGATATTTCAACACTCTCAGTAATTGATAGAACAGGTGGCAAAAAAAAAAAAAAAAAAAAAAAAAAAAAAAAAAAAAAAATCAGACCACTAAGGACATAAAAGACATAAGAAACATTACCAATCAACTTGAGCTAAATGAAAAAAATTTTTAAAGATTTTATTTATTTATTTGACAGAGATCACAAGCAGGCATAGAGGCAGGCAGAAGCAGACTCCCTGCTGAGCAAAGAGCCTGATGTGGGGCTTGATCCCATGACCCTGAGATCATGATCTGAGCCAAAGGCAGAGGCTTAACCCACTGAGCCATCCAGGTGCCCTGAGCTAAATGAAATTTTATAACACTCCACCCTCTACCTTTATATGTATATAGGGGACATCCACTGGATCATTCCAATTTTTAATAAATTTAAAATAATTGAGTTCATATAGACTATATTTTCTGTCTGCAACAGAATTCAATCAGAAATCAATCTCAGAAAAAGATTTGGAAAATCGTCAGATATTCAGGAATTAAATAGCACTTTTCTGGGGCGCCTGGGTGGCTCAGTGGTTTAAGCCGCTGCCTTCGGCTCAGGTCATGATCTCGGGGTCCTGGGATCGAGTCCCACATCGGGCTCTCTGCTCGGCGGGGAGCCTGCTTCTCTCTCTCTCTCTCTCTCTGCCAGCCTCTCTACCTACCTGTGATCTCTCTCTGTCAAATAAATAAATAAAATCTTTAAAAAAAAAAAAAAAAAAAATAGCACTTTTCTGATCAACCAATGGTTTAAAGAAAAGAAATCACAAAATCTGAAAATGTTCGAAGTGAATAAAACTGAGAAAACTATATTAAAATTTGTGAGATATTCTAAAGCTGTGCTTGGAGGGAAACTTTCAGCTTTAAATAGTTATATCAGGGGCGCCTGGGTGGCTCAGTTGGTTAAGCGACTGCCTCCGGCTCAGGCCCTGGATCCTGGGATTGAGTTCCACATCGGACTCCCTGCTCGGCAGGGAGTCTGCTTCTCCCGCTGACCTCTCTCCTCTCATGCTCACTCTCTCTCTCAAATAAATAAATAAAATCATTTTTAAAAAATTTAAATAGTTATATCAGAAAACAATAATGTTTTAAACTTATTTATATAAGTTCCCATCTTTAGAAAACATATAAAGAAGAGAAAATTAAACCCAAAATACGTAGAAAGAAGGAATAATAAAGGCATCTGTGGAAATGAATGAATAGAAAACAGACAAATAATAGAATTAATGAAACTAAAATTTGGATTTTTGGAAAGATCATAAAAATGATCTTTAGCTGGACTAAAGTAAATAAGAAAATACATATTACCAACATCAGAACTGAAAGAGGGGATATTAATCCAGACCCTACAGATTTTAAAAGGATTATATGAGAATATTACTATCAACCTTATGTAAATTAAACATTCTATTTGAATTAGATAAATTATTTAAAAGACATTAATTAACAAAACACATAGAAAAAATAGAAAGTCTCAATAGCCTGTATCCATTTAAATAATTGAATTCATAATTAAAAACTTTCACACAAAGAGAACACCAGCCTATATCTAGGCCTTGTTGGTGAATTCCATCAAACATATAAGGAAGCAGTAATATCAGTGCTTTACAAATCCTTTCAGAAAGCAGAAAAGGGAACATTTTTCATGTTATTTTATGAGTCCATCATTCCCCTGATACTAAAACCTGACAGACAATATAAGAAAAGAACACTACAGACTGACATCCCTAGTGAATGCATGTAAAAATCAAATAAAAAAAAAAAAAGCAAAGCAAATCGACATCCCTAGTGAACGCATGTAAAAATTAAAAAAAAAAAAAGCAAATCAAATCAGCAATATATAAAACAGGTCATATATCACGATCAAATAGGGTTCACTCCAGGGAAGCAAAATAATATATTTATAATACATATTATTTATCAAGGAACTTACATCCAGAATATATAATACATTCTTATAATTTAATAAAAAGAAGACAACCCAATTTTTTTTATGGGCCAAAGATTTGAACAGACATTTCAAAGAAGGAAGATATATACACATGACAGGGTGTTCAATATCATTAGTCCTCAATAAAACACAAAGCCACAGTGAAATACTACTTACATACCTACTAGGATGATTAAAATACTGATAGTATTGTGCTGATTAGAGTGTGGACCAACAGAACTCTCATATACTACTGATGTCAGTGTAAAGTGGGACATTTACTTTGGAAACATTTTGGAGGTTTTTACAAAGTTAAATATACATATTCCGTGTGACCCAGGATTATCACTCCTAGGTATTTACCTAAGAGGGATGAAAACAGATGTTCACATAAAGACTTCCACACAACCGTTCATAGCAACTGCCATCCTTCAAAAGCCAGAAACAATCAAACTCCATCAATGAGTGTACAGAAAAACAAACTGATATATATCCGTATGCTAGCATACTACTCAACTTAAAAAACAACAACAACTATGATACACATAATGATGTGGATGAATCTCAAACACATTGTGCTGACCTCCAAGTCCTGGAGTGTCCTTTTCTGGGTTCTCCTCCCTTTCCCTTCTTGCTCCCACCATACTAATCTGGAGCCTCACTACTCCAGGCCTCAGTTAATCCAAAGTCCAGTCTGTCTGCCTCCAGCCTTTCAGTTTTGTGTACCTTTTCAGAACAATCTTCATAAAACACTATTTCCTTATGTCATCCTGAAAACCAAACAAAAATGTAAAACCACCAGTATCATGTTAACATTTAATGCAGTTCCTCTAATGCCCCAGCTTCCTGGATATTTTCTAAGGTTTCTTACCAAGCCAATACAATACAATACAATACAATACAATACAATACAATACAATACATTTTCCTATTAATGAGTCTATACATGAATTTAAGTCTTCCGACTTGTTCTGATATCCTAGTCAATGAACTGCCTTTGAGACTCTTAGAACCATGAGGTCAAGGATGTAATACAGGTCAGCTCTCCCTTCAGACTTTTTTCTCTCAGTCAGAGGCAGTTTCAGGCTTCCAGTTATCCAGCCTTGAATCAATGGAATCAGTGTGGACTCATATTTCACCCTATATCCCATATGTGGCCAGTCACCATTCCCTCTTAGTCGTTTAGTCTTAGTGCCTCTTAGACATTTCCCTTATATCTGTTTCTTTATGGGGCCCTGGTCACCTACCAGAGGTTAGCCCCATATCTTCTCACAACAGCTTTCCTGCAATAATCTTCAAATTGTCTTTTGCCTCTAGACTTACAAGTGAGGTATTTGTAGGAACCTACTATGTCTAGGTATCTGTATATATTAGTCTTATAAAAACTCTACAAGGTAAATAAAAAAAACAAGTTCACCGAGCACTTTGTTCAAGATGATACAGCTAGTGAAGGACAGAGCCAGCAGGATTAAAACCTAGGCCTAAGTGGGCCCATTTATAGGTAGGAAAAAGATAACAGACAAAATTTAGAAGTTCTACATTTGTCTAGGGGGAAAATGTGGGGGGCACACTGCACTTAAGAGAACAGGCAAGTTCTTTTAAGTAGGGACTTTTATTCCACTTAACATTATTTATTTGAAGGGTTATTTTAATTGTGTACCATTATTTTAAGCACAATTACCATCCTGGATAAAGGTTCTGTTTGATATTTTTATAAAGTGTTGACTCTGATATTAGGAGATATTTGGATGGCTGTTTAGTTACCTTCAAGGACTTGAGATTACTTGTGTGTTTCATGTGCCTGACATACATATGGACAGACATAGACAAGGCTCAGTAAATGATGGCGGGTTGAATTAAAGAATAATAATTAACATTTCCAAGTTTTACTATATTTAACACACTCATTTAACAACGCCATAAGGTTGGTTGCATTACCACCTCCATTTTATGAGGAAACCAAGACACATAACTTGGCGAAGTTCACACTATCTATTACTGGTGAAGCACGGATTACAAACAGAGATTAAGGCAACACACTCTTAAGCCCTTGCACTAAACCAAAGTAGCCTCATGCTTCTTGGCTCACGGAAGAGTTACTTTCAGGTCCTTAGTAGAAAAATATATGCATTTTGATGCTTCACATTTTAAGATGTAGGGCAACTGTCCTTAGCCTTGTATCCTTGGACCTGTGGTCCATGGACAGACCCTAGGGGACCATGTATCTCATGAAATTTGAGTAGAGTTTGTGTGTATGCATTACCACGTTCTGATAAGTGCTATGGGCAAACACCCTTAGCGCTTATCAAATTCTCAAAGAATTTTATAATAATCAAAAGATTAATAACCATGGGCATAGAGAAATATATGGGATTTTCCTGAGACAAAATTAAAATTATTAAACATTCAAAAATACTTATAGATGGGTTTCTTTGAAGGATTGCCCATGGACTACATTTTATCTGTAAAGGAGATATTGTTAGTGGACTAGAAATTAATATTTATTAGGCACAACTAAATGCTAGGTATTTAACATTTACTAGCTTATCTTGATTCTTGTATCATTACCAGACAGATATCATTTTACAAATGTATACACTGAGGCTTAGAACAGTAAGAACATGCCCTATAACAACCTGATAAATGGTAGGACTAGGGTACCCCAACCTAACTCTGAAGCCGCTGCCTCCTCACCTCATGGTTAGACACAGCTGCTGAGTGCCAAGGGCACTCAGTGCAACCAGCCTTGCTGGGAGGCAGGTGTTTCAGTGGTTTCCTTGCGACGCTGCCTGGAAACAGCGGCTGAGTTATTCGGCATCTTAGGGCCATTTTGAAAGACAGGAACTCAGTCTGGCTGAAGATCATGTCTTGTTCACATCTCTACATTCTATTCTCTGGGCCTCCCTTTTCGGCAAGCCCGTCACAGCTGCAGTGGGATGGGTTTAGCTCCCAGAATGGAGGGCGTGTGGACCATTGCTTTGGCTGACTCGTCATAGCACACTTCAGGCTTCTGGTGGCCACTGGCCTCCTCTTCCCATCTCTGTTGTCAATTGAACAAAGGAACATTCCTCCTCCCACTGCAGCTGCAATGGAGTTTGGAACACCCTTTAAACATAAAACAGGAACTGTAGTGGTTAGATTCCTTGAGCTGCTACGTGATGTACTTCTCCTTGACTAGTGAATTTATTCTACCACCTAGCTCGCCTGAACATCTTCCTATGCCAAACCACCTGCTGGTCAAACACTGCGGATCACGGACAGGGCCTTTGAGAGCTTTTGAAAGCTTTTCTAGTTTCACAGAGTAGCTTAGGAAGGTTTTAGAGAAGTAGGTAGGGTCATCCTCTTATAACAGGTAAGGAGGAAAAGACTGCTGTCTTGGATAGGGTGTTTCTCCAGCTTAGGGGAGAAGTGGATCCCTCAACAGAGACTGGCTTATCTCCCAGAAATTCTCCCAGCCTCTGCTCCAAGAAACTGACCCTAGCAGAGCTGAATGTCAGTCATCTGGATTAGTATTATCTCATGGCTATTCTCCTTCACTTAGTTGGAATAGGCTACCTGGGAGCAGAGAGAGGGGATGAATGCAAAAACGTTATTATGGAGCCAGGATCACTGTGGTAGCAGAAGGAATTAGTGGGAATTTCTTCAAGTAGAAAATAATTCCTTATAACACTGAGAAAAATTGAAACAGAAACCTCATACTTTAACTACAAATGGATGCTTTACTTTACAAAAGATAAACCCAGTTTTCGTTCAATTGTGAGTCATCTAACATTTTAAATGATTCCATTGTTTTCCTAAAAGGAAAAAAAAAAAAGACCTTTCCATACAAAATTTCCAAAAACCCATTTGTATTTGATTTCACTGTCAAAAATGTATATGGATTGTACTATGTTCCTAGGGCTACCATAACAAAGTATCGTACATGGAATGGCTTTAAAAAAACCCCAGAAATTGGGGCGCCTGGGTGGCTCAGTGGGTTAAAGCCTCTGCCTTTGGCTTGGGTCATGATCCCAGGTCCTGGGATCGAGCCCCGCATCGGACTCTCTGCTCAGCAGGGAGCCTGCTTCCTCCTCTCTCTCTGCCTGCCTCTCCACCTACTTACGATCTCTGTCTGTCAAATAAATAAAAAAAATAAAAATAAAAAAAAGGAAAAAACCCCCAGAAATTCATTGTCTCTCAGTTCTAGAGGCTAGAAATACAATTATCTTTATAAGTGGGTCTGTGTGTTCGTTACTCTGAAATACTGCCTTCTAGCCTTTCGAAATCTTTTCAGATTTTGCTATCTTATTCTGTAATCAAGTATATTCTTCACTTAATTATCTGATTTATCTTAATGAGTTGATTTATCATTTAAGGGCCTGTTTAAGGTACAGAGTAGAATGAAAGGCTTTGATATGACAAACTATATTACATTTCTAGGATGATCTAAGACCTTGGATATGACTGCTCATAATGGTATGTCTTTCATTCCTTAGTGTTCATCAATGTCTGCTTTTCTGCTCTTGTTCTGAGGGATTTTTCCCTAGTTTTGCTCTCATCCCCCTTAGAACCTTGTATCAAGGACCCACTTAATAGACATGCAGATCAAAGAGAGTAGAACCATTTTTAATAAGCAAAACTAACAACAGTAATTGTGGACAAGATCTTCTAGAAAGTTCATCTCTATATACATCTTCCATGGCTGGGTATGTACATTTCCCACAGCTTAGTTGCAGTTTCCCACTCACAAAATGGACATCCCCCTTAATCAGTACTTATAAATATTGCACATTACCTATATTTTATTTTCTACATATTACAATTTCAACCAAGACATAATTGTCAAGCATGGGCAGTAGATATTACATTAGTACACAAGTGACAATTGTGCTGGCCCAAATTTCCAGCAGCTTTGTTTTAATTCAAGAATATGATTTTCTTATATTTGAAAATAGAGTGTTATTTTCTTACATGACTAAAAAGACTTTACACCTATTTCTTTTAAATAAAGATGTTTATTTGGAGAATATTAGTAGCATGATAACTCAATCTCACCAAATATTCACAGTTCATCAGGTCAGGCAATAGAACAAGTCCGTGTGAGCTTCTTATAAAGAAATGGATGACCACCTCAGAAGCTGCCTCCATCTTCTATACTATCACTGGATGATTCAGAATCCAAAATAAGAAGTTTAGGGACTTTTTCTCAAAAACAGAAATAAGGAAAATGTCTGAAGCAATGATGTTGACCCTTTTCAAAAAGATCTATGAAACTTTAACTGCATATTTCAGTCTTGTCGAATCTTTTGTATTATTCTGATTGTCGATAAGAACCAGGGGGCTATGTTGATGATTCTTGATAATTTCAGCAACACTTCCAAAGTACTAGAGCAAGAAAACATAGATGAATTAAACACTGGAACTTATGTTAACTTCAAGCTCTGCTCCTCCAATCTTCTCCCACTTTCTCAAGTTAGTCAACATTACTAGGTCTCAGCTGACATTCTACCCAAAATAGTCTAATTTAACAAAGGCTGTAATCCTTGAGGTGACCAACTCGGGCCTTGCTTATGTTCAGCTAAATTAAAAACAATGGCAGCCTCAATTAGTGTAACCACTTAGAAAAATTACTCCATTGAGTTATGATGTAATATTTTAATGACTTTTTATTCAGTAACAAGTGTAAAACTGTCACACACTAAATTTCTCTGTTTTTTACAAAACATAGATTATCTCTTATGTTGTACAAGTCTTAGATGCAAGAACTGATGTAATAAATTAATCCTAGAATTTAGTGTCAGAAAAGTTATTTCCCAGACTAATTGATACTTGTTTTGTTTTTGTTTTCCTTTTTGAATAAATAAAGCTTTATAAATTCATATTTTCATTTTTGCTCCAGTTCCCAGAGCTAATTATTAATTAGTTTAGAGTTAATTAATAATGGAATCCATGCTGCGCTCTTACCATATGTATTTATTTTCCTGTGTGCTAATTCCTATTGTTTATGGATTTTAATTTAAGGTTATCACAAATATTCTCTTGAAGAATTTTCAAAATTTTAAATGAAAGAGAAAATAAGTATAACACAATATAACACAGGAAAGGAAATGAAATGCATTGATTATATGAAAGTGCTATAAGCTCATAATCTTAAATAAATACATTTAGAGTCATTTTTTAAAAAGCAGTGTTTTGCAAGACTGCCATAAATTTAGCAATTATCAACAATTGATATATTCTTTTAATTTTTCATATAAAGACAAATATTTAGAATAAAAGTTTTTTTAAGCCTTTTAATTAATTATTTGGATAGCTTCCAAATATCTATATACTAAATAAAGTATTCAGAATACTGGTCACCTTTTTCAAATGAAATACCAGTTGTATTTTAGATAATTGACTCCCTGAATATTATTAGGTTAGGGAGGAGAGCTGAGAGACAAGGACCTTCAAGTATCTTTACTCTTTATTTCTGAACTTGCTCTTCAATCATTCAGCCCTTTAGCAATTGCCAATGAAATTCTTTCATGACATTCATAAAGACATTCATCCTGTTTGCTTGGAATAGTATGTTGTTAAACTGAATGCAGTTGGAAGTTAAATTGATGGATTGAAGAACTAGGAAATGAAATACCATGGCCTCTTTGAAGTGGATTCCAAGCAAAAAAGTGCTTTCAGAACCCAGGAAACACAGTAGAGAGTTGCTATACTTACACAAACAAACATCTTATTCTGTCATTCCAGTTCCTGGATATTTTTGAGTATTTGTATTTTTTTTGTTGGAGTGTTTGCAGATTGAAATGTTTGAACAGGGAGTTGAGTTGAGTTGAGTTGAAATATGTGAAGCAGGAAGCAGAGTTGAGGCATATTTAATGTGGAATTGAGCACAGTTGTAGTTTCCTTAGTGCTTTTTTTTTTTTAAGTCTACAGTAATTCATTGTATTTGAGATATTCATATGGACAGAAAAACAACCTGTTCGTGATAACTCAAAATCTTATGGTCCATAAAATAAAGAGATATCAAAGCTATAAAATTCCTTAATATCATATCTACATAATGCCAAAACAACTGCATAAAATAGTTCAACAGTTAATCAATTGGTTTCTTTTTCTACCCATATACACCCAAACACAAATACAGGCAAACAGACTTTTCATAATATCAACATTTTGATATCATGTAACCCGAGCTTTCATTTTCCATTCAGATATTCACTGTATGGAAAAAATAACCTTTTTATTATAGATAAGTAAAAGTTTTAATGGATTCTGTCTGTACTTCCAGATACCATTATAATAACTGTTTTGGTATCTATAGGCTGGATATGTAGGAAGTAGGGTGAAGTTCTGTTCTATTCATCCGATGGTAGGGATGAAGACTCTTTAGGCCAAGAGGAATCTCTTTTTACCAGAGTTTCCTTAGCAGGACAAAAGAGTCCAGAATCCCTATGGCAGCTCAAAATTTATGAGAATTTCAGAACTTCTAAATAGACAGCTCCTTCTCCCACCCTTAAGCTTCTTCTAGAAGTACTGGACCCCTTCCTGGGGAAGCTTAGGATGAAACCATCCATCCAAAGTAACTCTGTCCTACAAAGATCACCACTATCTATTACACTGACTACTACTGAAGAGCATTTATTTAAAAGATTTGTCAGATGAAGGTTTCAGTGAGAATGAAGGCTTTTGTGAGCATGGGAAAGGAGACAGTTCTGTTCAAGTTTAACTGGTGTTAAATGATAATGCAATCTATATTTTAAAACCCAAGTTTAGTCTTGATCCATGTTTTGTGTTTTCAGATTCAAGAGTTTTGCATTTTCTAATTATCTTAGACTTTATTAAAAGCAAAATAAAACCCCAAACTCTAAAACTCCTAGAAGAAAACAGGGGAAAATCTTTATGAGATTGTATCTGGCAATGATTCCTTGGGTATGACACCAAAAGCACAGGCAACAAAAACAAAGACAGATAAATTGTACTACATTAAATTTAAAAACCTCTGTTCATCAATGTCACAATGAATAGAATGAAAAGTCAGTCCATGGAATGGGGGAAAACATTTGCAAATCATCTATCCAGAATTAGGATTAGTATCTAGAATATATAAAGAACTCCTACAACACAAAACCAAAAGATCAAATAACCCAATGTAAAAATGGGCCAAGGAGTCAAACAGACATTTCTCCAGAGATGATATACAAATGCCAACAAACATTTGAAAAGATGGTCAAAATCACTAATCATCAGAGAAATGCAAATCAAAACTACAATGAAATATCTCCTTTTACCGATTCGGTTAGCTGCTATTTAAAAATCCCAGAAAATAACAAGTGTTGGTGGGCATGTGGAAGAGTTGGAACCCTTGTGCACTGTTGGTAGGATTGTAAAATGAGGCAATCATTATGGAAAACAATATGGCAGTTCCTCAAAATTTTAAGATAGAACTATCATATGATCTAACAATCCCACTTCTGGATATATACCCAGAAGAACTGAAAGCAAGGGTCTCAAAAGAACATTTTCACACCTGTGAGCAGAGCAGCACTATTTACAATAGTCATCAACAATAGCCAAATATCTATCGACAGAATGTGGTGTACAGTACAATGCAATGCTATGAAGCCTCAAAAAGGAAAGAAATCCTGTCACATACTACACAATATGGATAAGCCTTGAGGATATAATGCTGCAGGGAATAAGCCAGTCACAAAAGGACAAGCATGGTATGATGCCATTTATATGAGATATCTAAAGTAGTCAAATTCATAGAAATAGAAAGTAAAATGGTGATTGCCAGGGACTGGGAGAGAGTAGAAAAAGGGAGCTGTTTTCTTTTCTTTTCTTTTTTTTTTCAAAGATTTATTTATTTATTTATTTGACAGAGAGATCACAAGTAGACAGAGAGGCAGGCAGAGAGAGGGAGAGAAAGAGAGAGAGAGAGAAGCAGACTCCCTGCTGAGCAGAGAGCCCAACGCAGGACTCGATCCCAGGACCCTGAGATCATGACCTGAGCCGAAGGCAGCGGCTTAACCCACTGAGCCATTCAGGTGCCCCAGGGAGCTGTTTTCAATGAGCATAGAATTTCAGATATGGAGGATGAAAAGTTATGGAGATCTGTTTTACAGTGTTGTAAAAAAAAAAAATTAAGGTATAGTTTAAATACTAAACTATACACTTAAAATGGTTAATATGGTAAGTTTTAAGATATGAGATTTTTTAAAACCACAATTTAAAAAAGCAAAATGGAAAATACACTCATTGACAGAGACCTTACCAGTTTGTTTTACAAATGCAATTCTCCTGCCTGTAATCACTCAAACAAATAAATTCCTTCACTTAATAAGAACTAACCAAGTAGCCACTGAAGGCAGCCCTTCTGCTATGCTTCTGGAAATACAGAGATGAGCAATACCTAGTCTAGTTCCTGATCTCATCTAGTGGACAAGACAAACACCAGCAATTACAATACTCTGTAATAATTCAAATGCTTTCTAACAAGTGCTGGGTTTGGAATAAGTGTAGTTCTTTTTGAAAGAGTACTGAAAATAAATATTAACTTGAATTTTTTAAATGCTGTTTTCTCTGCTTAGATTTCTCTTTCCACTTTTCTCATTCTCATCTTTAATTTTCATTCTACCTATTCAAACTCAGTCTATCTTTCAAGGCCAGAACAAGTTTCAGTCCCTTTCTGACCACTTATGGATTGTTCCAGCCCATATTTCAGGGCTTTCTTATATTAAAAAAGCTGGTTAAACAGAGATATGTTAAGTATTGATTTTGGTCCAGATTAAAGAGGAGTTGGATTTCATATGTGGTTAGTATTCAAGACCTTCTCTGATGCTTTTCTCTTGGTATAGGCCCAAAAGCTCGTTCTGGTCCAAGGGCTATAGTCTAATATTTCAACAAAAGTTTCTGCACCTCCTCTGATCCTTCCCTGATCATCTATTGGTACTTGAGTTGAGATCCCAGTTCTTGACTTAGGAGCTCTAGACACTGACAGTGATTCTACTTGACACTTCAACTTTGATTTCTATGTTTCGCTGAACCCAAATGCCAAATCAGACTGCACTGAGTCAGGATAAAGGCACTAAGACACAGCCTTTATGTCATACAAGTCTTTCTTCCTTTCTATTTTTTCATAGAATATGCTGCCTGAACACAGTATTTTATCTTGTACTCTTTTCTTTTCATGACATGTATGCATGCCTTGTATGAAATACTCTTGTATCATTTCTCCTCATCTCTAGTACCTAAATATGCTATGATACTATTGTGCTCAATACATAGTTACAGAGTTGGATTAAAAGAGAAGTTACTGACCTCTTCACCATTTTTCTTTCTGCCCAAAGCATACTGCTTTGTTGCTTCAATAAACCGCACAGGGATATTATATACTCGCTTATTAAAGAATACAACTAGTGTATATGGCTGTTTGGAATCATGGCCAGAGCTCTTCCGAATAAGAAATGATCCATCCTGTTTATTAAAAGAAAAACACAATTATGGTGAGTTTTACTTAGGTTTTCACAGGTTATAAATTAGTTTATACCTATATTATATTCAAAAGGTAATTACTGAGCTATGTGATTTTTATTATAGATTACAGTTTATTATTTTCAAAGAAAATACTTCAGTAAAATATACACTTTTAGAAAATCCTGAGTGAAGTAAATTCTCACTTTTTGATGCATGAAATAAGATGCTATGTTAATATATTTAGAAATGTGTGAAGGGACACAGTAAGATTAAATATAGAGAGCATTCTTGAACTAGGAACCATGTCTACAAGTAATCTATGAATAAAAAAAATACATTATCGAAATGAAACAAATTCCATTCAAAAGTACTATGAGAAGAAAGCTGAAATTGGAAATCAAAACATTTCAGCTGGTAAAAATTCTCTTCCCTAAAACTTACATCGAATCCGAAAAAAACCCTGTAATATAATATACCAATTTATTTATTTATTTATTTATTTATTTATTTATTTTTTATAAAGATTTTATTTATTTATTTGACAGAGAGAGATCACAAGTAGGCAGAGAGGCAGGCAGAGAGAGAGAGAGGAGGAAGCAGACTCCCTGCCGAGCAGAGAGCCTGATGCGGGACTCGATCCCAGGACCCTGAGATCATGACCTGAGCCGAAGGCAGCGGCTTAACCCACTGAGCCACCCAGGCGCCCCTAATATACCAATTTAAATAAATAGTTTATAAAATATTCTAGAGGTGCCTAGCTGGCTCAGTCAGAAGAGCATGTGACTCTTGATCTTGGGGTCATGAGTTTGAGACTCATGTTGGGTGTAGAGATTACTTAAAATGAGTAAATGAATTTAAAAACTTAAAAAATAAATTAAATGTTCTAGAACCATAAATCCAAATATGAACAAAAAATGGACAAAAAGCAGAAAGAAGAAATGCAACAAAAGTTCATCAAACTCAGGAAGGAAATTGAAGAGAAAGGCAAACCTATCCGAAATGAAGAAATTACAAGATGCCCAAGGGACAATATCTTTAAATGAAGATATGATAAATGACTGAAGCAAGGCATGGAAGCAACCCAGACAGGAGGGAAAAAGAGGAAATTTTTAAAAAAATACAATTAAGTCAGAGTGGTTGGAATGAAAGAAAGACAAAAAAGGCCCAAAATGCATGTAATTTAAGTCCTTAGGGAAGAAAAATAAAATAATAGAACAGAATTACTTTAAAAAATTTTTTTTTTATTTCTTTATTTGACACACACAGAGAGATCACGAGTAGGCAGAGAGCCAGGCAGAGAGAGAGGGGGAAACGTGTTCCCTGCTGAGCCCAGAGTCTGACACAGTTCTCGATCCCAGCACCCTGAGACCATGACCTGAGCTGAAGGCAGAGGCTTAATCCTCTGAGCCACCCAGATGCCCCAGAATTATTTTTTAAGACTGGAATTTAAGAAAATATTCTGGAAATAAGAGAAAACTTAAGTCTACATATTGAAAGGGGTTCCATCTACTTTCCATCCCTGACTTGAAAGTAAAGTCAGGGACACATTCTGGAAAATGAATAGACTTTAAAAACAAAAGAGCCTTCTGATTAAAATATGAAATTATACATAAGGTCAAAAAAATAACATTTGCATCAGACTTTTCAAAAGTATCCTATAAAACAAGGCAATCTAGTGGACAACACTTTTAAAAACTCAAGGATTTTATAACCAGCCAAGATATCCTCTAGGTTATCAGATTATGAACAGCTTTGAATGTGCAAGAACTCAGGGAATAATGTAAATATAGTCCTTCCTTAGAATCTATTATAAGGTGAGCTTTGTCAAAACTAAATAAGTTAACTGGGGAAGCTAGCAAAGGGATTGATGGGAAAGCATTTAACATATGTAATTGCAGAGCTAGGACTAAAGCAAAGGTAGCAAAAACCAGGATGTAAATGTTATATATTCTGACAAAGGAGGGTGCAAGTAAAGAAAAATGGAAGGAGGAAAGAGAAAGAAAGAGAGATGGCATTTTAACTTTGACTTTTCCAAACTGCTCCTAGTGTTCCTACATGATTGGGCTTGGCCTCTCCAAAAATTTACTTCCAGGTACTTTTTGCCATCTTGACCTTGAACTTTTAACCCATGCATTGATCCAAAATAGCCTGTTACTTCTCACTCCTGAATGGATCTCATGTAGCACCAAGCTTTACAGAGAGCTCCCCGGGGAGCCTTCTTCTCCCACTGATTGGAGAACAGTGGAGAACAGTGGAGCCTATGGATCCTGGCGAAGAAATGACAAGTAGAAATGAGACTGAAGAACAAAGAGGGAGATGCTTGAGAGAGAGCAGAGGATAGAAATTGCTATTGAATAAGTAAATTTCAAAAATCCCTGCATCCACAATGGTTGCAATTCTTTAGTCAGCAAATTATTGGGATGACAGCTGTGCCTATTACAGGCTGAGAGCAGAATATGGGACTTAAAAATGGTCAAACCTTGTTTGATCTGTATAAAGCCTCTTCTGCAGATTTCCGATCGCAGGCACCAGCGTACCATGGCTTGCAGTGAATATCCGCTTCCTGCAAAATGGAGGGCATTGCTAAGCCTGAGATGTGCCTTCAATAACATGGTACCCTCTGTGCACTGAAAACAAAGTCCCATTTTGCATTACCAAGACAGACCTAACTATATTTGGACCAGCAATTTGAAAATGAGTTTTCTGCTTCCTTTGATCAACCACAGGATTATATAATTGACTTTTTTCTCATCTGGCCTTAGCTGCTAACCTTAGTACTTGAGCATTGTTATCAATCAATCAATCAATCAATCCTCTAGATTCCTGAGCCATTTACATCTTTCTCCTAAATAAGCAATAAGCTCCCTGTCTGTCATGATCTTACTGCTGCTGCTTTGTGGAGTGCTTCCTAATTTCTGAAGCGTTTTCATCAAATATACCTTATTGGATTCTTTTAACTACTCTGAAGGCAAGAAGGATACATATACTTACCCTTTAGATAGTTGAGAAAGCTTAGAGAGACTTGCCCAAGGGCACCCAGAGTTCTTTCTCTGTCTTTTTAAAAACTGTGCTGCTTTATGTGTTTTAATATCATATGCCTCCACAGATCTATTCTGAGAAAATTACACAGTTTAAATAGAATCTATGTGCACGGAAGAACAATAAAAACAACACACTTCTTTGCTAGTTTTGAAAAAGCACAAACTGTTCTTAGGGCATCCAGAATACAAATTGGAATATATGGTGCAGGGGTTTAATCCCTGAAAGCAAAATGCATTCTGTACCCATCAGCGAATGACAACTCGCAAGCTGACTTAAAACATAGTCTGTCTTCAAGCTTCACCCCAAATTGCTCATCAGAAGGTATCAGAAGATACTCCCTTTCCTGCAGTTTAATGGTAACAATAAGAGTTCATTCATACCTGTTCTGACAAATGGGGGTTAGAGGAAAGTAGGCCATCCACAGTTGAGCTTCCGCCTTCTGGAAACCCTGTAAGGGATTTGAAAAATCAGTGGGTCTTCACTGTATCTTGAGCAGTTGGTGTGCCTATACTTGAACACTGTGCTTGGTGCTGCAAGGGACACGTGCACTGAAAAATCACACAAACACCCAAAAAATCCCTAATAGCAGTGGTTCTCAAAGCATGGTCTGGGGCCCCCAGAACCCCTGGGATTCTTCCATGGAGGTTGTGAGGTCTTTTCCAAATCCATATCTCTGTGAAGCCCCATTTTCTTCCTATATTTCAGCCATGAAGACATTGCAACAGCTTGAATACAGAAACAGATATGAGAGAATCCATCCATCTCTGTTACTCTGGATATTAAAGAGATTTTAAAAAATGTAAGACAAGGCCACTCTTCCCAATAAAGTGCTTTTGTTTGGAAAATACAGTCATTTGCATAAAAAATACATTAGTTATGTTAACATGTAATGAGTTCAATATTTTTAAATGAAAAAATAAAGGTTTTAATTAAAAATTGATTAATAAATATGTTTTAATTGCCTGCTTTTAATTAATACATTAAGTATTAATAGAAACAAGTGAACCAAAGTTCTTTGGGTCTGCAATGATTTTAAGAGTGTGAACATGGTCCTGAGACCAAAACATTTGAGAACTGCTGCCTTATGGCATAAACTTCCTCAAGGAGTTTAGAGTCTGTAAGTGGAGCCACATGAAATAGAGAAAATACTTAATGGCATTTATTCATTCATTCATTCATTCATTCATCATTTCATGCCTGCCATAGATCAAAACACTAGGGACAGATATATAGCAGTCACAGTCAAACAAAACAGCAAAATGCCCTGCACTCCTGGAGTTTAAATTTTAATGGAGTGAAATAGACAATAAAGACCTAAGTAAATATATATACAATATTACAGAGTAGTAAGTACTGGAGAAAAATAAGCAGGGAAGGGACTGGGGACTAGCCTTGGACAAGCAATATGTTTAAATTGCTCAGTGAGGAAGGCCTCTGATGTGACACTTGGGTAAAATCTGCAGGAAGGGAAGGAGGAGGTATTTGGCTATCTCAGGAAAGAATGTTCCAGGTCAGAGGAATAGCAACATGCAAGGGCCTAGAATGTCTGAGGGATACACAGGGGGGGTCACTGTGTTTGAACTATGGAGGGAAAAGTAGAGAAAAAGGGATGGAGTCAGCCAGCGGGTAAGGAAGGCCCCGATGTGTAGGACGTGCAGACCCCTTAGCATGACTTGAGCACTGATCTAAATAGCTATCATTTACTGAAGACCTTCTATATTCAAAGCACTGTACCAGGTACTTAATCTTCTTATTTTGAAAACAGCTGTATTGCTTTTATTAAAAAATTAAATGTTAAAGATGACCAGAATGATTGGTGAAATATTCAATCAATACTAAAAAAGGAGAAAGTAAAAATTATCTCAAATTTATTTACTTTTGAAAATAACCATGACATCAATATTCCTGGCTCCATTTACCAGAAGAGGAAACAAACCAGAGAGGAACGAGCGTCCTCCAGCTGGACATGCTGCTCAGACACGTGGATCCAGCCTTACCCACCACCCAATAGTGCTTTCCGTGGCTTCACTGTACTTACTTGGCAGGGGTACGGGTTTGTGATGGATTTGTCTGAAAGGAAGAATTTCAGATTAGCTAAAGGGCAAAGCACAAGATGAATAAGCATGACGCTTTGCTTGCATTGAAGATGTTTGGAGTAGAGGCACCACAAAGGAGTCAACATAAATGACCAGTAAAACATCTAAAGATATGAAATGGCATCAAAACCTTCAAAGTAAGTAAAACTGTCCCCTTTGGTTTTATAAAAGGAAGAGACTTGATTAAACTGCTGGATTCTAGTTAAGGCCAATAATTAACTCAAATATTAGGTCTAAGCAGTTCTTTTAAAGTGTCTAAGTAGTTCCTTTAAAGTTTTTTCCCTATTTGACACTTTTTAAAATTTAATGAGCACTGGGTATATACACAACTGATGAGTCACTGACCTCTGATACTAATAATACTGATACTAATAATATACTATATGTTAATTAATTGAATGTAAATTAAGTTAAAATTTAAAGTATGCAATTGCAATGCAGTGAAATGTCAGATCTTTACCAAGCCCCACAAGCCAACGTCACTATGCAGTGTGACAATACAGGTGTTAGGGAAGCTTATTTTTAAAGGAAAGGATTCTTACTTCTGAGGAGGAGGAAACACTGATGACTGCATATTTTCTTGTCTGTGACTAGATGTTCGATGGCGTTCAGCAGGTATAGGCCTTTCTGCATTAAGAAGATGCTCATATTAGGCTAGATTGAAATGTTTATCTCCATGTCCAAACCCAGCAACATCAACTGAGAAGAACCGGATTTGGTCTGCTGTCTTCCCATGAACATGTCTTTTACCAGGACACCTTCTGTTTATGCACCTGTCTATCTGGTGATGGGTCTGCATGATTAGGATGAGGACTTTTACCCAGCAGTGTTACAAACACACCTTCCCCTTCTCTGGCAATATCCATGGGTCTGAGCCTATGGGGCGGACCTTTAAGTGTGTGAGTATAGGCAGTGGCCAAAGACAAGCCAGTTCAAACCATGCCGATGTCCACCCCCCCATAGGTGTTACAACATGCCAGCAATTTTTACAATTAAGTGGCAAAATATCAGAGTTTGCAAATAATCTACTCATTTTGAAAAATTACAGACTTCCATTACAGAAACCCAAAAGGAATAAATGTACTATGAATTCAAAGATTCAAAGAAATGGTAAGATAGACTTCGGGGTTTCTTGTAATGCAGTGATATTCAGAAGTCTTGCATCCCTGAAGGATGTTTGAAGTTTATGGCAAGTTACTTTGAGGAGCCATGTGAGATTTTTTGTTCATGACTTTACAGCTTGGTAATTTCAGAAGGAGAAACGGTAAACACATTGGTTCCCACAGCCTGCTGAGATTTGATCACCCAGCTTTGCTTCTCCAGTCCTGGAGGCTTCTTCCTCCCTTCCTTCCTTCTGTCCATCCGTCCTTCCATCCTTCTCTCCTTCCCTCCCTCCTGGGTGAGAAGAGCCTGCTTACCTACACTGGGTTTGGATGATGGTTGCCTCTGTTCTTGAAACAAGTCACAAAACAGATGGCATGCCAAGCTCGTGCCCTAGGAGCCCTTTGGCAACAAGGACACCCGACATGCCAGGAGCTCATTTCCCTGCTGGTTTTCAAAGGCCTCCGAAGCCAATAGAGTCTGCCCAGGGTGGAGCTTACTTCCTACAGACGCTCACCCTAAGACTCCACTATTACTTGAGCTCCACGCTCAGCAGGCATGGGACACTCTAAGGAATGGAAGGACAGCAAGGCAGAAGCCTCAAAGGACAGGCAGAAGAAAGGAAGGAAGACAGCAGAAAGCGGGGGGATACCTTAGAAATATCCTGGGGGAAAAAAGATGGGGGAAACATGTAAAAAACTCCCCAAGTGGAGCAGTTAAAGCAGACAGGCGAGTTGTAGGACACATTCAGGAGATGTCTGCCATCCATCACCAGAGAAACTAGGACATCTTATGGAGATGTGCCACGTGAACTCAGGAAATGGGGGAACTCTCACTTAGCTTTAACACCGGTTAGTTTCAGTTGTGAATTAGATGGGTTCAGGACTCACACTTCTATATAGTGTTTTAAGTGTTGAAAATATGGATAATTCTTACTTCTTTCTGTTTTTTCTTCCCCTCGAGTATTTTTCAAATACAAGTTTTTTTTTTAATATGGGAAAATTCTAATTAAAAGTATATATAAGATTTTTAGGCTATGATAGGACAAAGGAAAACATTTGAAGGTGTACTAAAACATATATTTGAATTCAGTAATCATTATTTTTAAAAACTTAGCAAAAGAACTTCTTCAAATAAATTTTTAAAAATTTTATTACCTTAACTAAGCTATTAGTTTTAAGATATGTATATAGCTCTGAATAAGGCTTCGTGTTTATGGCCACAGCACTATTTCTGGAAAGTTGTACATCTACAAACAGGCAGGTTTGGGCATGTAGACTATAGCTTTGCCCCACAGACACTGGGCTGAAAGCTCATGTTCTTACTACTCATTGCAAAGTAAAGGCCATTTTGTTTAGAAAACTGAGTTTCATACATACAATTGCCTTATGAATAGTGAAAACAATTTACAAATACACTTACACACAAATCCTTAATACAAATAACTTTAAGAGAACATACTCATCCTTCAGGGTAATACAGATTTACCTTCACAAACACTTGAGACATTCTGTGGAGAGGCAACTGGAATCTATTAAAAAAAAAAAAAAAAGACAAGGATATTCCATACAAGTGGGAAGTGGAAATGAATGTCAAAGCACTATTAATAAGATGAATATTTAGGAGGACATTTCTTTGATGCATAGCTATTCTTTCAATCACAACAACAACAACAACAAAACCCACACAGTTCTCAGCCCGACCTTTGCATTAGGTGAGAGTGGACTAGAAGTAGGTCATGGAAGGATCAGTGTCATCCTGGTATAGGAACTTCCCTGCTCCGTCAACAGGGTTGATGGAAACTGTGGCCCGCCGTGGAGCTGCTGGCCCGTTGGTCTTGCACTTTGGTCTTCAGGCTACCCCTCGGTGCTTGCTAAGTGACTGTAGATATCAGGCTGGGGGTCGGTACTAGGTCAAGGTGGGCTTCCTCAAACAGTGGGCTGGCCCAGATTCCCTGCACTCCAGCCAGAATCCGAGTTTAGCAGGCCTATGTGCGCCTGATACACCATTAGCTCCCAGGCCAGCAGATGGAAAGCAGGCAGGCACCGTTAGCTCCCAGGCCAGCAGATGGAAAGCAGGGAAGGCAGATGTCAAGGGAGGCAGGGAGCCTGGCTTCCACCTTGGATCTGCGGCTCACACTCCGCGAAGCCACATTGGGTCAAGTGAGGATGAGCGCCTCCCCATGCAGCACCTTCCCCGGCTAACCAAGAATGCAGAATTTCTCTCAGACTGTCTGGGCGGCAACTTCAGTTGCTAAAATTGCTGTGTTCACCTTAGCTGGAAGCATTGTCAACTTTAAATAAGGGAATAAGCATCAGCATTGCAGGAAATATAAAACACATTTAAATGCAAAATGAACTTACTGTCTTCAGTGGTGTAGCTGGTTTTTTCCTGGGGGGATAAAAAGATGGGCTTTGTTAAAACATAATAGAGATGAAGCGGAGCTGACTACATACCATTTTACTCTTGAATTTAAACTAGTGTCATGAACGTGGTACAAGTGTGTTGGAAGACTGTCCTTGAAGGGCGGGGGGGTGGGGGGCGGGGGGACAGGATCTAGCCATGATCCTCCTAGCTGCAGATAGAGTCCACTGGCAGAAGGCAGAGAGTTAACTGGGGTAAACAGGAGGGAGAGCTGTCGGGGGGCCAGAAAACTGAATTCTTCTTCCAGTGCTGCTCCTGATTACTCTGACCTCAGGCCTCTTTCACCTAGGAAGCTTGTTGGAGCTTTAAGTTTCCTTGTCTATAAGATGAAGACTAGCATCAGTATTTTCCGAGGCGGCGTATGCAGAGCCATCCCAGTCTCCAGCAGGACCCTTGGGCTAATGCCTGGGCCACAGGTGGAGACAGGAGGACGGCCCGCAGGGGAGGCTGTCCCCAGCACCCTTCCTGCCAACTGTTGCCCTGCCTCAAGTGACTGTTCTCTACTAGACATCTGCCCAGGGTTTCATCCCGAACAGAAAAATCCAAGGCCAACTCAAGTGTGAAAACCACTGGGATCTGTGGTCCTGAAGGGGTTTTCTGAGCTAAGTTCTGGTTTGTCTTGGTTCCGATAGAGACTGTAATCTAATATTTTAATGGTGTATGCTTTCTCCTCTGTATTTTTTTTAAAGACTCTCTCACCTTCTCTCTCACTTGCTTTGTTTTTGGCTGAGAGCTGGAAGACTGGGGTAAGAACACTAATAATTCCGAAGTGCCTGGCACTGGGTTAGGTTTTTCATCTGTTATTTAAACCTCACAGTGGCCTCTAAAAATAGATATTAATTGTTACGTTTCAGAGATTAGGGAATTGAGGCTCAGAGAGATTAAGTAACTTGCCCAAAGTGATAAAACTGAGCCAACAAGAACTTTTGGTTAATAAACCCTTGAACTTAAGAATGTCTTTGCTTTGGGCTGCCTGGATGGCTTAGCTGGCTAAGCGTCCAACTTTTGCTTTTGGCTCAGGTCGTGATCTCAGAGTTGTGATCTTGGTCGTGATCTCAGGGTTGTGAGATCAAGCCCTGCCTCGGGCTCCAAGCCCAGTGCGGAGTCTGCTTAAGTTTCTCTCTTTCTCTGTCCCTCCCCATGACACACACTCTCTCTCTAAAATAAATCAATAAATCTTTCAAAAATGTCTTTGCTTTATGCAGAAGTAGAATTAAGATAATAATTATGCAGGCCGGCTTTGCACATATTTAAGTGGGCTTTTAAAATATCCTATTGAATCCATATAAAACTATGGGTCACTGTTTGTGATATTAACTTACTGCCTCGCCTAACAGTTTACAAAGCTCTTTTAAATTCAATAAGAAAGAACAGTTCTCTTATTTCACCTTGGGAAGGAAGCTTGGCTGTGTGGCTTGGATCAAACCATCGGGTGCATGTTGTGGGTGTATGTGTGTTTGTTTACAGATCATTAACTACTTGAAAGAGAAGTGGAGGAGGAGAAAGTAAAGATGAAACCTGCTTGTGGGTCTCAAAATTATTCAAGTGCTGGAGCTTCTGCACGACGGAACTCAAGATTTAACTAACAATTTAGGGGAGGAAAGACTGCTAGTCTTCATTTCAGCAGGGGACCCCCTCGTCCACCTTAAGCCAGGGTGGTGGTGGAGGAGAACAGGACAGCAGGCCTTCCTTTCCACACTCTTTAGGAACACACCTGCTGTGGCACGAGGTGCAAGCGTATCTGAGCTTGGGCAGGTGTGTTCTTCTGGGTGGAAATAGTGGAAAAGCACCCGCTGCCCGCCCAGGTTTTCAGGCAGGACCCGTTGGTGGATTCCAGGCAGGCCGGCCTGCCCACGACAGGAGTGGGGACCACCCACTCACACCTCACAGGGCTGACCCTGCACAGCCAGTACTCACCCAGCCCTGGGCAGCGGGGATGGCGCAGCAGGAGAAGGTGACTTCGCATCCCAGGCCCCACTGTTACGACCTGCACAAACATACACACAGGTCAGTCCTCAGCTCCTGTTTGCGGGGCCGACGGTCACAGTGAGGGTGGCCTTCCTGAGAAGCTCAGAAATACAGGCACATTTTTGGTTTCTTTTAGTTAAGCATGTCTATGTGGTTATATTGATGCTATTGGGGAAAATCCGTAGGCCAAGATGATGACATATTTAAATAATGTCAATTTATAAGCTTGGAACCAGGATGTGAATTAGGGACCCCAGCTTAACATTTCTTTTTCTTTCTTTTTTTTTTTTTTTTTTTTAAATTATTTACTTATTTGACAGAGAGAGATATCACAAGTAGGCAGAGAGGCAGGCAGAGACAGAGAGGAGGAAGCAGGCTTATCCACAGAGCAGAGAGCCCGATGCGGGGCTCGACCCCAGGACCCTGGGATCATGACCTGAGCGGAAGGCAGAGGCTTTAACCCACCGAGCCACCCAGGCGCCCCCCAGCTTAACATTTCTAAATGACTTTCTCTTTATCCCCCATGGGACAAGTGTGCAGCCCCCTGATTCTGCAAGTTCAGTGAAAGTCCATAGAGTTCCTACCAGAAGGAACCAAGAGCACACACTTGCATCTGTGTACGCTGCACAGATGTGCACACCAGCGGTGCCTAGAGACGGAGAGACACAGACCCACCACTCCCTCCCTGCCTACAGGCACTGCTTTTGCTTAATCACACTGAGTTACAGTCTATGCACCTAACCTCACAACCGGAGGCTGTTTGTTCACCTCTGAATTCTCAGGGCCTCGGCCCATTGCACAGATAGATAGGCAGACTGAGACAAATGAAAAGCTACTGCCCAAATCTCATCTTCCAAGTCAAAGAAGGGACCCAGCGGGCCTTGTCCAGTAACTCACTTTCCCACTGGCTACTTAAGACAGAAAGCAGACAATCATGAGGGAGGAACTGAGAGGCTGGTAGAGCTTCATGGCTGAGACAGAGCAGGCCTCGAGGGGGAGAGCCAGACACGATGCCAACTCCCCTCGGCGTCTCCTGCCTGCCTCCTCAGGCTGATGCTCACCTGCCTGGACATTACAGCTCTGTGAGCCAAAGGCTCTTTATTGAATTATATCAAACTGAATATATATTGTATTAAGAACCTACTACATTTCTAAGTCTACAATTCCTATTGGACCTACAGGGGATACTCTGTAAACAGAGGTTAGACCTACACTCAGTATGTCTTATTTTATTTTTTTTTATAAATTTTTTAAAAGATTTATTTGACAGACAGAGGTCACAAGTAGGCAGAGAGGCAGGCAGAGAGGGGGGAAGCAGGCTCCCTGCTGAGCAGAGAGCCGGATGCAGGGCTCAATTCCACGACCCCAGGATCACGATCTGAGCCGAAGGCAGAGGCTTTAACCCACTGAGCCACCCAGGTGCCCCTTATTTTAGTTTGCAAGATAAAGCACATATAAGTGAGCATGGAAGAAATAGTTACTAAGAATTTCTGAGAACCTGGTATGTGAAGAGCACCGTGTTAGGGGCTGTGGGAGAGCTCTGCCCTTTGGGATTTATAACCCGAGGACATGCACACGACATGCAACCGCATCTGACGGGACCACCTGTCCCAAACAAAAGAGAAGGGCCTCAAGAACAGTAAAAATTGAGGCCATAAAGCTCATTTTCCTGTACTTTATCAGAGAGAGGCCTTGAGGGCTTCACTCAGGGCCTATCCACTCGCCTTCTACATTCGGTTCTTACACGGGGCTGATTTCCGTGGATGCTCATAAGTTCGAAGAACAGCCAAGAGTGCCATGTCACCTCCACAGCACCCCGTGAAGGAACGGCCCCTCCACAGGACTCACACTTAGATGTTACCTGACCTTGATGTGACTTTGGAAAGCATTTTAGAAACATTTTGAAAAAGACACTATGTTGGGAATTTTTCATATTTTACGTGACGATCAACTGAAACGTCATCAGGAGTGTGCATCCAGCTGTGTTTCATCGGCCAGTGGACCAAACGGATGCTGTTCTTCACATTCTTAATACCTGCTTGACCCTATTAAAATACCCTTGGCTACTCACAGATTTTGATGGAAGATTTCAGGGAAGGGGGGAAAAAACCCACCCTTGTCTGAAAAATAAGGAAGTAGAAAGAAGGCCCAAGTCAGAATTTCCTCCCAGGGGTTTCCCCTTTTTTTCAATGCTATGGGCTCATCTGGCCTGGGTACGTTGTTGTTGTCATATTTACTGCCTGACTTCACTCCTAAGCTTCCCCTTCCCTTCATATCTCCCGTCTGCCACCATGTTCCTTCCCCCTTCCTTGCCCATAAATCACTTCTGTGATCGGGGGTTGGGGCGGGGAGCATGCCGTTCTATTCTGAGAAGGTAATCCAAGCACAGGTGGAAAACCCATGGTTTCTCATCAGGAAGATGAGGTTCTAGGTATTTCTTTGCCCACCAAACTGGCTGGGTGGCTTCTTACAAGCCACTGAACCCTCTCTGTGAAATGGGGACACAACCATCTACTTCACCTAACTCAGAGTTCCTGTTGCAGGACAACAGGAGAAGTTTGAAAATGTAAAGAATTAGCTAAAATAAGCTAACATTACTGGAAAGGGACTGAAAGTATTTGAGGTTAAAAACATTATGTTAAGTGAGGGCGCCTGGCTGGCTCAGTTGGTTAAGCAATTGCCTTCGGCTCAGGTCATGATCCTGGAGTGCCAGGAGAGAGTCCTGCGTTGGGCTTCCCGCTTAGCTGGGAGTCTACTTCTCCCTCTGACCCTCTCCCCTCTCATGCTCTCTCTCTCTCAAGTAAATAAATAAAATCTTAAAAAAAAAAAAAAAAAACCCACAACATTATGCTAAGTGAAAGGAGCCAGATGGAGAAGGCTTAATACTGTATGCCTCCATCTATATGAGGTTCCAGAAAAGGCAAATCTATAGCAACAAGAAGCAGATCAGTGGTTGCCTGGGGCTGCGGGTGGAAGAATATTCACCAAAAACAGGCGCAAAGGATCTTTGGGAGTTGGGGTGGGGATGGAAATTTTCTAAAACTGGATTGTAGTGATGGTGAAAAAACTCTGTAAATGTAATGATTTATAAAAAAAAAAACAAACAAAAAACAAAAAACTGCATTATATATGTAAAATGAGTGTGCTTCACAATATGTAAATTATAACCCATAAAGCATCTCGGTAAATGAGATTATCGCTATTTATGTTTTAGCATCTTATCAACAACCACTGTGTCTCCAGGTGCCGAGCTCTGTGCCAGGTACTTTGAATGTGCCATCTCGAAGCGTCACCTAACATCCCGTGGAAGGAGCAGAGGCTCAGAGAGGTTAAATGGCAGGGCTAGGGTTGAAGAGCAAGGCTAGCTGAGCTGAAAGCCAGGTGGACACTTCCTCTCCAGCCAGTTCCTCCTAAAGTTACTCTGGGGTGTGATTTGGCAAGTCAGGTTCACTTGTTGTTTCTGCTTTATGTGGGGAAAGATTAGTGAAACAGAGAGGTGCTTTTGTGGATGCCCATGGAAAGATGGAGAAAGACTATCTTATCTCATAGGCTGGAGACCGTCTCTGCTGCTCTGGGCCAGAAGTTAGACCCAGTGGCATGACTGGGGTAGGACAACCTGGTCCCCTCTTTGTGACCAGGATCCTTGTTTTCTGGCAAAGCCAAATTCTTGGCCGGAATACTCCAAGGGAGAAATTGAGCATGTGATAAAGGGAGAGGTGTCCAAAAGCATAATAAAAGAGAAAAATCAGCTTTGTTTTAATTGTACTGAGCAAAAATGATGCTAATGTTGGCACTGCTGGTACTTACTTACCCAAGTTTCTCAACTAGGAAGATGACCTACTCTTTGTTTTTCATGGATCACCTCTCTTCAGTTTTACATATAGTGTTGGTGAGTTTCCTCATCCTTAACAATCTCAATGCTGGCACAGGAAGCCCTTGGGATTTCACTCTCTTCTAGCTGTTCTAGAAACTCTATTATTATTAGTGGGGCTTGCACACCAGCTGGAGTGTCCCTCCTCTCAAGGACTGTGTGAGCTCTAACCAAATAGAGATTTAATTTAACTACTTCAGAACAGTTCGGCTTATAGGTAAAATTCAACTTGCATATTAGCAGGGGATTGTAAATTCCCAAACTCCTCCCCTGTTTTAGGAAATGAGAGAAAACACTTTTTAAATGCTACCTCCTTAGAGGAAGTTCAGAAATCCCTGCCCTGTCTACACTCTTCTGACAAAAGCTACAAATAAATCAGCCAGGGGCTGCACAACTTTCTTCCAAATCACACTAAGAGATAAATCACCAAAACTTTTTAATCTTTTCAGTTTGTTTAGACCAGTGGTTCTTAACTGGAAGGATTTTGTACCTGCCCCTCCCCTCCCCCACCGCCCCAGGGGACATCTGGCAAAGTCTGGAGACATCTCTACTTATCCCTGCTGGGGAGGGGTCGGTATTGGCATCTAGGGGTCAGGGGAAGCCAAGGGTGCTGCTAAACATTGCAAGGGCACAGAAGCCAGCATGACAAAGAACCATCTAGTCCCAAAGGCCAGCTGTGCGGAGGTTGAGACACCCTGAGTTAGGGTAAAGCTCTAGGTGGAAAGAAAGACACAACTGTCCCCTGGGATGTGTCCAGGGCCCTCCGCCAGACTGGTCATGAATCAAGTCATGCCAAACAAAGGATTCAAAAAATGATGTGAAGAGCTATCACCTTAGGAGTGAGATTCCTATGTTTACTCAGCTTAATTCCCTCCCCTCCAAGGCCCAGGTGCAACTTTCTTCTCCATGTTTTTAGGAGACAAGAAAAGTAGAGAATACTCAGCCTGGACCCCTCCGGCTCTGGAGTCTGTGCGGTCCTGAGACTGCGCTTCTCCGTGTGGAGCACAGAGCAGAGGTGAGAGTGTCCCTGCACCTAATCCACTGTGAAATCCTTGGCAAGCACCTCAGGAGCCGTCAAGGAGCCAAAGCCACATCCATGAACCAGAGGCCGGTGCCATGGTGCGCTGCTCCGACAGACAGAAGCCTTGGCACTTTCCTGTCTATCTAGGCACTGTCTGCGTCTTTAAAGCCTAGATTAGGGTGGTGGCAACTAAAATGGAAAAGCAGATTCAGGGAAAGGACATAGCAGAGGCTTTGGGAAGAACACAGGCCCTCAGATACGTGGCCTGCTGGCTGACAGGCACAGAGGACTAGGCCTGGTCTATGGGGAGGGATGCCATGAATGCACTGAGCCTGAGGCCATGGGAATGTCAAGTTGTTCGGAAGAGAAATTAGGTCAAAGTTGGACACCAGAGAGTTATTGGCTTACACAAGTGAAACCGGAAGAACGGATGAAGCCCAAGGACATGAAAGATAATATTCTTTCTCTAGCACCTGCTGTGCCAGGCATTGCATGAAAGCTCTCCCATGCACAATTCCAGAATTCTCCTGTTGCAGGGCAGGGACTCTTATCTCCATGTACAGAGGAGAAAATCTGAAGAGTGGAGAGGCAAAGGGCAGGCCCAAAGTGGTACACCTGGCAACTGGGAGCACTGGGATTCCAACCCAGGTCTGTCTGCTCCAGAACTCAAGCTCTTCACCACCACATTATTCTGAAAGAAGAGTGGAGGACTGAGGATCAAGTGATATAGACCCCCACAGTCAGCTCAGGGGTAAAAGGAGGAGAAGCCAGCAAAATGCCCAGTGAGGTAGCAGGAAAACCAGGACTAGCTCACAGAGAGCTAAGTGGGGGTGGGAGGGGCCTTTTAACATAGGGGCCACCAGACAATGGAGGAGGAGGACAAGACTTTCTGTCACAATTTATTAAGAAATTCAGAAAGACAAGTGATTATTTCTTAATATTTGGTTTAAGTTGTTTCTCTTATTTGGAAAAGACTGAAAAACCAAGCCCCCAAACATAATCATTTCACCAAATCATGCGTGTACTTTACCTGAAGCTGTCCCTGGAGGAGAGGCTGGCTTTGAGGAGTTATTTGGCTTGACAGATCTGTTCACCATGGGAGCTTAAACACACAAACATACACATACATATAACAATCACAGATACAGTTCATTGTGGAAGATTCACACTTAGGGAAAAATGCACCATGGAAATGGGGGGACCAGGAAATTTGTAAAGAATGGGAAATACACTTAATAAATAGATAATCCATGATAAAAGACTTCTCAGAGGAAACATCTTTAGAACAAACATATTAATGATTGAAAGGATAATCAAATTATTTAAGATAGGGATTTTGTTAAAGTGAACACTGGCTTTGCAATTTTGGCAGCCAAACCGATGGTCTAGGAGATGAAAGAGGTTTTGTTTTCTTCAACAAGAGAAGACCAAATTCCCACCTCTCCTGCCATATGCAACACACAGCACTTCTCTTGCATTTTCTGGGGTTTTGGAGCGAGGAACAATGTAATATCTACTTATGGTTTCATGCTGATGGGTGGCAGAGGAGTTCAGGTGGGTCTCGAAGCTGCTGGTGCTATCTGGGGAGGCGGGAGAGGGCTGCCACTAATCAGCAGAGTAAAAACAGAGTATGACTGCTTCAGAGTCCAGTCCATGAGATGAGTAATGCCACTCAAAGAGGTGTCCTTTCTCCACAGTAACTCCATCCGGAATGAAATTGACCTACTCCACTCCCAGTCTGAGGGTACGTGGCACCGGCCTTCAGAAATCATTTGTCTTCCCATTTGTTATTCCACGAAGGGCTTACCAACAAAAAGTCTCCCTTCGCCTGAGACAGCATTACAATTCCATTGTCAGGACACAGAGCGCCTTTCGCTCTCTCACATCTTCCGCCCTCTGTGCACATCGTTCCTGTGCCATAGTTTTGAGGCCAACATGGTGGCCTCTGGCTCTGTGAGGATTAAGTTTTAAAGGAAATCCCTCCTAAGTGAGAACAGTTAAATAAGAACCTAGATGCTTTTGGAACTTGAGATGGTAGTATTAGAGCACGGGAGTGGGTGGAGGAAGAAGGGTGTGAATGAGATGAGTCTGTCAGGGATGGGTCAGAAGACTCCACCATGAAGGTGGTGGGTTAGCGGGGGGTGGGGGGTAGAATTTGTGCACCCCCTGCTGCTCCCTACCCAATAGTCTCTTGTGCCCCTCCCTCAACTGCTACAGCATTCAGATGCTTAAAACTACAAATTCTTGCCTTTTTCAGCTGGGAGTGAACAGTCTTCTGTGGGGTGAATGTAGTTCTCATCTTCATCATCCACAGGGACCACATAATCAACCTGGAAGAAGTACAGACGTGAATCAAGAGGAAGCTGTCCAATCCAGGCTTATAGTCTGGAAAGGAGTGTTTTGTTTTGTTTTTTAAAGATTTTATTTATTTATTAGATACACACACACACACACACATACACACACGGAGCGCACAAGCAGAGAGAGCAGAAGGCAGAGGGAGAAGCAGACTCTGCTGAGCAAGGAGCCTGATGTAGGGCTGATCCCAGGAGCCTGAGATCATGACCTGAGCTGAAAGCAGGTGCTTAACTGACTGAGCTACCCAGGTGCCCCAAGGAGTGGTTTTTTAAAATACCTTTTTTGAGATCGAATTAAGACACAATTAAATTCCTATGTGAAGTGTATAATTTGGTGGGTCTGGTACTCTCAGAGTGTGCAAGCATCACCACAGTCTAAGTTTAGAACATTTTTGTTACCCCAAAAAGGAGCCCAGTACCTTGAGTCACTCCTCATCTACCCCTTCCCCAGCCTAGTCAACCACTAATCTTCTCTAAGATTTGCCCAATCTGGGTGTTGCATAGAAATGGAATCACATAATACATAGTGACTTCTTTCATCTAGCATAATAATTTCAAGTTCAACCACAGAGCATGTCGGTATGTCATTCACTTGTGTGGACAAACAACATTCCCCGTCTATGAATGTACCGCGTTTTCTTGGTCTGTTCATCAGGTGGTAGACATTCGGGTTGTTCTCACTTTGGGGCTATCATGAACAATGGCGCCAGGGACATTCAGGTACATGTTTTTGTGTAGATGTAAATCTCTCTTGGGAATATACCTCGTGATGGAATTGCTGGGTCACATGGTAGCTTCCGTTTAAGTCTGAGGAACGGCCAAACTGTTGTTCCAAAGTGTCTGCTCCCTCTTCCATTCCTACCAGCAGCATACGAAGGCTCCAATTTCTCCACATCCTCACTGACACCTGCTATTGTTTGTCTTTTAAATATCACTATCCTGAGACAGGAAGTGGTGTCTAAGTATGGTTTTGATTTGCATTCCCCTGGTGGTTGATGATGTTAAGCATGTTTTTGTATGCTTCTTGGGCCTTCTTATATTTTCTTTAGAAAAAAGTCTATTTGACTTCTCCGCCCATTTTTAATTGGGTTGTCTTTTTTATTATTAGGTTGGAAGAATTCTTTCATGCTCTAGACAGAAACCTCTTATCAGATATATAATTTGTGAAACTTTTCTCCCATTCTGCAGGCTGTCTTCTTACATCTTTGGGGGTGTCGCTTGCAGCAAAAAATGTTTGACATTGTGAAGCCCATTTTAACTACTTTTTTAAAAAAAGATTTTATTTGTTTATTTGATAGACAAAGATCACAAGTAGGCAGAGAGGCAGGCAGAGAGAGAGAGGGGGAAACAGGCTCCCCCGTGAGCAGAGTGTCCGATGTGGGGCTCGATCCCACAACCCTGTGATCACGACCGGAGCCGAAGGCAGAGACTTAACCTATTGAACCATCCAGGTGCCCCCCATTTTAACTACTTTTTAACAACAATTACTGTTGTTCCTTGGTTCCGTATCTAAAACACCCTTGTCTAATACAAGGTCACAGAGATTTATATGTTCATTCTCTTCTAAAATGTTATAGTTTTAGCTCTTACATTTAGATCTAGGATCTATTTTTGGCTAGTTTTTGTCTTTGGTGGGAGACGTGCCCACCCTCATATTTTTGCATGTGAATATACAGTTACCCTGGCACAATCTGTTTAAAAATGATTCTCTTCCCACTGAATAGTCTTGGCAACTTTGTCAATAATCAGTTGACCATAAATTGGGGGAGGAAGTGATTTTATATTGCTAGGAAGCAAAGGAGATAATCAGATTCCAAATGTGGTTTTTGCAACTCACCTTGGTGGGTAGGCCAGGTGGATTCTAGAGAAACAGAGCCCAAACATTTATTGAGCACTAATTGGCAAGTGCTCACCTGAGTACTTCCCATGTGTTATTTCACTCAATCCTTACAACAACCCAGTAAGGTAGGTGCTACTGTCAGCTCCATATTAAGATGAAGAATCTTGAAGAACCCAAGGCACAGAGAAGTGGAGTAGCTTGCTCACATCCTCATCGCAAAATGTAGAAGAGTTGGGGTTCAAGAGTCAGTTCAAGGATCCACACTCTCAGCCACTACATTCTAGGACCTTCTTGCCTTCCCCTTCTCTTTCTATCTTATTTCTACCTCCCTTCATTTAATTCCTATTTCTCATCTCTTTCTTTACCTCCAAACCTGGCCTCTGTGACCTTGGATAAGTTTTCAACCCCTTTGCACCTCATCTGTACCATTTCCTTATCTGTAAAATGGGGATGGCAGTACCTATTTCATAGGGTTCTTGGGAGGGCTTAATGGGATAAACACAAATCCTCAGAACATCAATTGATTCCCAGTACCCATCAAGTGCCCACCATGCTTGTCCCTACAGCACAGATGCTCCTTCCTCTTAGGTGCTGCTCCTTCCCCAACTCTCTGGTTAGTCTATACCCCCATACTTTTCCTAGAACCTGTACAGCAGAGCTAAATATTTTTAGTTATTTATGCTTGTCTTGATTTCTTCTTTTTCTATCTAATGGTTCCGCAAGATCTTAATGTTGGCCTATTTTTTTTTTCTTTTTTAACCTCTTTCTTATCTTGACTGCCCATCTGCCCATTCCAGAATGCAGCCTCCTCCATACTTCTCCTTTCCCACTGGTACAGACTTGCCTGAGCCACCTCCACAAGGCTGCTATTAGCAAAACTCTGCCTCTCATCATGGGGGTCCACTCTTAGCTCTTCACAGAAATGGAGAGCCTTATATAACACACTGTATTCATTTGTATTCTGTGTCTGAATTTATAACTTCATACAGATTTGCCAAATGCTGAAAGAATTCACAAAAAGCCCCTAACAGCCGGTCCCCGTGTCCTTTTTCCTACTCAGCTTCTTCCTGCCAGCCCCTTCTTACCCCAAAAGGTCAGCATCACCTCTCAGACAGACAGAGAGGACTGGCCAACAATCCTTTTTCTGTCAGCTGACTTTCTGACTTAAACTAGCACTAGAGTAGAAGTCATACAGGAAACCACTTATGGAGGCAGGCAGGGAACAGCTTTAGGGACAAATGCAGAGGAAGGCTTTGTGCACATCTCATATGAGTGGAAGGGACTATGACCAGTGCAAATAAAAGTCAGGGATTCACAGCTAAGCTGGAGGGTTGCCATGAGGCTCAGCTGCTTTGAGGCCAGGATGGCCCTGTATTGCCAGCCTTTCTGTTTTCAGAAGCAACTAGAAAATGGGATTTTGTAAAGAATCTAGAATATGCTAGGAAGGAACATATGACACACCAAATCTTCCGTGTATGAGGCACTGTATTTAGTGTTTTATATATATGTTCTCTTACTAAATCCTTAAAAATAACCTGAAGAGATTAAAAACTGAGGCTCAGAGAGGTTATCTGGCTTGCCCAAAGTCACACAGCTAGTAAGGGTCAAAGTGGGATTTTGGGCCTAAACGCTCCCTCTATCTCATTTAAGTTTCTCTTTTCCATCTCCTGCTGGCCTACAAATTATATTAAGGTGGAAATGTGGGTCATTTTACGACATATTTATATATTATAGGTTTTATCACCTTTGGCATTTAGAAACAAGTTATTTCTGGGGCACGTGGGTGGGTCAGCAGGTTAAGAGGCAGAAGACGTGAATAGACACTTCTCCAAAGACAACATACAAATGGCTAACAGACACATGAAAAAATATTCATCATCATTAGCTATCAGGGAGATTCAAATGAAAACCACATTGATACCACCTTACACCAGTTAGAATGGCCAAAATTAACAAGATAGTAAACAACATGTATTGGAGAGGGTGTGGAGAAAGGGGAACCCTCTTACACTGTTGGTGGGAATGCAAGCTGATGCAGCCACTTTGGAAAACATTGTGGAGATTCCTTAAGAAATTAAAAATAGAGATTCCCTATGACCCTGAAATTGCACTACTGGGTATTTACCCCAAAGATACTGATGTAGTGAAAAGACGGGCCATCTGTACCCCAATGTTCATAGCAGCAATGGCCACAGTCTCCAAACTGTGGAAAGAACCAAGATGCCCTTCAACGGGCAAACGGATAAAGAAGATATGGTCCATATACACTATGGAGTATTATGCCTCCATCAGAAAGGATGAAAACTTAACTTTTGAAGCAACATGGACGGGACTGGGAGAGATTATGCTAAGTGAAATAAGTCAAGCAGAGAGAGTCAATTATCATATGGTTTCACTTACTTGTGGAACAAAAGGATTAAGACGAAGGACATAGGGAGATGGAGAGGACAAATGAGTTGGGGGAAATTGGAGGGGGAGACAAACCTGAGAGACTGCAGACACTGAGAAACAAAATGAAGGTATTGTGGGGGGCGGTTGGGGGTTGGGTGAGTCTGGTGGTGGGTATTATGGAGGGCATGTATTGCATGGAGCACTGGATGTGGTGCATAAACAATGAATTCTGGAACACTAAAAAGAAATCAAATAAAATGAAAAAAAAAAAAAAAAAAAAAAGTCTGCTTTCAGCTGAGGTCATGATCCTGGGGTCCCCGGATAGAGCCCCATGTCTGGCTCCATGCTCAGCGGAGAGCCTGCTTTTCCCTCTCCCTCTGCCCTTCCCTCCCCCTCTTGTGCTCTCTCTCTCTCTCACACAAACAAACAAAATCTTAAAAAAAAAAACAAAAAACCCACAAGTTATTTCTTCAAAAGCTGCTGTAATATTATGTTCAGGGATGGTTTAAGAGTTGCCTTTATTGGGCACTTGGGTGGCTCAGTTGATTGGGCGGCTGCCTTAGGCTCGGGTTGTGATCCTGGAGCCCTGCTCAGCGGGGAGTCTGCTTCTTGCTCTGACCCTCCCCCTTCTCACATGATCCTCTCATTCTCCTTCCCTCAAGTAAATAAACAAAATCTGTAAAAGAAAAGGGGGGGGTCATCTTTATTGTTATTTTAATTCTGAGACCATTATATTTGTAGGCTTGTAATGGCTAAGTTTGAGGGCTTGCCTTATTTAAAATGCAAGTAAGGTACTAGGTATTAGGCCTCATCAGGCTTTCCTACAACAGTCTGAATGGGTTTTTCGTGCCTTTTCAAACAGGAGCTATTCCACAGGGAATGAGACCCATAAAACACAGGTGCTGACAGAGGGGAGATGACGAGATAAACCCAGAGTGGAGTACAGGACAGTCGGCTAGGATGGGTCCCTGGAGAGCAGGTGCTCAGGGAAAAGGGAGTGAGAAGCAAGAGGTGCCAAAGGGAAGTGAGGGGCCATGTTCCTCCACAGGCTGCGCAGGGCCTCCCTACCACTAGGGGTCTCCATATTTGTCCCATTGCACATCTCTATCTTGCAGGAGAAATGTGAAGTGGAGAGCAAAGAAGGTGGAGGAAAGAAAGCAAGGCAGAAAAGGAGTATAATGATAGGGAAATCCCTTACGGAGGAAGGAGAAAGTTCACAGGAAACCAAGGAGAGAGAGGGAGGCTAATAAGAGGTGCACAGATCCAGCACTGATATTACCCATACCCTCTGGAAATGAAAATGCTTAAAATAAGGCCATATATGCCTTCTTTGAGAGAAAAACCTCCTTTCTGTTTACCAGTGCAGAATTTGAGGGGTAGGTGGTTAGTCTTGGGCAGAGAGAGGGGCATGGAGGAGGCGGCCAGACCACCTGGGCTCCTGCCCTCATCTCTCCTCCCCCTTTCTCCGGCCCCTTCCCTCTCTGCCCTGCATACTGCTTTCCCCTTGGACTGGGAAGCCTTTGGGATAGATTTACGTTACCTCATCCTCAAGTTCTTTAGGTTTGGGTGGGACTTGAGGTTTCTGAAGAGAAGTCAGCGCCGGCAGAGTGGAGGCCACTCTGGCTCTTGCTTTTGCCGAAGGCCAGTCGGGCTTACTGGGAAGTGTCTTGCTGAAGGGCGGAGACTGCCTCTGGCTTGACCGATTGTCTTGAAAGGAACAACCACAAAGTGTAAGATGAAAGGGACTCTGGATCATTCCCTGGGCCAAAGTATGAAACCACCCGTGGCATCTCTGTAGTCACCAATGATTAATCTGAGCATTCCTTAGAAGTATATAATGACATTCAGGCAAAAAATCAGCTTCCCATTGACTAACATTATAAAAACCAAAAGAATGTCCTCATCAAAAACATCCTCCCAGGGGAGTGATGGAGACCCACTGGCTCAGGAGCGCCGACTGCCCAGCATGCTGCCCAGCAGAGTGGATGGAAGCCCATGGCAGCAGAGTGGCCTCAGAGGGTGTGCTCCTCGAAGCTTCACTCTGTTCTATGAACACTTAAGGACAGGGATGGACTCTCAATCCTCCTTACATGTTGGAACCACCTGGGGAACTTTATAAGAAAATGCCAAGGCCCGGGCCCCGCCCCAGACATACTAGCTTGAACTTGTGGGGAGGGTCCTGGCACTATAGGTCTCAAAGTTTCCCAGGTTATTCTAAGGTGTCTTCAGAGTTGCAACTACTCATCTGAGTGAACCTCCATGTTCTTCCCCTCAATGATTTCCCTCAGCTCATGGAGAGCCCGAGTTACCCCTTGTTGGGGACTGTGTCCTGAGCAGGTGTCAGGGAACCAGTGCAGGCTCCCAAGCTGAATGGCCCTGAGTTGGGTCCCCTGCTCTGCCTCTCACTGGCTGCACTTGTTTGGGCTGGTTATTTGTGGCTCAGCCTCTCCAGGACTCATATTCCTCATTTTTAAAGTGAGGAGGGTAATATCCACCTTAGAGGGATTTGGTAGGGAGTAGGAAGAAAGCAGTGAGGGCGGGGTGGGGGGAGCGGTGTGTCTGGGAGAGTGGATGCCTAACAAACAGGACCAATATACGGATGTGACATGGTGTGGGGGAGGGGGGCAAGACAACAGGGAGTCTGTGCAGTGGAATCTGAGCACAGACTCAGACCGACACATTGCAGGAAGATCTCAGCATAGGAATAACCTGGCGTGTCCCCATCCTGGGAACAGCCTAGGTGCTCACACTGGCTTCCGCACAACTACCCCCCTCCCCCACCATCCTTAGCTTCTTGCACCTGCTGTGCCACCTGTCACATCCCCACCTGTTCTCCCCCTGGGGCCGTTCCTGCCTTGCTGAAAGTATGGTTCACTTCCCGTTGGATGCCTCCTCGGAAGCCTCTTTCTGGGTGCTGGTGCTATGCTTAGGTCTAGGGCATCTGCTTTGCTGTGCCCATAACTCTGTCAGGTTTTCTAGTTTTACTGGCAGCTCCTGGAGTTTACTGGGTTTTTTAAATGTAAGACTGAAGCCCATCAGAAGCCACAAAACACAGAAGATAAGCTTTGAAGAGCATGGCCTTGAATGAGCTGCCACGCCACCCACATGGTAGTTTCCTAGCCTGTAACATGGGCCCACTGCAGCCGCTTCCTTCCCAGGGCTGTAATGTTTGAACAAGGTCACAAATACGGTGGGCTGTGTGCGAGGTGGAGCGGTGAAAGCATGGATGTTGGGGGCTGGGAAGCCCAGCATCCATCCTCGCCCTGCCACTTGCAAGCACTGGGCCCCATCAGTTCACTCTTCCTGACCTCACTTTCTTCCTTTGTAAAGTGAGGATGAATACCTCTTCCATAAGATTCCTGAGAGTGTGAAGTAGGCCACTACTGTAAATATAAAACTCTGGGAGTATGTCTGTCTTGCTTGCTGCTGAATGCTCAGGGCTCAGCATAGCTCTGGCACACAGTAGGTGCTCAGTAGGTGGATTGTGGCGTGAAGCAAGGGGCCATGCTTGGTGCCTTGTGAGGAGGCAGTTAATGACAATGATAACAGATGTGGAGCCCTTTACACATAGGGACATGGTACAAACGCTAGCATCACCCTCATCATCATGGACACGCTCTACCCCCCCCCACCCCTGCTGAGCTTTGTTACCCAGAACACAGGCTTCTCCTTGGGGGACATTAAAAACCACACTCAGGCCTGGAGGCTTCACGGGAGCTGTGCCCATTAACCTACAGCTAATTCCAGACTTAGAGCTCCTTACTCTCACTCTAAGCCCCCCGTTAAAAAGCCATAGTCTAATAGTCTATGCTCAGTGTGTGACCTGCCTGTGAGGGGATGGGCATGAGGAAGGAGGGGCAACAGCAGATACTGGGATCCTTGAAGATCACCCTTGTTCTGTACAGAAACCTCAAGAGAAATTCCAGAGCCTTGTGTGCAACAAGACGAAAAAGCAGTAAGACTGATCTCAGGGTTGATTTCTCATGGGGCTATCTGGAGACTATCTGGTGGTGGAAATAGTCATCAGGGTGTGTTCCTTTTATCTTTTATCTATTTTCAACATTGGCGATTTAGGAAGAGGACTTTTCCCCCCTTGAACAGGCAAGTTTTCCATTTGGGGCGCCATGGTTTCTGAGTGACCAGATGACCAGTGTGGGGTGGTGAGAGTGGGAGGCGCCCACCGACCTGCCAGGCTGCTTGTCTCCATTCCCCTGCCTGGCAGGCTGAGCGCCCAGGGTCTGGGGGGCTGCCTCACCTATGTACTCGCCCCTGGCGAAGGGCAGGGCTGGGTGGACGGTTCTTGTCTCCTGCTCGCCGGGTGGTGGCTCGTAACTGTCGTCCCCGGTTTCCTCAGCGGGCAGCACGTACATCTCTGAGTCCGAGTGCTCATCTGGGTGTTCATAGTCACTGTCCTGCAAGGGCAGACCCCAGGCTCAGTGCCCCATCCAGGCTCCATCATCAGCCCAGCTCTGGCTTTAGGAGGTGGGAGCTGCTCCCCCAGCATAGGGACCAGAGAGCGAGGCTTGGAAAGGTTGGCTAAGCAAGGCTGGGCAGCCATCAGAGGCAAAGCTGGGGTTGAGGCCAAGTCTTTCTGGCTCCAGAATTTATCACCTGAACCACTATCCTGGGGGAGCATGTGGGCCATTTAACAGGACGGGTGGCTGAAACTCTGTGTGTCTGCAAAGAAGAGCAGTCAGAGATAAAATACATTTTTTAGAGGACAGAAAAAGGACCCGATACAATATACTAGAATACAATAGAAGAGAATACAATATACTAGAATAGAATGACCAATAAGTTTCATTGGCCACGGATGCTGAGGGTTGAGGGAAAAGATCAATAAGGGGAGACACAGAGCATACAGATACCTTTGAGATGAGGTCTGTTTGTTTTTTAACAGGGTTGGTAAGCTGCAGGGGTGAGGCTTTTCATCTGACCCAGACTCCATTCTCTTCTTTTTTTTTTTTTTTAATATAAATTATATTTAAGTCTACATTGAAATTATCAAATATTGAATATTCAATGTATGTTGAAAATACACTGGCACAGTAACAGCTCAAAAGGATGTAAATAAAGTCTCCTTCCTGGCCTCTCAGTTCCTCCCCAGGGGCACCGCTCCTAGCTTCTCATGCTTTTGTTCAGAGATACCTTAGCTAGACGCCACACTTGCATGTATTCACATGCAGGAAACAGTTGATCCAGGATGGAAGAAGTCCTCTGCGCATGCTGCCTGACACCCTGCATTATCCGTGCAGGATTTGCCAGTGAATGCGCGGTGCACCTGCCTTCCGCTGGCCCCCTTCCCCTGCAGTCCTACACCGCCGCAGGTGTGGTGCCACAGGAGCCCCAAGTTGGTTCTACTGCTGTCTCCTCGGGGCAGAAGCAGGCCCAGCACGGGCAGGCCAGGAAGGCAGTGTGTTTACAATGAAGGATGCGAGAGGGAGTGCGAGCTGCTCCCCTGCTCCGTCTGTGGGGCAAGGGGGAAAGGGGAGGAGTGGGGTGAACAGCAGGAGGGGCACAGAGAAAGGCAGTTGAAAAGAGAGGTTTCCCCAAGGTGGTGGAGGAGCACTGGGAGGGAAGAGGAGGTCCTTGTCCTAAACCCAAAGAGTCAGGAAGGGAGAGGGAGGGGCGCGGTGAGAAAAGCCTTGTAGAGGGGGACTTTCCCAAACCCCTTTTTCGATAACAACAGATTGGAAGGCTCAGTAATCCTTCCTGACTGTGAATACGAAATTCGGTTGAATAGAATAATGGCAATTATCATTACTATCATAACCGACATTTGCATGCACTGCCTACCTCATGTATCCCTTACCACAATCCTATAAGAGTCTGTTTAAGCCCTCAGAGAAACTGAGGCATGAGGAGTGGAGTAGGAGAGGATACTCTGTGGTCTGTGCTCTGGAGAAGCCAGAGCTGTTCTTGAACAGCCGGCCTGGGAGGTGCCGTGAGAGTGAAAGAGTGGCCCATGGTGAGAGCCTGGCTTGACAAGGTTCCTTCCACAGAGCCTGAGGCCCCTGGGACTCACTCTCCTTACCCTTGTCAGTGACAGGACCCGATCCCTCTTGTTGTGACATTCCAGGGAGACATCAGTGAATGGGCTGAGAAAAGATTGCTTTAATAACCATCTGGAAAGTGAAAGAAACAGTAGGAACCCAGACGCACGTGCCTGGATGGGAGCTAGTTTGGGCCTCCTATTTTGGGTCTGTATCTGTGGAGCAGGCACAGGCCTTCCTAGACCTGATTACCTGGAGGCTGGGGAGCAGGGTGCATCTGGGGAGGACATGGAGGTCCTCACAGTCCCTTGGGCAGAGCACCCTGAATGAAAGAACCAGGCTGGCCAAGGAGGCAGAGAAGGTAGAGGAAGAGCGACTCCCTGTCAGACGCTCCTGGCAGCCCGATGCTGACGTGGGATGAAAAGTTTGAAGAAGGGAACGTGTAATCAGGCAAAAACTTTCTCATATTGTCCGTTCATTCATTCAATCAATCAGTTAATATTTATTGAGCACCTACTGTGTGCCAGCCATTGTGCTTGACTCTGGGCACAGTCCCTGCCTTCATAGAATTTTAGCAGGAGAAACCAGCAGTAAATAAATAGTGAATAACAGATAATAAGTACAATATCAACCGTAAAATAGCTGTCACTCATGACAGATTCACTTGAGGAAATGTTCAGGGTCCTGAGACAGAGAGCAATGGGAAAAGGGACTCTACCTCAGGTGCAGAAAAGGCCTTCCTGAGAAGGAGACAGTGAAGCCAAGCCTGAAGGACAAGAAGGAGCAGAACAAGTGAGGAAAGCTGGGGATGCTCTTTAGTTTCTCTTCTCTCCCCTTCTTCCTTCACCAGCCCAAGGTCCATGAGTCTGAAATCACTGAGCAGGCATGACCTTGACCTCTTGTTGTAGGACTAAAGGCAGACCTGCGCATCTGGGCCATAACAGACAAGGCCCTGCCAAGGGGATGCAAGGAAGGCTGGACAGGTCTGCAGGGGCCAGATCTTATCTGGCCTGGAGGCCACAGGCCTGGATTTTGTTCTGTGTACAATAGGAATCCAGTAAGGTCAAAATAATTGTGAAGGAAGGTTTACCCAATCCTTATGACAGCTGGGACTCTAACTTTGGTTGTTTGACTTTGGGACACAAGTCATCCCCTCCTCTCCAGGCTGATTTTATTTGTGTTTTCTAAGTCCCCACATGTGCTCTTTTTATCTAGGCAGGAAGCTCAATTTTCACTGCCTGTCTGTGGATGCAGACCAGCTCTCAAGTTTGCTTCAGCTGGGGTTAGGTGTGGGCCACCAGGAGGGGGCGCCGCTGCAGTGCTCTGAGGGCTCCACGGCTGCCAGACCCTGGGAGGAACTCCACACCCAAGGGACCTGCAGAAAGGCCTTTTCAGTTCCTCTTTCTACAGTTTTCTCTGCAGAAAGGAGAGAGGCAGAGAAGGGAGGCACTCCTGCCTCATAATACTCTGAATAACTCCAGGTGGTGAACCCGTGTGGAGTTGGGCTCCAACTCAGGGGACAGGAATCCTGAGCGCTTATTCCACTGGGCCACTGAGTAACTGAATGGCCACGGGGAAGTCCTTTTCATTTTCCTAGTCTTGGTGTTTCCTTATCTGTACACTGGGGTATGTGGCTGTGTGGAGGCCCTCTTGGATCCTGTCCAGATAAAACACACGTGGTGTGGAGCAGACTAGCATTCTGGATGAATTTGATATAAATGAGGAATAATTGTTTTGTAAAAAGTTCTTAGGATGTCTTGTCCCTCTAAAGCTTGACCCAAGAGAGAAGTGAGCCAGAGGCCCTGTGGGTTGCAGAGCCACTGTGAAGAGGGTGACGGCTGACTCTGACTCATCACCCTTTTGGGGTCACTCTGTTGTCCCCAGCATCTGCCATGGTCCTCTTGGTCACAAGAGGGCTTGGTCACAAGCCCCTTGGAGTCGAAAAGCCTGGCTTTGAGATTTGAGGGCCTGGGTTTGAACCTGGAAACTACAAGTCACTGAAACTCTCCATGCCTTAGTTTCATTCCCAGTAAAATGAACAGGGCTGATATTCAAAATGTTTGACAATGAGCATGGCTCAGATCCTGACCTAAGAGTGGCCAGGGGTCCCCTAATGTGCCAGGCATTCACTCTTTAGGGCTCCTAGATAAGTCCCAGGCAATGATGGGGCACTGGGGAATTCAGGGCAGAGACCTTTGTTAACTGATACAGAATTATTTTAAAACACTTCACATTTGTTTTGGCTGTGCTGGTGAGAACTCCAAACGGCAGCACTGAAGATGGGGATAAGAGTGCCTACACGTAGGGCTCTGGGGAGGATTAGGGGAGGTAATGTGGATGAAGCACTTAGCCTGGTACACGTTGGTGCCAGGTCAAGTCAGCCACTATGGGGTTCTTGCCGCCTTGTTTATCTGTTGGTGGCCCTTCCAGGTCAGCCATCTCCCTGCTGTGATGCACAGGTGACCAGCAGCATGTCCTTCAAAAACAAGCCCTTGCAAAGGTCTCCCACGGATCCCAGTGGAAACAACACCCTCCCTCCTGCTCCCAGGAACAAATACTCACAAAGTCATCAGACCACTGCTCCTCTTCATCAGCAGGGTTCTCTGCAATGGCATGTGGGAAGCAGAAGGAACAAGCGTAAATCTCAGCTGGCCAGCCCCACCGTGTCCACTACTAGCCTGCAGCTGCCTTCCTTGCCTTTGGGCTCCCTGGTCTTGTTCACTTGGCTTTGAACAGTTACTAGACTTATCTCGTGTTCATTCGCTTTCAACTCCTCTTTAGAAAAAAAAATCAGTTCTCAAATCATAAAGGTAAGTCCCACTGCGGCAGAGACATGGTACATCTGAACCTCATTTGTCTTTGTTAAGGAGCATTTTGGGGACTTTAGAATAACCCTGGAGACACCTGCAATTCATATCATGTTGCTTCTCAGGATTTCTATGAATCAGTACGCAGATGTAGTAGAAAGAGTACTGGAGAGGGAGTCACAATAGACCAAAATTCCCATGCAGGCTCTGCTCCTAACTAGTCAGAGAGCGATCAAGACAGCTAACTTCTCTGGGCCTCAATCTCAAGATCTGTAAGGTGACAGATCACTTCTGGGATTCTCTGTGGCCCTAAATTTCACTTTTTTACTGAAAAGATTTATCTGGTGCTTTAAAACTACATGCCAGGCAATATTTTCAGAGTAGTCTCTTAGAGATCTTATGAGGAAGCTGAGGCCCAGCGAAAATAAGTCATTTGCCCAAGGTCAGATAGCAAATAATAAAGCCAGGAGTTGAACCCTGCAGTTTGACTTCGAAGGGCATGCTGTGGGCTCCAGCACCATGCTACCTCACTGCCTCTGAACTCCAGAGTGTAGGCACTGTCCTTGGCAGGATCCCCAGGCAGGATGAAAATGGAAATAACGGTGTCAAGGAGCTTAGGTTCTTGAAGAATAAAATAGATCTGAATTATGGACAGTCAAGGAGAACATCTGATTCCCTTTTCTCCAAAACACATTTAGAGTTTGAGAAGCTTAGCATCCACCCCATCACATAAACTGACATTAGAGGGTAACTACAATTCGTTCAGCTCTACAGATCAACCAGGCACTGGTCCAGATGGCAGAGTGGCTCCTGCGACCCATCCAGGAAAGCTCCCAGCTCTTCTCCTAGCCCATTGAGCAGCCACGGGAGGGGGCCCAGTGGTTGGTCCCTGAACCCTCCAGAGCCTTGGTAGAACCTTTTCTTGCCATTTCTAGCCCCTGCAATGGCAGACCAAGGACTCCATCTCTAGGGGGACTCCGAAGAGAAAAAGGGAAAGGAACTGTAGAGAAAAAATGGGGGCCCAAAGGAAGGGTTTAGAGCAGCGTGGCCAGATCTTGGGTTATAGCAGCAACAGTGCCCTCTCTTGGAAACAACATGATAGGCACTAAGAAGGAGCTTTACTTTATGAGCCAAATAATAGGTCAAACTTTGACATTCACAGGAAATAATTCTTGTTAAGTAGTGATCTAGGCTAACTTATATCAAATTAGAGTATGCTGCAATCACCGGGGCTTTGCCAGAAACCTTAGAAGACTAGGTCAATAAGTCCTCTTCTCAATATACTAACACCTAGTACCGAGGTAGATATGTTTCTAATACCTTAAGTTTGGGTATAACCGAAGATCAGCACTTATGGTGGCAAGATGTTTTTGTTTCAGCCTTTAAAATAGAAACCTTTATAAAATACCTTTATAAAACACACCTCCCTACCTCATTGAGCTGTGTTTGCTGAGTCTTCTCTCAGGGAACTGAGGCCCATTTTCTGGCCCGTCACTCCTGAAAAGTACTTGCAGAAGCTAACTACTTTTCCTGTCCCAATTATCTTTCCTCTCCAACACACACTTCATACTATTTCTAGTGATTTCCTTAAAATAAAGTTTGAGCATGCAGCTCCTTTCCTCAAGAATCCTCAGCAGCTCCCTATGGAGTAAAGTCAAGGCTCTGAGTCCACACATTTTGACGCCTCCCCTTCCTGTCCCTCCCACGACTCCTCTTGCCATCTTCCGTGTTCACTCACAGTGATACTCGGCAGTGTGTTCCTCCCAGCCTGTACTTTTGATCATTCTCTGCTCTGCCTGGGCTATTTCCCCAGCCTGTCTTCCTTCTTTGCATGGAAATCCCTGTTATACCTCTGCCATAGGGTCTTCCCCAGTCCCTCGGGTTCTAATTATGACTCCTTCCTCTGGGCCGTCTTAGGGGCTGCTGGCACCTTGATGACACGGGTGGTCCATTCTGCCCTGTGCTATGATCATTTTTTGTGCCTCTCTGTACTGAAAAACAAGGCCTATTTAATTTATCTTTGTATCTGAATGGTATTTGGCATTTGTAATCCATGCAGTAATAAAAGTATGAAGCAACAGATGAGTTGAAGGAATGAGTATTAGGATACTAATAATAGATTCCATTTATTAAACACTTCCTATGTGCTCAGGGTTAGGATAAGTGTATTTTGCCAATTATCCTCAAAACAGAGCTTTGTGGTAGGTGCCGTCAAGATCTCAATTTTATAGTCAAGGAAACGGAAGCTAAGAGATGTGGCAAAACGTGTCTGAGGCCACATGGCTGGTGAGTGAGGGGGCGGGCTGGAAGCCAGGCTGTCTGTGTTGGTCACTATAGCTGAAATCCCATGTAAACTGCCTGGCCCTCTACTGAGCCTTCACATAAAAGAGAAACTAGAGTGGCCCAATCCAGGCATTGTAGAGACTGAGGCAGAGAAGAGAAAAAAGCATCACCACGTGGGAGAGGTTGCTAGATAGCACCCTTCTCTCCCCGAGCTACACCCATCTCCTGGTCCTACCAGCAACTCACAACATCCTGCTCTTGAAGTCATGGCCTGCAGGCCATTTTCCAAACTAAAATGCAGTATGCTCCAAAGTACTAGAGCCAAAGTATGGGGTGGTGGTCCAGCATCTCAGGACCTCCTAAAGTGGGTGGGTTATGGTTTTAGAACCAGTCTCTCCCAGTTCAAATTCTGGCTCTGCTCTTTACTACCTGCTTGGCAGAGGACCAGGACTTTAGCTGTTTAAAGCTCAATTTCTCAACTATGAAACCAGGGTAAGAATATCTCATGTGTTTATGAGAATCCAGTAATACAATACCCATGAGTGCTTCCCAAAACCTGGCACGCAGCAAATGCTGTGTTAATGGTAGTGTTGTCTTGGGTATTGACAATGTCTTAATAAACCCTCATAGCAACACCATTCTATTTCCCTCTAATGGCAACCACACAGTACGGCTACCATAAAGAAACGGGCCCAAGAGAGCCTCTAATATAGAGGGTGGCACTTTCAGGAGGGTAAGGGCAAGTTTAGTATGGGAAAGGCAGTTTCACTTTGGAAGGAAGGTTGCATGCCCCTGGCAGGAAGCTGAGATGCTGGTTGGGCCTCCTTATGAGGGAGAGCCTTTCCATTGGTCGTGTACCTGGTTTGGGGCTTATGTTCCACTTACAGAGTCACAATCCCATGCCACACAAGAGAGGGGCTCCTCCCCTTGCCAGGCTCAGGCTTTGTAATTCATGTGCCTCCCCCAACCTGTGGGCCCAGCAGCTGGCACTGTGAGGCACGTGGAAATGCCACAGTGGCCCCACATCAGTGTCCACTCCAGGGTTTGGAGCTTGGGCTCTGGGGTCAGCCTGCCAGTCAAAATCCTGATTCTTCTACTTGCTAGCAGCATGAACAGGTAAATTGCTTAACCTCTGAGCATCTGTTTTCTCACCACTGAAATGGATAGGATAAGTAAAGCCTGTGTCATAGGGCTTCATCAGAATGAAATGAAATAGCCCAGGGAAAGTGAGAAAGCCATCTGACATCACCCATTGAGTAAGAGCTCCGTGGATGCTGCTGGTCACTATTAATCTACTTTAATAATAGCCTGAAGGATAGATCAGCACTCTTATCTCCAATCTTTCAAGGGAAGTTATAAAAAATTTCTAGGTTCACAGGGTTTAGGGGCCAAAGCTGGGATTCTAACCAAGACTAGAGGACCCCAAAGTCCAAGATCTCACCCAGCCATGGTGGTAATAAACCTGGAGTCTAGAAGAACAGCTGTGTATCACACCGAGGACAATCCAGGGCAGTGTAGGCTTTCCTGACAAATGTCTCAACACCTGGAATCATGGACAGGTGCTGGGAAAGTTCTGCGAACGGTGCACTCAGCAAAAGCTGAGGGGTTGCATGAGGCTGTGTGGTGAAGGAGGGATTGAGCCAGGCCTTGAAGAATGGCCAGAATCCAAATGAGAGAATGAAGATGAAGGAGGGTGTCCCCCTTCCATCCCCTAAGGCTAGGGCCTGTGTGTCAGCCCCAGAAGCAGGGCTTAACTGATGGCTGGAAGGTGTATCCATAAGGCATAGCCATAAGGCATAGATATGCTGGAAAGAAAATGCTGTTCTGGAGAGTCTGAGGAGAAAATAAAGCCAGGTTGCTGCCAGCCAAAGGGGTGCTCCAGCCACTAAGGCCACTGTAGGCCCCAGTGACAAGCTGGAGGCAGGAAGGTCGATGAGGATGGTGTTTGAGCAGTTCAGGCATGAAGAGACAAAGGCCGAATCAGACTGGGGGGCTTGGGAATGGGAAGGGATGGTTGGAAAGTCAGTCAAAGAGTCAATGGTGAGAGCTTGAGTGAAGCGGTGAAGGCAAGGGTGGGCACGGAGCCTTTCTGTTCTGGGTCACGAGCAGCACCAGGGACTCTGGACATTGTGGGGCACCCTCCACGCTGTCTGTCTGACACACACACAGTTGTGGCCCCGATTCAGCTCTGGAGGCCATGCTCTGGGCCACTAGGCCTGCCAGCTTCTCCTCTTACCGAGCTGGTGGAAGGATGTGGGGAAGCCGTGGGATGGGTACAGTGCGATGCAGGAAGGAGAGAAGGAAGGAGCCTGGGTTAGATGTGGTGGTGGAGGCAGATGCAGGGGAGGAAGAGAAAGCAGAACTACAGAGGCCACGGGGGAGGCAGCCCATGGACAGTCACCCTGGGTGCCCCAAGAGGAGAAGGGGATGTGACCCCTTGAGGAGTGGATCTGAGCTGGCTAAGAGAGGGGATTTGCATCTAAATACTTCACATTTTAAAAAGTCCTTTTGTTTGCATGTCCCCTCATCCCTTCTCAGAGCCCTGTTAAGGGGGGGGGGGGGGGGTGGAGTCCTGGTTTGGCTGTATGACCTTGGGCAGCCTCATGGCCTATCTGTATGACCGGCCATACAGACATACATGACCGGTCATACATGCTGTCCATACAGACATACATGTCTATGTCACCTGGCCGTATGACCTTGGGTGGCCCCTTAGCCTGTCTGGTCTCCACTTAGCCCTCACACAAGAAGCCAGGGGTGAGTGGTCTTTATGGACTTTCCAGACTTTCCAATACCTTCAAGTCCAAGTTTCATTCCTCTAGTCTTAGTTCCATGAGGCGGGGCTGGTGGTGAATGCCGCTCTCCCAGTGTCAGCCTTGCTGGTACCACCAATCAGAGTGGAGACAGGGAGACAAAAAAAAAAAAAAAACCAAGTGAATGCTGGCTTCCGTAAGGACATGAGGGCAAGTGCAAAGCAATGTTATAGCTCACTTTGTTAGTGGATGGAGGTTTGCTATGCATTCCCTGTGCTTTTTCCAACCACCCCTGGGTAGTAGGGCCCCAGGGTCCAAGGAGAGAGGCCTTGTTCAGTTCTGGCCACTGAGGGGTGTGGAACGGCTGGTGGGGCTTTCCCTCCACAACAGTGGGACCTCAGGCAGATAGTGACCCATCGGCATCCTCATTTATTATTGGGTCCCCCACTAGTAATGAAGCACCTGAAGGTCAGAGGCTATATTTTGTTCCCCACTCCGTATCTAGTAGAGTGAGTGTCACACAGGATGTACTGTGTCATATTTGTCAAATGAGTCAAAGAACATGTAAAACAGCAGAAACACCTGGAGATAATGATTCCAGAGAAGAAACTATTCAAATGACCTAATTTCTTAATTTTATCCTTGGAGTTGCACAGAACAACTCGATCTCTGCTTTCTTGAATGTTTAAAAACTTGTGCTGTGTGGCCATGAGGACAGACTTAGGAAGCCACCAGGAAATGGACTGCATCTCTGTCCTGCCAGGGCTGTCTGTTTTTGACAGGACCAGAGGGGCTTGGGAAGTCATCACAGGAAATGTCCAAACAGAACATGGGTTTCATTTTTGGTGTGTGGCTGTGGTGGGGTCAGGGGTGAGCGCTGGGTTGGAGGTCAGGCTGCCGAACCTCTGGGGCTCCTTTTAGACCTGGGATTCCATGATTCCATAATTTTCCTATCAAAACTCAGGGTACTAAGCAGATGTTGTCTGCTTTCTTTTCCTTTTTAGAACTTGGGAGAGAAGGAGGAATTTCTTCTCTTTGGTTAACTAAGCAGCTCACTTGAGGTTTTTTTCCCCCCTTGGCTTTGATCAGGTAGATTTTAAAGATCAGAACAGGGTCTTTATTTTTTTATTTATTTTAATTTTTTTTTTCATTGCAAAGGAGTCTCCTGGTCAACTGTTGAGACTTGGTGACTGGCAAGATGAGGTCAGTAAGTACTCTGTAACCTAGCTACTTCTAGAAAGTAGTCCAACAGGTCAGTCACTAGACTTGATATGTTGGTCCGCATTTCTTAGTGTGATAAGATTTAATTAGTGCCTAGGAGGAACTCAACTGTCTGATTTATTGCTATCTTGATCAGTGACAGAAAAAAAACAACAGTAAGCATCCTTTAAGGTTGTGATTTGGTTTTAGCTGTCAGGGATAGAGGAAGAGACTTCAATGATGTCTGTAGACCTGTGGTTTTCATTAAGGGCTCTATAGGTCTGTTCATGTCCAGGAAATCTTTATATTTAAGCCAGTAGAAAGAGATTTTAGGCCTATCTTCCCAAGGAATTTCTTCTAGAGAAGGGCAGTATATTAGATAATTTATTTTGCTCACCACTGCCATAAACAACACCAATCTCAAGACTACCCTCCGCTGACAAAATTGATCCTAGTTGGACTGGGTGGAGGAGACGTCAGAGAGGACGGAGTAACCATGCACCATCACTAGATTATCCTCCTCCCACCCCAACCCCCAGTGACCTTCAAGTATCCATTTTCATAATTCTCTATCCAGGAAGCCTTCCCTTCCCCACTTCCTCCACACTCTTGACCTCAGATTAGATAAGACATTGCTGATGGACTTTCATAGAACTTTGTGCTTCCCCATCACCCTGAACTCTAATTGCTTTTGTACTATTGTATCTTTTTTCTTCACTGTAAACACTGTGAGTGTGGAGACTATATCTGTCCTGTTTAGCGCTGTGTCTCTACCTAAAACCGTGTATTTGCCCAGCACATGGAAGATACTTAATAAATGTTTGATAAATAGATGAGTGGATGGATGGATGGATGGATGGATGGATAGATGGATGGATGGAATACTACAGCTCCACTATAGTCAAATGCCTTAAAATTTTTAAATTAGGGTGGGCACTCTTATTTTCAAATGATTAGAACATAGTTCCCTTTTCAGGAAGTAAATATGAACATGAAATTAGTCAAGAGTCCAAGTATTTTAGAAATACTCTTACCTGAGGCATAATCTCTTTGAGGAACACTTGGAGGCGCTTTGACTTTCAGCCTATAGATAACAACCATTAGACAAATGGTCAGGACACTGTTGTCAGGACGACTGCTGTCAAGGCCCCAAACAGAAGCAGATATAGAGGTAACAGAGAGATAACTAATAGAATATTGGCTTCTTTTGGACCCATCTCATTGAAAGACTAAATGTATTGTAAATGGAGTGAAGCCATTAACCAGAGGTCTCCCATCTCCCCCATTTCTCCAGTGTGTAATGGGGCTGTCACTCAGCAACGGTGAAGTCCAGTGGTGGAAGGGTTCTGAGAGGTCAGAATACAAGCAAGCACAGAGTTTAGAGGTTCAAGGAAGAGAAATGCTGATTGGTTGATAGGGTGATAAGAGAAGATAGATTCTATTTGAATAAATAACTTAATAAATGCTTTAAATATCAAAAAAATATTAGCTGTAACAGAGCACTTGGGTTGTAGGTTGACTGAGATTATTTTGGCACTACTGAAAAGTGCCAAATAAATGAGTAGTGAGGGTCTCCAGGTTGGAGATTATGATATTCAGCTTATTTAGACACTGAACTGTTTCAAGCACTCTCAAAACTACTTTAGTATCTTTATGCATATATAAAATGTTTGAATATTCACAATCCTTCCCCCATCACCAAAAGAAGAAAATTAAAATTACATTTTAAAAATGTATCCCAATTTTTAGGCTTACTTAAGTTCTACAACACCTCTCATTCTATTATTTGAAATGGCTAAGTTTTCTAGTAAATTATTATTCTTAATAAGAGTAGCCCATTTTATTTAAGAATGATTTGCTTAATGAAATTTAAGGTATATATAAATAAAACCTATATCTAGTAGCCTTTATTTACTAAAACATCATGTCCCTTTTTAGAAGCAGGGAATAAGTTAACCATTACATGCAAAGCATATTTCATTTCTTGTGGAAAAAAAGCAATATAGAAATTCATGTCTGATTACGAAAAATTAGCCCAACAAATGAGAATTGTAATGTTTCAAAAATAACAATATTTATATTTGCATAGAAATTTTGCTTTTTGTTTCCCCAAAGGTTCTTAGGTCGATTATTTCATTCAATTCTCACAGCAAGCCAGCGTGAGCTGGGGAGATATTATAATTAGACTTCTGATGAGATCCAGATAGAAAGATTAGCCACAGTGTTATGGGGGGGAAAAAAGCACAAAAACAAACAAGGAATCACGGTGCCGGGTCTGTAATTGGACCAGTAAAATTTCAAAAAGCACGAACCATCCATTACCCATTATTGCCACTATTTCATAAGAGAAAAGAAAAGGTATTTTAATACCCAAAATGTTATCATCTCAGGATAAAGAACAGACTCAGGAAGGGGCTGGTGGTCACTGAACACCAACCAGGAATAAAAGCTGTGGTTTGGGTCTTACTTAGCAGCCGGCAGCTGCATGTCAACCCCCAACACTTCAAGGTCCTTATTTTCTCATTTGGCCATGGACCAGCAACAACTCTGTCACGGTCTTCTGTTAGGAAACCAGTGTGTTCAACCGTGCTTCCTCCTTTCAAGGTAGCACCTGTTGCCTGGCAACGAGCAAGAGTGTTAACAGCGGGTCACTCAGAACCAAAGGCCCACTGACTTCACCCAGGGTAACGACTATGGCAGCCATATTTTCCAAGCTGAGAGGAAACATGGTTTTTCAAATCAAAATGTATTTTGGGAACAATGAGCATAATGAAATAGGAACTGTCTGAAAAACTTTGAGCTCCATGGCTACTGTGAGTATGCCTGACCAGGGAAGAGAGAGACATTTTACACAGTGGCTTCATATTTTGAGAAAACTGTGTATTGTAAAACTGACAATGGGGATAATTAATCTAGAATCCCTAGCGATTAAAACAATGACTAGCAGGGCTCCCTCATCTCAATGAGATTTTGCATGTGTCAGAAATATTAAATGAGAATAATCACATACCTCACTCCTCCACGGGACAGAACATGAGGACAAATTTTCCTCTAGTAGATGCCCCACAAGCAGAAGACCATTTTAACTATTTTATGATAATGACTTATACATATTGAGACTCATTTGCATTTTGTAGTCTAAAAAACCATAAAACATGATTTCTTACTTTCAAGTTTAACAAAGACCAAAAAGAATGAAGACTCTTTGTTCCGAAGGCATAGGAAAATGAAATTTTATATACTATTAATGGTACAAAATTGCTGACAAGCAATTTGGTAATATCAATAAAAATTTCAAGGGCACAAATTTTTCCATTTCTAAATTTCATTTTAGGAATTTAGCTTTCTGGTACACTCAAAATCTATAAAAATTACTTATTGAAATGTTACTTATGACAGTTAAGCTGAAAGAAATGGCCACAAAATTTTTAGTGAACTTATCAAATTGCTCCCCCAAGAATATGCCAGTTTAAACTCCCACATCTCCTTCCCTTTAAAAAGTGTTCACTGATGCATAGCTGGTTAAATGAATGATAATATATTTATAGCAGACTATTAATCATCTGCTCAAAATGGAATATGCCTTATTTTTACATACTATCAAAGATGTCCATGATCTAGCATTAAGTAAAACCACTAAGCAAAATCACGTTGGTAGAATGGTTTATGAAGTGTGACGCCATTCATGATGAAAATGTATGTGTGTACAGGCATGTACTGTATCACATACATACAGATATATATATATATATATATATATATATATATATATATATATATATATCAGACTCACTCATGACAATGTTTGTTTCCCTGGAGTTGGTTGAGGTTGGGGATGTGGAGAACTGGGAGATTTTTCCTTCATGCAATTCTGAATGGTTTGATTTTTTTTTTCCTGGTGAATCTACTACTACTTTCATTTTCTAAATAAAAGAATTTAAAAGCTTAATGGGATACTATTTCCTCCTTCCTCTTTACTTAGATTTTGAGTGGCAAATACAGGTATGCACGATTTTTATCTTTTTTTTTTTTAAAAGCTTAAGAGTTTTTGATGTGCAGGAAGATTTGAAATTCTAGCTTTTCCTCTCTAAGTGCCAACTGAAAACACAATTTTAGGCTATAATTGAAAAAGCAAAAAATTGAAATATGGAAAACAGGTATAGCATGGATTGTGTTCTTAGAACTTCTCTTTTGGATTTCTCCAAGCGTGTCCTAGTGGACTTTAACTAAATAGTTATAGAAGCTGATTGTCCTGTTTCTAGAAAGGTCTTTGTTGACATTTGCTGGCACTTTGAGGGGGACAGCTCACTTTTACTGCAGTGAGAGGGAAAAGCAAAGTTCCCTGAGGATGACCCCATTCATTTGCCATGTTTCCTGAAGATGGATCTTACCACCATGGACTCCTGCCATGAGTAAGAAAGGGTTACATGTTAAAGAGGTTGCAACTCCTCACTTGGGTAACAAAGAACTTTGTTCTCTTCCACCTAGCACAGGCTGGAATAATGTGTGATTTATATAAATGAGTGCTTATATAGTGCTATGAAGTTTAACTTACTTTTTGATTTTGTTCATTATTCCACCTTCATTGTTCTTGATATCGTGGACCATCTTTTGAAGCTGCCTACAAGAAGCAAAATTAAACATAAAATACTAATAAGTAGGTCAATTTAGAAAAAGTCTTCTATCCTGGAATACAAAAAGAGAACTAAAGACCTATAATAAACCCCCAAACAGTGGGAATGGTATTATATTTAATCAAATTGGCTGTTTGCTACTTGAGTAAAGGGAAAGTATTCTTTTTTTATTAATTATTTTTATTAACATGTAATGTATTATTTGCCCCAGGGGTACAGGTCTCTGAATCATCAGTCTTACACATTTCACAGCACTCACCATAGCACGTTCCCTCCCAATGTCCATAACAACCACCCTCTCCATACCTCTCCTCCCCCTAGCAACCCCCAGTTTGTTTTGTGAGATTAAGAGCGACTTATGGTTTGTCTGAGGGTAAGTATTCTATAAGGAACATGGTCATTGGGCATATCCCTATCCCTATCCCCGTCCCTGTCTATTGGATGTCTGGGCCAGGCTCAGAAGAGACATTTTGATTTTCAGATCTGTCTATTCTGAGGACACACATGAGGCAAAACCCTCTGAAAAACCTCACTGTTCACCACTGAGTGTCCTTAGACGATTCACATTGCAAAATGGAGTGACCTTATGTGGGCTAAAATCAGGTCCACGAATTTTTTTTGTTTGTTTGTTAACTTCACTAGGTAGAATCCGGGAAAACTGTCACAAAAAAGTTGTACATACACAGAAGCCATAAAGAAAATGATTAATGAATCTGACTGCATGTACATTTGGAAACCCTGTAGAACAAAAAATAATATGCACAAAATCAAAAGATAAATGACGCACCAGAAGAAATATTTACGACACAATAATAATAATGACTCATGTTCTGATTGACAAATCTTATGACTCTGCAAAATATTATTAATAATTCAATAGGAAATGGGCAAAAGATGCAAACACATGGCGAACAGAAAAGTGTGAGTGACTAACAGACTAATAAAAAGATATTTAACATTACTTATATCTAAAGAAATCTAAATTGAAACAACAGTGCGGTATGTTTGGCTCATCAGACTGGCAGAACGTAACTCGATAATACCCTGGGTAGATGGGAGTACAAAAATACAGATATTCTTGGGAATGCACATTGTTACAATCAATATCTATTAAATTTTAAAACCTCCATGCCTTTTGACTCAGAAATTCTGCTGCTAGGAACTTGCCCTTATAAACATGGTCATAAAACCATACCATTATGTACATATAAGCATTTTGCCTAATAGCCCTAACCCTTCCTGCCTTCCCACTAAAAAACCTGGAAACAACCTAAATGCCCATCAATCATTAAAAGGGAACTAGTTACACAAACTGATAAAGCCATACAATGGAATGCCATAGGCCCTTAAAAAACAAAAAGAAAGAAAAAAAAAGAAACACACACCTGCATTGCTGACACATAAAAATCTCCAACACAGATTAAGTTTTAAAAAAATGGTAAAGGAGAAAAAAGAAAAAAAAGGAAGAAAGGAAGTGAAGTTCAGAACAATGTGTGTACCACATATTTTTTCTGTGGAATGAGAAAGGACACGTATATTCCTATAAGCCAGTACACGTGTAGCTTTTTAGAGGGATATGCAAGCAGTTATTCAAAGACTGTTTTCAAAGGCAACAGAGCATTCTCATATGAATTAGGAAAAGGTACCCCTTTCTTCTGGGTGGACACCTGCACAGTGGCGGGGCACACAGCCTGGCAAGCAGTCAAGGAATAGATTTCAGCCTCTACATGTCATCAGAGCTGGGTGTGGAGTGAAAGCAGAAGGCTCGACTGGGGATGGGGGCTTCCGTTTTGTAAAAAAGAGACTTTCTTATTATAATGAAGATTTTTCTATATTATTTGAATGTTCATAGCTTGTACAGATATCATTTCTATTATCTGTTTTATATACATATGTAGAGAAAAATGTTAACAGGGTCAGAGTATAGGGCCATGGTTTTTTTCCTTCATGATAACTTTCTGACTTTAAAAAACATATAAATATATTACTTATATTTAAATATATTTACATGTAAAAATACGTTCTACATTATGTGCAAAATATATGTTTATATTTTATGTTGTATATAAATAATGATGTATATAAATATATAAAATATATATTTCTTATTTATATATATACATAAATTATGTATATATAATTTCACACAGTTCTGTCCTCAAAGAGTAAGACAGTTGAAGTCACTTTTCAGGCAAGCCTTTCCTTTTTTCTGAAGAAACCATTTGACTGGGCCTTATACTTAACAAAATGTAAATTTTGCATATAGCCATTGTTCTTGGAGAAAATTGTGATTTCCTATAAACCTGATCACAGATTTCTCTAATTCTGGGAGCTAGGCATTGTGTTACAGGCAATATGAAGATTGGGCACAATTAAGCTTGGTGGAGGTCTATGAAACCCTGTTGACTGGAGGGAATCTGGAGGAATATTCTCTGGCTCTTCATGGATTTAGGACGCATTTGTTGCGAAGTCCTGCAGTGTGGGTAGAGCAGGTTAGAGCATGAGCGGAAGCTTGCTGGAGGAGCTCTGCATGGTGTCTACTGCTAAGTGTTAATTTAAGACTCATCAAGGCTGATGATCCACTGCAGTTGTTTACTGAGAGGTGTTGGGCACCAAGGGGTGGGGTGAGATTTACTGTGTAGGGATCGTCCCTCCTACCCTCAACCATTTTGGGAAAAGGAAGATTCTCAAATAAAGAATGGGAACTTGCACTGGGGATTCTGGGGAGCTCCCACCCCTTCCAGGTCAAATGACAGGAGCTAATATTGAGAGCACAGACAAACCTGAGGGATATTCATTGGTGGGCAGGTGGGGAGGGATGCAAGAGTGGCGTGTTGGCTGGAACCTGAGGCTGGGTCTGAGTTCCAGCTCTAAGTAGAGCCCTAACTGCCACCATCACTAGCCATTTGCCGTGAGAGAATTCCTCTCCATTGCCCCCCGAATGTTCAGTGGTATCCGGTTTGTCATTGCACCATGGCCTCGGCCGGCTGTGGGGAAAGGTGTGTTCCATTGACTTGAAGGAGCAAAGCGCAAAGGGAAGACAGGCTGGAGGGTTGTGCAGAAGGATAAGAGAAATTTCTTTTAGGACAACTTTAGGCTGCATCTTCGGGCATTGCCTACAAAACTGGGGGATCCACTGAGGGGCCCAGGTCGGGATGTGGGAAGAGGTCGGTGCCAAGTGGTTATCTGGAAATGAGAAATGAGGAAATGAGACCACATTTTGTATCCCCAGTTAGGTAGGCTGTGCTCACTAATTCCATTCCTGTGAGAACTCAGCAAAGCCCCAGGCTCAGCAGCAGAGAGGATGGATGAGGGAGAAGGGGGACCACCTGCCCATCTGAGACACACCGAGGCTCCCTAGAGCTGGACCTCTGAGTTGCCTCAGAATGCCACAGGATTCCAGATTTTGTTCACATATATCCTAGGCCCAACTCCTATCTCCTTTTCCTGTAGAACTCTAGGGAATCTCTGAGACAGAGGAATGAGGGAAAATGGAAAAGAGGGCTGGGCATGGAGAGAAGGAGAGAGGAGTTGGAATGGTTTGACTGGGAGGCAATTTAATAATTTCCAGTGCAGAGCAGATGGCAACTCTGGCTATAAGCTGACTGTAACTGAACAGAACAGCTTCAGGCTGAATTAATCCTTAACCAGGTTCAAGGACAAAACGAGCCAGAGTAAAGGATGTTCTCTGAAGTTTGTCAAGAACCAGACACAGAGTAAGGGGGAGCCCGGGGGCTGATCTGTATAAGCAGTTTTGCTGCAAGTGGAGATAAACAGATGTAAACTGTTGCAAGAGCCTGATGTAATTTTGCTCAACTTGGTACTTGATGCTTCTTGGCCTTTCCTAAATTTCTTTCCACTATAGGCTATTAAAATAATTATAATTATAATATGTAATTATGGCACATTGTTGAATTGGTTCATAAACTATACACTTTGTATGCAAAATTTTTCTTTTCCCTCTGCCTCTCGTTCACACAAATTCTTATGCCCATGGACTGCTCAGTTATAGCCACCCAGCTTCTGTGACCTGGAAAAACACAGTATCCCCCAAACCAAGATGTGATGATACTCTCATTTCATTTTATCAACTATTCAAACACTGTCTAATGCACAGCTTTCCTCCTCTCTGGCATCAACTGTCCCACTTTGGAGCACTTTTTTGCGCTACTACAACATAAAGCATATGCGAAAGGAATACACAGCTGGACTATTCCCAGATTTAAATACCAGCTGTCTCACTGTGGTACGTCAGGTGTAGGTGGAAAATAAGCATAAAGCAGCTTCTTTTTGAATAGTCCTTTAAGAGATCTCCTTCCATGGATGGCAGAAGGATACAGGATCACAATTTAATTTTTAAAATTGTGAAGACACAGCCATGTTCACGTAACAAAATAAAATGAAGAACAAAACTTATCTCATATATGTTTTAAGAAATACTAATATGGCAATCTCTACTGAAATACCATCAGCATTTTTCACAGAGCTAGAACAAACAATTCTAAAGTTTGTATGGAACCAGAAAAGACCCTGAATAGCTAAAGGAAAATTGAAAAGAAAAGCAAAGCAGGAGGCATCACAATTCTGGACTCCAAGCTGTATGACAAAGCTGTAATCATGAAGATGGCATGGTACTAGCAAAAAACAGACACATAGAACCCATAAATGGACCCATAACTATAGGAATAACCAAACGTCAACAAAACAGGAAAGAATATCCAATGGAAAAAAGACAGTCTTTTCAACAAACAGTGTTGGGAATACTGGACAGCCACATGTAGAAGAATGAAACTGGACTACTTTCTCACATCATACACAAAAATAAAGTAAAAATGGTCGAAAGACCTAAATGTTAGACAGTAATCCAACAAAATCTTCGAGGAGAACACAGGCAGCAACCGCTTTGACCTCAGCCACAGCAACTTCTTACTAGACACATCTCCAAAGGCAAGAGAAACAAAAGCAAAAATAAACTATTAGGATTTCATCAAGATAAAAAGCTTCTGCATAGCAAAGGGAACAGTCAACAAAACTAATAGGCAACCCATGGAATGGGAGAAGGTATCTGCAAATGACATATCAGATAAAGGACTAATATCCGAAATCTATAAAGAATTTATCAAACTCAAGACCCCCAAAATAAATAATCCAGTCAAGAAATGAGCAGAAGACATGAACACACATTTTTCCAAAGAAAACATACAAATGGCCAATAGACACATGAAAAAATGCTCAACATCACTCATTATCAGAGAAATACAAATCAAAATCACAATCACAATGAGATATAACCTCACACCAGTCAGAATGGCTAAAATTAACATCTCAGGAAACATCAAATGTTGTCAAGGGTGTGGAAAAAGGGAACCCTCTTACATTGTTGGTGGGAATGGAAGCTGGTGCAGCCACTGTGGAAGACAATATGGAGGTTTCTCAAAAAGTTAAAAATAGGGGTGGCTGGGTTACTCAGTGGGTTAAGCCTCTGCCTTCGGCTCAGGTCATGATATCAGGGTCCTGGGATTGAGCCCCACATTGGGCTCTCTGCTCAGCAGGGAGCCTGCTTCCTCCTCTCTCTCTGCCTGCCTCTCTGCCTACTTGTGATCTTTCTCTCTGTCAAATAAATAAATAAAAACTTAAAAAAAAAATTAAAAATAGAGCTACTCTATGACCCAGCAACCACACTATTAGGTATTTATCCAGAGGATATAAACATAATAATTCAAAGGGATACACGTGCACCCCAATGATTACAGCATCAATGTCCACAATTGCCAACTATGAAAAGAGCCGAGGTATTCATAAACAGATGAATGAATAAAGAAGATGTGGTATATATATGCAATGGAATATTACTCAGCCATCTAAAAGAATGAAATCTTTCCATTTGCAATGATGTGAATGGAACTAGAGGGTATTGTGCTAAGTGAAATAAGCTGATCGGAGAAAGACACCATATAATTTCACTCATACATGGAATTAAGAAACAAAGCAGACAAACATAAGGGAAGGGAAGGAAGAATAAAATAAGGGAGGCAAATCATAAGAGATTTTAAACTATAGGAAACAAACTGAGGGTTGCTGGAGGGGAGGTGGATGGGAGATGGGGTAACTGGATGTTGGGGATTAAGGAGGACACTTGATGGGAGGAGCACTGGGTGTTATATGCAACTGATGAATCAGTAAATTCTACCCCTTAAACTAGAACTAACTTGAATTTGGGGAAAAAATTGGGGGGAAAAAAAGACTTTAAAACATATTTTTAAGCAGCCTGGCACTTGAGCATTTTAAAATGGTGAGCAGATCACACAAATAATTGTAATTATTATTACTCGTAGAAACCAAATAAAATTATACATTCACTCCTTTGTTACAGATTTAAAATTTTTTTTGAATCTTTTGTATTAATGTCAACAAGCTTAGCTTTTAACAACACCCTAAAGTACCATGCCCCAGGCTAAGCCTGGATCTTAAAAGATTTAGATCTCTTGTGTTCTGAGTTGGACAAATAGTTATTTGAAAGTAACCAGCAACTTTTCGCCTCCAAAGAGGGCCCTTCTCAACTTCAACTGCATCTGCCCAAGGGCTATTGATAGGCAGAAGGTGGGCCCCGCCCCCAGATGTTCTGATTGGGTAGGTCCAGAGTGGGTCGGATAATTTGCATTTCCAACCATTTGCGTGGGGCAGACTTCACCGGTCAGGAGAACCACCCTCCACGCCTTTTTGTGCTGTGGGCCTTTCAGTTGCACCTGAGTTAAGCAAATTGATGCTTTGGGAAAACTCAAGTTCTCCAGAATGCCAGTGCAAAGTTCCAGACAGTGAAGCTGAGCAGTCAGTTCAACAACCTCACTGGGGCGTTGGTTTTCCTGGGCTGTGCCTCCTTTGTGGGTCTCTTGAGTTTCCTCCATGTGGATTTGGACTACCCACTACCTGTATATTTTTATTCATTTTAGACTCATGTGCTTTCTTGAGCCACAGTCTGCTGAAGCAGCAGAGTGGTGATGAAAGGTGGGGGTGGTGGTGAAGGGTGAACATGACCCCCCCTTCCTTTGCAACAATGGAAAAACGGACTGGGCCTGCTTGGTGCAGAGCTATATGGTCAGGACCATTTGGTGACGTTAGGACTAAGACATGACCATATCCCTGTCTGTGGGAAATGGGCTGTCACTCAGCCTGAAAAGACTTCTCTAGGAGAGGAAGCAAGGAAGATGAACAGGTGGTGGGCAAGACTTGGGCTTTGCTACCTGGATGTTTCCCATCTTCCTGGGGCCTTCTGGTTGTTGGTCCCTCCACAGGTCGACCTCTAGAAGGATTTCTACAGTCTAGAGGTGGGCGGGCTCTTGGAATGGTCTATGGCTGGGAACAAAGCTTGGAAGACAAAGATAGATCCAGGATGCTGTGCAAATCCTTGTCCAGTAACAAATATAAATCATTCTCTGTGTTGTGCTTCCTTCTGTTATTCTCCAAATCTCAGCAGATACTTACTACATGTTAGTAACTCTGTTGGGTTGTGCGGAAATGAGGAAAGGGTCTGTGGCCAAAGGTGGAAAGAGCCTTAGAAATCTACATGGAGGCTGAAGGATGCCAGCTGCACCACAGCTGGGGGATGGGGAAGTGGTGGGAGGAGTTAAGGGAAATGGCTCCAGGAACATGGGTTCATGGATCTGGAGACAAGCAAGAGCCAGGATGGGGCAGTGTGAGATGTGTAAGCAGCCTGGGGACTCGCAGAATGCCAGTGGCAGGAAATCCAGTAAAAGTGGGATTAGGGGTACTGTATTTTGAATGGCGAAAAGGAATGTGACCTTTTTTTGTTTGGAGTCCCACGTAAGTTAAGTAGTAGCTGGTTACCCAGGTTGTAGAGTTTTTAATTTTGTAACTTCATTCCTGATAAAAAATGTAATATATGCTAAGTGAATCGATCCTGAAAGGCTGAAAGGGCTACATATTGTATGATTCCAACTGGAATCTGGAAAAGGCAAAAACTATGGAAACAATAGAAAGATCAGTTGCTGTCATGAGTTGGGGAGGAGGAAGGGAAAGATGAATAGGTGGAACAGGGGATTTTCGGGGCAGTGAAACTATTTTTGTATGATACAATTATGGTGGCTACAGGTCACAGGTGTTCATTGTATCAAACTTTGGAAATAATACTTAAAATGTCACTCTTAATTCCAACTTCTGCTATTAACATTTAATTGAACAGCCTTCCAATGTTTTGCTACACATGTATAGTAGGTATAGATTTTACATAATTAAGATCATACATGGCATTTCATAATCTGCATTATCCACTCGTATCTCAAACATTTTCGTAAGTGAGCATGATCTTGAGGCTTTGTCTACTTAGTCACCAAGTCTTTACCTGTACCTTTCCTCCCCCTGCAAACAGAGGGGCTTTTAATGAGCCAAAACTCCAATCTGGGTGGGTATGACAGGGAGCAGTGAAATGTCAGGACCCCTATACTTGAGGGAGGGGAGAGAGAAGAACCAGACCTGACCTGAGCAGACCAGGATCAAGAGTGTGGATCAAGAAGATCTGCTGGAGGCCTTGTTTCTGGGGGCCTTGGATTAGGGGGTTGGGTCCAAGGGGCAGGAGAGAGTCCCTCTCCGCTTCCTGCCCGTTCCTTCAAAGCCAGGTTACTCTCTAAAACAGTTGTTTTCTCAAGGATGGCCTGAAGACTACGCCACACTAGCACCTGTAAATGAAGATATTTACCTCTCAGGGTTGCTGTGAAGAGAATAGATAATAAATGTAAAGTGCTTGCCCACGCAGGCCGTTTCAATTCATCGGGTCTTTTCAGTTCACTGTAGCGGCTCTTCTTGCAGAAGACCCCGGGGGGCTGGTTTGGACCAGGAACAAAACTCCTTTCAGTGATGTGCGTTAGGGAGGGGAAGGGGGAGCCTTCCCACCGGGATTGATCTCAAGGCCCAAAGGTGTTCCAGGACTGGGTTTGGTTATGGGGTGTCTCTGTTATTGTTGTTGTTTTGTGGGTTTTGGGGGGGAGGGTGATGGGTGGTGGCGGGAAGGGTTGGCTGAGAACAGCCCCCAGCCTGGCATGGCTGATTGGTACCAACATGTGAGACTCACCCACTAATCACAGTTCTGCATATAATGGGGTATTTATGGGCCCTGACATGGGTGGCATTTTGATCTCTAACCTACAAAAATACCTTTGCAAAAAGATGAATTATTTTGGGTTCTTAGGCTACCTTTAGTACTAACAAATGCTTCCATATACTCAGCTGTATTCAAGGGTAAGAAGAGAGCATTTTAATCAAAAGTACTGTGGTTGCCAAAAAATTAAATTAAATTAAAAACAAAAATTCAGATTGCTGGACCCTCAACCATCTCAATGAAATAAAAATCCCAGGTGGGGCCCAGCAATCTGCATTTTACAAACTTCTAGGGACTGGTGATTCTCATGCACACAGGAGGCTGAGAGAACCTTTATTAAAAGAAGTAAAGCGGGTTTATCTGCTTCTAGGCCAGGCTTAATTGCAAAGAGCATAAGAGAAATCCCCCCCTCCCCACCCCCAACCTCCAAGGAATTTTCCCACCTGACTCCTTGCCTGAAATATCTTTACTCCATAATGGGATGCTGAAGGCTTACACAGACACTCTCTCTCCCCAGGAAACTACCATACGCAAATAGGAGTTTTAGTCAGTGGTGTGATGTCTGCTCTTAATAGGGAGAGAGAGCAGAAAGAATGAGCCGTGGGTGCTGACGACCAGGTTTTTACCTTCGTGGATGCTCAGATCAATACAAATCTGATACAGAGTTACTTTCTATCTGTCTGCCTGGCAACCTGGCATCAGAGTGGGGACTCCAGCTCTAAGAGCTGAACACAAACAGCCCAGCCTTTTTCACTGAGTATTTTTTTTGAATTGAAGGTCAGAGATTACATCAATGGGCAGTGTCTATACATCTTCTTCTTGGAGGATGATGAGGAGGAGAGCGTCTTGATTTTGGCTACACATTAGAGTCAGTTAGGGTGCTTTTAATACTCTTCATACCCAAACCTCCCCCCGCCCCATGGTGGTTGGCTCTCAGGTGATTCTGATGTGTGGCCAAGGTCGAGGACCACTGGCAGTGTTATCATTTGTAGATTGTGCAGGGAAGATGCACCAGCTAAGACAGCATGAGGAGAGGAATCCACAGATGCTGACTGCCCTTCAGAAAGGTGTCTGCAGGCTGAGAGCAGCCCCAGGATGTGGAAGGACAGAACAGATGCAGGAAGGGTAGACTGGTGGACTGGATGCAAGGCTCCATCAGCACCAAAGGACCACTGGGAAGGCAGCTGCACATGGATAGTTTGGCCAAATCACCGAAAACTATACCTTTCCAATAATTTTTATTAAACACAGGAGATGACTTAAAGGGTGGTACTATCTCCAAGAAGTCTGTTTTTTGAAATTTATTAGAAAAAAAAATAAAAGGATCAGAAAACATCTTACTTTCCTTTTAGCTCCTTAATGCATTCACAGAGGATTGTGAAAGGCAGGTTTTAGAGGGGTTTTGCACTTCCATCTCTCCAGGAAAGGTGGAATGCAAAGCCGTGTTCATCAGAGGAAAATCCTTGCTTAATCTGGATTTAGGAATGGATTAAAGGAGGGTCTCAGGACAAAAGAGACTCTTTGCAAACAAAAACAGCAGATAAATCCTTCCTTCTTCCTCTCCAAATCTTAACCAAGGATGGGGCTGGAGTTTTATGTTTTCAGTATCAGTGGGGCTGGTCCTCTGTGTGTGAGGGCTTGTCGGGCCCTTCTCAGTTCCCATTCCTAAACCCCAGCTTGCACCAGGCCACACCCTCCTCAAGAGCCTGCAGAAGCTCCTTGGGTCTCGGGAATGAATAATCCTGCCCTTTTCTGTTGGCTCAAAGTTACTCACTCATTGGGAGCTCCTGGCACTCTACTGATGGCTGGCTCTTTCCTGTGAATTAGCTACATCTACTTGGTTTGGTACCTTAGAAATCTGTGCTCTCCACACAACGGGCCAGTACCTCCAAAATATATGTTCCTAAAATCATTCTGGAGTAGCAATCTCTCTAACATTTTTTTTAATATACATATAGAAGAGAAGAAAACATCTGCTCTCTTAACTACTGTACACAATGAATGAATTTTTAAAAACATAACCATCATCATCGGGTCTGCTGATCCTTTGTCTTTCGCCTTTCTAAGCTGTTTAAATGATCTATCATTGACTCAGAATTTCTTCTTAGGATGCTACTCATCGTTTCTATAGTACATTTTATTTTTTGCTGTTAAAATTTCAACACAAGCATATTATAAAAAGTTGAAGGTTTCTGATAAGGAAGAGAATAAGAAGACAACAGAATTTATAATCTGGTACCCTTGGATCCTCAGGCTTGAAACCTCTGGGCTTTTTTTGGACCCTTTTGTTTCTGTCTGACTGTTCATCTCCCATCATCAGTTGTATCAGTTCACCTCTAGATGACCTTATCTGTCTGTCTCTTCATGCCTGCCCCTGCGGTCACAGCCACTGTGATCCCGTGGCAATGATGATGCCCGTGGCTGCCCCACTGGTCTCCCTCCATTTCTCCCTTCCTCTAAATGCATTTTCTTAAATTGCCCTTCTTCATCATGGTGCCCCAAGATGCCCCACTTCAAGGTCTCCCCAATTCCCGCATGATAAAGTATGAACTCATTTGCTTGGCATTCAAAGGCCTTCACAATTTGGACGCAACCAGCCATTTTTACACCTAATTAACCCAATGCTATGAACCCACAATTGTTCTCATTCCATCCCCTCAGCCCAAGGCCCAGCTTAAGGGGCTCCTTCCCCCTTCCAGATAATTTCTTGGGCACAGGAAGGAGGCCGTGTAGGACCGGAGTCCAAAGGGGTGGATTCTACTCCAGTTGCTGCTGATTCCTGGCTGTGCCCATCACAGCAATTCTTGCTGTCACTCAGTGCCTCATTTTCTCTTGTAAACTGAGATGACCAGATTACATGGATGCCCAGGTCTTCCACAGCTCTGTATTCTATTTCTATATATGCTGGATTTATAACACTTCTGGCATCATGGGTGCTATATTTAGATTTGTAAATTCAGCAGCCCAGCGGGCTTCTTCCTTCTAGAAAGTGAGTCCGAGCTGGAGATGGCACAGAAGTTTTGGCAGCCCCTTCCATGGTAGAGGAAGCCTCCCAAGGCTGAGTTAGCACCCCTGCCCCATTTCACAAATATAGACCCCTAGGCCCAGAGAGATCATGATACTTGTTTCAGACTACATAGCTTGGGAACCCTGACTCCTAGGTTTGCCTATCATTAAGGTAGTCACAGTTATTGGGCAGTGGAAGAGACTTTAGGAATATCCTGGGTCAATCCCCTCTTGTTATAAGGGAGGAAACTAAGTTCTAAGAGAAATGTTGCCTTGCCCCAAGATTGATTAGGTAAAGATTCCCCCAGTTCTTTCCATCACACCCTGTTCCCCTTCCCTTTCCACACACTGCTTGAGGGTCCTGCTGGAGGCTCAGCTTTTCCATGGCAGAGACTGTTCTACCTTCTTGGGCCATAACGCACAGCCCATGGTTACAGTCCCAGCCTGGGGAGCCGTGCAGGTGGTCAGACTCCACAATGGCAGGAGAAGCCAGTGTTTAGTGAGCATGTGTTATGAGCCAGGTGCTTTGCATGCACTACCTCAGTTAACCCTCACAACGCTGTGACTTGGGTCCTTTTATTATCCTCATTGTTTACTGTGATGAAAAAATAAAATGTATCATCTTAATTACCTCTAAGTGTCTAGATCCCCAGTGTATTCACATACACATTGTATATTCACATTGCTGTGATGATCTCAGTTTTTTAAGTGAGAAAATATTTGCTCAGAGAAGTTAAGTAATTTGCCCCAGGTCCTACACTTAGTAAATGAGAGCTGGGATTCAAACCAGGGCTTTTGATCCCAGGGCCCAAGCTCCCACCCAGCCCTGGATAACCTGTGCTGGCTGATTTCAGCTTGACGCCTTCCCCAGGCAGGTGACGGGCTTCAGCGTGCCTCTTTGGGCACTTCTGTCTCTCTGTCCCTAGAGAATGAAATGCCAACTGAATATTACCCCCACCTTAAAAGACCACCAGAGACATGAGTCAAAGCCAAGTAGCAAGGGTCGTTTATTTACAGGTTCGAACCTGGACCTCTGCGCCGCTCGTTGCAAGAAGACCTCCAATTCTGCTACCAATGAAGCAGATTTTACTGGGGACACATGTGCCCCACTACTGCCCTGCTGCTGGTCCCCAAGAGTTGACTTGTTGCCAGAGGGCAACACAGGCTCCTAGGGATCTTTTCTGTCTTTAGGGAGGGGCAGAGAACAAAGAGGAAGGGAAAGAGTAGTGCAGACAGGTTAGGGGAGGGTGGGAATGTGGTCAGGGGCCCTCTGGGGTCTGGGACCTGTCGAGAAGCAGAGTGGCTGGACTCATGGAGAGAGACCTGAACACCATGTCCCCATGCATCCCTTCTTAGCACCCTAGTCAGAATCACCTAGGAGCTCTGGAGTGGAGTACTGCGTGCCCCTGCCTGTGAGCACCTCACTGTCAGACTTCTTAACTGCCCAATAACTAGAGAAAGTAACTTCAAGTTTCCCCAAACACTCTACCATCTCTTTCCTTCTTTTTCCTACAGAGATCTGCAAGTATTTTGTGGTTGTCTTTGGCATGTCTGAACTGCTGGTCTGGGTTATAAGAAGACACAAACTGGGCTGACTTGGCATAAGCAGGAGTAGGGATGATCCTACTGATACCCTGAATCCTTAAAAAAAAAAAAAAATCCTGGCACTCTCTCTTCTATCAGAGACAGCTAGGCGTGGGATGCCGCATCCTGAGAGTGCTGAGATGGCAAAGAAAAGATGCTAAACTAGTTTTAAAAAGTTCTTAGAAGATTTTCCACTTAGTGTGACAGTAGAATCTGTCACAGCTCTTCCCTCTCCCTGGTTTTCGGGGCCTCCAAGGATGCAGCCCTTTCCTTCCTCTGGGCCTCGAGGCAGACTTGCTGGTCCCTGCGCTCAGCCAGTCGTGGAGCAGGGACGGGTTAAGTAAAGTGATATCTCTTTCCCAAAATGATACACAAGCAAATTACAAAACCCCAAAAAGTTCCAGGAGGCTCCTGTATCCACAGATGACAGACTATCAGTTTGGGAGAGTCCCCAGAGGTCATGTTATTTAATCCTGTCATGGTGCTCAGCTTTGGTACGCTCTTGGTTCTAACACGGCGTACACGGTGGAAATTTTGCTATGTTCATGGTCTCTCCTTCACCAGCATGAAAATTACCATGTGGAACTGATGACTCCCAAACAATAAATTTGTAAGACGATATGATGCGTAATTTTAATCACGATTCAGAAAATGCTGAAAAGGTAAGCCTACGTGATACTAGAGAAGGAATGTGTTTTTCAGAATTTGAGCTTGTGGAGCACCTGGGTTGCTCAGTGGGTTAAAGACTCTGCTTTCGACTCAGGTCATGGTCTCAGGGTCCTGGGATCTAGCCCCATGTCAGACTCTCTGCTCAGAGGGAGCTTGCTTCCTACTGCCCGCACCCCTCCCCCGCCTCTCTGCCTACTTGTGATCTCTGTCGAGTAAATAAATAAAATTTTTTAAAAAATAGAATTTGGGCTTGTTCCTTTAAAGATCAACCTTAATGGGGGGAAAATGCATGTCTACGTGGTAGAATATAATATTGCCACCCACTTTTCTGGGCATCCATTTCAATAGCTAAAAGCAACGATATTTTCAGGGAGTAAAGAGTGATTTTGAGGAACAGTATTTCCAATACCTTGAAAAAATTACTCAGTTAAGCTCATTTCACTGAGATCTGAGTAAAAAGAGATATTGGGGACTATCAGGTGTAGGGATTGAAGTGGAAAGAATCATTGCAATTTTTAAAAACCATCCAGAAATGCTTATTCATAATACATTAAAAAACACTTTGAAACCGTATCTAATTTGTCAAACAAAAATATGATCGTGGGTCCCCGAAATATAATATTTTATGGTAGGTATGGGAAATAACTTCATTATCAGTTTTCTTATTGCAATAAGATACACCTAATGTAAAATTCACCATTTCAGCCACTTCAAAGTGTATAAGGCAGCAACCTTCAGGAAGTTCACAACACTCACAACCACCATCACTGTCTAGTTGCCAAAGGTTTGCATCACCCCAAAAGGAAACCTCATGCATGTAAAATGGTCAGTAGCAGCTTCTTTCTTTTCTTTTCTTTTCTTTTTTTTGTTTTTTAAAGATTTTATTTATTTGTCAGAAAGAGAGCGAGCACACAAGCAGGGGGAGTGGTGGGCAGAGAGGCAGAGGGAAAAACAAGCTCCTTGCTCAGCAGGACTCAATCCCAGGACCCTGGGATCACGACCTGAACTGAAGGCAGATGCTAAACAGACTGAGCCACCCAGGTGCCCCTCATTAGCAGTTTGAAAGCAGATTTTCCCCTATTGTATTTGGAGGTATTTGCCTAAATTGCTCTTGTTTTAATCATGCTGAGAGGCTGTTTTCAGCATTTATCAGGTATATTAGGCCCAGTCTTCTGTAACTAGTTTGCAAATGTGATCATTTTTTAATATGGAGATGATAGGAAATGAAAAGACCTTCTATTGCAAAGAAAAAAAAAAAAAAGAACTTTGACCCTGAAAAGGCTATAAAGACAGTGTAAAAGGCAAAATAGTCACACAGACATCAAGGTGCCAGTTTTTCAAGGATTTTGTATTACATTTGGCATTTTCTTTTTGAAAGTATATTTCTCCTGTTTGTATTTTACTCTATCACAGTGATTTGCACTAGAATAAAATGACTGTCTCCTTCCTGTGGGGGATTGACTGTGCACATTCCGCAAGTCTCACGTGCTTAAGAGATGATTCGTCTACCTTCAGCTTTTTATACTTTGAACTTAGTGAAGTTAAAAAGTCAATAACAAAAACAACAAATTGGATGGGGAGGAACACTTCTTTCCACCTTTGAGCTCAGGTCTGCACCCTCCAGGGAGCACTCTTAGCCACAGACCTCCAAGCCCCAGCTCCCTCGGCTTAGCGATGGTCTCCCTCCTCTGACCTTTCCCCTCCTTATCGCCAGTTTCTTCTTGAACAGTGCTCCTTTCTCTCAGCCCAGCAACTGCTGGCCGAGCCACCTCTGTGTGGGAGAGAAGGGCCCAGCAATCTGCCCTCCAGCCACAGGGACGCTGGGGACAGACACTGCCTTGATGCCTTGGACTATTACCCTTAGCGAGGTTTAATTTTGAACCACGACTCTGAGACACACTGCCTTATCCCACGTGATGCCTCTCTAATGACACAATTTGGGGGAAGGAAGCATCCACTGAGCTCTTCCCCTCTGTCTAATACATTCCCTGCTTCAACACCCCTATTATGTTACATATTGTTTTAATAATATAGGATATTATTTTCCAGATGGAAAAACTGAGGTGAAAAGGGATTAAGTGACCTTCTCAAAGACCAAGAGGTAGGAAGTACAGAGAAGTATTCTAACCCAGGCTTGCCTGACTTCAAAGATCATCTTTCCAGTACAGCAAAAACACCTTTCTGAGCCCTTCTTCAATTATACCACACTAGTCCTCTATGCTCAGTCTATGTGTAAGACCAACTCCTCTCTTTATAATTACAACTCGCTCTCAGATGACATAAACTATTGTGGGAGCGTTCTTTGAAAAACACGTATCCGTAGACACCAGACGTGCCTGGGTCAGCATGGAATTCAAGTCTGGACTGGGAAACACATCAAAGCCTGAAATCCTGATGGGCATGGCTCTGCGGGGCTTCACTGGTGTTTCTCACCAGCAAATTAGTTGCCTTTTAGTTTAAAAAAAAAAAATGCCTAGTGAAAATATAGAATATACACTAAGCTAGACTGAGCTGATTGGCCAGTAAGTGACACAGGGTTAATAATATCGGAGGGGGGGGTGGATGCTCTCCCCTCTCCTCCCAGGCAAACAGGGAGATGTGGTTCTAGAGTGGGCTCTGTTGGTGTGGGCTTGGATAGGAACTTCCCCTCTCTGGACCTTAGCCTTCTTGCCTCCAAAATAAAGGAGCTAAAGAGAAGGCCTCTCAGGTCCTTGCCAGGAAATCTCTGTGATCTGGGCAGGAAATTCCACTGATGTCTGTGTCCTTACTTTGAGCAGGGAGAGCAGACTCAGGGAACCTATGGCCAACACTAGGGCCCAGTGTAAAATGAAAAGGCAGGGCCCCTTGTCCAAAATTATTAAGACTTATAGGACAGCAAGAGCAGAGCGTTCAACCAAGTAGGGGGCTCTGAGAGCATGGGTCCTGTGTGGCTGCATGACCACCCTTCTCAGGAGCTCAGGGATCTTGGCTGCACACCCCCTCTATGGCTCCATGGGCATAAAACTGAAAGCTAGCTTGCTGGGAGACAAGGATGCCCCTGGGGTGATGCGATCCTTTCTCAGGAAAGTGGCCACACCAGAGAGGTGTGGCTCATCAAGGAGAAGCAACCTACTCCATAAGCTGCTCCCTTCTGGCTTTTGAGTTCAGAGAGCGCTGAAACCAAGGCCTGCGGAACTGGGGAAATGGCCTCCTTGGGGGTCTAGACCAGAGTGCTGTTGAAGGGTTGGAAAAACATCCAGTCGAAAATAAGCCTGCAGGTGGAGATGCCCACACACACCCTTTCAAAAAGGAAGGTGAGGCAGGACTGGCAGGAGAATGTGGGTCCAGCCCAGAGGGGCAGGGACTTGCAGGAGCTCCGTGGGAGCAGCCATCCCTCAGATGGAGAACAAGGTACAGGCTGGAAAGGTAGACTAGCCTGCTCGTGGATGTGTGTAGAACCGTGGAGAAGAACACTCGGGCCAATAGGGAGGCTCATGCACACACAGAAACTATGGATCTGAGGTAGGGCTCCCTGAGAGAGGGTTTGCACTGCCGGCCGTGTGTGCTCTAGCATCAGAGTGCAGCACAAAAACCCCTCCTTGCAGAGTGCTGGGAGCCTTGAAGCCCTGGGACCCAGAAGCCTGCAAGTCAGGCTCCCACTTCAGGGTTCACCACTCCATTGATCTGGAGGCGAGACTCACACGAGGGCTGGAATTCTATCCAATCAGCAGGTGGGGCCCACTTCTGGAGCAACAGATGTGCCATCCTCTGAACCTCTGATCCTGTGCTGGACCCTGGGGGCCCTGGGACTCCAGCAAGTACGTGCAGTGAGAATACTAAAGCTGTCCCTGAGGCTTAGACATCAACAACCCTGAGCGAATAGAGAGACACAGGATCACGTGAAAGAAGCAGAATGATCCCAAGTCAGTGAGATTTAAGGAGGGGGTGCTGGCAGATGGGAAGGACAAAGCAAGAGAAACAATGCATACACTAGTCTACAGAGACAGAGTCTAGTTAAGCTGACTCACATGGTTTCCTTGGCTACAGGGGACAAGGGCATTGCTGCCCCTTTGGCGCAGAAGCAGGATCTAGGGTCACCCAGGAACCTTGAGCATCTGACATTATCACATACAGCAGCCCCATGCCAGTCTGGACCTCTCCCAAACATAGCCTCTCACTGTTCTCAATAGCATAAGAGAATTAGGCAAACTGTTCACCTCTGGAAAAGATCAACATGAACTTAAAGAATTGTGGGAGGCGGATATAGGATAAATTTACAATAGAGCTGGCATAAACTCTTTTTTTTGAGAAGTTGCCTCTTCAACACCCAAACAACACAAAATATGCACCAGTGGCCCCAGGGAGAGACCAGGCAGGAAAGGATGAACACTGCAGCAGCAGCAGAACCTATCATAGGTGATGGCAGAGTTATTCCGATCCGTGTCACACAGAATCCATGGCAGGATCTTCACATGGGACTGAGAAGACCTTAAGGGGTGGACAGATACAGATCATCTCCCCCAACCCGTCGATCTTTTATCCCATAATGCTCTGCCCATGGACCTCAGGACAACACATTCTGCTCTAGGACAAGCATAGCATATTCACCTCTGCCCAGAGTTTGGCCATAGGATCAGATCCATAAGCCCCTGGACAGCCTAACAGCTATGTTATCACTTAATTTGCTTTTTACCCCAACTCTAAGGATCTCCACTCATGGTGTACCCAGTCTGGTTACAGAGGTAGAAACAGAGACTATTCCAAGATGACCTTATGTCTGGAGATCTTTCCTGCTCTCATTTCTGTACCAAGGAGAGAAAAACATATATCCAAGTCGTTCACATAGTTTATGGAATCTAGTTTCGCTTGACACTAATTTAAAACAAAACAAAACAAAAACCCAACTCATTGAAATATAGGCCCAACACCTCAAGCCCTTCTCCTTGGCAACACCTTACCCAAACCATCCCAGATAGAGGAAAATCAGCCCAGTGAGCAGAGGCCCATCAATTGAAAAGATACATATTACATATTTTAAACATCAACTACATACTGTCTTTGTAAGAACGTATAAATGAAGAAGTGCTTCTAGTTCCAGACAGAATTCATTTACTTGGTCTGAATCAGTTTCTCAATAGTAGCACTAGAGGTTTGGGGACAGGTAGTTCTTTGCTGTGAGCACTGCTCTGTAAATGCAAGATGTTCACCAGCACCCTTGGTGTCTACCTCCTCAGTGCCAGTAGCACCCCCCTCTATCCTCCGGAGGGCAAAAGTGCCCCTGGTGGGAAGCACTGATCTAAATGATGCAGCCATGCTTTTGGGGAGGGCAGCAGAAGCATGCTTCTAGGGGGTTACTAATAATCATAGAGAGCTCTGTTTCCCTGCAGCAAGCTATCATTCCATTTTTCTTCTTTTTTTTTTTAAAGATTATTTATTGACTATTGATTTGACAGAGAGAGAGAGAGCACACAACTAGGAGGGAGCAGCAGGCAGAGAGGGAGAAGCAGGCTCCCTGCTGAGCAAAGATTCCGATGTGAGACTCAATCCCAGGACCCTGGGATCACAACCTGAGCCAAATGAAGACAGATGCTTAACCAACTGAGCCACCCAGACATCCTCATTCAATTTTTCTTATTCATATTCTTTGACAAGCTTAGATTCTTTGCTGCCACTGCATGAGGGCAATACTAATATCCTCTCTGAAAATGAGCCAAACAGTAGACTTTCCACCAAACAGACAAGATTGGTCCTCTGTGGGGGAAAATCAAGAGACTATATGTAAATGTGTGCCCTGAAGCGTCTGGTACCAGCCGAGACTCCTCTAATCCACTGATGTAGGAGGCCTGGCTGCAACACAATCGTGGTTTGGTTCTTAAAAGCCTAGTTAAGGAGCACCTAGGTGGCTCAGTGGGTTAAAGCCTCTGCCTTCGGCTCAGGTCATGATCCCAGGGTCCTGGGATGGAGCCCCGCATCGGGCTCTCTGCTCTGCAGAGAGCCTGCTTCCTCCTCTCTCTGCCTGCCTCCCTGCCTGCTTGTGATCTCTCTCTCTGTCAAATAAATAAAATCTTAAAAACAAAACAAAACAAAGAACCTAGTTAAATGTATCGCAGCCCACTGGGAGGCCAATTGCATGAAAAGAATGGAGTCATTCAGCTATAGCACACAGGCAACCACTGGATTCAGGAGAGAGAGTGCCTTGGATGTGTGGACTCTAACTTAGGGTTTTCCTGGCACAACCATGCCCAGCATGGGTGAGGTAAAGGGTCTTGAGTTTTCTTAGCCAATGATCCTGAAAGCTACAAACACTAAACAAATTCTAGTAATGTGATTCCAGTCAGCTTGCCCACAAGGAGAAAGAGGTCTTATTTGAGGATTCCATTCACACAGGGTGTCCCAGTTGAGCAGATTCTCAGCTGACATAAGACAGGGGAGCAGTGTGAAGAGAAGTACTTCCTGGAAAGTCTGTCTTATTTCTACCATTAGATCCTGTGCCTTCTTTTCACCCTCCCATATCAGCACTGGCCTCTGCCCTAAACTTACAAAGAATGAGAAGAGATATGCTCCCAGACACATAGATATTCAAGAGTTGCTCCATGAGCCCCTGGGCAGCTTCCTGCTTTGCTCGCCATTCCAGTTAAAGGGGGTTGGAGCCATTACCATGAGTCAGAAGAGAGACACCAAATGGTCACTCATGATGTGTGGGTTGATACTGGTTATTGCATTTCCTATTTATATTTACTTGTTATACTGACCGTGAGGCAAATTTCATTCTGGGCCCTTCAACATGGTCTTCATAATGAGCCTGCAAGGAAGGCATCTCTAGTTTCATTTGACAGTTGAGGAAACTGAAGCTTATAGAAGCTGAGTGACTTCCTCCGGACCCAAAGCTACTAACTGGCCATAGAAATTCGACCCTTTGGGACTCCAACTGCATTGTCCTTCTAAATATATCACAGCAACTTTCTAGGTGACTTCATTGGCTGCTGTCTAGTTGTATTCTCTGGCCCCACTGTTTAGGAATGGACAGCTTCCAGAGACTGATGATTCAATCAGGAAATATTTCCTGGGGGTCTTGGGATAAAAGTGGCCCATCTCTAAACAGTGGGGTCAGAGAATGATTTTCATGTCTGAAGGATCACACAGGATTAGAATAGATAAGGCTTTGGAAATTGGTCCAAACTCCTCATTTGAAGATGGGGGACACAGCGGAGATAAGGACCTATCCAGGATAATGTGATAGAAAAGCCATATGTAGACTATATGGAAGCAACATAAAAGAAAAGAAAAGAATAGACTACAGGGTGTGGTAGGTGAATGGAGGTGCAGACAGGGATGAACCAGGGTTAGGGCTGATGACGATACCACTGACAGAAACAGGGAATATCAGAGATGGAGCTAGGGCTGAAAGGTGAAAAGAAGGTGAATTTTTTTTTTTTAAGTAATTTCTACACCCAAACATGGGACTCAAACTCACACCCCTGAGATCAAGAGTCATATGCTCTACCCCTGGAACCAGCCAGACACCTCAGAGAATTTATTTTTGAAGAACTGAATTTGAAAAATCAAGTAACTGGAAATTCCAACAGAGGATTCCAAGACCTGAGAAGAGAAGTCACGTCCCAGAGCCTGTGAAATTAGATCTCCAAGCATCCTATCTGTGAGACCTACACCCCCAAGACAGGGCCCTGCTGTGCTCCACAGTTGTGTTAGCCACTTAGAATAAGGCGGAGGAGGGGTGTTCGTCATGTCTACAGTCCTTGCAAAGCTGAATGCCACAGGTATCACAATCAATAAGTAACATAACCAAAAGAACTAAAAAGAAGAACTAAAATGAACATAAACTTTTCAAGGATCAATGTTTAGGATATCAGTTGTATATCTACAGAATTAATAAGAAAGAATAACAATGATATTAACGACTACAATTTTTAAGCTAATAATTATTACTATAGCAGAATCACGATGTATCCTTGATGGACACTCACTATCTCTCTATTTTTGTGGCTAAAAATTTAAGCAAATCCTCATCAATTTTGATAGGTTCTAAGGATATAAACACAGCTCTTCACTTCTACTAGCACCTGGTGCCAAATAACTGCAGTTTGGCAACCTCCTTCTGAACTGGCGTTAACTGGTCAGAACAGAGGACACAAACCAGAGGGATCAAGGACTTCATTTCCCTATTCCATACCATCCCATCTAATTACAAAAAAGATTTAAGATGGTGCTTCAAGTCCATTGTGTTTACAATTTCATTTCTTTGAAAAGTTCCACGTCAACAGTGCACATTTTACCAAAACAGGCCAATTCTGTAAGGACAACTGAGCAACCAAGTGGAAAAAAAAAAGTTCCTTCTGCCTAAGCAGATGAATGTGGTATATGATTATCCACAATATAATTTTGGTTTCCTACCCTATCATCTATAGTTGCATCTTGCCTACTAACCACTCTGTGATTAAGCTGGACTTTGTCCACAAGGGGTTGGTCAGGGGTGGGGGTTGGGGGGAAGATCATAAAGTGATTCAAGTTCTATTGCATTTCTTTATTTAAATTCCCATTTGGACTTCCTAAAAGGGGAAGGCTTCCTATAGCTCTAGGTTATGGAATGTTTGGAAAGGATTTTTTAAAACCCCCTTACTCATTTGAGAGAAGTCATAATATCCATGCCTTGTTATTTGCTTTCGCATGTCTTTCCTACTGCTCCTTTCCTTTCCCTTCTCACTGGTGTGTCCCAAATCTAGGCCTGTAATGCCAAATGCCCGCATTACAGAGTTTCTCTGCCCCTAGCTCCCTGACCCTCTAGTCAGGCCATCCTCTCACCCTTTAGAAAGCTTGCTGGCATGACATCTCTAACCCTGTAAACCATTCTCTGACCCCCCCATGGATAGAGCCTGCACCGTCCTTTGTGAGCCAGCCCTACCCTACACATCCTACCTTATCAGGGCCTTTTGGAGTTCTACTCCATAGTCTCTGTTGAACAGAACACTTTCATCATCCCAACAATGAACTGAAATCAAGGCCAGCCCCAAGTGTCAGTTTCTCTATTTCCTTCCTCCCAGCTCATTGCGTTTCCTCCAATTCTCACAGACTTTTGTCTCACCCACCTCTCAGACCTAGCTCTAGAAGCATCTTCTCCATGAAACCTTTCCCAGCTACTCCAATTCCTTTCTTATACTCATTCAGTCACTTATTACTTTCATTGATTCACATGCCCCCCTCCCAGGAGGTGTAACGACTCCAGACCAAGGGAAAGACTGAGGTGCCTGCTTGTCCCATTGGTGGTCACACCACAGCATTCACCAAGACGCCCTTGAAATGGCTGACCTCGCCGACGGAGCCTTCCCATCCCAGATCAGCAGTTCATTTCAAACCACCATTTACCAAGCATCTACCAGGTACAAGACCCATATTCTCACTGTGAAGGGCAGTCCTGGTGCCAATTCCAGACTAATTTCTCTTACATTTTGCCGTAAAACATCTAATTCTCCAGCTCCTTATTATTTGTGAAAATGTACTTGCTACACGTGTCACATTCAGTCTTTCATAAGACTGAAGTTCAAATGGTAGTTGGAATATAAAACACTCACTGAACATTTAAAAGTTCCAGTCTCCATAAACTATGATGCTGTTACAATGAGACAAAAAGATTTTCAAAATCAAAATTTGGGACATGGTCTTTTCCATAGCTCAGAGGAGTTTTTTGATTCTTGTTCCTTGGGCCACTTCCAGTTTTTTCTTTCTAAGTGGCTTTTTATAGATAATTGTTATACTGACATAAGAACACTAGAAGAACAGACCTCATGTCCCCAAGCATTTGTGATGTACACCCACAAAATAAATAAGAGATAGTACAACTATAATGAACACAAATGGTTACAACGTTCCTTAAATTAAACATTCAATAGTAACCCACAATAAAATGGTTAAGGATTCAGATCAGACAAACTCTTCCTTAGGCTAGTTTGTTGTATTCAGACTCTGAAAGCTCAGCCCTTGGCTTTTTTTTTTTTTTTAACTGTCTTTCCAGAATTTTCTACCTTAACCCTTCAATGGTAAAAGCCAGTTAGAATAAGCCCACTTGTTCCTACATATTTCTTTAAAAACTTAATCTACTTCCCTATAGCAATTGCCACCCACTGCCTTAAAACTAGCAAAGTATTCCAGGATTTCAGTATTTCTCAGATGCAGTAGGAGCATTTAAAAAAAAAAAAGAGAGAGAGAGAAGAAGAAGGAGAAGTATTAGATGAGGAAAATCTTACCTCAACTTCTGACTGGCAGGGACAGTTATTTTATTAAGCTTGTCCATTCTTCTTGTTAATTATGAGGGCCACGAATAACCATCAGTGGTCACGTCAGCAGTCTCTGGCCCTCCTAGGGAGAAGCATGGCACGCCTTTGATCTTAAGGGTCCCAGTCACTTGAGTCTGATTTCCGAGAGTGCAGGCTGCTGGCAAACACCCTACACTAGGGAGAAGTAAAACTTGCTCGAGCACATAGTCAAGTTTCATGTTTCTACATAATCATGTGATCTGGGTAGCCAGCCAGCTTGGCTGATTACTCCACGTTGTGTAAACTTTAATAGTGAAACCTATTGGACATGCAAATTTCTTTGCAGCTGCTTTCTTTTATAACCAGATTTGTAACCAGACCAGGGCTGGCTTCTGGCTGGTCACTACTTCCTGTTGTCTCAAACACATATAGTCCTGTTTTCAGCAGGTGTCCGTTCTGTCCCCAGTACATTCCTGGGCTTAAAGGAAAGCAGAATAATCAATTCCATCAAAAGGTCTCTTTGGGACTTTCTGCTCATTTGCATAAATCCATGGATAAACGTTTCCACTTAAAGAACTGTGATACGGAAATGGCATTTCTGTACTGTCATTTAGAGAGCAGAAGGCAGTTTAAGGTCAGGGAGGAGGAAAATGAGAGGGATGGTTCCTTTTATGTCTGGGCACACGTCCCTGTGGCCAGAAAGAAAGCCCCGCTCACCTCACCCCGTACTGTGAGGAAGGACACAGTAGAGACTCCAAGTCACCTCTCCTGTTACCCCAGGCTTGGCTGAAGATAGAGGAGGAAACGGGAGGCAGAGACAAAAGGAGAGGCCTGAAGTAGGTGGGGTAGGGGGAGGGATGAGGAGAAGGGGAAGGTGGGGGTGGGGAGGCATCAGAGGCTCTGGCAGAGGTAGAAGTGGTAAATGAATTTCTTCCCCTCTTCTTGGATCAAACAGAGGTTCTGTATTTCTCTAGGTCAGTCTGGATTATTCACATTCAGGTACTGCCTCTCAATTTCTAGTTAGACCAGATGGATGTTCAGGCACAGAATCTTCAGAGCTATTAGAGGGTGGGGCCCTTCTCCTTGGCCAAGCCACTGAATTGGCCAGGCCAGCGAGAGAGCAATCTTTCATGAGAACAATGCAAGCACCTGCCCCTTCCAGTTGTTTATTTTCCCCAAACCAGAAGCTCAGTTTTCAACCCTGGATATCTTGGAGTGTGTCTGGAAGGAGTTCTAGAGCCTCACCCACCTGTCGCCATAGTTCTTAACTGGAAGAAACTAGTAGATGGGAAGGGTGAAGGGAAGGGTTACAATGTCATCAAGGATCAAGAAAATCGAGCCTCACTGAATGGGATGATGATAACCAACCCGTTTCTTCCAAATTACTGTAAAGTGCACACTGTCAGCCACTTGACTTTTCTCTCAACCAACAAATCTGCTTCGCACCTGGACTGGCAACTTCTTATTTCCCCAGAGAAAAAGAGCAAGGGCAAGAGTTACACTTCTGCTTTTTCTTTTTACAGCCACTTCTTTCTTCTTTTTTACTGTATTTAGTCTGACATAATAAAAATGAGAGTCTGCTTTTCCAGACTGGACATTTTGCCAGTAGCAAAATGTGTGGTGCGTAGTGTGACCGCCATAATGTTCCAGGTTGTCGTGACTGCTTGGCAGCTATAACCAGCTTCCCAAGAAGACTAGTGCAAGCCTGGAGATCGAGGATGCCAAGTCAGCTAAGGACTCATAAAAAGAGTGAAGCCACGTGACATGGTTTCCACAGCACATGGAGAATAACCTACCATAATAAACACTCTGTCTCAATTTACACAGCACAGTGGACATGAAAATTAATGTCTAGATGAACAGATGAAAAGTAGATTATCCCAACCTTAGAGAAAATTTGGAACTCTCTATACTGTTGATAAAATTCACATAGGTACAATCACTCTGGAAACAGGCTGGTAGCACTAAAGTAATTTGGGTCATAGACATAACAAAGCAGTACAAATATACCATGTACACCAAGGTCATGTGCAAATTGTTTTGGAAGCACCATTTCTAAAGATTTTTTTTTTTTTTTACTTGAGAGAGAGACAGTGAGAGAGAGCATGAACGAGGAGAAGGTCAGAGAGAGAAGCAGACTCCCCATGGAGCTAGGAGCCCAATGCGGGACTCGATCCCGGGACTCCAGGATCATGACCCGAGCCAAAGGCAGTCATCCAACCAACTGAGCCACCCAGGCGTCCCAGAAGCACCATTTCTAACAGAAAATTTAAAAACACTGGAAATAACCCAATTGCCCATCAACAGGAGAAAGAATACTTTAATTGTGGCATATTGATGCTATGGAGTCCTATTCAACAGTGACAATGACTGAAGTGTAATTGCATCAGTACGGATAAATAACAAAAATAATTTGTTCAATAAAGGCAAGTTAAAGAAGATCACACATCATGATTCCAGTTATAGTAAGGCTAAAGACATGTGAAAGTAACTAATACATTATTTAAGACACACACGCATATGGTCAGAGGGAGGGAATGATCAATGTAAAAATCAGGTGAGTGGTCATCAGGTGAGTGCTGGAGTACACAGGGCTTCAAAGGCAATGGTGGTGTCCTACTTCTTACGTTGAGTGGCAGGTATATAGATACCTACTGTAGGTATTAAACATTTAACAAAAATAAATAAAAGAAGATATGGTCTAGAATTATGGGGCAAAGCCAGGACTGCCTAGGTCTCAGTTAGTCTATGAGATGCTGAGACTTGAGAGTAAGAAGATGCACTATACTGGAGCTTGGAGATGAGACCCCATCAACCCTAGTTTCTCTTGGGTCTTTCCTTGCATCTGTGAATGACAACAAACAACAACATGCTACTGAATGCTTTCCATGTTTCCATATGATGACACTTCACATGGGAAGAAACTGATTTGTAGGAAGGTAAGGTAACGGGCTCAGAGTTTCACCACTCATACATGGAGGAGCTGGGACTCAAACCCATGCCTGTTTCTGTAGTCAAAGCTGAGAATCACAGGGCTTTCCCATCACAAGAGAGGTCTGTGATTCAGCAGAGGGTCCAGCTCTGCAACAGAGGCACCAACTTATCCATGACCTCGGGTGAATCACTTAGTCTCCCTGACCTCAACTTCTCATCTTTAGAGAACAGAAAAGGGATTCAAGGAGAACTCAGGCTCCTTCTGACTTGGCATCTTGGACACTGGCCCATATGCACAGAAACTGGATTCCACCAGGGGACACTGGCCCATATGCACAGAAACTGGATTCCACCAGGGGAAACACCTGAACAGTTTCCAGAAGAGAAGCCTGAGATGGTCTTTACTAGATTGCTTCCCAGTGAGGGACTAGGTGGTTGTGACAGGTTACAGAGCCTTGGAAGTAGTACCAGTCTTCACCAGAACTGAAAATTCAGCCATTCTGCTCTGCCATCCACCTGCTGATGGCTTTTCTCCTGCTAGGGCTGGTTTAGACACACTGCCAAAGTAGGCAAGTGGTGATGTTGGCACTATGTAGTATGGTGTTTTTTTGTTTAAAGATTTATTTATTTTAGAGAGTCAGAGCTTGCGCATGCAAGCAAGGGGAAGGGCAGAAGGAGAAGGAGAGAGGCTCTCAAGCTGACTCCCCACTAAGCGTGGAGCCTGACATGGGGCTGGATCTCATCCCCCCGAGATCATGACCTGAGCCAAAACCTAAAGAGTCAGGTGCTTAACCAACTGAGCCTCCCAAGCAGCTGGGTTCTGTGTTCCTAACCATAACCTACTCCCATGGTAGTCAGCCTCACAGCAATTCTGAGGGGGGACTACTATTATCATTCATAATGTGAAGTCTGAGCCTCAGAAAGGTGACATAACTTACCTAAGCCCACCTCGTCTTCCTGCTCCCTAAGCCCAGCCCCCCAATGCCCAAACCATTCACTCTTTTTCCTTCTCTTGTGCTGGTTCTCTTCCGTGGGCTGGGATGAGGTGGATGTCCTATAGCCACAGTGGCCCTGGCAGTTTTCTGACACTGCAGGCCAAAGTCGCTGCTGGTCAGGCCTATGCCTGGTTAACTGGGCAGTGCTCATGGACAGCCCAGACAGAGGCAGGTCGGGAGGAAGCTGAGGGAGGAAGCCTGGCCTCGAGAGCAAAAAAATAGCAGAAGAGGCCAGAAAAGGCAGAGAGAGAAAAGGAAGTGTGGCAGATGCAGACAGTCTGTTTTCCTCCTTTGTGGGGAGTAGAGTCAGGAAGGGAGAAAGAAGGGAAGAAGGAAGGGCGAAGAAAGATGAGAGCACATGGGTAACCTGAGCAAATGCACACGGGCTCCTTGCAGCTCAAGGCTTCACTTTTTGTGAGAGGAATCCCTTCCCTATTATACCCATTCAGTAAACTCAAAATTCTGTATGTCAAATTGGCCTGGAGGACAAGATCTGTTTCACTAGGAGACCAGCTTGGACCTTAACAGCCTTTTCTCTTGTATCGTCCAGGTCCCTGGTTGGCAGGGACATTAGAGTAGCCTGTTGTCAGGATGGACAACTCCTGGGCCATTGGCCTCCAGCCAATCTGCTAACCAGATTCTCCTTTGTAGTATGCACAAGGTCACCTCGGCCTCATGCCAGCCTGAGTCCTCACCAGGATTACCACTCAGCCTCCTAGGACTCCTTGGTAGCCAGATCCACCCTCATTCTTGTTCCCAGCCCACATTCCCAGCTGATGACTCTTCTTAAGGATTCAGAGGCTGTTCTCCTAGAACCGAGTCTGAACGTCATTCATGCTCTTCTGTGACCCAGTCTCACCTTCAGATCCATCTTATTTCTCACTATGTCCCAGTAGGGGAGCATCCCTTTGGGGGTCTTCAAACACTCTTTTCTCCTCATCAGTCACACAGCCCAGCCACCAGCCAGCAACAGGGCAGGAAGCAGACACCAAGAATCTGTGGCAATTAGGAGGCCCGGTTGTTTCCATCATTCAGGGCTGTGAAGAAGCCAGAGAACAGGCAAGAGTGGGGATGCAGAGTGCTCTGTGCAAGGAACAGGAGCATCAGAGGTATGGAGAGCCAAGGTAAGGCTCACAGCCTCCAGCGATTTGAGCTTCCAGAGGCCAGAAGTCCTTGGTAGCAGATGCTCTGACTGATTATTATTTTCTGTTATCTTTTGTAAAGTGAACCTTAACTAGTTCATAGTCCTCCAATCAATCCAGGCAGTCCACCTGGGTTTAAAGGGTTGCAAAACAAAAGCAGACTTGAGCAGATGGGGAGACATTTCATATTCTTGGGTAGAATGACTCAATATCATGAAGGTGTCCATTATCTCCAATTAATATATAAATTCAATATGATGCCAAAAGATAAAACTAGATTCAAACCTCAAACCACCTACCAAAAACAACTCCCAGTGGATCAGAGCTAAGTGTAAGAATGAAGAAAATACAGTTAAATTTGACAACCTTCTGACTTTAAATCTAGAAGCAATAAAAGATTGATAAATTTAACAGAGAAACATAAAGAAATTTTTCATGGTGTAAAAAACATCATAAGCAACAATCTCACAAACAAACTGAGGGTTGCTGAGGGGATGGGGGTAGGGAGGTTGGTGGGGTTATGGACGTTGGGGAAGGAATGTGCTATGGTGAGTACTGTGAAGTGTGTAAACCTGGCGATTCACAGACCTATACTCTTGGGCCTAATAATACATTATATATTAATAAAAAAATTATAAATTTTTAAAAAAAACATCATAAGCAGCATCAAAAGACAAAGAACAAATTGGGAGTAAAGAACTGTATTATGCATCACAGATAACAAATACAGAGATGTCTAGAGATAATACTAATATTAATACTATGTACAGAAATCAGAGAGATATACATCTCTACTAGATAAAGAGCTCCTGCAAACTGAGATGGGAACAAAGAAAAACCAAGACACAAGGTGATCAAAAACCATGACCATGAATGGCAAGAGGTCTCTGAACGAATGAGAAGATGCTCGCTCACACTCCTCTGAAAAGAAAGATGATCACCAGGATGAAGAGACAGCTCACGTGTCAGACAAAAATCTAAAAGTCTGATGGCAGGGTGCTCTGAGGACACGGGCACCCTTTGCTGACAGCACGTGACAGTCTTTACAGAGGGCGCTGGCCATGCCTAACAAAACTGCATGAATTGACCTTCCGACTCAGCCACCTCACCTTTAGGGCCTTCCCCTGCAGATGCACGTGCATGCCCGCCACCCCCCACCCCAGGCCACATCTGCACACAGTTATTACTGTTTTACTTGCAACAGCGAAACATCGGGAAACCTAAATGGCTATTAGTGGGGCCTAGCTGAATAAATTTTGACCCATCTTTATGGGAGAGTTCAGCATAACCATACAAAAAGGTGTGAGCTCCAGGGTTCTCAAGGTCTGGGCAGGGTCAGTTGCTTTTGTTTTTGTTTTTATCAAGAAGATAGAGAAAGTTTATAGACACACACTTACTGTAAAAATAAACATAAACCCGGGAAGGATAAACGAGCTGCTAATGAAAATAGTCACCAACAGGAGGCAAAAGGGAGCTGGAAACAGCAGAAGTGATAAGGATTAGACTTTCTGAATCTTTTTATGGTATTTCAACTTTTTTTTTTTTTAAAGATTTTATCTATTTATTTGACAGAGAGAAATCACAAGTAGATGGAGAGGCAGGCAGAGAGAGAGAGAGAGGGAAGCAGGCTCCCCGCTGAGCAGAGAGCCCGATGCAGGACTCGATCCCAGGACCCCGAGATCATGACCTGAGCCGAAGGCAGCGGCTTAACCCACTGAGCCACCCAGGCGCCCAGGTATTTCAACTTTTAAACTAGGTTTGACATGTCCCAAAAACAAAAGTATGGCAAACATTGTGAAAAAGGCAAATATTACCTATAAAAATAAACAGAAACAAATGAATGTAAGTGGTAACATATCCCAGAGAAGAGGATTATCTTGATTCTTGGACCGAGTCCTCTGTACATCCTCAATAAAATATTTTCTAAGAACGAAAATAAGTGCAAAGAAATCTCAAATTCCACTCACTCCTTTGACTCTGAGTAATAACATATGTATGAGGATTTCTGAAATGATGTTAAGCTATGAAAATGTACCGAGGGACCTGAAATGCACCTGAAATCCCCAAGGGAAAGATGCCAGTCTGAGAAGGCTACATCTTGTATGGTTTCAACTAGATGACATTCTCGAAAAGGCTAAATGATGGAGCGAAGGAAAAAGATCAGTGGTTGTCAGTCCTACAGTCTCTTGCACATTATTGCTCTTCTTCCCACTGCATGTCTTACCTGTCTGCACCCAGAGCCCTGGCCTCCCCATGCCTCACCAACATCTCCTTTCCTGCTGGCCCTGGGATGGTTCTCTGGACAGTGGTATTCCACTGTAGTGTAGGATCCAGATTAGCCAGATTGCAAAGTGCCTATAAATTTGGTTACATTTCAAGGCCTTACAGAGGGCCTTGTTTGTCAAATCTGGTTTGTCAAATATAGTTTGACAAATCTGCAATAGGCCTTAGAGAGGGAGTTTGTCAAATCATAGTTTGTCAAATCTGGAATAGGCCTTAGAGAGGGAGTTACCAGATTCAGCCAAAAAAAAAAAAAAAAAAACCACAGAATGCCCAGATCATTGCAGATGGCCAACAGATACTTTTTTAGTAAAAGCATGTCCCGAATACTGCATCATGTCCTGTATTTTATCTAGCATTCCAAAGACGAAGAAATCAAGGCCCAGAAGGTGAACTGACTTGCAAAAGTCCACTTTAGAGAAAGACCACAAACCAGAAAAAAAGCAATAGCAGAAATAATGAAGACTACCTTATTCCCAACTGATGAACAGTGTTCCGTTTTGCAAAGATGTCTGTGGGCAAGACATTTTGAATTAGAGCAGGGAATCAGATTGCTTATGAAAAATGTACATGCTTTTCTCTTTATTTATTCTATTTACAATTTTTTAACTTAATAATTTTGTTCCCAAAGTGAAATGGCTTAAATGAATCTTCACAGCTCCAACCTCAGGTTACCTGAATGGAAGAATTCAAATTCCCTTTTAAGAAATGGTGTATCAGGGATTGACAGACTGGGAACAACCAAGAACGCCTTTGCTAGCCTTAGAGTTGTAATGAGAAAACTCAATACATCACTATCATCCTCCCAGAGCATGACTTCCTGTCTCCTGTGATTTCAACATTTTTAAAAAAATATTTAATTTATTTGTTTGACAGAGAGAGAGATAGCAGAAGCAGGGGGAGCGGCAGGCAGAGGGAGGGAGAGAAGCAAGCTCCCCACTGAGCAGAGAAGCCCAATGTGAGACTTGATCCCAAGACCAAGATCTCAAGTCATGGGATCATGACTTGAGCTGAAGGCAGATGCTTCACCCACTAAGCCATCCAGGAAATCCTCAATATTTTTCTCTTCTGTAAGTCAGAGGACCCCTCATGTAAAATGTAACAAATATTTATAGAAAGCCATGTTATATAAAGAAATCATCACAAATGTTCTATAATGTTACTATTTAAAGAAATCTGTCAAATCAATCAATAAATGGCTAACCGCCCAGTAGAAAGTGAGCAGAGGGCACAAAAGGTTAGCTCTCAAAAGAAGAGGGGCAAATAGCTGATAAGGAAGCTCACAGTCTCGCTAAAGCAAAGAAATGAATTAAAGCGAGTATAAGTACCATCTTTTGAATCTATCAAATTGGTTCAGCTTTTAAGAAGTGATCAGCTTCAAGTTTGTCAAAGGCACTATTAAATGGGTACCCTTGTGGCAGGAAGGATTACAGATCGAAAGAAACATCCCAGAAGGCAATTTGGATCTTAAAATGTAAAGATGCTCAAAAGAATAAAGTAAAATTTTAGAAATTTTTCCTGAGTGTAGAGTTATTTACAATAGTGCAGAATTAGAAATGATGTAATCATCTAAGAATAATGTAGTAACTAACATGCAAGGTGCCCAGGTGGCTCTGGCTCAGTGGGTTGCTGGATCTAGCTCATCCCAGCTCTTGGAAGACCATTAAATTTTCAGAAATGTTGTGAACCTATTGTTAATGTAGCCATTATTTGAAAAATAAATTAAATAAGCTTTAAATAAGTTATATTTAAAGCAAAGGCAGTAGATATTCAAAACTTATCTCTTTCTGATTATTTTAATATATTTTACTAATCTCTGTGCTCTTGAGATTACACACCCCTACAGCATCTGTCTCTAAGGTGGGAAGACGACGTAGCAGTCGGCCACGGTACATCTCTTCCTAACTCCATGTTCAATGACACTGTTGGAGTTTGAAAGCAGCCACGGTCAAAGTATTTACACCACAGGAGTTGGCAGAAACTAAAAAACAGGACTGTTCAGGTTTTTGTTTGAAAGCTAATTATTAAACTTTTACCAACACACCATCACTCTAGCTGCTCCAACCTCAGTTTCAAGTACAATGGGATGGTGACAGCACCCTGAAAAATGAGAGGTCCATCCCCCCATGTGGAATATTTTGGCCACATCTCCATCCCTAGAGCCAACACCAAGGCAAGGGGGAAGTGATACCCATCTTCCATCTTGAAGCTGGGTCAGAGGCCCACCCTTGATCCCCACACAAAAGTCAGGGGCTGTCATTGGAAGAAGGGAGAATGGCTACCAGAGACCCGCAAAATATAGCCCCCATGGCTTATAAAGCAGGAGCTTACACTTAGTATCTATGTCCCCAACCCACCTCAAGGTGTCTTTCTTCTATACATCATGGATAAGAGGCAAGTGGTTCTGGACTAGTGAAGGTCTTGGTATGTGGGGAGAGAACCAAGAACCTACGGGTAGGTTCTGATCTGAGACTTCTTCCTCACAGTCTCCAATCTTCCCCTGCAGTGGGATGATGTTCCCACTAGTTCCCCTAGTTCCCAATCCTTACTGTTCATAGTTTGCTTCCAACATAGACAAAGGAGACACACATTCTTGAGTAGGTTCCTGAAATTTTTAAAAATGAATTTAAATTATTTTTTCTTTAAAGGGTTCCTAATCAAGTGGGGGAGACATACAGAGAAATAATTATGAACAATGTGAAGTATGCTTTCACAGAGATAGATAGATATACGCTGCACTGAGAGCTAGTGGGGAGTTCGGAAAACAGGGACAGCTCCCCAGAGAAGAGGACCTGTGGGCTGGAGCTTTCCATACGAATAGGAAGCTTGTGGAGAGGAGCAAAGAGGGACTTTCTCTTCTAAGGGAACAATATGAGCTCTGGCACCACAAGGTCACCCAGCTTCATTTGCTCTCTTTTTCCAAAACTCCAGATACCTCCAGAAAATTTCCCCTTCTCTCTTGCTCTCCTTTCCATTCTAAGCCACAAATAGATCCACACATGGGAGTGCCACCAAAGCACTGTGTGGTACACCCCTGCACGGGGGAGGAAGAGCACCCGGGCTTTGAAGTGGAGCAACCAAGGGTCTGGGTCACTGATGGGACCCCCAGGCTCCTTGGAAGCCTCCAGCTGCTTCCACTGCCTCCTTACATGAAACCCATCCCTCTTCCAGGGAAGCACTCAAAGGAAACAGGCTTTACTTCTTTAGCACTTTAGCTCTTCCCTTTGGCTCAATTACTGTGTCTCCATAGCAGACATTTCTGCAACAGTCTTTTAAGCCTGGGGACCAAAGCCCCATTTATAGCTTTGCTTCTATGGGAAAAAGTGCTTTCAAGTTCCAAACAACCAACTTACAAATAAATGATTGAACTCAATGAGCTTCCTGTGATGCTTTGCACACTTCAGTGCGAAAGGCTGGTAAGTGTGTGTGTGTCTGAACATTTCTAAATATGGGTGCCAGGTGCTACATTTTCAGACCAACCAAGTGTGACATTTTTTTCTTTCTTAAAGCAACAGAATCATCTCTTGGGTGAACATGTATCAGTTTAAGAGAAAGTTGGTGAAAGAAATAGCCGGGACCAAAAATATAATATAGTAACGTTGAGAATTCAGGGAGAGAGGTATGTATTTGCAGAGTATAAGAAAAGAGGCTAACTTATTTTTTAACTTTCTTATTACAGGCTCAGGCAAAACAGTAAGGCACCTGCAAGCACGGAGAGAGAGGTGTCAAAGCCACCGAGCAGCTGTTTTACTTTGAGTCTAGCAGTCACCAAGATGAGGACGCTCGTCCACTGCAAAGAAAATCTGGACACACCAAAGTTTTTAAACCACACAGTGGAGAGAGCACAGAGTCTGTCTCCCTGAGAAGTCAACAGCATCAGATAATGCACTCATCAGAAAGGGTGATCATGCAAATTGCTCTTTTGCATCAAAAGAAGACTCTTGGGCTCAAAACTTGATTCATTTCACTCTCCCACCCTTGCTTCCACTCTTTGCTATACCTTGACCTTCTCTGTTCTGCCTCTTTATTTTTCTCTCATTTCCTCTAGGTAGAGGGGATGACGTGGTTGAAATTAATGCTCCTGAACCAAAGACATTATTTCAACTACGTTTTTATTCCTTTCACAACTATTTATTTGCTGTTGTTTTTTTCAAGATTAATACTTTTGTCTATACGCTGACATGATGAAGTACTTTTCCCCCATAAACATTGCCACATAAACTTCTACATCCCTGAAGGGTAGGTGTTTTTTTTTTTTAAATTAACATATGCTGTATTATTAGTTTCAGAAGTAGAATTTAATGATTTATCAGTTGCATATAACACCCAGTGCTCATTCCATCAAGGGCCCTCATTAATGCTCATCACCCAGTTGCCCCATCCCCCAACCCACCTCCCTTCCAGCAACCCTGTTTGTTCCCTATAGTTAAGAGCCTCTTAATGGTTTGCCTCCCTCTCTGTTTTCATCTTATTTTATTCTTCCTTCCCTTCCCTCACATCCATCTGCTTCGTTTCTTAAATTCCACATACGAGTGAAGTCATATGGTAGTCATCTTTCCTTGACTGATCTATTTCACTTAGCATAAGTGAAAGTTCCATGACATCATTGCAAATGGGAAGATTTCGTTCTTTTTGGTGGTTGAGTAATATTCCATTGTATGTATATGTGTGTGTGTGTGTGTGTGTGCATATATACATATACATACACATATACCACACCATCTTTTTTTTTTTAAATTTTATTTATTTATTTGACAGAGAGAGATCACAAGTAGGCAGAGAGGCAGGCAGAGAGAGAGGAGGAAGCAGGCTCCCTGCTGAGCAGAGAGCCCGATGCGGGACTCGATCCCAGAACCCTGAGATCACGACCTGAGCCGAAGGCAGCGGCCTAACCCACTGAGCCACCCAGGTGCCCCTATACCACACCATCTTTATCCATTCATCTATCGATGGACATCTGGGCTTTTTCCATGTTTGGCTATTGTAGACATTGCTGCCATAAATATTGGGGTATAGGTGCCCCTTGGAATCACTACATTTGTATCCTTTGGATAAATACCTAGTAGTGTAATTGCTGGGTCTTACAGTAGTCCTATTTTTAACTTCTTGAGGAACCTCTGTTTTGTTTTCCAGAGTGGCTGCACCATTTTGCATTCCCACCAACAGTGTAGGAGAGTTCCTCTTTCTCTGAATGGCAGGCATTAAAAAAAAAAAAAAAAAAAAAAAAAAAAACTGATAAAGACCTAATTAAAATTTTAAAAAATAACCTTACTTGCCCTTCTGAACAAAGTCCAATATTTCATAGTGAGCAGGACTGACTGTATCTTTTGTGGGATCTGGTACAAAATGAAAATGTGAAGCTCCTTGCTCAAAAATTATTAAGAATTTCAAGACAGTGACAGCAGAATATTGAACCAAGTAGAGGGCTCTTTTGAGGGTGAGGCCCTCGGTGACCACACGCCTGTGGAGCTGGCCCTGCTGGAGGGTTTTTATGAACGAGAGTACACATGCATAGACCCAGGCACAATTCCCTAAGCTGGTATAGAATTAACCAAAAATTCATGGTGAAAATGTAACAATGTGATCTCACAAAAAAGTACAAACATCCTCTGGTGGTTTCCAATACACTTCCTGAGAATTCACTTATTTATAATGACTGACACAGAGAAAATACTGTAATTCGTTACAGCACCTGGGCCAACTATGAATTGGGTGTTCTAGGTGACCTGTTTTCAAATTTTTAGAACACAACAAAATACATTTAAAATGTGCTAAACATGGAAGGAATTTTGTCCTTGGAGCCTTGCAGCATTTGTGTTCTCAAAAATACGGAAGGCATCACAAATTTGCAAGTCATCCTTGTGTGGGGGCAATGCTACTCCTCTCTGTATCATTCCCGTTTTAGTATATGTGCTGCTGAAGCAAAAGCCTGGAAGGAATTTTCAAGTCACCCTTCCCCCGGGGCTGGAAGCATCTGTAATAAGGTGTGTGGAAGAGCTCTGCATGCTGGGAACTGAGATCTGCCTTAGCCACTGCTAAGTCATTGTAACTGATCAATGCAGGCATGGGTATAGCCAGGTTCACAGCATTCCGAGTGCATTTCGAAGAACAGGTTTCTCTGGTTCCAACAACTCAAATCACAGTGATATTTTTCTTCCTTAAGTGCCCCACACCTGCTACGCAAACAGTAGTTTCATTCTCTCCTGGCTCTTCTGCTGCTGGTCTCATGGACCAGCCCCTTACCTCCGCCACTGCCAACTCCTGCTGTTGGTCTCATGGACCTCGCCCGCATCCCCCACCAACTCCTACCAAGTCCCCATCCAATACCCGCAAACCCTGTCCTCCTAGGCAATCTCTCTTCCCCTTGTGATAATGGAGTCATTGTCCCACATCCTTTCTTGCAAACTTGGCAGAACAGCAGTGGCATTTTCCTCTGCCCAGACTTCTGCTGGTTTCAAAATGGGGAGGGGCATTTGTCCCCAGGAATGGGGAAGGGTCACTGCCGAGACCCAAGGCACACCTGTCTCCAGCAGGACTGGTTGCAGATGATGCAGACTGATGCAGACTGCATTCCCCGGGGGGCAAACACAAGCCACCATCATATATTTACACTTCTTCCTCAATTGCCTACTCCAGTCTTCAACCTAGTCTCACGTGAGAATGAGGCCTGCATTTATGAGTATCGCTACTTCAGAGATGAGGAAGCTGGGTACCCTAAGAAGACAAGGGACTCTGACTAAGCACTATACTACCTGATGCTCAGCCTTTATTCTGCACTGCCCAAAAAACTTTGTTGCAAAGTAAATTTAAAGCAGCAAGTTTTTAACATTTTCTAGGAAATGATCATATTTACAAGGTTGCAAATAAATGCATTCACTCTCCTTCTGGTTCTCCCTTCCTCCACCAAGGTCTCCTCCCTACTCCTGCTGATTCACCTCCTTCTCCCTCAAAACCCAATGGATGATCTAACTTCCTAGTCTTCTCTTCCTTCCTCTACTCAAATGCTGTCAGAAAACAGACTAATAAGCAAAAAAGCAGCAAACCCACAACACTCCCCAGTAAGGAGAAAGAAGCTAACCATCTCTAAAGAAGTTGGAAGGATTTCCAGAGGTTAATAAACTGAAAATTCTAGATCTGTGTTGCCTAAATTAACCGGCAATGCTGTACCAACTTGTAAAACTTCAAATAACAAATGTGCCCACAGATCGGTATCGTTTATAAAGCTCTTTCACATATATTAATGCATGTGAACTTCACAAGATAGTATGACATAGATGCTATTATTAGACCCATTTTACAGAGGAGGAAACTGAGGCACGGAGCAGTTAAATTACTGGCCCACCATTACTCAACAGAAGTGAAGTCAGGTTTTCTGACCTGGGAGTCTGTGTTCTTTCCATTCTCCCACACATTTGGTTGTTGAACTACATTTTCAGAACAATGGACCTGTATTTCTTCTTTTTCCGAACGATAAGAGACAAAATTCAGAAAGAGCTACAAGCCTCATCTAAAGTCTTGCAGCTTGGATATCCTCCTGCTGCCAAATTTAGAAGTCTCTGACCTTCTTTCAAAACTTAAGTAGGTTTCAAATCAGTGGAGAAAATATGGATTATTTAATAAAAGAATCTAGGACAACTAGGAAGCTACTTGGGGGAAAGAAACTTGGATCCAGTATCCCACTTTTACACAAAAATAAATTCCAAGCAGATTAAAGATGTAACCATGAAAATAAAACTATAAAAAAACTAAAGGAGACCATGAATTTTGTTTTCCTTTCAGAGTCTCAGTGTGGGAAAGGGCTTTCCAAATCTGACACAAAATGTAAAAGTCATAAAAGAGAAGATCAATATATTGGTAATATAAAAAAATCTGTATGTTTAAAAAGCACCACCATTAGCCAAATCAAAAGTCAGAGAACAAATATGGGCAAGTATTTGCAACCTATATGCAGGAAATGGCTAGTTTTGCAATAGGTAACCAAGTCCCAAAATCAATAAGAAAAAAACAACACGGGGCGCCTGGGTGGCTCAGTGGGTTAAGCCGCTGCCTTCGGCTCAGGTCATGATCTCAGGATCCTGGGATCGAGTCCCGCATCGGGCTCTCTGCTCGGCAGGGAGCCTGCTTCCTCCTCTCTCTCTCTCTGCCTGCCTCTCCATCTACTTGTGATTTCTCTCTGTCAAATAAATAAATAAAATCTTAAAAAAAAAAAAAAAAAGAAAAAAACAACACACCCAGTGGAAAAATGGGCACAAGACATAAATGGATGTTTTGCAGAATTAGAGCTCTTAAAGAGATGGAAAAGATGCATGAACTCACTCATATTAAGGAAAATACAAATAAAAACTCCACTGAGATACGTTTTCCTGCATGCCCAATTGGCAAAGATCCCCAAAGTCTGATAAGGACACTGGGGGTTAAGAGGATGAGAAAATGGGTCCATTCCCACCTCTCTGTTGCAAACCTAAGTGTAAATTAGTACATCCTAAATGGAGAGAAATTTGCAGATGTGCAAGATCTATAAAAATTTAAATGCACATTGGAGGATTTCCGCCAATTACCTGTCACCAAGGGTGGATGGTGAACCTCTACTTGGCTCCAACCCTTGCTGTCGCTCAGCACCAGAGCTGGAGGAGGTCAAGGCCAGAGCAACCCCTGCCTATATGCTCAACAGACATTCAGTGAGTACCTGTGAATATAAGTAACACTTAACTTTCCTGGTAAACTGAAAGAAACTGTATAATATTCACGTTTTATGTATGAGGGGACTGTGGCTCAGAGAAGTTAAGTTGCCAGTCCAAGGCCACACAGCTGCTAAGCGGCAATCCGGGCTCAAAACCAGAACCCACCTCTTTTCCTACAGAACCCCTGCCTCCAGCAGCTTCCTCTGCCCTTTTAGGTTGCCATCCGAAATCCCAAAAGCTCCGTAAAAGGAGGAACCCATGTGACACAATGGAGATCCCTAAAATTTGCTAAGCCAATGAATGGATGGGATAATCCCATGCTGGCCTTTGTGGATAAAGAAGATGCTGCCCTTGCCCTGCATAGAGAAAAAAAGAAACTACAAAGCAGGAAGTGAAGGAGCAAGTTTCAGGAAAATACAAATATTTGGTCCAGAACAATGGACAAAAACAAAAGCAAAACCAAAAATCCTGCTTGCTTGCTACAACTGTACATTGCCATATAACTATCTGAGTTTTTAGAACTTCAAGGACCAGGCTCCATCCCAAGCCAAGGGAGGCTGAGTCTCAGAGGCTGTTGGTAGGCTGAGCATCCGTCGTTTTCCCAAGCATCAGTTACCCCCTCGCATTGCAAGAGTTGTGAAACCAGGGGATGCATGTGAAACATTTTTTTAAGTGAAGTAGTTTATTCACAACCAAATGCTCTAGACTTTTTTTTTAATAGAACTTGGCTTAATTTTTACCCAGAAACCTACTAAGACAGAAAATGCTGACACCAAGTGGAAACAACTAGAACTTCCATGCATGGGGCAAGTCCTTAGAAATGAGGCTCAATTGTACCTGACCAGATCACTAACCAGCTGGGGGAGCTCCTGGCAAATTGGCCTGTTAACAGCACCACTGATGTTAACAGCACCACTGATGTTCATTCTGCAGCATTTCATATACGTCTGTGTCAGGATTTGCTTTCAAGAAGCTGGCCTACCTTCCCTGATGCCAGGTGCTGCCCACTGCTGGCCTGTTCAAGGAACCTGTTCACAGGGCCTCGCCTTTCCTTGTCTTACAGTGTGTGGATGTGTATATACCCAGGGGCATATGCAAATGGATTTATAAGCTCAATGTGTCAGGGTGCAACACCTTGTGCGTACAGAGAGAATTTGAACTTTGTTATTTTGACAAGAGAAGAGCAGATTTTCTTCTTGCTGGAATGTGGGTAAAGAACTCAAGTTTAGTCCCATCTGGCCATCTCAGCCCAATCTAAATTGTCCCATTAAGTAACTCTCTTTCTGCTTGGATAACTCCAGAACAAGATGGCGCCTGGGTCTAGGGGAGAAGCATGTGGCCACTGGCTCACGGGGTGCTGACAAAGTGGAACTATGACTCAAATGACAAGAATGCCTTCTCCCAAAGCCCTGCTTGATACTGCCTGGTAAGTGCTGGGTGAAGCAAGTTTAAGTCGTAAGGAATGTTGAGGAAAACATTAAAAGTAATGATTTCACAACAGATGTTGGTGAGCATGAGGAGAAAGGGGACCTCTCCTACACTGTTGGTGGGAATGCAAGCTGGTGCAGCCACTCTGGGAAATAGAATGAAGGTTCCTCAAAAAGTTGATAATAGGGCTACCCTATGACACAGCAATTGCACTACTGGGTATTTACCCTAAAGATGCAAATGTAGTGATCTGAAGCGGCACCTGCACCCCAATGTTTTTAGCAGCAATGTCCACAATAGCCAAACTATGGAAGAGCCCAGATGTCCATCGACAGATGAATGGCTAAAGAAGATGTGGTGTATATATACAATGGAATACTACTCAGCCATCAAAAAATGAAATCTTGGGACGCCTGGGTGGCTCAGTTGGTTGAGCAGCTGCCTTCAGCTCGGGTCATGATCCCAGCGTCCTGGGATCGAGTCCCACATCGGGCTCCTTGCTCAGCAGGGAGCCTGCTTCTCCCTCTGCCTCTGTCTGCCATTCTGTCTGCCTGTGCTCGCTCTCTCCCTCTCTCTCTGATAAATAAATAAAATCTTTAAAAAAAAAAAAAAGAAAAAGAAAAAAAAATGAAATCTTGCCATTTGCAATGATGTGGTTGGAAGTATAGGATATTATGCTAAGGGAATAAATTAATCTAGGAAAGACAATTATCACAGGATCTCACTGCTTTATGGAATTTAAGTAACAAGGCAGCAGATCGTAGGGGAAAAAAGGAAAAAAATGAAACAAAATGAAACCAGAGAGGGAGACAAACCAAAACAGACTCTTAATCTCAGGAAACAAACTGAGGGTTGCTGCAGTGGAGGTGATGGAGGAATGGAGAGGCTGGGTAATAGACATCAGGGAGGGTATGTGCTATGGTGAGTGCTGTGTACTGTGTAAGACTGATGAATCACAGACCTGTACCCCTGAAACAAATAATAGATTATATGTCAACTAAAAAAAAAAAAAAAAAAGTAGTGATTTCATTTAACAAGTTCAAATATCAAAAGGGAGTAAGAAAAGAGCTATGTCTCCATATCTTTTCAGCTTTCTATGAAGGCAGACAAAGTAGAGTTAGCAATGGCAGTCATCCACAGTGAAATCCTAAACCAGCAGTTGCCTCAGCCTTGGCAGCACAGCAGGGTAGCTGTGGTGCTTGGTGAAAACCATGGATGGTCTGCCTACCACCACCTTCTAAGATTCAGCCTCCATTATCCTGGGATGGAACCTGGTTCCTGATGTTTTAAAAACTCAGATAGTTTGCAGCACCTTGGTAGCACAATCAGTTAAGAGTTGGACATAATTTTACCTCAGGTCATAATCTCAGGGTCATGAGATCGAGCCCCATGTTGGGCTCCATGTTCAATGCAGACTCTGCTTTAAGACTCTCCCATGACCCTCCCCACTCTCTAAAATAAATAAGTAAATCTTTAAAAAAAACAAAAACAAAAAAACCTCAGGTAGTTCTACTGTAGTCAGGGATACGAACCAAAGTTCTCAGTAGAGAACGAATATTTATGTAGCAATGTTTGCATGTAACAAGTAAACAGTGTTTTTTTGGTTTTACTTTTATTTTTTACCCATTGTTGTGGACTGAATGTGTCTCCCCAAAATTCACATGCTAAAGCCCTAATACCTGATATGGTAGTATTTGGAAGTGGGGGCCTCTGGGTGGCCATTAGGTCATGTGGGTGGAGCCCTCATGAAGGGGACTAGTATCCTTATAAGAAAAAATATTAAAGATCTCTCTGCCATGTGAAGGTACAGTGAGAAGCCAGCCATCCGCAAACCAGGAACTGGGTTTTCACCAGGAACTGTATTGGTCAGCACCTTGATATCAGACTTTCTGGCCAGAACTGTGAGAAATTAATTTCTGATTTTTTTTAAGCTGTCCAGTCTATGTTATTTTTATTTATAAGCAGCCCAAACTGACCAAGACATCCACTATACCATGCCCCGGTATCCCAGGAGACTCTTAATTTAACATCTATAATTTAGTGAATTTTCCTCTCAGAGCTGCCGGGCTTTTCCTGGATTTTTTCTGGAACTCTCCCTATTCTCTCCCTGTGTCCTCCCCCCAAGCTGAGGAGAGCTCCAGCCTCTAGGTCGGACTCTCTTCTGCCCTTTTTCAGTAGAGCTCAGACAAAGGTTTATTTCCTCTGAGACTAAGTATCCTGCCACCCCAGAAAATTTTTGAAAGGAAACAGGCTCTTTTGCATCACAACTGAGCATCAAGTTTATACAAGTTAAAACACTTTGGTCAAATATAATCACATCACTTAGCATATAACTCAAAGCTGAACTATAGTCTCCATAATTTAAAAATATTGAATATAAAATTTTCTGTTATTTTTAGAAAGTAAACAATTGCTCACAAACTTTCATGAAAAAAGGTTAACATGGCAAAAGTGAGTGCCTGCCTCTCTCCCTATTCTCTTTGAGAAATATACATTCAGTATAAATTTCTCAAAGTTGTTGCACCCAGAACTGAGTTTTATCCCCTATTCACCAATGTGAGATTGTTTCTACTAAGCCTGAGCGGTTGAACCCCTTTTTCCTCCCAGGTGGTGATAAAAGACTTTCACTTCCTGGCAGGGAATAAAAGGGTTTTGGCTGCATCCCCAGCAAAACCAGCTTTAGAGAAATGGTTTGGCACAAACATTTGTGGTCCCGAGCTATTCTCTTCTGTGCACCACTTCTCACTGGCTTCTCTGGATGGAAGAAGAAAGCTTCTTAAGCCTGTCATTAGGGACTGTCACCTTCCCACAAGGACAAGTTCTACACCCCTTGGGATATACAAAGACGTCAAGGGTGGTCTCCTGATTGTGGAGAAAGTTATAACCTTGGTAGGAAGATAAGCACTGCTTACCTTAAAGAAAGGTGGTTAGAAGACAATCAAAATAGGTTAAGTGTCAAATGCGTGTTCTTAGGACAAGTTTGTAAGATCCTGAAATGAGGGTTTGTGTGCAGGAAGCCTGTCAGGGATACCAGTGGGATCAACAGCTGTTGGGGGTGAAGGAAATGACCCAAGAGGGGGGGACAGTTGTTCCACAGTGCAGACAGAACCCAGGCCTCAGCTGATCCCATAGTATGCTCTGGAGCTGGGGGCAATGGGGATGACTTCAGAGTTGTCATCCCTTGAAACAAGATGGTCTGGCCTTCATAACTGGCCCTGCACCCCACCACCAGTAACGATGTGGCTGTCCCGGGGGAAGGTTCTGCCTTTAGGCCAGGTGGCTCCCTTTGGCAGTGAGCCACCAGCTCGAAGCACTCCCTGCAGGGGAGGAAACATGTGCCTCAGACCTGAAAGGGGGCAGCATAGCAAACAGCCATGGCAGGGACATCTGTGACCGTAGTAATGTTTACAGCAGGAGGGAGGGACAGTCTATTCCTAAGGGATGAGGAGCATCTGGGAATTTGAAGCATTCTGTTAACATCAGCCTCTGCTTCCCCACTCCTCTGATCTGAGACCATCTTAAATCCCTAGATTTATAAATACTGTTAAAGCATAGAATTGGCCCCATAAAATCTGATAAAGAATAACTGAACTCTTCAACTGACTCTTTTCAAAACATAAAGGCCAAACACACTTCAAATTTGGTTTAATTCTACCCATTCACAGTTTTGGCTGTGATCCTATTGTCCTCCAGTTCACTGTCTAAATGACCCCAGATTCTTTCTTTTCAAAGTTGTTCCTTCCTGATTTGCCTCCTTCTGTCCTATTTGCCCTCCGTCCCCAGCCCCACTGCCATTAGCTTCTTTCAAGTCTTTGCCCAAATGTCACCTCCTCAGTGAGGCCTTCTAATAGTCCTAGATGAAACTGCCACCAGTACTGCCCCCTGTATCGACTCGAGTATTTCCATAGCACTTACCACCATCTGGCCTACTCTAGTTAATTATTAATTGTATGTATTGTCTATTTCTCTTTAATAGAATGTAAATCCCACGAGATCAGGGATACTTCAGCTTATTGACTCTGTTCTTTTATTGAGTAGAAGAGTTCCTGGAACAGAGTAACCAAGCAATAAATATTGGTGAATGAATGAATGAATGGCCCCAGTTTCAGCCTTCATCAGCTCTCTACTGACTGACTGCAGTGGTTTCATAACTGGAGTCGGAGCTCTGGATCTCCACATGTCTGAGGAGTCCCCTCTGATGCTTTACACCTCACTGCTGGGCTCACTTGCTCCCACCACTGTCCTGCTCAGAAGCTCTTCCAGCTTCCTGGTGCCGACTTCAGCGTCAGCATTCAGTGCTCTCAGAGATCTGGCATCTCCCTCCTCACTCTGGAATGGCAGGCTCTGTCCTCTGTGAGCCTCGTTCTGGCCCCTCCCCTCTCTTCCTTGAATTCTGCCAGCAGGAGACTATAAGAGGGGCAGTTTCAATGTCCACCAGGTTCTCTGAAGAATGAGCATGAGGATGGCCACTGAAGACCTTCATAAAGCCTGACACCTTTCCAGAGGACCATGATGACTACTCTATCATCATAATGTGATGATACCGTAAAAGTTCTCAATGACCTTTTAAGTGTCCCAAAGGTAGGAGCTAAAGAACCAAGCTCCATTCTCCTGTTTACAGAAATGAAGCTCATCTAGTGACTCAGATGGTGTCATGGTGGCATGGTGGAGCCAGCCAGTGCCTGCTGACAAAAGCCAAAGGCTAAATGTTCTGGAACTTTGCCAGTCAGCTGTCTAACATTCATCCTGGGTGCTTATGTACCCCCTGTCCTTATTGCTGGTGTGTCATGCAGAAGGGACAGCGATGTTACTGGTTATCTCAGAAACACCATCAAGTGACAAGGAGATGATTAAAAGGATCTGGGGAAGAGATGAAGGAGCAGCTTGGGGAGTGTGGGCTCGTAGTTCTGTTTTAGGCACTTTAAGTAAGACCTGTAAGAGGAACCTAAGTGGGCCTGGCACTCAAGAGAGAGGAATGGGCTGGAGATAAAGACTTGGAAATCATCTGGGGACTGGCAGTACCACAGGACTTCTCACCAGGTGTCCAGGGGCCATTAGTAACCCAGGTCACCCCATCCAGTGGCCAACGGTGCAGTCATCAGCTCCTGTGGCTCCCCCTTCAGGTTCTGTTCAGACTTCCTTAGGCTTCCCCAGTTCAGTCTTTGATTACCTCATGCCTAGATTATCACGATGTCTCCTAATTTCTTCCCTTCCATCCATCCACTCATTATTGCCTGACTAATTTTCCTAAGGCACCATTTTGTTGCATTCTGCCTTTGCGCAAATGGCTCCCAATTCTTTGCAAATAAAATTCCAACTCTCCTTTAAACTCTCCATTGAGGCAAGCACCTGTGCTTTATCTCTCCACGCTGGTTACTCATGCTTTCACGCACCATCTTGTGCACAGCTGGAGTTTAATAAACATTTCTGAATAAATACTAAGACAAATAAGCTGCTGTTTCCACCAATTTCCTTGTTCTTTCCATCCTTTCTCACCTTGTAGACAAAGGTGAAATCCTAAATCGTAACTGAAATATGGAGTTTCCTTGTACTAACTAAGCTACAGATTGCTTCTCAGGGGCACATTGTCTAAGACTTTTATCATTCAAGGAGCGCTACAAATTTTTCCAAGGAGGCTCTTCGAAGCTCCAGAAGACATCTGCTGCCAAGAACCAAGCACAGCTGTTGAGGTGGCAGAGGAAACTGGTGCTCGGTAAAAAACCAAACCAAAACAAAACCCTGCCGCACATTTGGGGATGGCAGAGTTCCCAGTCCTACAGCTGAAATGAGTAGGTGATACAAGATATCTGATATATAAAAGAAAATAAAACGACCGGAAGCAGAAGTTTTCTCTCACAAACTGACTTATTCTAAATTACAAAAACAGAGCAACGGGACCGCTAGGGATAAAAATAATGTTGAGGAGAAGAGGTCCACTTTTCCACCAAACCACCCTCTCCTTCTTTCCCACCCCATACACTCACACTCATAAAGGTCTCTAAGAAGGATCATAAGGAGACCAAGTATTATCCAAAATGGAGGAACAAGTCAACATTAAGCTAAGAAGGACAGCATTGCCTAGGGGTGTGACAACGGCAGGCAATGACCAGGTGTGTTCCTTCCAGCAGTCTGGCCCTGCCTACCCAAGCCAAGCACCAACCATGTCCACCAGCCCCTGGGAGACGCAGGGTGAAAGCAAGAGTAGAATAGGGACTAGCCCCAGTGGGCCAGGCGACATGTTTATGTTCTCTTATTCCTCACTTACAGTGCAATAAAATTGGTACCATAATTGTCATTTTATAAATCGGAAGCTGAGAATCCCATGGGTTAAGCAACTTGCCCAAGATCACATACCTTGTGAGTGGTAGGTGGTTACCAGGCCTAACTCCAGGCCCCCAGACTTAGTGCATATGTAGTCATCAACACTTGTGTTCAACAAGATGCTGCAAGTGTTCTAGAGAACAAACAAACAAAAACACAAGTGAGTTGGGAATACATGGAGCTAAACAAAATTGAAAAGGTTTCTTGATCGCAAGGTTTTCTCAAAAATGCTCACCTTCTAACACATATTGTATAAAGTTTGTCCGGCTTTCTTAAACTTAATTCACTACAGAACTTTTTGTTTGGCCTAGAACACTTCATGAGACTAGTGTTCCTCGGAACCCATGTTGGGAATATGGCAAGCACTCCTTTAGTCTCTCTGAGATCTGATACCACCTTTGGTGGAGTCTAGGGACATCAAAAGGCCAGTGGGAAGTACTCTGAGAAAATACCTCTCAAGTGTACAGGGATTCAGGGGAAGGACAGAAATGGACAGAGGAGGGAAGGGGAACAAGAAGGCTGGGCTGTTACAGGAACAGTGAATACTTCTGAAGACTTTTTGCATGCCAATACTCTTTGAAGTGGTTATTTAGTCCTCCTGACCACCTACAAGATAGAAATCATTATAATCCCCATTGCACAGATGAGGGAATTGAGCCATAGAGAGGTTTAGTAACGTGCCCAAGGTCACACAGTTCATAAATCTCTGGGTGTTGAATTCAGGTAGTCTGGCTCCTTAAGAAATGTATTATACTTGCTCATACTGAAGAGACATTTAATCAGGAATGGGTAGGGTGGAAAAGGGTGGTCATGGCAGAAGATTCACATCACAGTTACCCAAACAGCACAGAAGCTTAATAATAGTAGTAATAATATCAACTTACATTTGGTCTCTAGCTTCTTCTCCTTTAATTGGTGTCTACTATACAAGGTGTTGTGTTAGGAGCTGGGAATTCTGATGTGAATACAACCTACATGAGTCCTGCCCCAACAGGAGGTACACACAGGGGATTAGAGCACTGCAATACAGAGTGACCCACGCTCTCATGGGAAGAGGCACAGTAGATTTCGAGCAGGGAGGGCACCTGACCCAAATTTAGGATAGACTTTGACATGTGATAAAGGACTTTCTTCTCTAATACACTGCTTGAAAGGTGGAACAGTTGGTATGGAGGTAATTTCAGAGAGATCAGATCTTCTTGTTCCCAGAACAATACCAATAGCTTAGAATTCTTAGGAGGTCCAAGAATAGTCTGACTACTGGACAGTGTGGTCCTTCTCTTGAGCTTCTCCTCTAGGAAGTACAAGGCTCTGGTCCTCCTTAATCTCTGCCATGGCTTTAGTGTAGATGCAGTAACATCCCATTGACTGGGCATCTCCAGAACCATCAATGAACACTTAGTTTGATCCTGTGCATAGTAGAAACAGGAATGCTCCCCCCCAAATCCAAATTGCCAGTGCTCCCCTGCATTTCCAAACCCTGATGCATTGAGGTAGGACCATGTCATTAGTTCTGACCAATGGGCTATGACCAGCAGTCATATGTACCATTTTTGAGACAAAGAACTTATTTGCTAATGCAAGACCCCCCAGCACCCTCTTCTCTGCCATGGCGACTAAGAAAATTTCATTGTCCAGACAGTACAGGTATAAAACGATGAAAAGCTTCCATCAGCCCGAGTCTTGAGTGAAGAAAAACCCTCTACCAAAAAGTAGCATGAGAGAAAATAAACTTTTGTTGTGCTAAGCCACAGAGATTTGGGGCTGATTGACCCATATACCGGACCAAGGGTGTGCTCAACATCTGGTGCAAACAGCTCCAGAAAATGATGGCTCAGTAAGAGGAAATTAATGAATTCCTGCCATTAGCTGCAGTGCCAATGAGAATAACAAGAACAATTGACCTTTGTACAGTAGTTCATGATTTTCCAGGCACTTTTACTATGAGCACAATTCAGTTTAATTCCTGAAATAACAATGAGACGTCAGTATACTCAGACCCGTTTCAAGGTGAGGCTAAGGAGTTTCACACCTCCCTTCCCTAAGCCACAATAATGGCTGCAGCTCTCATAACTGTCATCCTAGCACAGGTCACGTGATACCACTGAAAAGGACCCCCAGAGGCAGGAAAAAGGACCTAGAAGCCACAGATTTCCTCCCTAGAGTCAGCTTCACTAAGTTACATAAACCAGGCGGAATTACACAGCCCCTCCCATTCCTCAGTGGAGTCTTGCCTGGCAGTGAGACAGGACTTTCACGTAAAATATAAAGGGGTTTGTCACTCAGCCCTGTGCTATAATTATGAGAAAACATGTTTACCTGTGATTTACCCTACTCAGAGCCACCTCACTACCTTTGAATCACAGCTTCCACTAAAGCCACATGGTGTTAACGCAAGGTAATTTTTTTAAGTCCTTTGTTTTTGTGGTGGAAAATATGATTTACGTTTATTACAGAAAATTTGTAAAATACAGAAAAGCACAAAACGAAAACAGAAATTGCATAAACTCACAACCAGCGATATCTACCATTATATCAGGCTGGCCATTTATTTTCCTAGTCTTCTCTGTCAAAATTGATGCCACATAGTAACTCCAATTTTGTATGCTGATTTTACAATGATCAGATTGCAAACATTTACCTATGTTTTATTTTCTTTTTAAGATTTGTTATTTAGTTGACAGAGAGAGCCACAGCGAGAGAGGGAACACAAGCAAGGGAAGTGGGAGAGGGAGAAGCAGGCTTCCTGCTGAGCAGGGAGCCCGATGTGGGGCTCCATCCCAGGGCCCTGGGATCATGACCTGAGCTGAAGAAAGATGCTTAATGGCTGAGCCACGCAGGCACCCCCATTTACCCATTATTTTTTTTAGGTTGTGGTTGGAGAGTCTCCATATCTGTTTTTAAGACTTTATTTATTTATTTGACAGAGAGAGATCACAAGTAGGCAGAGAGGCAGGCAGAGAAAGAGAGAGGAGGAAGCAGGCTCCCTGCTGAGCAGAGAGCCCGATGCAGGACTCGATCCCAGGACCCTGAGATCATGACCTGAGCCAAAGGCAGAGGCTTTAACCCACTGAGCCACACAGGCACCCTACCCATGTTTTAAAGTATTTTCTCATAACGTGATTTTAGTGGCTACACAATATCCTCTTATACTTTATCACCCCCACCCCCACTGTGATTGGACATTTATGTTGTTTTAAGTTTTCTCTGCAAAGGGTTGCAATGAACATCTTAGTGCATTCATATTTATTTGTCTTTCCTAACAAAATGAAAATGCTGGTTCGGAGGATTAGGATGTCTTAAAGATTTTTTTTGGTCAGAGTTCCTTCTAGAAAGATGCTCCAGAAGTGTAGGTGGGTCTTCATCTCCTATGCCTCACTTTAATTGAACAGTGTATCAGTCGGGGTCCAGTTACGAAAAAGGAAAACATACTAGGTATTTCAACAAAAAGAATTTAATATAAGGGACTAGTTTGACAGGCAGGTTTGAAGACTGAAAAGCAAAAGGACATTGAGATAAGTCAGAGAGTGACTGCAGGGAGCACGGCCTGTTTCTAGGAATGTGGGGACAAAGAGGCCAAGTTGAGATTACTGGAATCTCACACGTGGAGCAGGGAGTCTCCATGGAGCTGTGACAACAGATCTCTGAGGAGGGGATGCTGCCCTGTACGTCACAGGAAGACTCAGACCCCTGAAAATGACATGTGTCTAGCTGGTGTTAGTATCTCTGAAGGACATGAAGATATGCCTGGTTGTACCAAAAAAAAAAAAAAGAAAGAAAGAAAGAAAGAAAAGAAAAGGAAAGGAAAGAAAAAAAAAAGGTCTGAGTGGCTTCGTTATGCAATGCACTCAATTTTGGCTCAGGTAATGATCTCAGGGGTCCTGGGATCAAGCCCCAGGTTGGCTTCCCATTCAGCAGGGAGTGTGTTTCTCCCTCTGCCCCTCCCCCTGCTCATGCTCTCATTCTCTCTTTCTCTCTCAAAATAAATAACTTAAATCGTTTTTTTAAAATGTTGCAGAGTGGAACCAGCAGCTGTGGCCAGAGTGAAAAACCATTACTGAGAAGACCAGGAGTTATCCTCAAGCCAACCAAAAGGATCAAGACCTGCCCCTTCTGCCAAGCCTGGCTGTGTCCCTCTAGTGCCCCCTACTGGTGGAGCCTAGCACAGAGCGAGCTTACCAGGAGAAATGGCATTAGCGCACTCCCAGCCTCAACCTCATAGACCCCAACATAAAAAGAGTAGATTCAGGACTGAGAGACAATAGCCTGATAACCAGACAGCCATCATCACATTTTAAATTTTTGTGGTAATTTTCTCAATACCAGTGATTCAATGCAGACTAAGTAAAATATTGGTTAACACCATCTTTTGATAATTTTGTAGTTTTATAAAACAAAGATCTGATTTCAGATCCAACTGGCTCTTCTCTAAAAACAAAACACCAAATTACTACCAACTGACAGTTATTTGAAGTGCTTCCTCTGTGCCAAGCACTCTGCTCAGCAGGCTGTGTGGGTTATCTCAGTTAGCCCTTGTGTTATGAGGGGAAACCCTGAGGCTTGGGGAAGGAAGCAAGGTGGTCAAGGTCACAGCTCAAAGAGATGGACAAGGGATTTGGGCCAGCAACCTGCCATCAGACTTGAGCTCTCGGCCATGTCTCTGTGCTTGTATCCCATCTCCTCTGCCATTTAGGTGACACCCATTCCTTCTCTGTCCATGCCATGGGGATGGACATAAAAACCCCAGGCTCTTACAAGAGTCTTGCTTCTCCATGCTGTGGGGCCGCTTGGTAGTTAAGGCTGTGTTCCCACACAGAGTGCTCAGCACATCAGTAACCAGACACCTAATGGTGAGGTCCAAAGTGGGTTCCAGGGCCCAGATTTTTGTCTTTAGTAAACAATCACAGAATACTAGAATGACATTAAAGGTCCTTACCAGATGTCTAAGTCCCTCTGTAACATCTCAATGCACAACTGTTTGGATCCCATTTGAACGTTTGTCACAACCTGTAATATCCCACTGTATAATGCAATCTCCCTACATTTTTAGACAGCTCTAGTTAATAAAAAGTTCATGTTTTCAGAGATTTAAAATCTACTACTCTGTAAGTTCCACCTGAGATTTTTGATCTGGCTCTCTTGGACAACACAACTTTGCAAATGCTTAAAGGCAACTGTCACATCACTCTTCCCTAGTGTTGTGGTGAGGAGCCTATACACTTTTGGAGGTAGCATAAGTCTCAAATAATATAGCAAATGGGTGACCAAAACTTTGGTTTTATTGGAGAAGACATGCACAGAGAAATGTTTCTTCGTAGTTAAGAGCACAGGCATTAAAAGCAGACAAATCTGAGTTTAAGTTCTAGCTTGATCATTTCCTACCTATAACTATATACTCGCTCTACAACCTTCACAAAGGTGTTTACCTCAGTGGGGATGCTAGTACCTACCAGACGGTGGTATTATGAGGATTCAATCAGCTAAGGCTTGTAGGTGCTTGCCTTGACCACATAGTAGATGTAAGAAATGAGATCTATAAAGTATATTGATGAGAGACACTAGTTTGACTTTGCATATAAGTTATGAAAATGTCTTTTTATGGCAGTAATTCTTATCTGAAGGTCATCCCATTCCATCCCAAAAGATCAATATTAAAGCTACATAATAGACTATTCTCCAGGCAACCTTAGTTCACTGAGAAAACTAAAATATGTAACATTTGGAGTCTGAAGACCTGAGTTTAAGACCTGGTTCTGCCTCTTACTCTGTGATCTTGAGTAAGCTGACTGAGCCTTGGTTTCCTCACTTACAAAATGCCCCAACATAGCTAAAATGTCCATAATGAACTACTGTGGAGCAATTAGAGGTAACAGATTAGAACACAGAATAATGTGGAGTGATCTGATCCACTTTTTTGAGTGAAAAAGTGATCAGCAGAATGAGAAATTTAACAGTGCCACTTACGTAAAATCAAAACAACTATACAAAACATGTAACACCCATGGAAACTATAGAAATCCAATGTATTATAATGACTGCCTAAGAGAATGCAAGCAAGTTGGAAGAGAATATAAGCAAGAATGCAAAAAGGAATAAAAAATAAAGACAAGAGAGGCCTAAATGAATGACTGAATGAATGACTAATAAATGGATAGACAGATGCTAACATGGGAGTCAAGATGCTTCCCTACCTTCCTCATGAGGTTATTCTGAGGATCTGGTAAGATAATGCACAGGAAAGCAAAGTTAATTTACTGTTTCCATTATGATTTCCACATTGAACAAATGAGCTAGACCGAGATAAACATTCTTCATTGCTCTTCAGCAGGAAGCTGTCAGCAGGGCAGAGCCCAGGAAACCTTGCCCTGAATGAGAATCTTCTAGTACAATGACATCAGACCTCTTCATGAAGGAGAGCAGGCTCTCCCTCACTTCTGGAGACACTGCTTGATGGCACAGACAGAAGCCTCAGATGCCTCTTCCCACGAATCCTTTGCAAATGGTCCACTTGGGTCCTCGGAAGAAGCAGCCCAGGCAAATGGGTGCCTCGATGGTCTGTCCTTCTCATGACATCAAATTTCAGGATTTGGTCCTCTATATTTTGGAGAAGAAAATGGGAACCACCCGTCGAGCCTTCCTCATGGAGCTGGCACGAAGGAAAGGATTCAGGGTTGAAGATGAGCTCAGGTAGGACATCACTGATTTCACTTTGTGAATAAGCAGGGCTTTTATGAACAGTTTCTGTGGAACCCAAGGAAATTATGTCTTCTTCCCAATACAGAAAAGATTATACTCCCACTGGGAAAATGGGTTTGAAATCAAAGAACATATTTGAGCCAACTAATTAAGGGCAATAACATGAGTGGGGACTGATACAATTATACTAAAACTAGTTGGCACCAAAATATAGGGTTTGGGGGGTTTTTGTTTGTTTGGTTGTTTTGTTTTGCCTTTCACCATTATGAGATGAGTTTTCCAGAGATGATGATAGAAACTTAATTGGAAAATTTAATGCTGAAACCACTCAATTTTGTTCCTGACTAAACTGAGTAAACTAAACTGGACAAAACCCCACTAAGTTCAATAAAAAAATTTCAGCTACTCTGAGGCAGAAAGAATGGTTTGGGTTCTTGGCAATTAAACTAAATCCCTGGCTGTACTGAGGTGACCAGTGTCTGTGATGGGCTAGGATGAGAGACTGTTGCTGGCTCTCCACAGGCACCCAAATGTGGCCTTGATTATGCTTTTCCAATGAGCTGTCCCAGTGGGGTTCGCAGAGTGAGGAGCACTGGTTAAAGATTCAAGGACAGCTCTGTCCAGGACTGGTAGTCATGATGCTGAGAGTGACGAGGTCAGAGCACAGACAAAAGGGCAACTGAAGCCACCTCTTGGGTCCCCTAGACTCATTCATGCACAACCCCACTCATCCCAGCAATTAGTCTTGTTGTTTTTCTAACTGTTAAATTAGCTCTTCACAGAACACAGCCAGGGGCTTGCAACGGATAAAGGATAATCAAAGCAACTGGCTGGCTTTGATTGTCCAAGGAAGAGACTGACCGCAACCTTCTCAGGAAAAACTGTGAGAATTCTATGTGAAAATAATTTTTTTTATTTTAAAAATAGTCTTTGATATTAAAAAAAAAATTAACAAGAATTTCCTGCTGAAGAAATGCCAACTTCAAATTGCTAGACAAACGTGTCAAAAGTCAATAATAAGATATGAATGCTTTGCAAAATATTCATAATTCATATGACGATTCAAAATCACAGTAACATTTTATTTATTTATTTTTTTTACTAAAATGCCCTAATCAGAAATTCCCGGGTCTCCCATGGTCTCTCCCTCCATCTGGTTTTTCTTGGTGTGTTCTCCTTTCCCCACCTCTGCCTGTTTTCATTTTAACCCCTATCTCATTTAGGATGTTAAGCGCCAAATCATAACATCCCTTCTGTGGAACTGCAGATTTCACCTAACTGTTAAGTCTACCTAATCTTACAGACTTACATAAAATGTTGGAATTAGGGGAAGAAAAGATGATGTAGGTAAAGAGGCTCAAACCCAGAATTTTAAAAAAGGAAATGTAAAAAGAAGAAATGAAAAGCCTCAGCAAATATGGAACTGCTTTTTGTGGTAAAGAAATCTGACAAGGGCCAGACAGGAAAGCGAGAGCCAGATGGTCAAGGTACCACTTACATAGAAAGCTCTCAGTTGAAAAGCTCTCGTCCACACCTCCAGCAAGGGCTGACTAGTTACAGGCGCAGTTACAAGTATAGACACGGTGGCTGAGGCAGGTACTTGGAGAGACACAGGAGGCAAGTTTCTTCTTTTGGCCACAGAGCCAGAGAGGCAGCTCTGTGCATCTGATACCCGCTGCCAAGGACCAAGCCCAGGGCTCGAGCTACAGAGGAAAAGTGGTGCATGGTGAGCAAACGGCTCCCATGTATATGATGGTGGCAAAGCTCCCAGGCTGACAGCCCAGAAGACACATTAAATACAAATGTGTGTGATGGCTCAAAAAGAAACCACAGGAAGTAGAAGTCCCAGCTCTCAAACGGAATTTCTGTGCACAAATACATAGTCTTTCATTGGAAAGGGCACTAGAAATTGTGGTAGGGAAAAGTTTTGAGATCAGAAGTCTAGAGATCCCTAATTCTGGCTCTGACCCTTCCCAGCCATGAAGTGTGGAGCCAGACTCTCTCCCCACTCTATGAACTTAGCTTCCTGAAAAATGGTTTGTTCTATCTGAGATAATCACCAAATGTGATGATGGACATCAGTGTGCTCTGGTAAGTTAAAAAACAGTTACACAGATGTAAAGTGTGATCGTCCTATTGTTAATAAGCTGGATCCACTGACCCTTACAGCAAAACCATAAGAGAGGATTCTGTCTCCACAATATGGACTGGGTCAAATGATAAAAACAAACATAACAAAGACAGGAAACCTAACAAACCTATCAAAATAATTTAAGTGGTTATTTTTATAAGGAAGGGGTTATTAGGAAGGGATTATGGTTGCTTTTATTCTGTGTTTTACAATTTTTTTTACAATAAGTATATATTTTAAATAAAAATGAAGAAAGTTGATATCTAAAAGAAAGGAAACTTCTCAATAACGAAGACTATCCCTTCCTTTTCTAATATATAAGATTCAAAAAAAGAGGAGCTAAAAACATATATATGCTCTGAAAAGAGTTAGCAATCTCCATAGTTTCTAGTACATTCTTGGCTGCCAGGAGGATTACATATGAGGAAGAAATCTGACACCTACTTTAGCTGGATCTGAACCCATAGCTTAGAAATGGTGTATCTGAACCCACTGACCTATCTGGAGCTATTTCATTCTCCAGCATATGTGCCCTGTATCCTTATATTTGGAATTGGTTTCACTTATATTATATGTTATATTAATGTTATATTTCAGAAGACATGCTGGTCAATGGCCCATAGGAAGTTGGGTTTTAAAATAGAAATCAGGGGAGATGTCAAGTGATTTCGGGCATTTTGCACATTCATGAAAATGGTAATGAACTTTATTCCATGACGAACATTCTAAATTTTAGAGCAACTTCATAATCCTCAAATTATCTAGGTCAAGCCAGAGGAGGATGAGAATCTAGTGCCTGTCATGTTCTTATTTCATTCCTGGTTTCAGTACTTTGAGCTATTTTAAAACTCTGTCATCGACCCTCCTCTATGAACACAATAGTGAATCCACTATGTCTTGACCTAAACCGCTGATGTAGAAGAAGAAAGAGCTATGGCTAGAAAGGGTCGCACCCAGGGTGCCTCCCCTCAGCAGCCTAACACTGGCTCAGTTCCACTGTTGGAGCAGTAGAAACCCAGTGGATGATACTTTTGTCCTGCTCAAATCTCCTTAATTCACCCACAAGGATATCTTTGGAACATACTGTCTGATGCAAGATGCAACCCAACCTTGAATCCCTTCTCCCTACACTTCCCTGAGTCCAAGACCTAAGACCCCTAGAAACCCTCCCAGAGGACAGAACTTCCTTCCCAGTACCTGGATGTAATCCATGGTACAGGGCTGGCCCCAGCTCTGCCACTTGGCTTTAATACTAACCTCATCCAATTCCTCCTCACTGGCTCCACAAGGGCAAGGGCATCATGGGGGCCATCCTGTAGAGCTTACCCTCAGACCTTTGACATTTTTCTTCTACAGAGTAGCTTCAGGAAATATTTGCTCCAAGAATGATTTATCTGGTGAATACAAAACCAGCCAAGGGAACTTGTGATTACCAAGATTAGTTTTTGTAATTAAAATTTTTTTCTGTGATGCACCAGTATTACTTTTGTAATCAGCAAAATAATAAAGACTTTATAAATTTGAGAACATGCATTGTAAGTTCTAGTCCTTCTCCGGTCCAAATTACTTCACATTTCAAAATCTGTGGATTCTCAGTTAATGTTCATAATCTCATTCAAGGTGGAACCAAAAAAAAAAATCAAGGCAAGACCCTTTGTTTTTAGGTATGTCAGAGCTGGAAATAGAAACCTACCTACTGGTGGTAGTTTAAGTGTGAGATAAAACCAAATAAAACTCTTTATTTTTCTATGTCAGGGACTCTGAAACAGATCAGTTGCTAAGGGAGGCAGGAGGGTTTTTAAATAGTAAACAGCTCAGTTTAACTATAAATTAGTATTTAAAATTACCATTTACAGGATAAGCCCTACATCAGATGGGAAGAATTGGGGATGACCTCTCTAGGGGGAAAAAAACATTTTAAAGACAAAGATAAAAGCAGGTGACCATCCGGGAAGGCTGGAGAAGTCAGATAGGGGGTCAGTCTGTCTCCAGGCAAAGAAAAGTGGCTGTCTCTTTCTTCATGAAGAATTTTTCTAATTGTACTGTGAGGAAGGACCAACTAGGAAAAGAAAGACAGGAACAGTGAAGATACAGTTATCAGAAGAAAAAAAAAAAGGCAGAACCAAAATGGGTGAATTAATTCTATTAACTCAGGGCTTTCTGGATATCTGAATGCCACAATCACAATTTTTATACTATCTTTTACCGCATGTGCTATTATATACTTACTACATCTCCTTCAATTGTCTCTAAGATGAATTGTTAAAAATAACTTAACCTTGTCTAAGGAATCATATAAAAACCGTGAAACCCAAAAAAACCATGGGTTTAATATGCATAATTTTAATGTGTAGGTATAAATACATATGCCTTTTTAGTGTTCTGCTATGTACCTGCTAAAACTATCTCACATACCTACAGAGGAATGAGTACTATATTGGAAACATGGCTGCCATTGAGCCCTAGGTGCAGTGTGGGGGCCATTCAAGACTTTTCTCTACGGCAGCACTTCTCAAAGTATACTTCTTGGGCTGTGGGGTAGTTTGGAAATACGGTTGCTCCCAAGAAGAGGCAAGGACTAGTCTCTGTTCCCTTGCATTTGGGAGGGCTTGTGACTACTTCAACCAATAGAGTACACTATATGACTTTTGATGCTGGGTCATAAGGGGCCCTGGGGCTTCTGCTGTTCCCTGGATCTCACAGCCTCACATAAGATGTTTGAGTCCCTCTGAGAGAGGACACATGAAGGTGTTTAGGTTGACAGATGCACGAACCCATTCTCCCTGCCATCCTCACCAATGTGCAGGCACACTGAGTCATTTGGTGGGTCACACTCCCATGGTCACCATACCCAACAGCTGCCTGAATTCTTGACCCACAAAATTATGAGGTATAATAAAATTGGTGCTCTTTTTAAGCCATTTTGGGAGAGCTGGTTATGCACCAATGAATAACTAGAACTGACTACATGAGAATTACCAAAGGAGCATATTCCTAGGCTCTAGGTAAGACTTACTGAATTTGAATCTGCTAATAGAGTCCAGGCACCTGGATTTTAACCCAGCTTCTTGGGTGTCTCTGGTAGACACTAGAGTTTATTTCCCTTAGAGCTACTGATTAATCCATTTATTCATTCATTCCACCAATGGTCTATCTATTCACTGTTGCTCTGAATCTGGCCATGTGCTGGGCACCAGGTATAATTATCATCTAGACAATAATTAAGCAGATTATAACATTGTCCCTGCCCTCAGGGACACCAAGGGCCAAGCCCAGCACATTTCAGTTGAGCACTAGTTGAAAGAGAAGACTTGTTTTCACTATGAGAAGCTGAGGGACAAATCCTACTTCAGAATTGTTATAATTGATTCAAGCCCTCTTAAACCTAATCCAAGACATCAGTAATTGGCCCTGGCTAAGAAACTAGGTGCACTTGGGGCACCTGGATGGCTCAGTCAGATAAATGTAGCTCAGGCCATAATCCCAGGGTCCCAGGATCAGAGTCCAGGGATCAAGCCCCAAGTTGGGCTCTCTGCTCAGTGGGGAGTCTGCTTCTCCCTCTGAGGTTCTCTCCTCTCCTGCTCTCTCTTTCTCACTCTCTCTCTCAAATAAATAAATAAAATCTTAAAGAAAGAAAGAAAGAGAGAAAGAAAGAAAGAAAAAGAAAGAACAAACTAGGTGCACTTAAAGAAATCCACTGACATTTCAGGAACAGTCATCTCCACAGCACCCTGGGGTCTTTGGGAGAAGTTTGTGGCTGCTGCCCGGGGTACTGTCCTCTTTTAGTATAAGGAAAGAACTGAGGACTCCAGGGCCAAGGCAGGTACCACCTCAGCCCTAGACCCAGATTTCGCCCTTAAAAATGACATCATGTGTATTTTTCCCCCTAAGTAGAAAGTGATGATAGATAATTCATGACAGAAAGTGGAAAAATATAGGGAAAAAAAAAACTTAAAACAACACCTCACTCAGGGGTCTAACCACAGTCTAGTAGAACGTTAAGAGTTTGCTTGAGTCATGCACAGCTGGGTTTGAATCCTGGCTTCACAGAGCCTCCACAAGCCTTGGTTTTCTCATCTGAAATGATATTGCCCACCTCGTAAGACTTGCGAAGACTTAGTAAGAATAAACGTGTGTAGGGGCACCTGGGTGGCTCAGTGGGTTAAGCCTCTGCCTTCGGCTCGGGTCATGATCCCAGGGTCCTGGGATCGAGCCCCACATCGGGCTCTCTGCTCTGCGGGGAGCCTGCTTCCTCCTCTCTCTCTGCCTGCCTCTCTGCCTACTTGTGATCTCTGTCAGATAAATAAAGAAAAAATCTTTAAAAAAAAAAAAAAGAATAAAGAATAAACGTGTGTGTGTGTGTGTGTTTGTATTTTTTCCTAACAGTCTGGAGTATTGTGGAATATTCTCTGGTCTTTTCTTCTGGGTACACCTGTATGTTATATTGTTGGTGGATCATTATGTAGCATCCCCACACGTCCCCAGGCATTCTGGCTACTCTGCTAGAGGCAGGGATGGGTCCAGAGACATCCCCAGTGAAGAGAGAGCAGTGGTGGGGCAGGGGAGGTAAGAGTGGATGGCGAGGGGCCTAAATTTGGAAGATGATCACCAGGGCTCCACTTTTGCCTCTCTGTGAGGTTTAGGTAAAATTCACCTAAAATTCAGAGCTCAGAGAACCTGACAGCCTCCGTGTGGCTTCTCCATCTTGGTGTGTAGCTAGGGCAACTATTCTTTCAGATTTCCTGGGACAGCTGTCCATGTCCTGTAGTCTCACTGAAGTCTACATGCTATTGGACAGAAAATACCAATAACAAATTTCATGTGGCAGCAGCAGGGACAGTATGGTCAACAGAAAGTGTTACTTGACCTCTGTTTCTGCGTTTTGGAGAGAATCAGGGTTTTTGATGATGATGATTCCCTTCCAGATGTTCTTCCTTCTGCAGAAAGGTGCAGCACTCTCCACCGCTGTGGAAGAAGCACAAAGTCACAGGGGGCAGCTCGGTGTAGCCCCGCACATAGGCTGTGGATTAGCACAGAATGGGGACTGAATCCCTGCTTCAGCAGTTATCAGCTGGGTGAACTTTTAATGTATTCAAGGTCTCTTTTCTCATAGTGTTACTGACTGTTAGATGAGAGAATGCATGAGATACACCTGCCATAGGGTCTGGCACATAGTGATATTCCCATATTATTAATATTTCCAACACTGGCATGGTCAGAGCACAGAGAAAATTACCCTGGCAGCAAACAGACAAAAAGCCACCACAACACGACACTAAGAAATTGTCGGCAGAACACATGGGAGGCAGTGGCTTTCCTTAGTGCTGTTGCTAAGGGCTCAGAACTGAAAGTGAGCAAAGGCACAGAGACTGTGCATGGTCTGCAAAGGGCGCAGGATGAGCCTGGGGCAGGAAGCACATCATAGGCTAGATGCAGCTGGTCCCTGGGAGCCCAACTCAGGCAACTCAAGAAGACAGGGGATGGAGACTGGCTAGAGCAGATTATTCTCCAGACCATGTTTCTTAAGTTACTTGTGGTAAAGGACCAGTTTTCAAAAACTTTTAATGATCAATGCTTTCATCAAAAAACAACCTATAAGAAGCTACTTTGATAGTGCTAAATTACAATGAAATTTCCTAAATGCTGACTTTCAGTTTCTGTGTTTACTGTGTGGGAACCAGGCATAAGCAGTGCTGAACTCTGGGTAGCCCTGTGTGGATGGCAGAAGGGGTCCTGTTCGATTTTGTGTGTGTGCTCTATTATCGCCCCCGTTGTTGCTGTTTGGTTTTGTTTGCTAATTGCTTAGCGAGACGGGGTTGCAAGTTCAATCAGAGTCTTCTTCCATAGGGTGTATGGCTGGTTTATTTGGAAATGTGCTTAGATGAATGCTGTGAAAAATTATGTGGTCCTCATCCAATAGTGTGAGCTCAGACACTGCCACACTACCCCAGGGATAGCCACAGTGGGGGTGGGGATAGCAGGAGAGTGGATGGGAAGGGGCTTGAATTTGGAAGCTGAGCCCCAGAGCTCCCCCTCAGCATATCCTTCTACCCTGAAGTTAAGACAGAACCTTAATACTAATTATAATACAAATGCTATAATTAACGATAATATAATAATAAAGTTTCCTCCAAAGGTCAGAAGTCTAGATGGAATCACACTTCCTGTGTAGCTCTATTAATCCTTCTGTTGTCTTCTTAAAGTCTGCACATAAAAAACTTTTCAAGAAGCTTATTAAGAGTCACTTTTGGAATGATGAGGACCTAGAACAAGATGCAGTGAGCTGTCTCCCCCAATTCTTGACAGATGTGGTTTCACCATGAAGAACTTCTGCTTTGGCCCCTGTGCCTCCTGCCATCCAGATGGCTCCGCTCTGGCCTCCAGCCCCAGTTCTCTCCCAGGCCAGCCTCACATCCCCACCAACAACCGGACATTCTCACTAGGACCTCTTGCCGCCCTTCACATGCAGCATGCCTGAAACAAATTTCATTTCCACTCCCCACCCAAACAGACTTCTTAAATCCCTATTTCTACCAAAAGCACTTTTACTGTACTGTGATAGAGGAAAGTAGTATTTTCTCTCTACTTCAGCTGTTAGAGGGGAACTAATGCCAGAGGCCCCTCCTATGTCTCCTCTGCCTTCCTTCCTGGTGCTACAGGAGCTGGACTCGGTTAGAATCATCTCACATGTGGTCATGATTTAATTCTGCTTCTTCTTCTTCTTTTTTTTTTAAACAATTTTATTTATTTGACAGAGAGAGCACAAGCAGGCAGAGTAGCAGGCAAAGGGAGAAGGAGAAGCAGGATCCACGCTAAGCAAGAAGCCCAACACGGGGCTCGACCCCAGGACCCTGGGATCGTGACCTGAGCCAAAGGCAGTTGCTTAACCAAGCCACCCAGGCACCCCTCCTGATTTCATTCTAAGCAGCTCCCAACCCTTCCCACCCATCACTCTCCCCTCCAAATTACTGTGTGAACCAGATTAGCCTTTTTCTTTTTCTTTCTTTTTTTTTTTTTAAGATTTTTTTTTTAAATTTATTTATTTGACAGGGAGAGAGACACAAACAGGGGGAGTTGGGGAGGGAGAAGCAGGCTTCACGCTGAGTGGAGAGCCCAATGTGGGGCTCGATCCCAGGACCCTGGGATCATGACCTGAGCGGAAGGCAGATGCTTAACAACTAAGCCACCCAGGTGCCCCCAGATTAGCCTTTTAAAATGACATACTGAGGCTATGCATGATCCGCTCACGAAATCCTTCACTGGTTCCACAACCCCAGAAAATGAAATGCAACCTCCTCAACCAGGCTTCTAAGACCTTCTATAACATGGTTGTCCTAACTGACTCAGCCATGTATACAACTACTTCCCAACATAAACTCTTCACTCTGGTCCAGCCAATTCTCTTACTTTCCTTCTGGTCTCTGAATCTTTTCTTCCAGGAGGGCCTGAAGTTCTGCCTTCCAGGCCCCTATTCCTCCCCATCCATCCAGACTAGACACAAACCCCTCCTTCCACAAAGCCATCATGCCTCTCCCAGCTCACATCAGCTCTTCTCCTTCTCTGCATACCACTTGCAGATGTTGTCCAAGCCTCATGTCTTGTCATATTATTAACTGACTGCTTCACATAAGATACTAATATCCAGAAACTTCCCTTTTCTTCTTTGGTATCCAACTTCCTGCCACACCATCACAAGGAACCTAGAGCTGTGAATATAACAGTGAACCAAAAAACACCCAATGAATCCAAGAGTCAATTCAAAAAAGGAGAAAGAGAAAGAGGAAGTCAAAGAAGAGAAGTGGGCAACAGAAAAGAATTCTGTTTTTCTCTTGGATGCCTAGACATGCATCTTACTATCTCCCAGATTCATAGATTATTTGAATGGAAAAAGCCTTAAAAAACATTGGATCCAATGATATGATGCTGACTGTGACAACTTATTGAAAACCAGAAATAATATACTTGACCCAGAAAGAGACCATCAAAAAGGATCAATACCATTTACTAGCTGTGTGACCTTCAGATTTTCACGTAAACTCTGTTGTTCAGTTTCCCCATTTTTGAAGTATGAATAATGTTAACACTTTCTTGAGGAGCTTTGGGAGTATTAAATGAGATGATGGATGAAAGATACCAGGATCGCGCTGAAACATGGTACAGGCTCAGTGGTTACTGGGGGAAAGCTTCCCACCTATCCTCCACCACTAGCCTGAGCTTTGACAAACTTGGAAAGCAGTATTTCCTCAAAGCTGGTTACCATCTGTTAATGTGTTGTGAGATCCATTTAATGGGATGTTACAAACATATCTACATGTATCTCTTTCTATTTAGGTCATGATATAAAATGTATTTCTCATTGCGGGTCAGATGGAAAGGCATCAGGCTGAAGCCCTCTACAAATAAAAATGAAATGGCCCACCAAAGCCACACAAAGAGTGCTTTTTTACTAACAATTTCTTATCTTCCAACTTCTCTGGACTTTGGTTTTCCAAAGACCACAATCTTGTTAATGTTTTCTTAATGTAACATAGACCACCACTATGGCTACACTAATTAATACAGAATCCCTTCCATGGAGGCCTAAATTCTCTGTGCCTATGGTCAGGTCTAGTATGCATTTTTCTTCATTAGACAGAATGTTCCAAACACCCTGAGGTAAGAGGAACACTCCTCACTTGAAATTCCCTTCAGCCCTTAATGCTGCCTTGCCTTCTACAGTGATTCCATCACCCACATTGTGGCAGAAAACAACTCGGGCTCAGAGGTCCTGGAGTGGCTGCAGGGACAGAATCATAAAGTCAGCTCACAGCTCGAACTCCTTGATGTCTCCTGGCTGATAGAATCCATGGCAGCAGGAACACCAGTGGAGACGACAGGGAAACACCAGCTTGTAAGTGTTATGGTTGTGATTTTCTTTGCCCTTCACTTGAGGATTAGGAACATGGGCTGTAGTAATCAACAGACCTGGGTTAGATCCAGGTTTTCTGCTTATTCCCTGTGTGACCACGGGAAAGTGACTTACCTATTCTGAGCTTCCTTTTCCTCCTCTACAATATAAGATAGCAGTAAGACCTGCCTGACAAAATGGTTATGAGAACTAGAGTCACATAAGGCAAAGCACTTACCACAGAGCCTGATCTACAGCACCCAATAGGGGTGCCTGGGTGGCTCAGTGGATTAAAGCCTCTATCTTTGGCCCGGGTCATGATTCGAGAGTCCTGGGATCGAGCCCTGCATTGGGCTCTCTGCTCTGCGGAGAGCCTGCTTCCTCCTCTCTCTCTGCCTGCATCTCTGCCTACTTGGGATCTCTATCAAATTAAAAAAAAAAAAAAGAAGAAAGAAAAAGAAATACAGCACCCAATAAATGGTAGCCAGTTTTATGAATAAGACTATACACAAATATTTCAAAATGTGGAAGCCTTGATGTTCTGGTAGCCAGAAGAGCAGAGGGCACCTGTTTTGTTTTGTTTTTCTTACTATTATCATTCATAAGGAAAAAAATAAGGAAAGTTGGACCCTTAATTCCAAGTCCTTCACTATTCATGTTAGAACTGTCTGGAAGTTTCAGACCATGACTATTTAAGTTCATGGAAAAGGAAAATGGTACTTAATTGATTGTTCTTTTTATGTTTATTTTTCTGATGCAAAAATATTACATGTTAACAATAGCAAATCTGAATATTAGAGATATGCATACCATAAACGTTGACTCTCCAATAATTTTATCATCTCTCCAGAGACAACTGCCATCAAACTGCTGTTAATTTTTTTCTTCATAATATCTATTATTATTACTATCAATTGTTATTAAAAATAGATGTTTATGCATTTGTTTAGGTGAAAAGAGACTATTCAGCTAATCCCAACCCAGAGCTCCAGAAGACTCCACCACTTGTTATAAAAAAGATCTCTCAATACGCATGTCAGAGAAGAACCACTTTAAACAACTATAACCAAATCTTCACGGTAAGGCGCTTTATAACATCCAGGGCAAATGAAGGGCATGCAGCTTCTTTCCACAGATTTACAAATCCAATAATGAAATCTGAAAAATCTAGGAATGTTTTCCCCACACTCACTTACCCCCTTTGCCTGATCTCTAACTCCTCTTTTTGTCAAAAATGGATCTACTTCTGTCCTAGAAATGGACAAATACATTTGGAAATATATGTATATTTTTTAGAGATGATTTTAAATTACTATTTATTGAGAATTGACACTTTGGGGCACAACAGTTGTCAAACCAAGTATTTGAAAAACCGAATACTGTAATTAGTCTAAAACATAGCGCAAGTTCCAAAGAAACAACAATAATGCATACACAGCCCCTCCTGGGCAGCCAAACACAGAGACAGCAGATCTGGATTCTCACCTTTCTGATCTTGGGCAAGTCACTTCTTTCTGAGCCATATCCATTTAACTATAAATCAGCTAGATTGTCTCTAAAGCCCCACCCAGCCCTGAAGTATGGCAATTGTGTTTCAAATGACCCTAACACGCCCACAGCTGTTTGTCTCCCAGCCTAGAGAAAGTAGTCAAGTGGTTAAAACATGCAGTTAGTCTATCAAACACAAAATTCTCGTGTCTAGACTTCCAGCCCCACCTGTACAAGGAAGACCAAGGAACGGCAGTACTGGGCCTGAGAGCAGGATGCCACACAGCTACAGCTACTGAAATGCAAATACGCCCTACTACAGACAACCTGCCCTGGGTCTGTGGCACTCTGATCACACCCCTTCTTTCATTCAATATGCCCATGGTAGGTGAGGACTGTGTTTTAAATACAAGCTAAGAGATGAAAGGGTCCAGTGACCAAGGCAGAATCCTGGCCACAGGCTGGTGTGGAAGTCTCCAGGGAAAGAGGGCAGCTTCTGACTAGTAATGACTAGTAGGATGCAGTGAGCATGAGATTGGGCTTTGCTTAAATCATTCCTGAATACCTAATTATCTAATGGCAGTGAACGCAAAGTTTCCTTAGGAGGCGCTCTGTTTGTTTGTTTGTTTTTTGTTTGTTTGTTTGTTTTTGAGCTGTCTTTTCAATTCAACTCCTTTCATTAAAAGGTAGGGGTGCAAAGATATGCGAGAGCCAATCTCAACCTTCAGGAGGTATTTCGACACTCAAGAGCAAGAGGCATTTGCAGGTGACTGCTAGCGAGTCCAGGGGCCGGAAACAGATGGTGGTTTGCTTACCTGGTTTCATTCTTTAGGATGCCTTTGAGGTACTGGCTGAAAACTATGAGTTCAGAGAAAATGAAGTCTTCTGCCTGGCATTTATGAGAGCAGCTTCTGTACTTAAATCCCTGCCATTCACAATCATCAGTATGAAGGACACAGAAGGAATTCCCTGCCTGGAGGACAAAGTGAAGTGTGTCATAGAGGTAAGGGTGAAATGTGATTTGTCCTATTTCCTAATATGTAGGGAAGAGGGGGAAGTAAATGCAGTTAACAGATTTTCCTGTCAACTGTGTAGATGTGGGATGGACAGACGGATAGATGGATGGATAGATAGACAGACAGAGAGATGGACAGACTCCATACTCCAGTATTTTCACAGCTGGGGCCACATGGGGCAAAGCTAGTGGAAACAGAACTTTCCCATACTATCATTGATCACAGTAAAAGACTCAAGTGTCCTAAAAGCTGGACAGCAGGGGATGGTCCGTCTTCAAACACAGGCTGTGGAAAGGACCGCAGTTCCTCTTACAGGATGCTGCCCTCCAGAATGGTGGTGGGAGTGACCAGGCAGTTTACCTGATTCTGCATCTCTCCCTGTGTGTTCCAACAAGAGAGCCAGGAATGGGGGATTATTTACGTAATAATAATGTTTAAGGATTCCCTAGCAAAGCTGGCCATCCACAAGTAAGTTTCAATAAAGTTAAGTGCAAGGTAAAGTATTCAAGGAAAATCATCTCAATTCTATTTAGAGCTAGACGTTCTAAGAGCTTGAATTTGGATAGGTTTTTCAATGGTTCCAAAATTAACCTGCTCAGGTTAATTTTGTCTCAGCTAGTTCATAGCCACTGAAGAGAAAATTATTACAGACATTTAGGCATACTATTGGTGAACATTTTGGTTTGGTTTCTGTGGAATTGGACTCCGATCCTTCTGTGCCTTCATCCCTGACAACTATAAAGAAGTACTCAGAATGAGCTGAGATTTCTAAACTTACAGGAAGTCTCTTTATTTTGTCAAGATTTGCTAGGGAAACATTCTGAGGGAACAGGGATACATTTTCCTGAACAATCAAGCTACTATATCTGGGAGTTTGAGAGCCCTTGACTCTCTGATTTTTTCACCATCACTACTATAAAATATTTTTCCACTGTCCATGCAGGAAATTATTGAAGATGGAGAAAGTTCTGAAGTTAAAGCTGTGTTAAATGATGAACGATATCAGTCCTTCAAAGTAAGTAATTTTAGATGTATTTATTGAAAATGGTTTTTTTTTTTAAGATTTTATTTATTTGACAGAGATCACAAGTAGGCAGAGAGGCAGGCAGAGAGAGGAGAAAGCACTCTCCCCGCAGAGCAGAGAGCCCGACGCAGGGCTCGATTCCAGGACCCTGAGATCATACCTGAGCCAAAGGCAGAGGCTTAACCCACTGAGCCACCCAGGCACCCCTTGAAAATGTTTTTTCAGGGCACCTGGGTGGCTCAGTGGGTTAAGACCTCTGCCTTTGGCTCAGGTCATGATCCCAGGGTCCTAGGATCAAGCCCCACATAAGGCTCTCTGCTCAGCTGGGAGCCAGCTTCCTCCTCTCTCTCTGCCTGCCTCTCTGCCTACTTGGGATCTCTGTCTGTCAAATAAATAAATAAAATCTTAAAAAAAAAAAAAGAAGAAGAAAATGTTTTTTCAGTTAATCCTATTACTTATTCTAAGTGGTTGTATCAGCTTGGGTTACCATGACAAAACGCCACAGGCTGGGTGGATTAAATAACAAATATTACTTTTCTTAGAGTCTGGAGCCTGGAAGCCTGAGAGCGAGTGCCAGCATGGTCAGGTTCAGGTTAGGGCTCTCTTCCTGGCTTGCAGATGGCCACCTTCTCAACGCGCCCTCACAAGACACACATGGAGAGGAAGTCCCGTGGGCCTCTTTTTGGAAAAAAAAAAAAAAGATTACTTGTTCATTTATTTGAGAGAGACACAGCGACAGAGGGAACACAAGCAGGGGGAGTAGGAGAGAGAGAAGCAGACTTCCTGCTGAACAGGGAGCCCAATGTGGGCCTTGATCCCAGGACCAAGGGATCATGACCTGAGCTGAAGGCAGATGCTTAGCACCCTTGTGGTGCCTCTTCTTATTAAGGCACTAGTCCCCTCATGAGGGCCCTACTGTCATGACCTCATCTAAACCTAATCACCTCCCTAAGGCCTCATCTCCAAATACCACCACCAGGGCATTAGGGCTTCAACTAATGGATGGAGGGGGACACAATCAGTCCATATTGTGGTCTAGGAAGCAGATGCCCAGATAAATACGGATGTATGAGCTTACTGCTATGCTGAGGTACAAATTATCTTCTGGCATCTATCACTCATAGGTACAAATATCATGGGGACACTGGGACCGTGGGACAAAACAAATCTGCTGGTAAAGAGCACACCTGTGTCAGAAGCTCCTCACTGCATCCTACTCTCCCTTGAAGCAGGGCCTATTACCCCCCCAGTGTGCCCCATCCTGGAGTTGCAGGTGACAGAGATTTCTGCCCAGCCCTTCGGTTCTGGGGTGAGGCACAGGCCTAAAGGTGCTTGTAGGCGGGAGCCAAAGCTTAGAGTACAGGCAGCTTGGATTCAAGTTTGGGCTATCAGCTGGGCGATGGTCAGGAATGCATACAACCTACATGAGCATCTCTCTTAAAATATGCAGAGCATGAGTGAGTGTAAGGACCCTGGGCCAAGAAGGAATGCCCAACAGAGGAAGCTGCTGTCACTCATGGACTGCACAGGCAAGCAACCATCAGAGTACACAGAAGCCTGGGCAGAAGCCATGCCCCGCCTCCTCACTTCTGTTCCCTTTCATAACACGTGTCAGGAGAGGACCCTCCTGAAACTTAAAGCTCTGTCCAAAGTTACCATCACCCACCTGCTTGTCATATTCAGGAGAAACTGGGTCAGAAATTTCCTTATGTGTTTTCCTAATCCCTTGACCTTGAAAAGTGTTGCTTCATTGTCATAGTGATCATTTCAAAAACTAAAGGCATGCCTTTCCCTCTGTTTCAGCTCTTTACTTCTGTATTTGGAGTGGGACTGAAGACTTCCGAGAAATGGTTCAGAATGGGTTACAGAACTCTGAATAAAATAAAGCTGGACAAAACCCTGAAATTCACACCAATGCAGAAAGCAGGTAAACTGTCCTGCCTACAGATCTCCTGCTGTGGTCAGGGGCTCATCAGGTGGTGGTAGAGCTAAGTCAGCTGAACTTCAACTCCAATGCTGGTACCTGGGTCACTTGTTTGCTCTCTTTTTTTTGTACTTGGTTAAAAGCACAAGCTTTTGGAATCAGACACACCTGGATCCAAATCCTGGCTCCAACACTGGGCGGCTGCATGATCTTGAGCAAGCCTGTTCAAGTTTCTAAGCCTAAGCTACCATGTCTATAAAAGGGGGGTAACATTGCTAGTAAATGGGGAATAAATCAGATCATGCTGGCAAAGCCCTTAGCACCAATCCTGGCACAGGGCAAAGACTCTCCACAAGAGAGCCCGTCATTCCTGCATCCAAGCATCACACGGGGTTGCCCTGTTGATCTGGTTCATACTGAACTGGCTCTAGACGTTTGGTCCTTGCTGTCTCCCTTGGGGAAAAGGTGTGGGAGCAGAGTCAAGGGAAGAAAATGGATATAAAGATTGAGGAGTAAAAAATATTTGAGCAAACCAAGAGTCATTGCTGGCACAAATGTGGATCTGCTTTAGAAACTACAAGACACCAGTAAATAGAAGGGAAAGTGTGCAAATCTAGGCAGATGGTTGATCTAACTGCTCAGGACCTACCAGTTTGAGAAGACAAGACTATGGTGAGACAGCTGAAGGCTGGCAGGACTTCCTACAGGTTGAAGGTGGTGGCTTGGGTGTTTCCATCTATGGAGGGCTGTGGTACACTTTTTTAAATGAAGAAATGCAAAGGCCCAAAAAGATGTACGTGTTTTAAACATTTACTTTCAACATGTAATACAAATACGATATAACTGCAATCAAAGAGAGCAAGCCACATCCAGCAGCATTGAGTACAGCCATCCTGTAGTATATTACATCCCTGGTACTTATTTCTCTTGTAACTGGAAGTTCATACTTTTTTGACCACCTTCTTGCAATTCCTCCACCACTCACCCTCATCTCCGATAACCACAAATCTGATTTCTCTTCTACAAGTTTTTGGTTTTAGATTTCACATTTAAGTGAGATTATAGAATATTTGTCTTTCTCTTGACTTATTTCACTTAACATTATGTCCTCAAGATACATCCATGTAGTTGCAAATGGCAGGATATCCTCACCTCCATGGTTGAATAATATTCATACAAACATACACCCGCACAACTCCTTTATCCATCCACTGTTGGATATTTAGGTTGTTTCCTAAGACAGCAGTCTTAGCTATTGTAACACTGCTGTGAACATGGCCTGCGCAAATCCCTTTGACATAGCATTTTCATTTCCTTCACATGTATTCCTAGAAGCAGGACTGCTGGATCACATACTCATTCTATTTTTAATTTTTGGAGGAAGCTCCCTCCATGGGCCTGTGGGACTAACCAAATCATTATCACAACTGTGTCTGAACTTCCATCCACCACTTTCCAACTCTGAATCTTCCCCTCCTAAATCTATATGCATTATCTTTCAAGATTCATAGGACACAGTTTATTGGTCAAGAAGGCTGGTTCTTCAGTAAGAAGTCCTACAGCTTGCTTTCCAGGTGGATATGAAATATAGGCTCTTTCTCCGTCAGGCAATTTTAAGTCTCTTTCTTACAAGTCAGAAAGCAGAGTCATCATTACCATGAAAAATTCACAACCAAGAGTATAGAGAACACACTCGTCTCTGGGGAAAGAGTTTGGTGATGCCTGTGGTCATGTTTGCGCTATCTGGGGGCAGAATCCCCTCCCACAGAGGGCTGGTCATGTCATGTGTCACTCTCTCCATTGACCTGTTCAATGGCCCCTCAGGATTCCTCTATTATGAAGATCTTGTCAGCTGTGTGACCAGAGCAGAAGCAGAGGCAGTTGGCATGCTGGTTAAAGAGGCCGTCTGGGCATTTCTGCCTGAAGCCTTCGTCACCATGACAGGAGGATTCCGGAGGTAGATAATGAGAGCTCCTTTTGCCTCTCCTGCTCTAACACCTTCAGTGGCTCCCTATATTCAGAAGTTCAGGCTTCTGAGCATGGCACAAAGGCCTTTGGTGATCTGGTACCAGCCTGTCTCTGTGGTCTCATCTTTTGTACCTCACGTTCCCACCCCAGCAACCCCAAATGCCTTGTCTTTGCAAACACAGAGCTGTTTCATGCCTCTATGACTCGCTCGTCGGTCCCTTCTGCTTGGACTAGCTTTCCTCAAATTGTCACCTGGCTGACTTCTCATCTTTTAAGACTCAATTGAGGTACCACCCCCTCCTCCAGGCTCGACCCGACAGACTACCTCAGGGCTACCTGCCAAGTAACTTGTTTGTGTACATTCTTTCCCTCACTTAGTTTGTAGATGTTAGTGCTCTGTGAGAACCAGGAGCCTGGCATAAAGCAGGTACTCAAGAAATACTGGCCAAATCAATGAGTAGAATGAACAAATTCTTCACAAAAACGTGTGCCTCGTTGGATGTTGAGGCCTCCTTCCTGAAAGAGATTCCTTGCCTCCCACCCCACCACTCCTCCAGCTCTCCCTGTGGCCCTCTTACCTGCTTGCTTTTGGCCATCCTGGCAAGCTAAGTCTGAAGTGAGGGAGCAAGTGGGAGAGGAAGATCAAATCTAAGAAAATGCCTTCAGTCAATGTCCTAATTCTGAGAGCCCTCTCTTGTATCACAGTTCTTGGTTTGCTCGTCGCCATTCTTGTCTCTATATGGACGTGGGGGTGAGTGCAGAAGAAATCATTTCCTTTGCTATTTTTTACCCACACATATGTCATCCCGTACGCACTATGTGGGATTTTTTTTCTGTCATAAAGTTATTCTACGAAGAGTAGAATTGTACAACAAGGATATTTTTAAAAAATTTATCATGAGCATTTTGTGGTGCTCCAACCTTGAGCACAGGACACAAAAACAAAGGTGACTTTGTTTGGGAGCTAAAATTCGGAGCTTAAAAACTAATTCATTTCCATTTTATACTTTTTTTTTGTTCAGAGGTAAGAAGATTGGGCATGATGTAGATTTTTTAATTACCAGCCCCGGGTCAACAGATGAAGACGAGGAACAACTTTTACCGAAAGTGATAAACTTATGGGAAAGGAAGGTAAGAAGAAGGATCAAAAGTGGATGTTTGGACACTCAAGCAGTCCATTAACACAACTGAATTTTGCATACTGTTTACCTCATAATTTTGTAATGACTATCTGATTGTCAATGATTTGCAACAGCTTACACAATAGCATGCATGACACCCGATGAGACTTATCTGCCTGGGGTCCTAGAGTCCATGTTGTGAATATCAATCTTGCATATACACACTTGCCTTGTTTCCAACGGGGCCAAGGGTGTGAATGTCTCTGTATTGGACGTTCAGGAGCATTACATCTCTGAAACAAATGGAGAGCAGGTACAGACCTGGGAGGTATGAGATGGCCAGCCCAGTTTAGGCATCGGGCAGGACTGCTGGGATTGGGATAGAAGCAGCCAGGAGGTGTCGCTGGTGCCTGGAACTCTCTTCTGTTCAACAACTACCTTGACTTTGTCCTGAGATGGGAAAAAAGAAACTCATGAAAAGATGAGCTCAGAAGCACCAACCCACTGAGGAGATGAGACTTCTCCTAGGCTACCTATTGCCCAGCAGAGGAGGTGAAGGATGGGCAGCAGGGAGAGCCTCCTGGGCCCTGACTGGTGCCCCACTCCAGTGAGAACTCTACTTTCCAAAGAGACCAGAGGGCTCCACCCCAGGGACCTACAGGACTGGTGGGCTGACAAACCTAGGGCTGGTGTTTTTCTGGCCCAGCTGCATCCTTCCTGAGCAAGCTGGCCCCTGCTGGGTGTGGGCCATGCTCCCTGATATGGCAGAAAGAGAGAAACCTCAGATCAAGTGAAAATAAGAGCCAGAAACACAACACCCTGGAACTAGTATCACAAGAAGGGAGGACCCAACGTAGGAACCAGATCCCCAGCCCCCTCTGTCCTTCTCAGAAGAGTGGATCCAGGGACCCTGAGAGTGATCCTCCTGGGCCAAACCAGGAGAAGGCAGCATGAGAAGAGTCAGCCCCACCTACACGGGCCCCTCTGCTCTACTTGAGCAGGAAAGGTGGGACTTTCTCATAGATAGTACACTAAGTACACTGCATAGACAGTGCACTAAGGCCCTGGGTGGGGACTGCAAGGCCAGCATTCCCTGTGAGGACCTATTCAGCCTTGGTTTTTATTTACTTATTTATTTATTTATAAATAAATAAGATTTTATTTGACAGAGATCACAAGCAGGCAGAAAGGCAGGCACAGAGAGAGGGGGAAGCATTACGACCTGAGCTTAAGGCAGAGGCTTTAACCCACTGAGTCGCCCAGGTGCCCCTCAGCCTCGGTTTTTAGGCACACCACACTCCCCATGCCCTGAGGCTGTCCCGGACTAAGACAAGGATGGAGGAATGGGGACATGGGGACAAGACGCCTTCCCTCCTCTTGCCTTTCCTCCGTTTGAGGCAGTCATAGGTCTGCCCTCCAAGCAAAGAGATGGGCCAGCGGGTGGAGGCCAACATTAAGCCTGTGGGTTTTATTTAGGACGTTCAAAGTTTACCGGCTGCATGACCTGGGGCGCTTTGCTCAACCCTTCCTCATCGACGAAACAGGGATATCAAGGCTCTGCCATTTCATTCACGGGGAGGATTAACGGAGAATCCGATAAAGCACCCGACACAGTGACTAGTAAGGGCGAACGCCTGCTAAACACAGGCTGTCAGCGGGATCACGCCTGCGCAATTGTCCCCTGCGCTCTGCTGAGAGCCAGGCCCGGCGCCAGGTGAGGGGACCCGGAAGTGAGTGGGCGCAGCTGCTCTTCCCTCGCGGACAAACAGGCCTCCGGAAGCCGACACTGAGGGCCAGCTGGGTGTCCCAGGTCTGCCCGCATCCTCACAGCCTGGGACCTGTCCCTCCCACCCTGGCTGGGAACTCTGCGTGCGTAACTTCCACCTCAACCTCGCTCCTCACGCCACAGACGTTCTTACCCCAACTCGCATTTTCCAGATTATCCGGGTGATCGCCCACGCACGCCTACGCATGCGCATACTCACACAGCACGCACGCGTTACGTTACATCACGTCACGTTACATTACGCGTTACGTTCCTTGACTGTGAAGAACAGCTTGGCAGGGCTGGTCAGCTGACTCTGAATGCGAGCCTTCTAGAAGAGCCCTGGGTCAGTGCCGGGAGAGGGAGGAAAAGGAGCTTGGAGCACTGTTCTGTGGATGGGCGTCCACATGGCCAAGGCTCCTTCAGCCTGAAATCTCCCTGGCCAGCACAGCTCAGCCCAAGGAGGGGAGGACTGCTGGGGGGAGGGGCGGGGGTTGGGCCCTGGTGGGTGGGCCTCTCACTCCTCTGATGGTCTATCCTCCCGGAAGGCTGAGAGATTGAAAGTATTTACACTCTTTAGGGAAAAGAATATATTCACTCCTGCTGAGAAACAGATTTCTAATAGGGGATGTAGAGTCTTCTGAGAAGGGGGTGCAGGGAATTAGAACACAAGGGCGGATGGATCGTGGCCCTCACATAAGGGGAGGGCATCACCCTCTGGCCTCTCAACCCTCCCTGCTCTGCTGGCGAACCTGATACTAAACTTGGGGCCACGGGGACTCCCTCTTTGTGAGAAGTGGAACCTTGGGAGCTGAGCGCTCCTCTCCTACGGTACCCCAGGGAGGGAGGGAGGAAGGAACAGGGGAAGGCCTCCCTCTCCTTCTTTGTCAGGAGTCAGTTTCCAGTAGGAAGTAAAGAACATGCTGGTAGGAAATGTTCCCATCGACAGCCAGAGCCCGAAACTTCAAAGGAATTTTCAAAGAAGGAAAGAAGTGGGGCGCCTGGGTGGCTCAGTGGGTTAAAGCCTCTGCCTTCAGCTCAGGTCATGATCCCAGGGTCGTGGGATCGAGCCCCGCATCAGGCTCTCTGCTCAGCGGGGAGCCTGCTTCCCCTCTCTCTCTGTCTGCTTGTGATTTCTGTCTCAAATAAGTAAATAAAATCTTAAAAAAAAAAAAAAAAAGGAAGGAAAGAAGTTACCGAAGGGGAAATCGGGGGCAACAAGGAAAGAAACAGTAGAACATAGAGCACGGAGTGAGTGAGTGAGTGAGTCTGTGTGTGTGTGTGTTTGACAACGGTGCCCTGCAGCAGACGCAGAAGGGAAGTGCCTAAATAAGCAGACAGCAGCATTGTATTCCAGGCATGCCTTCCCAAATGCCTTGCAAGATTCAAAGCAAACCCTTCCCAAGGATGGCCCATTGTCTAGGACCAGCCAGTGTGGCAGAAGTGCAAACACAGCTTACAATTATTAGAAAGCCAGTTTTGTGGATTTTGGCCGGAGGTGGGTATTTTTGCAAATTTAACTTTAAAGAAAGGCTTGTGAATATTTTAATAGCTCACTCTTCAAAGGTACATGATTCAAATTTACAAGAAAGGCTGCTGTAATGTACTAATTTATGTAAGTTTCATTAAAAAGCAGAATTGTGTTTTCCTCAGCTGGTGATTAGATCACCCTAGGGCAACATTTGCCACCTTCCCCAGAGGGTCTCCCGGACATCAGTGCTTCCCTCTCAGTCCCGTCCAAACGCTGTATTCTTCCTAATAGGGTTCCTGGGGGAGCCACTGAAGGACTAGAGTTCCCTCTTTTGAGGTCAGAAAAAGGATCCCCTTCAACGTTTGGCTGAACCGAAACAATGTCTCTTGGAGGGCTGCAGAAGAAATGCAAAGCATTCCTTATAACAAAATGAACGGAACCAGTAGTGCTCAAACTGTGGTCCCTGGACTAGCAGCACCCTGGGAACGTGTTAGAGATGCAGAGTCTCGCCCTCCCTCCTTCCCTCCACGGAATGACTCTGGGCACAGGGCCCTACAAACTCTGCTGTGACAAACTTTCCAGATGCTTCTGATGATAAAATTTGAGAACATCTGACCTAAGGACAACAAATCACATACCTTAATAGCTATGATTGAATTCTTTCAAGGTTATTTGGTTTTTTAGTTGACACTTAGATTTAGCATTTATTACTGCCATCTCCCTGCCTGTCCACCAAGCAGACAAATTGGGGCATCGCTGGGCCCATCTTAGAATCACTTCCTATCTTTCTGACTCAGGAGCAGTAGGTGAAATAACCATCACTAACATTATGCCACTCTCCAAGGCGGACAGAGTGACAGTCTTTGTCCTCAAAGGGATAAGGCAAGTTTCTGAGCACTGACTTGTAATTCAGAAGTAAGGAGAAGGGTTCTCTGGAGCTTTGGCCTAATTGCTAAATTCCTCTGCAGCAGAGAGAGGATAATACACCCAGTTCCTGGCTTCCTCTCCCATTGTGGTCAAGTGGACTCACACACAGCAAGGACAAAACATGGCCACGTTCTGCTCAAATCTGTGAAGCTTCTGTTGAGAGCATTCTTTAAGAGCCCAGTATAAAATGGCAGACCCTGTCCACCGGGGAGTCTCCTAATGTCTTTCTGTTTGTTTTCAGGGATTACTTTTATACTGTGACCTTGTGGAGTCGACATTTGAAAAGTTAAAGTTGCCTAGCAGGAAGGTGGATGCTTTAGATCATTTTCAAAAATGCTTTCTGATTTTAAAATTGCACCATCAGAGAGTGGACAGTGGCAAGTGCAGCCAGCAGGAGGGGAAGACCTGGAAGGCCATCCGCGTGGACCTGGTCATGTGCCCCTACGAGCGCCGTGCCTTTGCCCTGCTGGGCTGGACTGGCTCACGGGTAAGTGCTCTGTGGGTCCAAAAGATATGGGCTGGGTCTACTGGGGCCCAGGAGAAAGACAGCGGCAGTGGAGGCAGGGTAACAGGGAGAAGTGCCCAGAAACCTCCAGATCCGGGCATTCTACCTGCATGCAGTCAAGTGAGACTAATTAATTTAGAACAGTGTGGCCCAGGGCTGGCAGCTGCTCACCTGGGAGCAGGTGAGATATGTAAATCCCCCCCCCATCTCCCACCCTGCCCCCACCCCACCATCCCTATCCGATCTCCTGAATCAGAAACTTTGGGGATGGCGCCCAGGAATCTGTGTTTGAAAAAAGCCTTGCACATATTTCATATTTCTGATGTAGCTAGAGTGTGAGGACCGATGCAGAGAAAGCAGCAAGGTGGCTGAGCGTACAGGTTTGGCTTCTCCCAGAGCTGGTCATGAAGCACTGCTCTCCCTCCTACCAGCTGGGGGATTTCTAATGAGTTCCCTGTGTCCTTGAAGACTTGGTTTTTCCATCAGGTCCTAGGGACCTCAACCACCTCTTGCTGAGGGGCTGTAGGAATAGGTGAGATAAAGCTGGCAAAGCCCTCAGTACCACATGGGCCACATGGTCAGTGCTGGCCAAGTGGCAGCTCTCAATCCCACCATGTTATATTCACAACAGTGGTGCCCCTGATTTGATTCTTATCAGCTTGAGCTCCCCCCTCTGATGTAAGCACCCCTCCCTTCTATCAGTGTCCCCGGGTAACTAGCTATGACTTTGGTGACGTGTGCCTTTAGAGGGTTTTGTGTAGATGAATGACATAACACAGATTAATTGTCCTCAACCTTGAGTTAAGTGCCCAGTGCCTTTGCTTGAGTTGCAGTTATTTCAACAGAGGGTCTTGGCCCTAGAATTTCTTACTCTCACCAAAAATATTGGCTGACATTTTTCATTCATGAAAGCTGGAAAAACTGATGGAACAATATATCATAAATGCAGCTTGTTGACCTGAATCTTTGGGAACATAGAGTCTGTTGAGAAAGGGGAGTTCCAAAAGGAAGTCCAAGGTTACACAAGATCAAGCCACTTAGGAATCACTGGCAGAAATGGTTTCCTCTTGTCCATTTTGTTTGAAGATGGGTGTAGGGGTGCCTGGGTGGCTCATGGGTTAAAGCCTCTGCCTTCAGCTCAGGTCATGATCCCAGGGTCCTGGGATCAAGCCCTGTGTCGGGCTCTCTGCTCAGCAGGGAGCCTGCTTCCTCCTCTCTCTCTCTGCCTGCTTCTCTGCCTACTTGTGATCTCCGTCTGTTAAATAAATAAATAAAATCTTAAAAAAGAAAAAAAAAGTTTTGAAGATGGGTGTATTTCCAGCACACTCTAGTCTCTTCTCTCAGAGTCCTTGAAATTACTGCTATTGGTTCTGCAGGTGTTGATAGAACACTAAGCTTTTCACTGGGCCACTTTAAATGATTTAACCTCTTTAAGCCCCAATTGTGCCATCTCTGTGGTGAGTAACAGTGGTGCCCACCTCCAATGTCACCATTTGGGTTAAAAGAGAGGCTGCATGGGTTTAAATGTGGCATGTGCCCAGCGTATGGTAGCTACTCATGTTTTTATCTTTATGCCCTATTTATGCAGTCACTAAACATAGTGTGTTTTGTCTCCAGGTTGATACCTGTTGGTGGGCAACCAGAATTAGTTCTAGTCTAAAATTCTTTAGGTGAGAAATTCATTTTCACCTTTTTACCCAGAGGTTTCAGAGCCTAGGAATTATTCTCCACACATTTCATCTATTAATCTCACCTTAATTTGGGGCCTCTAACTGTGAATGGTGCCCTTGAGAGTTTTGCAGTACACAACCTGCACAGCTATATGCAGCAGCTCTGGATCCATCTCTGAAGTCTGTTGTGACCAATGACACAGCAAGCCTGATACCATTACCCCTGCTCAATGTTCAGCCTTTCTTTATCTGAAACACAAGACATTGTCCTTGCCATGCCTGTTTCACAGGGTCATTGTGAGAAGCTAAAGAGACTTTAAAGCAAAAGGCAGAACTGTCTCAGGTAAAGTGCCTGAGCTTTGGGATGCAGGAGTCTAGGTCCTAGCTCTATCATTGGTTGTGTGGTAAATGACTTAAGCTCTCTAGGCGTCCTTTCTTCATCTGAAAAACAGGCTAATAACAACTCTAGCCTTACAGGATTGTAATGAGCATTTAACGAGACAATGCCCTCTTCTCAGCACAGTTCTGAGTCCAACTGTGTACTTGAAACTGTTCCCTTTGAGGTACTTAAAGAGTCTTTCAGACTCTTGTAGAAGTTATTAAGTATTAACAGCAAAAGAGCACATCAGAAGATTAATATAAAGCAAGAATTCAGGCCAGTGTCTGGCATAAGGTAAACTCTCCAGAAATATTAAGAAGGATATCATTGCCTGGTTTATAGCCCTGGCCGTCCTGACTGGTCCTCGCCCAGTACAGCTAAGTGATCCTGTTATAAATCAGATCAGGTTACTCCCCTGTCCAAAACCTTGCAGAGACTCCCCATTTAATTCAGAGTAAACGTGGAAGATCCTATAGTGACTCGTAAGACCCTGCAGGATCCTCTCACCCTCTTAATGCCTCTGAACTCCTCTTCTACTGCTCTCAGGGGCCAGGCTTACTTCTCGCTAAGGCTGTGTTCTAGCTGTTTGTCTGCCTGGAAAGCTCTCCCCCCCAGAGTCTACTTGGCTAATTCCTTTACGTTTTTCAATTGCTTGCTCAAAACCCCACCTTCTCAGTGAAGCCTGCCCTGTACACAGCACTTACCTTTCAGCATATCCTATAATTTATTTATTCCGTTCTTGTGTCTTTTCTGTGTCCTCTGCTCAAATCCAAGCTCCACCAGGGTAGATGTGTTATGGTCTAAGCACAGAGAGCATACCTGGCACATAGCAGATGCTCACTAAATATGTGTTCAGTAAATATTTTTATTCTCCAAATAAAAGACATTATCATTTCTTACAGCCTATGGGGAAATGTTCTGAGGTTTTAGCAGAGGAGTCCAGGAATACAACTGTCAGCACACATAACTGGGGAGCTGAGGACAGTCTCTCACTGTCCTCATTACCCCCATCCTCCCCAACCTTTCCCAACACATTGTGAGCAGCCATTGCTCTAAATCCTGGGGGGGGCAGCAGGGGTGGGGCCATGAAGATAGTGTCCCAGGGCTGGGAGGAAGCTCAGTGCCAAACAACACCGTCATATTTTCACAGACCAGCAGCTGCTGCATCCAGAATCTGCTTCACCCTGTTTGTCCACAACCCTGGCTCCCCCTGTGGCACATTATCAAAGACTTCTGTTTCGAAAGTCTGTTTTCTTACACATGGGGTGGTGATGGGGAAGGTCCCCACAGCAGCCAGCTTTCCTAAAGTAGGAGATGGCTCCTCCCACTAGAGGGCGCCATTATTCCACGCTTTCCTCCTCTCACGGGGAGGATCAACATTTCTAGATCTGTGCTGCTCTCAGGTAAAACAACATGAATGGCAACTGTCCTCTATCTCAGGTTTCAGCTTTCACTCCCTGCAGCCTTAGAGCCCACCCTTGACCATAGGACATGCTATTCTGGGACAAGTGGCTCAAACCATCAGTTTTACAGAATCTCATCTGAGAGACTGAGTGAGAGGGAACCTTCCTTCATCCTCCTGTTCAACAAATCAAGATCAGAGAAGCTGGGTGACTTGCCAAAAGATGCACAGCCAAATAGGGACAAAATCCAGGATGTAATTTGGGTCTCCTGACTCCTCATCCTCTCTGACAATAGTGATATTCCAAAAACAAACCAAAACCAAAACTACTATTCATCCAGCATTTACTTGGGGCCAGCTATTATCCTGGAGACAACCCTCCCAACATTTATTTATTCATTTGACAAACATTTGCTGTACATCTTCTATGTGCCAGGCACTATTAGAGAAGAGAATATGGTTATGAACAAGCCAGGCTCCTATTTTCAGGGAGCTTACATTCTGGTGTGGAGGGACAATCGCAGAGCTCTGTCATCACAGAACCTTGCCCTCAGGGAGAAAATTGCTTTGAGAATGTTTAGTGGAGATAAATAGATATCTCACTGTAGAGAGTTAGATATCTCTAAACACATAATATCAAAGACATTCTAGGCTCGATAGTCATTTATTTTAATTTTATCTCATCCAGCAGTTTGAGAGAGACCTCCGACGCTATGCCACGCATGAGCGCAAGATGATCCTGGATAACCATGCGTTATATGACAAGACAAAGGTAGAGTTGTCTACCCAAGATGGGCTTCTTTGATCATCATCCCAATGGTTAGCTCTCTGAGCACTTTTCGTGAACTGATTTTAGTGTCCGGGTTCAATTTCCTTTGCCCTGAGTGTCCTGTTCTACCAGATCACAGTTGAGGACAGCTAGAAGAATCCTGATGGGAGCAAGCTCCCCACCTGGCCTGTAATGTACCTCAAGGGCTTTGGGCTCAAAGATGATGAGCTTGTTGGGCCCTGAGAACCAGTTCAGCAGTGAACATTAGCTGAGTTTGATATATCTTTGTATCTTTAGTGAATAATTCCAAAGGAAACCAAGGATTCACCCAAATCATAAATACCACTCAAGTACCCCTTAAGTGCAATGAGTAGTAGCATTTTAAGTTATCATGTAGGTCATTAATGAGAGCACTGCAAGAGAGAGAGCAACAGAGCTGCCCTGAGATGTAGACAAGCAGTCAGCTGGGCTCACTCACCAGTTATGGAACTCACTCGGTATGCTAGATGTACATTGGTCATGATCCAAATTCATGCCTCAGCAAAATGATAAATTACTCTATGAATTATGAAGAGTTAAATATTCATCTGTTAAATCTGCATGCCAAAGTCTACTGTTTTTACAGTGGTCAGGGACACTAAACTAAGCTCAGAGGGGAATAAGACACAAAATAACTAAAAGTAATGATCTTGACACTCTAGGAGCTTACAGTCTAGCTGAGCTGTATTATTTAGAAGCTATCTCAATTAAAAGTCAAAAACCCACTCTAAGATGGCATAGCAAAAAAAGGGTCTTGGCTTATAATTGCAGCATCTGGGGGCAATACTGACTTCAGGTTGGCTGCATCCAGCTGCTAATGCAGGTTTCCCTCAGTGTTGGTTTCCTTCTCAGGCATGGTCTTCCCACGATTCTCATCCTTCCAGCTTGACAGAGAAGAACCTCTTTCTTAATAGTTCTGGCAATAGTCCTAGTTGATATTCACTGGCCAGGCCTAGGCTGTGTGCCCTACCTTGAACCCTTTACTGTGTGGCTCTGATTGGTCAGGCTTGGATCACGCTGAGATGGAATTAGCTCCACACCTGGTCCTCGTGGACCAAGAGCAGGGAGTGGTGGTTTTCCAAAGAAAAGTCAAAGTGAATGCTGTCAGATGAGAGGACTGTAGATTGGCAGGAAAGCCTCACCTGTCAAGCATGTGAGTGGAGGCACATTCACATAACACAATTTAAGAATACTTACAAATGAACACATTCTAAATAGTCTAATATAACGGAGTATATCTTGCATGCCCTACGCTGTGCTATAGGCAAGAAGGAATGACAGAGAAGTGGTGCTTGGTCTAAAAGAGATCATGGGCTGGAAGCCTGGTGGGGTTTGGGGTGGGGCAGGTGAGGAAGGCCAGAGGGAGAACCCAACATATACAGGTATCTTATAATTGCTTCTTGCTTATCCTCATTACCTGGAACAGGAGTGCCTCATTTTGGCTGCACATGAGAATTACCCAGAGCCTTTAAATAGACTGGTCATAGGACCTCTTCTGAGATTCTCATTTCACTGGACCGGGGTGTAGCTCAGGCTTCAGTGTTTTTTTAGAAGTCTCATCAGGTGGTTCTAATGAACAACTGTAGTTAAGAACTACAGATCCATAGAAAAAATACCAACTGCTTGTAACTAAATATGTAAAGTTGTCAAAAATTTACCTTAATCTATGAAATACCATATTTTGGGGTTAGAAAATATAAAAATTACAGAAGTTAGTTAAGATCTAAAGAAAAGAAGCCAGTTAGATGACTTTTTATAGTCAGAAGCAGGGAATTATGTTTTGGTAACAATTTATTCTGCCAAGACAATTTACAAGTAAAACTCACTATGTCAGCATCAAGATGTTTAAAAATATCTAAATGCACATATTTCTTTTTATACTTTCAGAAAATATTTCTCAAAGCAGAAAGTGAAGAAGAAATTTTTGCACATCTGGGATTGGATTACATTGAACCATGGGAAAGAAATGCCTAGAAAAAGTTGTCAACTTTTTTTCAGCCTTTTTTTTTTTTTTTTTTTTTTTAGGTTAAGTAGATTATGCTTCATATTATAGTAAAGATGCCTTAGAAAAATATGAGATTCTTTAAGCCTTATTGAAATACAGATTGCCTTTAGAAATAGTTTTGAAAACATGATAAGGCAGCACCTGGCAATGGGTTATGCTCTAGTAGGCCATTTGTATGACTGGGGCTTAGAATTCACAGTGCATTTTTCCATAGAAATGATATTGAAATGGGTGGCTTATTTCCAGAGAAGCTCATCAAAGCCCACTTTTCCCACAGGGTAGCTGAGATACTGTATATTTGGAATAAAAACAGAAGGAAACAAGAGATGGTGGAGTCTTCTTTTTCACTCAAATACCATAAAATATTCTAAACAAAAATGTAACAAAATGAAAGAATGAAGAGTTGAAGATTTATCTTGAGGAGAGAAACAGTTTTAATGAGAAGATCAGAGATTCCAGAAGGGGTTCTAGGTCCCTTCTGGAGCTTTTGGAGGATGGGGTCTTAACTCCAGACTCACTGCGCTCAGGTCAAAGTCTACTCCTCTGATCACAGTGGAGCTGTGCTCTAGGTGTCCTAGTACAAGGCCACACACAGGATGTATTCCCACTGCTTTCACTCAGAAGTGCAGTTTCCTAAATGCCAAAGGAATATCTTCCCTGTTTTCTGTCTCTGAGTCTCTCTCTGGATCTTAGTGGCCTTTTCTCTCTCAGGGAGATGCTCTTTCTTGATCTTTTCATCTTAGGACACCCAGGGTAAGGGAAGCAGCTTTGAAAGCACATGTTGGTAGGTGGCAGTAATTCATCGGGTTTGTGTACTTAATTATTTGAAGAAGAGGGGACATGTTCATGAGCAATCAGAGGCCCTGAGTAAGAAGGAAGTGCCTCCACAGCACATCAAAGTGGAGTTGGTGGATGGATCCTGAGACACTATGGACCCAAGTTCTTCCATTAGGAGACCCTGCTTGTTCACCAGGACTCCTGGAAGCCATGGTGAAGGCCTGACCTGAGCCAGCTACAGCTGTCCACAGACTTTCCTCAGATGGCAAGCAAATTACTACTTAGCCCACCCTTCTGATTCTGTGTTCATTCACTCATGAGTCTTCTTGCTCTCTTTTCCTGGAGAGTGCAGTGGAGGCCTTTCTTTCCACTCCCACAAGTAGATATAGCCTTCATTTCTAATAATCTCTTGGAACAACACTTGCTTTCACTCCACCTTGTTTTCCCTCAAAACACACACACACACACACACACACACACACACACACACACACACAGAGTCTGTTGTAGAATCACCTTCCTTAAGTACTGTCTGATCACAGACTCAAATGGGAGCAATGAATCGTCCAGCTATGTGCTACCCCTGTGGTCAGGGAACAGATGTCTCCACATGATTTCTACCTTGAGACATTCAAAAATAAGAAATTGCTTCCTCTCATACATCCCCTTTATGTTTTATTTATAGCCCAACTTGCACCATACTAGCCCTGGCAATCCTTCCCATGGAAGCCAGGTGTGATGGATTCCAGGGTTTTGTTTTTTGTTTGTTTGTTTTTGTTTTTGTTTTTTGAGAAAAAAGATGTGGAAAAAAGATGATAAAGCAAGACACACAGAAATCAAACCCTTTCCCCCAAATCATAAAGGAAAGCATGGGACAAGACTAAAATCCACAGGCTCCTTCTGGACCTCACTTGGTGATTCACTGCTTATTAAACAACAAGATCTGGGCACCTGGGTGGCTCAGTGGGTTAAGCTGCTGCCTTCAGCTCGGGTCATGATCTCAGGGTCCTGGGATCGAGTCCCGCATCGGGCTCTCTGCTCAGCAGGGAGCCTGCTTCCCCCTCTCACTCTGCCTGCCTCTCTGCCTACTTGTGATCTCTCTCTGTTCAAATAAATAAATAAAATATTTTTTAAAAAAAAAAGTCTAAAAAAAAAAAAAAAAAAAAAAAAACAAGATCTGAGTGTTGGAATGAACCCTTAGCTCTGTCACCTACAGAGACAAACCAACCCAAAAGTTTTCCAGATCTTCAAAGGAAATTTGGATTGGTTAAGAAGCAGCTTGGCATCTCTTATCACTCTGAGCACAAATCCCTGGGTTTTCAGCTCTGTTCCAGCTCTAGATTCTGCTCCTTGATCGAACTGTATCATTCCAGGCTCAACCTGGGCATAAGCCACCACAATCCCCTCCTTCTCTCCATTTCGACGGTGGGACGGTAAGTGTCAGGCATGGGCTCCTCGCTTCCTGCTACAGTCTTCACATATACATGGGCTCCTTCTGCTCCCATCAGATTCTTCTCATGTGTGGGTGACCTCCTAGGATTCTTGAGAAAACAAACAGGTTTTTCAAAAATAGAGCAAAGACTTCTGCTTCTGACCCAAATGGGGCAACAGCAACCAGATTACCCTCCCACCTGAAATAACCAAAATCAGAAAAAAAACAAAAAATTAAAACAATAGTTTTCAAGATGCTGGACATCAGGCAAGGAAGGATATAATTCTTGAGAGACAGAGAACGAATGAGAGGAGGCCTACAATTGCCAAGTTCAATGCCTTGGCAGATTTTTTTCTGGCCACTCAACTCTCTTCTGCTTAACCTTAGCTGGTGTTCCTTTTTCATTCCTTTTACCTTTAATCTATTAGTTCTTTATATTTAAAGTGAGTTTTTGCAGGCAGCATACAGTTGGATCTTGTTTTTATATCCAAACTGATAAAAAAAATTTATTTTAAATTTTTATATCTCTACCTCTTAGTTGGGGTAGTTAGACCATTTATAGTTAATGAAGTCATGGTTGGGTTTAAATGTACCATCTTCCTATTTGTTTTCTGTTTGTTCTATTTATTACTACTTTTAAAATTTTTTTCTGCTTTCTTCCATAAAGATTTTAGGAGCATCTTATAGAGGTCCATGAAAAAAAATCTGTTGGGATTTATATTGGAATTACATTTATCATATAGATTGCTTTGAGGTTGTTTGACATCTTTATGCTCTTTAGTCTTCATATCCAGGAGCTTGGTATGTAACTCCCATTATTTAGGTCTTATTTAATATATTTTACTGAAGTTTTATTATTCTCTACAAAGGGGTTACAGCTTTTCTTAGACTTATTCTTTAGCATTCTACTTATTTTTAATACCACTACAAAGTGGTATTTTTTAAAATTACTTTTTGTAGGTGATTGTTATTGATTTTTAGAATACAAAGTACTTTATCATATCCAGGAAACTTGTTAAAATCTCTCCTTAATTTTAATAATTTATCTGTAGATAAATTTGGCTTTTCTATTTGGATAATCATATCATCTGCAAATAATAACAGTTTTGTTTCTTCTTTCCCATTTTTATACTTTCTTCTTCTTTTTCTTTGTATTTTAATCTGTACTGAGGTATAATTGACAAAACAAGATTATAAGATGCTTAAAGAATATGATGTGATTTTTTTAGTATACATCCACATTGTGAAAGGATTTCCTTTATTGAGTTAATTTCTACTTCTTTTTCTTAATCTACTGCATTGACTAGGACCTGAAGTACAGTATTGAATGGAATTCTATTCTGTATTGAATTGAGCATCCTTGTTTCTGATCTTAAAGAGAATTCATTTTACCTTTAAGTATGATGTTTGCTGTAACTTTTTTAAAAAAATGCCTTCTTTCCAGTTAAGGAGGTTCCTATTCCATTTTCAACTCGCTAAGAGTTCACATCACAAGTGGCTGTTTAATTTTTTTAGACTCTCTTCTCCTATTGAGATGGTCACACAATTTTTCTGTTTTAATTTGTCAGTGAAATAAATAATATTAAATTGATTTTCTAATATTACATCAACCTTGAATTCCTATCCAGCCAATAAAAATATACTGAGAACCTCCTTTGTGCCCAAGCTTCATTGGGTTGGCTCTTTTCCACATGAGTCCACATTGTACTTCTTCCATACATGGAAGGTTTAAAAACCCTTAGCTTTCATGTATTAATGACATACAGTGATTAATGACATACAGTGATTAAAGAAAAGGTTTATTTGAGAGAGAGACAGAGAGCACAGTGGGGAGGGAGAGATGGAGACACAGAGAGAGAATCTCAAGCAGACTCCCCGATGAGCCTGGAGCCCAGTGTGGGGCTTGATCTTATGACCAACCCTGAGATCATGACTTGAGCCCAAATCAAGAGTTGGACACTTAACCAACTGAGCCACCAGGCACCGCGTTGATACACAGTGATTTTAACCAAGAGTGCTTACCTCAGCAATCTTGGGATTGTCATAGATTTCTGAAATTTCACATGGCCTCTCAATTTCCTAAGTTGATAAAAAGAATTTAAAAAATGAAGAAGAAATGAAGGGTCACAGCATTTCCCTATGACAATGATTAAAATCAATGGTTCTTAAACCTGCATGCACATAAGAATCACTAGAACACTTTAAAAATAAAGTAACCAAAGGGATAATAACCATCCCCCCCAAAAAAAAATCCATAAATGAGAGATACCACTGTAAGTTAACTTCATAAATAATCCAGGATTGACAGTGGAGAGAAGTGTGTAGGAGTAGAGATCAAACAAGATTGGCCACATTTTGATAATTGGGTTCATTATACTATTCTCTCTACTATAGTAGACATTTAAAATCCCTCATGCCACAGCCCTTTTGTCCAGAGATACCAATTTAATTGGTTTTGGTGATTGGTATTTGTAGTTATAGTATTAGTATTGGTAGCCTCCTAGATGCATGTTAAAGTGCACCAAAAGTTAAGAAACTATGATTTAAATAAATGACACCACCACCAACCACAATACACCTTACTGTGTTTAAATTTAACAGCTTGTCAACACATCTTAACAACCATGATCTCAGTCCATCCTCACAACCTCCTAAAATAGGGAGGGTAGTTTTTATGACTTCTGTTTTGGAGTAGAACTAACCAAGGCCCAGAAAATGTGAAGTCACTTGTTCAGAGTCACATAAGTCATAAAGTGGCAGAACCAGGTGTAGAGGCCAGGTGGTCTGTCTCCCATTAATGCTTATCAGTGTTGAGAACAATCAGGACTGTTCACAGAGGATGGAATTAGAACCCAGAGTCCACACAACACGGTTGTATTATAACCACAGAAACTTCTTGGGTATTGTCTGGGTGGCCTTTGAATTCTGAGCCTGGTCTCCAGAGCAAACCAGCATTTGGAGGGGTGGGGTGGGGTTGGTAGATTCCCTGAGGGCTGATGTGTGTTCTGATATAGAAAAAGGGCAAAGATAAACAGAGCCTATTCCTACCATAGACCCCTCAGCATCTGTTTGTCTCCTACCTTTCCTGAGATTGTCCCCACTCTCTTTACAAAGCTTAGGCCCTTCTGTCCTTGACTTCAGAAAACATACCCACAGTACAGGTGTGCATTTGCCATGGCAACACCTGTCCCTCTCCACAGTTACTTTCTGCCACCCCAAATACCATCCTTATTGCCACAGATTTCCTAAAGTGAAGGTTGGGTGACAGATCAGCTCTGCCCAGAGTATAGTATCATGAGTCTGAGATAGAAATTGAGGGGCAGGAATATCCACCATCATGTCCCCCAGGAAACAGATGTGGATCCTGACACCCTCAGCCCAAAGCAAGTTCACTGAAATACTGACTCCTGCCAACACAACCAGACCCAAAGGAGCTTGCTAATCACCTCAGAGGAATCATTGCTGCTTCTTCTTCGGCGGATCAGCATGAATAGTAGGGACACCAGCAGGGCTGTGGCCACCAGGGATGGGATGCCTGCAGCTAATCCAAGCGAGGGCCCACAGTCCTGCCATACAGAGAAGGGCAGAGTCAGGTTCTCCAGGAATAAAGGGAAAGTTAGGTTGATTAAAAATAAAACAAAACAAAAACCTGTATAGCCTCTAAGTGTCATATACAAAATCAAAAGATTAATAAAATAATGTAGAAAAAGGTGTTTGCAATATACATGACAAATGACTCATGTCATAGGACTTTATTTATATAGTTTAAATCAATGGGAGAAGGATGATAATCCAGGAGGAAAAATGGGCAAAGGATATGAACAGGCCATTCCTACAAACAGAAATACAGATGTCTCATCAACATAGTGAAAGCTGAGAAACAATTCAAAATGATTAGATACTATTTTAACCTATCAGTTTGGCAAAAAGTAAAAAGCTATATCCCACATCATTTTGATGTAAATGTATACATTTATTTGCACTACATGCATTAAGCAATTAATTTCAGATTACCTGGAAATATCAAAGATAATCTGCAGAATCCCTATAAATGCTCAACTCTCGTATGTAACATACCTACAAAGAAGTACACAAATCATAAATATACAGCTGGACGACTTGACATGTGGAACCCACGTAGCTAACCAGCACACAGATGAAGACTGGTAGGGACCCCAGAAGCTGTCCCTATACTCCCAGTAAAGGCCTGTGTGGCCACTATCCTGAATTCTGTCACTGTAGATTAGTTTTGTTTTTGTTTTCCAGGATCACCTAGATGGCCATGAAAAATATGTATGGTTTCATGTCTAGCTTTTTCTGCTTAACACTTTGGGAAAATTGCTTGTGATTTCTGCATGCTCGCCCTCATTTTTGAGCTGAGTTGGTTCTAAGAATAATTGTTGAGCCAAATTCTGTGTCTGGTGACAGTTCACATATTTGAACTTTACTCCTTGAAACAAGGTTAGGAAATGCCTAGAGCATTATTATTCCCATTTTACAAGTGACCAAACCGAGGCTCTATGTGACATACTTACTGCTTCTTTCCCACTTGTAGCAGGTGGGGAGGAAGTCTGTGTGGGGAAAAAAAAAATACATCTTAAAAAAATAAAACCACACAATGCACATTATACAAACAGCCCACCCAACATTAAGCTGTAATGCCTAAATGCCCTAACTGGAAGATCCAGGGTCCGTGCTCTTTACCGCTGGGCTACACTGCCATCCGTGACCCAGTTTTTGTACTTGATAGTTCGGTATGGCTCAGCAGAGACTGACTTGCATATGTATCCTTGTTCCAAACCCCCCTGCAGATAGGCTCTAATGAGCCCCGTATTCCCCTCTCACCTACTTCACTGGGCACTGGCCTTCTAGTCATTCAGCTGCACCAAAAAGGAAGGGTTATTTATTATTTTTTTCTAAGTTTCATTTATTTATTTGAGAGAGAGAGAGCGAGAGAGAGCACAACAAGCAAGCAGGGAGAGGGGCAGAGGGAGAGAGAGAATCCTGAAGCAGGGTCCCTGCTGAGTGTGGAGCCTGACCCAGGCCTCGATCTCAGAAGCCTGAGATCATGATGGAAGCTGAAATCAAGAGCAGGCCCCTCCCACCTACTGAGCCACCCAGGTGTCCCCAAGGGAAGGGATATGTAGTAGAACATAACTGCCAGATAGGGTGACCAACCATCCAGAGAACTGGCCCAGGATATAGGATGTGCACTGCTAACACCAGACAGTCCCAAACTGGGATGGCTGGTTGCCCTACATGGGTCCAAAGAGGGGAGGGGACAGTTCTCAGAGAAATGGGCTATGAACAGAGAAGGCATTACACACGGTGATGACTAACATTTACGGGCTCCCCTCTCGCTCTCACACACCTCCGTGGCCCCAAGCTTCTCTGAGTTACCCTCACAGGGTAGGCCAAACCAGAATAAGACAGAACCTGGGGTCTCTACAGATCTAAGTTCAAGCAGCCAGGGGGAATGTTCCAGCTGGGACCATATCAAGGGTTTTGACAGGTACGAGAGGGCTGGGGCTTGGAGGGAGTTGTGTGAGGGCCACAGTGAGAGGGTGAAACAGCGAGCCCAAGCAAGACAGATTCTGAAGGCAGGGCCCTACTGGGAGGGCAGAGTGGATGGGACAGAGATCCAGGGCGGCCAGTAGTGGGCGCCAGAGGCCGGCAGTGAGTCAGGAGGTGGCCCCTTTCCCCGGCTCTCCAGGACTATGCCCCCCGCCCCTCCGGTTACGGTAGAAAGGATAGCTGGCTCACGCATCCTCTTACCAGGTAGATTCAGTTTATTCTCTTTGAAGAACAATGTAACTTATCAGAAAAATTTGGCACGGCCACCAAACGTACTGAAAAACCAGGCCGGGAAAATGTCCGTCTCAATCATAACAACACTGCGGGTCGGAGAACAGCCCCCCGCTGTATTATCTGCACGCAACGTGGGCACAGAAGACAGAAGATCCGCTGTGGACCGAAACTATATGCCTTCCTCAACTCACAGTCTCTGTCGGACTTGGAGGTAAATGCCATACTCGAGAGCCATAAACCGTTCATTCTTGTTGACCCAACAACGCCCCTTCTAGAACACAGACTAAGGAAATCACCTTAAATGCAGACAAGGATTTAGCTGTAACTCGATTTATCACCAAATGATTCTTGACTGTGGCTAATCAATTAAAGAAACAGTTCACTTGAACGAATATCATGTGACCATTCTCAGTTATGGTTAAAAGGGCTGATGGAAAATATTCATCATAAAGTCTATATAAAATCACATGCAGAGTAAGAACACGTGGTGCAAGAGACAACAAATGTCAAAATATAGGTAAAGTCAGAATATACGTAAACTCAAGCAGGACTAGAAGGAGCGACACCAATGTTTTCTGCTGATCGGAATTTAGATGTTGTGATTTTTTTTTTTCCTATTTTACTTTCAAAATGTTTGTGATTTTTTTTTAAGATTTTATTTATTTATTTGACAGAGAGAGATTACATGTAGGCAGAGAGGCAGGCAGAGAGAGGAGGAAGCAGGCTCCCTGCTGAGCAGAGAGCCTGATGTGGGACTCGATCCCAGAACTCTGGGATCATGACCTGAGCTGAAGGCAGCGGCTTAACCCACTGAGCCACCCAGGAGCCCCAATGTTTGTGATTTTTATAATTAAAGAACTTTGTCTCAACACCTCTCCCCACAACTTCTTGTAAGGGTCTGAAAACCTGCAGTTCATCCCTCAGCTTGAGGTCCAAGTGAGGGAGCTCTGCCCGCCTCTCCTCACCCCTGCAGGCACCTCGGTCCACTTGCCCAGTGATGGGGAGCCCGCAGCACTTACCGTGTTGGCCAGCAGCGTGAAGTTCAGTGAGAAACTCTGGAGGAGAGAAGGAAACATTAATGCTCCGGGAATGGCCAGTCGGTCAGGAGACTGACCCCACTACTGACTGTCACCCACCCTGGTGGGTCTCAGGAAAATTCACCAATTCCACAGGATCAATCAAACCCCCACCTCTGCTCCCAATCCTGGCTCCTCTCCCCTTCTCAGAACCCCAGCCAGGGTCCCGTAAAGGAGCCAGCCAGTGATTGCCTGATGGGTCCCAACCCAGAGGGCAGCAAAGACCACATTAGAAATTCAGCAAAGGGCTGAAAGTTTTGTTTTTCCCCCAGAACTCTTTTGAGGGACGGAATGGTGTGAGCTTAGAAGTAGTTGGTACTTTCTGCTTGGGTAGGAAGTAAAGGCCACGAGGGGCAAGTTCTGACAAGAACACCTGCTCCAAACCCCCTCCCCAGGAGAGAGGGTGTGAGCAGGACAAGGCTTCTGTGCCTGCTGGGTTGGAGACAAAGCTTCCAGGCTGGGACAGAGCTGCTTAGGACAACAGAGGAGAGAGTCACGTTCTGTTCCCTCCCCTCACTCAGCACCCAGCCTCAACTCTCCCCCAGATATGGAGTCAATATCAAGATCGCGAGCTCCATGGGACACCAAATTGTTAGCTTCTGCAGAGCCTCCGCTGGCTCCTTCTTCTTGCCCGTCCCCATCTTCTGTCACTGGAGTTTGGGCTAGCCCATACCAGTCTTTCCACGCTGCTCTTCCCTGACAACAAGATAGACACTCTTCTAGGACAATGCTAGAGCAAGAGGAATATCTAGGCCACCTTAGGTCCGGGGCGTCTTACTCAAGGGACCCAACCGCTGCCCTTTGCACTAACACCAACCAAGCCCACAGATGCTGCAAGGACACTTGGTGGCTACTGTATGGGACACAGCTGCCCAGAGCCTTATCTCATCAGTGAATACTGGGTACTGATGTCAGCAAACCCAAGACAAAGCTCCCTTTGGGGGGACAGCAGAAGGAGAAGAGCAGCAACAAATGGACCATTGCATGTGCTGTTTATCAATATTGGGATGACAAAGATTTTGGCCAATTTCAGAAAGACATTCATATTTTGTAGAAATAATGCTCCAGTGCTCTCGTGGAGAGAAAAACATCACATCAGTTTGGGTGGGGAGAATCCGAGGCAGTGTCCTTTAGAGAGGCTGCCGGGAGGGGTGAGGCAGCCCGGGGCTTGGAGTCACCTGAGGTGGATCCCAGTCCAGACTCAGTCACTTAGGAATTGTGTGGCCTTGGAAAAGTGAGTCAGAGTCTCTGGTCTCCATTCCCTCACAGCAAATCTATCTTCCTAGGCTTCAAACAGGGATAATGTCAACCTGCCCTGCCCAGAAGCCCAAAGGGAAAAACATCATTGATAGCTCCTTCAGAACTGTAAAATCCACGGTGGGGTGGGGGGGTTGTCACATGATGTCATGTTCTTCATGGTCTGGCCAGCACGGAGCAAGGCACAAAGAAGCCACTGGGAAGTTCTCATAGATGGAATTGTGTACCTAGATGAGCAACATTCCGAGTACTGGAAGTTGCTACATTTCTTGCTAGTCTACGCACTATATAATATCTACATAATGGTTCTAAAGGCACCTGAAGACCTCAGTGGCCAAGTGTCCCTCATTATGAGCTTCCCATTCATGAGGGGAAGAAGGGAGAGGCAGGATAATTACTGTTATTGAGGGGATGCTGTAGGGCAGACCCCACAGGCACAACCACCCTGTGAAAGAAACCCTATCATCCCTACCTCATGGGTGTGGGGACTGAGAGCAAGAGAGGTTGCTGGTAAGTGGTCTGGGTCTGGTTAGATCACGGATCTTCCTAACTCCAATGCCGGAATTCAACTCCTTTTAGTAATCTCTTTAATAAAAAAATTCCCAGAAGCCTGTTCTAACTCAGCAAACTTCATTTGATTGAGTCATGCCCAAATACATGTCACAAGCCAGGAAGGAAATCAGAACATTTCCAGTGCAACTTCTGAGTGTCTAACCATTGCTGATCGGTGACAGTAGGCGGACTGAGCAGATGAGGACAAAGGCGGGGATGACACCCCCTGCTTCACCCGGGAAATGAAGTTAGCCGAAACATCTACATAGCACCCTTGCTGTTTGTAGGGGTTTTAAACACAAAACCTTAATAGTAAAATAAATGGTGAGAGCAGCAAATATTAGATGAGAATTGTTTTAATGATTAGTATTTTGCATATAGGAAAATAATTTTTAAAAAAATCCCAAGTCCCCTGAAGTCCTAACACCGACGGGACAGTCATATCTGCATGAGATGTGAGCTTTCAATGCCTGGGAGTCATTTCTTAATAGCAAGAAGGGAAGGTTAGGGTGAGAAAAGATGCTAGCCTACTCACCATTTCTGATGGCCTCCCAAGAACCTTCTCCAGCAGCACCCTCGGCGAGCTCTGTTCTTGGTGTTGCTGGCTTGTGCTTCCCATTTGTAGGAGCAACAGCCTGGGAGAGCCAGGGTAGCGGGGCAAAGGGGTGGCCCCATGGGAGCTCTGGCCATTTATGGGCAGGGGAGTAGCCGAGTCGTCTGCCCATCCCGCAGGGAGATGGTGTCCTGCTTCAAGGCCACTGTGGATGGCCCCATCACCCATCCCCTTTGTTTTCTTTTTCTCCTCTTACTTTCCAGGCTCCTTCCTCAGCTACACCCCCATCTCAGCAAAGAACCCACGGCTGGCTCGAGAGCTCAGTGGCTTCTGCGGCCAGCAGCCCTTTAGAAAACAATGGGATCCCCACTCTGAGGCTGGCCGCTCCCTCCTCCTCGTGGACCGCTGTCCCTGCAGCCATGGGTAGAGTGTGCCAACGGTGTCAACACAGAGGTTGGCCGCGTGACGGGTGTTGGAGCCTGCTCTGTGTCCGGGGCAGGGGCTGTGGCTGCCCCAGCGAACACACTCCTTGGTCCGTGAGCGGCCTGGCGGCATGTCTGGCCTCACCCCCTTTCTGTTCTCACATTTTGAGCGGGGACCCTCATAGAGCTGGAGGAAGCCACTGACAAGGACGGCTTTCTAGTTTTTATGAGGCCATTGTTAGGAGTTTTTTTCTTTAAAACAGTGAAGGAACTGGAGTCCCATGCCAACAAAACAACAGAATTCCAACCGATAAATCTGATCACTTAAATGAATGCATTCATTATGGTTCAACAAATCTTTCTTTCTTTTTTTTTTTTTACAGATTTTATTTATTTATTTATTTATTTATTTGACAGACAGAGAGAGACAGCGAGAGAGGGAACACAAGCTGTGGGAATGGGAGAGGGAGAAGCAGCCTTCCTGCCCACCAAGCAGGGAGTCCGATGCTGGGCTCGATCCCAGGACCCTGGCATCATGACCATGGGCACAGCCCGGAAGGAGGCCCAGAAGGAGTTTCTGAAGCAGCATAAACCAAGGGAGTGCCCTCGGAAGGAATAAGGCAGCGTGAGTTACATGTGTGGAGTTTAAGAAACAAAACAAACAAAGGAAAAAAGAGACAAATGAAAAAAACAGCCTTAACGCTGGAGAAGAAACTGGTGGTTACCGGAGGGGGAGTTGGGGGAGGGGTGACACTGGTGAGGGGGATTCAGAACACACTTATCCTGAGGAGAACTGAGTCATGTACAGAATCACTGAATTGTTACATTGTACTATAACAGGGCATGTTAACTGCACTGGAAACAGACAGAAGGTCTTAACAACAACAACGACGACAAGGGACAGACTGAGCTGGGGCCTGACCGGTGAGCATGGCAGGGCACAGAGAGACTTCTGTTGTGGGGCGGTGACACGGCTTTCAGGAGTCAAAGTGGGAGCAGAGCAGGAGCTAGGTGATGTTGGCGCAGATGACCTGGCTTCCCTGGGAAGCCCAGATGACAAGGGCTGCCTGGCTGGTCACCGGCCGGTGAGCGCTGGTGGAGGCCGCCCTGGGACAGGGGGACAGTGGAAATGGAGAGCAGTGAATGGGTTTGTGACTTCCTGTGGAGCTAGAGGCAGTCAGATTTGACAGCAGAGCAAAATGTGCAGAAGGAAGCTGACGCCCCGGTTTGGGGCTCAGCTCACAGAGGGCACGGGACCCTGTGTGTTCAGGCAGGTGATACTGGGAAAATGGATTTGGGGCGCAGGGATCCAGGCCTGAGGAGACCAGACTGAGCAAAACCCACATGGCCGGTGTTTCACGGGGCTTTCACGTCCCAAGACTCCACAGGGACACCTCCGTTGGCGTCCTGGTGTCTGGATATCATGGAGACAACAGTTCAGACAGGCCTGTGTTTAACCCCTTAGCTGCCATTATGGAAGCTTCATGGTCTTAGGCAAGTAAAGTAACTTCTTCCAGTCTCAGTCTCAATCTGTAAAGTGGGGCTAATAAGGTTTACAATGACCAGGCTAGTGAAATCAGTACAACTGGAACAGGGTGCACCTCTAACTTCACTTGGTGGGCATTGACTCCCACCTGGACCAGAGAGCTGCACCGAGGGACTCTAGTTCATGGTCCCCGCCCCCTCTGGCTAGGCTGTCTATGGTGGGTAAGGCCAGTGAGGTCCTTTTTGACTCTTTGTCAAAATTGTCAACATCCACTGACTATCATCCCTCCTTCTAATTGTTCCTTTAGGAGAATTGCTAAGACCTCTAGTCAGTGGTGCACTGGCCAAGTGTCCAGGCCAGTTGTGGTTCTTGGGTCACAGGCATCCAATGGACTGTGACTAACTTAAGAAGAAGGGGGCTTTATTGGCTGGGTAGAGCAGAGCTCACAGAAAGAAGAGAAGACAGGGAAGGAGGCTCTGGGAAGGCAGAGCGAGGGTGCTCCTCAGGCTTCCACAGCAGAGACCCTCCACTGTCTTCTCAGGTTTTCTTCCCAGGGAAAATGAGCTCCAACACATCTCAGCCCCTTTGCCCCGTGATCAAAATTTTGCCCCTTGATCAAAACTTCAATTCCAGGCAGATGATCTGATTGGTCTGGCTTGGGTATGTGCCCCAGGAGGCCACTCCCTTCCACTGAAACTAGGTGGTTGGTTTGGCCAAAGGAACATGGCACCATTACTCAAAACACGAGGGAATGGATGAGATGAGTGGAGCTCATCTCCTCCTCTGGCAGTGTTAGGCCTGGGAATTATCTTCTCAGAAACTGTAGAAGGCATGTCCTTTTGTGGGTGAGAGATCATGGCCACCGAAGCTGAGACGCTCTCATCATTTGTATCCTCACATAGAATGGTTTGCCAGGCAATAACCGGTTAGTTTAAAAACCTGGAACATGGGACACCTGGGTGGCTCAGTTGGTTAAGCAGCTGCCTTCGGCTCAGGTCATGATCCCAGCGTCCTGGGATCGAGTCCCACATCGGGCTCCTTGCTCCACGGGGAACCTGCTTTTCCCTCTGACTCTGCCTTCCACTTTGTCTGCCTGTGCTCACTCTCGCTCGCTCTCTCTCTGACAAATAAATAAATAAAATCTTTAAAAAAAAAAAAAAAAAAAACCTGGAACATTCTGAATGATAAATGGCCTTACTCTTGATTGTTTAAAATCTGTATCTAAAACATCAGTAAGGAAATAGCGATGAAGTAAAATGTTAAAACACACAGAAAGATTCTGGTCATATCTCTATCTATGAATGTCACATGTGAGAGTCATTAATGTGGTCCACCAGATACTTCTATTTCTTGACTCCCAGTTGAGAGTAGCCGTATGGGCTGCTCTGGCCAAGGACATGGGAGTGGAAGCGATGTGGCCCTCACTGGCAGTGGTCAAAGACAGTGCATGATCTGTCAATTTCCCTTGGCCAGAGAAATCAGCAAAGCTCCGGGTAGCAGCGGCCCCATCACCCCATCCTGACCAAGGGTAATGTGGAAGAGCTTTCAGATGCCAGAAATGCACATGTAGTAAGAATAAAGAAGTCAGCCTTTCCCGTGTAATTCCTGATATCTGGGGGTTGCTTGCCTCAACTCCCTTACCCTGACTGATCCATCAAGCATTCATACCCCTGTCCCATGGGGGCTCACCCTTGAGGTACTGGTAACAGCAAGAAAGAAAGTCCTAAAACCTTGACCCTCCACACACAGCACAAAACAGTTGCGAAAGAGTTTTGCATTTAGATTGTTTTGCATTAAGATCAAGTTGAGTGGGACGCCTGGGTGGCTCAGTCAGTTAAGCGTCTGCCTTTGGCTCAGGTCATGATCCTGGGGTCCTGGGATCGAGTCCCACATTGGGCTCTCTGCTCAGCGGGGAGCTTACTTCTCCCTCTGCCGCCCCACACCCGCCTGCTCGTGCTTGCTCTAGTTCTCGCTCTCTCTCTCCCTCTCTGACAAATAAATAAATAAAATCTTAAAAAAAAATACACAGTTCCTTATTACCATTCCCTGATAGGACCCACAAAATCCTAAACACACCCCCACGGTCTCCTCAGCTGGTCAACGTGAGAAGACTGTCCTTGATTCGATGGAACTTCTGTCTTGGGTTAAAAATGAGCCTGTATCACAGGAAATAAGTGAGATACAGATTTGCTGTATTTGACGAGGACTTCTTCCAAGGACTACTTATAAGGGTCCTCCTTGGGAGATAACAAAGTGCCCCAGGATTCCACAAGCTGGTGTCATGACCAGCCCTAGGCCTGAGTGGGGCATAGGAGTGGCTGCCAGAGCCCAGAAAGAGAGAGAAGAGAGAGCCAAATTATAGGAGGTCTGATCTTTAGTTTTAGATGCCAGCTGTGGTCCTCAGGCACAGAGGCAGGTGGAGATGAGTAGAAAGAGGTGCTGAGGCACAAATAGGTGGAGTCTACCACCTCAAGCTCGGTCACCATAGCAACCAGTCCACAACAAGCATGCTGTCAGATTTCCAACTTGTTTGGATGCAAGAAAGGGCATGACTTTGAAACCGTCTTCAGCTTTGCTCATGACTTTCTGGGTCCAATAGGAAGCTCTGTTCTGGACCAGGCACTGGGTACTCACCAGAGAGTAGAAAACCAATGAGAAGATGACCCCTTTTTCTATCCTCAAGTCTGGTGGCATTAGAGGAAGTTATTGCCAAGAGGACCACTCTTGTCTGGACTAGTGATACAAACCCAGGACACATCCATAAATCCACATTCTTTAATGAAACAATTCTTTCTAGACAGATATGTTAGCTCCCCTCCACTTTCTCTTTGAAACTAACAGTTCATGAAATGCAAAATTAAACAAAATAAAAAGTACAACATATTTATAGATAGCACTCTAAACAGTTTTTCTTTTTTAAAAAGAAAACTTTTAGGCATTTGAGATTATTTTTCAGAAGTCCGAACTACCAAAAAAACTTGAAAAACAAGGAAGCCGAAGCCAAGGGAACATTTGTTCGAAAACTGAACAACAATACTGCAAGTTATTTGAGACTCTTCGATTGGACCAGATCAGTGGCAAATCCCCGTGAGAATTCGCTAGGTACTAGGGTTTTACAAACAATTTATACAGGCTGAGGGTTTCATGAGTAAGACAAAACTTAAGGAAAATGGTTTTAGAGTGAATCAGTACACAGCCTCCTCATGTCCGTTTGGAGAAACTCCACAAGCTAACGTTAGTTCCAGACCCTCACCCTGCCCTGGGATTCAGGTTCTAGCTTCTGCCAGACCAGATCACACCAGAACTGGACCAGGCCGATGACCCGGACTCCAAGTATTTCATCAGGTTACCAAGGTAATTCTGTGAACGTGACATCCCCAAGGCCTAGCACCCAATTATAGGACAAAGCAGGTTGGTACAAGGTCCCCTGAGAGAACCTTCAGCAGTGGGCCTGGGTTTTCCTGCGGAGGGGACCTTCTGTTCCCAAGCCAAGGCATTAGTCCCCGTGCGAGCTTCCTGGGGAGCGGGCTGGCCAGCCCCAGCTGAATCAGGGCTTGTCTTGTCTGATGTCACTCGCAGAAGGCCTCACTAAACGTTTTCATAAGCGTCCCATTGTTTCAAGCTGGCCAAGTTGGGTGTTTTTGAAAATATTCTTACTACAGAGATAAAAATAAGTACCATTGTTCCACGAGGGTGGCCAACCTTGAGGCAGAGCCAACTCCGTTTCTGACTCTCTCCCACTTTTCCACAGAATTCGTTGATTCTATTCAGATGTCTAAAATGTTAGAAGACAGGATTTTTCTGTCACTGGAGCAAGACCTCTCGTAGCCACCTATGTATTCTGGTTTCAGCTTCAATGTGGGCACATACGATGAGACAAAGTAAAACCCCAGAAAAATACAATACTCTGAGAGCTGGGATCCACCTTAGCGGGCAGGTTGGACCACAAGACAAGGGGCTCCCGTAGCTGAGCCCGAGTGCCGCCGGGGCAGGGTCTAGGAGGTGTCTGGATGTGAGAACACGGACCGAATCTCCATCCAGGGCCCAGAGAGGGACTGGGGAACGACATGCATAAAACGCAGGGCTGCTCCAGGAAGGCCCGCATGATGAAGCTACGGTCAGCGGGTCGGCACTGGTCACACTGCGTCGATTAAGGCTCTGACAGCTGGTCCTTTACATACATACATATATACACACATATATTATTATTAATAATAATATTTTGAATTTTTCTCTGTTTTAAGGAAAAAAATATTTCCATGCATTTCTTCTACGTTTCTTTGTATTATCCTTTGTTTTACTCCCAGCCATCATTTTAATTAGACAGAGTCCTCTGAGGGCACATTCTGATCTTCAAAAAATATAACTTTTAAGCTTTCACAAATACTTTGTTTACAATGACGTCGTATCATCCCAGAGGAATTCTGGTGCTCGGGAGCTATCTCGGGTCTTACATGGGAAACACTCTCGTGTGCCGTCCTGTGCTCAATACCAACCCCACAGGACTTAGAGTTATGTAAACATTATTTAAAAATTATTCCAACATAAATACTCTTTTAAAGCTAACATACCACAGCTTTTAGCTCATAATGCCCATAGATGCCTTAATGAAATGCCATTCAAAACTACCTCACTGCTTAAAAGTACACGTGGAGGTTCTAAAATTATGTAAACAACATCCTCTACACTTCCTCTAGAACAAGTGCCAAGTGTGGTGAATTCTGATTGCAAGCTGGGGGTTGAGTACCAGTTGGCCTGAGCGAAGTTACCCATGCACTTCGCAGCCTGACTGGTGACAGAAGTTAGTCACAGGTTGACTGTTCCCACAGATGATGCATGAGTCCTACATGACTTACAATTCTGTTTTCAACAGTGTTTGCCCCACGGGGACCTGAACTCGTCCTTCATGGGCTGTCTTTGCACGTCTTGCAAACGCAGTTTGAATCAGTTGTCTAGAAGTCAAGGTCAACCACAGCAAGTATCTCCAACTCTGGAGGAGGAAATGGTCTTCCAAGTCCATGGTGGGGGTCTTCTGAAGTCAGCCAGGAGGGGTGTCAGGAGAAGCCAGGATGTTTTCTTCTCAGCACACTGGGGAGTCTCACCAGCAGATATGTTGTTAGAGTTCACAGTGGCTACTTTAGCCTCCCAAGGGGGAAGCCCAAAGTGGCAAGGAGACTTAGAGAGAAGGCTTGAAGTCTGCCAGTGTGGTGAAAGTGATGCTCACACTCCAGGTCCCTCTGTGCACTGCCTCCTGCAAGTTCTTTTCCAGGCCTGAGATCTGTATTCTCAGGGTTCCTGGTTGACATGTCCCTGGCAGACAGAAAGCGAAAGTCTCCAGCCAAAGCTGTGAGTCACAAAACAGCCATGGCCCAGCATTTATCCTCACTGCTCAGTGTGGACAGAAGACAGCCTGAGTCTCCAGGACACAGTCACATTGCCTGGCACCTGGCAAAGCATGTCTAGAAATAGAGGCATGACCAACCCAAGGGCGGGCATCTTGCCCCACAGGAGAAAGGGACAGGAGAATGAGTATGACCAGGCATAGCTTGAGTGGCAGGTGATTTCAAAACCTTAATCTTCTCTCAAAGTCCATGATTGATAACATTATGACCAGAATCAAACATCTTCCCTTCTCCTTCTTGGCGGAACCTTACCAGATACATACCTCCAAGACTAGATTTTGAGTTCTTGTTTGAGAAGAAAAAAAAACAAAAAACAAAAAGCACAACAACTCTACATTGGTTTAGGGCAGATTCACAAGGTGCTATTGTCATAAAACACATTCTCAGTTCCCATCTTTCATGAACATTGATGTCATTTCTTCATGTGCAAGGCATCCTGGAACTTGGTGCTGGTGTATCGGGCATGAAAGCCTTTCTTGTTGATGGTGTCATCCGTGTGGAACTGAATCATCAGAGAATCTCCTGCAGAGTAGATCTCTTCCAGTGGCTGAGGAGAGGGCAGAAGAAAACCAGGGGGACATCAGGTCAGTTGGCTGTGGCTGGAGTTTTAAATACGGAGGATGAGACAGAGGTTACATGAGAACACGGGCAGGTCTGTGCTGCCACAGGGCGTCCCAGGTACCAGAGACTCTGAAAGACACTGACACAAGCTCCTTTTCAAAGGAAAACATTGCCTTTTCTGCTCCAGAAAAGAGCTCCCCAGGCCCTATGATTTCAAAGACAGTCCTAGACCCACAGCTTATATGGACTCTATGGGTTATGAAGGGCACAGATGGGCTGGGGACTATTCCAACCGCTTTCAGATCTTACCTCATGTAAACCTGACCAGGGGGGTGTTATCTCCATTTTACACTTACGAAAACTGAAACTCGAGATCACACAGCTAATCAGGACCCCAGCTCAGGTCTTTCTGACCGTGAGGTCACTCCTGGGATAGATCTCCCAGCAGACCAAACACCAAAACCCATGCTTGCGGCCCAGACCCTGTCCAGGAGTGAAACACGGCACGGAGCCTCTGTATTTGTCACAGAGGTGTCGCCAAGGGCTCAACGAAGGGGAGCCAGGCTCTGGCTGCTGTCTTCCAGGGCACAGTGGGACCTAACTGGGCTTCCCACACAACTCACTGGTTGGGACTCTCCAAAGTTTTCCTCTGCACGTAGGCCCCACAGTCTTTGAAAGACTTTATCAAAGGCATGGCGTTGGTCAGGTCACACTTTGTCATCCTTTCTTTTCGGGAAGGCGAGGGAAGATGATAGGAAATTATTCAGAGACCGATATAAACGCCATTTTGAGGTTCGGATCAGCACGAGAGGCAATCTTGACTCCAAAATGAGCTGATGTAAATTCAGCTGACAGCAAAGAAGCTTGTGTGAACAGCTCCGGACCGAGACAAGGAGAGGACAGGGGCCCAGTGGGAGCGGCGCCCAGTGTGGCTCAGGCAGAGCCTGACCAGGATCCCATACCGGCCCGTTCACACACTTGCCCCAGGTGCCAGCTTCTAGATGAGGTGCAGGGAAACAGTGACCAACCCAGGCCTGCCCTGTCCGGGGCAGGGGGCTGAGGAGAGAGGTGACAATGAGAAAAATGATGAGGACCCGGAGCCCAAGTGTGTGTTTCCAGTAAGACTCATCATTCCCTCATGCATTTGGATTGCCTGGGGAGAGACTTGTGAAGACATGAGATATACAAAAGCATGATTTAAAACAAGTTTAAAAGCCTCAAAGCCCAATCAAAATGTAGGTGGGGTGGGATAGGGAGCCCTTTGCAAACACAGGTGGAAAAGCCTCAAGGAAGGCGCTCTGACAGGGCCTGCATCAGTCAGGGACCCTCCTGATGGGCTCCCAGGTTACTCCCTGCCTCCTCTCTGGACCCCTTTCCCCTTCCCCAATGCGCTCCAGCAGCAGGGGCCGCCCCCTGCCCCCCACCCCCACCCCCGGTCTGGCACCTGGGGTGTCTCAGGCACCCTGTGCACTCACCCCAGAGCCGCAGAAGCGGCCGAGCCTAGGCGCGGTGCTGTCATAGCCGTCGTAGGCCTCCATGTAGTCGTACCCACAGTCGGCCTCCTCCTCCACCTCAAAGGTCCGGAAGATCAGCTCGACGCCGTAGCCGTCCTCGGCCACGATCACCCAGTCGCAGTGGGCATGGCTCGGGTAGTTGTTGTCCCCAAACTGGGCGTGGGAATACAGCTCTTTGGTCTGCACTTCAGCCTTCAGCCTGCCCCCGCACTCTGGAGCAGAGAGACAGCCGCCCCGTCCCCTTGGCACAGAGACCCGTGGGCCACCCCCACCTGCTTCCTGGCCCGGGCCTTCTCTCTTCAACCCTGCCAGTCCGCTTTCTCTACGGGACCTTGCATGTGCCCTGTAGGAAAGTCTGGCAGGTTTCCTCATCCCATTTTACAGAGGCATAAACAGAGGCCGATAGGTCTGAGTTTTAGGGCTTGCTGAGGGGGGGGGGGGTCCAAATTGGCTCTTCGCAGCCAAGGTCCTATGTTGCAGGATTGGGTCACATAAGGCCTCCGGGGAATTCCTAAGCAAGCTACTGGAAAAAACTGGCTGGTTGGATCTCTACCACCTAGTTAACTGGAAGTTCTAGAAGCACCTGGGGGATCTCCAGCCCCAGCTGCTTACTGTAATTTGTAACTGCTGCCAACAGAAGGCACCCAAAGCACATCCGAACCACCAGTCACTCTCAAATCCAGAAACCTCAGATTAGAGACTGACTTCCTCCAGCATCTGACAGTGGTGAGAATAGACTGACTTTGAGGCTCCTGGGGGTGTCACGAGTGAGGTGAGCCTCATACTTTGGGCTTGTATTCTGCAATGCTGGCTTCTGAGTTTGTGACTAGGACTATAACTCTGGTTGGCCTGGGTCCCACGCTATCTCGTCTAGGCCACTAGAGACCACATAATAGAAACGGATAAAGGAGAGTGAGCGCCAATTAGAAACTGGCAGAAATTCTGAAGGCAAGTTCCTCCACTGCCTGTCCTCAATGTGCTCCACGCCTCCAAGGAGCCGAGCTCCCCATGGTGTGGCTTCTGTGTGGTCCAGTCCTGCCTGCCTGCCGACTCTCAACCCCACGTGCTCTTGCTGAGAATTTCCTCCAGGTCTGAGCTGTCTTTGGGAAATTTCGAATCCCCGAGATGTGACATGTTAAGTGGAAGGAAAATAATGGGTAGTAGAAACATTTTCCATTTTCCAGAACTGGCCCTTAGGAGATGACAGGGGCTGCTCTCTGCCCCTCAGCTCCCAGACTTTGGGATTTCATGGACCAGCAAGCTTACCAATATGTTTGGGAAAGAGGATGGGAGAGAGGGAGGGCGAGAGGAAAGAAGGGTGGCCCCAACAAAGGGTTGCCCACTTTAAATGTCGATTAAGGACATTCAAAGAAAACAACTCTTCCCCCTACAGTTTCACTGTTACAGGGACACGTGACCGCGCACCTCCCACCCCCTAGTGTCAGCAGGAAAGGTGTTTGTCTCCCTGCCTCGGTGGCCATCTAGGCCTAGCCCCGTGGGTCCAAGCAGGCTGTACCTGTGCTGTGAGTTGCCTGGAAGCCTTTCCTCTGCACAGACGCATCTGAATAGAACCTGAGAAACAGGCTGCTGCCTGAAGCCACCACAGGGTCCGGTTTCTTGCTGCCGCAGAAGCGGCCAAGGAGGGGGGCCTGGTTGTCAGGCCCGTCGTACAGCTCCAGGTGGTCGTAAGCACATTCTTGGTGCTGCTCGATCTCAAACTCGTTAAATGTCTGGGGATGGAAGAGCAGAAGGGAAGCGGGGCCTCGCACTCAGCTGGGCCAAGGGCCACCTCTCCGGAGACTGGGAGAGGACGGGGTGCATGGGACACTCTCTTCTGGTTCCCAAACAACCCTACGCGGTAATCACAGGAGCTACTGTTGCTTGGGCACTTTGCAGCTGAGATGGCTGGGCTCCTCTGTCCCATCACAAGGATCTTTCTCACTTAATGGGGATAGCAGCAAAGATCAGGTACTCCCTCTGGGTCAGGAGCTGTTAAAAGTGCTTTACAAATATAACCATATCATCCTCACATCCCTGTGCTGTGTCTACTTCTACCATCCCCACTTTACAGATGAGGAAACTGAGGTCAGAGCAGTCAGGTGACTTGCCCAAGGTCACCCACTGGTAGGGCTGGAGGTCCAGCTGCAGAGCCCCCGCCCTCCACCTTTGTGCTATGCTGTGCAATCCTTCAGTACAAATGATGGGACAAGGCTGTGTGAAATGCACACTGTTCCTCGTCCATATCCTCATAGTGGCTGGCATTTGAAGAGAGTTTTTTTCCTGCGCCAAATATTCATGAGCATTTTCTCACTTAATTCTGGGACTAAGAGGGAGAGTTAGTATTAGACCCAACGTGCAGAAGGGGAAAACTGAGTCTTAGAGAAATATCTTGCCCAAGAGTATTCCTCCAAGCTAGGGGAGGCTGGAACTGGACTTAGTCCCCAGCCAGCCTGATTCCAGCCCACACTTCTAACCTTCACCAGGCTATACTGCCCACCTCCTCCCTGTCCCCCAAAGCTGACCAGGGGAGCCCCTCCATTCCAGGCCATACACCAAGCTTCACAACTCCAAATGCAGAGCTTCTTAGGGACCGGGCAGCTGAATGACTGACGGCCTGCCCACAGCTGCCAGGCAGATGGGACAAGTGAGAGGAGACAGGGTTAGATGAAGGCTTGAACCAAAGGACAGAGCAGGAAGAGAAGACATTAGTGGGGGGTGAGGGGAGTCTGAATTCATAAGAGAGTTGCTGGAAAGACAGGACAGGGATGTTGGTAGAGAGGGATCATTAGCAGTGTGGACTTTCACAGGAATAACAAACAGTAGAAACAGGCAAAGCTCTTCACACCTTATAGAAGGGGAGCTGGGATTGGGGGTGGTATAGACACAGTGGGCAGAAGCAGGAGGCGAGACCAGCAGCATCAGGGTGGGTGATGCAACGGGAGGGACACCCATGGAACACCCTGTTGCTGCCCCCCATACAGTGAAACACCAGCTTTTGGGAAAGTATTCAATTCACATATTCTGGTAGCAAAAAGAACATGATCAAGACATCCACCATGCACTTCCCAAGGAAGTTTTTTTTTTTTTTTTAACTAGCACAAATACGTATGAACGTCATATAAATTTGAGATCTGGCCTAACTCTGGCCCCAGTGATCAATTGCCTTAGTTCCTTAGCTGTAAAGAAGGGGAAGACGTTGGGCAACTACAAAAATCTTGTGGTGCTGGGACAGAAGCGCTATTTCCCACTGCACAGGCTGCGCGTTCCCACCTCCAGGGGGCGCCATTCCCCCGCAGAAACCGGAGCTGTATGTTGCCATTGCGAACCTTCTCCAGCAGAGGGCAGCGTTGGGGGGCGCACTACATCAGCGCACTCCGGGGGGGGGTTCCCCAACCCCCCAGATACAAGGCGGTTCTCACACCCAGGAAAGCCACCGACAGCACTTCCCACATGGGCAGCTGTGCATATGAGGTGCCTTCTGTGAGCACCCTGTGGTCACGGGCTCTGCCTTTGCCACCCCTCGCTGCCCAGGGCCTGGCACAGACAGACCCCAGCACCTGCGCTCTATTGTGGGCGCGCATTGACCTCCGCACCGCCCTTACCCACCAGTAAACACCCTGGCAAGTCCCCGGGCCATCGTCTGCTTATTATCACGTTCTCCTTTGTTCCCTTCCATTCTCCCTGCATTTTTGGCCCATACTTCAGAGGAACATCCATATGCTTTCTGGAGAGCTTACAAATCGCCAGAGTCAGAAGAACCAGTTAGAAACCGTCTGTCTGGGGTTTACCTCCTCCGGCTGGCGAGAGGGTTTGCTTTATACTCCAGGATCCGGGAGCCTCTGGGGGCTGAGAAACAAGACTTGGACCAGAGACTCAAGTTCTCCTCTGAAATAACCGAGCACAGTGTGCGCACCGACAATCATATGCACGAGAGACTTTAATATTTTAATTCAAGAGAGAATACACATGAATAACCTAACCTCCTATTGTTAATTTTTTTAAATGTAAGTTACAGAGGAAGATGAATGATAAGAGTCCATTCAAGAAGTCTGGGCAAGAAAAAGGATATATATTTTTCCCATGCTTGTAAGTACATTATTATATTTGCATAGGAAATGTCTGGTAGAATTTACCAAAAAAAGTTCAGAGATTTCATTTCTGAAGTGGGCATGGGGGGTCTAGAAGCTTTTGAGTTCCACTTTCCAATGCTCTGAACTGTTTACTTTTTTTTTCCCCCTTGAGAATGTATTGTTCCATCAAAAATTACAGCTGGAAACAACTGAATGTCAGCTTTTTCGATCTGTGCAGGGAACGCCCCCTCCAACAGGTACCACTTCGAATAGGTGCTATTTAGAGAGATTTCCTTGCCCCCCCCCCCATCCCTGTGCAGCGGCCCCACGAGGAAGGCTTCATCAGCAACACCATTTTCCAGATAATGAAACCAAGTCCTGGAAGGGTTGAATTTCAACTTTCTCAAGTTTCAGAGCCGGGAAGGGGCAGAGCAGAGATGCAATCCCCCCACTGTGGGTCTGAAACCAAAGTCTGTGTTGCCCGACAACTATGAAAATAACTCACAAGTTTCACCCGGTGGCCCGCAGTGGAAGAGATGTTCCAGGTACACTCCCTCCGGCTGGGGTACTTGTCAGGCCAGTTGGGGCTTGCCAGGGTCCCCTCCGCACTGCTGATCCTATGGGCACAGCCGGCTGGAGGGGGGTGCGGGGACACATGCGGAGAGAAGCAGGTCACTGGTGGGCAGCCCCAGAGGCCCTCCAGGGGGAGCCTCCATCTCTCATTCGTGATGGGGTCATTATCAAATGTGGGGGCAGGGGTCAGCCTGAGTCAAGTGTCCTCTGGCTAGAGAGTTTATTTGGATTTGCTGCCTTCCTGGAGGCGCTCCAGTGGCTTGTTTTCCCTACTATTCCTATTCACGTCATGGGTATCCTTGGAAAGAGGGTAGCTAGTGGTTGAGACCACAGGCACTGAGGTCAAAAGGACTTGGGTGCATCGCCTGCAAGCCGTGGGACTTGGCCACTTACCTAAGTCTCGGTGTCCTTATTTGTAAAAAGGGTACCCACGTCGTAGGGGGATATATGGACTAAATGAGACAATGCATTCAAAAGGCTTAGCAAGTGCCAACAGAGGCCTTCATCACCATGCCTCCCACATATATTTGTTGTAGATTTTTGAAGCAGCTTCATTTAAAGGACACAGATGTTGCCTTGGCTATGGTGCTGTTAGCAAAGAGGGTTCCCATGACTTGCTCAGTGGGCAGTGTCTCAGTCAACAGCCCGAAGGTGTGCTGGGCATGACGCTAAGCATTTTGAATGCATTCCCTAATCCGCTCCTTAACACTTTGCAAATGAGAAAATAACTTTAGAGATGCAGAGTGACTCGATGGTAAGGGGTGGGATCGGGACTTAACTCGGGCCGCCTTTGGTATAAAGACAGGAAATAGAGGGAGCTGAGGGCCTCATCAGCCCCATCACCCTCACCACATCCCAAAGCTGCCCTGCGGCTGCAGGAGGAGGTGCCAGCGCCAGTGGGGGCAGTGGAGGGCTGGTCAGGGGGAGGAGGAAGGGGAGGGGGCAGGCAGCAGCCTCGGCCCTGCAGCTACACAGAGGACAAATGCCAACAGGGGTAGGGGCTCAGCATCTGGGACATTTGCTGCTACACCCCTGTCCCACTCCTGGAGGAGCCCATAGGAAGGCAGCCAGTGTTTGGATGGCGGGGCCTTAGTCCCTCCTGGCCTCCCCCACGCCACAGGAGGCAAGCCTTATACCAACCCACGACCACCCATGTCTATGTCACAGGGCTGGGGTTGGGGGGTGGCCGCACCCTGCTTCTGAAGCTGTCTCAGCTCATTCTGTAACACCCCAGGCCAGCCTGACCATATGCTGTGCACCCCCGTCAGATCTCCTACCTTGGAAAGGCTTATCCTAGAGCAGGGGGGCCTGAAGTCTTTACTACTTCCCTCCCAACAACCTCCTCTGCAGGGCCCTATACTGAGCCAAGACCTTAGAGACCTGTGTGCTTATTAGAGATGCTCAAACTCCCTTCACAGGGTAAGGTGAGAACAGAGGGAGGCTCTTTCCAGAATGATTGGACATTCAAAGGCATCTGGCCTTGAACTCCCAATGGTAAATGAAGCAGGAAGCAATCTTTTTAGAATTCTATTTTACTATTAGAGCTGTGTATGAAAACAAATATTATGAAATAGATGGTTGATATTTATTGACATGTCAGGGTCTCTACAGAGGTGCCCAGATTGTCTGAAATTCTTTGTAGGCATGCTTTCATTTACTCCTCACACTCCTTTAAGAAGAGGGTCTGTTTAGTCCCTTTTAAACAGAAGAAATGGAAGCTCAGGGAGGTAAAGAACCTGCCCACGGTCACACAGCCGGTAAGTCGCAGAGTCAGGATTTAACCCTAGGTAGTCAGATTCTGGAGCCTGGGGGTGTACCCGCTTTGTAACAGTAACCCCAGGAGGGTACCTGAGGGCACCGAAGCCTCCAGAAGGAGGGAGCTGCCCTGGGGAGGAGGGAAAGCAGGGAAAGGCCCCTCGCTCGCACTCTCACACACACGTACTCTCTGGAGGCCAAGGTCAGCCTGGCCTCCCAGGTGCGGTGCGGCCTCACCTTCCTTGCAGTCGTGCCCGTTCTCATGGAGCCAGTACCCGTTTCTGCAGCGGCACAGGTAGCTCCCGGACGTGTTGACACACTCGTGCTGGCACCCGCCGTTGTCCTTGGCACACTCGTCCTTGTCTGCGGAGAGCGACAGGCTCTCAGGGCAATCCCCTTGCACCTTGGAGCTCCACTCAAAGGTAGCCTCCACCAGGGAGGCTCCCCGATTGCCCAGGGGTGGGCGGGGGCAGCATCTGCTGGGTGGTCCTTGGTCCTGCCGTGTGCTGAATTTCCTGTACTCCTAAAACACTTGAACAAATCTCTGTGTCCTTTAATCCTACTGCCTGCCCCAACAAGGAGCTCCTTAAAGGAGAGGCTAATATTAAGAATAGTCCTAGGAACAATAATACAAGTAACTGCCGTGAATTGAATATTTATGTGATGGGCACTCCCCGAAGCAATTTCATATAGCATCTAAGTCTGTTCTCATACAACCTGAGGAGCCAGGTGACTCTGTCCCCATTTTACAGATAAGGAGACTGAGGCTGAGGACACGAAAGTGCTCATGGCCACTCAGTGATTGAGCAGCTTGCATGATGCAGAAGCCTGGGCTCCTTCTTCCTGACCCCACGCCCCCTCTGGCCTGTGGAGGAGGGAAGCATGTGGGCCCCGGGCAAGACGGCCCAACACCCATCGTGCTACACCACTCCCAGGTCTTGTGCCTTTGGGCCGTTCTTGACTTCTGGCCTCAGTTGCCTCACCTGTAAAATGGAGTCAGTATGTGTCCTCACCTCATAGGACTATTGGGAGGAGGAACTGAATTGGTATGTGGGCGTCCAGCTCAGAGTAAGCGTTAGCTTGTATTTGCTCTGCTGTCCCAGCTCAAGTTCTAGCTGTTGTTGTCACTGAGGTTTTTGTAGCTCAAGCCAGCTCCTTCTGGTGACAGTCGAACACAGGCCTCCCTCCCCAGCCCTCGACTCCGGGATCGCTCCGGGGCTCACTGACATCTCCCTGCCCTAGCCATACCTGGTGATAATGTGTCACCGAACACTGTGTGCTTTAGTTTCATGAGGACAACGAAGACTCCTTAAAGAATAAGGAGGTGAAGCCCATCCAGCACTTAAGCACAGGGACCATAAGCTAGTTAGAGGCCAGGAAGGACTGTGCTGAGAGGAGTAGGCGGGTGCCCCAGAGGCTGAGAGCCTGCCCAGACCTGTCCCCTGCAGTCCGTGACCTCGCTTCCAGACCCGCACACCTGAGAAGAAGTGGGCTCTGAAGCCACGCTTGGAGACCGTGTTGTCTGACTTGAACTCCACACGCATGTTGTTGCTCTTGGAGGTGATGACCTCGGGCATCTCGGAGCCACAGAACTTGCCGTGCAGCCTGGCATCAGGGGACAGGCCGCTGCGAACCTCCACAAAGTCATACTTGCAGACCTATAAGACAGCGTGGTGGGGAGCCCTCCGGTGCTCCCACGGCTCCAGCCCAGAGTCCCTACAGGACCCCTTTCTGACAGCCACACCCTCCGCCAGGTTCCGGGGGAGTGTCCTGTCAACTCCTACTGGGATCCCTCTGGCCCAAGGTGTAGACATGGGGGCACTCACGCAGAGCACTCTGGGGGTGGGGGAGCTCTACCTGGGCCTTGGCTGACTTGTCATCCCACAACCACTGCCCAAGGGAGGGGACAGGCCATTCCTACCATCCCGGTCCCCAGCTGCATCTCACCCCGGCTGTTCCCCTCAGCTGGACACTAATCCCCAGACTCCTACCTCAAGGGGACATACTTGTCTTGACCACCTCCCACTCCCAAGGCCTGCCTCCTTCGCTCTGGTCCTGCTTCTCCTTGGATTCAGCCCCCGACTGTAAGACGCAACCTCCCTGCCCGCCGAGCCCCTCACGGCTTTGCAGTCCCGAGCCACCGCCCGACACAGTCAGCTAGAGCGCAGGAGCATACGTCATTGCCTTCCAGCTCAAACACTTCAAACTGAAGGGAGATCCTGTACTGGGCAGGGGCCACCACCTGCCAGACGCAGTTCTTGTTGGTGGGGTACTCCTTCGGCCACCCCGGGCTGGTGATGGTCCCGTTCAGCTTGGTAATAAAACCACCACAGGCCACTGCACGGGAGAAACAGGAGGAAAATTCATTTGGTTTTAGTTCCAAGTGACTGCGATTTCCCCCAAGCAGCGATGAGCCCTGCTGTTCTTTAAAAAAAAAAAAAAAAAAAAAAAAAAAAAAGTTTGATAACCTGAACTGATTAATCCAGCATCTTTCCCTCTAGTCTGTTTCCACGGAGGAACTGGAGGGATGAGGCTGAGCACAAGTCTTTGCCGCTTTGTGAAATGATGCCCATGCTTGTGTGCTTACCGGTCACTCAGTGGCAGAGTTGGGGACCAAGTGACTTGGACCAAAGGTGACTGAGGAATGTTTGCAGCAAGCTACGCACCTCTCCTGCTTCCGTGAACAAGCAGTGTCACGCGGGTGGGCGAGGGAGACGGAACACCATCCCCGTAGAAACGGAATGAGTGAAATGGGCTATTAGTTGCATCCCGTGAAAGTGCCTGCCATTTTCCTTTGCTTTTATTTTTTATCTGAATAATTGTGTGAATGTTTCTCAGCCGCAGAAGAAACTAGACCGTGGCTCCGGCTGCCGTGTCTGGGGTGGAATTCTTATAATCTGGGCAGCCCTCTCACATTGGTGACTCGATGGGGTTGTTCTTCCTTCCGAGAGCCAGGGGCATCCCCCACCATGGATCCCATCACCTCGCCCACAGCCCACAGCCCCCTCACCTCCCCACATCTCCTGAGACTTGTCCCTGACCCCTTCCCATTCTTGCCTTGCAGATCCAACACCAACCTTCACACGTCTTCTTGTCGGCGGCCAGCTCGTAGCCAGGATCACAGGAGCACTTGTAGCTGCCCAGAGTGTTCACACAGCCCTGCTCACACCCGCCGTGATCTGGCCAGGAACACTCGTCCACCTCTGTTGGAGAGGAAGGGGACCAGACTAGATCATCACCAAGCCCCCTGGTCTGCTCCCCATCCCATTCCCCATCACAGAGTCCCCGGAAAATGTCCTCTGAGAACAAGAACAGCTTTTGATGACCCCCTCCCCAGGAGCCTCACGTCAATGTCTCAGAAACCAGAAGCAGCTCTAGCCAACACGGAGGTCTTGAGAACAGAAGAGTATCTTGTTAGCCAGAAGCAGGGCCCCTCTGGAGGAGATCAGGCCTGGATGATTTTGTTCTTTGATTTTTTTTTTTTAAGATTTTATTTATTTATTTGACAGACAGAGATCACAGGTAGGCAGAGAGGTAGGCAGAGAGAGAGGAAGGGAAGCAGGCTCCCCGCTGAGCAGAGAGCCTGATGCGGGGCTCCATCCCAGGACCCTGGGATCATGACCTGAGTTGAAGGCAGAGGCTTTAACCCACTGAGGCACCCAGGTGCCCCTGATTTTGTTCTTTGAAGGGTTCAGTCAGGGAATACAAGGTGATTTTTTAAAAATCCCACACCAAAAACGTCATCAGTTTTAATGCCATGGAACTGGGATTCTCCCCAAATATGGAACTTCATAGGGACATTAAGCGAAGGGTAAGAACAAAGGGGCCCATTTCTAGATGAAGATGTAGAAGTATTCTCTAGAGATAGAATCAGGACTTGTGATTTAGTATTTCAGAAATAATCTGAAACAGTGTGCTCAGGGAGACCTTCAAGGTTACAGAAAATGCTGAGCTCTTAGGTTAGCCAGAACTCCCAGGAGAAAGTACAGGAAGGGGCCACAGTGAGACTGAGTTAGCAGGGGACTTGGACGGGATTCAGCGCTGACAAGTGCGTAGTTATATGTTGGGGGCAATTGAAAACAGCAGGTGGGATGCCAGGAGAGTTGTCCTGAGAAGGAACCCGGGGTCACTGGAGAACCTGCCCGGAAATGTCAGTCCGTGCATCCCTGGAGGAAAGAAAAACCCGGGCCATGGGCATCTCCAAGAAGAGGATCAGAAATAAAAGGAGAAACTAATCATTTTCTGTTGCCAAGCTTGGGTCATCTACCCCTGAGAGGAGACACTGTGGCCTCACCAAGCCAGAGAGCCAAGCAAAGGAACAACAAAACCCTGAGGTATCTTCCAAAATAAGACAAAACCGAAAAAGCCCGATGTGGGAGGAAGAAAGGGAAGGGGTGGCATTGGTTCCTAACAGCACAGAAGGCAGGAATACAGCGAGCACAGGGTTGGCCACAGAATCTTCAAAAGCCTACATTACACATAAAATGAGAGAAATCGGGACATCTTAGAGTTGGTGAAGTCCAGGAAAGACCCCCCAGTCCTGCCCTTACGCCATGACCCTTTCATTAACATTTCTTATGGATGGCTTTGCAGACCCTGCTTGAAATCAATGAGACCTAGGACTCTCCCTGTTTTCCAAAAGTATTTCTCATCCTTTGAAATGTGAATTGTCAAAATTCTGGCCCCTTGCAACGTCTAACCCAGTGGCCCTGCAGCACAAGCAAACCCTGCAACCAGGCTGGCTCCCTCTGCACTGCCCTTTCCCCACTCAAACAGACCCGTTTCCTTCCAGCCTTCCTCAGCTATGGGGCACATCATACTCGTCTACCTGCTCACCCTTCACTGGGTAAAGAAAGGCAAGTGAATGTCCCATCGTCACACACAGTGGACAGTAAACTTGGGTGATTCTAAGAGTGGTGTGTTGTTGGGCTCAGCCAAAGCTTAAATGAACTGGCCAGTAGGGGAACTGAGTATAGGAGACATGCTCTAGGCAGGGGGTTGAACTTGTTCATGGCCTCAAATAAATGTAAATATGGAGTATGCTAAAATAGTAACAATCCTCCAATTACTTATTGCTTTACAAGAGGCAAAGTGCTTTCTTTGGCATTTGCTAGAAAGAATAGGAGGAGAGGGGAGAATCAATAATAAGGAGAAATGGAGAGTCCAGGCTTCTAGGGTGAGCCAGACAGACCTCGGTTGGATCCATACTGGATCATGCCCCCAACAGATTGGATGATTTAACCTCTCTGAGCCTTCTTCCTGCTTTAAAAATTAGAATAGTATCTGCTTTTAGCATGGTCGGAGCTGAAAATGACATCCAATACACAACAGATCTCACTACAGACAACAGTGGGGTTGCTTTCAAAATCCCAGTGGGTGGAGAGACACAATGATGAGGGCAGTGAAAGGGATAGGGTTACCTGGGCATACCTGAATCAGGTGAGAGCGCAGTAGTACGAGAGGAGGGGAGAGGGACAAGGCAGAAACAGAAAGAAGGACAATGTGTCAAAGATGGGCCAGTGGAGAAGAAAAGAGATGGGCAGAAAGGCAGCACAGCAGAGTGAAGAAACTGGCAGGTGGGTGCAGGGGGAGGGTAGAAAAGAATGATGGGAAAAGCCCATCAAAATACACCAAGATAAACACCGATCATGTCGGGGCCAGAGGGAGACTCTGATGCCAGAAGGTGATATGACTATGGGAAGGACACACGTTTGTCATAGGTAAGAAAGGGAAGACCCCAGATGAACAAATGTCCAGGGGCCATCTTACCCATGTGCAGGGAGAGAGGACGGTAGACTGGTTTGGGGACTAAGGCAAAGGGAATATAGTTCCTCCAGGGAACTAGAAGGGTAGGACATTTATTTGCCCCAGGAAGGTGGGTGAAAGTGGTAGAGTCACATCTGAGCTTCTCCCAGCAAGAGCCGTGGGATGCTTGGCCATTTTCAACCCTACTTCAACTTGGATGGATGGCGTGGAAGTGTATGAGGGGCCCTGCCCTCAGTGGGAGCCTGGGTATCCTTGGAATCACCTCCACAGTGAGGAAGCAGCATCTGTTCCAAGCCCACAGATTCATGCTTGCTCTGGGCCACAATGGTCAAAGCCAAGCCTCCTAGAAAAATCTGGGAGATGGTGAGAGGTAGGAGAAAAAGCTGAAAAGGCAGGGCTCAGCCTTGCCGAGTCATAGCTCTTTCTTCTCTGCCTTCTTCAAGTGGTATTAGTAAGAGAAGGAACCATTCCGTGTTTAGATAATGAGATGGCTCAGGTAAGATGGCAACAATTGTTTGCAGAGAGAGTTAAGGAATGAGATGGCAGGACACATCCCTAAGCTTTTGAAGAAACACCTGAAGGAATCCGGTCCCCCTTGTCAACACCCCATGGGGGTCCGCTGGCACTGGGACAGAGGGGTGTGGGGGTCACTGTGGAAATCATATGACCAAAATGGCCAACCCTCAAATGCCGCCATCTCCTGAAGTAAGCGGAGACGAGCGCTGCCTGCTGCCAGGCCCGCGGGCTCTGAGAGAGACTGCCATCTGGCACCGGGAGGGGGGTGCGGAGGCCAACTGGCACGGCGGCCAGTGCCACGCGCCAGCTGGGCTCCGGGCAGAGCCTCCTGCTAACTGGCACCAAGGCAGGACTTTCTTTCTCTTGGTCCAACTCTTCTGCATGGACTTTGTAGTTCCTCTTCCAGTTTCTTTCATGGGAGAAGTCCTGACATACGCCCTGGGCACTGTGTGTTCCCATGACAGTCTACCAATGGCTTTTCTGGAAAAAGATTGGGCAGAGGAAGCTGGCTGTGTCCGGTCCTGAGGCCTGTAACTGACCAACGTGGCCGCTTTCAGCCCGTGTGGCTGTCCAGCACTCGCAATGCAGCTTGTCCAATTTCAGGTGCGCTGGCAGTGTAAAAAGGCACCGGATTTCCAAGACTTAGAATGAAGAAGCCCATAAAATATGCCACTAAGGTTGTGTATATGAATTACCTATTAAAATGACAGTCTTGTGTGTGATGGTAAATGATCATAAAATTGATAGATTGGGTTAAATAAGATACATTCAAATAATTCCACCTGTTTCTTTTGGTGGGGAAGGAGAAAGGTGGCTGCTAGCCAGTTGGAAATGACATCGGGGGCTCACCTTTGTGACGCCTCTTATTTCGGTGGGACAGCACTGCTCTAAAATGCGGTCTCGCCTTATTCCTCCTCCTGGGAACCCGGAAAAGGAGGCAGAGAAATCAGCAGGAAGCCCAACCCACAAGTGAGGAACCTGAGCCTCATTTCCTCTTTCATGTATTCATTCCCGGCGCAGGGAGTACCTACTGAGCCCGGCACGGGCCAGGCACTGGGAGCACAGTGGAGCACGGAGCGGGTCCGACCCAGTCTCTGAAAGGAAAATGACCGCAGACGCCTGTGAGGGATGAAGGCAGGACAAAAATCCAAACCTGGGGTGCCACGTCCAAGGCCCTTTTCCCCATGTTTCCACGGCGTCCGGAGGGCAGAAAGGCGACCAGGCTGAGAATCAAATCACAAACACTAAAGAGAAATTCAACTCCCCCTTCACTTGACTTGCCTGTGATGGCGGGTCTCTTGTGGGAAGAAGGCACGGGGGGACCCTTCAGATCCTGGGTCTGTTCCTGCTCTGCCCCCTCAGAACTTCTGTTTCCTCAACTGTCAAAGGCGGGGTAATACTAATGCCGACTGTTCTGAATGGGGCTGTTCTGAAGAGAACGTGAGAGCACTCACGTGGTTTCTGGCACACTCAATACAGTCCTTTCTCTCCCCTCTAAAAGGTCCCCCAAAGCTTCCACCAGTCCTGGTTCCTCTTTTAGGATTCAGGGTCAAGCTCTCTGACGTAAAAGGGATGTCAAGCCAGGCCTGTGCATTAAGTTAGTGTAGGTGAGCCTCGGGTAATGCCTTCATGGGCATCTAAGGAGACATTTGCAAGATGAGAATTGAAATGCCCTTGGAGTCTGAGGCTGGGCAATGCAGCCCCGCCCCCAGGCTGAGGGCCTCTGAGGTCGCATGTCTGCAGCCAGGCCACCGACATTTGCCTGTAGTCCTCTTTCACTGGCCTGAGCTCTTGAGGACAAGGACTGTGCTTTCCTCTGTGTCCCCAGCGCCTAGCACAGCACCTGACACATGGCTTGACGACCGCTGAATGAATGCTGACTGTGGCGGAGGGAGGAGGAGGGGTCTTCCAAACTGCAAAGGCAGCTGGGTCTTGTGGGTACCCAGAGCAAGCTGACTCAGTGCCTTGCACGCCGGTGTAGCTGCCCTGAGGGACGTGCACCTCACTGCGGCCTCACTGGTAGGGTTGCCACAAAGACACCCAACAGGCTTGACTACATTTGAATTTAAGATGATTGTGTCTTATCATTTCTTAACCACGTGTGCAATATTTGAGACATGCTTAAACTAAAAGATCATTCTTCATTTTAAGTTCAAATTCAACAGGGCATCCTTTTTTTTTTTTTTTTTTTTTTTTCTGGACTGGTTGCCCTTATGTCCAGCGTTAGCCGGTACTCTCAAAACCATGCACCGCCAATTAGCAGCAGCACCAGGAATGAGGTGTGGGTGGGTCGGTGCCACGGGATTACTAACTCCGCAACACCTAATTTGACAGAGCAGAGGATGGATGTCAGAGGAGAGGGACAGAATTAGAATAAATCTTTCTGATCATGCGTGACACGTGCTAAGCAAAATCAGGCCTCCGGCAGCCGTCCACATTCTAGTCCCTGGAACCTGTGAATCCATGAGCTTACTTGGCAAAAAGGACTTCACAAATTTGATTAAATCAAGGATCTTGAAATAGATTATCCTGGGATCTGGGGGTGGGCCCACTGTCAGCTCACGGGTCCTTATGACTGAGAGAAGGAGGAGGACAGTCAGGGGCAGAGAGAGAGAGGTGCAGCCATGGAAACAGAGGTGTGTGACGCTGCAGGAGACAGACTCAACCGGCCAGCCCTGGCTTGAAGATGGAGGGGCATCCGAGCCAAGAAATGCGGAGGCCTCCTCTAGACACGGGAAGAGGCAAGGAAATCTGACCTCCAGAACTGGAAGACGAGAAAGTTCTATTGTTCTAAGCCTCCACAATGATAGTAACTTGTTATAGCAGCCACAAGAAACTGATACATGGCAACTGCAAGAAGAAATCGTCACTTCCTTTTTGCCAAAGGTAACAATAACCACCTCCAAGACTCCTTCTTTAGCAAAGACAGTTCCTGGGACTAGCCATTAGACAATGTGCATTTACCTACATGGTTTGGTTTTCTCCCGACAGCTCTACAATAGCCTCGTATGTCATTTCTAGAAGCAGACGATTTGGGGTTCAGAGACTTCGGGTCACTTGCTTCAGGCCACCCAGCAAGCGTCGCTGGTGCTAGGTCATGTGTGGTCTGGGCCGGGGCGGGGGGTGGGGTGGGTCGCATAGACTAAGTTTCCGGGCATCTCAACCACAAGCTGACCTGCTGCAGCCTGGCTTCTTTGCTTGGAAGGAAGGGACCACATTTTTTCCTCCAGTTATCCACAGTCTTATGATTCTTGTTCTGTTTCTGCTTGGGTTTCGCTCTCCCAGATGCCTCGAGATCAAAGAAGATGCCCCACACATCTGTGGGGCCCTTTTCAGCTTGGAAAGTGTCCCCGCAGCCATCATTTTGGGGGGCTTCACAACGGGTTAGGTAAAATGGGCAGATTGCTTCCCCTTGTTTTACAGAGAGCAAACCTGGAGTTTCAGTAAAGACCAAGAGTTGCTCAGGCCCACACGGCTCCAGATGGGTTCCTCTGACACCCACGCACTTACGTAGAACCTGGGACAAAGGGCTAAAGAGGGGGCATATGTGGAGAGTGGGAGTAAGAGAAGGACCAGGATTTCTGGACCGGCACAGCCAAGAGTTCCTGGAGAGGAGGGAAGGAGGGGAAAGCGGTTCCTCCCAAAGGTGAGTGGTGCTACTGAGCTACAGAGCTCAGACGTGGCTTAGATAACACTATTCAGTGGCTGCTAGTGTGCCACCAGGCACCTGATCACAGTGTGCTGGGGAATACCTGGGCCCCCCTTTACAATGTGGTCTTAGGGGCTTCCAGGGCCCAGAGAGCAGGGAAGGAAGACCTGCCCCCAACAGAGGAGTCCTGAGAAGCCCCTTCTGCAGGGACCAGGCACGCTGTGCTTCCCATGCCATTCTGGGTCACTTTCATCAAGACTCTGCAACACAGCAGGTCCCCAAGACCACATGGAAATTTGTTCCCTGAACCCCTCACTCTCCTTGCCACTCAAAGGGAGGTTTGTACACCGGGGGCTGGTACGTCAGCAGCTGAGGAGGGAGGCTGCCTCTCGGGCCTACATCAGGGACTGCAAGGCAACACTGCCAAAGGGGTTTGAGCTCAGGAGTTAGACTGCACTGGGCTTCTTGACCTGCCTCTTAATGATCTGAGTGACCCCCAAGCAACCCTTCTCAATCCTAATCAAATGTGATCCAAACCCAACTCAAAGGGTTATTTTGGGAATTAAGTGACATCATGTCCACCAAGCACCTTGCAGTTTCTGATACACAGTAGGTGCTCAATTAACAAGAGTGACTACATGAATATTTATTATCAACACTCAGTTTCCCTGAGGTTTACTAAGGGTAAACTTATTAAATCTAGTTTCCAACCACGGTGGCAGAACTTTCTGCCCTGTAGCTGCCCAAGCCGTGCCTGCTCATGAATCAGTGGTGAACTCAGTAAGAGGCAACTTGAAAATGGGTCACTGCCTTCTCCCTGCAGGGAGCCTTGTTTGTGCTAAGGTTCCATATGGGTTTTGTGATTCTTAAGCCAGGGGGGCAATACCTCCTCCTGTGACTAAAAACGGAAACAAGCTGCTAATTCATACCCTTGAAAAAATTGGCTGCAAAGCCCGCTTTATTGATAGAGCCGTCGGACACAAACTTCATCCACATTCTGTGGGAGCTCGATCTCACATCTTCTGGCTTCTCATAGCCACAAAAATGGCCAATCAGGGCGCTATCCTCCGTGGGGCCATCGCGGATCTCCAGGTAGTCGTAGGCACAGCTGTCATGCCTTTCGATCTAAACAGAGAAAAGAGGCAACGTGGAAGGTGATGGATGGTCTGGCTTTAAGGCTTTTTTATGTGAGAAGGGAACCTAAGCAACACTCTCAAAGATCTAACCAGGAGGCAGAGGGACCCAAGTGTGTCCTGGGTTCTCCAAGCTGTCCCTTACTTGTGGAAGCCCAGGGAGAACCAAACTGTGCAGACTAAGAGACGATACACATGGAAGACCGGTTCTATGCAACTTCCTGAAATCCGCTCCTAGACCTTCAGTCCCCTCTACCCCCGCGCCACCTCCCCCCCACCCCTGGTTGGCTGTTGGAAAGGAGGTGGATGCAATTTCAAAGTTTGCAAAGACGTTGAAGCCAAATGTCCAGGTACGATGCCTCGTGAGCTTGAAATGGTCTCTCAGGTTCTTGTTTGCAACCCACTCAATGGAAACCCATCTTTATGGAGCAGAGAGCGTCTAGAAGAAGTTGACAGTTACTTCATCCTTGGGAAAACCCGAGCGGTACTCACCTCAAAAGCTTGGAAGGTAAGTCCCACGTGAAACCCTTCTGAAACCGTAATCCTCCAAACACATTCCTTGGAAGGTCTGTAGTCATCGGGATAGTTGGGAGATTGAATCTGACCAGCGTCTTTGTTAATGTCTCCCCCACACGTAGCTTTAGGAAGAGAGCCAGGAAAGGAGGAATGGGGTTCCTGGTCAGACCTTGGGAAGGAAATGAGTGACCCACGGATCACCACTAGGTGGCTCCACGTGGCAACATTTTCATCTCCACCTAACCGGCACTGTGCCTCGGGAAAGGCACAATTTGATCTGTTGGCAACTTGGGATTTTTTCCATATAGAGAAAATAACCATGTAAGGCAGTGGTTCCCCATCAATGTTGTACATCACAATCACCTGGGAAATAGTCTGAGCTGTGGAAGCAGGGGATGCATCCCTAGAAGTTCTGACGCAAGGAGGTCTGGGGGAGCTCCAAGTAACAGTGATGTCTGAGTTCCCCGAGGGATTCTAATGTAGAGGCCAGGGGACCACTGACACAGAGGGGGACGCGCACACACACACACACACACACACACACGTTATTTCATTTATAGAAACAAAACCTTGGCCTTTCCATAATTACAATTTACCAAATATGTGGAATGAACTTTAGCAGAAATGTGCTGGTGGCAGCTGCCTAGAGCCCAGACCTATTTGTTTCCTCAACTCAACCCCATGGTGGCCTCAGAGGCCCTTTCAAGAAATGCGGTTGTAAATATCCTGATCTTTTCTGAACAGAGGCCCAGAGTGGTTGGGTCCTTTGCTTGGGCTCGCACAGATTCAGAGGTTGCTTTCATGTCCTCGGGTTCACTACCCTGGATGGGCCCCCCAGCTGCACTGAAATGGGGTTCAGCGGGGTGGTGACAGGTAGATGATGACACCTGTTCTGAGGGAAGCACAGCTGCCCTCTCTGCTTCCAGCATGTGGAGGAGGGGGCCCCGGGGGGATGCCTTGGCCCAGCCCCTGTGGTGGGTGCCCCGACCCCCGGGGCTCTGGCAGCTGCCATGCAGGCCTGGGTGCAAGAGGGATGGGGGCTGCGTGGGAAGGTCAGAGAACAGCCAAAGCTCCCCTGTGGGTTTCTCTCATCATGAACCAACCTTCGTACACTGCGAAGAAACCCTTGCCCAAGATGCTGCTGCTGCTCCGGAACTCCACCCAGAGCCGGCTGTCCGTGGAGGTGAGGGGCTCCGGGACTTTATTGCCACAAAACCTACCTGGGAACGGAAAAGACAGGTCAGGCTGCTAGCAGACAGCGAGAAACTCATTACAGAGAGAGGGAGCGGCATTTTTTCAATGTGGCACCCTGTGAGCAGGAGCTTGGCTGTGGCGATTCACCCTGTCACGCAAAGAGGAATAAAGGACCGACTTCTAGAGGATTCCAGACACCAGTCAATCGAAGAACTCAGAGTGTAGCCCAGACACGCCCTCCTCTGCCATGTGGGTCTGGTACAGGTGTGGTGGGTAATGGTCTGAAACAGCGATGGACGATCCCCCCCCGCGGTATTTCCTACTAGATACATGCCCTTCTTCTGCGGGTGGCATGCCTTTGGGAAGACATTCTGCTTCTCTTGCCTCAGAAAAGGGATGCCAGAGAACATATGATAAAAAAAAAAAAAAATCAAATCTTGTAGGCTCTTGAATTTCATAAGCCTAGTCACAATCACAAAGTTTGGAAGAACTTTGTTTGGAAGAACACTCAGTGAGGAAGAGCACATTTTCCATTTTCACCCTTGTAGTCTTAGAAAGATTGCTAGGATGAATGAGTGCAGGAACCAGAGAGAGAGAGGATTAGAGAAGGGATGATGGACCTTCTAGAAGGACCCCGTATACCGTCCCACCCTGAGGTAAGGCCCTTGATGGAAAAAGATGATAGAGACCCCAAGTGGGTTTAAAACAGATCTGTGAGAAGGACACAAAAGCAAAAATGAACTACTGGGACTTCATCAAGATCAAAAGCTTCTGCACAGCAAAGGAAAAAAATCAATAAAACTAAAAGGCAACATACAGAATGGAAAAAGATATCTGCAAATGGCACATCAGATAAAGGGCTAGTACCCAAAAATCTATAAAGAACTTATTGAACTCGACACCCCCCCAAAAAACAATCCAGTCAAGAAATGGGCAGAAGACATGAACAGACATTTCTCCAAAGAAGACATACAAATGGCCGACAGACACGTGAAAAAATGCTTAACATCACACAGAATCAGGGAAATACAAATCAAAACCACAGTGAGACACCACCTTACAGCACTTAAAATGGCTAAAATTAACCACTCAGGAAATAACAGATGTTAGCAGTGATGTGGAGAATGGGGAACCCTCTTACACCATTGGTGGGAATGCTACCTGGTGTAGCCACTCTGGAAAACAGTACGGAAATTCCTCAAAAAGTTGAAAATAGAACTACTCTATGACCCAGCAGTCACACTACTGGATATTTATACAAACGATACAAAAATAATGATTTGAAGGGGCACCTGCACCCCAATGTTTATAACATCAATGTCTGCAATAGCCAAACTATGGAAATGATGAAGGAGCAGGAGGCTGGCTGAGGACAAAGCAGGAGCTGGCGCCTTGCACCCCCTCTTCACCCTTTCCCCTCCATAAGTGTAGCATCGCTCAGGCAGCCCTGACTGCCATGAACAATAAGCAAATAGTTAACTTGCAGAGCTCACAATCCTGCTAGACAGGAGTCTCCCTTGGCTTACAAATGTTCTAAATCTCACTAACAAAGACGATTGATAGCAGGATTGTGAGACCCCACCAAAAAGTCTCCCAACTATCTTAATGTTAATGGCTGGTCTAAAGACAACATTGATCCAGCAGCAAGGGCAAGGCCTCCGGCAGGCCTGGAACATCCTGGCACCTTGTAGGCCCTCTTTAGCATATGAAAACTCCACTGACACCTCCCTTCCCCTCACCTTCCCCCAACCGCAGGGTACAGAACCTGCCATCCCTCACAACCCGGGGCAGCAGCTCTTCCTGCCCACGGGGCCTGTCCCCGTGCTTTAATAAACCACCATTTTGCACCAAAGATGTCTCAAGAATTCTTTCTTGGTCATCGGCTCCGGACCTCAGCCCACCAAACCTCACCTAGGTTCTAGAACTTCATCAGAAAGAGCCCCAATGTCCACTGACAGATGAATGAATAAAGAAGCTGTCATATGTATATATGTATATATATATATATATATATATATATATATATATATACACACACACACACACACATATATATATTGCACAAGAATCAAAAAAGAAAGAAATCTGGGGCACCTGGGTGGCTCAGTGGGTTAAGGCCTCTGCCTTCGGCTCAGGTCATGCATGGTTCCAGGGTTCTGGGATCGAGCCCCGCGTCGGGCTCTCTGCTCAGTAGGGAGCCTGCTTCCCTCTCTCTCTCTGCCTGCCTAGAGAGGCCTACTTGTGATCTCTGTCAAATAAATAAAAATAAAAAATCTTAAAAAAAAAAGGAAAAAAATCTTGCCATTTGCAATAATGTGGATGGAACTGAAGGGTATTATGCTGAGCAAAATAAATCAGAGAAAGACAAATACCATATGATTTCACTCCACATGTGGAACTTAAGAAACAAAACAGATGAACATGGGGGAAGGGAAGATAAAAAGAGAGAGGGAGGGAAACATTAAGAGACTCATAACCGGGGGCGCCTGGGTGGCTCAGTGGGTCAAAGCCTCTGCCTTCCGCTCAGGTCGTGATCTCAGGGTCCTGGGATCAAGCCCCACATCGGGCTCTCTGCTCAGCAGGGGGTCTGCTTCTCCCCTCTCTCTGCCTGTATCTCTGCCTACTTGTGATCTCTATCAAATAAATAAATAAATCTTTAAAAAAAGTAAAAAAAAAAAGAGACTCATAACTATAGGGAATAAACTGAGGGTTGTTGGAGGGGAGGTGGGTAGGGGGATGGGGTAACTGGATGATGGGCATTAAGGACAGTAATTGATGGCATGAGCACTGGGTATTGTATGCCACCGATGAATCACTAAATTCTCCACCTGAAACTAATAATGTATTATATGTTAACTAACTTGAATTTAAATAAAATCTTTAAAAAGTAATAAAAATAAATAAAAATTAAAAAAGGATCTGGGAGAAGGACAGAACTGTGCCCCCACTTCCTGGGCAGAGCCTGGAGGGGCAACAAGACCTTAGATCCCCATGTCCCACCTGGGGTCAGAATAGAAGCATCGACACATTCATCCAGACATTAGGCGGGAGACAGGCATGCAGAGCTCTTCAAGCGGAGGGGTATGGAGGTGACTTTCCCGTAGTCCAGAGGGTGTGCGGAGCCACAGGACATCACCCACTGTATGTCTTCTAGGGAGATGTGGACCTGGCACCGATCTGAACTGGCCTGGAGTTGAGATAAGAAGGAGGCCCAGCAGCCACTTATGATTCTTTGCTCAGACAGAGGGCTAGAGACCAGGCAGGAGGACACACCGTAAAGCCACCTGGGATGGCAAAATGGACGCCTCCCCTGCCACCATGCCTTGGGACAAAGTCAATCCCTTATCGGACCCCCACGTGGAAGGAAGAAAACACAATCTAATTGAAGTTAACTTCCCACTACCTGACAGAAAGGTATATAATTGCTGTTGAAATTCTGTTATTGAAAAAAAAAAAAAACAAACAGAAATAACCATATATTCCTCAGACACTTGGGTCTAAGTCTGAAATTTGGATCTTCTACAGAGGAAGAGGCCAAAGGTCATGCCTTTCCTGGTATATAGGAATCTTTGACCCTATAATTCCTAATGCCGTCTAAAGGTGGCAGCCATGCAGCAACCTCTTAGACCTCAGCCACAGCAACTTCTTCCTAAAAACCTTGTCAAAGGCAAGGGAAGCAAGGGCAAAAATGAATTATTGGGACTTCATCAAGATCAAAAGCTTTTGCACAGCAAAGGAAACAGTCAACAAAACAAAGAGGCACTGACAGAATGGGAGAAGATAATTGCAAATGACATATCACATAAAGGGCTAGTATCCAAAATCTATAAAGAAGTTATCAAACTCAACTCCCAAAGAACAAATAATCCAATCAAGAAACGGGCAGAGGACACGAACAGACATTTCTGCAAAGAAGACATCCAGATGGCCAATAGACACATGAAAAAGTGCTCCACATCACTTGGCGTCAGGGAAATACAAATCAAAACCATAATGAGGGGCACCTGGGTGGCTCAGTGGGTTAAGCCTCTGCCTTTGGCTCGGGTTGTGATCTCGGGGTCCTGGGATCAAGCCCCACATCGGGCTCTCTGCTCAGCTGGGACCCTGCTTCCCCCCTTCTCTCTGCATGCCTCTCTGCCTACTTGTTATCTCTGTCTGTCAAGTAAATAAATAAAATCTTAAAACAAAACAAAACAAAAACACAATGAGATACCACCTCACACCAGTCAAAATGGCTAAAATTAACAAGTCAGGAAACAAGTGTTGGCAAGGATGTGGAGAAAGGGGAACCCTCCTACACTGGTGGTGGGAATGCAAGCTGGTGCAGCCACTCTGGAAAACAGCATGGAGGTTCCTCAAAAAGTTGAAAATAGAGCTACCCTATGACCCTGTGATCACACTACTGGGTATTTACCCTAAAGATACAAATGTAGTGATCCAAAGGGGAACATGCACCTGAATGTTTACAGCCGCAATGTCCACAATAGCCAAACTATGGAAAGGACCTAGATGCCCTAAAAAGATGAATGGATAAAGAAGATGTGGTATACATATACAATGGAAAACTATGCAGCCATCAAAAGAAATGAAATCTTGCCATTTGCAATGACCTGGATGGAACTAGAGGGTATTATGCTAAGCAAAATAAGTCAATCAGAGAAGGACAATTATCATATGATCTCCCTGATATGAAGAATTTGAGTGGCAACATGGGGGGCTTGGGAGGTAGGGAAGGAAAACATGAAACAAGATGGGATCGGGAGGGGGACAAACCATAGGGACTCTTAATCTCACAAAACAAACTGAGGGTTGCTCAGGGAGAAGGTGGTTGGGTTATGGACATTGGGGAGGGTATGTGATATGGTGAGTGCTGTGAAGTGTGTAAACCTGGCGATTAACATACCTGTACCGCTGGAGCTAATAATAATAATTATATGTTAATAAAAAATAAAAAATTAATTTAAAAAAAGATGGCAGCCATGGCAGGATAGGAATGGGGGTGGGGTGGGACACGAGCTGAGCTGTACTATCAGTTCACAACACAGACCAGTCAAGGTCTACTTGGACTGGTGGTCATGGTTCTCTCAAGCTCTGACTGTGGAGTCACTCAAAAATCCATTTAATGTTGGGGAAATGGGGAGGGACTCTTGATGAGTAGGGATGTATTTTCTTTTGGGGTGATGAAGATGTTCTGAAACTGACTATGATGATGGCTGGTTGCACAACCCTGAACATACAAAAAGCCATTGACGTAAATACTTTAGACAGTGAGTTGTATTATATGTGACTCATATCTCAATGTTTCTTATGTCTATTCAACAGTTATTTGGTGGGCACTCCTTTATCACCAACACCACTTGAAGTTATAATTCTCCTTTCCCTTCTGAGAAATAGGAGGAGTGAGGTTCAGGGAGGAATAAAGGCCACTGTGGCCATTTCCTGATGGCCAACTGTGGATACATTCTTTGCGGAGACGTGAGGTAGAAGCTGCTAATCTCCTTCTGCTTCCTTCCGATTCTGGCCACCTGCAGCTCTCTGGCTCTGGTGAGCTTCACATTAAGTGAGATGAGCTGAAACTTCTGCCGAGAGTTTGGCAAGGAACAATCCATCAGAAGCCCATAAATTTTCCGTAATGGTTACTCCGGCATGCCAATTAGTGTCAATTAATTCTTGGAAGACACCACGGAAACGTGGGGAAGTACTGCTTACCAGTGAGGAGAGAGGCTTGCTGAACAGCCGTTCAACAACGTGGGATCACAAAAGGAATTCCTTCTTAGCCAAACTGAGTTTCAAGTCCAAAATTTCTCCTTTTAAAACCCCAGCTGTCACAGCCACTGGAGACTGTTTGCAAAAAACAGAGCGACTTCCCATGCCTGCCTTGCTGCCTAAGAACCGAACCAGATGAGACGAACCACCCACCACCACCAGACCACAGGACAACCCTGGTCGGCTCACTGCTCTGGAGGAGGGAGGAGTTACTGCCTTGGCAAACACAGACTGGCTGGGATAAATTACAGATTACTCCAATCGCTGTGTATTCTTAACTAAAACCTTCTATTTTGTCCCGTTTTCTCAACACTCCCATCTCCACCATAATGGTTCTAAGGAAAGCCTTTTGCTTTTGAGCTTGACATTGTCCTAGGTACCCTACAGACATTATATAACTGCATTCTGCTACCCCCAAATTAGGTACTATCCATAATCTAGGTTATGAGAAAACCAAGGATTGTAGAATTTGAGTTGAGCTGCATTCACTTTGAGTTACAGTCTAAGTTGTAAGTGAAGTGGGATTTGAACCTCAGCAGTCTGGGATCTTGACCTTCACCATCAATTTCACCTCCTAATTCATCACCACTGTCACCATCATCAAAAGGAAACTTCAGTATTCGAGGTGCAATTCTGGACACGGTCCGCTTTTGGATGAATAGACAGGAAATCTGGTCTCTGGGAATGTACACATCATTCCCCGTTTGGACACAGACAGGAAGGAAGGTCAAAAGCCTCCAGCCATACAGCGAGCTTGTGGCGATGCCAGCCTTGGCTCTTTGACTCCCACCAACGTTCCTGCTCACTTGGGAGATGGCCCCCGGCCCAGGGAGCCCCAGTAGTGGGGCCATGCAACTCTGATCAGCCAGCCTGGCCTTTCTGAACTTCCCTCCCCACTTCAGGGAAAAGTTGGGAGAGGGGCTTTGTGTGTACTGTGGTGGTACAGAGTGCTCAAAGACAGTTCTGCATACAAGAGTGCATTGTTTGAGTAATTCCTCCACCAGAAATAAGGGAGGGGAATCCAATTAACATGACAGTACTTAAGAGTACTGATAAATTCTCTCTGTAGGCCACCCCCATTCCTCCCCACTTCAGGTGCAATCTCATGAGTGACCCCTGAAACTGAAAAACCAATTTAACCAATGGTGAACTATTCTCATTCTACTTACACTTCTCTTTAATCACTTTGTGAAAAAGTGGGTCTCCAACAGCCCCCTTCCAAGAGAACGAACAGGCTGGGCAGAAGCGGGACTAGAGAAAAGGTGGCAAATCCCCGAACTGATGCTGGTTCCTGGCTTTCGAGGAGGAGTTTAATAAGGATATCAAGAAGAGGAAATGCAGATGAGGACACTACAAGTGGACTCCGTGGGGAGTCATAAAGGGTTCATTCATAAAAAGTTATGTGTCCATTATGCCTGGATTTTCACACACTGCCCTGGGAAAATATGCAATGCACAGTTTTTCAGAGCAAGATGCATACTTTCACAATCAGCCCTAATCCGCTCTCCCTCCTGCCAAAGGGGCATTGACCTGCCTCCTCCCAGCAGATTTCATGGCACTGACCCCTCCCAGGGACCAGCTCGGCCCACACAATGCACTTGTTCCAAACACAAAAGTGCACTAACAACTGCATTTGGAAACATCAGAGCAGGGCCAAGTCGTTGGCAAAGGAGAATTCCCGCAAACGAAGAATGACGGTTACAGGCACTGGGCCATGCCTTGGCTGCGGCACGCGGACACACACACACACACACACACACACACAGTACAAAAGTGTGTAAAATATGAGCCCCAACCCGCCCCCCCCAAACCCAAACAAAGCAAACCATCACCAACAACAACGAATGGCAAAAGCCCCATCTCATCAATGGAAGTGTAGTCAGAAATGCCAGGATCTGCAGTGAGAAAGTTCTTGTTTCAGGTTCAAGAAAAGGGAATCCCTGGAAATGCCTCTGGCTGTGCCCAGTCTCGAGAGCGTGTCTTGGCCCTCTCTGGGGAACCTCAGTTAACAGAGAGCTTCCTTCCCTGAGCCCTTTGGGTCTACCACATTCCTCTGGGGGGCGTTAGGGTTGCCAGATTTTGCAAACAAAAATACGGGAAGGCCAGACGCATTGGAATTTCAGCTAAACAGTGAATCATGCATTTTATCTGACGGTCCTACTACTGGGATACCCTTCTCAGAGGCAGCAGTCCCCACTCCTCATGACGAGGCCATCGGAGTTCTGGTCTGATCTCAGCCCCTAACTGGCTGTGCGGACTTAGCGAGTTGGTCCACGTTCGAAGAGTGTGGACTCTGCACTTTCCTGGTGAAGGTGTGGGCTTAGGGACTCTGATCCCTGCCTTGTCGAGGGGTTCATGATTCCGTGCTGTCATGGAAACTCCCCCACCCCACACAACCCCTTGTATTAGTTTAATTAGAAAATACTACCTGAATGCATTCTTGTAAAAAAATGTAGAATGATCCAAAAGTATACAAACCAAACCTCCAAGCTGCCGACTACCTGTGCCTCCTCTCCTTTCTCAAAGGTAACCAGCTGCGGCTGTTTGATGAGCACCCCTGCCGTCCCCTTTCTATGTGGTGCTAAACAGGTCCCCATGCACCTACATTGACGGGGAAGCAGGATCACTCCCTGACCCAGCTCATGGGGATTCTGATGCGGTGGTCTCCCAGGGATCTGTATTCACAGAAATCCTCCCAGCCGTCTCGGGTTCAGGAACCAGGTTCAGGAACCTCTGCTATCCCAGAACACAGCCCTCAGTCTTTTTGCCACACCCAGTCGGTACTACCTTGGAGGCCGGGCCTCCTGCTGGCTGCGAGCATGCGCTGTGTCTGCTTGCCTGAGACAGGAAGCAGAAATCCAGGGCCGGCAGCCGCCGCCCTGCCGTCGGGTAACCAATCCCCTTTGTCCTATAGCGTGCACGCTCCTGGCTGTGCTCGGCTTGCCTACCTAGATGGCAGACTAGCCCACCGATGCCACCGATGGTGGTGGTAACCTGGCACCCACTCTCAGAGCCTGCCATGGCGGCTTTCTTAAGCACCAGTGCACACAGATTCCTTTCTGTTTGGACCTCTAGGAATTGAGACTCATGGTCTTCTGGACGGAAGGGGTTTATGTGATCTTCCCAATGAAAGCTGACGTGGCTGAGTCCCTGTGGCCAGACAGAGCTTAGTATTTGCCAGCCCACTCGGGGCCACCCAGACCCTCTGTCCCAATCTCTTCTGACCTATCCAGAATCTGACTCGAAGGCACGCGTGGTCTGGCTACGGAACTCTCCCCCGGTTAACTCTCCCCATCTCCTCCTGATTCCGTCTTTCATCTGCTGTCCCAACAGCAGCTCACTCCCAGGCCAGACAGTCAAAGAATAACCAGAGCGGGTTTTCTGCCCTTGTGAGGATATGCCAGGGACAAAGACCTCAGTGAAGGCTCAGATTTATCAACCTGGAAGCCCACCCTGCTATTGCTCTAAAAATGAGGACGATCCACTAACAGCCAAAACCCTTCCATCTGGCTCCTTATAAATCTACATCTCTTCCTGGCTCCCCCATTGCTATTCTTTAGCCAAATGAGTCCCTATGTCCATTTCCAGGACACTGTGCCATTAATTCTCTATACTTTCATCTTTTCAGGTCACCCATGGGAGATTGCAAATTGGTGACCAATCCTGAATGAACGGACTTTTCTCCTTGTGCCACCTGCCCACTGCCTCTTGTGGAAAGGTCCAAGCTGCCTTGTCACGTATGAGTTTATGCACTATGCATCTACCAGAAAGGGTACACAGTTATTGTAGAAAAATTAGAAAATATAGCTAAACAAGGAAAAAAGAATTAAAAAATTCTTAAGAGAGAGAGAAAGTATGCAGGGTACAGGAGAAAGGTACAGAGGGAGAGGGAGAATCCTTGAGCAGACTCCACGCTGAGGGCAGAGCCTGACGTAGGGCTGGATCTCATGCCCCCGAGATCATGACATGAACCAAAGTCAAGAATCAGATGCCTAACCGACTTAGCCACCCAGGAGCCCCCAGAATAAACTAAAACAAAAAACAACAAACAAAACAACAACAACAACAAAATCTCCGTCATTCTGAAATAACCACTATATGTTATTTATTTATATTCATGATTCTACTTGATATTTGTACTGTAGATCATAGAATGGTTTCTTCCAGTGGAATCCAACCTGTACATGTTTTAAGTAGTTTTGTTTTGAGTAATTCTGGTCAGGATATTCACTTGGCCACACTCCCCACCACTCCTTCATTTATTATCCAATCCCCTCGTCCTCACGTATGCCTTATTTCTGAGGGCACCTGAGTTTGCAAAGCCTCAAAATATACATATAACAGTATTTTTATTAAAATGGAAGTCAACCTCATGTTGTCTTTCGTAACACCTTTTTGTGTAATGACATACAGGAACCCCTTTCTGTATCAATAAGCAGGCACCTCCAACTTTATTTTTAGTGGCTGGATAGTTTTCCCCTGGAAAGTTGTATCCCAGTTTTTTCAGCGAACCCCTACTGTTGAACATGTAAACTGTTTTCCATTTTTCCTGCTCCAGTGAATACCCCCACAGCTAGAACTTTGCACGCTTCCTTAATTGGTTCCTTAGGATACATTCCAAGAAGCAGAATTGCCGGGTTGAAGGGCAGTCTCGGTCTTAAAAGCTTTTAACACGTGCTGCCAAATGGAGTGCTCGGAGTTTTACAACGACACCGACCCTTGTGAGCTTCCTGTGTCCGCTGTCGGGATGGGCCCTTCCGCGTGTTAATGGCATCCCATGGAACAGCCCATCACCCTCTCCCAAGGCCTTCTAAAGTCAACTTACCCAGTAAGGGGGCTTTTCTCCAGTAACCATCCCGGACCTCCACATAGTCATACCAGCACAGGCGGCTTTTAAACAAATCCATGGATGTGAAGTTCAGGACAATCTGTAAAGAGTGACCGTAAAGTGAGTTTTGGCAGCAGAGCCCGAGGACTCTTGAAGACCCATCTCGCATGCCCGTGTTCTCACATTACCTCTTAGCATACAGAGCTCTCAGACCACAGTGGGAGCGTCCTCGCAAAGACACGCTCACAGGAAACCTCGTGACATGAAATAATAAACCTTGAGCAGGATGGGGAGTAAACAGAGGAGATGAGTCCCCTGGTTCTGTCCTGGAGCTTTTGAAGTCACTCGGTGGTTTATAGGAAACAGAATACATTAAAATGACGGGCTGGGACGCACTGAGACTGGGGATTTAGAAGGAGGTAGGGGTCAGTGAAGTTCAGAGATACAGAAAGATCTTATAACATCATCCATCATTCCAAAGGCCTAGGGTTAGCCTGGGTGCATCTGAGCAACCACCGTGATCACTGTTCCCCCTCGGCCATGACCTCACTCTTCTGGGATGGGGTGTAGCCGAAAGCTTTCCTAGAGTCAGTCTGTGTGTTCGTTCATTCCTGCATTCGTTCCTTCTTTCGTTCATCACACCATTGTTAGCTGACCACCTACTGTGTGCCCGTCTGTGTTGGCCAACTGACATCGAAAGATCAGCAAGAGAGGGCTCTTGCTTTTAGGGAGTTCAGAGAACACAGAGGGTTCAGGCCAGTTAGACAGAACACTCTGGAATAAATGTGGAAAAGAGAGGGACGCACAGGAAGGGAATCCTGCAGCTCCAGGGAGGGAGAACTAGAGGCTGCCAGGATACATCTCAGAAGAGGTGGCATTTAACCTAAGGGGAATAGGGACCTAGTGGGAAGAGACACAGGGCAGGAGCGCATTTTGGCGAGAGGGACTGACATGAGCTCAGGCAAGGAGAGTGTAGGTCATGCTGGGTGGTTCTGGAATGGGGAGTGAAGTCTGGGGAGCTTGGGGGTTCAGATGGACTAAAAAGGAAGGTTTCAGTTCTTCTGGACATGCTGAGGCCATTCCATGGATGTCCTTGTCCACAAAGAGTGGAGGCAGGTGGGTGGCCCTGTGGACTTGGCACACGGGTACTCTTCCCATAAACCTGCTACCCTTCCAGCTTGGGGCATCCCTGGCAGATGGCCCAAAGCAGAGTTCAGGCATCCCTCCTTCCTCATTCCATCCAGCCCCACCATGTAGGGTACCCATGCCATGTCTGCCAGGCTCGGCCTGTCTCTCTGCTCCATCATTTCTCTGCTCTCTTCACTCACCAGGGACCCCATAAAGGCAGCCCTGCCCCACTATTGCAACCAGGTCCCTCGGGTCTCTAAGCAAAGCCCCAGGCTGGAAGGCTGTAGGTCAAAGTTCCAGGGCCTTCCCAGCCAGACTGAAAGGGCTGTTATTCGTTTGTCCCATTCTCCATGCCTCCCCTGCTTTGAACACCTCTCTGGGCTTCAACACACCTGTCCTCTCTCCGCTGCCCTCTGGCCTCTGCTGGCTCCCGCCCTCCCTGCTCCCCGGTGACTGTGATGGTCCCTTAGTGCAGCAGCATTTCCCTTCCAGCTCCCCTGTGCGCAGGTGACACCAGTCATGGGGGTGCAGCCCTATGCTGTCATGTCTGCTTCACCCCTATTGTTTATCCCCGAAGCTGACAGACCTCTTTCCCTTAAGATGTCTGTGTCCCTGTTGCAGGCCAGTCTGGTGTCCCTTCAGCAGCGCTGTCTACATCACTCCTGCCACGTCCTGGCCCCTTCTGAGCACTTGGGCTTCTAGATCTATCTTGCTCTGACATCTTATGTTCATCAAACTCTTCCTATGCTCAGAGAACTTCCATGGCTCCCCCTGCCCCATCTCATAAATTAAACTCTCTACTTACCTCCCAGAGCCTCCAGCATCCGTCCTATGTGAACTTATTTCCTTGTGTGCCCTGAGGGATCCCGCTAATGGACGCTTCCCCAGGTCTAGCTCCAGCATCCCCTGCCTCTGCCCTGAGACCCTTTCTGACTGCCCAAATAGACACGGCCTTTCCCTCCTTGGGACCCTCTCCTTGGCCCCTTATGGTGACTGCAGAGCAGGCGTCTTTAAGAGTCAAGCAGATCTGGATTTCTGAGCTCTACCACTTACTAGCTCTGAGATCCTACTATCACTTACTAGATCAACCACTTACTAGCTCTACCACTTACTAGCTCTACCTCTCACTTGCCCACTTGGCTGAGTGATATTTAGTTTCCTTATCTGTGAAACAACACGCACACCACTGGGTTATTGATGGGCGGCCGGAGAAACTGTATATTGAGCGTATCGTGCTCTGACACACGATAGGCACTCGATAAATGCAGTCTTAAAAATCAAGCCACACTGAGTGCTCCACAAACCTACACACTAAGCACTTTTCACAAGCTGCCTGTCCTAATTAGCGTTAAGCGTGTCCACCCCTCCTTTGGGCCAATCCCACCCGGTGTTCAGGTCTCAGGACAATTAATACCTTCTTCCACAAAGCCTTCTGATCATCTATGAAATGAAGAGGGAGAATATAATAGGCCAGCTCCCCTCCTGTGCTCCTGTGTTGTACAGTGTGTGTGTGTGTGTGTGTGTGAGAGAGAGAGAGAGAGAGAGAGAGAGAGGTCAAAATTCTTTCAAACTAGACAAGTGGTTCTCAACCCTGCTTGCTGATTAGTAAAAATGTAAAAACTAATACTGGGCCAAGCAAATACTCTTCCTTCAATGAAATCAGATTCCCTAAAGGTAAGGGGGAACCCTACCTAAACTCTAAGTCTCTTGAAGACAGGGATAATAAATTATCTTTCATTTGTAGCTCCCACAGTGTTCACGTTTGGGCAGAAGAGCTCAGTCATACTGACTAGCTGGTTGCAATATAATTCTTTGGCTTTTCAAATTTTCAGAAAGGAAATGTTATTACAACTTCCTTAGTAACACATTCATGATCTAAATGAATGGGATAATCATTCAGACTGATTATTTTAAATACATTAGGGAACCATAAAGACCATAGGAAAAGAGGTGACAAGCAAGAAGTGACACTCGAATCGATCAAGTTTGCTAATTACTAGCAGCTCAGGGAAGGCTGGTGAAGCCAAAATGGAAATCATTGGTACAGGAATCTCAATGATGTATATTCTCCCTGCCCCCCCCAGTTAGCAATAATAATTAAGGCTGGAGGGATTTTCTGCATATCCCATAGCCTCTGCTAGGTAGGACAATTCAACGATTTGGGGACTGCTGGATCACTTCCTCTTCCTCCTCCTTCTTCCTGCCTTCCTCTCATTACTGCCTCCAGCAGGCACAGAGACAGCGCACGAATGCAAAGGGGACAAGCCTGGAGTCTCTCAGGCTCTGGATGACAAGCACAGTGTCATAAATACTTAGAGCCAGAATAAGAGTCGCGCATGGGCGTTGTGTGTGAGCACACGTTACGTGAGCACGTGCACGTGAATGCATGTTCAGATGCCTTTTCACCTGACCCTTTTGTGAAATAATACAGGATGATGGGTAAGCATCCAGGCTCTCACCTACACTCAGATCCCAACTTCGCAACAAACTGAGTAGCCTCAGGCAAATCCATTTTTTAATCAGAAAAATTAATGTGCTAATAGCTCCTATCACATGAGGTTCTGAGGATTAAAAGAGATAAACTGCATAATATGCTGAGAATAGCACCGAGGCCAGAGAAAACATTTAAGTGGACATTATTAACAGTTATGAATTAGGACTACTCGAAGGTTGGCTTCAGGCCTCCGGAAATCCATCACCCCATGGCACCCCCAGCTGCAGGTTTGTCACTTGGCCTCTCATCCATTCACATGCCCATTCAAAAAAGACTTTTTTTTTTTTTTAAGATTTAATTTATATATTTATTTGACAGAGAGAGAGAGATCACAAGCAGGCATAGAGGCAGGCAGAGAGAGAGAGGAGGAAGCAGGCTCCCTGCTGAGCAGAAAGCCCGATGTGGGACTCGATCCCAGGACCCTGAGATCATGACCTGAGCCAAAGGCAGCGGCTTAACCCACTGAGCCACCCAGGTGCCCTCAACAAAGACTTTTTGTGTGACTTTGTGCCATGGGCTCTGTTGGGTGCTGGAAACCTCCAGCTGAATAGTCTCTGTCCTCAATGAGGTTAGGGTCTAGAAGGTAGACAACCAGATAAATCAGCAATCATGTTATTGTGAGGCAAGCTACGGCAGGTATGACTGTAGGAAGCCTGACCCAAGGGACAGAGAGGGCATCTCAAAGATGGCAGTGTCTAGTCTGAAGAACTCTTGGATTTGAAGGGAGGTGTGAAAACTCACACACACACACACACACACACACACACACACACACACACACGTTTTAGGAGTGAAGAAGCCCCAAGTTCCAGTTCTATATTTTATTGTGAATTTGGGCAATTTTTTAAGTGTCTGGGCCTCAAATTCCTTATCCATATGATGGATATGAAGAGATGCCAGAGGATTGAGAACTTAACACCCTTGGACCACGACAAAAGATGCTGCTGCCCTGGCTCAACTCTAGAGGGAATCTGGAGGGAATCGCAGAACCTTCAGACCCAAAGGATCGTGCTCACCCAGAGCTTGCATAGCTCCTAGACCTCACTGCAAGTGCCCAGGACCCTGGAGTTCCTGTCCAAATGGTCCTGAGCCTATTTCTAGATCATGCAGAGACCTCGGTCCTGGAACCCACCCTCCCAAAGGTAGACAGCATATCTAACCAATCTGCTCCTACTGGAGGAATAACTGTTTGCAAGGAGGGAGTGCAGAGTGTTTGGGAGAGTAGGCTGGGGTGTCACCATGGGTGCTCCTGAGATGAAATGGGGGTGCTGAGAAGAGAAGGAAGAGCCAGCTGTGGGTTGGGGGCCAGCTCTCCCTACATTGCTACCTCCCAGAGCAACACTCTGACATGTCAAGGAATTCTCAATTGGATCCTCACCTTCCAAGGCATTCTGATGGTGTCCTTATTAAGGAGAAAGGCTAGAGTCTACTTTGTTTTCCAAACTGTGAGCTTGATTTATAATTCACATGGACATTTTGCTTCTAGCCTCTATTTGTATGACACCAGTCGGAAGTCCAGAAATAAGCAAGCTGGCGCACAGTGGTGCTCATAGCATCGCAGCTGTTTTCACTACTGTCAATAATAGTACAACCCCCACACCTCAAAGAAAGCTATGTCACTTCCTGAGGTGGTTTCACACGTACCTTTTCCCCTGGCGTGACCGATATCCTCCAGACACAGTGGGAGTAAGAAGGGTAGCCATTTGGGAAACCAGGTGCAGAAAAGTTTCCTGTTGTGTCCTGCAGGGTCTCCCCACATGCTGCACAAGTAAAACAACAACTGTGATTCAGGCAGACACGCTCCCTATCCCAGAAGCTCCCTGTGCCAGGCCCCGTCAACACCCTGTGACCAGCCAAAGCCCCCGGGATGCCTCTGTGAGAAGCGTGTCAGTCAGACTGATGATTTTCTTCTGGCTGATAGAAGTGAAAATAGGGTCTGGGCACCAAAGAGCAATACCTAGGGGTTGCTGAGGTTCCTGAGGCTCTCAGGATTGAGCATGGACTCGAGTGGGGTGCAAGTTTCCCAGACTTGCTGGGCCTTAGTTTTCTTGTCTGTAAAATGGGCCGGAGCTTCCTGAAGGGTTAATGACATGGATCCACTCAGTGCTTGGCACACAGTGAGCATGCCACACACAGTGGCCGTTGTCATTATGACTAACATCTGAGGCAGCGAGCACAGAAAAGTACAAGTAGGTGAAGCAACAAGACAAAGAAAACACTCGGAAACCCATTTCATGAGAAACTCATTGGGTTGAATCTTGCCTCTTCTTTTTCTGCTGCCTATCTCTGAATGAGCTACCAAATAAACACTCAAGAAAACTCCAAGATGACCAGAGGTATGGGAAGCTATTCTGCCCTTGAATATTGGAGGGTTGCCTGGTTGCAAGTCTAGAAACTAGTCCTTACATATGTGAAAAATATTTCCCATGGGTCACCCCCAGAGTGTGGGAAACAAGCATCCTTACCCGTATCTGCCTACATGCAATTCAACCTCCACTGGGCAACAACCCTGCTCTTAGCTACTAATTGAAATTACTGGAAGCTGCAGTTTTAAAGCTGCAGGAAGGAATAGCTGGAGAGCGGCCCGTCATCAGCCTCAGGAAATCCTGGATGTTGGGGCTTCGATATCATGTTACTGAACAACTGCCAGGCATCACGAGGATTATGCCCAGCAGTCAACACCCCCAAGGGTTCCATGGAAATTATTTTCGAATAATCATCAACATTCTGCAAGAACAGATACATTACTCTATGGCTCCATGGTATTTACCAGCTGCCTCCAATCCTTTGGGGATGTAAGAGGCATATACATTATAACTAAATAAATACTATGGCATTTCCCAGAGAATGCTATAATGTTTCTCTTTCAATTCAGCTAGGTTATATGATATGTGCGTCCTGCACTGCAGCCCGAACACGCCCCCACATGACTAATAGCTGGATGGACATGTTTCCTAGAGTTTTGTGATGGACCAAACCCCACAGAGTCCTTTGCATGCTCTGTGATCCCACTTAGTAGGGTGATATGATAGCCTACATTTTCTAGGATGGCCCCTTTTTCAAATATGCTGTCCCATGATCCAGCTGTGTGTCTGGTCTAGGGTCTAAAAAATGTTACTGGACCTGTGGGTCATGAATTTCCTTCTTCCTCCCCAAACTACTTAATTGTATTCTCTTCCATCAGTGGTAAACCCGGGCTGCTGTAACAGATGCTTTGCACTGAAGTTCAACAGCTTAAAGGGGTCAAAGTGAGCTCACTCCCAGGACAGCAGGTTGGGGAGGTGGGGGGTGGGGTGGGGTGTGATGCTAAAGCCAAGGGGATGGAAGGCAAAGAGGGCACTTTCAAGGGGAGGGGCTTGTGGCTGGGCACGGAAGCAGACTCCTCAGACCCCAGGGTACTGTCCAGGCTCCGATGGCCGATTTCTAGCCAATGACCAGCACGTCGCATGGCTAGGGAAGCCCCAAGGCCATAGAAACAACCTCATTTACAGCTCTGAGGATGTGGGAGGTTGACCCCCCCTCCCTAAGAACTCCTTCATTCAAGGTCTTTCTGCAAAACCCTTGGTTTTTATTCCAACAAACCCACATCTCTCACTCCCATAGGAAGTGAGGGGCATTCAGAGTTACGCACTGCGCCAGGCCCATGGTCACTGCTGCTATTCCTCTAGGCCTTCTTCCTCTTCGGGCTATCAGGGCTGGGCCAGAGAATTCCAAAGGTTCCCACAGACAAAGCTGTGAGCTCCCAGACCTATTCTTTGTGTCACTCCTGGCAATCACCTCCCCAGTTTGGGCCTCCTATGCTGTCTGGAACCTTCCTGAGAGCAGCACGCCAGAAATTACAGCAGCCTCGTCAGGTCCCCCGAGCTGCTTTCCCAGCAAAGAGGCGAGCTTGCAAAGCGTGGTCAAGTCACACTCCGAGGGTGCCCACATGGCCCCGGGACTCCCGAGGACTCAGTTACCTGGGCATTTGTACAGCTTCCTGGCTTGAGCGATGTCTCCCTGACTGAGCCGCACGCGCTGGCCAATGGTTGGCCTGATGCCATTGTCGTCTCGGCGGGGGAGGATGGTGTCTAAGAAAACTCCTCTGTGGGAAGAAAAGAGAGAGAGAAAGGAGAAAGATAGGTAGGTCAAGGCTGGCTGGCTGGCCGCGCTGGGATGTACAGTCTTTATTTCCCTGCCCACAGCTGCCTCGACGTCCCTGGCCCCTGGGCTGCCTCTCCACAGACCCGTATGACTGAAAAGATTTGCTTTACTCATCCTGGCATGTGGGCTTTCTATTTCATGCGCTGCCTACTCACTTCCGATGGGAGAATGACTCTGCCACGTTTGCTGATCTACCCTAGTCCACTGGCCTGGGGGCTTCCTTATGGATGGGCACTGAGTATTGCCACGAAGCCCCTGATGGGTCCCGGCCCCCGGGCCGCCACATCGTACAACTTTGGGGAGTACCATTCGGAAAGACCTTGGTATGTGTGGAGCCCCCTGGAGTTGTGCAGCGGGAACCACTGAGCATGGATAAATCTTGGAGAGGCTCCACAGAGAGCCTGGGAACCAGCACAGTGCGAGGCTCTCAGGGGCTCAAAAGTTAGTGCTGGTTGACGAGTTTGTGAATCATGGGAATCAGGGTTTGGGGGCCTTTTTAGCAATGGGGATGATTGCAGAGAGCAAAGGGTAGCTGTGAGGGCCCTGGTCTAAATATTTCCATGTACGGCCTGGCTCTGCCACCTGGGTGAACTTGGACAAGCCCCATCCCTTCCTTGAGCCTCAGTTTACTTCTCTGACAGTAAGAGACTGGCCCCGACAGTCCTGGCAGTCCCTTCCAGTTCTAACATCTTATTCTATTCCCACATGAAGGAAATGGAAATTGACCATAAGAGAGGAGCAGACGGCAGGCTGCCGGGCTGAGCACAGTCTTGGACCTCCATGACATGGGCCTGGTAGACCCCTGTCCGAGCCTCCTTTTCTGCCTCCAGACCCCTGACGCAGGGCCTCTCTGGAAGGGAGGGCCTTCTTCCGAACCAGCTCCTTCTCCAGTTACCTGTGTCTTCCCTCCCTTGTTAACCAGGTTTCCAGAAAGAACTATCTCCATTCTGTCTGACTGCCCACCTCCCATTCACTCCTCAATGCAACTGCAACCAGACTGTCCTACAAAGGTCCACAGCCACCAACTGACTGATGACCCCGATGGACACCTGTCACCCCTCACACACCCTCCCTGACAGCACTGACATCAGCTGCTCCTTCCTTCCTCAGACTCTCTTCCCCTGGCTCCCAGGGCACCGACATCTCTGAGCAGCAAGGGGACATCCATCTACTTCCCGTTTCCCTCTCTGGGCTCTCCCTGGAGGTTCTGCCTTCTTCTTCTTCTCCTGCTCCACTGGCTTCTCTGGGTTTTCCCCTGCCATGGAAAGGTATACAGAAAACTCTCTGATTCTGAGCCCCAGAATCACCTGCTAAGCTCCAGATGCCCAGTTACCCTTCCCAGTGACCACACTATCCTCTGGGTCTGACATCCACACTCAACCCATGAACCCTGTCTCCCAAGACTCAATCCAAAGGTGCCATGGCACCTTCCATCATGCCTCGATCCATGCCCTCCCCCTCATTCCAGACCACTGCCTCAGCTCAGACAGCATCCCCTTCCTGACTTCTTCCTAGCAGCTTCTCAACTGGCCTCCCTCCCGTAGACTCAGCCACCTCTGTGGGGCCCCTTTAACACGACAATGGGAATGTCCAGAAATTTGAGTGCAGGCTTGCATCCTCTCTGCTCAGAAGCCTCCACTGATCTCCAGTCACCACCTGGATCCCCAGGCTCTTGGCCCACTGGCCTCTGCCTTCCTCTCCAGCCACTTCTGACCCCTCTACCCCACTTGGTGTCTGAAGCAACACCAAACTGCTGCTAGCCCCAAATGTGCCCTTACTCATGCTGCCCATCTTCTTGTCCACCAGCAAACTCCTGTTCATTCGCCAAAACCCCAGTAGATGGCTTTCCCTCTTAAAAGTCTTCTTGAACCTTTTTTATCCAAACCATCTCGAGTTACTAGTTCCTTTCTCTGGGCTACATCTGGGCCTTATTTGTCTCGTCTCTTTGTCTCATACTCTATTATCTTTTTTGAAGGATGAAGGTATTTGTCTTCTCTGCTCAATAGTAAGTTCCTCAAGCAGAGACACCAAGACCTTCATCTCTATGTTATCAGGGACTGGAGCATAACAGGTCAAGAAATGCTTTTTGAATTAAATTATGTAACCAAGGTAAGGCAGTGTCTTCAAAAAATCTTGCAAAGCAATGTACCCCCAAAGGAAATGTGAAAATCCACATTACCTATGTATTAGCTGAAATTCTGTACTACCTTGAAAGTTGCCCCAACTTTGCCAAGTTTTAAACCTCAAGTAATGACTCCCCATAAAATTCTAAATTCAATCACCTACTAAATCTAAAAAGAGGCACTTCTGCCCTAACATAAAATATGCCCATTTGTAATTATTTTCTTGATTCCCCTGAGGGAAGAAATTTCGCTGCACAAAATGTAAAGCTCCTCACAATCTCTCAGCAACCCAGGCCAGCCAACCCCGCTAAAGCCCCCACACACAGGTGACTCTGCCAGGAACGTGATGTGTGGGTGCCATTCTTATTAGAGTTTCCTCCCCACAGGTGAGAAAAAGCCTGCAGAGCTTAAGCATCTCTTCCAGAGTCCAGAGCTAGTAATGGCCAGCCAGCCCTGGGACGCAGGCAGGCCTGGAGCCCATCTCCCACATCCCCCTCCTTCCAGCCAGTGTTTCCCATGAGGGCGACTTCAGACACCAAAACAGCAGGAAAAACATCAGCTCACGCTCGGACAGCACTAGGGGGCTGAGACTCCCTCCCCAACTTTCCCCTGAGCTGCCAGCAAGGCAGTGGGCTCTGGAAGATAATTACCGCAAGAGGCGTCCCTTGCATGAACCACTGCAGTGACATCCCTCTTAGGTAGGACAACTCTTAGCATTGACATTCTGCTAAACTAAGAAAAGGTTGGGCAGATGCTTTAGGGAACAAAGCTGTTGGCTCTGAGCTCTCCAAACAAAGAGGTCCCTGGACCACGGAAGTGCATCCTCAGCTCCTGGACACCTGTCTAATGAAACCTGCAGAGATATCACTCCCCAGAGCCCGGGTCCAACCACGGGGGAGGAGAGAAGGCCGGCAAGAAACTAGAAACTGGGGGCGCCTGGGTGGCTCAATGGGTTAAAGCCTCTGCCTTTGGCTCGGGTCGTGATCCCGGGGTCCTGGGATGGAGCCCCACATCGGGCTCTCTGCTTAGCAGGGAATCTACTTCCCCCTGTCTCTCTGCCGGCCTCTCTGCCTACTTGTGATCTCTGTCAGAAAATAAATAAAATCTTTAAAAAAAAAAAAGAAAGAAACTAGAAACTGAAGCTGGAAGGAGACAGATCAATCGTAAAGACACACAAAGATGGGTTTTCCTACCAGTAAATGCTTGATGGGCCATTCTCTACTCTTTAACAAACTCAGACGATGTGCAGGCTGGCTCCAGGGAGTAACGACATGGAATTAGGGAGTTAGGGACTGTGAAACTTGACAAAAAGTGGGCCAGGAAAGACCATCAGTAAGGAGGCTATTGATCCATGTCCCACTGAACAAATGAGTTTCCTGAAAATCCATGCAGAAAACTGGCAGAAAGGACAGTGAAGGGATCCACTTGCCACAAAATAGATTTGCCAAAAATCATTCCAAACTCTGAGGCAGGGGTAAGCATGTAGCTGTCAAAATAATGAATGGCGCCTCCTATTGTCCATATTCTGGGCCTTGCACCTTGCTTGGCCAATGGAAATGATGTCCTGCAGGTTCCAGAGCCTGGGTCTTAAGAGTCCTGCAGCCTCCCAGCTTGTCCTACAGGAGCTCTGAGTCCCAATGCAGTGAGGAGTCCAGTCTAGCCTGTTGAGAATGAGAGGCCCCAGGGAGGAGAACTGAGGGGCCCCCCCCGCCGGATAGGCAGCACAACAACCACACATGGGACCAGCCATCCTGGACTTCCCAGCCCAGTGGCACGGCCACACGACTATTGCCATGGAAATGATCCCAGGCAAAACCAGAGAATGAGCCAGAATGACCCACAATGTCACAAAAATAAGTGGTTGCTGTGACCCATTGGTTTGAGGATAGACTGTTCCGTGACACTGATGACATCATGGTGGCAGAAGGAGATGGCCACTTCCCTTCAAGGACTTCAGGGGAGCTGCTGGACTCCTATGTGGCGGCCCATCATGCCCATAGGCTGCTCCCTCGCCCATGTCTCCCTCTGAGGGATTCTGGGTACGCTTGGTGGTGAGCTATTATTTCAGGGGTTCGGTCTATGGGCTTCCACTGGTCTGTGCCGATAAGCGGCACCATGTTGACAACAGTGTTAATGAGGGTTATCTCCTTGAGGGGCAAAAGGGATGGTGTTACGAATTACAGATCACAGGAAAAAAACTAAAGATTTTTTTTTTTTTTTTTCTTAAAAGAAAAACAAGAAAAGGGGATGCCTGGCTGGTTCAGTCGGTGGAGCACGCAACTCTTGATCTCAGGGTTGTGAGTTTGAGCCCCACGCTGGGTGGAGAAATAAAACCATGGGGCACCTGGGTGGCTCAGTCAGTTATGTGTCTGACTCCCGATCTCAGCTCAGGTCTTGATCTTGGGGTTGTGAGTTCAAGCCCCATGCTGGGCTCCATACTGGGCGTGGAGCCTACAACAAAACCAAACAAACCAAAAAGACAAAACAAAACAAAACAAAACAAACAAACAAACAAAAAAGAAAGAAAGAAAGAAAGAAATGCTGATGCCAGAAGCCACTAGCGGCATTCTGGCCCTGGCCTCTGGTTTCAGAGCTTCTCCTAGTAAATGGCACACGGTAGGTGCCAAGGAAGCAGTGCAGTTTCTGGAGCCCATTGGAAGTAATTTATCCCCAACCCCCCAACACAGGAGATGCTATGTAGATTCTCCTTATGACGTGACCACCATGTCTCTGGTATGTGGACAGAAATGCCTGAAGATAATGGAAGTTTCTTCCTTCACCTAGTCCCCAGCATTTTGGATCTCCCAGGCTCCTTTGATTGATTCATTCATTTATTTAAGAAATATTTATTGAGGGACACCTGGGTGGCTCAATCAGTTAAACGGCTGCCTTCAGCTCAGGACATGATCCCAGAGTCCTGAGATCGAGTCCCATGTCGGGCTTCTTGCTCAGCGGGGAGCCTGCTTCTCAACTCTGCGGCTGCCTGCCTCTCTGCCTGCTTGTGCTCTTTCTCTCTCAAATAAGTAAGTAAGTAAGTAAGTAAATAAATCTTTTAAAAAAAGAAGTATTTATTAAACATCTATCGTGTTCTAGGCTTCATATGGTGCTGGGAATTAAAAGAGGATCCCCTCAAAGATCTTAGTCTAGGGAGAGAGAGGAGTTTAGATGAATGCACAAGAATTATTAACAGACAAATGATAAAGCAATATGGAGAGTTAGGACAGCTATGGAGACAAGATCCAAGGAATAACCTGCTCATTTGGACCAACTTGACAGTGGTTCTCTACAGAATCAACACTTTGTCTCTATTTAGCAGCCTGCAACCCCAGAGCTGATGTGGTGTGACCCCATATTTCCTACACCATTTCCCAAACCCGAGAGTCAGCCCAGCCTCCACACTCAAGCATCCTGCTCTGACCCCTGCAGGGTGGGCTAACATCCTGCCTATCCCCTTGTTTCCTGAGACACCCTCCCCAAAGGTCCCCAGGAAGGTCCTTCAAAGTCTCTGCTTCCCAACATGCAAGAGGAAGCCTCGAACGTCCACATGGCAATGAAGGCAACCCAATCTGTCGGTGCCTCACCTGTCTGCACCAGATTCAGAAAGCACAATAGGAAATGTCTGAGCTGGGAGGGGCTCAGAGAACATCTAGTCCCACCCTCTCACGAGGAAACTGATGTCCAGGGAGGTGGCGATATGATCCAGCACAAAGCTATCCCCAGTTACTGTCTACATATCCCTCAATAGCACCGTGTGTGAGAGCACTAGGATTGGAACCCAGTCTTTGATTCTCATTTCAGGGGTCTCTTCATTACATGGTGCCCCCTGTGTCCTCTGATAAAGAGCCAGGAGAAGAGTAATAAGAACAGGGTCAGTCAGTCGCATGCCAGGTGTTCAAAGATGCTGACTTGGACACAACTCCACCCACCAGAGCTCCAGAGAGATCCCGCCTGGCTGCACGCAGGGTGGAGATGACAGCTAAATCAGCTGTGTGCTCAGAGGGACGGCACCAAGCTCCCCCTGCAATGGAGAGCTTGGGGTGGGGAGGTTTGGAGGATCTCTCCCCCAGTCCTGTGACCTCATCAACAGCAGACTTCCAGCAGCCCTACCCAAGAGCCAACAAGCCCTGGGTGCCCAGTTCCCTGTTCACTCCCAAGAGCGCTATGTCACCCGAAAGAATGGCTTCCATTGATCTTTATGGACACAGGGACTCGTGAAATTATTTCCATCTTTGCTATAACTGCTAAGAAGCGCACGGCGAGATTTGCTGCCGATCCCACCAAAGTGTACATGACTTCATGGCATGTATTCCCAATAGCCAGCTGATTCCAAGCTTCAGCGTAGCTCTCTACCCTTACTCTCCCCTCACCCACCCTGAAGTTCCCTCATTTATTTGTTTCTTGTCCTATGTATATACTTGAACCCATTTCAAATCTTTTTTTCCCCCTCCGTGATCAAATAGATAAATAAAAAGCAAACAAGCTAGTTTTAAGAGGTAACTGACCAAAAAAAAAAAAAAAAAAAAAAGTGCCGAGAGAAAATATTTACCCTGTGTCTCCTCTAACTCGAAGGTTTCAGAAAGACCCACAACACTGGGACCAGAGAGAGAAAACTTCTCTATACAAAACACTCATATGGTCTAGAAGCAAGGGCAGTACTGGCAATACTTAACATCCAGTCCGGCACAGCAATAACTCATTAGAACAGATCCCACTGATGCCAGCCATAAATCACCAGTCTGGCCATCCTTGGGTACACGGGCTACCATCGAGCGTGACCAGCAGGCAGGAAACCTGGATCTTTGTTCTCACTCTGACCCCAGCTACCTGTGTGCCCTCGAGCCGGCTGGAGTCTCATTTTCTTCCTCTCAAAAATGAATCCATGATTTACGACACTCCCAGCCCTCCTCTGGTCTAGCTTCCAATAAAGCACACCTCTTGGAGAGAAGCGGTAAGCGTCACCAGGCTTACACCAAGGACATGCTTTGGAAGACTCCCCCGCCCCCTGGATATTTTACCCAGAGCCCCTAAGTTATTATCCTGGCCAACCTCTCGATAATTTCCCCTTTCCAGTTTGCTGCTTGTGCCATTAGGGCGTGATGGAACGCCAGCTTCGCGACAGGATTCAATCTTATTAGCGGGAACCTGATTAGATTGTATTTCATGGCAGCCCGGAGGCCACTGTATTTCAAGGACAGACAGGCCAACTGTGCAAAGAGCATGCAGAGACCCACTCTCAGCACACCTCCAGGCATCCGACCCAAGCCCGCGGCAGGCACAATAAAACACAGATGAGGCAGAAGCACAGATTCCGACCTTGAGAAGGTGTTCCGGGCGTAGTGCATGATGCTGTCAAAGTCGTAGGTTTCTCCCAGAGAGCTCACTTCCCCAGCTTCCATTTTTAAGAAATTATACTCCTGACCTGTGACACAACACTCTGTTAAGGCCTTTGAAAACAAGGCAAGTCCCTGAAAGGAGGCAGAGGGGGAGGAGGAGGCCCCATAGCCACTTCTGAGAGCTTCAGTTGGCCCAATCAAACAGCAAGGCTGCGGTTGTCCCCCTTGTCTTTAACAGACTGGAAATTTGAAACTTCCAACAGCCCTGTGTTCTCCCAACCCCACTCCCCAACAGCCCCTCCCCAGGTGCCACTGGAAACCCTTACTCTACGTTTGTAGACAGGTTCATTATTGATCTGATTGCTCAAAAACTTAAAAAACAGATCTCTGATCTTGCTACGGAAAGAAAAGAAGAAAAATCAGAGAGCTAAATTCGATCCCCAAGAATTCACTATTCGGATTCTCAAAAGCATTTAAGGCAACCAGATGACTCAGTGCTACTTTCAAGTTCATTATGAACTTCTATATAAAATTATTTCATATGAGAATTTCTGGGTTTTGTTTTCTGGTTTTTAAGGGTTTTGTTTTGTTTTGTTTTGTTTTGTTTTAAATCTAGATACCCTATCTGCCTTGGGGCAGGCAGAAATTCTGCAGGCAGAAATACTGCATTTACATGTACTCATGTCCTAATTGTATTTGTTTCAAAAAGATGGGCTGCTGAAGTCAGCAAAAGGGGCTCTTAGAAAAGCTACCAGGAGAACTCCTCTTTTGGCTTCTCGGCTTTGATGCTACCAATAGTGTTCTGGTCCACTCTGTTCCTGTTGGGAAATGGAGCTGGATTTCATGGTCCTTTACAACGTAAAAAGTCATTTTGTTTCTGCTGTAACCTACAAGCTGGGGCTTCCTCCCAAGAAGGACCACAGAGGACACTGGCAATGCTGGTGACAAACGCCTGCACAATAGGGTTGCTGCCTCCTTACAGAACAAATGAGCATTGGTCGGCTCCCGGAAACCCCTCCCCTTCACAGCTGCCTGCCCTGGTGGATGCCAGCTTCCTGGTCAGTGGCTTCTGGACTCCATACTGGCTCCTTACCTGGCTGGATGTTCTCTCTGATGATGGTGACATGCTGGTCTCTATCTGGCCGGGTGTGTTCATGCCAGAACCCAACCACATGGCCCAACTCGTGCGCCACAATGCCAAACTTGTCACAGTTTTTCCCAATGGATATGGCCTGTGGGCCTCCTCCTCGGCGCCCAACATAGGAACAACAGCTGGACAGTTGCAGAAATACCCAGGTTAGCAGGTCAGAGAATAGGAAGAGTCTAATACCCTCCCCAATGTGTGTGTGTGTGTGTTTGTGCGTGTGTGTGTGTGTGTGTGTGTACGTGCACGCACATATGTATCTATGTGTGCTGAAAGCACTCTCATTGTCTGAGTTCCCTCCCAATACAGAAATACCCCCCAAAAATGGTTCACCTTTTTGGTGGTCATGGATCTACTTGAGAACCCAAGGAAAGATAAGGCCTAGATTCCCAAAATAAAGACCACACCCTTTCCAACCCCTGCACCCCCAAGTCTCTGCTGGATCATCTCTGATGACAAGGAAAAGAGATAATGAATGGAGTAAGCTGAGTTTCTGTGAAGGATGAGTCTTGATATCCTTATCAGAGGAGCCTTAGAAATGATGATTCCTCTTCTGGGCACAATTATTTTTTTCAAATAACATTTATTCCTAATATATTATTATATATTATTCCTAATATAGAAAGATATAAGAAATTAAAATGGCCCACAGTCCTACTGCCTTTACCACCCAGAAAACCTCTATCAAACATTAAAAAAAAAATACAGTTGGGGCAATTGGGTGGTTCAGCTGGTTAAGTAAAGTGACTCTTGGTTTCAGCTCAGGTTGTGATCTCAGCATCGTAAGATCACGTCAGGTAAGTTCACGTCAGGTAAGTTCACGTCAGGTCCCACACTCATCAGGGAGTCTGCTTGAGATTCTCTCTTTCCCTCTGCCCTTACCCCTCCCCCACTCTCTCTCTTTCTCTCAAATAAATAAATTAATCTTTAAAAAATATATATGTTCAGGGGCGCCTGGGTGGCTCAGTGGGTTAAAGCCTCTGCCTTCGGCTCAGGTCATGATCCTGGGGTCCTGGGATCGAGCCCACATCGGGCTCTCTGCTCAGCGGGGAGCCTGCTTACTCCTCTCTCTGTCTGCCTCTCTGCCTCCTTGTGATTTGTCTGTGAAATAAATAAATAAATCCTTTAAAAAAATAAATAAATAAAAAATAAAAAATATATATGTTCAGAAGATTGAAGTATTGTCTCTCATCCCCTCTAATCTCTTCATCCAAAGATAACCATTGTTAACAGTGTCTCAGACATCCTTCATAAAAATTAGTATACATTTTTTAAAATTACAAAATGCATTATGTACATTGTCCTTCATTTTTTATATTTTTTCCTCCTTAATTTAGAGATCTTTTTATAATAGTGCATAAAGACCTCCTTCATTCTTTTTAAAGTACAATTAACTTTTATTTAATCAGGCTCCTAATAGGTATACATTTAGGCTGATTCCAATTTTTGCTATTTAAACAAAGCCTCATGGGAGAGGAAGAGAAAACAAACAAACAAATAATAATAAGGAAACCAAGAAATGGTTGGACTCTTGTTCATGTCAGGGTAAAGTCTTAGCATTGGGACTGATAGATAAAAGGGTATATGCATTTGAGATTTCGATAGATATTATCAAATTGCAATCCCCAAATGTGTCTACTTACATGCCCACTAATAATATATTAAAAAGCCCTATTTCCCCACAACCTGGACAACACTGGTTTTATCAAATTTTTTTTGGTCAGCTGGATAGGTGAAACATGGCATTTCACCATATCGAGATTGGATAGCTTTCCATGTTTTATAAGACATTTGTATTTCTCTTTCTTGTGAACTTTGTGATCACATCTTTTCCCTATATTCTTTTGGGTTGTCCATCTTTTTATTATTGATTTGTAAGAACCCTTTATGAATTAAGGAAATGAGTCTTTTTTTTTTAAACTTTTTATTTTTTATAAACATATATTTTTATCCCCAGTGGTACAGGTCTGTGAATCGCCAGGTTTACACACTTCACAGCACTCACCAAAGCACTTACCCTCCCCAATGTCCATAACCCCACACCCCTTCTCTCAACCCCCCTGAAATGAGTCTTTTGATTGCCAAATATATTGACAATATTTTTTTTTTCACTTTATTTCTTATTTGGCTTTTTGTTTGTTTGTTTATGTGTTGTTTTGGTTTTGTTTTCACCATAGACAATTTTAAAATTTCAGTGTATGTAATGACTTCATTTTTTTTTTGCCCTGCTTAGAAAGGCCATCTCTAGGCCAAGATTATAAGTAAACTTCACTCTTGTTTCTCTCTAATACTTTTTAAATTTCTTTTTTTTCTTTTCTTTATCCTTTTAAAAATGTTTACATCTTTGATCCAGCTAGAATCATTTTGATGTAAGAAGTGAGGTAGGAATCCAGATTTTCTATTTTTTTTTTAAGTTTTATTTATGTATTTGACAGAGATCACAAGTAGGCAGAGAGGGAGGCAGAGAGAGAGAAAGAGTGGGGAAAGCAGACTCCCCACTGAGGAGAGAGCCTGATGAGATTCGGGGCTCAATCCCAGGACCCTGAGACCAGGACCTGAGCCGAAGGCCAAGGCCCAACCCACTGAGCCACCCAGGTGCCCCCTCCAGCTTTGTTTTTTTCACAATGAGCTCTCTACCCCACTGTTAAAATATCCAAATGACCAATATAGCTCATTTAAGTAATACTCATTTAAAATGCTACCTAAATCTGTGTATAGGCATATTCACTTTAAACTCTTTTGTTATGTTCTAAGTGATCTTAATTATTATCATCTTCACTTGCATTTTAAACCCTAGATGTTTGACTAGACCATCAGACCTCTTCCCATAATCCCACACTACTTCTGTCCCTCTGTCCCTGTTGTTACTGTTTCTCTCTCTGTGCCTCTTTCCACCTCCTCTCTCTCCCTCTCTCTCCCTCTGCCTCTGTCTCTGTCTCTCTCCTCTGTTGGCTATTTCTACATGGTCATTCCTCCAGATAAACTTTAGTATCATTTGTTAAATTTCTAAAACATAAATACACATATACCTACATATGTATAAATGTAGATATTTGCATCACAATGGCATGCATTTATAGGTTATTTCAAGGAGTTGTGACATCTTTACTATGTTAAGTATCCCTATACAGGGAGTGGTATGCATTTCCATTTTTACTTTTTTTTTAAGTTTCCTTAGAGTTTTAGCATTTTCTTCCTATAGGTCTGGCATATTTTTGCATTTTCGTTAAGTTTATTCTTAGATGTATTATTTATTATGTTTCTATTAAAGTGATACTTTTCTCATTACAAAAGTGTATCAAATTATTTCATTATAAAGAAAAGTAATTAATTTTCTTGTTACATTTGTAATCAGTCACCTCATCAGGGTCTCCTTTTGTTTCTAAGTTTCTCAATTGTTTTTCTGGGTTTTGGGGTACATGTTGCACTAACTTCAAACCATGCAAACACTGCCTTACTCCTGCCAATACTTACTGTGTGTATTTCCTTCTCTTATCTAATTATATTAGCTAGCATTTTCCAAAACGTGTAAAATAATTGTGGTGATCATGAATATCTTTGACTTGTTCCTGAGTCTAGAAATGCTTCTAGAATTATCATTGTTAAATCTGATGTGGGCTATTGGGACACACACACACACATACAGCTTTAGCCATATCTCTCTAACTTAGAATTGTAGGGCTTTTATTGCCTGGATAAGTTATAATATTCATCCTGATTCCTTTGTGACCTAAGAGTTGTACAAACAAAAAATGGAGCTTTTTTTTTTTTTTTTTTTTTTAAAGATTTTATTTATTTATTTGACAGAGAGAAATCACAAGTAGATGGAGAGGCAGGCAGAGAGAGAGAGAGGGAAGCAGGCTCTCCGCTGAGCAGAGAGCCTGATGCGGGACTCGATCCCAGGACTCTGAGATCATGACCTGAGCCGAAGGCAGCGGCTTAACCCACTGAGCCACCCAGGCGCCCCAAAAAATGGAGCTTTTAACTTACTAGGTAATGCACGGGTATTTACTCTACTCTTTGTCATGATGTCCAGTCTCATTGCTTTGCAATCAGAGAACATGTTAATGCTCTTTCTGCCTTTGAGAATCCATCGAGGTGTGTTTCATGCTTAACAGATGGACAATGTCTATAAATGTTCAACACGCGCATAAGAAGAAAAGATCTGTTATCAGATTGCAGAATCTGATAGATCCATAGGACCAACTCTATTCTATTTCTCCAGTCCGCTACAAATCTCTACTCATTTTTTGGTCACCTCAACATTGATCTTCTTGGGTGGACAGAAATGAAATAAAGTCGCCTGCTGCTGGTGTTTCTGTCAATTTCCCCTTGAATTCCCTGGGGCTGGTTTTATGACTCTTAATGCTGCACTGTTTGGTGCATAAAGATTTATGACGGTTATATTCTCACTGTAGCTTGGACTCCTTCTCAATATAAAGTGTCTCACCTTTTTTTTTTTTTTTTTTTTTAAAACACTCCCCTACTTTAAAAATGAAACAAAACAAGAATGAAACAAAAAAGGCCTTCTCTGTAACTAAAATTACGATCCTAACATTCTTTTTGTTAGCATTTGCCTGTGTGCCTTCTTTCCTTTTGCCTGTAACCTTTCTGGGTCATTCTCTTCAGTAGTCATTTCATGCATATCCCATGTAGTTGGGTTGAAGTATATGAACCAGTATGGGAAACTTTTTCTTTCAGTAGGAGAGGACATCACACTTATATTTCCTGGCATAACGGCTAAATTTGGTCATAATCCAGGCACCTTATTATTTGTTATGTTTTCTGGAGGAAGTCTCTTAGCCCAGGGAGCCCATAAAATTACATGCAGAATTTTGCATAAACGTATATCCATCATGAGGAAGCCATAGCTTTGTCAGACTCTCAGTACGATCCCGGGCCTCCAACTGGTTTAGAATCTCACTTCTCCTTATGAAACACCCCAATTCCTTCAACTGCTCCCATGACAGGAGATCCAGACCCCTTGTCTTTCTAGAATCTTCTTCTTGACCGGCCTACTTTGTCCTGGGATTATGAGTTCATTGGGGGCAAGGGGAGTTTCTGACAAACCCTATGTTGCTATTGATCACAGCTCCTTGGAAATATTTGGTTTTACAGAGAAAATTCAATTCTCAGGAGCCATCAGATTTGTCTGGCTCAGGTTCCACTGAAGTGGCCTTGCAGGTGCCTACTTACCCACAGGTTCTGTAACTGAATACAATGAAGCTCTCCTCATCAGTCCTTTCTACGAAGGTCACACAGGTGTGCTTCTCCCAGTGTCTCATGGCCTGCTTGAAAATGGCCCTCTGGCTTCCTGAAACGACAGGGCAGGTCTCATCACTGTCCTGATGAGTCTTTGCCTCCCTCAGAGGCCATACGCCATGCTGACTCACAATGACGCTTTTTCCAATGAGAATTGGTCCCCCAGACTAGAAATGCGCTAGGAATAAGGATTTCCCTTGTGAGGAATATAAATTTCCTGAATTGCCCAAACTCAGGGAGGAAGAGTTCGTGAAGGGAAAAGAGGATAAAAGTAGATTTTCAGAATATCCCAGACTCTCCGGCTTTTCCTTTGAATGGAGAGTACTTTCAGCTAAACTTAAAACAAAAAAAGCTTACCCAGATTATTCAACTGGAAAATTTAAGGCTTTTGAAGTAGCTCACCAGCATTGCATTCTGAGGCTTCATTTTATTTTCTATCTACAGGAGTATGGGTCCGTATGCTCTCAAAAGTTTGTTTTCAGGTACGTTCATGCTACTTTTGCCGGGGGCCACAGTGTTTTCTGGTGGCTCCTTGAGTGTCCTTTTCTACAAGCCCTTTGAAAACAGGTGAATTTCATGCTTTCTCTGAGCACATCTTCATATTTCCTTGAGTGGAAATGTGTTGAGAAATAGAACAGTAAGTAAACTGTCTGGGAGAAGAACAGAGTAGTAAACTGGCTGATAGTTACTTCCAGTCAATATATGTTCTCTAAAAGAACACATCAATCTGTTCTTTATCTCAATCTGAGATAAAGAACAGTATTTTGATTTTCCTAGAAACAATGAGAAGGATCTAGAAAAATAGTGTTTGGGGACTACAAAAAACAATCGGGGATGGTGTCTGAGTTCTAGAATGACCTTGTTGCCAAAAACAAGCAGAGCACTGGGGAGGCTTCCATCATAGTCTGGAAGACCTGGGTGTGATGTCATATTGTCCCCAAAACAAACAGACAGAATAAAGAATAACCTAGCCTAGCTGTCCACTTTTTTTTTTACATCTTGATATTTTTAGTTCAAATCATTTATAGCTCAATCACTCACCAAAATAGCAATCCCACTAATTAGAGAACAAGAAAAACCACCACGTTAAGAGAATTCTCTATATAAAATTAGCTAACTTTGATGAAGGTTGTGTAAATCTTTGGTCAGAAAAGCACACCGCATCTCAAAGAGCGCGGTTAAGCACCAGGGAACAAAAGTCAACGCATTTCAGGTAATGGGGAGTACTGTACAGACTAGAAAGTGGGGTGCTGAGAACAAGTAGCCAGTGGGATATTGGGGGTATCAGGGAGGCAAAGAGGCCTTTCTGGGGATGTGTCATCTGATCTGAGATGCAGTGATAAGAAGAAACCACGAGAAGGTCTGGGGAAAGAGTGTTCTAGGCGGATGGAGGGCAGGTGCAGGTGTGTTAAAGCAGGAATGAGCTGGGCATGTTCCAGAAGGGAAAGGTACCTGTAATGTCAACACGCAGGAACTGGGGAGAAGAGAGCAGGAGCAGGGCAGGAGGCTGGGTGGAACAGGGGGCAAGGGCTGACCTTGGAGGCCATGGTCAGCAGTTTCAGTTTCACTAGTAGTGATGGGACGCCACTGGCTGACCTACGTATTTTAAAGATAATAATACCAATAGCAAATAATTACTAATTACTATGTGCCAGGTACTAGTCAAGTGCTTCATCTAAATTAACTCGTTTAGTTCTCAAAACAACCCTATGAGCTAAAAAATATTATCATCCCCACTTACAGAAGAGGGACTTAACCTGGCAAGGTTAAGTACCTTCCCACAGGGTGTACTGCCGGCAAGCAGTACTAGCCGGGACTAGCCACATCTAAGGGCCCACTCTGCTTACCTTGCATATTGCTGCGGGGATGCGACCGGTGTGGGTGCCCACCCAGGCAGAAGACAGGTCAGCCACCCTGTGTGGCTTTGGCCTGGAGGGCTTTGCTTACCTACCCATTGTGCAAACCCTGTCCCTCTTTCAAGACCAGGATCATGTGTCACCCCCTGCATGAAGGCCTGGGGACTAGGTGATCACCACTGAGGACACAGTCCCAGCAGAGACCACAGGCATAATGGAGCGCCAGCAGGTAGGACAGCCGTGTCCCAGGCTCTGCTCCACCCCCCAGGGAGGACACAGCCCCAAAGGAGGTCTCCTCTGGGACTACTGACCAGTGAAGTTCCCACCGATGACGTAGGGGATGACCCCTCCAGGCCATATTCTCTCTGTCCTCGAGGTTGTGGCTCTTCGGACGCGTGGAGAAAAGGTCTCAGCTCGGGCATCCGAGGTCCGGGGGCTGTGCAGGAGCATGGCATTGTCCTCGCCATCTGCAAGAGAGGCACGCTGCCATTTACTCTGCCTTTAGTTCCTTCTGTCCATCATGGTTAAGACTATACTATCCATGAATCCACAAAGAACATTAGTTCTAAAGGGGGTATTCGGTCTGCTCGGGGTATGGAACCCCTGGGTGTCAGGAAGGGTGCCGGGGCTACAACGGAAGCAGGCTGGCTTCCTGGAAGCTTTGCACACCCTGTGGGGCTCCATGGAAGCTGGAGAGAATCAAGCAGGGACCAAACAAGGCATCCTTTGGGATGGAGTCGAGTCAGGGATGCGCTCTCTTCTCTGGGAATATCGGAGGGAACTTACTGAGCCAATCTCCAGCCCTGACCAAATACCCATCAATGCTGCAAATGTGGAAAATCATTTAGCCAGTCTGACAAAGTGAACCAGCTTGCAATGGTTCAGATACTCTTTGCAAGATGAGCCTCTGGAAAAAGCAGCGCCTCATAAAATCCCCCAGCTCTTCCCGATCTCTTGGCACAGCTAGACCTTTAAGAGAGGGAGGTGGAAAAGAAGTGGAGGCCCTTTGAAGGTTTGGAGTCCACGGTGGGGCCCCGGAAATAGTAGAGACAGACAGGTGGGGTAGAATCGCTTGAACCTGTGGCGCCCTAATCATCAAATCCACATTCATTTTGTCCATCACTCAGACAACATAAGCTTTTGTTTTCAGCCTACTTATGTAGATTCCCTCATTATTCTCACTTGGAACATTTTCTCTTCAGTTTCTGTATCTTTTCCCTCAAAATCAGCTTTTGATTTTTTTTATCCATTTCATTTTTTATTATTCATTAATTTTATTTCTTTTATTACTTCCTTCCATTTGCACTTATTTTATTCCAATCTTTCCTTTCTATCTTCTTTTCTTTTTTAAAAAACTGGAGATATAACTCACACACCGTAATAGACATTCTTTTAAAGTATACAATTTAGTGGTTTTTAGTATATTCACAAAGTTGTGCAACCATCAGCACTACAGAACTCCACAACATTTTCATCGCCCCAAAAAGAAACACATTAGCAGTCACTTCCCATTTCTAGCCCCTGCCCCAGTCCTTGGCCATTAGTCATCTACTTTCTGTTTCTGTGGATGTGCCTATTCTGGACATCTCACACAAATGGAATCAGCTGATATGTGGTATTTTGTGTCTGGTTTCTTTTCCTTAGCATGTTTTCAAGGTTCATTGGTATCATACCATGTATTAGTACATTATTATATTTTATGGCTGGATAATATTCCATTGCATGTATCTACCACATTTTGTTTATCCATTTCTCAGATGATGGACATTTGGGTTGTTTCTGCTTTTTGGCTATCACGAATAATACTAGTATGGGCATTAATGTATACATTTGTGTGTGAACATATGTTTCCTGTTCTCCTGGGTATGCACCACAGACTGGAATTGTTGGGTCATTCAAGAACTTTACATTTAACAACCTTTTGAAGAACTAGCAGGCTGCTCTCCAAAGCATCATTTACATTCCCATCAGCAATGCATCAGGGTTCCAATGTCTCCATATACTTGTCAACACTTGTTATTGTCAAGCTTGTTGATTATAGCCATCCTAATGGGTGAACTGGCATCTCAGTGTGCTTTTGATTTGCATTTTCCTAGTGACTACTGATGCCAAACATCTCTTTATGTTCTTATGAGTCATTTGCATATCTTCTTTGAAGAAATGTGTATTCAAATCCTCTGCCTATTTCTTAATTGGGTTATCTTTTTACTGTTATAATTATTCTTTGTATATTCTGGACACCGGACCCTTATCAGACATATGACTTACAAATATTTTCTCTTATTCTGTAGGTTATCTTTTCATTTTTACAATAGTATCCTTGGAACCATAAAAGTTTTACATTTTGATAAAGTCCAATTTATCCATTTTTGTTTCTTATGGTTTTTGTGCCATATTTTAGAAATTACAGCCTAATCCAACCTCACAGAGATTTATATCTATGTTTATAACTATGTTATATCTATTTATATCTACAGTTCTATAGTTTTGGTGCTTATATTTAAGTCTTTAATCATTTTGAGTTAATTTTTATATATGGTGTGAGGTAGGGGTCTAGTTTTATTCTTTTGCCTGTGAATATCTAGTGTTTCCAGCATCATTTGTTGAAAAGATTAGTTTTTCCCCCATAGAACTGTCTTGGCACTCTTGTAACAAATCAGTTAGCCATCCTCTTCTGGCTTCTTGAGTTGAACATTCGGCACATAATTTTCAATTTTTCTTATATTCTACTGTTGATATTTTTAGGCTAAAATTTCTCTGAGTTCCTCTTTAGCAGCATTCTATCATTTGACATGTATATATCAATGTTAGACATTGATATATTCTGTTAGCTCCATTTAGACTTTCTTCTTTGATCTTTTAGTTATTTAAAAGTGTGATTTTCAAAATTCCTAAATATTTGTTTCTCTGTGGGTGTTACTGATTTCTAACATTGCTTTGTGTTCCAAGGACCCATTCTCCACGGTGGGGGTCAGCAAACTTTTTCTGAAAAAGAACAATAGTAAATATTTGAAGTTTTGTAGTTAATACATTCTCTGTTGCAACCAACCAGCTCTGCCACTGTAGTGTGACAGCAGCAATAAACAATATGTAAATGATTGGGTATGGCTGTGTTCCAATAACAGCTTATTTGCAAAAACAGATGGTAGGTTGGATTTGGCCTCCTGGCTGTAGATGACTAGCCTATGCTCCAAGGTATCAATTCTTTGGTATTCTGAATCTTCGTTTGCAGCCCAGTACATGATTGGTTTTTATAAATGTCCCAAATGTCCTTGGATAATGTGTATTCATTTCTATAATTGATGGTTAAAGGATGCTACATATGTTATTCACATATTCTACTTACAACTATTTTGGCTCCTTGGTGTATCAGTTACTGAGAAAAGTGCCTTAAACAACCCTGACAACTAACATTGTGGACTGCCATTTTCTCCTTTATTCTTAATTTCTGTTTTGCATTGTTCAAGGCTATGTTGTTTAAGTAATACAAGTGAAGGACTGTTAAATGTTCCCAGTTGAATTATTTAAATGTTCCCAGTAAATTATTTCTTTCATCATTAATGACCCTCTTTATCTGTAACAGTGTTTATCCATAATAAAGATTATTTTGGCTGATATGAATATTACTATGTCAGTTAAATTTTGATTACTCTTTGCCTCATAGAGCTTTTTCCCACTCATTTATTTTTGATCTTTTTATGTAATTATGTTTTTTTAAATGAGTTATTCAACAGGCATTATTCTGTGAGTAAATTACATTTCCCACAATAATAACACAAACTTTGCAATGGTCTTATGGTTGAGATTCAATTTTTTAATTATATATGAAATAGTTTTTGTAAATTGAAATTTTTATTGATATACTTATAGATTCACATGCAGTTGTAAGAAATAATAGAGAGATTTTGTGTACCCTGTACTCCATTTCTCCCAATAGTAACATTTTATAAAACTATAGTACAATATCACAACTGGGATATGGACATTACTGTACTCCACTGATTGCATTCAGATTTCCCCAGCATCATGTATACTTGTGTGTGTGTGTGTGTGTGTGTGTGTGTGTGTGTGTGTAGTTGTATGGAATTTTATCACATGTATTGGTTTGTTTACCACACTTTCAAGATACTGACCAGTTGCATTACCATAAGAATCCTTCATGTTGGCATTTTATAATCCTATCCACATCCTTGCCCCTCTCCTCTCTACATCCCTGCCCCTCTCCTCTCCTCCATCCCTAAACTCTCAACCACTAATCTGTTCTCCATTTAGAAAATTTTTCATTTGAAGAATATTACATAAATGGAATTTAACAGTGTATCACCTTTGGGAATTGGCTTTTCTTATTTGGCACAATTCCTTGGAGATTCATCAGGGTTGTTTTATGTATCAATAGTTTCCTTCTATTGCTGAGTCATATTCCATGGTATTCAGGTACCACCACTTGTTTTAACCATTCGCCTGCGAAAGGATATCTGGGCTGTTTCCTGGTATTACAAATAAAGCTGCTATGAACATTCATATACAAGATTTTGTGTGGAAATAAACTTTTATTTCTCTGAGATAAATAGTGGAATTGCTGGATTGGTAGTTGATGGTAAATGGTAAATGAGTTGATTTCTGGGTTCTGTATTGTGTTCCATTGAACTATGTGTTTATCCCTCTGCTAAGAGGACATGGTCTTGATTACTGCAGTTATATAGTAAGCCTTAGTAACTGGGAGAGGGATTACTCCCATTTTAGACTTCTTTTCTATGACTGTTTTAGTTATGTTTCCATATAGAGTCTATGGCTGTCCATATAGATTTTAGAATAAAGTTGTCTCTGCCTACAAAAAAAACATGCTGGGATTTTGATAGGAATTACATTAAAACAATAGATCAGTTTGGAGATAACTTTATCTTTACCATACTCAGTCTTCCAATCCCTGGACATACTATGTCTCTGCATTCATGTAGGTCTTTCTTGATTTCTTTCATCAGTCTTGTGTGATTTTTAGTATATAAATATTGTACATGTTTTTTAAAAATGTATAGGAATTTCATTTTCTTTGGGTACTTATAAATTGTATTGTGTTTTAAATTTTTATTTATGCATAATTATTCTTAGTATATAGAAATGTAAGCAATTTGGGGGTTTGGGCCTTGTATCTGCCATGCTAAATTCACTTACTAGTTCTAAGGTTTTTCTGTTTTGTTTTGGTTTAAGATTTTATTTATTTATTTATTTGACAGAGGTCACAGTAGGCAGAGAGGCAGGCAGAGAGAGAGAGAGGGAAGCAGGCTCCCTGCTGAGCAGAGAGCCCTATGCGGGACTCAATCCCAGGACCCTGAGATCATGACCTGAGCCGAAGGCAGTGGCTTAATCCACTGAGCCATCCAGGCGCCCTAAGTTTTTTTTTTTTTTTTTTTTTTTTGTTGTTGTTGTTGTTTTTTAGATTCATTAGGATCATCTACATAGCAAACAAGTCATTTGGAAATAGAAACAGTTTTATTTTTTCCGTTCTGATTTTCATGCCTTTAATTTATCTTTCTTGTGTCAATGCAGTGTCTGTAACTTCCAAAACTATGTTGAATAAGAGTATGACAGCAGACGTCTTTGCCTTGTTCCTGGTTTTAGGGGAAGTAGTCAGTCTTTCACTATTAAGTAAGATGTAAGCTGTAGGTTTTTGCTTTGTTTTGTTTGTTTTTATTTATTTATTTTTTAAGATCTTATTTATTTGAAAGAGAGAGCAAGTGAAAGAGAACATAAGCAGACTACCCACTGAACAGGGAGTGTGGTGTGGAACTTGATTCCGGGACTCTGGGATCATGATGTGAGCTGAAGGCAGATGGTTAACCAACTGAGCCACCTAGGTGCCCAGCTATAGGTTTTAGGCAGATGCTCATTATCAAGTTAAGATTATTTCTCTCTATTCCTAACTTGCTGTGTTTTTATTATAAATGTTAGATTTTGTTAAATGCTTTTTTTTTTTTTTTTTTTCATTTAAATGCTCAGTTGATGGGGCGCCTGGGTGGCTCAGTGGGTTAAGCCGCTGCCTTCGGCTCAGGTCATGATCTCAGAGTCCTGGGATCGAGTCCCGCATCGGGCTCTCTGCTCAGTGGAGAGCCTGCTTCCCTCTCTCTCTGGCTGCCTCTCCGTCTACTTGTGATTTCTCTCTGTCAAATTAATAAATAAAATCTTAAAAAAAAAAAAAATAAATGCTCAGTTGATGTGATCATGGGATTTTTCTTTTTTAGTTTATTGATATGGTAAGGTTACACTGATTGATTTTCAAATGTCAAACCAGCCTTGCATATCTGGAATAAATTCCACTTGATCATGGTGTATAATTATTTTTTACATGTGGATGGTTTTGATTTGATATTTTGTTGAGGATTTTTGCATATAATTATAATTACATTTTAAGTATATCTGTTATGAACACCAAATATCTACATTTTTTTCTTGTTGTTCAATCCAAGAATCTCTCTTTTAACAGGTGAATTATAGTTATTTTATAACTGACATACCTGGCATTATTTCCTTCCTCGTGTGTGTGTGTGCATTATTTGCTATTTTTTTTCTTTGCTTCTTTTGTTTCTCCTTGACTGCTTTTGTAGGAATAAGATATTTTCCGTATTTAGTTTTTATTTCCATTATCTCCTTTCTAGTCTTTAGCATTGATTCTAATTTTTAACATTCAAACTGGACTTAAGAAAGTACAAAGAATTCACAAACTACAAGATAGACCTGAAGAAATCAGAATCTCCATTCTCATTCTGAGAATACAAGGATCTCAAGGCATTTTAATTTACAAAGAGACCTTTTGCTGTTTCACATTACTGTTTACTTGCTTTTAAGATCCCAAATAAATTGCTATTTACCAATGATTTGTTTTTAAGACAGATTTATATCTGCCTTCATATTTACCATTTCCTTGCTTACTGCTACTTCTTGCATTCCAAATCTCCTTCCTAGAAATGCATTCTTTATTATTCTTTGATGATGACAATAAACTCTCAGTTTATTTTATCCTCAATCTATTTCATCTTCACTCAGTTTATTTTATCCACACTCTAGAAATTAAGTCTAGCTGGGAATGTACAAAATCCCAAGTTGACAGATGTTTTTCTTCAAAGACAGTATTCCAGTATACTTCAGTCTTCATTATTAACAACAGGAGATATCCTTATAGTTTGATGGTCATTCCTTCACCTGTTATCAGTCTTATCTTTTGTTCTGTTCTCCTTTTGTTTTTTGTCTTTCTCAGCATGATTATAATTGTCTAAATATGGATTTATATGAATTTTCTGCTTGAGACCCAGTACAATTCTTCCTTCAACCGTGGAAAATTCTAATTCCTCATCTGTTTGACCACTGCCTCTTCTTTCCCAGTATCCCTATGAAATTTCTCTCATTTTCAAGGATTTCTACTGATTATGTGCTTAACAGTCTCACTTTACCCATTGTGTCTCTTTCCCTTCTTCCATATTTTCTTTGTCTCTCAATGGTGAAATTTGTGTGGTTTCCTCAGATCTATTTTCTAATTCATTAATTCTCTCTTCATTTGTGTTCAATATACTATCCAATTTCAATTTTAACAATATATTTATCATTTCTAAAAGCCCTAATGGCTTCTAAATCTGTCAATTCTTTTTTCCTCTCTACTATAGTTTCAAATTCTTCCATTGGTTCCTTTGTTATATATACTTATTTACTCCTTTAGATTGTCCTATTATTCTTATATCTCTGGGTACCAATTCTCCAATTTATTGTCTCTGCTGATTCTCCTCAATGGATTAACTTTTTGTGTTCCTAATGTTTTTATTTAAATCTCATTTTTAGGGGAGATCATTCCTTTCTAAAAGAGCCCCATATGCCATCAATTATGACTGTGAGCCTTTTTTTTTTTTTTGGTGCTGTGGGGATTTTAGGGTCCTAGATCAGTTTTTATGTTATTTCTAAGTTTAGGGTTTCCATATTTAGGAAATGTAATTTGAGAACTTATACCAACATGGGGAACAGGATTTCAGATTCAGTTTCTCATAGATGATATATTTTTACCCACACTTAGAGCTTAGGAAAGAGAACAAGATTTCTTGCCACTCCTCTTAACCATTGGGCAGAATATTTTTTTTACTCTCTCTCTCTTTTTTAATGAGTATGAAGCCCTTTGAGGGTGTTCATTTTATGCAATATCTCATGCTTCACATGGACCAAGGCCATCTCTCCTATATTTATAGGCATGAAGACACCAGCCCCCGTCCCCCAAATCTTAGCCCAATTTGAATGCCCTCTACACATTCTTGCCACCATCTGAAGCTTAATTCTGTGGATTTGTGTTCCCTCTTCTCTTCTAATCATGGAAATTTCTCTTTCTATCCTTTGTTCTTAACTCTGTATCTTTTATTTGGGATGTTGGGAAGGTTATATATTATTTTCAGCAGTTCTGTTTTTGTATGGGGGTTCCTACTAATTCAATTGGTCATACGAACAAGAAGCCTGTCATGTAATACCTTTTAAACATGAAAATAATTGTTTTACTGGTAAAATTTCTAGATCAGAAGTCATACACTTGCAACTTTTGGGATAAACCCAACCCACAGATGTGCTTTGGTTGGCCTGGACACTTTTGGCCCACAATATGGGTTTTTTTTTTTTTTTTTTGGTTGTTGTTGTTTTAATATCATTTTAGAAGCCAACTTTTACAAATCAAGGGATTTCACATCAGGATCCAGATTTTCTAGTTTTTCTTTAAAGACAGAAAGATGTGGCAACACTGGGCCCACGTTCCCTCCATCATTTACAACCCCTTCGAGTTCAGTAGTACCTGCTCACCATAGGTACAGCATATGTTGTCCTGGTTGTGGGAGCCTCTCCCCCACTTCCCATTGTCCTATATAGCCCACACACACCCCCGCCACATTACCTGCTGGGCCTTTGCAGCTATGCCAACACCAGACAACAAATTGCATCCAAATGCATTCAAATGTGAGCTGCCCCCATCGGCAGGGAAGCTCCCCAGGGAGGGCACCCATCCCGGCAGGCCTGCTCAGTACTCCAGGCACACCCAGAACAGCACCTACTTGCTGGTAAGTATGCACTGCTTTTGCAGTCTGAATGAATTAATTAAAGAATGGAAGAGTTATTCTAAAAATAAACAGCCCAACAGTCCAAACAATTCCGTGGCGGAAACGCCTCCAAAATGTTGGCAGCCCTAAGGCCCTTAATGTTTAAACCCTGAGAATCATCATGTCTGAAGTAATCACAGGCAGCGATGTAGCAAGTGGAAGTTTATTATTCATTTCCCAGAGGGTTTTCAACAAGTCTCTTAATTTTCTTCTGCCGCCAACTCTTCTTTGGAGAATGGGCAGAAATAGTCCCCTAGTCGAGGGACCAGTGCTGAGACAGCCCATGTTTCTCAGACAAGCTGGGCTGCGTCCGCACGTGGGCCGCTCTGGCAAGGGCTGGGCTGCGGCCGAGTCAGCGTGGGAAAATCTGAAGTGCACCTGGAAGGAGACGGGGCTGTAATTTCCAGAGATGGGTTATTGAATGACAGCTCCCCCCTCGGTCCAGTGAGAAATTTAATTTGCCGAGGACTCAACACAGGAAGCATTTGCAGATTAAAAATATGTCTAAACAGATGTTCTGCTGAGCCTGGAAGAAGGATCTTAATGCAACTGTCATTATTGGATTTTCTTGGATTACTACTATCTGGAATCAGAGTCCACAGAGAAGGATGTAATTATTGATTATGGCCAAGAGTCCTACATTTGAAGAGGAGCTCAGGGGCATCTGAAAGGATTTAACACGCTGCGGGGGGAAGGCAAGGGGTGATGGGGGATAAAGTCCATTTAAATTCTCTGGCTCGGGGAGCAGACCCTGTCCTCTGCGGCCACAGCTCTTCAAGGTTCCATCTCCAGCGGAAGGCACAGGCGTGTCATAAACAGAACCAGGCCCACCCCAGCCTTCTCAAGTGAGGCACTGGGAATTTTCCATGATTTGACTGGTCAGCCCCACACTGGGAGCAAACATCCTGAGAGTCCAGCCGTCCACAACACCCCCCACCCCAGGGTGGTGGGCAACATAGCAGCTGGCCTGCAAACCTGGAGAGGCTCCTCCTCCCTGAGGAGGCCCTCTGTGAAAGTGGAGACTGAATTATTCCCCATGACAGTTTTCGAACCTGGCTGCACATGTGAATCGGCTGGGGAGCTTTTTAAAAATTCTGGTGTCCGCCCCCTACCCCGAGATTGCCACTCAATCAAACAAGAGTGGAACCCAGGCATGATAGTTTTTAAAGCTACCAGGTAGTTCCAAAGCACAGGGACGTTTGAGAACCATAGATAAGGTTAAGAGCAGGGGATTGTTTAGGGTCTGATGAGACTTAGGTTCAAGATAAATGCTGCCATTTGCTACTTGTGTGGCCTTGGATAAGGCACTCTTCTTGCCTTTGGAATCTTCCTTCCTGCCGCTTGCTGGTGTTGTGGGCACTGAACCAGGTAATGAATGTCAAACGCCTGCCATGGTGAGGGTTCCAAGCGAGCTTCAGTAATCGCTAGCCAGGTCTGCATTTGGGGACGGGCTAGAAAGAATGCCTAAAATTAGGTTCAGTGGTAACACCCATTACTGACATTAGTGACATTCAGGGGTTTGCGTGCTGGGCAGTGCTTTGTAAGTGCCAACAGTGCAAACAAGATTCCACTGTGATTTCCTGCAGCACAAAGCCCTTAAGAACTGTTACTGGGAGTAAAAGGTCCATTCTCATCTATGAAGATGGTTCTGGAAATCGGGCTCTATCGTAACAGTCAACAGCTTCATTGGAGGAGCAGTTACACACTCCATTTCATTAATCCCATTAGCAGCCCTGAAATGCAGGCTGAGCGCTCATCTCCAGGGGAGGGAGACTCCTCGGACCAAACGGTCTGCCAGGGGGATGCTGAGTGAGCAATTCTCTGAGCCGCCCCCCACCTCCCCGCCCTTCCCAGAGCTGGGAGCACAAATCCCTGCCGTCAGGGCTGAGGGGAGCCACATAATGCCAGGAAATAAGCCTGCTGCTGAAGCCAGGGGGCCGTGGTGGGAGGGGGACTTCCCTCAGATCCTTTCTCCTGCTTGGGCGGTCTCTTTTTCTGGGGGTGTTGGGAGGGGGTCGGGTTGTGATGAAAGGGGAATCTGAGATTGACACAACTTGTCTTATCTTTAATTCAAACAAAACAAGCAGCACCCATGCTGGCGCCTGATAGGGCCCTGGAGAGATGGATCAGATGGAGGGAAGGCTGGAGGGACAGGCTAGAACGGCCTGCCTGCGGCTCACCTCTGAGGGTGCCAAGGGTCTCCTTCCCCATCAGGCTTGCCCGAGATGCTTAAAGATGTGTCTGTCTGCTGCTGCAATATGGTGTGGAGAAACTTGGCCTAGCCTTGACTCTCTTTCAAAAAAAACCGGGGTCACTGGACGGTCTGCAGACTAGGATTTAGCCCACTGTAGGGATGTGAGGCATGGTGGCTAGGGCAGTGCTTTCACTGTCCTCCTTAAAAAACCCAAGGAGATCTCGTGTTTCTGTGCAGGTGCCAGGCACAAGGCAACCTACCAGAGGCGGCATGGTAATGAGCTGCGGCAGCCATATTCCTTCCGGTCTCCCTTATTTGTGTTTCTGTGCAGCTGCTGCACAGCTGTGGAATCCCAGTCCAGAGGTGGAGGGTGTCCTTCCAGGGCTGCATAACATTATTCTTGGAGGTGGAGGTAAAGAGGAAAAAGTGGAGAAGCTACAGTCACTGAGTACCTCTTAAATTCCAGACACCTGGCTATGCACTTTGCATAAATATTTCTAATTCTCTCCAAACCTCATGTGAATACTTACCTGAGGTCCTAACTACTAAGTGGCTAAGCTGAAGTACAAACCCACGTGCGTCTGATGGTCCAAGTTTATTTGGTTGGGTCATTTTACACCAACAAAGGAGGCAATACTACGAACCCTGACCCTGTCCATTGCTGGTGGGCAGGTAAGAGGCAGTGAGAGAAGGCTGGAGTTGGTCTCTAAGCATGGCCACAGCTCTCCTCTCCATGAGCTCATGATGCTATTCGCATTAAGGGGTGGAATCTCTTTTCTTCCTCTTGAAGCTGAGCAGCCCTTTTGGCTTGTCTGACCAATAGACTATGGCAGAAGGAGCATTCTGGGTACTCTTGAGTTCAGGCCTTAAAGAGACTGGTGGCTTCTGGCTCTTCCCTCTGAGAAGCTAGCCGCCATATTGTAAAAAATGGCAAGTTAGACAGCTAGATGAAAACCCATGTGGCGAGAAGAGCCACATGGAGGCCCATGTGACTACAGCTTTTTTTTTGGACCACCCAGGCCAGCCCAGGCCAGCTGCTAGATGAATGCAGTCAAGTGAGTGACCCAGCTGATGTCAGCCAAAGAAACACCCCACGGAATCCAGTCAACCCACAGGATCGTGAAAGATAGCAAATCACTGTCTGAAGTCACTAAGATTGGGAATGGTTTTAGGCAACGATAAATCACTTAGGAAGGAAAAATCAGGTGTGGCATCTACATTACTGCGGTGCTAGCAAACCCCTCTAGTTTCGGTCCCACCTCCTAGGCTCCATTGTCGGCACAACGTGCTGGTCATCCGTGGCCAAATCAGAGTGCCATGGAGATTACGAGATGTCTGGGGAATCTGAGAAAGCACAAGTCAAAATACTTTGAAAAAGCAAAGCAGGAAACCACAGATTTTCAAGGAAGCCCTGCACACGGTCCCAGCAACATGCTATGAGAGGGAGAAACAAATGTACATTTGACAAAGGAGGGGGTGCGACGTGGGAGCTGATGGATCTGCCTTTGTCTGAAAGAGGCCAAACTGGTAAGTGGGGAGGATCAGCAACCCAACAGAAAAATGGGCAAAGACAGGAAGAGGCAGATCACAGAAGTGCACCCCTATGTCACTGGCAAAGGCAGGAAAAGAGGCTGGGAGTCAGCAGCAGGCAGGGAAATCCAAATTCAATAATAATAAACTCCTATTTACATTATCAAAAACAGAGAGCACGTAGTGCTGGAGAGGATGGGGTAAGAGGGGCACACTCACAAGTCACTCTGGAAATGTGAGCAGCTTTAAGCCCACTCCAGGAACACCTGTTAAAAAACATCCCAAATGCGTAGGATTTAGGTTTGGGAACGTCTACTGTGGCATTGCTCGTGATGGCAAAAACTTGACAGGGAGTGAATGTTAATAGATAAGGGAACCATTGGCTCAATTATGGCCCATCCACGCCAGGAATATTTTGCAAAATATTCAGAAGAATAAACCGAAGCTATCACCAGTGCGTTATTCAGGGATTTTCCCATGACATACTGCTGAGTGAGAAAAGCAGGATTCATAAAAAGCACGTATTGAATAGGATCCCGTTTTGTAAAATGATGAAGCTTATATTTGCATGTGTGTTTACATCCCTACAGAAGTGTCTGTGTGAACACACGTGCATGGAGGAAAATACGAAGGGTGCCCACAGAACCATCAGCCGGGGTTACTTGGGGAAGGGCAGAGGAGCGAGATGTGGGAAGAGAAGGAAGGAAGGTAGCCCAATTAAAGGGAAACGAATTTAAAAAAAAATTAAGAAAGGATATGATGGTACCGTTACATGTATGCATTTGTGTGAAATGATATATATGCATATGTATGTATAAAATATAAAATAGCATTCATTAAAGCGAAAACATAAAGCAAATAATGATTTCTACTTTATCCCTAAATAGGCATCCTTGAAAACAAGGATTCTGGCATGTAAAAATTATTCCTTTTGACAGGGCCAGTGGTGGGATGGATAACCCATCTGACTGTAGATCAGAAGATTCTAGAAATTATTTCTTTTGACACTGTGTGTCAACTCTACTTCAATAAACAAAATTTATTCCCTCTGCCCTGCATTTATTTTATGTAGAAGAAGCGTCATCGGCAGCAGCAAGCCCTGATTCCTGCAGGGTGCTGGCCAGACAGAAGCCCACCCAGCAGCTTCTCTCAGCCAGCATGGCTTCTGAGCGGGAAAAACTCCTCCACATGGAGATGCTTCCAGTGAGACGCCCTCCTCGCAATCCCGGGAAGGCGCACACGTGTGAGCGTCAGTATGTAGACAGACAGACTTCCAGGCAGGCACCTACTGATGAGTGTCCCTGCCCACAGGCGGGCACAACCTCACCAGCCCCCTCCCCCAGCCTCTCACAAGGTCTCTGAGCTACACCTTCTCCACAGCTCCCATCCTAGCTTTATTTTCCCTCCTTGCCTCCCACGCCCACTTGTTCTTGTTCTTGTTCAGATGTCTAGTCCCCAAAGCTCCATGATCCCTCCTGTCAACCCTTGGGGGTTGCAACTCACAAGCTAAGCAGCCGTGAGAAAGGTCAAAGCCAGACTGAAGACCATTCCGTCCCTAAGTAGCCAAACACCACCCTCAGCCAGTCCGTCCTCAACAAAAGGACACACTCCCCCGTGCCCAGAGACTTTGGTGCTCCTAGTCCACTAAGATAGCAAGTAAAAAGTGGAATAAGAGGTTCCCAAAGCTGGGGCACCTGGGTGGTTCAGTTGGTGAAGCATCTGCCATCCACTCAGGTCCTGATCTCAGAGTCCTGGGATCGAGCCCCGGATCGGACTCCCTGCTCAGCAGAGTCTGCTTTTCCCTCTCCTTCTGCTCCTCTGCCTGCTCACTCTCAAATAAAAAAAATTTTTAGACCACAGTTAACGTTAGGTTACGTACACCTCACAACAAAGGTAATCCGCTTGGTAGCTAAACACTTTAGACCACAGTTAACGTTAGGTTACGCACACCTCACAACAAAGGTAAAAAAAATTTTTAAGAGGTTTGCAAAGCCAGGGGCAGGGGGAAAAGGGGAGTGACTTCTTAGTGGCTGTGGGGTCTCCTTTGGGGTGATGAAAATTTTATGGAACAAAAATTTTTCTGGAATGAAATAGTGGGATGGTCATACAACACTGTGAATGCACTTAATGTCACTAAGTTATCCACATTAAAATGGTTAAAATGGAAATTTTATATTATTTGAAATTTATCACAGCTGAAATGGGAAAAAAAAAATAAGTAAAAGACCCAAAGGCCTGGGAGGGCCTGACATTACCCTTGCTAGCTTCCTCACTGCTGGTGTTGGCAGCTGTTGCATTCTCCCAGCCCTCAAATGGCTGTTCCTCCAGTCCACCTAAAGGAACGAGAAAGAAAAGTGAGGATGCATCAACCTTCTTTGTAGGAGCACCAGGAGCTCGGGAGCAAACTTGATCCCCTGGGGGATGACCAGGATCCCTGGCAGAGCAGGAAAGATTTGACAACACGGGTTGATTGAGAGCCCATCACGGGCGGGGCACCGTTCTAGATGCAAGGGCGGAAAAGAACCCGCTTTTTCATACCACGCACATAATTCACCAGTTAGAAATGTATTACTCTCCTCCGTCAGTTCAAGGGTACTTGGAGTCAAATATACAAAGTTAGGAGGCAAATCCCAAAGTCAACCTGGAAGTCAGCTTCCTTGCGCTTACCCCAATTAGGAAGCCCGCATCGCATGTAAACAGGACACCAGCTTCTGAATGCAGCGAGGAGCCTCAACACTGCTTTTAAATACGTGATGTGGTCAGCTACTGCCTTGGCTTAAGTAGGCATTTGGGTTTTCTCTTTGGGGTGAGTCTCATTTTAGAAATTGTTCTGTTGACTTTATATATCAGACTCTGCAAACACGGCCTCAGTCAAAGACAGGCATGCTTGTCTTTATTTGCGAGTAGCCCTTGTGTATAAACCTGGTTCACATCTGTCCCCACCAGGAAGGCGGTCAACCAGCCATGAGTGTTAGACCTACGGTGAGCTGGACCTGAGTGCGGTTCCAGGAGCCGGGGGACTCAGCAGTGAGCTAAGACAAGACAGATGGGTCAAATGGGCAGCGGGACGAGAAACGCAAGGTAAGAGAACAAAAGGACAAAGTCATCGTGGGTTCAGAAAATCTGAAGATTGGATGCAGGATAAGGTAGAGTGCTCAAAAGGGGCCTTCCCTGACCATGGACGCAGAGGTCTGGGCCAGGACCAGGAAAGAATCTGGACTGGGAATGAGCTTGCCCCACGGAGGGGCTCATGGTGGTAGGCAAGGGGGAACCAGGCAGCGAGGGAGGCCAGATCCACAGGGATATGAGGAATATAGTTGCATGCAGGGAAGCAGGGAGCCTGATGGATTAGATACGAGGGACTGAGAGAGGTCCCCAGTGACTCCCACATTTGGGGGTTGAACAACTGGGTGGGCTGTGACACCAGGGAGCAGATCTGAGGACAGAGCCCATGTCCAGAAGAGACTATTGTACATATGAAACCACATCCAAGCACCTACAGTATAATCAACTTATACAAAAATAATTTCTTGCGTCTGTTTAGAAATCTGCAGCTCATGGAGCTGTTTCTCCCTCATTAAACATTCTGTGGCAGAGGGAGTGTAACCCCATTTTACAGAGGAGAAAATCAAGTCACAAAATGAGTGGCCCAGGGTCGTGCTCAGGACACCGTCTCCCGGTCAGAAGCCTGAGGATCTTCCCTGTGCTCCACAGCCCACAGGCTTCCAGCAATGCTCAAGGTAAGGTCCCAAACAGGTGACCCAATGACCTGGCCCAGCACAACCCTGGGAGCCGGCCCTGAGGCCCCGCAGCCGGGCCTCCACCACACAGCCCGCCTCTTTCCCTCTCCTGCCGGCGACCCTGGCGGCGGACCAGGCGCGCGCTGACATTTTTGCGGGCCTTCATCCTGCTCGTTCTGTGGCCTCTCTGGCCAACTCGGAATCCGCTCACACACTCCCTGCAGCTGCCGGGGGGGTTGGCTGCCAGCTCCCAGCCCTCTGGGTATTCTTCCAGCTGCGGTATCATTTCCTCTCGGGCTGAAGGTCAGGGGAAATCCCGATGGTGTGAAAATCACAGGCCGGCAGAGGAATGTGGCATGTGAGGAGCGAGGGGGAGCCTGAAGCCAGAGCTCCGGGAAAAGCTCCGTCTCTGCTGCGTAACTGCGGCTAAGACCTTGGGCGTTTGTATTTTTCATCTGTCAAATGGGCTGTTTGTTTTGAAGACCAAATGAGGTAATGGGTTTGTTTAGGCACTAACTCATTCAACAAATATTTATCCAACACCTGCTACAGGCCAGATGCTGTTTCTGCTGCTCAGGATACAACACAGAACAAACTCTACCCTGACCTCATGGAAATTATATTCTGATGGAAGGGAGGGGAGAAAACAATAAGCAAATAGGCGACTAAATATTTAAGTCAGTTGCTGAGAGGCGCTACAAAGAAAATAAATGAGGGTGAGGGGGAAAAGGGGGAAGTCTAGGGTTAAGGGGTTGCTGTTTCGTGGGAGACGGAAAAGCAGAAACCTGGAGAGTGTGAAGGAGAGAGTCTACCGAAGACTGGGGAAGAACATTTCAAACTGGGAAAAACAAGGGGTGCAAAGGCCCTGGGGTGGGAGTGCGGGCTTGGTGGTAGGGAGGAGGTATGACTGGAATGGAGCAGATGAGAGAGACAGTAGTAGGTAGTGTGGCCAGAGGGCAGTGGAGAGTCTGGAGGGTTGGCTTGTGTGGTGCCATTTCCAGGATTTGGCTTTTATTCCGAGGGATCCAGGCGGGAGCCAGAGAACACGAGAGGGCTCTGGAACGGCACCAGTTTGAATGTGACCAGGGTTACTAGCAGTGGACAGGAGAGGACTCAGAGGCTGGCTTTCGGAAGGAAACTCCACACAGCAGCAGCCCCGCAGAGAAGGTCGGTCAGTTTAGATGTGCTTGGCCCCTGAGAAAGGGGTGGAGGGAGGCGAAGGAACGAAAGCTGAAGGACCCCCGGGCACAGCCTGGGTTTAGGGTTAGCTGTAGGCTGTGGCAGAGGAGGGCCGGGGTGGAGGACTTCTGACCCACTCGGCCCCCTGGTGCTCAGAGCTATAAAAGGAGCTCGAGCTCTGATGTTGAGGCAAGAACGGGCCCCTTAGTAGCTAGAGGGGGGAAAGGATCAGTGTTTACCAAGTCCAGTGATGGAGCCGAACACGCACTAAGAATAGGGCTAAATGCCCTCGTTGTATTGTGTTTAATGATTGTCGCCTCACAAAGACACAATGACAAAACAGCCATAACCATCCGCATTTTCCAGGGAGGACACAAGGCTCCAAAAGGTGAATCGACTTGCCTGTCTCGAGGGAACAGAGATGGTTAGCAAGGGAGATGGATGAAGGCGGGGGTGGGGGGTGTCTTATCCGACTCTCCAAATCTTTACTCCTTCCACTCAGCTTCGGGACCAGAAAGAACAAGTTCAGTGCCAGGGTCGCTCTCCCTGATGAAACCCTTCCTGAGGCTCCCCACTGCCCTTGGGATGAGTTCTAATTCCCTGAGGCCTCTCCTGCCTGGTGCCCTGGGGCTTCCTGCTACTTCCCTGCTGTCCTATTCAGCCACCCATTCTCACCTATAGCACCTTCATTTCTATTTTCCTCAGCCACACCCACCTCTCCGCTGGCCGGATCCTAGTGGTGCTTTAAATTTCCGCAGGGACACCACTTCCTCTAAGACACTGTCCCACAGTTCCTCCCAGGTTAGCAGCACTCTGTGTGCTCGTGCAGGGCTCGGGCTGATTCACGTCCCAAACCGCAAGGTGTGGACCTCTCCTGTCCATTCAGAGGATCCTTCAGTTTGGTTTCTAGTTTTTAGCATCTTGATGAAAGGGCCCTTGTCTTGTCCAACAATGAACACTGCGCCCGGCAGATAGCAGACACTCAGTAAAATACGGGATGGACGGATGAATGGACTGATGGACGGATGGACGAGTCAGGTAGACAGTTCTTAAAAAGATAACTCAATCTTTTCTAACTCAGCCTAACAGATGGAACAAATGGTTTTCATCAGCTTTTATGGAGAAAGGGAAGCAGATATTCTTGGGACAATGGTTCTCAACCTTCACTGCAATTTGGGATCACCTGGGAAGCTTTTTAGACAAACCAGCCCGGAGACCGGGACCCACCCATTCAGAGGTTCTTATTGAATCAGTCTGGGCCTGGGCTGGGCCTCAGGATTTTCAAAAGCTCCTGAGGGGAGTCTAAGGTACAGCCAAGCTTGTGATTCTCGACTCAGAGAACCTGTAAGAGGAAGCCTTATCTTAAATTTTCTTACAACTAAACTCTTCCTTCCCAAGCTCCCCAGGAATGAAGATGTGGAGCTGGAAACACATCAAACACTAAACAACAACAACAACAACAACAAAACTCCTTTCTCACATCTGTATCAATGAAAAATGTTGCTCTCTTCCAGTAAAAGCTAGCAAGTGAGTAAGGCAGGTGTGACAGTGGCTGGAACAGCAGCCCCAGGCACCATGGAACAGGAAGAAAAATATAGCCTGCCCGAGACAAAGATTGGGGCAAAGGGCGGAGGGAGCATATTTCAGGGTGTGGGGCTATATTTTTCCTTGGGTGTAACTGCAAGACAAAAAATATTTGAAAAAAAAAATACATATATACGCCCGTATTTGATCTTTGGTTAATTACTCTTCGGGGTGAGAGGATATGCAGAGACCTTGTAGATTTCATTAGTCACAGGGGCTTATTCAAACGTCTCCTTTGCATAAGAAACCCAGGCTTACAGCTGGTCTCTGGGAAAGAATGCCCTCCAGGCCTTGAAAAGAGAGCTACAGGGCTGTTCACGCTCTCACTGAAACACAGCAGAGGTCAACGGCCCGTGATGCATGGGGCCAGGCTGAAATGTTTCTATCCAGCATTTGCAATTCAATCCCACAGTTTCCTTTATAGAACAATTCACTAAATTCAGAGTTGTTCTTTTTTCTAATTCACCATATAATTCACCTCCCAAGTTCAATTAAGAAGCAATCTGTTAGCAACTTTGGGAGCAAGCTGCTTTTCTTTGGGAAAGCCCAATTTTCTTCCGCTCCCAACAAAAAGTAGCTTAATTATATGCATCATACGAGACATTGATGTATACACAACACTCCTCCACCATAATTAATGAAATATTAACTATATACATCCAAAGACATCTAGGCAAAAAGAGATGGGCTCTTCCAAAGCCCAGGAGGACAGAGCCTTGTCCCAAATATCAATACTGATCATTTGAATATATGTTCATGCATAATGACTATGAATTAATATTCATTAATATGGTTTTATAGACAAAACTTGATATCAGTTATTCCTTCTATCCCTCATTCATAGAATCTAACATTACGTAGTCCTTGCTTTTCTTAAACACAAGAATAACTATGATTTTAAAAATTTTTTTATTTTTTATTAACATATAATGTATTATTAGCCCAGGGGTACAGGTCTGTGAATCGCCAGGTTTACACACTTCACAGCACTCACCATAGCACACACCTTCCCCAATGTCCATAACCCAAACCACCTTCTCCCTACCCACCTCCCCCCAGCAAACCTCAGTTTGTTTTGTGAGATTAAGAATCTCTTATGGTTTGTCTCCCTCCCTATCCCATCTTGTTTCATTTTTTTCCTTCCCTAAACCCCAAACCCCCCACGTTGCCTCTCAAATTCTTCATATCAGGTAGATCATATGATAATTGTCTTTCTCTGATTGACTTATTTCGCTCAGCATAATATCCTCTAGTTCCATCCAGGTCGTTGCAAATGGCAAGATTTCATTTCTTTTGATGGCTGCATAGTATTCCATTGTATATATATACCACCTCTTCTTTATCCATTCATCTGTTGATGGACATCTAGATTCTTTCCATAGTTTGGCTATTGTGGACATTGCTGCTATAAACATTCGGGTGCATGTGCCCCTTCGGATCACTACATTTGTATTTTTAGGGTAAATACCCAGTAGTGCAATTGCTGGCTCATAGAGTAGCTCTATTTTCAACTTTCTGAGGAACCTCTATGCTGAATAACTACCATTTTTAAAGTGTTGATTATTTTCAGGTACTATACAGACATAAATCAATTTAATCCTCAAGCCAACCCTTTGAGGTAGGTATCATTCCCATTTAACATGCAGGGTAACTGAGGCTTAGGGTAGTTAAGATATCATTGGACACACACAGCCATTGGGTAGAAAGGTTGAGATTCTCTCCAGACAGTCTGGTGTCAAATGCTTTAATATACATCACACACTGAAGTAACCCTGCCAGGCAACCTATACTCTCCATTTACTGACTTTTATTTCGTTTAAAAAAAAAAAAATTTATTTGAGAGAGAATGTGAGCTAAAGAACACAAACAGGGGTAGCAGCAGAGGGAAAGGGAGAAGCAGATTCCCCACTTAGAAGGGAGCCTGACATGGGGTTTGATCTCAGGACCCCAGGATCACGACAGGAGCCAAGGCAGATGCTTAACTGACTGAGCCACCTGGGCATCCCCTCCATTTACTCACTTTTAATACACCTGTATTTACAGCTATGACGCACCAGAGGTGGGTAAATCTATCATGAAACTGCTTTGCTTTACTCTAATAATAATAATTTTAAAATCTCTAGCACAAGATCCTAAAAATCGCTTTATTACTAGTCTCTTCAATAAATCCTGGTTGAGGGTCTGCTTTGGGCCGCACGGGGCTGGGCTCCTAAAGACAGGACAACCAGGGCATGCCTTTATGGGGCCTTCATGGTTCTCGTGCAAAGCATAAAAATCAACAATAAACAATGACATCATTCCACAGAGGGATGAAGCACTTTGAAGAAATCAGAACAGTTTTATGAAAGAGCAATGGGGGATGAGAGCCCAGGGATGGCATTTGAGCTGAGACCCAGACTCTCCTCCATCTGGGGAGAGCACTCCAGCGAAAAAACAAAACCAAAACACAACCAAAGCAGAAACTAGCAAACAAAAATCCAGCAAGTAAAACTGAGTCTTGCTGGCTGGAGCCAGGGCTGAGAGCAGGCAGCATGGCAGGAGGGCCTGAGGAATGCATGGCCAGCTCCTGTAAGCCTTTCTGATCCTCACAACCATGCCTTTAACGGTCTTAATTTGCCATGCCCTTTGGTCAGATGTAATATGCACAGCAATCCCATGAGTAAGTAACATTATTCCTCTTTTACAGAAGAGAAAACAGAGGGTCAGCAGTAAGTTGTTGGAGGTCACCCAGCGGCTAAGTGATGGGATCTGCATTACTGGTCTGGCCCATCTGACTCCAGAACCCGTGTTCCTCTGCCCTCTAGCCCACACCTGTGTGAATGTGGTCTGAGTGAACATCTCAGGCCAGGCTGACAGATGACATAGCTGCCTGCCTCCGTCAGTATAAGAAACACCTGCTCGGCGGAGGTTTTCATTATTCATTAGATTAAAAAAGGGGGGTGCCAAGACCCCTTAACAGGTTGATTTGGGAATGAACTAGTCAACCAACCACTATGGTAATCAATGTGCAATCCTCAGCAATTTGGTGCCAAGTAAATTTTATATCTATGCCAGATTTCAAATGCTACAGAAGGGAAAGGGAAAATGAGTTAAAAGATCATTGCCAGCTTTCGTTAATGAAATGATTTAATATCAGCAAGTGTATAATAAAAAGGGAATTCTTATACACTGCTGGTGGGGCAGGAATATAAATTGGTAACATTTATGAGGTAATTTAGCAAGATGTATCAAAACAGGCAATAAAATGACTTTGACCCAAGAATATGACTTCTGGATATGGGCACAAAGGAACTGATTGACAATAAAGACAAAGACTGTTTTATCTCCACATTTTTACAATAAAAACTGTGCTAACTACACCCCCAATTGGGGGAGGGTAGTAAAATGAATTACTATGTAATGGAACACTATGTAACCTCAAAAACTGTTTTAGAAGAGAGTTTACCAAGTGGGAAAAATGTTCATATTGTAAATCAAAAAACGGGTAAGGAAATAATGCCCAGGGTGATTCCAGTAGAACTGGGTATGATCCCATCTCTCCTGGAAAAGCATCACAAAAAAAATGGCGGAGAAAAGACGGGGATGGAAATACCCACAAGGCTCATCGTGATGATCTCTGGTCGGTGACGTTTGGGTGAATTTTCTTTTCCTACATACCTTTTGAAACTTCCAAATTGTGATTACTTTTATAATCAGGAAACAAAGGGATCCCCACCCAAAAAGAGCTAGATTATAGCACACACTTGGTTATGACATGTGCTCTGACTTTGTCATGCACATTTGCACACACACGTGCGTATACACATGTATGCGCGCGCGCGCGCACACACACACACACACACAGAGGCGGCTGCCAGGAAAACCTTTCTCTGCTGGGAACAGGGAACATAGTTGCAAGAAACAGAGCTGTGTTTCTGCAGATGAAAATGTTGTGGGTCTGTGGTATTTTCTGCTTTTCTGTTCTGACCATGGAAGGAAAAAGTCATGAGTCCGCACCTTAGCAAGATGGAAGGCAAGGAAAGCTCATGGCTGAGGAGTGAGAGGGCCAGTCAGAACCTTCTTCCCTCAGGTAGTGCTAGGTACTCGATTCCCAGATCCGGCCCTCCCTTCTCCAGCCAGTCACCTGGCTCCCACCCGTGTTCGAGCACTGGCTGATGAGGCCTCAGGACTTGCTTGGCTCCAGGGGCCAGCTCATGGACGGCTTCTTCATCACGCAAATTAGAGCTGCTCTCTTTCCAGAGCCTCTATCCAGACAGCCACTCGGCTTGGCATTGGACCCTCCTCCTACCCTGAATGCTGGCTCCTGCGTTTTTCCTGGTCCCTGATTTTTGTTAGAATGAGGCCAGACCTTTAGCCTAGGTGTGATCTCGAAGTGCTCGCTGCTGCTCACCTGGCTTCAAGCCTCCAGTGTTCTCCTGAGCCTGGGCTCTGGGGACTCTCACACACGTGGCCCAAGGCCTTTCACACCCAGCCTGGCCTTGGCTTCTCCGAAGGCTGTTTCCATCATTTATTGCTGCATAGCAAACTATCCCTCTCAACAGAGTGGCTTAAAATCATCATTTTATGCTTGCTTCTGAGTCTGTGGGCCAGGAATTGGGGACAGAGAACCAGTGGCGTTGGCTTGTCTGCTCCATAGCGTCTGGGGCCTTAGCGGGGAGAATTCAGAGGGCTGGGGGAGGACTGTACATGGCTCGTGTGCAGCTGCATGTCTGGGGACTCGGCTCTCTTCCATGTGGCCTCTATTTCCAGTCCTCTTGGGCTTCCTAACAGCATGGCTCTCCTGGCAGGATGCTTCCAAGAGGCAGCATTCCAAAACGATACGTCCCAGTGTGCCACTGCTTTGTACAAGCCCCTGCTTCCATCACGCTCTCTAGGGTTCTACTGGCCAAGCAGGTCCCACATCGGAGCCCAGGGTCTCAGAGGGAGAGGACAGTACCAGGGAACGGCAGTGCCTGGGGAGGTCTGCACGAATGTAACAGCCTACCTCCCGCCTACCTGATCTCTGTTTGCCTGAGGTTCCGGGAAATCGGGGTGGGGGGGGGGTGCAAGATGAGCCTGCAGCGTAAGTGCCAGGGCCAGAGGGCTTCGGATACAGCCTTTACTTCACCACATCCTAGCTGTGTGAACTTGAACAAGTCATTGAACGCTTTGCTCTTTCAGATTCCTCATCCATAAAGTGAGGGTAAGAGGATTCACCTCCTAGGGTTGTTATGAAGATTAAGAGAGCGAATACCCGCAAGGCATAGAACAAGGCTGGCCCCAAACCAGCACTCAGAGTTAGCTACTCCCACGATTACTATGATCACCATTGACTCTAAGTCATCCTCAGTCACACAGCCAGAAAGAGGCAAAACTCAGATGCAATCCCAGGCTCCAGTGAGGCTTTTATAACATGGGGTGATTTGGAGGCTTCTCCCATGCATAGATTTCTAGAAGCTTCTGAAGGCGTGCTTCTAAAGCAGGGAGTGGTCAGGTATGTCAGTGGTGGGGCACTAGAGAGACACGGGGGTAAAAATTCAGATGATCAACAAGGTGCTTGTGTGTTAACTGCCTGCCTCCATGACACCCTCTAAAACACCAGCTCCATCTTCCATGATGCATCCCAGGCCTGTGACGGGCCTGGCAAACAGGGAGGGAGGGAGGCAAGGGAGACCAGAGGACATGGAGTTGGGACTCCAAAGAAGAAGTGAAGACATCCTCAAGCGGGCAGACCATAGCAATGGAGAGGAGGGTGCTTAAGTGAGCTCGTTAGGTGATGGCACTCCAAACACTGCTATGTTTGGGGCACAGATGGCTAAGAGAAGCAGGTAGAGGAAAGCCCAAGTCTGGTCTGAGATGTGATCAAGGCACTCCCTTCCACAGTCATCATGCCAAAATAGGCCATTGGAGAGGAACGTTTCAGATGACCCAACAGAATAGTCAACGCAAGAGACCTGGGGTAAGTTTAACAGGAAATGTGTCTCACTGCACTGGGAGAATTACACACTTTATTGCAATCTGTAAAGATAATAGTAAGTGAGGAAGAATAATTCTATGTTCCTGGATGGAGTGAGTAAATGATATAAATGAGTCAGTTTCTCCAAAGGAAGTTAAGAATTTAATGCAAACATGATGCAAATTCTAAGAAGATTTTCTTGGGGTCCTCTTAGATTTTTGTAGAAATGTGATTCCTAGACTCACCTAGAAGAATAAACAAGTGAGATTATCTAAGACTTTAAAAAAAAAACAAAAACAAAAACAAAAAACCCAGAGCAAGGGCGATGAGGAATAACGCAGCCCATCAAATATTAAACACACGAAGAAACTAACATGACAAGACACATAAGTGAATGGAACACAAAACACACACTACATGATAAAGGAAAATATCGCCAAACCACCAGGAAAGAAGATGCGGTAGACGGTGTTGAGCTTATTATTTAGAAATTAGGGGGAAGGGTATCGAACCTAACCTCAGAGAAAACCCAAATGGATAGAAAGAGTGAAGTGTAAACAAACCAACCATAGGAAAACATTAGAAAAAATATTATTTCCCAAAGTTATAGAAGGAAAATTTTTATATGTTCATTAGCATAAGAAAAAGAAAAATTTGGTTTGACACATTCAACTTTAAAAACTTTCAAACATTTGTGTATCAGAAAGATAAATGCCTTAAATTGGAAACAAATCACCCAGACAGGGGAAGATGTCTAGACTGACGGTGACAGTGGGTACAATCCTTATTATACAAATAGTCCAAGCAACTCAATGAGAAAAACACTGTATCCAGTAGACATTGGATAAAGGAAGTTGGTGAACACGCCACAGAAGAAAAATCTAACCGGTAGGTAATTATACAGACGTTTACCCCCGAGAAATGAAAATAAAAGCAAAATGAGATATCATTTTCCCAACAATTTAAGTGGCAAAGTAATGAGGTTAATGGTAACAATTATGCTGAGTCTGGGGGAAATGGAATTTTCCCTTTGTGAAGAGTTGTTCGTGCAGCCACTTCGGTGACCATCACAGGACTAGGTACTAGGAACACACAGACACATGCTAGTTCACAGAGCTCACTGCCCCGCCTGGCAGGAAAGGAAGCGATCAGGGCATGCGGGGGCTTCCCAGAGAAGGGGTGGAAGAGTTCGAGGGAAAGGAGGATGGTAAGGGGCAAAGACATTGCTGGCCATGGGGCCAGCCTATGGGGGGACACTTCAGCCCAAGTCCCACCAGAGTGTGCTCCCAATGCATCATCCCAACTTCTCTCCCTCACCTGCCATGTCCCACCAGCCCGCCAGCCACCCCGCACCACTCCATTCTCCCTGCCAAGCTCCCCCTGAATGACAGCATTCAACCTCTGCCTTCCCCCTGTAGCGCACAATCCTTCCAGCTACAGCCCTCGTCAAAATACCCAGGCCCAGCTCTGCCTCCTCCAGGAAGTATCCCCTCCTCCATGCTTTATGACCTCTCCTTTTCGTGACACATGCTTAACAAATACGTCCATCCGAGTTGAACGGGACGGGACTGGCGAATGTTGGCATGCGTTATCCCAACCAATATTCACTGCACCTGCAGGGGGTGAGGATTTGCTATTGTCCCCATTACAGGTGAGGAAACCAAGTTCCCCGAAGTAAAGTACTTGATCTGGGGTCAGCAGCCGGCATGCAGCAGAGCTGGGAGGTCTAACCCCCAGCTCTTGGTCTTTGCCTCTGGGCTCTGTCCCTTACTGTGTGACAGGAGCAGCGAATGAAGGGGAAACCCCAGAGGCTGAAGAAAGGGTTACCTAGACACGAGGGGTAGGAGTCTCACTGCGCAGTAAGAAGTTCAGAAGAGGCACATGTGTGTCCTCATAGAACAATCTTAGAAGGGTTTTATCACATGGCTTTTGCACAGATGATCAAATGACCGGTAAAGGTTTATAGATGTCTTAAAGAGCAAGCCCCACAGATTGGATCGCAGAAGGAGTAGCAGGGAACTCAAGAAAACAGAGGAAGACCAACCCAAGCCCTCTCCAGGGAACTGGAGAAGAAAAGCAGAAAGGATCACAGAGCACTGTGGCCTGTCTTTGACCTTTCTGGGGAGAAGTCAGCTCGGTTCAAGGAGAGTTGCAGGGCAATGGCTTCACCGTTAGGACATGATACAGCTAAACAGAAGTTAAGGTGACTAGGGTTTTTCTAGGTGAAGGCATTTGTCGGTGAAGTGTAATGGCCCCTTTGCTTCAGAGCAGTTAATATCTATTAATGGTTCCATCTCAATGACTCACTAGGGCACAAAGACCCTGTTCTGATGCCAGGGCATTTGCTGGGCCATAAAACATGCCCTCCAAGGCCCTGAGTGTGCCCTGTCTGCCCTTTCCTGTGTTTCTTCCTCAGTGCCATGCAGAGCCCCAGACAAGGCACGCTGTATTGCAAGGAGGTGCCAGAGACTGAAAGTTCAAGAAAAGAGTCTCCAAAAGAAGGATCTTCTTTCACATTGCCAGGCAACAGCTGAAGCTCTGGGACACTCCTTCCTTGGCGGAGAAGAGAGAAGCGGCATGGTCAATGCCATGAGAGCTGATTTGGGGCCCAAGGATGGTGTCCTTTACCCACTGGCCAGTATGCAAACTCAGATGTCAGAGCTGGGGGGCCAGGCAAGCAACACATCAGAGTGCAAAAGCCTAGCCTGGAGAGATGAAGAGGGCTAGTGGGGTCTGTGGCAAGCCACAGAGCGCGTGCTCCTCCGCAGGTCAACCCATCCTTATGCAACTCCATTGATTGTTGCCACGTGGAAATTCTGGATCAGCGTGGCCAGATCTCCCAACTTTTCAAGAGAAGCCAGAGTTAGTTCCGGATTTTTATGAGAAATCTGATTTTTTTCAAATGTTGGCAGCAAGTTTAAAAATGTGAGCACTACAAAACAAACAAAACACATCTGCAGACCAGATTTGGCTGATAGGCTGAAGGCTTAGGACCTCTGGGCAGCTGAGGGAATGGGAAAGCCATGCCTCTAGGGGGTGCCAACGTCAGAAGAGACAGGAGCTCCTTCCTCGGGCAATGGCAGCCCAGGTCTAGGAGTGCAGGAGGGCAGCAGAAAACCTGGGAAGCAGAAAGCAAGAAGTAGCGGAAGCGAATTAGAGGCTCAGTGCCAAGGCCAGCTGGGGCTTTTCACTCACTGTTTGCGGGCAAACAAGCTCATTAAAGGACACCGAAGAGAAATAAGATGACCAGAACATAGGAGGAGAATTCCCTGGCAGCTCCGCCACCATCATCACCTCCTCTCCCTGGACCTCCTTGGAAACCACAGAAATAATGACCTGCAGACCTCGCTATAAACTGCCCCCAGAGAAATGGGATTTTGCACCGGCCATCCTGCACATCAGCCACAGGTTAGCACAATGCCGAGGAAACAGGAGTCTCATCACAAACACACTGGCAGGACCGCCAGCTGCCCCTGAGGCTGCATCTCCAGCTCTCTGGGCCCACCCACTTGTCACTAGTGCTTGGTGGCTTTGCCGTGGGAGACCGTCACGGCTCTCTTGACCTCTCTCCTGCCCATTGTTGTGTGTTGCTGTTTTCTAAGAAAGGATGTAGGGAGGCAACAGCCAGGTTTCTGCCCATGCCTAGGGGAGCCCACTGGAGCATCTCAGGTTCGATACAATTTGAGCAGAACATTCTGAAGTTCCAGGAGTCATCAGCTGAAGGAGGAGTCAAAGGTCCTGTGGTTCTCTAAGCAGCGGTGCATGCAGCAGAGAGCACACATTAAGTCTACATACATTTCCAGATTATCATTGGCAAAAGAACCAAGAGATGCCTTTGTGGCCCTTAGGAAGCTTAGAATGCAACCCTTCATTCTATAGATAAGCAAAGTAAAGTCCCATGAAGCAAAGTGACATGGCTAAGGTCTGTCACAGCAGCTAACTTTGAAGGGCTGTGGCCTTTTGTCCAAAACAACTGAGTTCATTATCACACCCAAGAAGAAGACACTTGAGTAAAAAGTACATTTGCGACAGAGGTCATTTTCCCACTGTGACAAAATCTAGAAGGGCCAATTACAAAAGCAAAGGTGCGTAGCTTTAAGAAAACAAAATACTAACTTAAAAATATTTGGGGGGTGATTTTTTGTTGGATACAAGCATCCTTTATTTTATCCAAAAGGATTCACCACCAGGTTCTCTTAAGTCAGTATGGGGAATATTTTTTATGTCTAGGTCACTGATACTAGAACGAGCGATTGGAAGGCAGCATAAATAAGCAAGGATGAGTTATTTCATTTTGTTCTGCTCTAGAGATCTACTATTTAAGATCCACTTTAAAAAAAAGATTTTATTTTATTTATTTATTTGACAGAGAGAGAGATCACAAGTAGGCAGAAAGTCAGGCAGAGAGAGAGAGACAGAGAGAGGAGGAAGCAGGCTCCCTGCTGAGCAGAGAGCCCAATGTGGGGCTCAATCCCAGGACCCTGAGATCATGACTCAAGCTAAAGGTGAGTGACCCACTGAGTCACCCAGGTGCCCCAAGATCTACTACTTAAGTTAAAAACAGGCAACATAGAATTCCATCCAATAAATACAAACAAAGACATACCCAGTTAAAGGGCAGTAAGAAACAGAATCAGATTATGAAGAACCAAAGAATGATGTCTGGGGAGGTAAGGCACAGCCTTTCTGATAGCCAAACTGAGGGACAATGACTGGGTCCTCCTCTGCTACTGGCAATCCCCCGCTCCCGTGAGGGTGTGCTCCCAGAGCCCATGTATTAAGATGGCTGATGGGAACTCATAAAGTATTTCCTCATGGAAATAATATCAATGGCAAAGTGGGTGTGAGGTCACCAAGATCAAGTTAACCCAAAAGGGGCTGCCTCCACAGCTCCACTCCTGAGGGTTTCACTCATCACCTCCTCAAAGGGAAGGCTGCTCCATCATTCATTGTTCTCTGGAGTGACGGACACAGACTCACCTGTTTCCATCATAGCTTTGGTGCCTCCACCTACCTCCCTGGGGCTCTGTCAGCTCTCTGGTCAACTCACGTTATACTCTCTCCTTGGGAGACTCCTTCTACTCTTAGGACTTCCACAGTCCCTTGCCTAGGGAGGCACTGAAGGCATCCAGCAGAGGACACTTGAGTTGAGGATCATGATGGAAACTCAGGCATGGCGGCCACAATGGGTCAGGTACAAGAAGAGGCAAACGCAAAAATAAGGCACTCTGTGGTCCCTGAGAAGAGGTGCCAGCTCTGCTCCTTTCTCTCCAATTCCTACTCCAGTTCCCAAGAGGCTGGCTCTTCTCTATTTCAGTCTATAGGTGGCCCTGAGAATATATTCTTTTTTTTTTTTTTTTAAGATTATTCATTTATTTATTTGACACAGAGAGAGAGAGATCACAAGTAGGTAGAGAGGCAGGCAGAGAGAGAGTGGGAAGCAGGTTCCTGGCTGAGCAGAGAGCCCAACTCGGGGCTCAATCCCAGGACCCTGAGATCATGACCTGAGCCACCCAGATGCCCCCCTGAGAATATATTCTTAAGTAAATTCTTCACTTGAGCTATCTTTTTTTTTTAAAGATTTTATTTATTTATTTGACAGAGAGAAATCACAAGTAGATGGAGAGGCAGGCAGAGAGAGAGAGGGAAGCAGGCTCCCTGCTGAGCAGAGAGCCCGACGCGGGGCTCGATCCCAGGACCCTGGGACCCGAAGGCAGCGGCTTAACCCACTGAGCCACCCAGGCGCCCCTTCACTTGAGCTATCTTGAGGGGGATTCTGTAAAGTGAAACGGAGAGAACTTTGCCTACAATACCAGGTGTTAAATCTTATTTGTCCTGGCTTCTCAAGCAGATCTCCCAATTTTGACTCAGGCTCCTGCATTCAAGGCTCATGAGGGGCCCCGGATTGTGGCTCCCTGAATGAGGGCCCGAGGGTGGTCACTGCTCCTCCCTCACCCAGCCCCATACCCCACTGTGGCTCCAAGTGGACGGCCCGCCCAGTGTCCCCAAATTCTGAGAAATGCAGTCATAACAAAAATCAGCCGAAAGGTGAATTTACTTTTCCCAACACTTCAAGTTCACAGCGAACTCTGGCTTCAATCCAAGTTATAAGTCAGCCTCTGAATGAGGCCCCAGGGAATGAGATGATAGAATCCTTATGTTGCATTCTTTTTTTCTTCCCAAAGAACAGATGTGCATTTTATCAGATGCCTTTTCATCATCTCAAATCATCTTACTAAATTGAAGACTTTATGGGCAGAATAACTGCCAGGCCTTGCCCAACTCCTGCCCCACTGCCCTCCCCTTCTCGGCTGTTAACTCTAGTCTGTGGGGTCAGTCCCGCCCTACACTGTGGCCAGCCCTGTCCTAGGTCAGGGGTGGGGGTGGGGGTAGATGTGGAGAGTTTAGGCTCAACATGGGAGGGTCTCGGCAGCACTTTACCTTTGACCCGGTTTGGATCTGTGTGCTCCTGCCTAATTTCTGACCCTTGTCTTCATTTTATTCTCTCGGGCCAAGTCTCCAGCTTATCATCCTCCCTAATATTTATGCCCCAGAAGGATTGGGGGGTCCTTGCCTTGTCCTCCCAAGCTCACAGCACAAAATGAGAACTTCCTACGAGTTCGACTAAAGGTCCTTCTGATGCTATTTGCCTGGGTCTCCACTCTTGCCCTCCTGGTGGCCCTGCTTTGCCCCCTGGCAGGCCCTGTGCCCCAGGCTGGATCCCCAACACCAACTCCTGCCTGGATGACAGCTGTCACCTGGGGCCTTCCCTCTGCCTACTGGACCACACCTCCTCTGGGAGATCGGTGGCTGCCCCACACCAGCAGGGGCTTTGGATCTCAGTTCCCCCCACTCTAGGCTGCCCCATTCCTCCCATACCCTAAAACATGGCCATAATCACATCCATCATTAACGCACCATCTCTTGAATGCCAGAAGAGAAAGTGGGCATCCTTGGTACTGAGCACAGAAGGGGTCCCCCATTAGCATCTGCTACCTGAAGGAGGGAGGGACGGAACGTTGGTGTCAGAGGGTCAGGAGAGCTGTGAGGCAGACACACGCCAGAGTAGGAGTTCAGCAAGTAAAGATCAAGTTCTACCCCAGGAGGCAAGGAGAATTCTCAGAGGAGGGCAGGGATGATGGGAGCGGTCAGCTGGGGGCGGGGAGGGGCTGCAGGTCTCCGGGGGAGAAGGGATAAAAGGAGCCCTGGAGGAGTGAGCAGGAATGCTGGCACTCCCTCTTGGGCATGGAAAAGACTTAAGAACCACATTCTCCCTCTGCGAATTTATGTGAGGGGCACCACAAAGATAAGCTTTCAGCCACATGGCTAAATGATGCCTTTTTTGGACACTTCCTGCAAGGTGGTCAGGGCTTGCCGAGCCCGAGGACATCACTCCGGGCATCACTCCCTAAGCATCTCTTCCACACGGCTGGTATCCCACATTCAGTGCATCCTGCATTCAAGCAAACAGTCCTAACCCCAGCTGACCTCTGGGGGGAGCAGAGGAGCAGGGAGGCGCAGAGGCCACCAAGCACTCCTGAGACTGGTGGCCCCATCCGCAGACCACAGGTGTTTTGTCTGGCACCTTTCTCGAGCAGAGCCTGACGGCAGAACGAAAGAAGACGAGACAAGACCTAAGATGAGTCACGGCTGGGATAGGCTGGGGGATGTGGCAAGGCACACAGTGACCATGACCGGAGACCACTGAGGGCACGCTGAGGTGCAGCCCCGATGGTATACAGAACTCTTCCACGTCTTTCCCCCTCAGCTCTCAAGGGTGCTGATGGGGAGACCCAGTCTCCCCAGTTCAAGGGGACAGCATCAGTGGTGAGGTCAGCAGCTGTTTCCAGAAGCAGTGGAGTGTAGAGGCTAAAAGGAGGGCCTTTGACCTGAAAGTTAAGTCCTAATCTGGGTTTGGCCAATAATCCCTTGTATTAGAGTTAGTTACACACCTCTCTGAACGCTAGCCTTCGTGTCTATGCCAAGAATGCCCACCGCCTAGAACCATTGTGTGAAGGTTAAATGAGATCACATGTTTAGAGTCCGTAAGACATTCGCAGCATATAGCAAATGCTCGCTAGTATCATTCTCTTTGTCCTCACTACTAGCATCCAATCCATTTTCAGGTCTCTCTCTGGCCAACAGTGCAATCCTAGAGTTTGACACAGGAGGACCGGAGAAGGCTAGGGAACTGACAGAGATGTCCCAAGGATGGCCCAGCTCCAGAGACCGCAGGGAGGATGTGCAGAGCACACAGAGCAATGACAGAGAATTCTGGGGCTTGCGGGGGGATGTGAAGTCAGAGACACAGAGGTGGACAAGAGAAAAGAGAAGACAGAAGGGGCAGCCCAGGGGCAGCCCCAGAGGCTATGATTACGGGCCACCTACCAGGGGTCAGGCCCTAGCCTAAGTGCTTTTCCTATCACCTTTCAATCCCACTGCTAGACAGGCACTAATAACCCATTTTACAGATAAGGGACGAGTCACCCTGCGCCCCTCAGCTAATCAATACAGAGCCAGAGAGAAAAACTGAGGCCCACCTGTCTCCAACATCCAAGCCTTTCTACACTGCAGTTCTGCAAGGTCCGGAGGTCCCCATAAGAAGAACATCTCATGTGGCTCTTCAGTGGGCATGGTGAGGTCAGGTGATGGCAACGTGTGCCGTTCCAAGTCATGGGCAGAGTGAGAAAAGGAACTCTAAGAGCTTGAAGAATCCGCCAGGTGGAAGGGTCCTCAGGATTGGGAGAGGAGGCCCAGAGAAGGGAGGCAAGGCATCCCAACCTACGTCTTTCATGCCTGCTACTTCATTCTTTTGAACTCAGGAGCCCAAACCACTGGGCTCAGGCAGACACCCAAATGCTCAAACAGATAGCAGGAATTTAGGAACTGAGGTTTAGAAGCAAATTGGCTTCTTAAATAGAGCTGGACATGGCCCAGTGGCTCAGAACAGACAAGACGGGGCCATCAGTTGCCCTCAGAGCCAATAAGTCATTACAACCATCTCCCCTTTCCAAGTTCTCATGACAAAGCCCAAGAAATCAGAGCCATCATCCGGATGGAGGTAATGGCAAGGCGAGACTTCCTCTCTAGGTTTCCAGACATTTGCGAAGATGGGAACGTGCAACCCTGGCTTCCTGGACTCTTTGGGGAAGATACAAACAAACGAAAGTCCAAAACATCAACCACGTTGCCCTCCACCTTGTGTGTTTAGCAGAAGAGGTGTCTCCAAACTCAGAAACGGGGCTCTCGGGCTCTGCTCCATCCCACTGAAGACGATGCAAGGCGGTCGGAGAGTGTGTGCGTGCCTGCGTGTGTGTCTGTGTGTGTGTCCCGCTAAGTACTTCCTTCACTACACAGCTAATCCGATTAGCTGCTTTAGGAAACTCGGCAATGTTAATTCAAGGGTCCCATTCATAGAACAGCTTGGCCCATGCCTGCTCAGAGCTCCCATTCTTCTATCTGCAAATAAAATGCACACAGAAGGACTTTCTCTCCGTGAAGAATGCGCTCTTGCCTCCTTACTCCGCACACAGCCCAGATGCTGCTGCCACTTCCTCTGGGAGCTCCCATGGTGGGGCCAGGGGCCTGTCAGAAAATGGGGAGAAAATATAGCTCTTTCCACCTCAAGCGCAACATGAAGCCCATTTTCATAGTGCTGTCAACCCAGGTGGCCTTCCAAGCTGGCAGCTGTGCTGAGTAAGTTGCATCATGAGAGCACGCCAGCTACAGGGTTCTGGTGGGGTCACTGGCTTTCCCTTCTTTCTTCACAGAATGGGGACCTGGAGCAGAGGGCACAGTTGGAACAAAAGGCTGAACAGAGGGAAAGTTGAGGCTTGTACAGACACGATGTCATTCTGTTTGGCTGGAGGAAAGGAGAGGGAACAGGGCTGGAGATCCAGGTTGTAGACAGAGCATGGACAACGCAGACCAAGGTCAGACTCAGGAATGTCTCTGCTAAGGGATAGGGATCCACGGAGGGTTTTATGAGACATAGCTGTTGTGTGGGTCTCTGAGGACTGCTCTAACAAAGAACCACAAAGTAGGTGGCTTGAAACAACAGAAAGCCATCCTCTCCCAGTTCTGGGGGCTAGCCGTCTGAAATTAGGGTATTGTCACAGTCCCACTTCCTCTGAAGGCTCCAGGGAAGGAGTACTCCTTGCCTCCTGCTAACCAGGAGTGGCTCGGGCAATCCTGGCCGTCCCCAGGCTCCTAGATGCTTCACTCCAGTCTCCACCGCCCTCTTCACACTCCCTCTTCCTCCTCGCCATGGCTGTGGGCTCCCCTCTTCTTCTAAAGACTCCCATCACTAGATGGAGGGCTCATCTCAAGACCCTTAACTAATTCCATCTGCAAATCCTCTAGCTCCAAACAAGGTCACTTTCTGAGGTTCCAGGTAGACATGAGTCTGAGGCGACATTACTCTACCCACTCCAAGGGGTTGCAAGGTCAGGGCCAGGAAGATCACCTGAAGGCAGGATGGGGAAGGAGGGACCAGAGGCAGGGAGACTGATTCCTCTAAGTGAATGATGAGCGGCTCCCTGGTTGGGGTCCCAGCAGCTTTCTTCTGGGGCCAGTGCAGGCCCCCATGTGGGCTCATAAACCAACCCAGGCACAAAGTCTTTGCTCACCCTTTGGCCCAGAGAGGCTCCAGCCTACCCTCCAAGTGATGGCAAAGGAACAATTACACACACATATGAGGTTCTCTGTTCCTTCTAACTGGCAACATGGTGGACATGTTGGTCTAGTGGAGGACACATGGGAGCTGGGAAAGCTGGTTCTAGTCCTGGTTCTGCCACTCACTGGATTTAGGACATTGGGCACCCCTAGGGAATGAGGTCACCTTGGTCACATCCAGGCCAATGAGATTGTTCCATTCTGAAGTCAAGAAAGCAGCTCCAAACTCACAGGAGGAACCAGGAAAAGAAGGCCTCTGGGGCTACACTGCAGGGTTCTGTGCCCTTTCCACTCGGATCTCCCTCCAGGGATTCAGCCCCACCCCCCCACCCCCCACCCCCCCGCTTGAACCTCCTTCCCTCCCCTAAAACACAAGGGCACTAACCAAAGCTTGAAAAATGAAATAACCTAAATCTAAGAGCACATCCCTCCACACATTTGGAAGCAGGAAGACGGAGTAAAGATGTGGTTCCTTTTTATTTATTTATTTTTAATCAAAGCAAATGTTTAAGGATCAATGCTCAAAGTTGTTCACAGCACCGTTGTTTCTAACAGAAAGAAATTACAGGAAGGAAAGGGAAACCCTCTCCGTGTCCGTCTGTATGGGACTAATTTGATGAATTATGGCAGAGTTGTGCATTAAGTGTGATAGACCACAATGTATCCCATGAAAAGATGTCTACAAGGTGGTGGTAACTGAAAGACGCAGGTTGCACCAGACAGTGTTGAGAAAAATCCCTTCTATGTTTCCAAAATATCTGTATGCACACAGCCTGAGCCCAGTGAGGCTGGAAGGAATCCAGTGAACAGATAATGACACGGATCCCTGGGGCTGGGAGAACGGGAGATTTTTACTTTGTACAATTTTAAGCTATTGGACTTTAAAAAAAAAACGGGGTATTAGTTTCATCAACAAAAACAATAAAAAATATTCCCATTCTGAAAATAAAATAATGATTCTAGATGGAAGCGAAGTACTATTGGCCCACAGAGAAAAGTGATCAGGATAAAAATCACTTTGCCATAAAAGGGTACCAGAAAAAAAAGAAAGAAAGAAGGAAACAACATTCTAAGCTTGGGAAGGAGGAAACACCAGGTAGGTATATGTTACAAAGGCCTCAAACCCAAGCTGCCGACGTTCCTTCCCACACACAGCGAATTTCCCCCACTGTCCACGTTAGTCTAAACCCCTCAGGTCAGTGTGCTCTGCAAATAGTACTACTACTACTAATGAGGAGGTGGCAGAATTGATGTTTATTGAGCACTTATGATTAGCCAGGCACTGTGCTAAACACTTTATACGTGTTCTTTTTGTCCTAGTAACATCACTATTCTCATTTGATAGATGAAGAAACTGAGACCCAGCTCAAGGATCCAAACCCAGACAGTCTGATTTTAAAGCCCGTGACTACAATCAGTGCTTTGCCCACACTTCTGGAAGCAAAGCCTTGATCATTTAGGCCACAGGAGATGGTTCCAGGCTCTGCCGCTCTCTGCCAACTCCTTCCTTCTTTCTCTGCACCTATGTTGGCCAATGCCTTGTAGATACAGGGGCCTGGGACACTTCCAAGGGATCCAAAGACAAATGTGAGATAGACCCTGCCCTCTCTGAGTTCACAGGGAAGAAGGAAAGAGAAGACTCAAGTTCTTAGACCAGAGGCTGAGCATGTTAGCCTTGGAGGAGTGCTGTGAGGGAGGTCAAGGCAAAGCTGTTAAGCTTCCCTTCACTGCAGCATCCTGAGAGAAACTTCTGGGCAGGCAGCTCTCCAGGAGCTGGCCTCCACCTGGCAGCTCCCAGCCTCTCCTTGGGGTCTCCATGGCTCTCTACCACAGCCTACCCCAAAGAGCCACCATCTAGTGGCTCACACCTTTCTGCGGCTCCCTGAGGAAAGATGGGCCCTGTTATTCTCCCCATGTGGCTTCTCCACAGCCTGAAATGTTCTTTTCTCAATTCTTGACTTCAAGAACTCATTCTCTTCCTTCAAGACACAAGGCAAGAGCATCCATTCCCACAGTGCCTTTCCTGGCTCGCCCACCTGGCCTTCGTCCCCACACTCTTCTCTCGGTTCATTACAGCCCTGGCCATGAGGAATCGGTTTATCTCTTCATCTGTCTGTCTCATTCCACTAGAGAGGAGCACCTCAGTGATAATATCTGCCATTGCCTGACAACTGGCTGCGAGCCAGGCACCAGGCTGGCCCATTACCCTGGGACTTGGTCCTTCCAACCCCCTGTGGCATGAGTGATGGTTTCATCCCCATTTTGCAGACAGGAAAACTGACCCTTAGAGATGTTAAAGAGCTTGTCTAGGTCTAAACCCTGTCTGCCTGACATGAATAGTCTCCCTGCTGGCAGGGATCCCGTCTTACTCTTCTTTTTCCAGTACTGCACTTGCCATGACAGGGCCGCCCAACAAGGGTACAAGGCTTCAGTTATGCAAGAGGAATAAGTTGTGGAGATCCGCCATGCCACACTGAGCCTATGGTTTATAATATTATTTGTGCACTTAAAAATGTATAGAGAGTAAATCTCTTGTGTTCTTAGCATAATAAGTTTTTTAAAAGTCTCAAAGGAAAGGAAAGAGGGGCACCTGGGTGGCTCAGTTGGTCAAAGCCTCTGCCTTTGGCTCAGGTCATGATCTCAGGGTCCTGGGTCCCTGCTTCCCCCCGCCCTCTCTCTGCCTGCCTCTCTGTTTGTGATCTCTGTCTGTCAAATAAATAAATACAGGGAGAAGTGGCAGTTGTAGCCTTGGGCACATGTGAGCCCTGGTCACCAAAAAGCCAGTCAGGGTAAGCCCCACCAGCCTTCCGCCTCATAGTGCAGCCCCTTTTGCTCCTGCTAAGAATGGGGGTTCCCCAGAGCTGAGGTGTCTGAGCCCAGCTGGGAGAGAAGGGGGTAAGAACTCAAGAGACCAGTCTCACTAGAATTTCCCCCAGGATGGAGGTAAGGAGGGAGCCGAGTACTCAAAGTCTGAAGCCCATTGGACTTCTGGTTTGTTTGCAAAACAATGCACAGTGCCCCAAGCAAACATCTTTCCCAGAGCCTTGCCTTATTAACATTACCAACTTGGAGCCTGGGTAGTAATTATCTCCAACCCTGAGAAGTGCTGAGAGCCCAGAGTGATCCCACTCCTGACAGCTTGGGCTCAAGCCTGAACCCTCTGAGCTGGAGCCTGAGCCTCCAGATAAAGAAGCAAGTGGAGATTCTCATACAAGGATCAGCAAGTCTGGAGGCTCCAGTTCCACAGCCCACAGTGCAGAAAGAGCGACCCCTCTGGTTTTCCCCAGACAGGTGGGCTTGGGACTGACAGGTCAAATACCAAAGTCTCGGGGTCCACATCCACCCTTGCCAGAGTCCCTGACCCTGCTCCCCAGAGAAAAAAAAAACGGGGGACACAGTACTTACCTGTGCTATGTCCCCCTTCCTCTCCCGACTGCTTGATCCAGTCTCTGGCTTTGTCGATGTGAAATAACTTCAGATCCTCTTCATCTAAGGCAATGTCTCCCCAAAAGACAGCTGGAGAAAAAAATTTAAAAAATTTTTAAAAAATAAATGGGTCCATTTAAGCTGGATATCAGAAAAATATTGATTTATTAATGCCCCAGAGGACATGGGACATTGGGGAGCAAACTCTAGAAATAACAATACATCCAATCATATCTCTCCCTGAACCTAACACATAGAGCTGGTAGAGACAGAAGAACGGCATAGAATAATTCTGTGTATCAGAGCCACAGGGCTGGACTCAAACACCATGAAGATCAAGGCCTACTGTCGGGTATTTTGAAAGGGCACCCTGTCTTACTCCAGCTCTAAGCAGCTCTGGGCAAAACCACCACATAGAGACAGCTGTTTCTTTCTTCTCCAGAGTCCCCAGGATATAAAAGAAAAGCATAATGTGATAAATGATACTATTGTTCACAATATTTGCTGCCCTACCCTGGGGGAAGATTATATTTCTTTGCTCCATTAATGTCGGAATTAGCCACTTCACCTGCTCTGATAAATAAACGGGAGAGAAAGCTTCAAGAGTTAGTGCACGATTCACATACCCTCTCTTCCCTTTCCCAAAAGACAAGCACCATTCCACATAGGGATGACTCTATCAGCCTGGGTTCTAGAATAAATATGATGTGGGGCTGAGATATAGCCGATCGGGTTGCATATGTAGCATGAATGAGGAGAATGAAAACTGCTAGTTTTACAAGTCTCTGAGATTTGGGGCTATTTGTTACTAGAACACAACGTCTTTATCCTGACAAATACAGCAATTGCTATCAGGAGTAGTGTGCTTCTGTAACAAAAATCCACTGTGTTTGGGCAAGGCAGTGGGTGTCAAGGAAACTGTCACTGAAGCCTGGAAGGAGGTGACCTATGTTATGCAGTGATGGGGTGGCCTGGTAAAAATATGGGCAGATTCACTTGGAAGGCAGGTGATAAGCTGAATGAGTTATGGTTTTAAGTGAAGGGATTGAGAGTCAGAATGTTAGTAGCACACCTTAGTGGTTATTAGCTGTGTTTGATAAGGTATTACAAGAAAGAAAGGGGTTTTACAGAGAACTGGGCAGTTTATAGTGGAAATGAAAAGGCACAGAGAGAGTCCAGAAATTCAACACTAAGCAATAAAAGTAGAACTGAGAGGGCATTCAAGTAACAAAGGCTAATTAAAATTTAGCTTAGTGGTGTGGAGAAATGGGAACCCTAATCCATTGCTAGTTGGAAGATAAGATGGTATACTCCCTATGGAAAATCATTTGGCAGTTTCCTAAAAAGTTAAGTGTAATCTTATCATAAGATACCAAAGACTATATATTACATGATTCCATTTATATTAAATGTCTACAAAAGGCTAATTTATAGAGCTAGAAAGATTAGCGATTGCTAGGGTTGGGTGCAGGACTGAGATATGACTATAAATGAGCACAAGGGAGCTTTTCCATGTGGTAAAAATGTTCTGTAATTGAATATGGTGATGGTTACACAGCTATGAATTTACTAAAATCATTGAATTGTACACTTACAACGGTGAATTATACAGTATGTAAATTGTCCAAGAAATCTGTGTAAGAAAAAATAAACCATTCAACTTTATGGCAAAGACCAGTCAAGATGGTTCCCAGTACATTCTTTCAGTGGGATAAGAATGGGGAGGGATAGGAGACCAAAAGCATGGTTCCCTCACAGAGGCCTAGCAAATGTCAGGTGCCAGCAACTAAATCCAGAGAGACAGGCATATCTAGAAAACAACCATGTTGTGACCACCCCACGTGCAGCTGAATCAAACAGGAAGATGACTAACATTTCAGAAAAGTATTGTGCCAGAAGAACCACTAGCACAGCCTGCAGGAGACTGCAACTGTTTGAGCCTTAAATGACCCCAAATGATCCTTGGGCCCCCAAGCTGAAAAAGATTGCCTCAGATACAGCCAATGAGAATAAGGGAAAAGAAAAGACAGACTCTCCCCTGAATGGAGCCATGGAGGGTCATGGAGGAAAGATGACTGGAGAACTACTCATAGGAGGTGGAATCAGAGCCCTCCCCCAGAGAGTACACATGGGGAAGACACCTCATTGTCTGCCACTGTGTCCTGTTCCTGCTCAAGAGCCAGGAAAGAGCAGGGCACTAAGGTATAAGTTTTGAAAACAACAATAGTTCAGGGAACAACAAAGAATGCTGTGATCGATTAGTGATGTCTGCCACGAGCAAGTGTGGGAGTGGCAACCCTCAGGGGGGTATGTTTGCCATCAGATGCTTTTATCTTTAGGAGGAAAATCTGGGTAATACTGCAGCAGAAAAGAAACCAGAAGTCTGGTATATAAGTGGCTGCTCTTCCTAGAAATCTAAAGTTATAAACCAAAAAGTGTTCCCAAATAAAATAAGACACTGTCACAACACATAAGAAAAAGTGATGGATCAACAATTAGGACTCACAACTGTGCACTAGTACTTTCTGCAATGGTGGTAGAGCTCTTTACTATGTTAGCCAATAACTACATGTGGTTACTGAGCACTTGTGGCTGATGCACCCGCGGAACTGAATTTTACATTTTCTTTTCTTTTCTTTTCTTTTTTTTTTTTAAAGATTATTTATTTATTTATTTGACAGAGAGAAATCACAAGTAGATGGAGAAGCAGGCAGAGAGAGAGAGAGGGAAGCAGGCTCTCTGCTGAGCAGGGAGCCCGATGCGGGACTCGATCCCAGGACTCTGAGATCATGACCTGAGCCGAAGGCAGCGGCTTAACCCACTGAGCCACCCAGGCGCCCACATTTTATTTTCTTGTAATTAAAATTTAAATTACTATGTGTGGCTAATGGCTATATTCTGAATACAATATAAATAATGTAAAATAAAAATGTATATCATATGAAATAAATAATATGATATAAAATAAATAATATTTAAAATAGCAGCAAAAAGCAACACATATCTAGCAATAACCTCGATACAAAAAGTGCGATACTATGTCAAGAATGTAAAATCCTACTAAAAGCTATAAAAAGTCACTTGACATGAAAAGAAAAACATACTATGTTGCTGAAATGCTCATTCTTTTCAAAGTAATGTGTAGGTTTACTAGACTTCAATCAAAATCCCAAGAATGCTTTTATTATTGACAAAATGATATTAAAGTTCATCTGCATAATTAAGTGATAACAGTGAAGAAAGAGTACTAAAGAAAGACTGGCTTCATTGGACTAATTAATGTTATATGTTATAATATATATGATATAAAAATACATGTTATAAATCTGTTATAAAGCTACAACAACCCTGAAACATGGAATAGTCTGGAACCAATCCCTAGGTTATATAAGAAAAGTCATATATGAGAAGCAGGCTCATAAATTTGTAGAAAGATGGGGACTAACCAATGAATTGTGTTGAGACAAAGAGGTTAACTGCTTGAGGAACTACCAGGTTGGCTTTGAACTTACACTACACCAAAATAAATTCCAAATAAGTAAAAAAAAAAAAAAACAAAAAAAAAAAAACACACACACAAAAAACTAAAATTTAAAAATTAAATCAACAAATTGGCCAAACAACATTTAGAAATAAATGAGCTAAGCCTATGCATTCGAAACACACAGCTACTGAATTCTGACCAAAAGGCAAAAACACGGCCCCTGGCAATCTCCTAAGAGAAGCTCGGGGAAAGATTCCTATCACTGGGGTAAACTTTCTCTTTCCCCCACCAACCCTGGCTACTAAAACGTAATCCATAGACAAGCAGCAGCATCACTGTCTCTGAGCTCCTTAGAAATACAAGATCACGGGACCCACACCAGACCGGCTGCATCAGAAGTCGTATGTTAACAAGAGTCCCAGGGAGAGCGCAGGCACACTCAAGTCTGAGAGGCAAGAACCCAAGGCACTAGAGATTTTGCTTCAATCCATCATGCCCTGGGGGACATAGGCCCCACTGAACCTCTTTTACTGCTTGTCAAGGCTGTAACGGCGAGGTCAAGTAGGGTAATTCTTCACAGAAATATAGAACCTGAGGACAGGCCAGAGGAAACATCTAAAATGCACATCAGTGAAAAAGCCATGGGCTTCCTTCTTGGTCCACCCCACTGAACTCCAACCTGCAATTTAGGGAGTTGTCACAAGGTGGTGGTGTTTTGTTAGGAAGCTCTGGCTAGGAACCATGTGGGGAATAGATTATGAAATACAATAGGAAAAATGCTTTTTGGAATCCAAAAATAGAAATCTTTAAAGTAGTTGGATATAGCTTTAAAGCTATTATGTGAGAAATTTGCAAAGATAAAAGGGAGACTAATTTTAAAGAAATACCTTCTAATTATAGCTAATTAGTGATGTGCTAAGAATTAAGGATTGGCTAGGGGAGGGGAGAGCCCTGGTTTGTAGCGTTTGCTGATTTCCCTGTGTAACTCCCACCATGGCTGATTTCAAGGTGGCAGAATGTGGTGCTGGGAAAAGGAGCATACTATGGGCCCTCACAAGCTTGTGGATAAGAACCAGCTCCAGCACAGTAGTATAATAATTATGAGGAGTATCTATAATGTTATGTTCCCCCATATGATCCTGGGTGTATGCCTGACCCTCAAGGCTTCACACAATGACCACAAGTCAGCCTTGCAGGAAAAGGCTCCCATCCCGGGATTCTCACAGCATCTTGCCCTGCCTGTCTTTTCCCATCTACAACAGAAACAGCACTCTTGTCTCAGGTACCAGGACAAATGAATTCTATACATCAACCTCAAATGAAGGACCAGAGAGGAGAGAAGACTTTGTCAAGGTCATACCATCGGGAAGTCTTCCCAGATGTTTTAAGTTAACCAAGGCCTCCTAGATTCCCAAGCCAGATTTCTCCCTGACCAAGCCACTCTTCCCGAGGTTTCACATTCTAAATAAGAAATGTGGCATTAAATATCTTTCCTTACTGCAGAACTTCTCAGAGCCTTTACAACCCTAACAAATATCATGAGTCTCCAAGAGAAAGAAAATTCAGCCTTTCCCAACGTGGTTTGCCCTGGAATATATATTCACTGAATCGTGACCTAAGGAAAACGTTTTGGAGACTGTTCTGGAGACGGCTCAGCAATCCTCCAGGAATTATAGACTGTGAGGCCTAGAAGGGGCTCTACTGGTCCTCAGGTCCAACCTACCCACTGAATGGCCTCACACACTTCCAGTGACACAGAGTTCATGTCCTTCCAACGCATCCCCCTTTATCTTGGGACAGCTCTCTCCTTTTCTCCCAAATCTGGTGCTTCAGTTCTTCACCAGGAGCAAGGCACTGAAGATAAAGGGATTGATCATTCTTGAGCACCAGCCAGATACCAAGCTCTTACACTCCTTTAACCCTGCTGACAGCCAACTCCATGCAATACACATCATCACACTCATTCTTCAGATGAGAAAAGCCGGCTCAGGTGATTAGGCAATTTGTTCTGGGCCACCTCTCAAGTCCACTCTCAACTGCTGTCCATCTTCGCCTTGAAATGATCCATGATGCTCTGTGAGGGAGGAAAGACTACAGAGGGACTAATTTAGCCTCGGGGTAGAATCAGGAAAGGCCTCAGAGAGGGGATGACACTTGAGTAGGAGGATGACTTATGAGCAGAAGTTTGTCAAGTGGACAACAGGAACAAAGGACATGCTGGCCAAAGAAGCAGCATGAGCAAAGGCCCTGTGGTGAGAAGCAGCAAAGCAGTGTCAGGACAGGAGCAGAAGGGATCCGATGATGGCAGCCTGCTTGATGTGGGGGACCTATTCATGGGACTGCCAATGACAGCAAGAGCAAGGCAGGATGTGAGGTCATGGGAAGTAAGGGGCTGGGCAGGGGGAAAAAAGGCCCAGACCCCAGGAACAGAATCTAGGGCTGTTAGAGCACCCACAGTGGAGCTGGTCAAAAGCAGCCCCTCACTTTGGTACAGCCCTTTACAGTTCCCTGTGAGTCTCTTCTCCTCTCTACCACTCACTCCAGATCCTCCCCACTACTCACCCCTCCCCACCACTTACCCCAGACCCTAACTCAGAACCTGCTATGTGCTGAGCCTTCAGAACACGCTCATAAGTGACAACTGAAGGCATGCACACTCCCTGTTAAAGTCACAGGGGAAGGCAGAACCAGAATCGTGAGCCTCATTTTATGGGGGAAAGTAAGGCTTAGGGGAGTTAACAACTAGGCCACATTAACAACCTGTGAGAAGTGGGTGGGCCTTGAAATCAGACCTTTTGGCTCTAAACTTGGAGTTCAGTCCACCACCTCACACAGGACCCCGTCTCTCAAACTGGGGGCTGATCCCGTGGTGGAGATGATCTAGGTGGGAACTGATACCATGGTCAGCAGCAAGAGACCTGTTTCCAGAGGAGCTGCTGGCCTGACAAAGGCTTCACAGCCCAGCAAGGCATTTTGAGGGAACACAAGTGTTGGAGGGGTTAGCCAGGGTACTCCTACACACCCCTTCCCACCCGAGATTCTGAAAGTCTGGTGGGGGGTGGGGTGGGAATCCTCCGGGTGTTATGTGGTTCTTGGTTTGGGTCTTACAGAGCTGGAAGCCCGTGAGTCAGGCAGAAGCCCAGCCAGTCAGGGGAGGAGAGGACACCTTTGACTCTGCCATCACCCTTTCTCACCAGCCATACCCTCCCTGGGATCTGTTTCCTGGCACCCTGAGAGTGGGAAGCCCAGGGGGGCTGACCCAGCTTGGGGATGTCCCTGACCTTCCCAGTCCACGATGGCTGCAGGGCTCACTCCATCCTGGGGCTCACTCCCAAACCAACAGAGACCAGGATCTTTTGTCCTATGGGAGTGACCTCCCACAGGTGCTTACCTCCCCCTCCCCTCCCATTTACCAACCAGGCCCTTTCCTCACCTTCATATACAACTTGGGCCTGAGCTAAGAGGTGATCTATTTTTCATTCAGCTTCCCTCATAGGGACCTCATCACCCCTGTTCCACTGCAGTGCTGCATCTCAGGACACGCCAGCCCAGATTAAAGCAGTGTGGAGGTCCAGGCATCCCTATATTCAGAAAGAGGGGGTCTGGATGCTCTGTGTCAAATAAATTTTCCCTTTGATGGCATTTTCTTCACCCAAACAAGGAGAGAGCTGAACCAGCTCGGCGCTTCCCAAATCACAATTCACGAACCACTTGGGGTCGAAGTGTCTACGGAGAATGTTGATAGAATGACCCCCAGGCCTATGAAATCAGAATCTCTGGGGACAGGACCAGACCCCCTGGTCTCATGACCCCCCCAACCCCCCATCACACAGGTGACTCATGCTCCCTGAAGTTTGGAGAACTACTTCCACAGCCTTTGAGGTCCCTCCAGCGCTAATGTTTGATTTCCCTACAGTTTCTGTATCCACCCCCCAGGGCCTGTCCTTTGTCATCCCGATGACAAACCACACAGGGAAGGATTGCGCTAATGCTCCGTTTAAGAGTCGCCTAGAGAGAAGCTGAGATTACCAGAGGAACTAAATAGGGCGCATTCTGACATGGGAATTCCTCTCGGCAAACAGGCTGAGGCAGGTAGGGTGCGAGGGCCCAAGGCCGGGACAGTGACAGGGAAATCCTACCCAGAGACACATTTAGTTCACTTCAAGTTTCCAGCAGAGGGATTTAACAGGTTTAAAGCAGTTTTCTGTGAATCTTTGTCAAGGGAGTGTATGTACAAACAAACAGGGAGGGTTTTTTTTTTTTTGGTTTTGGGTTTTCTTTTTTTTTTTTTTTAAGTAAAAAGTTAATCGGCTTAAAGTGTGCAACTAAATAAGCAAAGCTTACATTAAAGTGACCCACAGAGAAAGGACCCCATGGAAAGAAAGTTCTAGGAAATACAATATGGCCTCTATGTTCTTTTGTAGTTTCACGCTATAAATATTCATGGGGTGGTGTTAATGGGGTCCACAGCTCTATGCAACCACAATAGTTTTTTTGTTTATTCTCAGGACCATGAACTTTGAAACCATGAACCTAAATTTCAGGACTCTGCATTCAGGCGCATTTGCAGAGCACGAGGGGAGAGGTTCGGGCTCTCGGAGGACAGAAGAGAGGAAACCGGGCGAGATGTGAATCACGCCTCCTGGATCTTTTAGTAGAGATTAAAGAGTAGGGTCTGTTTAGTATGGGAGGCCTTCTGTCTCCGGGTGTCCAGCTGCTCCAGCTTCGGGAAATGGCCCTCACGAGGCACAGATAGCTTCGTTACTCAAGCATATGGCAGAGAGGACTGGGGAGTTGGAAATGTTTTAATTGGATCAGATTCATTGCAACTTTCACATGCTTTAAAAAAAACCTCATCTGAATCATGGAACTTCTAAGCTGGAGAGAGTTTAAAAGTCATCTAAGTAGGGGCGCCTGGGTGGCTCAGTGGGTTAAGCCGCTGCCTTCGGCTCAGGTCATGATCTCAGGGTCCTGGGATCGAGTCCCGCATCGGGCTCTCTGCTCAGCAGGGAGCCTGCTTCCTCCTCTCTCTCTCTCTCTCTCTGCCTGCCTCTCTGCCTACTTGTGATCTTTGTCAAATAAATAAATAAAATCTTTAAAAAAAAAAAAAAAGTCATCTAAGTAATGTCCTCCATGTGAGGAAACAGATCCGGGAAGGTCAGACGACGTGCTCAAAATATCACATCCAGAAGCCGTGTCTCCTGACTCTCCACCAGTGCTCTTTCCACTTACACCAGGGATGGCAAACACGAGACAAACATGTGCTCCTCTCCCTGCAGGGCAGATCTCCCTCATCGTGGCCCTCCCGTCCATCCCCACACAGTGCTGCAGAGGGCCCAGCACGAATTGATAGAGCTGGGACCTATTTGCCATCTACACCCTATGCTAGGCTGGCAACGTTCAGAGCCTATTATCTATTGGTTCCAGCTAAGGATTTTCTATTCAGAGTCACTTATAGCCTGAACTCAGCTGTCTGGGCGCACAGAGCAGAAACACAGCCGGCCTTAGACTCCACAGGGCTCTCCGTGATAAAGGTCGGTCAGGACCGAGGAGAGCACCACATAGAGAGGGCTGAGCTCCGAAGCCTAGTTCCACCACAAGAGAACACCCAGCCCTGCCTTCTGCCTTGGTTGGCACCATCCTGTTTCACAGATGAGCCAACAGAGTCCGGCTGGTGCCTGGGCTGGTGGCCACCTAGCTCGAGGCAGATATGGCCTCCTGCCTCTCCATCACACTGTGGCTACCCCAGCACATTGCGAGCCAGGCCACATCTGTGCTTTCCACGCAGGACTCGCTTGGTTTAAGAAACACCTGCTCGCCTATTTCCCAGAAAGAAAGGATTATCCACTAGACTGGCAAGAGCAGGAAGGTTGGCTGTATTTGCAAGGTTATTTAAGTTTTATAGCTCAGAATAGGTTTCATCTCATGCACCAAGCCCCCTCAATTAGGCATATTTCTTGGAGCACTGTGAGGTGACTTGGGCCCACAGAAAAGAGCACCATGGTCAATTAGCTATGTCTGCCTTTGGCATGGGGGAGAAGCGGCATCCTGGGTGCCACACATTGGCCATTTGGAACTGTATGTTTTAAAGATACTGCAAGCGCTTCCATCCATGTATAGGAATATGTGCAGCAAGTCCTGAGCTATGATTACAATTATTTATTTTATACCTCCTCTCCACCCCTCTCCGCCCTGCCCAGGAAGGCCGATCCTATGGACTGAATCCTCGACGGCCCCCTGCTCTCTGGCTTCTGCGGGCATTCAAACAGCAGGAGACCCCAGCAGACAAGACAGAAGAGGAGGGAGAGACACAAGCATGTCTTCCCTTCTCCCTCCCCCCGTTTCATGCCGTGTCTCCCATAGCAGGTGTCCCTTCAGCCACAGGGGTGGCTTGCTGGCCTCTGGGTGCTTCCAGCTCTTCTTTGTTCCTTAACTCTGCCTCTGTAAGTAGTCTCTTCCTGAATCTCTTCCACTGAAACCTCTGGGGTAAACTGTTTCCCGCTGAGACCCTGGCTCGCCTTGTTCTAAGAAAAATCCTTCCATTATTTCCATAGCTAAACAGGAGGATGGCATTCAGACTGGTAAGGGGATTGACTACTTTGGCCTAAGAGCACACTTTCATGGCTTCACTCCAGTGGAATATGACTGACTGAGATCTCATACTCGCTGTGTTCCCAGCCGGAGCTCACAGGCCTCCACTCAGTGTTGGAGAGAGGGTACAGTTTAGCTCCTAAGAGCCAGAAGCTTCTTGGGCTATAATTTTGCATCTTATGTGGCTGATCCCAGGACCAGGCATTATCTCATAAGCCCTAAAATCTCCACTGTGGAATGATCCTTCATAGGGCCACAAGTTACCAGGGCAATTATGCTAGACTCATTCTGAAGACAAAGGCGCACTGGAGATCCTACGTAATGCAGTGAGTGGGAAGATACGCAGGCCCAGAGTAAAGGAGACCTGGCATCCACCCCCAGGCCATAGCTGCCCACCTCCAGGCCATAGTGGTCCATGTGACCTTGGACAAGTTACTGTCCCCCTGTCTCCAGGCCCTCAGGATTCTCACAGGAAATGTGAAAAACTTAGAATAAGTAATGTCAGCGGTTCCTTCTAGCTCTAACAGTCTACAGGATTTTACTCTAAAATCTTACCTTGTGTATCCGTTTAATATTCAGTAATAGTAATGAGCTTATCATCACTGTGATTAAATTTTCTTCATAAAGGTCCAGCAAGTTTAGTCTACTATGGCAGGGATCGCTTGTGGCCCACCAAAACTTCTTCTCCTTTCTTCCATAATAACAGAATCTCTCCTTTTCAGTTCCAGGCCTTCTGGAAGGAACATCTGCCTGACTCCCACATACCTATCTGTGGCCACATGACCATGAGATAGTAGAAGGTGGCATGGCGAACGCCATCTCCTGTGAACGTTCTTTTCATACTTTCTTGGTCTCTCTTTCTTTTCCATGTCTGCCATGTCTAGGCTATGTTTGTGATGGCTTGAGCTCTGGCTTCCATCTTGGGCCATGAGCACACGGGCCTCAAGCTTGGGAGAACGGAGGGGTGAGCTGTAAGGAGACTGTATCCTGGAGGATTTCCTGGAGCAGAAGCTTACTGGCTGGCCTTGCATTTCAGAACCTCCAGACTCTGATGTGAGAAAGAAACATCTAGCTTATGTAAGCCATGTTCCAGCTACCAATATATTGTTTCTCAGCTCTAAATGGACCCTTTTTGGTCATGCTTTATGATGCTGGAGCTGCACCCTCAAACTATTACTCCTCTGCCAGCTGGCATGACATCAGGCTTTATCCGTAGAGGGAACCAGAGGAATAGTGCCCAAGGAAGGGGTTTATCTTCCTGGTTCCAGTGGTCTCATCTTTCTGGTTCCTCCAGAGTGGCTGCCAGCAATGTTCAGGAGAACCACGGTGTCCTTCCTTCAGAGTTTGGCCCACACTCCCATGGGCAACTCCCCACTCATCAGTCGTTATCTGTAGCACCTCAGTGAGCTTCGACAACTTCTGGTGAGCCATCGTCACACCCTCTCCTATGAAGGTAGAAGTTTCTTCTGGGTGGGGAAGGCGGCCTCTCCCAGGTTTACTCCTTCCCTAGGGATTGCTCCCCATGTCTGTTGGTTCTATTTCCCTTCGAGTTCTCCAGTAGCCACTTCCCTTTCGCTAGTTTATAATTCTTTATATTAAATTTTTGAATAAATTCCTCAAATTACCGGTGTGATTTCAGTCTCCCAACTGGACCCCGACAGACATAGCCAATTAATATGAGTCCACTACTAGCAAACCCAAAATCTTAACTGATACAGCAGCGCAAATCACCATGAAAGAAATAAATGATATGGTACAGAAAAAACCTTCAACTTTTTAAAAATATTGTCTCCAAAAATTGCTCATGACAAATATGACAGATAAAAGGTTGAAGTTCCTAAAATGTAACAGTTTCTACAGAATGTTAAAAAATGACCATCCAATTAAAAAAATGAGGAGGAACAGAACGGTGGAGAAAGCTCATAAATAAGAAGTAAACTAGAGGAAATAAACAGCATAAACAGGAAATGCACATAGCAAAAGAAATATAAATGGTCAAAATAAGTTGTTAGAAGTTCAAAATCTTTTGTAAAGAACATATAATTACAATATAAAAGCAAATTGAAGAACTCACAAATTATTCTTCTCTTATCCAACCAGCAAAGATTTTTAAAACTAGACTACAGAATGCTAATCTTCATGGAAGTTGAAAGGAATGAAAAAAATGTGCAGGGCAATTTGAAAAGAAGAATCAGAAGCCCTAAAAGATTTCACACGTCTGCCTCAGCAATTCTACATGTAGGGATCTTTTCCAAAGAAATCCTGTTAAATGACAGAAAAATCTAGCAACAATGACTCCAGCATCATTGTGTATAAGAGCAAAAGAGAAGATTGGGGGACATCTCTATGCCCAACAATAGGGGATTGATTAAACAAACCATGGAGCATCTATACAATAATGTACAGAGCAACATAAATCAATGTCATAGAGGGGCACCTGGGTGGCTCAGTGGGTTAAGTCTCTGCCTTTGGCTCAGGTCATGATCCTAGAGTCCTGGGATCGAGCCCTGCATAGGGCTCTCTGCTCAGCAGGAAGCCTGCTTCCCCCTCTCTCTCTGACTGCCTCTTTGCCTACTTGTGATTTCTTTCTCTCTGTCAAATACATAAATAAAATCTTAAAAAAAAAATCAACGTCACAGAAGTACATTTATTACACAAGCCGCTTTACGATCACGGAAAGAGGGTCATGCTACTAAGTGAAAATGAAACACCAGCTGGCTCAGAGCAGTATGTACAGCATTTAAAGAAAAAACATAAACATGCATAAGACCTGTTTGGAAGAATATACAACCAACTGTTCAAAATTACTTCTAGACTGTGGAATTACTGGAAATTTTTAGTCTTGCTTGCCCTTTCTATTTTCTAAATGTTCTCTGGTGGATGTGTATTAGCTGTGTAATTAAGAAAACTATTTTATGTTAAAAAGTAATCTCCCTTGGGGCGCCTGGTGGCTCAGTGGGTTAAAACCTCTGCCTTTGGCTCAGGTCATGATCCCAGGGTTCTGGGATCGAGCCCCGGATCAGGCTCTCTGCTCAGCAGGGAGCCTGCTTCCTCCTCTCTCTCTGCCTGCTTCTCTACCTACTTGTGATCTCTGTCTGTCAAATAAATAAATAAAATCTTAAAAAAAAAAAAAGTAATCTCCCTTTCCTGCCCACCTCCAAGACAACCCAATGCTTACTGAACTCATTCATGCTTCAGCTCTGATCTTGAGATGCAGCTCAGCTTGGGACCTCCGTCACACACAGACCCACAATCTCCCTCCCATCTTCTCTTCCTTTCCATCCCTGAGGACGTAGCCCAAGTGTGCTCATGTTCCCAGGCCTAGACCTCCTGGTGGTCCTCCTATTTCCTGCTTCTACAGATCCTAAACCTTATATGTCTTCATTATAATAGTCCTCTGCTCAAGAAATATCAATAGCTCCCCATTTCTTAAGGGACATGTTTCAAACATCTTAGCTTGACATCCACTGTTCCAAGCTTCTTTCAGTCTTGTTTCTGCTACTCTGCAAAGGAAACCAGAAACGATCCCCCAGTTCTAGACGCATCAAATGCACTCCTGCTACTTCACCTTGACTCAGTTCCATTAACGTGCACCCCAGCTTCTTCAAATCCCATCCATCCTTCTAGGCTAAGATCGGGGCTTACCAGGAAGGCTTCCTTGATTTTCTCATGGTGATGGCTACCTTTTCCAAACTCCTCTGGTATCTCATTTGCTCAGGTTTTCATTTGGCAAATACCACCTGAGCTCCCACCTTGTGCCAGGCACTGTGCTGATGACTGGGAAACCAAAGGTTCTAATTCCTATGCCTTCTGTGCCTTGGAGCTCATTGTCACACACGGAGACAGACATTGAGGAAATAAATAATCACACCACTGGCTATATCCAGCAACGGACAGCGAAAGTGCCATGCAGGCGAACAAAGGTGATGAGAGATTAGATGGAGGAGTCCTGATGGAAATCAGGGCCCAGGAAGGCCTTGGAGCGTAGGGGTGGGGGGAAGCGATATGTAAGCGGAGGATCCTAAGCAGATCTGATTTTATAAACACGATCAAACTTGCATTCCAAGAGGCACGCTCTGCCTACAAAGCAGAAAAGTGATGGCAGGAAGCAAGAGGGGCAGCAGGGTGATGGGATCAGGCACTGCCGCAATCAGCCCAGCGGAGGGGCCACCTTAGACCAAACGGTGGCAGTGGAGACGGAGGGAAGGGGACTGGCAGGGCTTGGGTCAGACTGCACGAGAGGGGAAGGAAGAGACAGATATACGGATGGTCCCAGGGTCTTTCTGGTTGCAGCACCTGGATGGACTCTGGTACCACGTGTTACCTCCCACCACAGAGCCCAGCCCTCAGATGCCGAGCTGACTCTGCCTGAGCCCGGGGTGAGAGGATGGCAAACCAGGGCCCGTTCAGGAAGGAGGAGAACTGACCCAGGAACATGAAAAAGAGTTGGGTGGAAGGTAGCCTGCTCCTGTGGGAAAGGCAGGAGCTCCTGGCTCAGGCAGGACTCACATGGACTCAAAGCCAGTAACCCAGGTGGGAGGAAGGGGAGGAGGCTTGGGGCAAATTGCAGGATGAACCTGGAGATAATTGACCCAGCTGGCGGAACGGGCAAAGACTGGGGCTAAACGTCAACACTCAAGTGCTCGTGCGGGCGAGCTTGAGAATATTTATTGGTAATTGACAGAAGTGGTTAGAGGGTGGCGTGATCGTAGATAGGTCTGTAACCAATCAGCAGGAAAGCTCGGTTCCTGTTGCTATGTTTGCATCCAGGCAGAACTGTATTATGAGCAGGCTAAGAGGATACCATGAGAAACCTGCTTATATGCATTGGGTTTATCTGTCATCCCCCCTCTGCTTCATGGATGAGAGCAAGAGAGCTATGGAGCAAGAAATTGTCACTTGCCTCGTGCTATGGGTCCCAAGAGAACTCTCCGTAGCCCTGAAAGGGAGAGATAAGCATACACAGGCCGCAGAGAGATTGTCACTTGGAGAGAAAATCTTAAATGGGGAACAATAGCAGGAGTAATAGTAACCATAGCAAAGAGAAGAGCTAACAGTTAATAACTGCTTGCGAAACACTTGTGTTCACTGCCTCATTTCATCCTCCAACACACCTATTTGATGGGTTTTCACATCATTCCCATTTTCCACATGAGGAAACGGGTCCAGAGAGGTAAGGAAACTTCGTCAAAAACACCCACATAGTGAGGACAGAGGCAGGTTTCATGTCACGGGCTGCCTGAGGCCAAAAGCAGTCTCTTAAACATGACTTTTCACTGATCTGCTCTGTCTCCCAGATGGCCACTCACCCACAGCCTCCTTGGGAAAGATCAGCCATCTAAGTCCTCTCCCTCCGGGGTGGAGAGAGAGACTGGACCCACCATCCACGACCAACTGGATACCAGGCACTGCTCTGGGCCTTCAGGGAAAGGGATGGAGGAACAGAGAGGGGACAGATGCCATTCAACACTTTGTATCATTCTCCCCGATGCTTTGGGACTAAGAGTACTTTGAAGGCCAGAACTGTCTCATCCTTGTTGGAGTCCTAGCCAAGGATAGAGAGAAAGATAGGGAGGAGGCGATGGGCTATGGTGCTCTGGGAGCAAGTTCACCAACGTGACCTTCAGTCTGGGCAGCACAGAGGTGCTTGTTGACCATGTGGAGGGATCCAGGAGAAGGGAAGTGGCTCCAGGTCTGGAGAGGCCCTATGCTTAGGGAAGACAACAGAGGCTGGAAGTCCTTGCCTCACCGTGTAAGAGTTCAGCGTCCCATGCATGCCCTGGCCTCGCCTCTCCCCTGTGTGACACCTGGACCACATCTCCCAGGACCACAGATCGTAAGAGGCCAGACCAACTCCCGTGAGTGTTCAGATCATCTCCTGGCTATCGGAGACCAGTGGACAGAGGAGACGGAAAACAACTTTAAAAAGCATCAGGTATGGCCCAAAGCTTTAAGGCAGTGCTGTAACTACTGTGAAGGTTAATATCGTAGCTCTCCTTCTGAAAATCATGGTGAGGGGTAAGAAGGTAAACGTTTGGGCATCAGTGAAGTTACATCCTAGGTGTCCATGGCAGAAGGACTGTGCCACCATCAAAGGTGATGCGGGATCAAATCCTACTCGCACCTCAGCAATTTGCAACTTGGAGGAATGAATGCTTTTTATTTATTTATTTATTTATTTATTTATTAAAGTTTCTATCTCATTATTTTTGAGAGAGAGAGAGAGCATGAGCCAGGGGGTGGGGGGAGATGGGGAGGAGCAGAGCTGAGGGGAAGCAGACTCCCTGCTGAGCAAGGAGTCCATGGGGCTTGATCCCAGGACCCTGTGACCATGACCCAAGCCAAAGGCAGCCGGTTACCAACTGAGCCACCTGGGTTCCCTGAGGAATGAATGCTCTTAGAAAGAGGAGTGGCTGGGGGGAGGGGGGAGCCGTTGGCTGAATGGAGGTTCTGGCCCAACACCAGTCACACATCTCCAGATAGTCAGGGGCTGGCTTCCCAGTGGGGCTTACACACCTGTCTGGCTTGCAGGGCACGGAACCACCCCTCCACCCCTGCCTCAGCATAATACCAAGGAAGCCAGCGACATTCATGGCAGATCTGTTTTCACATCAAGGTGTTTAGATACAGAGGATGATTAGCATCCGTGTCGTCAGGAAACACCAAACTCTGGAAAAACCATCGGGCTTCTGTTGTTCAGTTACTTGGTTTCCTGCCACTTGGAAACCTTGTTGAATTTCTGTGGGTTGATAGTAATAAAAACAATAATATTTACTGAATATTTACCACGTTCCAGGCACTATTCTAAGGCTTTATCTGTATTAATTCGTGTAATCTTCATAACAACTCTACATGGTAGATATTAGTATCCACATTTTATAGTCGAGGAAACAGATTCAGAGGGCTGAAGCAAGTTGTTTGGGGTCCCACAGCCACAAAGTTGTAGAGCCAGGATCTGAAGTCAGGCGCTCTGTCTCTCCAGCCTGCACACTTAGCCCCCAGGTCTCTCACGGCATGGAAGGCGGTGCTGTTCTGGGACTCAACCTAATCCACACACTTTTTGTGCATGACGGGTTCTTCCAGGGCCACAGGATTATTGCAAGATTTATTGAGGGATTCCATTTGCTCCCAAGTTTGGGTGCAGACCCAGCAGGCTGGGGAGGAGCCTGCCCAGGCTGGTTCGTGGCTGGAGAGTGGCCAGAGAAGCAGTGAGAAGCAGAAGGTCCCGAACTGACCACGGGAGATGCTGCTGAATGGGACAACCTGTTGGCCTGCCCACACCCTGCTTCTATCAATCAGCAGCATCTTCTTGCTGAGGAGGCAGTGCCCAGCCCTGAGCTTGGTGGGTGCCCAGGGCTGCTGTGGATGCCTCTGTGGTTCAGCTCCTGGCCTCCTCTCTGTCCCACTGGACAGAGGATTAAAGGATTTGCTGCCAACATACATGTCACTCCCAAAGGAGGGTGTGGGACACTGGTCACTGTTGGACTGGCAAAGAGAAGGAAGAGAACAAGGGGCTCCACTGATGTCTGAGTCAGGGTTCCACGTTAGACGATACCATGGAGGACTTTGTGTGCGAAACCTGAGCTCCGTCTACAAAGACAACACCGGAAGTCACAGGACCATCAACGTCAGGCAGAAGGTCTGGACACGAAGCTCAGTTTCCCCATGAGCAAAATGGGAACTGCCACAGCTGCCTGTTTACTCCTGGGCTGGGTAAAGACGTATGGGGTGGCGTTCCTGCTATCACTCAGCTCTGGGATCATGCTCATCCCAAAGGGGCCAACGTGTTGTTCCCCTTCCAGGCCTCTCCTCTCCCAGACGCTGCCCGCCCCCATGTGAGTCTTGACCGCTGCTGGGACCGCGGGGCTCTGTTGGGCCTCTGCAGACCACACTGGCTCTGCTTGCTTGAGTTGCTGTGTCTCGGTATGACACTTACTCAGGGGCTGAGACCCTGCATCTCCTCCCCCAACCCAGCCCTGGCCCATCCACCTTCACCTATTTTTTTTGGTGTTTAGTGAGCTCTAACTCACACACCATAACATTCACCCTTCAAGTACCTGGGAGACACTGTTTGCCAATAATTTTCAGGCCTGAATTTAAGAATCTCTAACATGAACTCAATTATTCCTCTATTACAAGAATTCGAGTTCCTCTACAGTGTGTCAACAAGGAGCACTTGCTCGGTGCTCTAACGATGAACACGAACACGTTGGTCACTGAGCACATGCCCGAGGCCGAAGCTGTGCAAAGCACTTGACAAACACGGAATCATTTAACCCTTTCAGCAACCCCTGAACGGGGAATGTTAGCCATTCTTTCCAAGTGAGGAAATAGAGGCTCAGAGAGGCTAAGTAACTCACTCCAGGTCACAAAGCCCTGCACAAGGGCGGCAGATTTTGAATCGAGGTCCATCAGGTGTCAAAGCCTGTGCTCTTAACCACCTCAGGCCCTGCCCAAGTGCACTTCAGGGGTGACAGATTAGAAAGAGAGATGAGCCAGATGCCGCTCCTGCCTGGAGAAGTGGGAAAATAAACGTCCATTTCCATTCACCCCTGAAATATTTTGACTCCATCAGATCAGCACCTGCCTATCAGTAAGGACACCAGAACAAGCAGGAATGAAAATAAAGTTGTAAATACCGGCTGCCCTCCCCTGAGCCAGATGTGACTGAACAAGGCTCCAGATGATTCCAGGTAACCCCCTGACAGGTAACCCCCTATCCTGACCACTGCCCCAATCACCACCACCTGCAAACCTTGCCAGCAGAGGCTCAGACACTGCAGAGGAGAGACAAAAAAAAAAAAAATGGTCGTCGTTCTATACCACTGAGTGTGGGTGGTTTTTCACACAGCCATCCAAAGACCAGGGAGCAAACAGTGAAGGACAGCAGCCTTTGGAGAAATGCACCAGCTCCCTATTGTACGGGCAAGAAATTCTACGAGACTTTCTGGAAGCTTTGCAGAGGTTCTGGTGGGTGCAAAACTCCACCGACAAAAGCAGCTACTTCAGTTCACTTCCTTCGTTGGACTTCCTCCTTCCCTGTTCTACTCTTCCCGCTTCTTGGGATCACCTCTCAAACCATCGACACGCAAGTCTTTGTCTGAGGAATCCGGCTACAACTCGCCACAGGTAAGTGGTTTATTCCCATCTCCATTCTGCAGATGAGAAGACTGAGGCATGGAGAGGTGAAGTGACTTGCTCAAGGCCTCACAGGGAGTAAAAGGGATAAGGACCCAGGCCTTCTGGTCCTGAACCCAGCTAAAAAATTGTGGGTGAGAGCAAACAGGCAGGAGAAGCTCTTAAAAGCTTTGCAAAGACTGCTTTCAGAGAAGCCTTGGCTGCACTTACAGTATCAGATGAAAAACAAAATGGCAGAGCTGCAGACTGCCAGGCAGAGACCGTGCCCAGAAAGACCAGTGTACCTCAGCAGTCCCAGGCCAGGAGGGCTTGCACACACTCACTCCCACTCCACCAGCATCCGATTTGAAAAGCATCTCTTCTTACAGCATGAAGTAGATTGCTTATTAGTAAATTTGTTCTAGTTTAAAACTTGCTTCAAAGGTCCACTTGAAGGTGTTCTTTCAAGTTTCTAGAAAACCTGTTTGTAAAGAACCTACATATATAGCAGGCACTGTTTTAAGCACTCTAATCTATCAGGAATCATCCTCATTTATAAACAAGGACACTAAAGCACAGAGAACTGAAGTGTCTCACCCAAGGCCACACAGAATGTAAACAGCAGAGGAAATGAGAAAAATCGCAAACAGTAAAATCCTAAAAATAAATAAATAAATAAATAAAAATTTTTTAATGGTAAAAGTGGTGAAATAGTAAATAGTAAAACTGTAAATGGTGGAACTCTTACCAGTCTGGTCAGCCTCTGAGAGGCTGAGCTGGAAGCAAAGGTCATAGAACCACAGAACACTAAGTAGGAAGGAGCCAGGCCCATATATTCAAATGCCCGCAGGGTGTTAAGTGAGCACAGGACAAGAAAGCTGATGGACATGGACCAAGAGAACCAGCTTCCTCAGCCTGTCAGTTTGCAACCCTAACAAGTCTAACCACTTATCCTGCAGATGAGCAACGGAGACCCAGAGAGGAGGCAATCTGTCCGAGGTTAACACAGCTCCACGAGGCCAGGATCAGATTCAAGCCTCTCCTCCCTGAACTGTGTCTGCAGCATAACGTACTGGCCCCCACTCAAGAAACAGCAGGTTTCAGAGCCCTGAAGCCCTCCTTCTTGGCAGACGAGCCAGAAGTTAGGACTTGACTTCCGTAGGATGACAGGCTGCCCTGAACATTTGATTTAAATGTGGAACCAGGAAATGCAGTGTTCCCCCTGAGCCGTGAGGCATGTCCTTCCACTGAGATCTCAGTGCCCTGGTGAACTTTTTGTCCTTCTAGAAGACTTTTCCTGGCTCAGGGAATTCCCAGAAGGAGGGACATCCTGAGAGGTGACCTTTTCCCCAGGTCTCCCTTGCCATCGCCCTCTGCTGGCCATTCTTAGAATGAGCACAGCTGGAGGAGAGGCCCCAGCCGCAGGAAGATCAAGGATGGCCAAGGAACATGCCTGGAGAGGGCCGAAAGCAAGCTCCCAAGATCCTCTACTCCCCAGCCCAGCCCGCCAATTGTATCCTGCGGGTGAATAGTCACAGCACACACATGCCCTGGTTATCTAGCATTTTCTACAAAATTATTGGACAAAAAGGAGGCTTCAAGAGGCAAACCTGCCACCCGGTTATTCCACAAGGTTGAGCCTGGGAGCCGGGAGGGCTCTCCCAGACAGCCCTATGTCTCTTTCACCTGGATTTTCAGCATCCCACATACCAGAGGTCTCGGTCCATACCTCAACACACTGATGGCTTCCCGAGTCCAGGCCCCAGCTGCCCACATGGCTGCCCAAAGGCCCCAGCACACAACTGTAGAGTCCAGGATCTGACAGGTTCATCGATGGTTGATTCAACCCCTTTAGCCCCCGCCCGGTTTTCACAGCCTCGGTGTCTGTCTTTTCCAGGCAAGGCCACCCACCATTCCAACAGTGCTCCAGAGATCTCTCCCTGGTCATGGGCTGGGTCCCATGACGAACTGGGATGCCTCAGTTGGGACATGCTACCCGCTGACGTTCTCTCAAATGACCCAGGAACCAATATTCCTGCCCCTCCTAACTCAGAAGCCCCACCAGGTACAGTAATTGGTGGGTATTCTGGAGGACTATTCCTGCAGGGTAAGACCAGGCCCCTCAAGCCTGGCTTGAACTTCAACCTTCACAAGATTCTCAGGGAGGCCTCTGGGTCCTCCCGCCTCCTAGTGACTTGGTGTTCCCCAGACTTCGGCCAATTCTGATCTGTCCGACCCCCAACTTTGCCCATAGCCGCTGCAGGGAAGACCCAGATCATTACAGGACCATCTATCTCATCACTCCATTCGCAGAGAATTTTCCCACACATCATGAGACTTCCTATAATTACTGTCCCCAATTTAGAGATGAGGGAACTGAGGCTAGCAGAGGTCTCCAGAGAGTGAAGAAGTGGGGGTACCGGCCACGGCGCTCCCCCAGACCCAGCCGGCCACAGCACGGGGAGAGGAGGGAGGCCGTGCTCTCCCCTCCGTCTGTTCGTCTCTGCGGGCCGCCGGCCGCGGGCTAGGAGGGGTGAGGCGGGCCTCCCAGCCCATCCTCGCCTGGGTCCCGGCCGGAGCTCGCCGCACTCGTGAGCTCTCCGGAACCTGCGCCCGGGCCCCCGAGGCGCTGCTGCCCGGAGCGCGCGGGCACGGAGGCCACGCCCCTCGGGACACCCGAGCCCGCTGGTGGCTCCGGGAAGGGAGCCGCGGCGCCCGGGCCGAATGTGCGCCAGAAAGACCCGTGCGTCCCGGCGCCGCTTCCTGAGGGATTAGAGCACCTGCCGGCTTCCATCTCCGCGACCCCCAGGCGGGGACCACGCTGAGGGGGCTATCGGGAACTTTGCGGCAACTCGCGTCACTCGCATTCTCCCTCAGCTACCACCTTCCCTGTGCCCGCCGCGCCGCTTTTCGGGTTTTGTTCTTCTCTTCCCAAGAGCAGGCGTGAGATTTCGGGAAACTTTGCGCACAACTTGCAAACGCGGGGAGCCGGGGCCAGGGCTCCCTCCGAGCCCGGGAGGGGCGCGCCCTGCCCCGCGCCTTCGGCGGCCGCTCGTGCGGAGCACCTGGCTGTCAGACGGCCCGGGCGCCCGCCCTCCTCCGCAGGGGGAACGCTCCCGAGGCTGCCACCCGGGGCGCGCCGCAGGCCCGCGGCCGGGACGTCCCAGCCGGAGTGGCATTGTCTTCCCGGGGAGCCGGGGAACCTCGGGGGAGGGAGGGAGACCCGCCCCACAGAAGGCAGCGCCCGCTTGCCCACCACTCATTTGCATTTCAAAGGCAAACTTCTGCCGGACTTCCCCGGCGGCGGCGGCGGCGGCACCTACCGGCTTTGCACGGGTCGTGGTAATGCTCCAGCTGCTGCTCCGCGCCCTCCTCGCCTTCCAGCGCCGAATAGTCCGGGGCGGCGTCCGAGAGCTCCGCGAGCCCCCCGGCGCCGCGGGGCAGCGGCGCTAGCAGCAGCAGGAGAGGCGGCAACAGTGGCACCGGGACCCCGAGAGCAGTCGCCCGGGGCATGGTTGCTAGGGGCCGACGGAGCCCGCGGGAGCTGCGTGTCCGGGAAGCTCCTCTCGGGTCAGGGAACGCGCGCGAGGGTCAGGTCGGTGGCGGCGCGGCGATTACGCACGGCGGCCGCGCATGGCTCGGGCGCGGGGCGAGCAGAGCGCGGCGCCGCGGTCCGCGTCGGGGCGCTCAGGAAGCCGCGGCTCGGAGCTACTTGCCCGGCGGCCGAGGCTGCAGCGGCTGCGACTGTGGCGGTGGTGGCGGTGGTTGGAGCAGTGGCCGCTCCGCCCCTCTCCACCCGGGCTGGACCACACAGCCCTCGCCAGGGGCCCCAGGCAGCCAATCACTCGGGCGCCCGAGGCGAGGCCCCTCCTCTTCCCGGCACCTCCGCAACTTCGGAGGAACGGGAGCGAGGTGAAGATGCTCCAGGCAAGGACCGGGGGCCCGCAGGGCTCCCACCGAGTCGAGGGCGCCCTTGTCCGGGCGCCTTCTCTGGCTCCGGCCCCCGAGAACGCTGCTCCTGAAGATCAAGGCTGGACTTCCCGCCTTGTTTTGTCGGCATGACTCACTTTACAACTCCCTGATGCACACGTGGGCGAAGGCTGGCAGCAGCGGTTGTGGCTCGGAGCTCTCGGAACCAGGAGCCCGGTGTGAGCGGCCCGCGTCGTTACCAACTGGCTCTGTGCTTTCGGACAATCGTTTCTCCATAGGAATGAAGTTAATCTTCTCGCTGGTAGCTTTCAGCTCAGAAAAAAACAAAAGATCACGATTCTCTCAGCTTTCTCAATATCCCTCGTCTAGCCATGAAGGACCTTTGTGCCAGCACCCACCTCACCTAACCTAGTGGCTGGTGATGCGATTGCCTTAGGGGAAGAATTATTTAAAATGACAGATTTCCCCTCTTGGTGACCCTATCCTTCAGCAAAACTGTTTTAAGATGCTTCGTGCAGGCAAAAAGATTGACAAATGAACAGCTGTATGTGCTATTTGTGTTAAATTAAAGACATGTTTTTATTAAATATGCCACTCACCAGTAACTTGGATGGAATAAAAATGACCAATTTTTGAAGTCTGGTTATTTTTTGCCAATTAAAAACATATGACCAAATAATTTAGAAGAATAATCAGGAGTATTTGAAACCCACTCCCACATTGTACCTTAAATGTAAAAATTGTCAGAACTGAGCCATTTTGACTTATAGACATAAAAAGTTCTATTACCATGAGGCATTTCAAAGACCTTTTTATGCAAGCAAAATTACCCTAATCAAGAAGTAAAACACATCAATGTGTAGAGATTTTTCAGCATCCCACCCAGTAGAATATTTTTTCATTTAAAATATTTAAGCAAAATATGAACTAAATTTGCTTTTAGGTTTCCACATGACTTCACGGCCACTAATGACAAACTAGAGTTGGGCTTTATATACAAGACTCTAATTTCTTGGATTATGGTAATGTCCTATCTATTAACTAGGATAACAAGTCCTTCAAACCAGTAAAGGTTTAAAACAACTACTGGAAGGTAGTGTCGGGGGTATTTTGTCTTCACCCTTAGAAATCCAAGTTGACCCTGTTTCATCATCAAACGGGCACATGCAGAATGGAGCTAGATTGGGCAAGAAGATCTGATTTGGAACTCCTAAGTAGGAGAAAGAAGTCTGGGGGGAGTGGATGCCACCAAATGGCAGTGAAGAGGCCAAGTGGCCATTAAACAGGCAATAGGGTGGGAAGGGGTTGAATGGCATTTCTGCCTGAATGCTGGAAGGAGTCAAACCCAACGCCATCGTTCCCTGCACTGAACCCAGTGAAGGTCACCACCTGTCAGTAGGCAAGTCCACAAAGTCAACATCTAAAAAGCCTAACAAACTTCTGTGACACTTCCAGGTCTCCAGATGGCACTAGGTAAACAGCCAACTGGCTTCCTCATTAGCAGGGAATTCCTCTAGAAAGTAGGACATTATAGGAGACCTCCTGTATAAGCCCTGAGGTTGTGAGCCTTTGTTGCCTCTAATCCCCACCTGGTGAGTAGCTGCCAGGTCTTCTCACCAACAGTCTTTGTCCAAATATTTTGAAGACAGTGGTGCTCCTGAATGAGCAAGCTGCACAGTTTTATGTCAGAAGCCTTGTTTTCATGCTACTTTGGCTCTCCATCAACAAACAGCAACAAACATTTGGATTATCGTATTGAGAGGTTAGATAGGAACAACTGAAAAGGGATGGTTAATAATTTTTATCAGTTCTACAATTACTGATTTCACACACTAGTTTTATACTGAACCCTAATCTTGACCCATGTAATTTTTTAAATATGTGGTTTTTAAAAAAGATTTTATTTATTTACTTGACAAAGATCAGAAGTAGGCAGAGAGGCAGAGAGAGAGAGGAGGAGGAATCAGGCACCCTGCAGAGCAGAGAGCCCGATGTGGGGCTCGATCCCAGGACCCTGGGATCATGACCTGAGCTGAAAGCAGAGGCTTTAACCCACTGAGCCACCCAGGTGCCCCAATAATTTTTATGAGTTCTACAATTACTGATTTCACACACTAGTTTTATATTGAACCTTAATCTTGACCCATATAATTTTTAAAATATGTATTTTTAAATTTAAATCCCATGGGAATACTAGAGGTAGATTTAGAGTAAAAGGCTTTATGCTCTAAAGCGGCTCAGCATAGTCCCATTACATCCATAATTATTCATAATTTTTGTGGTTTCCTCCCCCACTGTGGAAAAACTACCAAGTGGATACAAGCTTCCCCCCAGCCCTCCCGTTTAGTCAGATGTCTATCCATCCATTTCCAGATACCCAAAGCAGGCCGGTTCTCTTGCAGCAGCTCTCAAACCCCTGTGCAACCCCTCCAAGTGGCCAGCTACTCCACACAGGCCACTTTCTCCTCATTTTGCCATTCCAGACCACTACACATCATCGCCATTTCCTCCAGGGTAGGGAGAAGAACCTCTAGAATAAAGCAGGCACTCTTATCTGGTAGCTCATTCCTTTGTTTACGTTACCACTGAGAAGGCACTTTGAGTTCCTTAGAGAAGGTTATTAAAAAATATGTTATAATCTTTGAACAGCTGTTCAAAACCCCTTGTAGCTCTTCTCCAAAACCTTTGTCTGAGCTCCTCCAACACACTGCACCTCACTATGTACTGTCAGGTCTTCCTTCCACACTTCCAGTCTTGGCTCCTTCCACCTCTGTCCACTCTCCACTCCTGTTGCATTAAACACCTTGCCATCATCCTAACAGAGCCTTGCTGCTTCACACCTCCATGTTTCTGCTGGGGACACCTTGATAACCACACAGCCTGCATCCTCATGCCAACACCTACTGTAACCCTCAAGCTGACCACACTTACGACACTTACCTATGTATGTATGTCCTACTCCATTCACCTATAACCAACTCCCAACTTGGAACCAAGTTCCAATATGGAACCTTCCATATTTCACTCTCTAGGCCCTCCCTTCCCATCAATGACCTTCAAAGTTAAGTACCATAATCTTAGTAGCTTAGACTGAGCCACTAAGAATAATCAGGACATTGGCAGTTAAAATGACTTATATCCAACTTCTCCATATAACCATTTCCTCCACTTTTTAAATTTGAAACTTAACACCTTAAACATGCAAAATTTTGAAAATGACTTAAATACATTTGTAGACTATATTAGCACTGACCCCACACTCCTACTGGAGGCACATTCCCCCCTATTCTAACGTTAAACTGTAGATTAACAGTTTAAGAAAACAGTTCTCACTTTGAAATCCAAAAGCTGGCTATATAATAGTCCCTCAGACTCTTAATTTTCCATCCACACAGAAACTGTCCATTAGAGATCAAAAGCAATCCACATTTGTACTAAGTGAAACTATTTGGCCAACAGCAATTGTCAAGTATTTGTATTGACCGAGGTAGCTAAAATTAGGGGAAGAACTAAGAGGGTTGACAAGGACTGAAATAACTAGTTAAAGCAGGAGATGAAAAAGAGAAGTACCAATAGACCTGGGGAAATTACTGATTTTGATGTAGCACAATAAAAATAACCTCTTCTGTTGGAATAAAACACTCATCTTCAATGCGATCTTTCCCTATATTATCTGCTCCACAGGCTAGAATTGTGGTATTTGCATTTCACAGTGAGAGTGGTCGAGAGGACCCTAATCTCATATTGATTCTTTCCAGCCTAAAATAATATACTCTTTGGCTGCTCTAGCTTCTTTCCTAGAATATGTAGTAGTCTACCCTATCAGCTTCACAGAAGGGTTGTGAGGGAACATGGGTGGCACTACTTTGGCTAGACAATGTAGGATTAATCATAACAACAGGCCTGGGGATAGAAGGGTTTGAGTGTAGGAGTCAGAGCTTGTACACAGAAGTCAAAAGAATGATAATAGAAGAGAAAAATAATCTTGTAAAGACAAACCTTATACACTGTACCATTCTTTCAACTTTCTGTATATTTAAATTTTTTTTTTTTCCAAAATAAGCAGTTAGGTGAAAAATCGAATCTTAATTTTTAAATCCTTCATTTCAGGGGTCAGCAAACTGTAGCCCATTGGCTGTTATTTTTATTGTTCGACAGTCAATCTGTATATCCAATAGCAAACAGCCATGTTCGCTGGTTTATGTCCTATCTACTTCCGCTGCTGTGCTACAGTGTTAGAGCAGTTGCATCTGGCCCTCAATGCCTCAAATATTTCCTACCTGCCCTTCACAGTAAAAGTCTGCAGGTTCCTGTTTAACTGTGAAATGCTATCAGTAATCACTTCATATGCATACCAGTAATAATGGGTGATTCCTTAGGCCTGGTTCACTTGTTTCAAAAAGGAAAGAAATAAAGCATCCAAGGAAAGTACATTTAACTTTTTATTATTTTAAAAATCCAACTTCAGTTAGATTAACAGTCTAGATTAGAACCTCAAATGTATTTGATACAGTATATACTGGATATCTATTACTAAAAAGCCAGTTGGAATACGATCTACAGAAACCAAAGGTGGGTACAAAATGGAAGTAATCATCAATCAGTAACAGTTTCCTTCCCACTGGTAACAACTGCCCGTGCTCTGTGGAGATTTATAGGTTCAAATATGACACAGACGAAAAGCCCACATGCGACCGCTTTTCTGCGTATACTCTCCTGTCCTTCAAAACGGAATTCTATGTTATTTTTTCCTTGCCTGAAGATCTTACTTTGAACATTTGTTAACTTTCAAATGTCCTAAAATGAGGAACTGGGGTAAACACATAAAATACTGCCTTGTCCGTCAATTACCTGCAAGCCTAGTTCACCCTCACAACAGTTTCTGTTTCCATCTCTTGATACAGTAAAATAAAAACTTAATTTTTCCTTTTGTCTTTGCACAATTCTGCCTACAGCTCTAATAAGAATGTCAACTCAGACAGCTTTCAGAAAAGGCTCCTAAGAGAGAACTAGAATTACTCCTCATATTGAATTTAAACCTTTTAAAATTTCTGCAGCTTTATGTTTTCTGATCTACCCCACCTCTAAATGTAGTCTATTTCTGTAGACACTTCCAAACAATCTTTATAAATTTTCACTGCTCTGATCTCTTTAACATCTTGATTGCGAAAATACAGCTTCATAGCCATCGAATTTTTATGAAGACATAAAACATTCATGAGTACTTGCATTTTCATACGTCACTGCTCCTATTTATTACATGTTCCAATAAATCAATAGACTGAAGCACTACGACATGCTGAAACCTAAACTTAAAACCCAGATGGACCTGCAGTGTATAGATTACAAATAGGCTTTTCTTTCCCAGAATTTATATACAGAAGCCCTTCGGTATGCAGCTTTTCTTGAACAAATTACATTAATACATTTCTTTTCTTTACATTTGTAAAAATTCAAGGAAATTACTCAAAGGAATATTATTTGCAAGACATTTGGCAGAAGGTGGTTTGTAAACATTTAGGAAACACAAGCTTTAACAAACTGAATACAATTTGTGGGTAAATCCTAAATAAACTGGATTTTGGAAAAACTAGAATCTGCAGCAACCACCCTTATAAAGAGATCTGTCCACTGTCAATGAAAAACACCCAACCATACCATTCATTAGGTTCAGATATCAGCACAGTATAATGGATTCTAAGAGGATGGGGCTTGATTCGTGGTCAAACTTAGTACAAATTAGGAGCCCAACATGATATACCAAAGAATGCTTTACCATAGTTCCAGCCATTCCATTTCCACTTTATCCTACCCTTGTACTAGGATAGATGAATAATGATGCCAGTTAATACTGTAGCTAAATTTTAGTAGAAGCATGCTTACAGATACAAGGAGAAAGTTTATCCTTAGTTTTTGGTAGTGTTCAAAGCATCAGTTGATAAGTTGAGCAAGTAATGTTAACAAATGGATGACAGACACACAGCATTAAGGAGTGGAAGAACCTCACCCTTTAACTAACTTAAGTATTTTATTTTACTACTCTATAACCCAGAGCTAGGGAGCTAAACTGTTTGTGGATTAAGTCTTCTTCAAGACACACACATGGCCAGCCACTTCATGAAGGCATAATCAATATATATTTTCTAAGCACTTTCAAGGCAATTTATATTCACTTTAATGACACAACATATTTGGAAATTAGAAAACTTTTGTTCACTGAGGATTCCAAAGGACTTGAAATAGAACTCAATTTAGTAAAAGGAATTGGTATACCTGAAAGCACCTGAAGCACACGTTTTTTAAAACCCTTACCTTACCTGCAAAATTCATGAGAAACAGATTTCATTTTACTAAGACAAAAGCTTGCTGCCCAACTGATACTCCATTAGATAGACTTTATGTTGTAATTACTTTACATAAGCCACTAAATACTGACATTCAGTTTCTTGTAAGATCTTAAAGGCAGGTGAGAAGGAAGAGAAAATGGAAGAGCCACAGACTGCATTTAATACAACATTTTGGCTTGAAGAAGGATTTACCTACAGCTTCTGATCAAACTCCTGTTTGTTCATGTGAGCCATACTTAAGTGGTAAGAAATTAAACTTTTCACTCTTAATAGTCCTTATATACCACATTATAGGACACAGAGTCAATTTACAGAAACATATTTTTGTAATGAAAACAGCTTATTTAACTATAAATGGCATGAGTTTCACATTAAAGTTTAAATACAGCGGTTCTGAGTCTTTCTAAAAATACCAATATACAGTATTGTTTTCGGTGGTCATTTGCATAGCAAACTATTAAACTAGAAACTCAATGGTTCTAGGAAAACTTCACATTATGGATAGCTCCAGAAAGACGTATTCAAAACTAAATCACTTCTCTTAGAAAACTGTAACCTTTATTAGCTCATCCAATAGCAAGCTAACCACTTTTACCCCATCCCCACTTGACACAGTCCACCAACCTGAACAGATTTTGTGCCACAATGTAATTCTAAAGGCTTATCATTTACTTTGTGACTCTACTGGATAATCTAGATGTAAGCAAGTCTGGAGATTCTAAGGTGTGGGTCTCCTGTATTAGAAAAGCACAGTTTACAGTATATTTAAAAAATTGCATTCAGTAATATTGCCTTTTGAAAAGATACCTTCAAATTGCAAACACATCTATTTTCACAAAACAATTTGGTCAGGAAAGTTTATTTTAACATTCTAAAGCAGTAATGCTTTAGATGTTACTTAAGTGCCCCAGACAGGATTAACAAAATTAAATGTTTCTAAATTACAAATTTAGCTCCTGTAGGAGACTCAGAAAAGAAACAGAAGAAAACAATCCCCCTCCCAAAGGAAGTATGACACACACATTTTGAAGAAACCCCAATGTTTCATGCAGTGGAGGGCAAGATGTAAAAAGCCACTCAAATTCACACATTTCTACACCAATCATCATCAGAAAAAAGTACTCCGTAGTCAATCTGTACATCCAAATGCATTTGAGAATCTACACCTACGTTACATTATTTAATGTTATATACATTTATTACCCACCCCCTTGTTTTTAATAATTTCTTATGTAAAACCTTCATTCAAACCCAAAAAAGATGTAAGACTAACTTGGGGGAAGGAAAAAGATAATCACTTTAGACATTCAGTTAAAATGTAGTTTATCTAAATCTCAAAATGTTTAATAAAAACAAATATCTTCTCCATTTAACACTTTGCTTTCTAACTGTACAGTAAATTGCATTGTAGAGAGTACACCTCTATCTTCAGACTGTATCTTCTTTGGATGGAATTAAGATGGAACTGAATAGTTTTACGATAAATAAATGGGAAGTTGGTCCAACTAAGATGACAGCAGATATATTACATGCAGGATTTTAATATTTTTAAATTCTCTCTTTTTTTAAAAAAAGGATGCAGTTGGATTGGGGGGGGGGGAGAAACAGGTCAAAAGAACCCAGATTCAATATATAAAAATGTCCCACAATAGGTTGACGATGGCAGTAAAAATAAGAGAAAAGAGTAATCTTTCTGGAACATCATTTTTCAATAACGTAGAAACACTAAGTGCCAGGAAGATTCTATTCATGTAATTTTAGCATCCAAGTTTCCCTCTATTTATTTTATTGGAACAAATGCTTTAAATAAACTATTTGTCCTCTTCACTGAAGAGAGCTGGTCTATTTCATCTTTAATAAGCTAGTTTTTGGGAAGATTAGCCATGTACTGTAGTAATGCCTACTGCATAAAATCCAAGCATTTGCTGTGAACAGTTGGAGAAAGCAGTCAGTAAGAACCTAGGATCAATGGAAATAGATGTTACTTTAAGCCATCCACGAAAGAGAGACCCACAGAGTACCCAGTGTGAAAGCCCAAATCTCTTCTTGCGCTTTTTTTTTTTTGCTGTGCAAGTTCCACCCCATGAAAGAGAAATTGATCCGAAGTTCCAGGTTTTCTTAGGTCTCTAGTCAATTTTCACATTAGTATAGATTTTTCGGACAAAGGCACTTGTTCCCATGTAACCAATTGCTCCTGCAAAGATAAAATAAAATGTTTTGAAACTAATACATATAAGGCAATATCCATCATTTACAAATATTAAATGCTCTCTGCTCTGGAAAGTTACTCTTTTTTCAAGATAACATCTTTTATGTTAGTGTTCACTCTAAACTTACTAAACTGTATCACTTGTTTTGCAATCACCTATTACTGTCACATACCAAGTTAGACCCAATGTGATATTTTTAGAATTAGAACTATACTACATGTATAATAACTATATGAATTAAAATACATCACGTACAAAGCAAGAGTAATTTGATAATGACAAAAAATTTGTTAAATGAAAAAATATGTATTTAAAAAATTTGAGCATAAATTATTCTAGGTCATTTAAACCATTTTAACATGTTCTCCAAATCATATGATACCTAATGGAAGTAAGATGTGATGGGATTCTCTCAGAAAAGGACTGAGAACCATGGCACAATCGCATTTGAAGCTCTAAAGAGGCATTTTCTGGCAGAATTTTTATCTTTAAATTGTAGAAGCTCTGTAGTTGGTAAAAAGGAAGACATATTTGAGGAAGTGGATGAGAGAGACAGCTCAGTACGTCAGGAGTTGTGAAATGTTTTGAATAATTAGCCTCAAATGAGGCTCAGAACACCAGAAAGCGAGGAATTTGTCTGTTTTGTTAAATGAGGTATTTATTTTCTATACCCTAGAGAGTACTTGGCACACGATAAGGTACTCAGTAAATACTTGCTGAGTGTATTAATGAACTGGATAGCTCTTCACTGCAAATTATACTAAGGAATCCTCAGAACAAGACAGGTAGTCAATCAAGCCAAAGAGAAGATTCTCCATTGGATTTAGAAATTTACTATCCGAGCCTAAAAGTAAATCTTCCATAAGTTAATAATGATACACACAAAACACACACACCCCTAATTAGTCACCTTTTGAACTAACTTCTATTCACCCAACTGGTGTATACAAGGAAAGAAAGAAGTCTACTCTGCCTTTCCTATATATGAACTGTACCTCAAGGTACCAAATAGTTGATGAAAAGAAGTTTATCCTTATAGAAGCACTCCAGAAATATAAAAGGAACGACAGAATTTGAATATTATAACCACCAAAGCATTATTTGAATGAGGCAATAATTAACAATGGCTGCTAACTTCACAGAAAGAATCAGTAACTCCTGATAAATTTATGAGCCCCTATTAAGTACTATTGGACAAGTATTACTGAGTATGATTAGGCCTATAGCTCTAACTACTCCTTTACAGGAAATATGGGGAGAAACACATGGAGAAACATTAAATGACACCTCAGGAAAATTCAGAGTGTGGGAAACTCTATAAAAGTTAAAACAAACAAACAAAAACTCAAATTTCTTACAGAAATTGTAAGGGAAAAGAGAGGAAACATCAGTAGATTAAAAGAGTCCTAAGAAACATTTTAACCAGGGGGCTGTGTGGCTCATCTGGTTAAGTGTCCGACTCTTGATCTCAGGATCAAGTCCCATGTTGGGCTCCACAATGGGCATGGAGCCTACTTAAAAAACAAAACAACAACAACAACAAAAAAACAAAAAAAACCCCAACATTTTAACCAAGCAATGCATGGACCTTAATTAGATCCTGATGTAAACAAACTATATTTAAAAAGACATGGAAATTGAGGCGCCTGGGTGGCTCAGTGGGTTAAAGCCGCTGCCTTCGGCTCGGGTCATGATCTCGGGGTCCTGGGATTGAGTCCCGCATCGGGCTCTCTGCTCGGCGGGGAGCCTGCTTCCCTCTCTCTCTCTGCCTGCTTCTCCATCTACTTGTGATTTCTCTCTGTCAAATGAATACATAAAATCTTTAAAAAAAAAAAAAAAAAAGACATGGAAATTGGTGGGGTAAATGTGAATACTAACTGAATATTTGAACATATGAAGGAATTAGATACATGTATATACTGAAATATGATTATTATATATCATTACAAATATTATTATGTAAGTATATAATTATTACATAACTATGTTATAGTTATTATACATGTACACACACATATATATGTACTGAAATATTTACAGTTAAAAAAGACTCGTGATTCATATGAGAATAAAAAGAGGGATGAGATGGGATTATGAATAAGACAAGATTGGCCATGTGTTGATAATTACTGGTATTAGGTGGTACATGAGGACTCAGTATATATACTTACTTTTCATTTTATATATATATCCATATATATAGTTGTCCCTCTTTCTGCATATATTTGAAAATCTCCCATAATTAAATACTAAATGTATTCTTTTTTTTAAAGATTTTATTTATTTATATGACAGAGAGAGAAGAAAGAGAGAGCACAAGCAGGGGAAGCTACAGGCAAAGGCAGAGGGAGAAGTAGGCTCCCTGCTGAGCAAGAGCCTGACTTGGGTCTTGATCCCAGACTCCAGGATCATGAACTGAGCCGAAGGCAGATGCCCAACAGATTGAGTCACCCAGGCGCCCCTCAAAGTATTCTTTTTTTTTTTTTTTTTTTTTTAAAGATTTTATTCATTTATTTGACAGAGAGAGATCACAAGCAGGCAGAGAGGCAGGCAGAGAGAGAGGAGGAAGCAGGCTCCCTGCTGAGCAGAGAGCCCGATGCGGGGCTCGATCCCAGGACCCCGGGATTACGACCTGAGCCGAAGGCAGCGGCTTAACCCACTGAGCCACCCAGGCGCCCCCCCTCAAAGTATTCTTAAAACCCACCAAGCAACAAAGCAAACCTATTTCTAATTATTTTTGCAATTAATAGATGTTTATTATAATATGAAGTAGTTATATTACAATTACACTTGGAAATTGTGATATCATTCTGAAATAGTTGAAAAGTCCTTATAAAGTAAGGAAAAAGACCATTCAATTTGTAAATAGGAACCTAAATTCTTAGAACATAAGAGAAATCTATAAAATTTTAACAAGAAACAAAAATTTAACTGGGCTAGTATCATACCAATCCAATAACCAAATCTAATATTCCAGACTTAGAAAACATTGTACCCCTCTGAGCAGAGTGATGCTTAAAAGCCAAACAGTATCAACCTAGAGAATCATTTTTCCTGATCATATGAGTTATCTCAAGAATAAGCAGATAAAGATATGACTTTATAAAAGGAAAATACTAAGTACGCTCCCTAGAAATGTAACTGTCTTGAGAATAACAGATAAACTTTTAATTTCCTTAAAGCTAAAATAATATGATCAAAATAGGAAAACTGTAACAATCTAATTATTTCCACCTTAACATATTTCTTTTTCCTGCATTAAAAAAACCAATAAATATTTTTCTTTCAATCACTGATTTAAAAAAAAAAAAAAGCATTTTAGCAATATAACCTGAGGAGCATGTACAATTCTGTATTATGATGACATTTTAATCAGTTCATCTGAACTACTTCCTCCCTCCTTACCCCCGCCAAAACAGATTAGCACTGAAGGCACACACACCCATTAAAGAATACATGCTGGGACACTGCCAGGATAGCAAGGAACTGTGAATGTGCCAAGATTTTCAGGCAGCAAGATGAAATTTCAACAGAAAAAGCACTAAAAAAATTAACTAAATTCATTTCATTTTCTTTGTAAATGTCAAGATATTATCTCTCTAGGTCTTCCTAAGATCACATATAGAGTCAAGAAAAAAAATTTAACCCTCTGCATAATCTCATGGTTCTACACATCACTGAATGCTGGCAATAATCAAGAAATATCTCCCACTGGTGCGCCTGGGTGGCTCAGTGGGTTAAGCCTCTGCCTTTGGCTCAGGTCATGGTCTCAGGGTCCTGGGATCGAGCCCCGCATCGGGCTCTCTTCTCAGCGGGGAGCCTGCTTCCCCTGTCTCTCTGCCTACCTCTCTGCCAACTTGTGATCTCTCTCTGTGTGTCAAATAAATAAATATTAAAGAAACAAAGAAAAAAAAAAGAAGTATCTCCCATTAAATAAAGAAGAGTTGGAGAAGCAACATTCTGAAGGAAGGCAGGCTAATAACAATACTAAAGCAAACTTCTGACTGCCTAGAGATACACAAGGATGTTCCCTTGTGATACAAATCTAGTTTTAACCTGCAGATTCTAGCCCTCTTTCCCTCAAAGTTGGTTAACTAATTATCACAGGGTAAGGATGGTTATCACAGCAGCTACAAATAAAATATGTGATCATAATATAGAGAACTGTCTCCGCTTATAGCTTGTGGAATCAGTTTTACTACTTTACAGTCAATATTGTGTGTGTGTGCATGCACATGCACGATCATGCACGGTATATATAAATGGGACAGATTTTAACTGACATAAAACATTTGTTTTAGGTTAAGGTGTACAACATAATAACTTGATATATGTATATATTATAAAATAACCACCACAATAAATTTAATTAACATCCATCACCTCACATAGCACAGAGTTATGATTTTCATCTGAGAACTTTTAATATCTAATCTCTCAGCAACTTTCAAATATACAATATTGTTAACTGTAGTCGCCATACATGCCTAGAACTCACTCATCTTATAACTGGAAGTTTGAACCTTCTAACCACCTTCACCCATTTTTGCCCATACTCCTACGCCCCCTGCCTCTGGTAACCACCTATCTATGGAATGTATTCTTTTGATGGAGGTAAAAAGCAATCTTGTACCCCAAAGGGCCACAAATGCCATACCAGAACCTAGCTTTCAACAAGATTATTCTATTTCCCTTATTGTATTGACCTCCTTAGAGCCAAAGATGGAACTACCAAAAAAAAAAAAAAAAAAGTCAGGGAGCCTGGGTGGCTAAGTGGGTTAAAGCCTCTGCCTCTGCCTGGGATCAAGCCCCACATCAGAATCTCTGCTTAGTGGGAAGCCTGCTTCCTCCCCCCTCTCCCTCTGCCTGCCTCTCTGCCTACTTGTGATCTCTGTCAAATAAATAAATAAAATCTTAAAAAAAAAAAAAAAGTCAATGGCAAATAACAGAGAAAGGAGAAGGGTCTGAATCATGAACTATCTAGAAATGTGTCCACAGTCATTCATTAGTCCTTAAGCCTGGCATTACTCCTATGGGGGAACCAGGGAATTAGCCTCATTCATCAAGCAGAAACCTGAATCAGAAGAAAAGTTAAGTTACTTGTATGCATTTTCCTTAAGGTACCTCTGCTTAAACTCAGTGTCATCAAGTTGTTCTGAGGTGAAAACACATGGTATCGGAACTTAAACAAACTATAGACTCAGAGACACAATCCCAGAAGAGAAGCGCAGGCACTGTTAGCCCTCTTCAGCAGAGGAACCGCGGCAGCCATGGCTCATGGCATCCGCCATCTACCTGTTTACCCACATCTAGTCACTGAAGCCTCCATACAACCCTGTGAGGTAGGTGTTACTATGTTTCGCAAATGTGAATGTTGAGGAAGAAAGGTTAAATAATTTGGCTGGAGTAACCTGGTGAGTTGGGTCACCAGGATTCCTACCTAGAACTAACAACCCCACTCTTCCCACTCCCTGCCGTGTCTCCCATAAAACCTGAGTCTCTCTTAGCACCTGATAACAGACCTGCATTATACTTGTGCTTTACACACGATACTATGACAAATAACTCTTCTGAAAGATATGCCCATTTTACAGATGAGAAAATGAGATTTAGAGAGGTCAGTATGACTTCTCATAGCCACCCACACAAAAAACAGTAGGGGAATTTAATCCAGGTCTCTCAGGCTCTCAGGTCGATGCCCTTTCCCTTGATCAGGTTGCTTCTAAAACTTCTTTTCTAGGTATTTCACACATGCCAGACACTCTATTATATGATGATAAATATTACTTCTTCTACTTAATGGAAGACTGGGACAAACCCCCCAAATTGTGGCATTATCTTATTTTATATAGTTTGAAGAGCTTGGAGAACTGGATCAAGGTGCAGAGCATACACGTGGCACAGCCAGAACTTAAACCCAGTCTACAGATATCCAAGTGTGTACTTATAACCCGAACAATGCCTCTTAGACACGGTTATCTCTGTGAACAGTCTTAGAAACTTCCAAACAAGAATCAAACCTTAACTTGTTTACATTATCTTTTCCAAAAAGACTAAGTTAAAAAACGGCCAAATTTCAACATGAAAAAGAAACTAATTGTGGTATAGAAAACAGTGTAATACAGATTAGGAACAAAACATTAAAAAAGAATCAATGATGAATTTTTGAGGAATAGTCAAAAGGACTGAAATCAGACTCTTGAGATTATTTTGTTGTTTCTGACCAAGCAACGGAATGTAATTTTCAATTACTGTATTTTTCTGATTCTAAAAATCTCGAAGATTTACACATGATATTCCCAAAATTTCAGAACTTACCACACATTATCCCCAAGGCTGTGCTAAATACCGCCATATATCCAAAGTAAAATGATGTTTGAAATAAGCCATACATCCTGAAATAAGACGAAAAAAAAAAATATATATATAGTATATCCATTTTTACTATCAAAGAGGGCCTTAGATTCTACATTTATTTTTAAAAACTGAAGTATAGTTAGTTGACACACGATGTTACATTAGTTGCAGGTGTACACACAGTGACAAGACAGCTCTGACTGGACAAGTCTATACATTATGCTGTGCCCACGCAAGGGGAGCCACCATCTGTCACCGTACAGTGCTTAGGAGGATACCAATGACTACGTCCCCTAGGCTCTACCTTTTATTCTTAAATTCTGGTATTTAAATGACAACAGTTTCCTAAATACAAAATGAGGAAATGTCTCCACTTACTTTGTTTTGAAAAAATAGTAGTAAAAGGAATACATGTAAACATAGATCGCAGTTGATGCAGCAGAGAGAAAACTTGTCCATTGCCTGAAAAAGAGGTAACTCTTTTGAATAAACAGCGCTGAAACAGATTTTAAACCCAAGAATTTTATAAAAACATCCTTGAAAATCCTGTGTATTTAAAAACAAATGCATGTGGGGGTTTGAGTGGCATAGCTGGTTAAGCAGCCAACTCTTGATTTCAGCTCAGGTCATGATCTCGGGTCATGAGATCAAATCCTGTATGGGGCTCTATGCTGGGTGTAGAGCCTGCTTAAGATCTCCCCCCTCCGCACACCCCACCCAAACCCACCACACTCAAGCTTGCTCTCTTTCCCTCTCTGTGAAACAAATAAATCTTTTTAAAAATGCAGGTAGATGGCATTTAAATATATCTACAAGGAGAAAGCCTAAGAACTGGAAGGAGAGATCCTGAATTTTGTCAGATGCCCTATTATAAGTGACCTTAAATAAAACACTTCCTTCTTCAGAACTGCCTTTTGTTCAAAATGTAGCAATGTCCTCATAAAGTTCTTACCACATCAAGCACCTTGTAAAAATATATAACACACTGACCACTATGAGTACAAAAACTTTTTTTGGCTGTTATTACTTTTCCTCCAAAATCTTTAATTTGTAACTAAAAATAATTCCCATCCTAAGGACCAGAATTTCTATACAGATCTTTTACTCTACTTAATACATTTCGAATGGCATCTTACTTGAAAATAGGATCATCCCCTGAGGTTCCTCCCCAATATAAGTACTTACCACCTATAATCCTCTGCATTTAGTAGAAAGTACGTGCACACAATGGTCACACAGACAGTCACGATGCAGAGGATGACCAGCACCAGCATCATGAAGCCATACACATAATATATCTTATATGCCCAGAAAGACGTGAAGATGAAATACCTAAACAAAATGCAATAAACACAGTTTCTAGCCTTTATTCTTGAAGATCACCCGCTTTTGCTATAGCTCACGTCTTAGTTCTCACTTTTGTCATACTCGAATTTCAATTATTATTTTCTTTCAAGTAACTTCCAACTCTCTTACTCTTTTTTATCTATTAAATCCTCCAAAAATCTCTCAAAAATATTTTCTTGGATAATCTTTCAAGAACAGATTTTTTAGTAGGGCATTCATCTCTAAGCAAACTGAATAAATTAGATGCTTAAAGGAGTAAAATGTGGCAAAGAAAAATAGCTAAAAATTCCTATCTTTATAATAAAGGCAATTCCCTCATCCTTTCATTTTTTTTTTTGTAGCTGCAACACTACTCAAGCAATGTATTTTATATTTTATAAAACACCCTAGTAAATTTTAAAAAGTAGGCTTGATAGAGTAATAATGTACAAAATTAGGAAAATAAAATTAGAAAAAGAAAGCTTGAAGAAGTTTCTTGCTGTTTCCAGACGACAGTAAGAGATGGCATTAACATTTTATATGAAGAACAAGACCCTCACACTAATTCCATTCCCCAAATCATCAGCAGAAAAGGGTCTTTTCTTTTAGCCTCTTTGCTTTCTCTTGTTCTCTTCTGTTTAGCTCATTCATTTGTCATTTATTCTTTCCACAGATATTTAGAGACCCTACCACATGTCCGAGAAGCAGTGAAAACAGAATCGTGACGATGACAGTCTCTCTTCTACCCTCAAGGACATTACTCTAAGGGGGGATCACCAGTAAGGAGGTAGTCATAATGCTCTGTGACAAGTGCTTTATCAATGCACCTAAGGGGGCATCTTACTGGTTTGTTTAGGTAGGGCTCTGGCGAGAAGGGGTAGCGAGAAGAATCAAATAAGGCATGTGGGAGTAAGGGGAGCCAGAAGAATGCTCCAGGAATAGGAACAGCAAAGGCAAAGCTTACAAATAAGGGAATTCACTGTATTTAGAAAAACTCAAAGTTACTGAATATGGCTAGAACTTCAAGTGAAGGGCTGAGAGCTAAGAGATGTGGATGGAGAAGAGATGTGTTATGAAGGTCCTCGCTGGCTATGTCATGGGGTTGGAACCTTACCTCAATGAAAATGAAAAAGTCTTTAGTAAAGAAGGGACGTGATCAGATGAACACCTTAAAAAGATCAGTGTGGCTACCAAGAGGAAAATGGGCTTGAGGGTGGTCAAAACAGAAGAGAACTTAAGGATACAGCAGAGAGGCTATCTAATGGAATGGAGTACTTGAGAAAGCAGGAAGAGATGTGATCTTGAAGGTACTGAGAATAGGGGTAAGACAGGAAAATAGAGCTCAAGTCAGGGTGAGGATACAAAGCAGTATATGAGCCTATAAGTACTGAAGAGGTTCCTGAACAGGCTTTATTAAACCACAAGCTAGAGTGACACACACTCCAGTCCCTCTATGGTACTGATTAATACCCACAGCACACTCACAGTTGGCAGGTGACTACCAGGGGTGGTCCAAATCTATGTCAATTGTGCTTGTTAGTATAATTATTTGATGTAATTGAATATGACATACACTGATAAATGTAAAAGCAAAAAGGATGCATGATTCCTACGAACATTATGTTGAATGTTTTGGAGAAATTTAACAAGGTGAGTCACTTAAAAAAAAACAACAACATGAAATTAGGTGTGGGTGAAACGACGATTAAAGTCTGGCGGAGAAATGTATAAATCTAGAAGGATTCTGCACTTAGAATGCTTAAGAAAGGTCTTAATGTTCTTGTTCTACTTTAGAAACACTGGAAACACAGAAGATATGTTATGAATGTCAAAGGGAAAATGATGGAAACATTGACTAGATATAAATCAAAGACTTTGGCTCTACATTTTTAAAAACATGAGTGAAAGATGTACCATTAGCTGTTTTAAGTTAAAATAAAATGTTATGTATGAATCTTTTTTTTTTTTTCTTCTGTAATTCCCTTACATGATCCAACTTTCAATTAACCAATTATCAGATCCCATCCTGTCTGTTAAGAAGGTGTCCACTGTACGGGAGACAATCAGCAGTGAGGCATCTGGAAATGTGTAAGGGAGTTCTGAGTAGTCACAATGACTGGCATTTTGTGGTTAAGAACCAGAGGATTATGACGGCAGTTCTTGAGAAAGTCCCATACAAAGGAAGTGTCCTGCCTAAAATGCCAGAGCATTCTCATCAAGGAACACTGGAATACAAGCTGAGAAAAGAAAAGACTTATATTTTGCGGTAGTGCCAGGGATGCAGGTATGATGCACGGTACCTGGGCCCCAGGTGCGTACCTCCCACCCCCAAACACATACACATTCTCCAGCACTCCTGAAGACTTCTATGGAAGGAGACTTGGAATACATGTATCCAAAGATGTCAAGATCTAGAATGACTGGTAGGTAATGGTTTACCTAGTTCCCCAGACCCTCAGAAACACTTTCAAAATATAATAAAACCCAGAAAACCAGGTTTAGTACTCTTTAGCATTCATTTAGCATTCATTCTTTGATTTCTAAGCTCTCCTGTTAGGTAAGAAGGCTCTAGAACATAACATAAAACATAAATTTTACCTGCATATTTGAGACCACAGCAGAAAACTGCTTTTAGGTAGATTATGTTAGATAATTATGTTAGATCCCTTTCCGGGAGCCATGAAATTATCAGACTATTCTCTGTTAGATGCCTTCCCATCTGATGATTCTACACCTACTCCAACTCCTAAATTCTCTTATTATAATTATATCCCTCAAAACATAAATGCATTGCCACAACTTACATTTCAATAAAGATTGAGCCAAAAGGTAAAATTCCTCCCAGGCAAACAATAACTGCAGGCTCCATGAACCTGGAAAATATTAAAATTGGCAATAAACTTCTAGTATGATTTTCACATTACACTATATCAATCCAGGTAACAGAAAGCAGATGCTTGGTACTTAAAAATAACCCAAGGGATAGAAACAAACCAGTAAAAAGAAAAAAAAAAAATTCAAACAGGTTCTAATGCAGAGGTAGGATTCAAATCAGCCATAGGTTTTAGTCAAAGTTCTTTCTGGCATAAGAGGCCGGGATAAGAATTTGGGGAATAGAAATTCTTTCTACCGACAGAACTCAGGAAAAACTCTAGATATTTGCTCCTGTTCTACATCTCTCAAAAACTTCTAAAGACTTTACAGGCACTTATTTATAGAAAGCCACAGGAAAAGTAAAGTCTTTAGAGCCCTATCTGAAATAATGTTTCCCAAACTGTGGTCATGCTTTCCTTGGTTCAATAATTTCTCTGCCTGTGAATTATACAATTAAGGTGTTAAGAGATCTGGGTTACGCTAGAGCCAGAGTGAATAAAAAATAAAATTCAAACCTCACTCATTCACTCAACAAACAAGGCAATTGGTAATTCTCCACCTGGAATGCCTTTTCTTGTCATACTTCTCCTGCAAGCACTGACTCCAGTGTTCTCCCTGTAAAATCCTTCTTAAGTCCCCCAGAAAGAGGTGGGTCCTTCCCCGATACTTGCCCTGCCTCCTGATCATAACCCTGTGCAGCACTTACCGCACCATGCGGAACTGTGTGATCACACCCATATCACACCTCACTAGTTTAGAAACTCTGGCAGGCAGAAGCTATTCCTCTAGGTATTCCCAGTGCCCAGCACAGTATCAGGCACATAAAAGACACTAAACTACTATCTCTGGGATAAACAAACTAAAAAACCAAGAAGAGGGGAGTGCCTGGGTGGCTCAGTCAGTTAAGAGTCTGCCTCTTGGTTTTGGCTCAGATCAGAACTCAGGGTCATGAGATCGAGGTCCCACATTAGGCCCCTTGCTGGGCCTGCTTAAGATTCTCTCTCTCCCTCTGCTCACCGCCCCGCACATGTGTGCACATGCACACACATACACACATACTCTCTTGCTCTCTTCCTCCCTAAAAAAAAGCAAAACAAAACTGAGAAGAAACTGGGAATATGAATGCTGAAAAAACAAAACTTTAAAAACCATTTAATCCAGTTTTCTTTCCTCCCTTTATAGGAATCCAAGATCCACAGAGGTTAAAAATAATCTGCCCAAGATAACACAATCAATGAAAGCCAGATCTAGTATACAGATTTTGGATCCCATGTAATTATATATGGAAAATAAAGATACACATGAGCTTTCCTCCAACTAACTGTTACCCAGGGTTTCCAAGGTCAGGTGTTGTTCCTTCCTCTCCTTCACCAGCCCTAGTGACCTCGAGTGTAATCTTGATTTGAAAGAGAAAATGGACTTTAAAAAACAAACTACAGAATTTCTCACAATCACCAATCTAAGGAAAAAATGGAACCTGGACAATCCTAAGACTAAAACAGATCACCCTCCTTTAAAAGCGCTGTTTTTATTCAGCCTCCACTCCTATTAATGACCTCCAACTCTACAAAAGACTGTGTATGTAAGTATCTGAATGCAAACTATGTCTATTAATAAGGTAAAATATCTAGGAACAGAGGCTTTTCAATATATATCCCTTATTATGGATATGTAGAGTTTAATGTACAACAATTCTTATGAAAGGGAGAATGTAATAAATGTATATATGGTAAGATTGTTCTACTTTTGTCCACTAGTAAGAATTAGGAAAATGAAGAAAGCAGAATAGCATAAATCAGCTCTAAAACATTTAATTTACTAACTTTAAAAGGCAATATATTTATATGAGTTCACATTTTGTTTAAATTTGAATTACAAAACATAGAAATACATTAATGACATTCCATTTTATGTCTGGAATTTGAAAAAATACAAATTCCCTCAAGTTAAAAACCCGTCAAGAATCATACTTTCAAAGTTGATTGGTCAAAGAAATTGTAAACTACGTACATTCTGCTGCAATTAAAGAATGTCTTCAGCCATTTCACAGAAATACTCATCATCTTTTGTCAGGATTAATCTGGAATTCTAGGAGGACCTCAAGAACACATTTTGTGCATACGATGTGACAGAATGTATTTGAGAGATTCTGTACTCTCCCAGAAGTAAAGACAAAGAATATTAAGCCAGGAAATTTTAACTGGTCTTAGTCCTAATTCATCCCTCAACCCGTATGATATATGTAGCTATAAATGTGTGTCAGTTTATTTAGAATAATAAAATATCTGGAAAGGAAAATTAAATTATAAGCCAAGGTTGCCAAACTTTTTCTGTGAGGGTTCAGACAGTAATTATTTCAGGTTGTGACGGCAACACGGTCTCTGTCTGATGCCACAGTGTGAAAGCAGTCACCAATAATATGTGAATGAACAGGCATTGATATGTTCCAACAGAACTTCTTTCAAAAATAGGCAGCAAGGGGGTGCCTGGGTGGCTTGGTGGGTTAAAGCCTCTGCCTTTGGCTCAGGTCATGATCCCAGGGTCCTGGGATTGAGACCCTGAATTGGGCTCTCTGCTCAGCAGGGAGCCTGCTTCCTCCCCTCTCTCTACCTGCCTCTCTGCCTACTTGTGATCTCTGTCAAATAAATAAATAAAATCTTAAAAAAAAAAAAATAGGCAGCAGGTCAATTTTGTCCTATATACAATAATAAAACTGTTGTAGCTTTAGTTCCCACCCACCTAGATGCACTAGTATACTTATCAAAGCATTTAACTTATCTGTAAATCACACCAATGTTCAGAAAGTGAAATAAGGATATAATTGATTACTACTACTAACAATATAGGTCAAAGGAAAAAGTAAAAAGACGAATTCTTAAGTTCAAACTTAAGATAGTCTTTCTTATAAATACATGCCAATTCTACAAGTTACATATACATAATTGCCTTTCTATATTGAATTTCTATATTGTGAGAAACAATGACATAAGATTTATCATTCTCTTTACCATTTTTTCTCCGGTATGGGACGAGGCACAGCATTGACACGACAAGGAAAGTTGGGCTGACCTGACAGATTTCGGCCAAGTATTGTACCAACAAGATTTAGAGGAAGAATAACAAAAAAACAGATGCAACAAACGGCCACCTGTAAATTAAATTAAAATGTGTATGATTACTCAGAATAACATTAATAAAAATAAAGGGGACACTTAAAAATTTAAACACAATTTGACCACAAAAGAAAATGTTTAAGTTCAATATAGGTTAAAATTGTATAAGATATACACTAATGAAAAGAGGCAAAGAATGTGCCTTAAAGTATTAGAATTGAACTAAATACAAGCCAAACTGCTTCTCGCCTGCAACAGCTGCTCCTGTGCCCCGTTCTGCCAGTGCTCTCTGCTGCGGTCCTTTTTAATCTCCTGATGTTACTTTCAGCTGTCATGCTTCTAACATATCCTTTATCTTTTCTCGTTATAACCAACTTATCTATTTGGCTGCATTTTATTGAGCTCAGGAAGCTTTGCATGTTATTTCCCAACTCTACATATGAAGAAAATGAAGAGAGGCTAAGTAACGTCCCATGCCCACACAGCTAGGAGGCGGCCACACCAAAACCTCAGTTCTGATCTCCCTGTCTCAGAGACCGTGCATGTTTCTATTCCACACTGCCTTATTTCACACAAGCATAGCTCTGTTTATGCACAGGCGGGTCAATATTAAAACGGTAGGAGTATTTTTCTACCCATCAGCAGTTCGAAGTCTAACGTTACAGGGAAAACCACATAGAAATTCTAGAACCAAAGCAGTCAGTTAGGAAAATAATTATTTCTGTGCCTTTTTTCCTTATATAAATCTGGGTACTCAAGGACACACACTCAAGCTCTTCGCCAGCCAGGATATGGTTAAGACCACTTCACTCTGAACTCTTGTAAAATGGGAGGACTGAACTGCCTCTGAGATAACTTTCTATTATACATTTTAGGGTTCTAATAAAAAGTAAAAGTGAGAAAAGTTGAAAGAAAATTGTGAAGAAACTAAGAAAAATGAAGAAGCGTTGGGGTAGAAAATCCAGTTATTATACAAGAGAGTCTATTTTGAAGCAACATGAGTGAAACCACATCTTCATTATATACTTGTGTGTGTGTGTGTGTGTGTGCATGTGCTTGTGTGTATTAAACAAGCCAAAGGTCATCATCTTTCTTCCAGATAAAACTTGAATAAATGTATGAGAGTTAAGAGAGTCCTGGAATTCCATTTTAAAGATCAAGTTTAGGAACTCAAATTATTGGTATCTCAGTTTAGGCCTATTAATAATATGAATTTATACTCCTATAATAAGAATGTGAAACATGGAAAATAAGCTGCTTTGAGATATATTAATCGTTCAAAATACTGCAAATTTTACATTGTCTCATGCATATCTGGTGGATGAATTCTGTCTCAATTCTTGCTGTTGACTGCTTTCTTATTGAGATTTGCTATATCATTAAGTATACAAGACCCGTACGTGTTAACACATCGTAACAGAGTTCTATATATTTCCCTCTGAATTTACCAGAACTCTAATTTCAAACAAGAAACGAAGAGAAGCTGAAGAAAATATTCCTATGAGGAATGACATGGTCTAGGAAATGGTTTTCAAATTGTTCTACAAACCCCTCAGGTCCTGCTGAAGAGCTTTAGAAATTCCACAAGAAATTAATTTGAATATTCTTTTGAAAACAGGGTTTTTAAAAAATTAAGTGTGGTTAAAAAAAAATATAGATCCAAATGATTTCTGTACCAAGTATTAACACACTGAAGCTATCATAACCAGGCTAGCTCATTTTCATACAAATCTGAGAATAGTTTCTCCTGCCAACAACTCTGAGTACAGATTTGGACTTCTTATAAATGAGTCATTGATTAAGAAGGTTCGTGATGCTACACTGGTCTTTTTTTCTCCCCACCCCCAATCCATTTCAGGTCTGCACTCATTTGTTCACCCAAAGTTGTACAAGCAAATGCACTACAGCACATGTGTGTGACAGGCAAGTAAGTGGCAAATGATGTGAGAGCATATATTGCCTGTGTGCTCATTCAAAGCATAATAATAATCAATAAAAAGTCTCATAAAGACATTATCAACTGTTTGGTATTCGTCCAATTTCCCCCCTTTTCTTGTCTGTTTTCTTATACATGATAAAAAGAATGTGAGCAGTTTGTTAGAAACTGTTAGAGACTGAACTGTGGAACCAATTTCCTCTTCCTTTATGTTCAAGTTCTGGATGAGTTTACTTGAAGTACTCTGAGATTTTAAGGCAAGCTATTAAAAAAAAAAAAAAGTCGTATGAATTAAATCATCCATGATGTCAGAATTCTTCTCAAGACTGACATTCAACCAAATAAATTGGTTACTGAAGAAGACATGACTGAACTCTTATTCATACCCCTTTATATCAGATCTGTATTCATCACAACTTTATTGCTCCTCATTAAGTTGAGAATGTTAAAATACTGAATTTGCAAAATTTATTAATACTAAAAGATTCATGCTTATATCTGTTTTCTATATTTGGCTTCCACAAAGTTTCATTTTAAAATGAAATTTAGTAGGGGCGCCTGGGTGACTCAATTGGTTAAGCATCTGCCTTCAGCTCAGATCATGATCCCAGGGTCCTGGGTTTAAGCCTCACATCAGGCTCTCTGCTCAATGGAAAGCCTGCTTCTCCCTCTCCAGGTCACCCTGCTTGTGCCTTCTCTCTCTCTCTCTGCCAAATAAATAAATAAGAATCCTTTAAAAAAATAAATAAGTAAAATGAAATTTAGTGGCTAAAAGTTAAAAAAAACATTAGTCTAATACACTGTGAAAATTCCGGAACTCAAACCAATATAGGTCTCTCCCCTAGCCTCCTTTCCTAGACCAACAGTAAAAGCAGGAAATGGAGGGAGGAAAGACTTACTCCAGGTTGAGCACCTCCACCATCTACAATAAAAGCAAGTTAGAAACAAGTACTGCCTATCAGTAGTTAATACCCCAAAGATGAACCAACTTGTCAGCTCTTCCCAATCTCAGTCACAAACAAAGAATTTGGCTAGTTCTTATTCTAGTTCTGCTTCTAGACCAGCCTTTTACGAAATCCATGGTGTGAATGGAATGGAAAGGGAAAATGCATTCGGAGATGGGCTATTTTGGAATGTTAAAAATATGCACTTTATTTATTGTGACAGACAGTAACTGCTTTCAGGTAAGTTGATTCTCAGGAAATATACTGTCTTATCGGTCATTATGTGTTTCTTCAACATCTGCTCAGACTGGACAATTTTTATCACTCTTTTTCTACCTCATACATTTTATGCCTTTAAATCTGTATAAAAATTACTGAGCTTCAGTTTAAGCATTTCAACAATAAGATCTACTAATCCGGGCAAATGATCTATAAATCAAACACAAATGCCCGTAAGAAGTCTATTTTATGAGATTATTTTCAATATGCTAGTAAGTAACTTCTCACTCCACTTTTTGGACCTTAGTACTCTAACAGAGAAACACTGGATTTGAGGTTAAAAATGTATCTGATGGGGGCACCTGGGTGGCTCAGTAGGTTAAAGCCTCTGCCTTCGGCTCAGGGCATGATCTCAGGGTCCTGGGATCGAGCCCCGCATTGGGCTCTCTGCTCAAGTGGTGAGCCTGCTTCCTCCTCTTTCTCTCTGCCTGGCTCTCTGCCTGCTTGTGATCTCTGTCTATCAAATAAATAAATAAATAAATCTTTAAAAAAAAAAAAATGTATCTGATGAACCCAACATCATCCTGATACCAAAACCAGGAAAAAAGAAAACTACAGACCAGTAGCTTTCATAAATATAGACACAATACCCAACAAATTTTAGCAAATTGAATCCAGCGACATACAAAATAGGTAAGTACATCATAACAAATTGAGGTTTATCAAAGGAATGAAAAATCAGTTTATGATTCAAAAATCAATATTAATTGACCATATGACCAGACTAAAAAATGAGTTAATGATTATCTCAAAAGATGTAGAGAAAGCCAGTGCAAAATCCAACCACCATTCAAAACAAACAAACAATCAAACAAACAAAAAACCACTCTCAGCAAATTAGGAGCAGAAGGATTTCATCAACATGAAGGGCATCAGGGCACCTGGGTGGCTCAGTGGGTTAAAGCCTCTGCTTTCGGCTCAGGTCATGATCCCAGGGTCCTGGGATCGAGCCCCACATCGGGCTCTCTGCTCAGCAGGGAGCCTGCTTCCTCCTCTCTCTCTACCTGCTTCTCTGCCTACTTGTGATCTCTATCTGTCAAATAAATAAATAAAATCTTAAAAAAAAAAAACCTCAATATTGTTAATATGTCAATTCTTCCCAAATTGATCTATAGATTCAATACAATCCCAAGCAAAATCTCAGTAGGTTTTTTTGTTTTTGTTTTTTTTAAGAAACTGACAAGGTCATTCTAAACTCTACATGGAAATAAGAAGAACTTGAAAATACCAAAACAAAGTTGAAAAAGAACTGATTTCAAAACTTATTATAAATCTATAGTAATCAAGACAGTGTGACACTGGCAGAAAAACATGACAAATTAATCCATGAAAGAGAACAGAAAGTTCAAAAATAGATCCACATTAAATGACAAAAATACTAAGTCAATTCAGTGAAGAAAGCATAACTTTTTCAACAAATGGTGTTGAAACTAAATAACCATAAGCAAAACAAAATAAAACCCTTAATTCTTAACTCATACAATAAACAAAACTAACTAAAAATAAAACCACTGATCTTAAATAGATCATACTTAAGAGTCCAAACTATAAAATTTCCAGAAGAAAATACAGGAGAAAAGCTTATTGATCTCTACTTTGGCAAAGGACAGAAAAGTACAAACTATAAAGAAAAAAAAATTAATTAGACTTAATTACTTTTGCTCTTCAAAAGATACTCAAGAGAATGAAAAGTCAAGCCACAAAATGGGAGAATATATTTCCAAAATAACTATAAGGCAAAGGACTATTACAGACAATAAACAAAGAACTTTTCTACTCAACAAGATAACCTACTAAAAACAAGCCGAAGATTACAACATTCATTAAAATATAAAGAGATGACAAATAAGCACATAAAAGTATCTTCAATATGATTAGTATTTAGGAACATGCATATTAAAACCACAATGAGACAACAGTATGTATCCACTTGAATGACTAAAACTAAAAAGACTGACCACATCAAAGTGCTAGAGATCATGTGGAGCAACTGGAACTCTTATACAATACTAGTGGGAATGTAAAATGATGAAACCACTGTGGAAAAGTTTAGTGGTTTCTTCTTTACTTTTTTTTTTTTTTTTTACTGTAGTTGACACACCCAATCTCACATTCTTTTTCAACTTAATCATCAAATCATAATGCCTTTATACAAATCATTAACAATTATTTGAACTGGCCAAAGTCAAAAGTCTACCGGAAAAGAGTATGTAACATATTATCAGGAATATCATCCCAATTCTTTAATTATATAATTATTTCATTACACATCAACCTGACTGTACTGTTCACCTACATTTCTCTATCTTGTCCAAGATCAATACTTTATATTCCTTTATTCTTCTCTACTAAAACCTACCAAAAAGGGAAATGAAGTTGTTCTAGCATTTTCGTTTTAATAAACCCATAATAGCTCTTAATGTTCATTATTTCTGTGATTTAAAAGATAAATTTTAATAATATTCTAAAATCTCGTGCTTTATCAAGTTCACATTTTGTAAGGCAGAATTCACTTTTTTCCTTTCCCTCTGGAAAAGTAAGTTTGCTTATGTCCAGTTACATAGTGCTTCTGTTCCCTTACACAGTTATTTCAAACACTACTTATCAGCATGATCTTCAGTATATCTAGTCACTTACATAAGCAGCAGACTAAACAGCTAAGGTAGCTGGCTACTCCTGTACCATCAATCAATCTCCTTATCTGTCTTAGGCTTCACTATCCCCTTATCAGGGACTATTTTCCTCTTGTTTTTTCTTGTTTAAAGGCTATTTTTTAATGAATAGAAAGAGAAAGACTGGCTTAGAGCCATTCTTCTTTCACTCTGTTATGTCACTGATCCTATGTAATGAGCCTGTGGTCTTGCTATGAAAGTATCTTTACAAATTCTTGTCTTAGCATTTGTCAGAAGTTCAGGTTGGTTAACAGAGTTTTTCTAACACTATTTTTACAGATCTTTATTATTCTTTTACACTTAGGTATACTGTATTCTCACAAACTTTGAGAGATCATAAAATCTTGGCCTCCACTATTTCCTCACTGTGGTATTCTGATCACATATCATGAATTTCATTTTTGAGAGCCTCCAATTGTTAAAGCCATTTTCCCAGTTATGGTCCAAGACTTGGATCATGAAAGAGCATTTCCCTAAATATTTGTGAAATATGATTTTCTAAAACCGATGGCATATTTCTGATAATGTTCAAGATGTCCCCCACCCAAAATAAAACAGACCTGAAGATGACAGATACAACACGGTTCACCCATGACTGCTGTTTCTTCTCTACCAACTATTCTAACCACGGAGAGAAAAAACAATAAAGTACAATAAGTCAAGGATTTATCAGTACATGCTGAGCTTAATACTAGACTAGAGATAAGGTTATTAGTTCCTATGCTATTCTGTAACTTTGAGTTTTAAAACTCTGCAACTGCTCCTTTGTCCCTTGAAACCCTATAATAACATCAAACCTAGGATCTGAGATTTACAGCCCACAGATTTCATGCCTTAAAACTTGTTTTCAGAACATCCTGAGAAATCCCTCCTCATTCCCAAGAAACTCTCACAGGACCAAAAACTCTGGGTATAACACCTAAATCATTCTTGAATAAGGTCCCCCAAAAAGAAGGTTTTATCTTCTCAGAATCAATCTGATTTCTAGTACATGCTCTCCCCTGTAGCCAGGACAGACCTCTGGCCAGAACACTCCAACTTCTGGAGAGTCTCTGGAGAGTCCATGACCCCAGATTTCATTTAAATGCTCTCTTTAGTCTTCTTGTAATACTCTCTTGACTTTAGGCACCATTCCTTAAACCTAGGGCAGTAGATATCAGCTCAGATTATTACCACCACCCTCTACTTTTATCTTTATTAAGCTAAGAAAATTGATAATTGTTCAAGTTTAATCTGACTTGGATTTAACAGCTTTTATGTGTAATTTGGTACACTTGAGCAAAGAAGCTGGAGTCTGAAGATAAACCTTGCCCACTTTCAGTCTTATCTTGGGCTAGTCTTGATGATAAGAGTAGTATTCCAATAAAATTCGAGATCCCAGTGGGCAAAATCCCTATTATTCAGGTGCCTCGACAGGGCAAGTCAGAAGCCTAAAGTCACTTTTACCAAGGTTGGCTTAAACTTTCACTGTGGAATATCTGAGAAAACAGAGTACTAGAGACAAGATCACCCAAAGAAATGGTTCGATGTCCAAGTGATCGAAGGAATGGAGGACTGAAACAGCTAAGCCTTGGGGAAGATCAAATAAGAATATCTGAAGACTGATTTGCAAACCAGAAGTTCAGTTAAGTAGGGGCATCCAGCTTCTCAGAAACGTATGCTCTGGGAGCCTCTCAGCTGACAGATCCATCCACAGATGCTGGGAACTAGAATCAGGTAAACACCAGTGATTGGATTTAAAGAAAATCTTTAAAAAATTAAAAAATATAATTTTTAATTGGCTTAGGATGAAGCCGTGAGCACTGAAATTATTAAAATTCCCAAGGATTCTAATGTGTACGCAGGGTTGAGAACCGTTGAATTAATGAGACAATACAACCACTTCCTTCATAATGTCAGTAAGTCAAATAACTAAAAATACGAGTTTCGGTAGTTAAACACTTAATGAACAACTAGGTCAAACATTAACTCAAGTTCTTAAGTTTCATGTTCTAAACAAATTTTGATACTTTTAAAAGGAGAAAAAAAATGTTAGTGCACACATCTGATTAAAACTTGAGGGCAATGGGAGTATCTTTCACTTAGCATTCCTTCACTCCAAATTAGAATGCAACTTAAGAACATGGTATTCTAGGAGCCTGCTAAACACCAAGAGCCATTCTTTTATATGCCACAGACCAATTTTATAAACCTTCTCTGGCTTAGTATGGAGCCTGGAACTATATTCTAGTAGTTATTAAGTTATCTAAAGGCAAATTACATTGACTATTAACATTTAAAACTGCATTTAAGAGTGGTAAAATTTATAATTTTAGTAAAATGAAGCAACTTTAAAATATCATTTTCACCACATCAATTCAATGAGGAAAATTATAGCAGAATCTGAATTTTCATTTTTAAAACACTATGAAAGTAATTAATTCAGCACATCATCTTTAAGAAGTCCCTAACTCCTTATAGATACTTTCTGATGGCCTGGAAGTACTATTAAGTAAATTATTTTCCAGTTCTGAATATAATTAATTACTTTACCCTATCACTCACTTTGGCTTGTAAAAAACAACAACAAAAAAAACCCCAAGCAAACAAACAAACAAACAAAAAAACTTCTTCAATTTTGAGGCAATTTTCAAAAATATCCCTAATTAAGAAGTATCAAAGATTCAGTAAAAGTATATATCCAATGTCTTTGAAAAACCTGGATTATAAAGCAAAATCATCTGGAACTTTTGTGAAAGCATTTGATAACTCCCACATAGCTAAAAGAAAACCAAAATAAGATTAAAATTCAGAAAGAGTCCAGTTACAGTGCTGCCATGATCTGTATGATCTTGACCAAATTACACAGCCTCTCTGAAAAGCAGTAACCATCCTGCACCTTGCACACATGTGTATATGGGCAACACATGTTTCTACCCTGTACATTAAAACTAAAGTCTACTCCAGGCCAAAAACTCTGTTTCTAGTAAAAAGGTAACAACAGGAGAAATTTGGAAACTGTGAGTTACCTCTGTAAAGCACTGGTATATATCTGTGTTACAGTTTTACTGTAGTTAAAAAATCTAAAATATTTCCAAGTCTGTAATTAAAGGTAAAATAATGAGATAGGATATTAATGTCCAAAGTAACACATATTATCAATATAAATGTTTAATGAGATTCTAAAAATAAGTACACTGCTACTGAAAAAAGAAAACGTGTTCTGGAGAAGATTCACTACCTAATTCAACCAACGCACCCACCTATCACCTTAAAATACACTCCTTTCTTTATTCTTCTACAATGTAGTCACCAGTTTCTCCCATCTCTGATAAAAGGTATAGTATTCTCCTGTCATACTTTTAAGTTGGACTTTCACTTTACTGGCTCACAGAATGAAGAAAAAAATCTTCTTCACCTAACTTTCCAGGACTGAGCAGGGACTGGCTGCAAATACCAAACCTCTTCTTAGTAAGAGTTACTTCAGAGAGACAGCAGGCCTCATATCCGAACATTTGCATTTTTCCAGTTTCAAAGTAAGATTCAAGCAACTTACCATTGTCCCAAAAGGAATGGCTCTTGAAGCATGGTAATAAATGGCTATAAAATTGATGAAGAAGGCAGTGCCACACACCATAGCTGGGATAAGAAATGCCCCAATAAACATCTGCTTTATCCATCTCCTTCCTGAAAGAGAAAGGAAACAATGAAAATCAGAGGTGGGGAGGGGGAGAGTCATATATTGATGTTTATAAGGTACCCAACTGTTTTTAGCATCAAATTATTTATTTAAAATTCTAATGTACAGGCACCTGGGTGGCTCAGTCAGTTAAGTGTCTGCCTTCGGCTCAGGTCATGGTCCCAGGGTCCTGGGATCGAGCCCCCACATCAGGCTCCCTGCTCCCACTCCCCCTGCTTGTGTTCCCTTTCTCACTGTGTCTCTGCCAAATAAATAAATAAAATCTTAAATAAATAAATAAATAAAATTCTAATATAAAGATCTTAAAATCTGCCACTCTAATAATTGTTTTAGAACAATGGCTAATAGGGGCGCCTGGGTGGCTCAGTGGGTTAAAGCCTCTGCCTTCAGCTCAGGTCATGATCCCAGGGTCCTGGGATCAAGCCCCGCATCGGGCTCTCTGCTCAGCAGGGAGCCTGCTTCCTCCTCTCTCTCTGCCTGCCTCTCTGCCTACTTGTGATCTCTGTCTGTCAAATAAATAAATAAAATATTTAAAAAAAAAAAAAAAAAAGAACAATGGCTAATAAAGACCAGTCTAGCTATGCAAGTATGTCCGGTGAAAATATAGCTTTTGAAGTGGGTATACTGGAAAAGAACAACGGACTATGGTAAAATATTTCAGTGTTCTGTCCTGACCCCACCACTGGACTGCTGTGAACTTTGGTAAGTCACTCAATCTTGCCAGTCTACAAGATGGCCTAAAAAGATGTTTCCAAACTAGTACTGGGAGTCCAGGAGCTTCCTAGAGGTGCCCATGAAGTCACTGGTGAAGGAAGAGCCCCAAGTCCTGCTTCAACAAGAACAAGTCCATTTTCAACAGTTTTACATATTAGAGTTTCATGTAAGCTTTAAAAAGGAAAAAAAAAAAAATGGTGTAAGGGGTCTCTAAATTTACTTCTAGCTGTAATTATGATTATAAGCATATATTTACATTTATTTGTTTCAAAAGGGAAAAAATAGGGCACCTGGGTGGCTCAGTTGGTTAGGCGTCTGCCTTTGGCTCAAGTCATGATCCAGGGTCCTGGGATGGAGCCCCACATCAGGCTCCCTGCTGAGCAGGGAGTCTGCTTCTCCCTCTCCCTCTGCTCCTCTACCTCTGCTTATGTTCTCTCTCCCTCACTTTCTCAAATAAATAAATAAAATCTTTTTAAAAAGTGGGGGAACAACAGTGTGCATCTCACGAGCTCTCTCTCAGTCATTAAAACTATAGACTTATAAGTTTCACTATTTCTTTTCTTTCTTTCTTTCCTTCTTTTTTAAAATTCAGGTCTTGAGGGGTGCTGAGTGGTTCAGTCAGTTAAGCGTCTGCCTTCGGCTCAGGTCATGATTCTGGAGTCCAGGGATGGAACCCCACATCCAGCTCCCTGATTGGGAGGGAGTCTGCTTCTCCCTCTGCCTGCTGCTCCCTGTGCTTGCGCTCTATCGCTCTCTTGTTCTATCTCGAATAAATAAATAAAATCTTAAAACAATAAAACAAAATTCGGGTCTTGAATTCACGACCCTGAGATCAAGACCTGAGCTGAAACCAAGAGTTGGACACACTTAACCAACTCAGCCACTCAGGCACCCCAGTTTCACTATTTCTTTGTATCTCTCTGTATTGCCAAAATTCTGTTCAGTGAGCATGTTACTTAAATAATCAAAGAAAGGAAACTATGTCAATTTTAAACTCTGCAATAAAAAATTCTAGATGACGTTTGTATTGATCAAGAGAGTAACACAGAGCTATCTTTCCAGTATAGCAGAGTGTACAAGCAAGAGCACTACCAAGGAAACACCTGCATACCGCTCAGGAACAAAACACAAAAATTTCCTACTGGATCACTATTAGAATTCAATCCCACAACCAAAACCAATAGGGACCTAAATAGGAAGTATGATAAGCAAAACAAGCAATACCCTAACTTCTGTTTTGTCCTATGTAAAGCTCTTTTAAACATCTATCTCATAGAATTACTATCCCAAACTTTGACATTCCTCCAGAAAAATTCCTTGATTCTGAACTTTCAACTCTATTTTATTTCTTTCTCAGGTAAGTTTCAAGAGCCCCTCCTTTCCACATAAAGACTCAGTATTTAGCATTTGAACAACACAAAAAGGGTAGCAATTACAGTATTATTTTCCTCTTTAATTCTAACTCTTTTCTAGCACTCTCTTTTCCTATACTTTTCATTATCTTCTTGGATTCACATATGTATTTATAAATTTCATATTCAATCCTATTACTTCTTTCCCTCCAAAATAAAAAAGAATCACACATTCCACTGGGTACAGTTAGAAGCCCAGACATCTGCATTGTGTTCCCTGCTGCTCACCACACCCTTGGATATTTTGGTCAAGTTCCAGGCTACCTCTAGCTTTAAATTGGGTCTGGAGGATTATCCAGTACCTTGAGGACAACATGGAGACCTTGAGTTTCAAGATAACCTTGAGATAACTCTAAAAAATTCTTGACTTTCTGGGTTGATCTCTAACATTGACCTGGTATTTAGGGATCACTCAGACAAAAATATTAGTATATGACCAGACCTTCCAAGGGGCTGTCAATCAGATAATAACCTTTAGGGGCACCTGGGTGGCTAGTGAGTTAAGCATCCAACTCTTGATTTCAGCTCAAGTCATGATCTGAGGGTCATGAGATAGAGCCCCATGTCAGGCTCCATGCTGGGTATGGAGCCTGCTTAAGATTCTCTCTCTCCCCCTCTCTCTGCCCCTCCCCCAACCACCACCCGACCTGTGCACTCTCTTTATCTCCAAAATAATAAAAAAAAAAGAGTTAAGTTTGGCTGTGTTCTTAACTTGTAATCAATTTATGTCCAAGTACGAATAAATTTCCTGTTTTAAACAATTTGTTTCTGCTATGGAGATTTTTCTGGAGGCCACAGCTTAACTAGTTTCCAGGTCATATTCAAAGCAGAAGTTAACTTTGGCATCCTTAGTTCCTAAGGATGGTAGCCCCATATAAGACCTGTTTCCCATATCTGAAGGTAAAATACAGACACTGAACAGATAACTAAAATAATTAATCCATAATGATGCTCCCTCAGGCAATCTGAAGAACTATTTATACTGAAGGTACATACCACATTAAGTCTCGGAGGACCAATAAAAAAAGCAACGGTAAACCAGGATAACTGGAGGAATTTTAAATGATCCTATGTATGCTCTGAGTGCCAATAACCTATAAGTCTAGTTGCCAAAAGGCAGGATTCCTTAATGCTGATTGCTTAGGATGAGTTGGGAAAATCACACAAGAAAGTCTCTATCCTTAGGAATACAATTTTAAGGTCTTTCAACAGCCCTTCATTCATAAACTGAAATATGCAAATCTACTACTTCCAGTACTTTTCTGATCCTAGTCACAGGGAAAACAAAAATAACCTGAAGACCCTCGAGTGCCATCAAAGAAAGAAACACCAAGGAGCAGTACCTTTGTATCATCTGTTTATCCCCCATCATTTGCAGATGACAATAGGAAAGAAGGAAGGGTGTATTTAAGATGAAATGCTCTTGGCAAGATTATGACACAGAATAACAGAAATCTTTGTGCAGGATCCTTTGATAAATATTTAAGAGTCAACAGAAATAAAGAGCTCTCCTTCCTACTCTCCTTCCAGTCCAGACACTTTAACCATAGCCATTAAATGTGCCTTTATATCCAGCTGTAATGCTATGCAGTCTGCATGGAAGCCTCCCATGGAGCACATCTAGGGAGTTAGGCACCTCAAAGCAAAATAGTATCAATAACTTGAACACATACTCTTTCCCATGTGTTCCTCAGGGCTAACTTCACAGCAGACAATGGAGAAAATCTTATTAATTATTCATAATTTTCAGAAACAAAATGCAGGGATTCCATAAAAGATAGACCACAGAGCAGGTTTGGTGGAGATTATGTGAAACAGGATAACAAAGTCTTTTACAATGGCTGATCTGTCCCTTTTAAATTCCAAATACCTAGTAGTAAAATATTAGCATCTAGAATTAAAAATACAAAGTGATAACTTGTAAGTTACCTCCTTGTCTGGCATACAGACTTCCTCCAAAATAACCATTCACTGGAGATGTAGCAGCATAGACAAATATGGCTGTACTAAGCATTGATCCCCTCCTAAAAAGGCGAAACAACATATGTGGTAAGTTAAAGCCAGCAATTTAAAGAAAATATCACCGAGTCTATCACATTAACATTAGTTTAATTTCAAAGATAAATTTAACAGGAACACAAAAAATATCATCCTGGACTGTAAAAAATCTCCAAAGGTTGCCTGGTGAATGAATTTCTAGTTAATATTGCACAAGCTGATACTCATTTTTTTAATCTGCAGTTAAATTTCATAATATAGTCTAAACAAATTCTTCGTATTTCTTTGGCAAAAATATTAGAAGCTGGCACTAAAATTGTTTTGCAACCCTGTAAACCAATCACATCATACGGATAGGAATATTCAGCTGTTAAGAAAAATAATTAGAATATTTCCCTTTATAATTTAATTGCTTAAGATTCTTGCCCACTGATAGAAATGAAAAATAAAGTAGAAGTTATATAGTCTATATTAGTGATATTACTTTAAATAGTATAACACTGAGACTTCCTATCCCATTTTCCTTATACTATTAAAAATTATTTTTTAAAAATCCATAGGTCCACAAATCAACATTAACCCAAATCAACAATTTTTTCTTCCTTCCTTCCTTTTTTTTTTGGAGAGGGAGAGAGCAGGGAGGGAGGGACAGAAGGAGAAAAAGAATCTTAAGCAGTCTCCACACCCAGGGCAGAGCCCAACTCAGGGCTCCATCTCACGACCCTGAGACCATAAACCAAACTGAAATTAAGAGTCAGACACTTAACTGAATGAGCTATCCAGGCACCCCTCAGATCAACAATTTCTAACTTCATCTTCCACTAATGACATCTAGAGAATTTAGACCAACTCTCCTGTTAAATAAAACTGAATAAAATATTTTATTTTTTTTTTTAAGATTTTATTTCTTTACTTGACAGAGAGAGAGAGATCACAAGTAGGCAGAGAGGCAGGAGGGGGTGGGGGGGAAGCAGGCTCCCTGCTGAGCAGAGCCTGATGCAGGGCTCAATCCCAGGACCCTGAGACCATGATCTAAGCTGAAGGCAGAGGCTTAATCCACTGAGCCACCACCCAGGGACCCCTGAACAAAATATTTTAAATGCCTAATTGCAAAGACAAATATTAAGATGACAAGTGACTATCATTTGCCATAATATAGAAATGTACTTAAACCACTAATAGTAAAGACTAATTTTGAAACTCTGCATAACTAGGAAGGTAAAATAATGTCTGTAGAAAGAACATATAATCTCCCCAGTCTGAGCTAAAGAATATTCTTTTAAAGAGAATTTACAAGAACATCACACTCATGTGTGTACTGGGAAGATACACAATTTTCATAAATTAACCACCTTCCAAATTAAAAAAATTATTGTATTTCACTGTATACCTATGTAGAATACAAAGATTTCATATAGTTTTGAAATATGTAGCACTCCTCCGCCCAAACAGCTACACTCAACTTCTTAAAGTGGGTATGATACCTAATAGTTAAAATATTATAGTGTTTAATTTCTGCCAATATATAGCTAAATATAAATGTGGCAGTAATTTAAGAATATATCATTCCCATGTTTCAAATCGTTAAGTCTCAGGGCACTTAATGGACTCAATCAATAGAACACGTGACTCTGGGTTTGAGGGTCCTAAGTTTGAATCCCATGTTGAGTACAGATCCTACCTTAAAAAGAAAAGAAAAGAAAAGAAAAAAGTTAAAAGATTGTTGGTCTCAAAGTTTTTAAAAGCAAAATTTGTCTTTTCAGCAATTCAAACACTTCAAATACTGTCTCCTTTCAGATTATCATTAAAAAATCTGACCCATTCTCTCTTTGGAACTGGGTGTGTGAAGACTGACACGGGCCTAGCCATGCTGAAAACTAAAAGGCTGCTTTAGTTTAAGACCTGTCCATTACCAGTCAGAAGCTTTTAGTATCAGCAAAGAGGGTTCAAAAGGAATGCTGGTGTGACTGAGAGTCCAAAATGCCTAGCAGGGATTTAAGCTTGCAATCCCCAGAGACACTGCATTAAATGAATTTTATCAGTCACAGTTTTAAAAATCACACATACCCTTCATCTCTTCGTTTATGAATATTCTATGGGCATTTTCCACCCAAAATACACCATCTTCATCTACACTGAATCTGCTGACATAGGGAACCGCCTACTCGTTCACATCTCTAAGACTCGAGGCGGGAAACATCTCAGGAGCTGCTTACACTTGCCAGCTCACCACTGCCCACCCAAAGTAAGAAAGCAGCAGTATTTTTCCAGACTTACCCACAGCTTCTCCCACACTATGGCTTCTCAGGAGTTAATATCATGCTCACAGGTCTCTACACTGATACTGATTCTCTATTTAACTAATTATTTTTTCTTCTCTGATTGTTACGGTCATCACCAACACAAAATAATGTTCACATGTTACATTATCTGCCTTTTATGTTTTAGAATCATTCTGACTCTGGAGTGAGTCTTACAAATGTCATGTGCAAGGTTTTTTATTTTCTTACTACTTTGCATTTTTATTATCTCTATTTTCACTTCCACAGCAGACCAAATTAGGAAACGAGTTGTGGAGTGAAGCTGCCTAGGTTCAAATCCCAGCTTACTAATACCCCTACAAACAGTTGTATGATCTCAAATTACTTAACCTCTCTGAACTTTACTTTTCTCATGTGGAGAATGGAGAGAACAGCAGCCCCTCCACATGATTGGCATGAAAATTAAAACAGCTAATGTGTATGAAGCACGTAATAGAACCTCAACAATGTTAGTCACTTTGATATAAAAATAATACTCACAGGCTTAATACTAATGATATGATTAAGTATGCTCACTTCAAATAAGCAACAACACAGAAAGGCCATTAATAATGGCAGACTAAAATAACAGTGCATGACTTGCCAGCTAATGCCATTTATTAGAAAGTTTCTTATTTCTAAAGTTATTTCTAAAGTATAAGCAAAAGAGCTTCTGCATTAAAAAATGAATTGTCAAAACTGTAACCCTGACATCTGAGAAGGAACAAGGCAAGAATCTGAATTCTAGGAGAGGTTGACCACTAGTAATTCTGAAGACTAGTGACTGTACAGTCAATGTCAATGCCCAAGTAACAAATTTAATCCAGTATTTAAGGTAAAGCATGCCTTTACAGCAGATTTGAACTATTTTTCTTGAACTTGGGATTTAGTTCCCCTGAAATATACTATATCCAAAAAAATGAACTACCCACCAAAACACTGAAATTTAGGTTTTGGACAATTATTTTAAAGCTTATTCAGTAAATATGATCCCAAAACCAGACAAGGATCCCATCAAAAAAGAGAGCTATAGACCAATATCCTTGATGAACACAGATGCGAAAATACTCAACAAAATACTAGCCAATAGGATTCAACAGTACATTAAAAGGATTATTCACCACGACCAAATGGGATTTATTCCAGGGCTGCAAGGTTGGTTCAACATCTGCAAATCAGTCAATGTGATACAACACATCAATAAAAGAAAGAACAAGAACCATATGATACTCTCAATAGATGCTGAAAAAGCATTTGACAAAGTACAGCATCCCTTCCTGATCAAAACTCTTCAAAGTGTAGGGATAGAGGGCACATACCTCAATATCATCAAAGCCATCTATGAAAAACCCACCGCAAATATCATTCTCAAAGGAGAAAAACTGAAAGCTTTTCCGCTAAGGTCAGGAACACGGCAGGGATGTCCATTATCACCACTGCTATTCAGTAAAGTGTCAGGATATAAAATCAATGCACAGAAATCAGTTGCATTTCTCTACACCAACAGCAAGACAGAAGAAAGAGAAATTAAGGAGTCAATCCCATTTACAATTGCACCCAAAACCATAAGATACCTAGGAATAAACCTAACCAAAGAGGCACAGAATCTATACTCAGAGAACTATAAAGTACTCATGAAAGAAATTGAGGAAGACACAAAGAAATGGAAAAATGTTCCATGCTCCTGGATTGGAAGAATAAATATTGTGAAAATGTCTATGCTACCTAAAGCAATCTACACATTTAATGCAATTCCTATCAAAGTACCATCCATCTTTTTCAAAGAAATGGAACAAATAATTCTAAAATTTATATGGAACCAGAAAAGACCTCAAATAGCCAAAGGGATATTGAAAAAGAAAGCCAACGTTGGTGGCATCACAATTCCGGACTTTAAGCTCTATTACAAAGCTGTCATCATCAAGACAGCATGGTACTGGCACAAAAACAGACACATAGATCAATGGAACAGAATAGAGAGCCCAGAAATAGACCCTCAACTCTACGGCCAACTCATCTTCGACAAAGCAGGAAAGAATGTCCAATGGAAAAAAGACAGCCTCTTCAATAAATGGTGCTGGGAAAATTGGACAGCCACATGCAGAAAAATGAAATTGGACCATTTCCTTACACCACACACAAAAATAGACTCAAAATGGATGAAGGACCTCAATGTGCGAAAGGAATCCATCAAAATCCTTGAGGAGAACACAGGCAGCAACCTCTTTGACCTCAGCCGCAGCAACATCTTCCTAGGAACAACGCCAAAGGCAAGGGAAGCAAGGGCAAAAATGAACTATTGGGATTTCATCAAGATCAAAAGCTTTTTGACAGCAAAGGAAACAGTTAACAAAATCAAAAGACAACTGACAGAATGGGAGAAGATAGTTGCAAACAATATATCAGATAAAGGACTAGTGTCCAGAATCTATAAAGAACTTAGCAAACTCAACACCCAAAGAACAAATAATCCAATCAAGAAATGGGCAGAGGACATGAACAGACATTTCTGCAAAGACATCCAGATGGCCAACAGACACATGAAAAAGTGCTCCATATCACTCGGCATCAGGGAAATACAAATCAAAACCACAATGAAATATCACCTCACACCAGTCAGAATGGCTAAAATCAACAAGTCAGGAAATGACAGATGCTGGCGAGGGTGCGGAGAAAGGGGAACCCTCCTACACTGTTGGTGGGAATGCAAGCTGGTGCAGCCACTCTGGAAAACAGCATGGAGGTTCCTCAAAATGTTGAAAATAGAACTGCCCTATGACCCAGCAATTGCACTATTGGGTATTTACCCTAAAGATACAAACGTAGTGATCCAAAGGGGCACGTGTACCCGAATGTTTATAGCAATGTCCACAATAGCCAAACTATGGAAAGAACCTAGATGTCCATCAACAGATGAATGGATCAAGAAGATGTGGTATATATGCACAATGGAATACTATGCAGCCAACAAAAGAAATGAAATCTTGCCATTTGCGACAACATGGATGGAACTAGAGCGTATCATGCTTAGCGAAATAAGTCAAGCAGAGAAAGACAACTATCATATGATCTCCCTGATATGAGGAAGTGGTGATGCAACATGGGGGCTTAAGTGGGTAGGAGAAGAATCAATGAAACAAGATGGGATTGGGAGGGAGACAAACCATAAGTGACTCTTAATCTCACAAAACAAACTGAGGGTTGCTGGGGGGAGGGGGTTTGGGAGAAGGGGGTGGGATTATGGACATTGGGGAGGGTATGTGCTTTGGTGAGTGCTGTGAAGTGTGTAAACCTGGTGATTCACAGACCTGTACCCCTGGGGATAAAAATATATATTTATAAAAAATAAAAAAATTAAAAAAAAAAAGCTTATTCAGTAAATAAATTGCAAAGCCTATAAAGAAATATAACAGAAACTACAAAGAAGGGGCACCTGGGTGGCTCAGTGGGTTAAAGTCTCTGCCTTCAGGGCCCTGGGATCGAGCCCCGCATTGGGTTCTCTGCTCAGCAGGGAGCCTGCTTACCTGCCTCTCTGCCTACTGGTGATCTCTGTCTGTCAAGTAAATTTTTTAAAAAAGAAAGAAAGAAAAAAAAACTATAGAGAAATAGCCTTACTCATTAATACATTCACCGGCTCACAAGCACTGAGTAACTTTCACATGTTTAAGTAGGTATTTTGAGAATTCAAAGATAAATTAAGACCAAATCCTTGCTCTCAAGGAGCTTCTGGTCTAGAGGAAGAAAGAGTAATTTATTAATGTTAAATATTTAACATAAAAATCAAGAGCTATTCTTTCAGCAACAATTTACTGTTTGTCCACCAAATCCAGGCATATCTAAGAAAGAATGCATTATGAAATGTAACTGGAAACAACTGTCATGCTGAGAGAGAACTTCATGGGGCAGTGTCTAAAGTGCCTGAGTGAGAACCCCAGCCACCCAGGCTCAGAGTGTGTCTGCTTCGCTGAGGTTGTGGCTCTCTGAGCACAGGTTATAGGACCATTCAAGACGATGAGATCTTTGTGAATGTACAACTTTTTCTAATAATCCAAAAACTTTTCTTGCAACCAATTCTGTTCTCAAAGAAGAAAATGTACTAGACACTATGTAAAGGTAAGATAAGTCATCCAATTAGTTTTCTAACATCATGTGCCTTTTCTACTACCCTTTTTCCTATTAATTATTATTTAATAGTTAAATATTAAAATTAACAAATATTAAATATTTCCTAAATATTATTTATTATTTCTCTTCTGCTCTGTAGAGAGTCTCCCAGTTTAGAAGATAAACATGAAGTACTAATTCAATAACTGTGAACTCCTTGTGTGTCTCATAAAGCTCTAATTGTACCTTCAGTTTTCAAGAAAATGCCTATTCATTTCGTCAAACAGCAATGGCTGATAAGTAACTCTGCTCATACCTCTAATGAAACATAACCTTTGAAACCAACCAAAATGTTCAGTTAGGCTAGTAAGTTTTAGCATGTGACAGAAAAATATACTCCTAGCTCAGGATAACTATCCATTATTTAATTTATCTGCAATAATAAGATTCATGCTATTTAAATTCTAAGATAATTGAAATAAGCAAATATTTAATTTTGATCGACTTAAAATGTTTAAGAACAAGAAAAAACAAAGTTAAATACATGTACTTACTCTGTATATAAATCTTCTATCATTGCAACAATAATAACAATAAGAGACACAGCAAATATCTGACATCCAGAACCAATGAGAGAAGAAAATATCAGTGGGTGACTTGAAGGTCTAAATACATCTCCATGTACCTGCTTCCATCCATACTCATCTCCTAGGTCTCTATCCTATATACATATATATGCAGAGAGAAAAGAAAACCATTCAGAATGAAATTAAAATACATAAAGTAGGTGAAAAGTTACAACTCCAGTTGAAAGTTCCCTCCCTTGGGGAGCCTGGGTGGCTCAGAGGGTTAAGCCTCTGTGTTCAGCTCAGTTCCTAATCTCAGGATCCTGGGATCGAGCCCCACCTCGGGCTTTCTGCTCAGCGGGGAGCCTGCTTCCCCTTCTCTGTCTGCCTCTCTGCCTATTTGTGATCTCTCTGTCAAATTAAATAAAATCTTAAAAAAAAAAAAAGTTCCCTGCCTCCACATTTATACCTATTTAAAGGGTTTTAAAATATCTAGAAAAGACATTTCAAATTTAAAATAATCACTGTCTTAATAACTTATAAAGTATTATGGCATTTACTGGGCCTCAGGAAGGTGGCTCCTAGTTGTGCTCAGAAAATATCAAAGAATGGAAAAAAGAAAAGGTCTAGGAGCAAAAAGAAATGCTCAAAATAAGAGAGGAGCACACTGGTTCCCTGAACATTTACATCACACCTGTGGCACAAATATAATGAGGGGCCAGGTGGAGAACAAAAGAAAAAAAAGAAGATTGAAACCAGTACTAGATGCCCTAAAGATGCAGAAAAGTCCTTTATATTCTGGATTCTAAGAAAATATATGAGGAAAATATCAAAGTTATATATAGTATCTATTAAATATTATTTAACTATCTATAGCACTTCTTAAAAAAAGATTTTACTTATTTATTTGACAGACACAGATCACAAGTAGGCAGAGAGGTAGGCAGAGAGAGAGAAGAGGAAGCAGGCTCCCTGCAGAGCAGAGAGCCCCATGTGGGGCTTGATCCCAGGACCCTGGGATCATGACCTGAGCTGAAGGCAGAGGCTTTAACCCACTGAGCCACGAAGGCGCCCTCCATAGCACTTTTTTAAAAGTATTCAATTTTTCCTTTTCAACTTGAAAAAGCAAGTATCTAAAATAGTAGTTCTTGACAAGTATCAGTCCCTTAAAATAATCTGGCCTTTTAGGGGCTGGGGGTAATCCTGGTCAGATGTGTTTGAGAAGCACCAAATGTGCTTTCTACATTTTACACTGTGATACTTCACAATGCACATTTGCATATTAAAATTTTAATCTAACTCCTTTCCAAACTTACTTAATGAGAGGGCATATCTACATACAACAGCCATTAATATTCTACAGAAGGGGGGGCTCCTGGGTGGCTCAGGTCATGATCCCAGGCTCCTCTCCCCTTTCCCACTCCCCCTGCTTGTGTTCCCTCTCTCGCTGTGTCTCTCTTTGGCAAATAAATAAAGTCTTAAAAAATATATAGTTCTAATTCTATAGAACACACTTTCACTTATTTACAACACTACCTGTAATACCATAGAAGAATTTAGAAAACAAGACCCCCCTCTGACCCTACTAAACTAAATACAAACTAAACCTTTCACCCACTCCCTAAATTTTATGCAGTATTTAACAGTATTAGAAAGATGTCAGTATAGCTCTACAACTTCCTTGCTGCAATTCTGAAATCAAAAGCTCTGAAAACTGAAAGTTCATTTCAGAAGCCTGCCACATTGTTATTTGGTGGCAAAACTTGAGAGTGAAGAAGAGGTTATTTGTATTGTTTATTTATCTCACTTAAGGTGAACATTCGTATGTTTTGCTGAAAAAAACAAATATTTGATTATGGGGCTGGTAATCAAACCATGTAGAAACATTAATATATATGATTAGAGATCCTTTAGGGAGTTTTACACCTTTCTAAAACCCAAAAATGCTGAATTCTGAAACTCATGTAAACTACATTCCAACATTCAAAATAACACTGAGTTAAATCATTTTTATAAATACAACGTAAAATGTTTGCTTACCATATCATCCATTTCTTCTTCTTTACTGTACCGGGCATAATCTTTTCTTAAAGTTCTCATTAAAATCATTGAAACTAAGCCCACCAAGAAGATAACCATCATGAAAGAGTTGAAAATTGAAAACCAATGAATCTAAAATGACAGAAAATAAAATATCACGAACATTAAGTATCAGTCACAAACTTCATAGGTTTCATGATAACAGCAGCATGTTAGTGCAAAAAAAAAAGTTTTTTTTTTTAACTTTTATATAAATATCCAAACTTAAGACACACTGGGCTGAGTAGTCACTATGCAAAAAGACTGGTTTTCTTTACAGTAAATTTCAGATGCATTAAAAACATGATTATTGTACACATATATTTTCCCAATCAATTTTATTGTACAAATAAAATACAATTGGACCACACGGCATATGCTATTTAGCACCATACACAAAGAACACGGAATCTGAAGTCAAACAGGCCTGGGTTTTAACCTAGACTCTGCCAATTTCTAGCTATGTGACTCCAGCTTTCCTATATCAAAAAGGAGGACAATAATACTATCCTGATTTGTATGGCTTCATAACACATATAAAAAGAATGATACCATGACTGGCACAGAGCAGTAAATATTCAATAAATGTTACTTTCTTTCCCTCTAACTGAGCAACAACCTGGAAAACTCTTCAAAATTCCAAAGACTGAACCATCATAGTTGACTGCCATGGATCTGAGCCACCCTCTGGAATGCTATGCTTCACTTCCTCCATCCAGTTCATCTTCTCTATCCTATTCCCACCCTTATCTGCTCCCTTCTACATGAGCTCTCCATGGTAGAGAGAACAATGAGGTATCCCATCATGTCCCAGTGTTCCCAAGACTCTTGATTTTGATTCACTCACCCGTATGTCATAGAATTATGTCCAGATTCTGATTTATAATCACAAGGTACACGATCTCTGAGTGCATCTCAGAACTCAGTGCATCTGACTTCAAATTCTTCTATATTTTAATTCTCAAAAGTTCCTGAAGGATAGTTCCAAAATTTCTCTTCTCTCAGCAAGGCCCCAATTTCATTTATTTTTCTGCATTTTTCTCCTAGCCTCCCATTCCTTCTGTCAATCTCCCAGAAGTTGTTCCACTCTTAAATCAGTCTTTCTGCTAGACTCTACATCTCTTTCATTCCCTGAGGTGCTATCCCCCCATCTCATTTAGCACCCCTGAATTTGCACCTTTACCCAGCCATCTGCAATTGCCAAAGGTCCCCATGTACAATGGTATCTACGCTCTGGAGTGATTATATGGTTCAAATAAGATAATAAATGTAAAGCACATGGAAAATTTACAAGTTGTAAACTGTTGTATTATCATCTTTCAAAGTGTGTGCATGATCTTTTGTTCCTTCATTCTTCCTATCTTCTTATCTCCATAAAACCTCTCATTTACATATTCCATTATTCACAGATGTACTCCTACTCTAAACTACAGGTACATATGCAGAAGATTTAACTTGAGTTAATATGCTAAGTATATGCACTAGGGTGAAGGGCAGCCCTAGCTCTGTTCCCACCCTGAGGCTTCTGGCAAGGGACAAACTCTGTGACTCTCCCTGAAAAACAAGAGATAGCCAATTGCCTCTGCCTCTTTATAAAATCATTTTTTCCTATATTTAATAATTTATTTATTGACTACCTACTGAAGTTACAAAGGAAATGACGACTGCATTATATTCTGAAATATTTACAAAAAAGGGTTATATAAGATTTAAGTTTATCATTAAAGTATCATTCAAGATTTATAAAAGCATTCTGTAATTATAGACTTTCCCAAAGATTTGATTTTGTTCTCACCCTGAGAAATTAATGATCCAAAAAAAGATGAGAAAAAATTATATTTATGTTTCTTAGCTTCTCTCAATTTGTCAAATTTCTGAAAAGTAGTTTTATATAGTTACTATTTAATAATAAGAAAGATACACCTAAAATGCAAAACTTTCTAACAAAGCTCCCTCCTATTTTCTAATCTGAGACATAAACTTTAAACCAATACCCATTATAAGGTACTACCATTAACCTGACATTTTTATAATATCCTTTTATTCCAAAAATTACAAAATGCTGTTATGATTTCAAAATTATTATATCAAGGGAAGTATTTCTTAAAAATAATGAAGAAACCAGATATCACAAAAGGCTTACTAATCTTAAGAACTGCTGACTCCAGCACCCCCTAGTGTTGCTAACCCAAAAGCAGGACATTGGAGAAATACATACCTGAGTGGTGCCACTCATTAAGCACCAGCTATGTGTCAAATAGGAACTAAGGCCTTTATGTGCACTATCGAATGGAATATCCCAACAGTGCACAGTACTACGATCTGTGCTCCACTATGGAGGAGGCAGAAAGCTGAGGAACCAAGTGTTGTGCCCATGGTTACGTGGGTGCAGCAACACTGTATGTCCAGCTCATGCTCTTGAGCCTGTGTTGGTAGTATTAGAAACCATCCCTACTGTCAACCAGTAGACCCTGCCCCTCCCGCCTACTTATGGAACTGGCTGCAGTAATTCTCCTCTCTCTTTTCTGCACTGTCAGTTTTGCACTCGCTGCTGAACCCTTCCACGTATAAAAGTGTTCCTTACATCTCAAAATAAAACCTTCCAATTCCATCCTTCCTACTTCCTACCACATCATTTCTCTGCTCCCCTTAGCTGCCAAACTTGTAGTCTCCAACTCCTCTCCTCCATGCTCTTATACCAGCTCTGTTCAGATCCTGCCCCACCACTACCCCCAAACTGCTCTTTGTCAAGTTTATGGATGACTCCAAATGAATCTTGAAAGTCACTTTCACCTTACCTGACCCAGCAGCAACAATGCAGAACTAATCTCCCTCTCCTCCATGACACACTTTCTTCTCTTGGCTTCCAGAACACCACAAAAGCTTTCCGTTCCTACCTTACTGGGATCTCCCCAGAGCCTGAACTGGTTTCACCTACTCTCCCAAATCTTTTCTTACCACCCCCAAGTGCTCAGTCCTTAGTCCCTTCTATTTCTACTGTATACTCTATTTATACTCTTCCTTGGTAACTGCATCCAATCTCATAGCTTTATTAAATACCATTTTTATGCCAATGGCTGCACAATCCGTATCTCCAGCCCAGACCCCTCTCCTGAACTGGCGACTCATATACTGGGCTCGGTGCTAAGTATCTCCATTTGGATGTCTTAAGACACTTCAAAACGAACATGTCCCCAACTGTACTCTGAGCTTCCCCTCTGCACCTTCTCCAAATATGGACTCTCTGCCTCAGTGATGGTGGCTCTAACTAATAGTTGCTCAGGCCAAAAACTCTGTAGAGTTCTTGTCAACCTTTCTTTATCTTGCTCTCCACCAGGAAATCCCACCCGGCTCTCCCCTTCACAATATGCTCACAGTCTGACACCTTCTCACCAACTCCCCCACTACACCTTGGTCTGAGCCACTTCCCCTCTCACTGCACTGCTGCAACAGCCTCTTGGTCTCCCTGCTTCTCCCCTTCCCCGACATGGCCTCTTTTCAACATAATAAGCTGAGCGATCCTTTTAAAAAAGAAGTGCGATTTGTCATTCCCTGCGGAAAACACTACCAGGCACTCTCTGCATTCAAAGCCTCCCCAGCAGCCACGGATGGTCTAGCTCCCACTGCTCTCTGACCTCATCCACCCCTCCTCCAGCCACACTGGCCTCCTTGCTATTCCTCAAGCTCCCCAAGCACATTCCCACCTAACAGACTTTTCAAAGGTATTGCCCCTGCCTGGAATACTCTTCCGCTGCCCCCCATATCCATATTCCTGATTTCCATCAACTCCTTCAAGTTTTGACTCCAAAGTCCATCTCAGGGGCTTACTCTGAGCACCACAGTCAAACTACAACTAGCCTCGCCTGTGGCACTCTTGGTCCACTGCTCTTTCTTGAAGGACGTATCTTTGAACACACTATACCCTTAACTTAGTATGTCTATTACGTGTCTCCCCCTACTAGAAGGGTAAGCTCCAAGAGAATGCAAATCTTGAACTTCATTCTCTAAATGTAGTCCACTTAGTACCGTGCTTGACACATAGCAGGTGTTCAGTTAATAACTGCTGAAAGGAGAAATATGGGACCTTGTTCTACTAGTGAAAATGCCAAATGGCAGCCTTTCCCTCAAGTTATCAACACCCAATGGCATGAGAAACAAGGCAGGCTCACACTCACATGTTCCAACAGAAAATGTTAGTTGAGAGCCCTCGTATTTTCGAGTACTATCTAAACATTTAAGTTATTTGTGCCTATACCTCAACCATGGTCAAGACTGCATGAACACGACATCTGAAGAGAACACTCTGCTGGTAGGGGAAGTGGAGGAGGTTGGGGAGGAAATTTTAGCTCCAGGAGTAACATGCTAGGACCCAGAGGAAAATTAGAAGTAGTGAGAGGTTCCAGTGAAGTCTGGCAGCAATGATAAGAATACTAGACCACAAAAATTTAGATTACCAATAAACTTCAGAATTCCAGTCCAAAAGATCAGATCAGAAGACAGAAGATGCAAGTCAGGAAGAAAGTCAGAAGAATGGATATATCCCCTTATACTCCATTATCCTCCGATGTCCTCTCATCTCTATCCTTGAAGGAGGAAACCACTAAAATAAAATCCATTTTTTTCCTATAAAGAACCAAAGCTACCACCTGTACAAAATCAGCAACAATGCCAGGGGACGTAGGAGCTGAGCTCCATTTGAATCTGCTGGTGGGAAGTGGGGGCATTTCTTCCCAGTCCTGATGTTCCTTTTTATGTGAAAAGACTTCTACCAGCAAAAGTTTCTGGTCGCGCTCCACTCTCATCCCTTCCTTTCTAGAAGCACACATTCTGCTCTGTTTCTGCACATTGTAAGTCTCCCAAGGGCAGGTGCTCACATACAGAAGCTTGAAGTAGCCCAGCACTGAGCACAAGAAGTCAGTCTAATTCTGAGTTTCAATATTAACATGGCCACCTGCCCACAAAATAAGTCACATTTTTCAGTATCAGCATCATTAATAATAAAAGTAAAATTCTGGCTTTTGGTTTGTTTCATCTTTCCTGTGTTACTCAAAATTGGTTTAAAGCATAGGCATGATGAAGGGGGCTTTTGACTGCTCCCCTAAAACTCTCTTATCATCCTAGGACTCTAAGTTTACATGTGAAATCACAAGTCCAATGTGTCTGAACTCCACAGCCTTAGCACAGTGCCCCGAATATGGTAGATGCTTGTTAGTGTTTGTTAAACTGACCGAGCACATAATCAATGTCTCAAAATACACAATTTACCTACCCTGTGTTGAAAAAACGATGGATCAAGATATTTGTCAAATCGATCTTCAAATTTTACATCTGACTTTTTCCATTTCACCTGAAAAAAATTTTTTTCACTTAAAAGTAAATGCCAGTAAACAAATTAATAAGCTTATAACAAAACCTTGAGCAAAATTAGTAAAGATCTGGACACTTAGAACAAGAAGCTAGAGAAATTGTAGAAAGCTACTGCCAATTTGAGAAGCTGAAACATCTAAGATAAAAAACTAACCAACTTTCTTCTCTGTGTATTAACAGAACTTCCAACTTTACCTAGAGGGATCACTCCAGTTTTCAAAGACTATTAACTATTGCTGACTTGTATACTTTGACCTGATAAATACGTTAAGAACGAATTAACTAGCCCAATTAAAATAAGAATCTATCCATTTTTGACTTTAGATCGAGTTAGTTTTACTACAATTATCAAACTTCTTTAGAAGTTCAGTTACATAAATATCATTTGCACTAGTTACATATGCATGAGTGAAAAAAAAACTTTCAAAAACTGGCTACTAGCAATGGATTCATTCCAGTTATCAGGGAAAAAACTGGCAAAGAGAGAGGCTACCTACATCAGATTTTTCTTCTTTCCACTATTTTTAATCCTAATGGAACAGAATTAACTTGACAGTTGCAAAGAGCTCTGAGAAGCTCTTACTCTGCAGGAGTATCTTATTCCAACTGATAAAGCAAAACATGGTAAACTATACCCATCCAGCAATTTTCAATACAGCATCATCTCTATCTGCAACAGTAAAAAGGAAAGAGAAACAACAAGGTATGCTGCAATCTAAAAATGTAACCATGAAAAGACATGGCAAGCTTAGCTCTAACTGCTCAGTTGCAATGGTAAACTTTGCTGTAGCCAATGGTAAGTCCTGCAAATGCCGAAATTCTGTAATACAGACCTGAGGCAAATCTCCCTGCTTTTAGAAGGCTTACTTATATACATTAAGGAAATACAGTTTTAATAATATTTTGTTTTACCTTATTTTCATTTATTAAAGTAGTAAAACACACTTAACTGTTGCTATTAGGTCACAAACACTTCTTCTATACATTTTAATACTTACTGAATATGACATCTGGATTTTAGTATTGGGAACCAGTTTCACCTTTCCTTCACTAGTTAGATTAACATCAACAATTCGATTGCCATTAAAACCTATTTCGAGTTTTTTATAGGTCCAAAGATAGTAATCTTCTCCATTTTCATCTGCTTCACCAACAATACCTACAAAAGAAATAACACTTTATACAAGGTAATATCGCTTAATGTTTAAAATATGTTAGAAGCTAAAAGCCCATTAAAAAAGTTTTTATAAACAAGCATATTCTTCATCATTAGAAAAGGCACAAGTACAGGCTAGACTTCTACTCTTTATTAACTACTTGGCAGACCTTCAACAGACAAATGGGTAAAGAAGATATGGTCCATATATACAGTGGAGTATTATGCCTCCATCAGAAAGGATGAATACCCAACTTTTGTAAATCAACATGGACAAGACTAGAGGAGATTACACTGAGTGAAATAAGTCAAGCAGAGAAAGTTAATTATCATATGGTTTCACTGACTTGTGGAGCGTAAGGAGTAACATGGAAGACATTAGGAGAAGGAAAAGAAAGGTGAATTGGGGGCAATCAGAGGGGAAGACGAAGCATGAGAGACTGTGGACTCTGAGAAACAAACTGAGGGTTCTGAAAAGGGAGGGGGGATCAGGGGATGGGTGGGCCTGGTGGCGGGTATTAAGGAGGGCACGTACTGCATGGAGCACTGGGTATGGTGCATAAACAATGAATCTTGAAACACTGAAAAGATAAAATTAAATTTAAAAAAATAACTACTTGGCAAACATAAACCATGGTCATGCCATGAACAGTCAGCAAAATCCATCACTAATTTAGTCCTCAAAGTTCATGTTTTGTCATGAGTATCACCTTCATTGTACTAATTATCACCGTATTACTTCCTAATTCCTGAAAATTTCAGGGAAGTATAGTCAACATCTGCCACGGTCACCCAGTTAGTAGTAGTCAAACTAAAATTAAAACCAAGTTCTCCAGAGACCCAATCCAGTACTTTCTCTAACAGCCTGAGATCTACACTTTCCTAAGTAAGCTGCACATATGTGTATATCAATAACAAAACTTAAAATGCCTCCTCTTTATGCTTCAAGTACTGGACCTATCCTTGGGATATCACCAAAACAAAAGGAGCATTGAGGACAAATGTTAATGAGGCACTAGTTTAAAATGATCATTTTGGTTTTGGTGGGTTTTTTTGAAGATTTTTTATTTATTTATGAGAGAGAGAGAGCGCGCGCACAAGCAGGAGGGGAGGGGTAGAAGGAGAGTGGGGAGCAAACTGCCCGCTGAGCAGAGACCCCAACACAGGGCTTGATACAGGACCCTAGGATCATGACCTGAGCCAAATGAAGACACTTAACCAACTGAGCCACCCAGCCACCCCTAAAACGATAATTTTGTTTTTTTTTTTTTTTTTTTTTTTTTAAAGATTTTTTATTTATTTATCAGAGAGAGGGTGGGGAGAGAGCGAGCACAGGCAGACAGAATGGCAGGCAGAGGCAGAGGGAGAGGCAGGCTCCCTGCTCAGCAAGGAGCCCGATGTGGGACTCGATCCCAGGACGCTGGGATCATGACCTGAGCCGAAGGCAGCTGCTTAACCAACTGAGCCACCCAGGCGTCCCTAAAACGATAATTTTGATCATAGTTTGGGATACTGAAAGAACACCCAAACAGTGTCAGGACAACAGGTGGTAGTTGAGATCTACCCCTTGTACCCTCATACTGTCAGCTAGTTATCTATGTCTATCTATCTACCAAACCTACAGACTTCCCAAGAGACGCATCCACTAAAAGCGACTCCTTAGGGCCTTCCCTCTTTGGTCAATGCATCTCATTAAAGTATTAGGGGAAGAAAAGATCATTTCTTCCTCTTCAGTTTATTTGCTTATTAACCAAAGTTAGTAAAAATAATTTCTCTCAAACTGATACAAATTCAAGGAATACAGTTAATCACTGTGTTTGGGGTTGCAGAGGGAGAATGAAATCTTTCTAATAATTAATTTCACCAAGGTTTATTTACCTATCTACAGTGAAAACTCTGGGAGTGGAGACACAATTACACCTAGTAAGAAGCTATTCTCTACGGGGCTTTTAAAAGACATGGAAACACTTACCCCCAAAAAAGCCAAATAAGAATTTTCCTTCTGCCAAAAATTCCCATAGTGCAGACATTCTCGGACACCCAAATGTACTCTCCTAAACATGGCAGACCCTAGAATCCCAGGGCTAAGAAAGATTTATTTTAGGACAGGAAAGCACAGTTGCCATGTTGCTAAGGTGACCCACAGAAAAAACTGAAAAAACCCTAAGGTTCCGGAGAAGAAACCCAAAAGCAATGGAAAAGAGCACGGGAGGAACCTGCTCTCTCACCAAAAAAAGAGGAGACCCTAACTAACGGGTTCTCTTGAACTACAGGCTCAGAAATCTTGAGTGAATATTCAGCACGTCTTCTTGCTACCCGTGCTGATCACAGAAATGTCGGTGTTAATGTAATATTAATTACAGTCATTTATATTAAATGCTTACTATTTATACCTAATTAACATGCAACAGAGTAGCAATGATGCATACAATTATATCTTGAGATTGACTTTCTTACAAATTTCATCTTCGCACTACATTAAACTCTGGTCTGATATTTTCAGTATTTCAGGTTGCTGCTCACAAATATAGTAGTCTGCTAACAATTTTAAGAATTAAAATATTCATTGTAGATAAGAACAGGTGTCCAAAGGAAAAAATAAAACAAAACTAAGAGAATAATATGATCAAACACACTGTCTGATAGCTCACGGTGTTTTGCATTTAAAAACAATTTAATCAGATTCTTAACAAGTTCACCATCTTCAAGCAGCCAAACCAGCTCTGGGACCTACCCAGTCACTAGTACACATCTGGCAGAGCCCTGTGTCTTGCAAGCTGTCACCCATATGAGAAACAAAGGGACAAAGAGCAACTGTGATCCCCAAATGCCCTGCCAACTGCAGTAAGTACACAACTACCCAGGTTGGGTATTTTTTGGGGGTTTTTGTTTTTTTTTTTTGCCCCTTTTAGAATATTCACTTACTTTATACTAACTTGCTAACTCAGCTCAACAGTACATAAATGTAATTCCTTTCCCTAATATTGTTCTCCTGCAAGGTTACATGTAAATATATCCTTAAAAAATCTAAAATAATTTATCAAGTCCAATACAAAGTTCGGATTTTACACAGGTTTGTATTAACTACACCATAATTCCTCTCCATTAATACAGATAAGAGCTAAAACAATAAAAATTTTTAGGGGGACCTGGCTGACTCAGAGGGGCAGTAGGGCATGCGACTCTTGATCTTGGGGTTTTAAGTCTGACCCCATGTTGGGTGTAGAAATGACTTAAAAAATAAAAATCTTAAAAACCCATGAAAAAAATGTTAAACATATAGTGTTTTGGAAAATAACATAGGAAATACTGAAACAATTCAGGAGACTATCTTATCTAAAAACCATACTACCAGTTCCCCATGAGAGAAAGCCAAAATAAAACTTCAAAATCCTATTTAGTTCCTTTGGTTGTATTTGGTAGAATAAGTCAAAATAAGATACAAAAAACAAAAGGGAGAAGGGAGGATATTTCTGTTCAAAATACCTTTTAATTCCTTGAATCTGAAAAGTTATACTACATAAAGGTCGTATTTTGAGGGAGTTTCATACAAGGTTTGGCAATGTTAAAACCACTTCAAGTAATAGGGGACCATAAAATCATTCTGTGGAAAATACCAAAAACACATTTACTGATTCAGAGTACAATCAAACACCTTAAGACTCATTACATAAGTCATGTTTATTATGCAAATATTCCCAAACTTTAATTATAACACACAATATAATACCTACCCCATATTGGTAAGTCATCTATGTACATCTGGTACCAGTAGTGATTTTTGATAGCATACACAAATGCATCTCTCTTTTCTTTATCTAAGTCAATTTCACAGTAAGTGGCTGGCATCACATCATCTGTATAAGGTAAAAATTGCAAATTAGCATATTGGTTTGTAGGATAGTTATAGGAAGAAAAAGCCAACATCTCCTGAAGTTAAAATCTATATTCATAATTGCTGAATCTGGGTAATAAGTATATGAGGGTTTAGTATGTAATTTTTTCCCTTTTATAGAAGAACACTGATGAAATAATTTTACATGAGTAACCGGGCTTAAAAAAAAAACACAAAAATAAAAAAGCTTAAGACACATAAGAAAGTTTTCACTTAACATATACAAAAACTCAAAACTATGATCCTAAATAGAACGATTTCTAGCTATAATATCTCTGAGATACAAATTCATTTTAATATTCTTAGAGATATAAGTCACTAGAGGCCATAGATTCTATGAGGAATCCCAGTGACTCTTCATAATTAGAAAGATTAAAATATAAATCTCTATCTAGCAGGTGTCACTGTTTATAAATTACCCAAAAGTCCCCTAGAGATGATTCATTTAAACTCTTGACTGCTTTCAAAAATACTGCTACCACAATATTGTTCAGATAGTCTCTAACCTATAAATCTCTCAAAAACGTACTTATAAATAAGCACTAGGGATCCAAAGTACAACATGATGACTCCAGCTAACACTGCGACATGATATATAGGAAGGTCTTCAAGAGTAAAACCTAAAAGTTCTCATCACAAGGAGAAAATCTTTTTCTTCACTCTTTTCTTCTTTCTACCTATTTGTGATCATTTTACAATATGTAAATCAAACCATCACACTATATGCCTTAAGCTTATACACTGATATATGTCTTTATTTCTCAATGGAAAAAAATGTGCTTATGATCATTAGTTTCTGAACAAAACAAAATCCAAAAAACCTGCAAACACTCTAGACGTCCACTGAAATTATTTTTTGTATATGACTTACACAATTAGAACAAAAGATAAATCTTAACAACAACAAAAAAAGAAAGCACAGTTGTTTAAAAGTTCTCCTGTACTGTATTATTGGTTATTTAGAATTTGAAATACAATTGCCCCCCAAGAAACAATTTTAAATTTCTTAAATGTTGATTAAAACTTCTTAAATGTGCACTATACCTGAACCATGATTAGGGGCCAGCTACAGCATTATTTCCATGACAAATAGCAATCTGAGTTATAACTCCAGACACTAACAACTTGTCTCCCTAACCGTCAACAAGAAAGAAAGTTTCTCCATAATATAGCTCAGCTCAGAGTGGGTATCCCAAAACCACAACACCAAGATGGAAACACTAAAGTCCCATAAAGGAGGAATAGGGAAATACTCCTACTCCCAAAGTAGGAGAAGATCACGGTTTTCTTGTTTCCAACAACATGGCTCCCATACAGATTTCCTTTTTATCAATGGCCCTTTTAGGCAGGGAGAAATTTAGGATTTTCATGGCAAAAACTGAGGTTGAGAAGAGAAGGGAGGGAGGATTCGGCCATGAGATGGCTATAAAGGGCTCTTCCAGCAGGAGCTAGGAAAATTGGTACCAAGAGGTCCCCAGATAGGATTTCCATGGAGTGTGATAATGCACAAAGGACAGGAGGCAACTACAGCAACGAGAGATGAAAGAGAACCACAGAGCGGTCCAGGCTTCGGTAGCAACAAACAGCTGTGGGAGACCTCATAGCAAAACTCTGCAAAGCCACCAAATCCCTTGCTGCTAAAATTAGACAGTCACCGACAATTGCCATTAACAATGAGGCAGTGTTACGTATGAAGTTCTGAGATCCACAATACAGCACTGACCTGCACAAAACTTTTAAGAATCCTCACAGTGTGAACTGTGTTCAGCTCTCTCTTACCCAACCATCTCTCATTCTCTCTCCTTATATTCCAGCCACACTCCACTACCTGCAGATGCCACGCATCCTGTGCTCTCCTGGCCTCTGGATTTTTTTTTTTTTGCCTATGCTGGAAAGTCCACCACAAATGTCCACCCTAAAATACAACCCATCCCCCTACCCTCTCCTCCAGAGAAATCCCTGATTCCCCACCTCTCACACCTCTCAAACCCCACAGCCTGTCCCTTTCTCCTAAGTCCTATGGCTTTCTCTCCATATCTTCCTTTGGTACCTAGGTCTACACCACTTACAACCTCATACCAGTATCTTACTTCTTCAAAAGATCATCAGGTCTTAAGAGCCATGTCTATAATAACTGCATTATTTTCATCCCTAGCTATGCCCATTCTACAGGCGCTAAACAAATAAAAAATTTAGCAAATTTTAAGATGATTTCCCACTTATTCGGCAAAGGAAAACACGAAGTATATTACAGTACGTACGTAACATGCATGTGTGTATGATTAGGGTGTCTGCATGTGTGTATGTGTGTATGTGTATATATGTGTATTGGGGGGGAGAAAATGCCAATATAAACAAATGAAATTTCTGAGCAGAGTTATCTCAAAATGATTCACAAAGAGGTCTTGAAGAGTATCTTTCACTGATGTAAAATCTAGGAAAGAAACGTGGTCAATGGAAAAACCTATCTTTATGGCAGGCTAGAAAAAGGATCTTGGTTGATCATATGTTAATGAAATTCCCCTTGCAGGCATGTGGGCAAATACAAACATCACAAATAATTGAACAGTCTGGTTGCTTAACTAAAACAGCTTTTCTCTCAGGAGGGATCCGCTCTGAAGATAACTAATGTAATGTGCCTGAATATGCCCAATCATTATTCAGCATTCTACAGAGCTGGAAAACAATCTGAAAACTCTAGCGCCATAAATCACTGCTATTAAATTATAAAAGGACATATCTTTCTCAGATGAAATACACACCTATGAATTCTGAAGAGGATACCACTAACACTTCACCAATGTAAAAACATTACACAGGGGAAAAATACAAAACCGGAGGTATAAAGTGACAACTGTTTTATACAGATTTTTCAAGCAGAAAGCAAGTGCAGCTCCTGGAAACTACCTACCAACTACCTACCAATAAGTCTGTCATCTATTCACAATTAACACTCCAGACTAGAAACTGAACAGACAGTGAAAACACTGAAAAAAGAATGTGGTATTATTTGAGTTCTCTAAGAACATATCACACCTAGCTTTATTAGCTTCCTCTTTTGATAGCATTACCAAAATGGAAATCACAAATGCTCTACTTTAAATTCAACAGCACTGGACAGTTTTTCATGAAGTCACTATAGACAAATTTATTTAAAAAAAAAAAAAAAAAAGGCAGAAACTTGAGTTTTAGCCTGGGTTCTACTATGGATTAGCTATGTGAATAAAATTCATTTAGCTTCTGTGAACCTCAGAACCCTCAGCCATAAAACAGAGATAACATCTATGGTATCTCCTTCCTAGAGTTGTTTTAAGGATTAAAAGTGTCAATACATTCACACTGCTAAGCTTCCTTGGGCCACATATCCCTATGAGAATCCAAAGAAAGTAATATCTTCCTGTCCCTCCCAAAATGTCCCCCATTCACAAAAAACTAAGTGTACAATTTCAGAGAACCCGTGGACCCCTGAAGCCATAGCTTCTGGTTCAACTTTGTACATCCAGAGCCTACCACGCTGCTGGAAGGCAGTGAGCATTTTAAAACTGCTGAATGATCAAAAAAATGGACTGGAAAATCTGGTATAGTCATGTTAAGCATATATATGAGTATTGATTAACTGACCAACCTATCTGCAATAGAAACAGTACAATTCTTCTAGATGACTAATTGGCAATACACATCAAGAACTGCCTTAAAAATGTTTATATCCTTTGATTCAGTAATTCCACTTCAAAGAATTTATCCTAATAAAAGACTCAGAGATGCATTAAAATACCCATGTGCTAGGGTAGCCAAATGCATTATTTCCAACAGGAAAAAAAAGGAGAAGGAAGGAAGGGAGGAAAGAGAAAGGAAAGGAAAAGACAGGAAAGAAGAAGGGAAGGGAGATGAGGGAAGAAGGAAGGAAGGAAAATAATCAGAATATCTTCTAACTGGGAAATGGGGGAAATTACAATATCCAAGTTGCAGAATACTACATAAACACATTTTTTAAAAGTAATTAACAATATGAAGATAAGCTCATAGATGTTAAAATAAGAAGAGTAAAAACTAATTTACATATAACTTATTAAGAGTTAGTAAGTAGTTAGTATCTGACAAATACTAAACACTATGTGTTACAAATTTTTAAAATCATATATACAGCATTAACCCAATTTTAAAATATTCTAAATATGTGGATGAATGTAAAGAAAGAAGGAAAGATGGAAGAAATGTTGATGGTAATCACATCCAGAGCATTTTTATTTTCTTCTTCATATTTCTCTGTAGTTTCTAAATTTTGTACACCAATCCTATATCACATCAAAATCAGAAAAAAATACATACATACACATCCTTTGGGGGGAAGGAAAGACATCTGGAGTAGAACAATGTTATCAATGGCTTGAATAAGAATTTATAAAAAGCCCACGCTATTCAAATTTGCAGGTAGCACAAGGTTTAAGGAACTGCTAACACCAAGAATACAAAACATCTAGATTCAAGATTCAGTACAAGATTCAAATTATTTGGCCTGGCTAAAACACTTCGGTTGAAACCAGGAGAACAAAATATGGCACTGAGCTTCCAGACTTCCAATTAAACAAGGCAGATTAACCACAAGTATGTGTCTCTTCCCTCCTGAAACTCCATTAAAATGTCAACAAAGGAATGAAAGGGATGTAGTACACAAGGACAAAAAGAAGACAGTAAGAAAAAATCTCAACGTACATTTGGAAAATTGAAAACGAACAGAAGATGGCAAAGCAGAGGAAACCATAACATAAGAAAGGGGTTTGGTGTCACAGAACCCAAGAGACACTTGAGACACACATCAAAAAGCAGAGAACAGATGGAGGGCTGAAGACATAGGGGAACTGTATAAAAATATGTTTACGGAAGGCCTGGATGCCCAAGTCCCCTTCTCCAATCATTACAAAGCCAGATGAAGAACCTCAACTACCCCTTACAGTAGAACAGAGGCACCTTCCCCTAGAGAACTCCACCACAGAGGCTGCAGAATTTGGGACGGCAGGGAGAGTAGAATCCAGGGACTGAAAATAGGGTGGGGGGATCAACTTAAATAAAAATCTTTAGGCTTAATGAAAGAACCTGCCACTTCCCCAGCCCTTTCCCCACTCTTTGGCAATCAGGCATTTACCACCAGATGGATATCTGGAAGGACATACTGCATAGTGGTTAAAAGCTCAAACTCTAGGGGCGCCTGGGTGGCTCAGTGGGTTAAAGCCTCTGCCTTCGGCTCAGGTCATGATCCCAGGGTCCTGGTATCAAGTCCCGCATCGGGCTCTCTGCTCAGCAGGGAGCCTGCTTCCCTTCCTCTCCCTCTGCCTATCTCTCTGCCTACTTGTGATCTCTGTCTTTCAAATAAATAAAATCTTAAAAAAAAAAAAAAAAAGCTCAAACTCTAGCACTGTGTTCCCTAGGTTCAAATCCTTATTCTGCCACTTTCCATCTGTGAATCTTTGGATAAGTTACTTACCTCTGGGCTCCAAGTCCCCATTTGAAAATACATCTTATAACATTGAGGATGAAAATCATCAAGAAAGAGAATCACTGAATTCAAAACATGTAGGACTCTAACCAGCTCCTGGCATTTCTCTCTACCTGTAGTACTCTTACTTATCATTTTACTCCAGAGAAGTAGAAGAAATACTTATAAAACAATTTCATCCCTCTGTTAAGTTAGGATATTCAAACAAAAGAAAATTCAAAAGATCAATAAAACAAATGGGAGGAAAGACTCCTTTAGAAGCCATCAATTTTTCAATAATATCCTTCATTATTCTGCAAGAGTTCTCACATAAGGAGAAGGGGAGTGGACAGAGACCTCCCCTGGTTAGGAACTACTATTCCAGATCATCTAAAGATCACAATGAGCCAGTTATCTAAAGAACAGATAGGCACAAATTGCCGTGCTACACAATTTGAGAGCTTCCAATGTCTTAATAACTAAGAATAGGAGAGTGAGCAAGAATGTCACATGCCTGCCTGGCATAACTAACTACAGTACCCAGCAGGCTAGTGCAACAACTTGAGGATAAATCAAATCCTACAATCAGTAAACTAATTTAATGTTTCATAATTGCTAGTACCAAATTAAGTCAGAACTACAGACCTACGTTATGTGCTATTTAGTATCCATATCAATGACCATTTTTAAAATGTAAACTATGTATGAGGAACTTTGATAAATGTTCTACATAAATTACCTCACTTAAATCAAACAATTCTATCAAACAGATACTTTCCCTCACTTCAGAAGTGAGGACAATAAGATCAAAGAGGTAGAATAATTTGTCCACGACAACACAGGTAGGCAGAGGCAGCACGAGGATGCTGCAATTCTCTCAGACTTGTTTTTTCCGCTCCACAATGGTCAAGTTCCAAGAAGTACCCTCTAAAATCAGAAGATCACGAATTCAGGCCTGGCTGAAAGATACCCCATTTAATTCTGCCTTTTTAATTTTCTCTAAATGTGCTGAATTTAGTATTTTGTCTAGTGGAAGTATATAACATTATTGTGAGGGAAAAGGTTGTGCATAAAATCTCAAGTAAGAGGCATCCTACATTAGACTTAAAACTATTACTAGCTCCCTAAAAGTCTATTTAGTGACCTTCATTTTATGAAATACCAATCCATTTAGCCTGACAGAATCTACTAAATTTAAAAAAAGGTGTTTGTATACCTACGTGCATGTGTGTGTGTGTACAGTATTTCCTAATTTCAAAATATTTCCAAAATTTTATTTTCTTATGTCCTCAGAAGAATCTTTAAAAATCAAATACTTGAGAGATGAAAAATTAACAATATGAATATTTCTATAATTCACATAGGGACAAAAGGTTCTACTTTCTGTGGCATTACTAATATGCTGTAATATGACTTGGGCAAACATTTCATCTCTGGGCCTCACTAGGGGGAAATCAGATGACACAATCTCTAAGGTGCATCCAACCTTTAAAATTCTATGATAGTACAAAGAACCAGGAAACCTCATAAAACATTCTTCAAAGCATGATCAACTATGTCTTTGAACAGGGCAAGCAAGGGACTACAGCAGAAAGAGAACTCTAATCAGCATTTACTTTTTCATCTCGACCATTTAATTTAGCAGCTCCCTTAGCACATCCGTGTTGGAGGGACAGAGCTGACAAGATTCCAAGGAACCGCCAACTCTTGGGGAATAACACCTGGCTAGTTCTTGTTCTTTTCATCTTCAGGTGCTCAGTCAGAAAGTAAAGTAAACCCCACTTTTATAGCCCATGAAAACTGTTTCTCTCTATCCAATCTTTCCATATCAGCCTCAAGGAATTAATAAAAAAAGAAAGGTGAAGATAGCTGAATGACTATTCTTCTTTAGTAAATAGGGCGAGGATTTCAAAACGCTACGAAATCTGTCCATGGTAGCAAACAAAGTAGAACTCAGAGTTTTTACCTATCTGCTCTCTCTGGTTCCTCTCTAATAAATTAGAAATGTGCACCAAACATGAAAAAGGAGAAATTTAAGTGAATAAATACAGGATTGAGATTTTCAAAGATCCCACAATCTAGTCTTAAGTTTCTCCTAACTTGCAATTAAATATTTAGGTTACCTGATTAAATTAAAACACAGGCCTCAGGGCATGTTTACAGTAATTCATAAAGTTACAGGCCAGGCCCCTGTGGTTTAAATTTACAACTTAATTTTATAATTAAGCCTCAAAGAATATAGTGGAGGAGTGGAAAGGGGGAGAAGAACGCAAATACATATATCGATTTTGAACAACAGTAACAAAAAAAATACTCTAAACACAAGAATAAAACTTAACCACCCAAAACTAAACATCTTTAAAATATTTTTTTAAAACATCTCAAATCAGGGAGGCTGGGTGGCTCAGTCAGTTAAGCCCCTGCCTTAGGCTCAGGTTGGTGATCTAGGGACCTTGGGATCAAGCCCCACATTGGTCTCCTTGCTCAGCAGGGAGTCTGCTTCTCCTTCTCCCTCAGCTCAACTCCACCCGATGCTCTCTCCCTCACTGGTGCTCCCTCTCAAATAAATAAAATCTCTAAATAAGTAAAATCTCTCAATTATATCCTCCTCTCAAAAGTGCAAAAATAAAAAAACTAATAAAGTGCAAAAATACCAGAAGTCAGTATTTTACGTTTGCAGACAATGAAGTCAAAATTAGAGTAAAGAACTTCAGTAAAATCAATACAGTAAAAGAAATAGGATTAAAATTCAAAGCTCCTGATTACAAGATCCAAGCTCTATTCAAAAATCAAGATGCCTCATCAAAGATCCTGTAAAAATTCAATTACTCAGGCTTCTGCTCACTGAGTTAAAAATGTCTATGCAGGAAATACACTCTCTGGCAAATTTCACAGAGGAAAATTAAAAGTTTAAACATACTTAAAGGGCCTGATAAAATAGATGCCAGCATAATAAACAGATGAGTATTTCTTCCAATTTTAACAAGTCTTTGACCCAAAATTCTTTTTAAGTTTTTATTTGTCAGAAAAAGAGAGGGGGGGAGGACAAGCAGGGGGAGCAGTGGGCAGAGGGAGAAGCAGGCAGGGGGGAGAAGCAGGTTCCTCGCTAAGCAAGGAGCCTCATGAGGGACTTGATCCCATGACCCTGGGATCATGACCTGAGCTGAAGGCAGATGCTTAATCGACTGAGCCACGCAAGCGTCCCTGACTTAAAATTTAAAACCACACTACCCTATAAGAACTGAGGGAGTAAAATTAATACATACTGATTAATACATTCTGAGCCAAAGGTACAGTTTGGATTTGAGGCTTTACACAAGATATTTTAATTTTTTATTTTTTATATTTTATATAAACATATATTTTTATCCCCAGGGGTACAGGTCTGTGAATCACCAGGTTTACACACTTCACAGCACTCACCAAAGCACATACCCTCCCCAATGTCCATAATCCCACCCCCTTCTCCCAACCTCCCTCCCCTCAAGTATCCCATATACCCCACTATATCCCTGCACCTCCAAAAATTGTGAATCTATGAAGGCCTTTCCTGATCACATACATCCAGTCACTAGAGAGTTTACCAGAAATCACTTTTCAGAAAGAAATAGCGTAGGGAAATAGAATTTTATTAACAATTATTTATTATTTTACAAATATTCCAAATAAATCTTTGCTACTAACATACTTTTCTAAATGCAATACATTTAACTTGTAGATTAAACATTTTTTAGAGTCTAGAGCTGTGGTTCTCTAAGATCAATTAGCAATGCCTGAAGACAGTTTTGGTTGTCACAACTGGAGGGTGCTACTGGCATCTACTGGATGGAAGCCAAGAACTCTGCTAAACATCCTAGAATGTACAGGACAGCCTCCCACAAAAAAAGAATTATCTGGCTCCAATGTCAATAAGGCCTAAAATGAGAAACCCTTATCTACAATCTAACTTGTATTACAAGGACTACTAAGGTTTACTTACCTTTGAATTTAATATCCAGACCACTAAATTCCAATTCAACTCCTTGAAGTGCTTCTCCCAGAGTTTCATGGTAATGACTGATACTTTTTTTTGACCCCACACAGAATGGAAGTGAAAAGTACTTATATGTCTCTTGGCGATTATGGTAGGGCCCAACAGTATTCATCCATAAAACGACTTCCTCTTTATCTTGATACTGAAACAAAAAAAAGCATATCATAATACTTTTTTTCTTAAATCTAATTCAAATTAAGGGAATATTTGTTATTTGTGCTAAACAAAAGTATACTGTCTCTGGGAACCTATAAAATAAAATACTTTAAGTTTACTTTAATCTGATGACCAATGTCCACACCTTAAAACAGACACTTGGTGAATTTTATAATAAAGTCAAAATCAGAGATCAAGACCCTGAGATCAAGACCTGAGCTGGGTTCAAGAGTCAGATGCTTGAACAACTAAGCTACACAGGTGCCCTGACACTTAGCGAATTTAAAAATTTTATCTTCTGATTGTGGTCTCAGGCAGATTCTTCTTAAACTTTGTTTTAGAGAAGGTATTATATGAACACAGTCCAATAGCACACAAAAGTCCAATAGCACATCAAATAATGATAAACCCAGAAACAACATTATTCACCGAGCTAATATGGTCATGGAAGGAAGAAAGAAAATCAATAGCTTACCCGAAACCCATGTTAATCATTAGAAACTTAAAAAAAAAAAAAAAATCTAATGTTGCCAGCAAACACAAATAAAATTTCATCTACTTTCTAATTTTTTCCATGGCCACTGGTCAAAGTACTAGAAAGGAGAGAAATGACTGAACAAAAGGAAGAGAAAGCCACACTATGGAATCCCCACAGTCCATTCAAGCCATCATGCTATTCCCAGCCCCGCTGGGAGACATACATATAGCCTGAAAGACATACACTGTATGCATATCTCTTTGAATAAAAAACTATGGTTCTCCCCATCAGTAAATACTGTATGTAGCTAAATCTGGAGTGCAGTTCAATGACTTTGGGTAGGTGACTTCACCTTTCCAGCACTGGGGATGTACTAAAGATTTCTAAGATCTCAAGTTCAAAATTCCAATGATTCTATGAAAAGCAATTACCCAAATAATTTTAAAACTAGTAATCCTAATCAGCAATATAAATTGAAGACAACACTGGATACAATTTATGTCAACTAGTAGTATAGAAGTTAAGGCACTGAACAATTACTTAAAGAGTGCCTGCCACATACCAATAAATTATGTTTGTAACTGAGGATACAGCTTTGAACCACACATGTTCCCTGTGCTACTGGAGCTCAGATAACTGGAAAGATTGACACTGAACAATTATAATAAAGTAAGGTGCTACCGAGCATGTAACAGAGGAAGCTACCCAACTAACCAAACTACCAAATTCTTATCTCCAGTGCTCCATTTAAATTATACAAATGTTTTTGATCAAAATCCAATCACTCCAAAACCATACTCATCCCAACCAAATCTAGCCTTTCTTTCCTCTTTGTTTTTCTAATGGTACCACCATTCTCTCAAACAGGAGACTCAAACCCCAAGTTCCTCTGTATTCCAAAAAATACTGACTTGTCTACTCTTACCCAGAGCCTCTACCTCTTCCTTTTGATTCACACCACCAGTACCCTATGACTTAGATCTAATCACCTCTTCTTCAAATATAATAAATATCTCATTGTTCATATAAAATATCATTCAGATCATTAAGAAAATAATAAACTATCCTACTTTTTGAATATATGAGACACATACCACGCATAGTGGTGTTAAGGATACACAACTGACCCCAGAACAATGCAGGGTTAGTGTTACCAACACACCCCACAGTCAAAAATCCATTATGTAACTTCTGACTCCCCCAAAATAACAACCTACTGTTTACCAGAAGCCTTACTGGCAACATAAACATAAACAGTCAATTAACACATTTTACTATGTTATATGTATTACATACCATATTCTTACAATAAAGTAAGTTAGAGAAGAGAAAATGTTAAAAAAAATTATAAGGAAAATACATTTTATCATACTGTACTGTATTTATGGGAAAAAAACACTGCATGTAAGTGGACATATGCAGTTCAAACCCATGTGGTTTAAGGGTTAATGTACAGATAAATAAAATACTGTCCTTTCCTTTAAGAAGTTCACAATCCATAGTGGAGCCAGACAAGTAAATGCTTAACAATGAATATGTTAAAATTAAGGTAGAAAAGGGCTACTCTAGCAACAATAAAGGAATGATTAATTCTGCCTTGGTAGAGAAGAGTCAGAATGAATAAAAATACAGACAATCATAAGTGGTTTCAAGTGAATTCAGAAAAACAATTGTATATAATCTTCACATATGAAGGAATGAATCAAAGGTCTAATATATCCATATATCCCCACTCAGCTATGCATGCCACCACTCTTCCATCCGTCGCTCACAGTCACACAGCACCAATCAATCAAGGTACTCCCTTCTGCTAAATATGTATGGTTATAGCATAAGAATTCTCAAAGCAGTGAGCTAAACCAATCAATTATCAACTAACCAGAACTGGTATTAGAAACAAGACCTGCTTGCTAGGCAGAAAGCTCTCCACATAGTGTAATGTACACAAAAAACATTTAATAAATACAATGGGAAAACACTGACAAATGGTGAAATGTAAAGTTCATTAGCAACTGACTTAAAAAAAGCTTGAAGTATGTATACTGATATGTGGCACTGCTTGCAACAGTACCCTTTTAGAGAAAAAAGTAAGAGGAGGTAACAAAATACACTTTGTTTTAGAGAAGGTATTGTATAAACATAGTCCAACAGCACACGAACATCCAATAGCACATCAAATAATGATGAGCCCAGAAACAACATTATTCACCGCGCTAATATGGACATGGAAGGAGGAAAGAAAAATCAACAGATTTTCTTAAGATTTTTTTTCCATTTAAGATTTGAATGAACAAGAGGACCCATCACTAAGGACCTTGTCATTAATCCTGCTGAGAACGCAGCAATGTTTAAATGTTACTTGTAAAAATAAGCACAAGAACACTTTCTATAAATTCCAATACTCATACTTCCTTTAAAAACAGACAAAAACTTGAACATAAATACTTGTTAAAATAGGGCTTTCGTTTATTTTATACAAACTGAAACATAAGATTAATATAACTGAAGGGTCACAGTGTATGTTCATCTACACATTCTGAAGTCACTTATTTTAGCCTTTCATGAAACCTGAACAGGGCAGGAGGCTTGTCATGACATGACAGAAACTGCACGGTCACAAAACCTACACCATTCTGTAGCCACAGAGTCCTTTTGGGAAGAGGACTGAAATAATAATTAGAAATATATGTACATATTTAATACACACATCTTCATACATATACAGACACAGACACATACAGGGGGTGTGGTCAGGGTTAACATTAAGTCAAAAATGCCCCTTTTCTTTTACACTATCCTGGTCAACATAATGAATTTAAAATATTACTTTTCATTGCAGTTCTTGATTATCCCTGACAGTAAGTGCTCCCAAGAGAAGAGTTCTTTTTCAAGACAGAAAATGTGTCTTAAAAATATCTTGAAATTAGAAAATATCGAAAGACTTAGAACAACTTTTTAAAAAGGAAAAAAAAAATCTTTCCGTAAAGCTGCTGAGACAGTCCCTGACCTCCACCACTCTGCGGGAAGAGAGCAACAGGTATCTCTCTACTCATGGCTAAAAGGCTAACCTCATTCACTTTCAAAACATTCCATGAAGTCCTAACAAGCTCTTTTAAATCCTTTCCTTGGAAGAACTCTGAGTTGGCCAATGACACTGAGAAAGATTGAGTTTTATAACTTCCCTGCAGAACATAACCAGAAAAAGGGGAGAAAAAGCCAAGGAAGCACAGCAGTGAATGAGGGGATCTCTGAGCACGGCGGTGGCTCCTTCCATGAGGCCTTCCTGGGAAGCAGCCGAATGAGAGGAGACCAATTCAGACTAGCTGCTTTCTTCACCTCACCGTTCCTTTCATTTTCCAGTTCTCACTGTTAAAATGAATTTCTGAGCTGTCCACTCTAGCCAAAATGGCTTATAATACGGTCTTCCCTTCATTTCCTTTCCTACCTTGTTTCTCATGCCATTCTCCCAAATCTATAATGCCCTCCTTCTCTCCACTTAGCCACGCTCTACTTATCCTTCAAAACCACTCAAATTCCTCCTTTCTCAAACCCTTCAATTCTGATGAGGTAAAGCCTTTACAGACCAATCCCTAACATGATCTCACCATCTTTTCTGACAGTATCATTAGCTAACACTTAATAAACACATACTATGGTTAGGCATAGTTCTATGGTCTTTACATGAATATTTAATCCTCGCAAAATTTTTAAGATAGATCCTAGTATTTCCCCATTTTACACACACAAACTAAAGAACAGAGATGTTAAATAATTTGTCCAAGATAATATAACTAACTAGTATCATGCTTACAAATTTGGGACTACATTTTTTCTAATCCCTAGTCAGTTTCATTAGCTAAAAAGCAAAAACTAAATGAAGAAAATATGAAAAAAGTACAGTTGTACAAAGCAACTAAAGACAGTACTGAATAGCGAACAACTTTTCCATTTGAACCTTTAATCTGCCCCCAAGAAAAAACCTTCCTAGGAAGCTACTTGTGCTCTAATTTCCAAAGGCATGACCTTTATTCTCAAGATGTCACCAATGTTAGGCCTCTCTTACTTAAATACTGTTTATGTGCTGGAAAAGGGGAGACACAGAGGTTTCCCTTCTTGATAGAGACCATGAATTACTTTTTCTCGGGAGGAACACTTTAGGAGATAGAGTTACTGTTGTATTCATGTAAAATCTGAATAAAGAAATAAGAATTTATATATACAGGCAAAGCACTAATGGCTCAGAATAAGCACCCAAATGCCACTACTTTCATGGGATGAAGTAAAAGATGCATGTTTTAAAATTATGTATCTGAGAAAGCAAAAATCTAGTTCTGAAAGTGTTTCAGAAATCATAATTTCAATGTCTTATTTATTTAAAACACAGCACAATTTTAATACAAATAAATGATAAAATATAGAAGTATATTTTGGGATAGTCCCTTGAGATAACTGTGCTCTCTCCCTCTCTCTTAAAATAGCTTTGTACCTAAATAAACTTTGAGTCTACCATAGAGTACAGCTGAAAATAGGACAACGAATTATGGCATTTCCTAAAACTGATCTATATTAAAGTACTCACAACTTCACCTGTAGTAAAGAATTTGTTCTCTATAAATCTTCAAATAAGTTTTAAGAGTTCCTATACTTTTTTTTTTTAAGATTGTTATTTATTTATTTATTCGCCAGACAGAGAGACACACACACACAGCACAAGAAGGAATACAAGCAGGAAGAGTGGAAAAGGGAGAAGCAGACTTCCTGCCCAGCAGGGAGCCTGATGGTGGGGAGTGCAATGGCACATCCCAGGACCCTGGGATCTTGACCTGGGCAGAAGGCTAACGCTTAACTACTGAGCTGCTTAACTACTGAGCCACCCAGGCGCCCCTCTTGGGGCTATTCTCTTAAAAACAAAGACAAAAGGCTGCTATTTGCCAAAGGAAAGCAAACAAACTATTCCTAAAATCACTCAGTGGTATAACTGTTTATAGCAGAGGCTGATTGTAAACTACACACAGATCAGATCCTTCTAACATTATCTACCAGAGCTACAATGGGCCATGAAGAAATGGGGAGTTTAGCCTAATTAGAGCCCTAAGTCACAAAAGGAATCCCAAACACTATGCATCTTAAATGAACAATGGTCTCGATTGGTTCACTGTGCTTTAAGCAATAGGGTTTCTCGCTTCCAACACCACATGTTCTTGTTCCTAGTAGCTCCCTAATTACTCCAGTCACTGAACAAGCACTGATGAAATACCACTGTGCCAAGCACAGAACTGGGGTATATTAACAGACTAAAAGAAAGAAAAAAAAAATGACTTTGTGACCCTAAGGAAACAGAACCCATAAAACTTCAAGACTAGTACAAACCATAAAATGCATTAAGATTCTGGTGCCCTGCATTATTGGTTTTTGGTGCTGACATCCTTACATACTATTGCTACAAGGCAAATAGAAAAACCAAGGACTAGAGAGTCAGTAGGCCTCTTCAGGTCATGGGGAAAATGAGTGTGTTGGATTAAATGATCTCAAGACTTCGGAGTTCTAAAATTCTGATTCTCAATTTGAAATCTTTTTAACAGAGTCCTTTGGAATCTTGGGAGACACAGTACTCTAACTACAGATGTTTCTAAGTTCTCCGAGTTTCAGAAAACCAAATAAGCATAAACCACACCTTCTACATCCTTGACTCACTCTAAAAAGTCTTTTTTATGGCCCTTAATCACATATTAAGGGCTATGTTTCATGAAAGCGCTCGTTATTTTTTTACTCCAAACAATATGTCCTGCAATCCATTTATGATTCTAGTGTAGAAAGGTGAAAGGACACATCTTTATATATTCTAGATGTTACTATATAGCCTCTAGAAGTCAACAGCGTATTTCCTTCTCATTATCCTTGTAAGAACATTATAAGAGCTCTGCATTAAAAAGTGCATAAAAAGGACGCCTGGGTGGCTCAGTTGGTTAAGCACCTGCCTTCAGCTCAGGTCACGATAGTGATATCCTGGGATCATGTCTGGCATCGGGCTCCCTCTGCCTGCCACTGCCCCTGCTTGTGGCCTCTCTCTCTCTGACAAATAAATAAAATCTTAAAAAAAATAAAAATGAAGGTCTCCTTGTTCAACATTTATTAAGGAGTTCCTGGCTGGCTCAGTCAGTGGAGTATGTGACTCTTGACCTCAGGGTTATGAGTTCAAGCCCCATGATGGATGTACAGGTTACTTTAAAAAAAAAAAAAAAAAATTAAAAATTTCTAGATGGTGACAGAAGAGCATCAAATCAAGCAAAGTATCCAATGCTTGCACATAGTATGTGAGTGCACAGGTCAAATGCCCATTAAATGGGCCCTATCCTTCCTTAATGCTATCCAAACATTTCTTCAGTAACAACCCATTAATGGAGCTAGACTTACCCAAAAATTTCTTTAAGAAGTTAAAAATAGGGGCGCCTGGGTGGCTCAGTGGGTTAAGGCCTCTGCCTTCGGCTCAGGTCATGATCCCAGGGTCCTGGGATCGAGCCCCATATCGGGCTCTCTGCTCAGCAGGGAGCCTGCTTCCTCCTCTCTCTCTGCCTGCCTCTCTGCCTACTTGTGATCTCTGTCTGTAAATAAATAAAAATAAAATCTTTAAAAAAATAAAAAAAAGAAGTTAAAAATATTATCAATACAGAGAACTACTCAATTTAATACCAAGTGTTTTACTGTCCTATTTTTACAATGAAGGGCTGCAGAGCATATTCTATGAAAGTGTAAAAGGCTATTAATTCAGACAGAGTTCAAATCCTACCTCCTTCCCCACTGGTTGTGTGGCCTCAGACAAATAACTTAACCTCTCTAGTGTTGGTTTCCCTATCTATAAAAAGGGTATGGAGCACCTGGGTGGTTCAGTAGGTTAAGCCTCTGCCTTTGACTCAGGTCATGATCTCAGGGTTCTGGGATCCAGCATCACTGAGGCTCTCTGCTCAGTGGGGAGCCTGCTTCCCCGCCCCCACTCTCTGCCTGCCTATCTGCCTACTTGTGATCTCTGTCAAATAAATAAATAAAATCTTTTTTTTTAAAGGGTATATATTATCTATCTCACAGGTTATTTATATTTAAAATAAGAGTTAATATATGTAAAGTACTTAGAACAGTGCCCAGCACATGTTGCCAACAACAGTCCTATTAGTTATTATTTCTTTCTGGAAACTATCTTCACAGAAAGTTAATCTAAAGGGCAAACTAACTTCTGAGAATTGCTCTCTAATTCATAATTCAACACCCCCAAGTTTTTATTACATACCTACTCAATACCATTCCCTTGGCAATTTTTCTCCTCCTTCAATATCATTCTTTCTTCATTAGCTACTTCCATGCTCTTGGGGAAAAAATCCACTTGACCATAACCTTTTCAGTACTTTTACCTGACTAAGGTGAATGCCTAGTTTCCAAAAAATATTTTAAAGAAACTTGGGAAAAGTAAAAATTTTGGCTAATAGAAAAAAAAAGACACTTATTTAAATCTTACACTTATGGCTTAATGTTATTCTTCCTACAACATTTTTGCTTTTTAAAAGCAAAATGGGGCACCTGGGCGGCTAAGTCATTAAGTGTCTGCCTTCGGCTCAACTCATGATCCCAAGGTCCTGGGATGGAGATCCACATCAGGCTCCCTTCTTGGCAGGAAGCCTCCATCTCCCTCTCCCACTCCCCCTGCTTGTGTTCCGTCTCTCGCTGTGTCTCTCTCTCTCTGTCAAATAAATAAAACCTTTAATAAATAAAGTATAACCAAGTGAGACCAGTTCAATCTAGACACAAATAAAATGAAATGGATTCTAAATCTTTCTGCCCAGCAATTATCCCACACATACTATATCCTCTCAAAAAGCATTTCTCATATATTTTACATTCTATTACTGGTATAAAAAATTGAAATGTTCCCGGCAATAAAATTTCAGTGCAATCTGTGTTTATACTTTACATCTATAAATTAAAGTCAGTCCTTTCTATATGCCTCAAATTTGTGAAATATTAATAGTTTTCCCTATTTATAACGGTCTATATAAAACACAAGATCAAAAAGAAGAATACTAATCTTAAACTTGTATGCCTGTATGCCAAGAAAGGGCTGTGAGTTTTATCTGGTAACTTTCCTTGAGTGTTCAAAAAACTGGAAAAATATTAGTGACAATACAACTGACTAAAAGGATGCCCACTGCAAATGAACATGTTCTTACACTTTCAGATTTTACCTGACAGAGAAAACAACAGGAAAGAGTTCTTTAATTTTACTGTTTGAACTATGAACAAAATTATCTTAAGGTGAAGTCACAAATATAGCACGAAAACATATCACTGATTTCAGATTCGTGCCTCCAAAAAATACACACACACACACACACACACACACACACACTAAGTTTCTGGCTGTGACTGAAGGTAAAACAGCCAAAAGCTTAGAGCTTCCATTCGGTAAAATAAAAGCACAGCCAACCCAGGAACTAGAGAAAAAGTCTGGTTGATGACAAATAAAATCTAAAGTAGGGTCACCGAATAAATAAGGACGATCGCTTCACTTCCTCACTTATCAGGAATGACAGCAAGACTCACCCAAATCTTTCAGATCTAGTACGTACACAACCTCTCACGAAAAATCACGTCATTAATGAGTTACGATATTTAAAAAAAAAAAAAAATTACTCGCTAAGCAACATCTCCGTTTACAAGACTTCCCTGCCTGGTTCGCACCTACCACTCCGAAAACCATCGAGTTACAGCCCTCAGTGAAAGTCATTTGAAGAGTCGTTAACATCCAGGCTTTGATGTGAAAATGCCAATTAAATAAACAACCAATCACTTTTTAAGCCGAACGCGAAAGGGACTGTTCTCGGCCCACAGGAACCCTGGGAACTTCAAGACCCCCTACAGCCAGAAGCTGCCCGGGGACCCCCGGGATGGGAGCCTCATCTAGGGGCTGGAAAGGGTGCGCAGAAAGTTACAAGCAAGGCCCAGAAGCGACTGCGTGCACACTGAGTGCATGCACGTACACGTGTAACCTGCTCTTCACCCCAAGTTTATCGGTGCCGTCCCCATGCCAGGGGCTTGATCCCGTTTGGGCAGGAGAGAAAATAAAGGCCGGTGAGGACCAAGGAGCGGCGGATATTTCCTGGTTAGTGTATGACGGGTAATCGTGATGCATCCATCTTCCGCTGTGTCGTAGCCCCCGGTAGCCAGAGCGCAGCTCTCTTCCCCGGGGGCACCAGCCCCGAGCCCCGCTGCCGGCGGCCGGCCCCTCCCCGGGGAAGTGAGCGCCGACCCCCACCACGGCCCCGCCCCGGCCCCCGGCCCCCGGTCCCCAGACCCTCCAGCGTGGCGCCATTTAGGTGCGGGTTGGACAAGGAGGCCCAGGCGCTGGGGAGAGGAGTCCTGCCCCGGGAGCGCCCACAAACGTCTCCTCCCAGCTCCCGGGGTTCCTGCTCCGCCAGGCCCAACCGGAAGGCGTCCTCCGCGGCCGCGGCGCTCCGCCGGGGCCGCCCAGCCCTCCAGGCCGCGCCAAGCCGGACTGGGCGGCGGGCCGGCCGGGGGTGGGGGGGGGGGGGCGGCCACTCCGGCCGGGGGAGCCTCTCACCGTGTGCTCGTGCTCGTCCGCCCGGGCCCGGGGCAGCAGCAGCAGCAACAGCGCGGCGGCCGCCGCCACGCCGGGAGCGCCCGGCAGCGGCCTCATCCTCCGCGCTCCCACCGGCACGGCGCCGGCGCACCGACTCCTCCTCCTCCTCCGCCGCCGCCGCCTCCGCTGCGGCCGATTCGCATCCACGGGGCGCGGACAGACGCACGGGGCCCGGGCCCAGCCGCTGGCTCCTCCGCGCCGCCGCCGTCACCGCCCGCTCCCGAGCCTCTCCCGCCCCCCGGCGCCTCTCAGCCTCTTCCTCTGACTCAGCCACGTCATCCGGCCACCCCGGCACACGCCGGAAGTGCCTCGCGACGAGGGCCCGCAACCGCCGCCGGCCGCCCCCGCCCCCCGGGAGCCGCGAGCCGTGGCCGCCCGGGGCCCCCTGCTCTAGCTGCGCCCGCTGGGGCCTCCGGGCCGCCCGTCCCCGGGGCTCGGGAGCGGCGGCGCGCACCCACGGCCTCGGCCTGGAGCTCCGCGCGGGTACCTGACCCGCGCGCGTTTCGGGCCGCGTCCGGGCGCTGGGAGCTCTGTGACCTTGGCCAAAACGTTTTACGTTTTCCTGGCCTCGATTTCCTCGGCTGTGAAATGGGTTGGGACCCGCAGCCTCTGGAGCTTGGGGGATCAGATCAGATAACGCTTTGCAGGCTCCCGTCCACCGCCATGAATGAATCACGCGCGCCTCTCATCGTCCAGGGAGATTGTTAGACCCGTACAGGAGTGGATACGTGTTTTAGAGTCACTTGACTATTTATCGGGCCCGTACTAATCGACCTTGTTGAAATTCTTACTCATTTATCTTTTCGATTATACCGTTGGTCACCTGTCCACAGATTTAAACTCCTCTTGGAACCCGATCTCTTCTCCTAAGCAGAGATCCTGTGTCCAGAACAGTGCCAGGCCCGTAGCAGGAACTTTAAAAATGCTTGTCGTGTAAATATGGCACCAAAATGCTGGAACCTGTAGTCGGGCAGTCCCTTTTCAACCATCATAAGTCAACAAGTGGATTTGTCAACAAGTAGGATTTGATCTTAGAAATGCCTCAAAATCTATTTTTCCTTTCTTCTGCCAGTAACAGCCAATCTGGCTGATTGCAACAATCTAACAGGATCCCTGCCACCAATCTTCCCTCCCCATTTATCCTCTCCAACAAGTGCCAGAGTGGTCTTTCTAAAAAGAAACCTGATTATATCACTCTCTTGTTTAAAACACTCCCTGAGGAGTAACTGGGTGGCTCAGTCCGTTAAGGATCCTACTCTTGATTTCAGCTGGTATCATGACCTCAGGGTGTTAGGATCCAGCCTGTATCCAGCTCCTTGATCCACGAGAGTCTACTGGAGATTCTCTCCATCGTTCCCCATCCTTCCCCCTGCTCGTGTACCCTCTGTCTAGAATTAATCTTTTTTTTTTAATTATTTTAAAACACTCCTTGAATTTTGTTTAAATAAATCATAGAAACACAGCTAAAACTTTCATCTGCCAGGCACTATTCTGAGCCCTTTACACCTGTTGACTCATTTAATACTCAGAAAAACTCAATGTAACAGGTCCTATTAATATGTTCATTTTACAGGTATGATAATGGAAGCACAGAGAGGTTAAGCAGTTTGCTGAAAGAGTAGTCAGTCCCAAGCAATGTTTCCAGAATCAGTCTTTCTTCCTACTAGTGGACCTCCACCTCTACAGTCATTTTTAAAAACGAAATAGACCTGTATGTACTGGCATGCAGTGATATTAAGATCTACTTTTTTTTTTTTTAAGATTATTTATTTTAGAGAGAGAGCATGTGCATGCAAGAGGAGTAGAGGGAGAGGGAGAGAGAATCTGAAGCAGATTCTGTGCTGAGCACACAGCCCAACGCAGGGGTCGATCTCATGACCCTGAGATCATGACCTGATCCAAAACCAACTGTCCACCCAGGTGCCTCAAAAGATACTTTTAAATGAAAATGCTGACAAAATAGATATAATCACTTTTAAAAATTTTATTTACTTATTTTGAGAGAAACAGAGGGTGAGCAGGGGCAGAGGCAGAGGGAGAGAGAACTCAATACTTATGCTGAGTATGGAGCCTGATGCGGGACTTGATCTTGAGACCCTGATATCATGACCTGAGCTGAAATCAGAAGTTGGACGCTTAACTGACTGAGCCACCCAGTGCCTGGAATAGAATATCATTTTAAGTGGTCCTAATTTCTACCCAGGGAAAACAATCTGAAAGTTGATGATGTAAGCCATTCACACCAGGTAAGTTTCTTTTTTGTACATACCTGTTAATATTTGGATGTTTTTTACAATGACCATGTGCTATGTATATAATGGGGGGGGGGTTCTTGCTAAAGGACAGCCCTGTTAACAGGCAACTGCACAATCAGACCCCAATTTATCAGACTCCAACTGCCACTAATCTCTGTCCTGGCTTCATCCCAATATTTCCCCAAAATACCATGGTTTTTTTTTTTTTTTTTTAAATACTTGCCTTTGCCTAGAATACAAAAAAGTGGACAATTACTAGATACTCTCCTTCCAGGCCTAAGTGAATTATCATCTCTTCTGTGAAACCTTTTATGACTCCCCCCTCAAAAAGTTGAGCATCCCGGGGCGCCTGGGTGGCTCAGTGGGTTAAAGCCTCTGCCTTCGGCTCCGGTCATGGTCCCAGGGTCCTGGGATCGAGCCCCACATTGGACTCTCTGCTCAGCAGGGATCCTGCTTCTTCCTCTCTCTCTCTCTCTCTCTGCCTACCTGTGATCTCTATCTGTCAAATAAATAAATAAAATATTAAAAAAAAAAAAAGTTGAGCATCCCTTCTCTGGCACTCCAAAAGCTTTCAATATGTTATGCCATAGTTACCACCCTTCATCTCTTCTTCTGTACTACATTCTCACCTTCAAAAAAAAAAAAAAAACAACTTTAACAATTATTAGTCCAGTAGAGTTTTCAGGAATGTGAATATATTGTTTATTTTAAAGATTTTATTTATTTTAGAGGGAGAGAAAGAGAAAGAGTACAAGCAGGGGGAGCGAAAGAGGGAGAGGGAGAAGCAGGATCCCCACTGATCAGGGAGCTGGGTGCGGGGCTTGATCCCAGGACTCTGGGATCATGACCTGAGCCGAAGGCAGACACTCAACCGACTGAGCCAGCCAGGCGCCCCTACATTCTGACCTTCAGTGATGGCAAGGATGATCATTTGTTCATCTTTGTACCTGTCCCAGCTGCTGGAATAGCGTTCATCACATATAGACACTCAAACTATCTGCTGACTGAATGAAGACATAAATAAGTGAAAAGTCAAACTGCATAGAGGATTTACACAATACTTTCTAGCCAGTCTAGGAGACATCACAAGGCAGTATGTGATTAATTGCTGAATGAATCGTACACCAGTAATTGCATAGAAATCAGAGGAGGCGTCTTATACATCTTTGTAAATCCCCTAGAGCACCTAGCAAAGTGACTCGCTCATAGTGAAAGCTCAGTAAATGCTCCGTGAATGAATAATCACTGCTTTTGAATCGAGTGATGATGCACAATTGAAGAACAAGCAGTGTAAGTGCTGAATTAAGATGGATGAGTCGCTTCTTGCTTGAACATCCATTACCAGTCTCCACAGATCTGAAGCTGCAAGCATCCACTGGGTGTTGTGGGGAGCACTGGGTTGGCAACTGCTCGGGGGTGGGGAGGACACAAGAAGCATTTAAAGCATCCATGTAGGGAGTGTAGACTTAAAACCAGGAAATTACACATGCAACAGAGAACAGGCAGGTCAGTGTACAAAAAAAGATCTGCACAAAATGTGACCAGCTGTGCAAATGTTCCAGAGGCAGTAAGAGCAATGGACAAGTAGAAAAGAGGAACCCCTATTTTGGTGGAGTATTTGGAAAAGTTTAATGGTGGGAAGAGCATATAAGGTCATTAACTCAACAACTATTCACCAAGCTCTGCTATGTGCCAGGAATTCTGGTAGGTATAGGAAATGATGATGATAAATGGCTTCAGGAATGTGGCTTCAAATATCTTTGGAAACTGACAACTTTACCCTAAAAGATAAGACTCAGAAGCACCATCAAAATCAGGGCTGTTGCGGGATCTGGGTGGCTCAGTGGGTTAAGTGTCTGCCTTCAGCCCTGATCACGATCTTGGGGTCCTGAGATTGAGTCCTGTAGTGGGCTCCCTGTTCAGCAGGGAGTCTGTTCTCCCTCTGCCTTTTCCCCCATCTCATGCACTCTCTGTCTCTGTGTCTGTCTCTGCCTCTTTGTGTCTCTCTCAAAAATAAATAAAATCTTAAAAAAAAAAAAAAAACAGGGCTGTTCTGTAAGACTAGGGAGTAAAAAACATTGATATATCTAATTCCACCAGTTTCTTCATCTAGATTAATGACCCCATTCCCTGACACCAAAATGAATGGGAGAAAACATGCTAGTGAAAGGGAACCCCCCGCAATGGCTGTACAGCCTTTTTACGGTAGTCCTCATAAGACTCAGTTAGTTAAAGGGCTTATGACCAGTAAATGATCCAGAAACCCACCATTTCAATCTTTTATTTTCATTTCTAATGAACATGATCTTCAAAAGTCTTGGTCTATAAATAACAATGTATATCTTCTGATTTCCAATATCAGGTACTGTTGGAGAAGGTAATTGAGAGAGTGTGACCGCCAGTCTCGACCCTTACACTGTACCCTAGCAGTTAGAGGATCCTCACCCCCTTCCCTGTTTTTGAAAATATACTCTGTCTACCATTTCCAAAATGGGAGCTGCTCCACGAACATAGCCTTGAGTGAGTAAGATGTTGTTGAGACCATCTGGACAGTATATGTGACTGAACCCAGTTAAGGCCTCTCTATATGAACTTTTAAGACTCTGGTGGGCAAGTGGGGGAGATCTACTTGCCTTATGGCTGCTCAAGACAAGCGTTGTAGAAGGGCTAGTTTCAGATCACCTTTTCTTTGAAAGTCTGTTTCTTCTTTCGGCTTCGTTATGTTTGTCTTTCTAGTTATTTACTTCTGGGGTGGGACAGTCCTTCCGTTGCTATTCCTTGCTGTGTACCTCTCTTTTCTGTTCTACCTGAAATGCCCTAGGCATGGAAAAAACTCTGTAATTGTTCTTAAGTTCTTTCTTTGGGAAGCAATGACTTAAAACAGTTGGTTCTCAGACTGAGACAAATCTGTTATTAATGCTTCCTCAGCCAATCAGCTGCAAAACCACACACTAGTCTCTGAAAGAGGACCACAGAAAACCATCTCATTCCCCGGTGCATATGGGAGCGGGATCTAAAAATCCCAGCTAGTGAAGTGATACAGGAAAGGCTAGAACCTCCCTTTTTTAGTAACAAAGCAAGAGTGGAGGGGAGAATAAGTACTTAGCTTGACTTGTAAAACTACTCACTGAGGTAATTTACATACTATCATTTTGCCTAATTATGGCAAAGCATTAGGGATTATTCACACCATTAAATATGTCAAGTTAAATTATTTGATTGCAACACCAACCTCTTATAGTCTCAGTCTTCGTGCTTTGTTGCTTATATTGTTGGGTTGTCTTCTCACAGGTTTTAATACGAGATGAAGGAAGAATACTGGCCTAGAAGCTGAAGGACAGTAGGCCTTGTACAGTTAGAAACAAAGGCAATGACCATGACTATAATGAATAGCTTCTTTCTATTGAACCAGCTCATAAAATCTTGGGGAAGGATGGCGGCCACTGAGTTGTCTCCCAGAGCCTCATACAGAGAACTTTTTTAACAGTGTCTTTGGATATCTACTTACAATTTCGTTTCTGATCCTCACTGTACTGAAATACATGGTTTTGTTACATAATGTATTCCTAAAAATGTGTATGAAAGTTGTGTGGAAGTTGAATAAGTTTATGTTATAATGGGTACTTCTGTTTCCAGGAAATGAAGAATTTTACCTCATTGTTGGAGCCATTCTTTACAACATGGAGCAGTTTGGATATGCAGTGAACACCTGACCATTTTCACCCATGTCTCAAGTGTATCACATTTGTCAGACCCAAGTTTCTAAACAGCATTTTCAATTTTATGTTTTCTACTACTCTCACAGAAGAAGAAAATATAATCAAATATTCCAATATTGCACAAACAGTGATGTGCATACGAAGATGCTAACACCATGAGCTGGCAGTAAGTTTTGCCGTGTTATTGACCTAAATACTTATTAATCAGAGAATGTACAAAAATCTAAATTTGGCCTCTAAGAAGGGGCCTAGAGATACTGAATATTTAAAAAAGTGTAGCTTTTCTCAAAATTAAATGTGCTTAAGAGATCATCTATAAATAATAGGAAGGACAACCATACCAATGTTATAATTTCTTGTTCTCCCCCTACCCCACATTATCCTCCTTCTCCCAAATAAGTGAGAAGGAGGTTAAAGGAACCACTGCAGAATGGCTACAGTGTGCCAGGCATTTTGGTAGGTGATTTGCAAAACACTCTTTTAATGGCCACAGCCAATAGTGTATTTTATGTCAGAAAAAAGACCCACGACCCATAAGCTATTAATTTCAATATGAGTCCTGGTTTGCTGGACCGATGAATGAAACTGGAAAACAACCCACAACAACAACCCTGAATCATTAGAAAAGGACACAATAAAACTGTACTTAAATAGATCACTAATACTGGGCTTGTATATATCTGTGTGGGATAGAGAATAATTTCATGAACAATCACCAGATTTCTGATGTTTTTTAAAGAAATATGTCTGATACTAACTTTACTGTATGTTTAAGTATCAAATTAAGGATTTGTGCTTTAAAGGTAGATTTCTGTGCCAGTGACTCAAAATTAATGACATATTAGTGACATATGACAATTATGACATATTAATGGCTCTCTATTCTCTGCACAGATATTCCAAGTCTACTGGTAATAATAAGGAAATAGATAACTGTTTCTATTTTACATTCCTCCTTTCTCTTTTGATCTCTTGGCAGAGAAAGAGTCAAGGATCTTTCTTTCTCCTTATGGTCAGAACTAATAAGACCTATGAAGGCTGCAGAACAATAATGTGGTCATTGGTATCCCAAGCTTCTGGTTCCCAACCATTTACAGATGTTCCTTGGCAAAAATACTATTTTGAAAGCATATCGAAGTATAAATGCACAAGTTGAAAAAAATACTTGATAATCCCATGCCTGGGAAATATGGAAGAAGGATATTTCTGGAAGGTCAATCATCAGTTGGTGACCAAATTTCTACACGTGGGCATTTCTTGAGGGAGAGCGATTGGCTATCTAGAGATTGAAGTGTGGTGACTGAAATTAAGAGACCCAGATTCTACTGAACACATCTCTTCCTCTAACCAATTATAAACTCTTAGTTTCTGTGGAACCTCGGATTTGCCTTCCACAGAAAAGGAGTTAGGACTAATCCATCTCTAAAGTCTTTTTCAGTTTGTTCTATGTGACCAGGTCTGGCATTTAGACACCCTCCTGATTCTATAGAAAAGTTGAAGAATCATTTAAAAAGCAGGATATATCTCCTTACACAAATATTGTAAGTCTTAAATCATAACCACTTCTAGAAGTTAGTCTGGACTAGCAAATAAGTAAGTCCTAATATAAGTGCATTTCGGTAAAATCACTTGTAAAGTACACTTCTGACCCATCTTTTCAGGCTTCTGACATGCCAGATTTGAGGTAAATATTCCAATTAAGTCTTTATCCTTTTGGCAAACAAGGATATGGATCAATATACTTGGTGATGGTGAATAAAGGCCTTTACTTCTTCATGCCTTAATAATATCTTCTCCAAGGAAAGCCCAAACCAGCTGGGCCACAACAACATCAGTCACGAGAGGAGGTCTTAAGGTCAGCAGTCCCGCCGTGAAACTCAATGCGAAGACATCATTAATGGGCTGAAATTGCAAGTCACCAAGTCCGGACATCGGCAGGTTTTAGGAGGTGGAATCAGCGACCTCTGGGTGGAACAGGAGGAGGAGGATGGAAGGTCTCCCTGGTTGGAGGCCTGAAATAAAAGATGAAGCAACTTTTTAAATGGATTAACTCATTCTTAAGCAACAATGGTTGGTTGCAAACTTGGTAGACTATGCAAAGAACATGTTCTGTAATTAGTGAAACCACATGGACCGCTGAGCGGCCTACCTGCCGGTTGTACATCGCAACCTTGGCAGCACCTTAGAATCACCAGGGGACCTTTAAGAAATACTAATGCCCAAGCTCTTTCCTAGACCCATTCCTTCCTAACTTCTAGAGGATAAGGCTCAAGCATCACAAATCTTTAATAGTGTCCCTCCCGCAAGAAGTTATAGTAACCATGTCTTTTATTTTCTGATGCTTCGATACTTGGAGCCTGGCTAACCCCTGGAGGGACTGCCCCTCCATGGCAAACTCATTTCTAAGGATAGCAACTCACTGATGAGTACACCGTTCATATGCAAACCACCCAGTCCCCATCTATACCCCAGCCACTCCCTTTATGTGTTCTCCCATTTGGGCCACTACCCACCTGCCCTAATCACAAGAGCACCAGGTGCCAGACAACTAGGAACCTTTGTCCCAGAGTCCATTGAAATTACTCAAACTAGCTAATCCTAAATCAGCTTACCCTACCTTCCTTGCACCCTCCTGCAGAAACCACAACAAAAGCTCAGGTCCATGTTCCCCACTCCACCACCTTTCTCCGGGACTAAACCTGATACTTCCCCAGCAGGTCCCCATGGCATAATGTGGCCCCCTCCTTTTGGGATCTAGGAGGACAACAAACTATCTTCTCAAGAACAGTTGTTTCCTGATCTGTTGATCTAATCATACCTAAATAATAATAAAGTCTTGGGTGCCTGGGTGGCTCAGTCAGTTAAGCATCTACCTGTGGTTCAAGTCATGATCCCAGGGTCCTGGGATCAAGTCGGGCTCCCTGCCCAGCGGGGAGTCTGCTTCTCCCTCCCCACTGCTCATGATCTCTCTCTCTCTCTTACCCTCTCTCTCAGATAAATAAAATCTTTAAAATAATAATAATTATTGTAATGATAATGATAAAGCCTATATTTTAAGACATCAGTGATACAAATATGCAGCCAAATATGCAGCCTCTTACATACTGTAAGAGGTGGTCCCTTGAGAGAAGAATTAAAAATTCTGTGCTTAGGGACGCCTGGGTGGCTCAGTTGGTTAAGCAGCTGCCTTTGGCTCAGGTCATGATCCCAGCGTCCTGGGATCGAGTCCCACATCAGGCTCCTTGCTCGGCGGGGAGCCTGCTTCTCCCTCTGCCTCTGCCTGCCATTCTGTCTGCCTGTGCTCGCTCTCTCCCCTCTCTCTCTCTCTGATAAATAAATAAGATCTTTAAAAAAAAAAAAAAAAAAAAGAATTCTGTGCTTAAAAAAAAAAAAAAAAAAAGAATTCTGTGCTTCTCACAACTACTTCCTCATGGAGTCACTAAGTGTCTTATCCCAACTCCACATTTGCTTTTCCTAGAAGCCCCCCTTCATGTTATTCTGAATGGTTTTTAAACAATCCTAAATGCCATTCCAGATAGACCTGGGTGAGTCTATTTACAGAGAGGTCCAACAATTGTGGCTGGTGTTTCCACATGTGTGCCATAAAGCCAATATTTGATTCTCTCGGAAGCAAGTCAATAAGTCAAGAAAGAGAGCTTTGTCAGGTGCTGTAATTGAACTGTGCTATCCTGGAGTTGCGTAGTTGAAGACCGAATGAATCAATGATCAAATATTTACTAAACGTTCTTTGAAACATTTAGGTCAAGGAAACGACAAAAGAGTTGAAGAAAAAAGGAAGGGCTATCTGAGGAACAAGGCAGGGACCTGCCACAAACATCCTCAGAAAGCCCTGCTGTGACCTCCGGAAGTAGATGGTTTTGTGTAGTTGCCTCTTCCTCCAGAAAAGACAAACGGACCATCTCCTTCTGCCTCCCCAATCGGCCCTATGAACCGGAGCTTACAGGAGAAAGCTGGAGGAAAGTCAGGAAATTCTACTTATTACCTGAGTAAGCTTAGGCTTCTTGGCTTCCTGGATTCTTTATTTGCTCGCTTCCTTCCTTCCTTCTTACCTTCCTCCTTCCCCTCCTTCACTCCCCCTCAAAACCATTTATCTACTATGTGTCTTCTCCTGGGCATAGGATATAGCAGTGAGTACAGCTGACATGGATCCTGCCCTCAGAGTGCTAAGAAAGTAATGGACAAAACAGTCAATGGGAACAATCAGTAAACTGCACTGTTTTGATAAAGGAAATTCAGAACCTGTGGGAACATAGAGCAAAGGCAACCACACAAACAGCTGAAGGACAAGTTCAACTTCTCTGCACATGTTTCCCATCTGCCCAACAGAAGTACCTACAGGTATATACACTGGAGTGTTGCATGAGGTTTGGAGATAACAACTGGAAAGTACGTAGCACAGTTTGTGGCTTAGAGTAGGCACTCAAGAAGTAAAGCTAGTAATTTTATTATTATGAATAAAGATCTGTTCTTAGTCTTTTTCCCATGTATGCTCCGTGAGCCTTGCAATTTATCACCCACCAATGAAGATAGTCATGATTTCCTGATGGCACCTTATCCTCTCTCTGCTGTCCCATTCTGAAGCTGGGTGGGCCTACAAGCAAATTATTTCTGTATTTTATTCTAATGAACGGTCCCAACCTAGGATTGGAAGTCCTCTCTCAGGGAAATGGATTTCTGATGGTAGACATAACAGAACCATGGAAGTAATCAGAATCAAGGGGTGGTGTGTGGGGAGACAGCCTCTCCAGGACACTGGGAAGCCGAAGTTGGAAACAAAAGTGCCCAAGACACTTAAGAACTGGCTGCTTTCTCCTCTCTGTTGAGTGTAAGGTCTTGTGGCTGATGAGTTTGGTTCCAGAACCCAGAAATCTTGATGTTGGTTAATGTTCTTTTAAAGCAGGACTGTTATTTAGCTGGTCTGCTTTTGTATCCTCATAACATTGTTGAAAATACTTTTAAACTTCCCTATTAGTAAATAGCTTCTGTCCCAAGTACCCTCACTCCCTGACCACTCCAGCCCCTCCTAGGGACCCCACAGACCTCTTTACAAGTCTGCATCTAAAGGATTAGCTTCTGGCACTGCAGGAGGCCTCCGGAAATGTGTTCTGATTTTACAGGACCTTGGCTTTGCCTTAAAGGGGAGTGCACAAATTGTTAGTGCTTGATAAATCGCTAGTGAATGGCAAAATATGTTTTTAAAAAAAGCAGCAATGGCTCATTAAGATTTGGGTTTCTTGTTTTTGTTTTTTGGGGGGCTTTTTGGGTCAAGTGGCAGGACCTCACCTGTGAAGAGTGTGATATTGTCAGCTGTCTATTCTCTAAGGACTAATGGCCCTCAAAGGAAATGCTATGCAAAGATATCATGCATCTGCTTCTGTTCTTGTCACCATCCACCTTCCCTGACTTTGAAATACATTGAGAACTTGAAGGTTGGCAGTGTGAAGCCTCTTTCCACTAATCTATGACCCACCTGCCCTGTGGCAGATGACCTGACGGCTAACTTTTTAAGAGATGTGTAGTCTAACACAAACAGTACCAATCTTTCTATCCATCCATTAGTTCACTTACATGATAAATATTTATTAAGTTCCTACTATGTTCCAGTTACTGTGCTACACACTGGGCCTGGGGACAGTAGAAAAAAAATGTTTTAATCAAAAACAGTTTCTATGCTTTTAAGGCTCACCATCCACTTGAAACAGATATGTACACAAGGGCCATAACATGGAAGGAAATCTAACAGAAGTATTTGGAGAACCAAAAGAAGGCACAGGAACATTAGGGAAGGCTTCATAAAAAAGGTGATGACTAGACTGAGTCCTAAAGGGTGTACAGGAATCTTCTAAGCAGAGGTTGGAAGGGAGTAGGGAGACAGCATTCCAGGCAAAAGGCACAGATTGGGCAAAGACACAGTTCTAAATGGCACGGCTCTCTGGGAATGGGGGGGTGGAACATCAGTGAATACAGGAGAAGGTGGGACTTGAGGCTGGACAGGGCCAGAGCACGCTATAAACTACAGCATTAAATGTGAAGGCTTTCACGCCAGGAAGTGACATCATCAGCAATTTCTGATCTAGAAAGCGCACTCTGGTCACAATGTAGAGGAGGGCGGTAAGTGTGAGTCTCCGAGGATGAACACAGGCACTGGCAGATGGAGAGGGGGAGGATCTGAGAGCTGAAAGGGCAGCAGAACGGACAGAGTCTGGAGACACACTCTGTGGGAGCTGCCCGGGAGGCAGGGATGGTGGGTGGCGCCTGGGTTTGGTGCAGAACCGTGCCATTATCACAGGCTAGGAACTTACCAGAAGAAGACAGTTTGGGGCAGAGAATGGCAGGTGGGATGAATTCAGTTTTGCCCCAGCTATGTTTGAGATATCTGTGGGGCATCTGGGTCGAGGTCACCAGCAAAGAGTAGGAAACAGAGGACTGAGGTAGACGTGGAAGCTTGGAGTCCTCACTGACAGCTCAAGTTCTGGGGACAGCAGGCGGAGTGAGCAGAGGAAGGGACCAGGACTGGGAGCGGCCGACAAGCACTGCACCCCCAGAGCTGTGTGAGAGCAAAGGCGTTCGGGAGACACAGGTAAAGACCAGTTACTGATTCCCAGATCTGGAAGTGGAGAGGAGAACTCCAAGGTCAGCCTCGCCTCCTGTCTGCCAGAGGGTCAAGCATGGAAGCCATTTATTGGCTTTATTATTTGTTCAAACATCTCCTCATTTTATTATGCGAATTGCATACATACTTACAAAACAACTGCATATTTGCAAGTCTTTCTTCACATCAAAAAGGAACCCAAATGCCAAGCTCTATCAATTACAGATTTCTTTGCAAACACCATTTCTTTAATAAAAGTGTTTTCCTCCTTTTTGCTCCCATTTTTATCACAACATGCTTCTAGACTCCCCCCCAAATTTCATCAGCCATCTCTTTTTACACACTTATATGCATCCCAATTTCTAGCCTTTGATTTCTGGAACCTGTTTCCCTGGTTGTTCTCTTTTTCTCTCCCATTAACAAAAGTCCTACAGCTATAGTTTTCAAACTTGACAACTATTTTCATCTTGGTGCAATTAGCAACTGCCTCCAAACTCCTCAATCTTCAGTAATAAAAGGTCTTAGGTCTTGGATCTCCTCCTAATGACACCTTGACCTTCTGGAACAGATGTCACCAAATGACTGACACTGCAGCCTCCAGTCAGGCACACCCAGATGTGCCACACAGAACACGTCTCAATCCAGGCCAAGCCCTAGTGTGTGCATTTGCAAAATAGGATAATCTTCAATATCACTGAGAGTTGTGGAAGGAACTGAGATAAAGCATTCAGTGTGTCAAACATAATACCTAGTACATAGTACACACTCAATACAGATTAGCAATTATTACTATAGTTCGCCGTAAATACCCCTCCCCAACCATCAACTGTATAATAATTTCCAAGAAACAGCACATTATGCCAATTCAGGGGACTGGACCAGATTATCGTTACAGATCTTCCAGGACTAACATTCTACCATGTGACCTCTAGTCTACACCAAGGAAACATGCTGGTAAACCTGACACCGCTTATGATTACAGGGATGGGGGAGGTCTGTGTAACAGGTGTCCGTACGTGAATATGAATGTTACTGGGAGCACACGCAGGAGAGGTGAACAGCAAAGGGAAAAGTGGACAGACGCCTAGCTCGAAGTCAGCTTCTCTTTCCAGAAAACCAGAAGAAAAGCCTCCTTGTTGCACTTTCTCAACAAATTACACGGACAAGATTCATTTAAGTTTTAACATTAAAAAAAAAAAAAAGAAAAAAAAAAAGAAACGACCCTGGTTGAAAAAAAAAACAAACAAAAAAAACTTCCACCTTTAAATCATTTCCCCCCCACATTATACTTTAGACATCAAAGAAATAAACACCTAAGACAAGCCTAGGCTTTCATTCCCGAGGGCCCTTTCTGCATGGGTAGATGCACAAGCTAGTTTTGACCACTTTTCCTGTTACTCCACAAGACCTTGAAAAGGTTCCTACCAGAGGCCAGACAACCATTATGAACAAAGACAGATACTGGAGCCCGGCAAACACTTCCAGCTTGTCTGTCTAATGCCCATCTCCAAACCTCCATATGCTCATTCTTTTTTTTTTTTTTTTTTTTCATATGCTCATTCTTCTCCTGGATGAGAAAAGTCATTCATTCTACTGAGCTTTTACTATGGGCCCAGATACCACCCTTATGACTCTGTGAGGACATTCTCCTGCTATCCCCATTTTACAGATGAAGAATTGAGTTACATGAAAGTGAAATAATTCACCCAAGTCACAAGTGACTTCTGGACACTGTCCCCAGGTAGTGTGGCACTAGAACCATGCTCCCCACCACACTGAGCTATGCATCCCACCTCCATTTTCATCCCCAACTCCTTACCTCCTGGTCCCCAAAAGGTACTGTCCCCACAATACAGCCAAGGGAATTAGTTATGAGGAAGCTGAATTCTAAGCAAACGTACAAATTACTCAAAAAGTTGGTGTTTGCCAACATACTTCATTGATAAAATATTGTACTTGCTACTTAAAGTATCTGCACTTGGGGCACGTGGGTGGCTAAGCGGGTTAAAGCCTCTGCCTTCGGCTCACTCAGGTCATGATCCCAGAGTCCTGGGATCGAGCCCCACATCAGGCTTTCTGCTCCGCAGAAAGTCTGCTTCCTCCTTTCTCTCTGCCTGCCTCTCTGCCTACTTGTGATCTCTGTCAAATAAATAAATAAAATCTTAAAAAAAAAATTTTTTTAAGTATTTGCACTTGAATAAAGCATCATATTAACAGAGAGTCCCTGTCGAAACGCATCAAAAGTAGGCATTTCAGTTCACTCTGGACTCATTCTGAGGTCATCTTAGAGGTCCCCAAATCCTACTCTCCACCTGCTAGAATTCAGAGAGTGAGGAAAACGTTTCTTCTCGGCATCAATGTTACCTCTGTGAGGCAGCTCGGGGAGGTACTCTGGGGGGCCTTTCAAGGGGCACGGCGGGTGTTCCTTCCACTTGTGGGGGGCCCGGGCTACGACTTCTGGGAACCTCAGGGACTTCATTATCCTACAGCAAAAAAGGACAAGAAAGAAAAGGGAAAGTTACATTAGGCAACAGGCATAATTGGACACCATTTCCCAAAAGCCTCTCAGTCCTCCTCAGGCTTTGGCTAAAGGTTATCCGCAAACTGAAAATGAACCTAGCAAACCAGGTCAGCTTTCCATTGAGGCCTACACTCCCTGAGGAGACAATGGAGCCCAAATTATCATTAATGGCCCTTGTTCCTCAGAGTGCCCCCTGTGGGCCATCAAATTAGCATCTCCTGAGAGCTTGTGAGAAATGCTGGCTCTCCACTCCTCCTCAGACCTGCTTGATGAGAACCTGCATATTCACAGGAGCCTAGGTGATTCGCACGCATATTAAAGTTTGAGAAGCCTGCTCTGTCCAGCCAGAGAGAGCTGGAGAAATTTTGTTTTTAAACCCAAGTCCCTTTTCGAGACAGCGGAACCATGAGTGGTTCTCAGTCATGGGGTCATTAACAGTAGCTGCTCACTGGAGGGGTAGCCCACCCAGTGACCCCCTCCTGTTCATCCCAGCCACTCGTCCCTGGATCAGAATACACACTTCAGTCTAAGGGAGTAGCTCACCCTCTCCTACGAGGCCTAGTGGCTCTCAGGGGACTATTTGCCACCATGCATGCAGAGGAGCAGAAAAGGCCAGTGTACAGTGAGAGAAGAAAGCAGGTATGTCCAGGAAGAAGAGAAGAAAGAGCATGTGGCCCTGGGGATACACGGAGCAGTGGCCTTGCTCCACCATTTCTCACGGCTTCTGATCCAGGCCCCATATGTGATCTCAACCCAGATTCCCTGATAGTCCTGCTTCTTCTCAGAGATGCCCTCTTGGCTTAACCAGTCAGATAGAGTATCGATTTCTCTCCTTTCCTCCCTCTTTCCCTCCCTCCCTTCTTTCTTTCCTTCCCTCTCTCCCTTTTCATTGAGGTAGAATTCACCTAACATAAAATTAACCACTTTATTTATTTTTTTTATTATTATTTTTTAATGTATTTGACAGAGAGAGAGAGAGATCACACGTAGGCAGAGAGGCAGGTGGGGGTTCGTGGGGGTGGGGAGCAGGCTCTGAGCAGGGAGCCTTTCCATTCCAGCCATCCAACATTTCCATCCAGGCAGGGAGCCTGATGCAGGGCTCAATCCCAGGACCCTGGGATTATGACCTGAGCCAAAGGCAGAGGCTTAACCCACTGAGCCACCCAGCCACCCCAAAATTAACCATTTTAAAGTGAACAATTCAGTAGCACTTAGTACATTCACAATATTATACAACCACCACCTCTATCTAGTCTCAAAACATTTTCATCATCCCAAAAGGAAACACTGTACTCCCCATGTCCCCCTCCCCCCAACCTCTGGTAACCACCAAATCGGTATTCTGTCTCTAAGATTCTACCTCTTCTGGATATTTCACATAAATGGAATCCTACAGTATGTGACCTTCCGTGTCTGGCTTCTTTCATCTGGATTTCTATTTCCTGCAGTGGCGTGACCCCTCAGACAAGGAAAATGGGGGGCGGGCCGCTCTCACCTCATTGTCTCCCTCCATCCCACTGCTCACGCTGAGGAGGCTCCGGGTGCTGGATCGGTTACTCGCACTGCCTGAAGGGTACAGACAAAATTAGCTGGACTGTGGAATCTCTCAGGCTAAAATAAAATGCAGGACTCTAGCACTTACTTTTTTTTACTGATAGAAACAATACAGAAGCTGTGAATACGGGATCTTCAAAATGCTGCCATCTTATATCATTTTATTAGTGTTTAGATTTTCTTTCAGCATAAAATGAAATGGTTCACCTTCTTATTACCTCTTTTTTCTTCGCTTTATCAGCGCCATTTACTGAAGGCTTACCACACATTACATGCTTTAAAAACATGACTGCACTTAATCCCTGTGAAAATCTTATCTGATCCTAGTGATCTGGTTTGTCAGACAAGGAAGCAGAGATGCTCTCTTTCTTACTTGTTCAGTGGTATTTCTAAAATCTGCAAACATCTTGTTGTTGAAGTGTTTTACTTATTTAGGAATTACAGCAAGCATGTACTCACACACACAAACACACTCACAGACACACACACACACACACACACACACACACACACATATACCTTCTAATAAGGGGCCAGTTTGACACAGACAAAATACAAACTCCAAAGCATAATTTATGCTCACAGTAGGAACTATGATTGTGTGAGTTTAGGAGCTCAAGGTTTTTGAATTGGGAATGTATCACCTACCTATCTTATGAGGACAGCTCTATCCAATAGAACTTTCTGGAAATATTCTATTGTATACTATCCAATACGGTAGCTTGTGTATATCAGGAATGGTTTTAATTAACTTCAATTTAAATAACCATATTTGGCAAGTGGCAACCATACTGGACAAGGAGAATTAGAACAAGCTCAAATATGTGATGATCCAGGAGCAAAAAAAAAGAACAACAGTCAGTCAACTAAGACAAAAAAACCTGACTTTAATTTACCACTGTCGCCACTAGCAGTATTGTCAGATCTTGGGTTTACTGAATTTCCCTTAAAACAGCCCCTCATCATATTAGTTAATAAGGAAATAGTCTTAGTTCCAACTTCATTATGGCCTCAATTTTGACCTAATTAATTCAGATGTGTGTTGAAATAGAGCAAGTTAAGATTATAATTTTGGATTATTTCTTAGAAATAGATGTTTACATTTAAAATAATATATCAAAATACTTAATAAGCCAGGGGATTCAGAGTTTGCTTTTTAAGGAACATGTGACCTTTTCCTTTCTAGTCAGTCACCTGTACATAGAAGTGTCCACTTGGCCAGAATGTCCCCATCCTACCCTTAGCCACAAGGCTAAAACCTCAGGCTGCAATGCTCAGGGCAAATGCTATGGAAACCTTTCCAGATTCCCCCAGTGGAAGCAACCCCTCCCAGTCCTGTGGAGCCAAGCCTCCTGTCCTTCACCATTCTTCATGCCACTCCCTCACAACAAACCAGCCTCCTTCTGAAAGTTGTCCACTGAGAGAGAACAGAAAGCTGTCCAGGCACTGGCTCCAGGACCCTAGAAATTCACACTCATCAGTTCTCATTGTGCCTTCCCTGGGTATTCCTAAATCTTGAACTCCCAAGTTTGGCGTTGAACCTTGGCTCCCCAGTTCATCTGTCCTGGCCCTCTCTCCCCTCCCCAGGCTGACTTTCTTACCCACATCCCCTCTGGACTGCATGGTTCGTAGGAGGCTCTGGCCCCTGTCATCACCCCTCTAGCCCGGGGTGGGAGGGGCGGCAGTGCCTTCCTCTTCCCAGCCTGTGTCACCAAGAAGAAAGAACAGACAAGCATCTAGCTCATGCTAGTTTTATGTTTTCTCTACTCCACTACAAGGCCCTGAAGGTGGTCTCCGTTTCTTTTTCATCTTTATGTCTCCAGTGTATAGTCTCACTCAGAATGCATAGAGCAACCCTCAGATATTTGGTGGATAAATGAATGAGGGGGGAAAAGTGACCAGATACAATATGACCCTTAAAAACCATGGACCCGACAATCTATGAAAAGGTTAAAAGTCTTTCTGTAATAAAATGTGTGTTCTGTTAAACATAACATTAATATCTTAACTAAAATCTTGGCTATGACCAGATTTAACCTGCAACTGTTCTTCTGTGGTTCCCAAGAGATGACAGCTGCTCTGATCAATATGACATTTGTGAGTGCGATGCAAGGCAAAGTACGATAAGCACCTGCACATCAGGGTCTATCCTCCTGGAATGTTCCCTTTCTGGACTGTGTTACCATATAAGTATAAGGAGTTCAGGCTACTGACTTAGAGGCCATAAGGGGAAAGGTCCCAAAGGATGACAGAGCATCTAGGATGGTCCCATCCATGCTGGGCTTACAGCTGAGGACACACGCAGGAGTGAGTGACCCCAACTCACCCACGTGGAGTGGAGTTAAACCAGCTGCACGGAGTCTTGCCCAAGTGCAGTATCAAGTATAAATAAAGGTGCATTTCAAGCCACTGTGTTTCACGGGAGTTTGTTACACAGCAATAGATAACTGAAACTGTATAGCAGGGACTGGAGTAAAATCCGCTGGTCTGGCATTTCATAACATTCTCTAACCATCTACAAGGTAGCCATCCCTGGGCCATAAACTGTTGCACAAAGTAAAAAGCACACTTTATGCTTTCCATTCCATCTTTACCTTAAAGTAAAACATACACATAACATCATTTAAGTTAATCTGAACCTGAAATGAGTACTTCCCATTTGTCTTGTTAAATTTCCCCTCCTCTCCACCCCGGAATGCACAGAGGATCTGCACCACTGTGCTCCTCCACCTCTCATCTGAGAGATGGGCCACCTGCCTGGTGCTTCCTCAGCCAGCTGCCAACACTGGGAAAAGCTCTCCCATTTCGGAACTTGTCAGAATTCTCTAAATTGCCTCAGGAGGGCTTTGGATACACATTACCACGCCCCATTATGGAAGGAGGAGTTTTCTCTTCTACCCGGGGTCGAAGCGTCCCCCGTGGTCACGTGATAGGCTTTGGGTCTGTTTCAACAGGTAGCAGTGGCAGGAATGAAAAGCCGAGGGCACCGGGGTGGCTCAGTGGGTTAAACCTCTGCGTTCAGCTCCGGTCATGATCCCAGGGTCCTGGGATCGAGCCCCACATCAGGCTCTCTGCTCCACAGGGAGCCTGCTTCCTCCTCTCTCTCTGCCTGCCTCTCAGCCTACTTGTGATCTCTATCTGTCATTAAAAAAAAAAAAAAAAAAGCCGAGAGAAGATTGGGGCCTGCTCCCACCCTGGCTTCACCGACTGTGTGACCTTGCACAAAACTCTTTCCTGCTCTGGATTATACCTGCGCAATCCATAAAGTAAGAAGGGAGACAGGGGCGGGGTTCTTGACGTAAGGCCATGGATGGGCAACCCCGTGTGTGTGTACATACACGCTCCCATGCATTTCTCTGGGAAGAACATCCAGAGCACAGATCAGATTCCCAAATGGTCCCTGATGCAGAAAAGATCAAGAACCCCTGGGTTTAGATGATCTTCCTACCCTCATATCCATTTGGAGGTTTTCTGCCTGACATTTAGGAAGCCACGAGTCCTGAAATTCAGTCCCGAGTCTCCTATTCTTTCCTTGTTTTCCTAGCTCTTTTGAAAATGCTCAACTGTGCAAAAGAAGGGAAACACCATCTATTTTGCTGAAGCCGGTGTGCCTGAGGTGCGCTACCGCCACCCTAGATATGGAACCAAAGCCCCCGCCTCCTGCATGTCCATAAGCAGGTGTTGTCTGTTGCAATCAGACTCCATCAAGCTTTTTAGCCAAAATGTCTCCCACATTTCCTAATTGGATCCTCAATCCTCTATAAGGTTGGAATTCTCAAATGTGAGTCCATCATTTTCTCATGTTTCTGACTTCGCACCCTTTCCTTCTCCTTACCACAGCTGAGGAAGCAGAAGGGACAGTGGTTGAGGGTCTGGGCCTCGGATCCAGGCTGCCCAAGTTCAAATCCTAAAACCACCACTTATTAGCTATTTAACTTGGGGCAAGGCATGAGGACTCCTGTTTCCTCCTCAGTAAACACAGGTCATGGTGCCTATGCCATAGAGCTATTGTGAGAATTAAATCAGAGAATATATAGAAGAGGCTTAGCATATAGTAAATGCTCAGTAAATATTAACTAGTGTCATTACTAGGTTTTTCTAGTTATAAAAGGAACAGTATAATAAATTATTACACAAACCTGGCTTTAGGGCATAATGATGTAAAAGATCTTTGGTTCTCTGAAAAAAGGTAAACTGCACAGGCTAAATGTCCCCCATTTCTTACACCCCCAAACCCAAATCAAGCTCCAGCTGGGGTTTGCTGGGCTCACAACAGACTGTTCCCAAAGCCCAAAGGCACCGCTGAGAATGCAGATGTGAAGGCACACCCCCTCCCCCGCTCACTTGCTGTGCTGGAGGTACTATCTGTTTTCCAGTCTCCTCGCCTTAGCTCCGTCCTTGGGGGAAAGGCACTTTTCCTGGGGCCGCTCTCATAGACTCCAAACTCCACTTTCCCAGGCAGGTGCTGTGAGTGCCGAATTGGGACGGTGATCTCCAAGTCTGGAATTAGAAGAAAAAGAGATAAGCTTCGAGGCACCTGCCACCAGACAAACTGCTCGTCTGCTCCCTCTCCGCCCGGCTCCCTGGCCCGAACCTGGTGGGTGCCTGTTGGGGAGGGAAAGGAAGGGAGAGAGTGTGGGAGGGGGGCCTGCCCAATTCAACACTGAAACTTCACAGACTCCTGTGTGGCCATCACTACGTGATAGAGGAGAGGGGTGGAGGCATGGGAGAAAGCAAGACTAATGCTTCCACATCAGGCAGAGAGCCTGAGCCTGGGGAGAGGTCTGGGGCTGCAGCTCAACCACTTTCCAGCTGTGGGATGTAGAGTACTTCCCTTTCAGAGGGAGGGCCCATGAGCACTGTTGACCCTAATAGCTGGTTATCCTATGCACCAGCAGAGTTCTAGGAGCTTCCCAACACCCACGAAGTAAACAGTATTATCACCATTCCCAACGGAAACTAGTTCCAGAGAAGTGGAGTAGCACATGGCTGGTAAGTGGGACAGATGGGACTTGAACCCAGGCTTGGAGTCCAGGCTCCTAACCACTACTCATATGGCCTCTGAATCCCTCAACAAATGATGGGTGCTAGGTGCGCAGTCTGCAGCTGACAACAACGGCCCAGAGGGCTAATGGAAGTGAGTCCATCAGCCCCATAAAAGGTTCTGAGACTTGTGAGGCTGATCAGTGACTTTGGACCCGACAGACTTAGGAAGAGATTATTCCTTCGCTCTGCACAGCATTAAACTGGTCTCTTGACTGGCTTAGCCCGCCCAGTAGTTGATCTTCAGTCCTCCCTAGATTTCCACCCTGGGTAGACTGAGCAGAACAAAATATCTGTGAGGGCCCATTGCCCACTTCCTCCCCGGGAGAGTGTGAACACCAGGTGAGCTGGCGTCACAGGGCTCCCGTGATGCCCTGATCGTTCCCAAGTCCGGGCACAGGGCCTCTGGGAGAGGTGTGAGCTCCGTGTACTTTCCAGCCAGGTGCTCTTATCTCCAGGGCCCCACATCCTCCTCCGCGTCTCCTCTGCGGTGGGATGGGTGTGGCCAGGGGTTCAGGGAGTCCAGGAGCAGAGGTGGCTCCTCGAACCAAAGCCAGAATCTGCCTAAGAACCGCGAATAGGGAAATGACAGCCATAGGAAAGAGGAAGTTCGAGGACAGGGTAGACTGAGCCTGTGGGAAACACTCCACACAGAGGAGTCCACAAAGCTGGACTGTGGTTTGCATGGACCTCACACATGCCTCATCCTGGAGACGAGTTCCAAGGGCAGTGTTTGGTCCTAGTATTAAACCAGCTTTCTAGGTCTCAGTGTGACACAGATCCTTCCCACACCCTCAGGCTCTCCTCATTACCACGGCGCTGGGCAAGCAGCCTCCTGAGCCTGGAACCACGTGGGCAGAGACCCGCCGGCTGTTCTGCACCTGGGTGTGGGCCCAGAGCGTCTTGGGGCCCAAATGGGTATCAGCCTTTTATTATTTTTTTTTCTTCAGCTTTGACCTGGTATTTTTTTTTTTTTTAACAACACTCTCTTAAAGGGAGGTTCTTATCTGCTTAATTCACTTCAAGGCAGCGATTTCCCACCCTCAACCGGTTCTAGGAGGAAGGAAAGTAAAATACACAGGAAAAAAAAAATAGGAGTCAGAAGTTCAAAAAATCAAGTAGAGCCAGTCTATCAAAGCCTGATATTCGGGGCGCCTGGGTGGCTCAGTGGGTTAAGCCGCTGCCTTCGGCTCAGGTCATGATCTCAGGGTCCTGGGATCAAGCCCCGCATCGGGCTGTCTGCTCAGCAGGGAGCCTGCTTCCTTCTCTCTCTCTCTCTCTCTGCCTGCCTCTCAGTGTACTTGTGATTTCTCTCTGTCAAATAAATAAATAAAATCTTTAAAAAAAAAAAAAAAAAGCCTGATATTCTTGGAAGAAAGAAACAATGGCAGGAATAGCAACCAGTACTATATTGCACAGTACTTTTCCCAGAGCGTGTCCACATGGGTCATTATACCTGCTCCGAACTTCACTTCTTCCCTGTGAACTTGATAAGTCAGGTACAGCCATGGGTGAGGAAACTGAGGCACAGAGTGGTTTAAGGGATTGTCCTGGATCATAAAGGGATGCAGTGATTGGAGTGGAGGGACAGGAGCCCAGGCTGCCTGGCACCTGGCCTGCTCCTCCCCGTCCTGCCACAGATGAGCCCCCCACACACCCAGAACACAAACACAGACTGTCTTCATTGGGGTGTCCAACAAGCCACGGGCCGTGCCAGCCCCTCTGAGTTACACCATCCATGTTCTACACCATCCCAGCAAGAATAAAACAACTCCCCAAGGCTGAAGAAAGACTAGCACGTTATTAAGAACAGAATCTTACTTTTTAATTATCCTTGGTATTCTAACCCAAATCAAAGGAAAATAGTTACCGCTTTTCTTTCCTAAGGCAAATGAGATTTCTAAATAAACAGAGACAGCCCTTATGTTTAGAATGGGCTCCGTTCCTAGAAAAGGTCCTTTAAGCAGAAATGCCATTTGTCAGCCCTAATTTTCCTACAGATCGATGTTACCCTGTGTCACTGGTTTCTAAATGCTTTTCTTTTTTCTTTTTCTTTTGGCAAGGGTGGGGAGGAAGTAGAGTTCTTTTCTTTTCTTTTTAAGATTCTATTTATTTATTTGAGAGACAGAAAGAGAGAGAGAGATTGAGAGAACAAACACAGGGAGGGGCAGAGGGAGAAGCAGGCTTCCTGATGAGCCGGGAGCCTGATGTGGGGCTTGACCCCAGGACCCGGGGATCATGACCTGAGCCGAAGGCAGATGCTTAACCAACTGAGCCATGCAGGTGCCCGGGAAAGCAGAACTCTTTCCTCTGATAAAAACAGAAGCTCAATGTGGAAAACAGATTTCTTTTTTTTAAAGGAGATGCAATGGTCAAAGCAGAGTAGGTTGCCCTAAACCTGTCACAATCCTAATCTCTTCCCCTGCATTCCCCTACCCCACCCCAGATGTCTACCCTGTACTTCCACAAGCACACACAAGCAGCCCTGGGGCTATGCAGTGAATATAACATGGAGCATAGGGTCCAACTTCCAAACTGCCTGAGGCTTTCTCTGGAAACTAGATGACAAGCACCCCTCCCCCAAGGGGCTTCCCCCAGACATGGGAGCTGGCGTATAAATGCCCCCACTTTTTGGCCCCTCCCATGGTGCTGTCCATTGAATCCCAGTGTCTCCTGGGACAAGAAGCTCCAGTCTCCACAGTGGTAACTGCATTTTGCTGGTCCCCTCTCTCTTCCTCTCTCACTTCCCCACTCCCCCTGTGTTCCCCGGGATCATCTCCCACATCAGCTCTTTGCTCTCAAATCCTTGTTGGGGAAGAAAACGTTTTAGAAATGGATCATGGTAATGGTTGCATGATATGGGTGTATTTAACACCACTGAATTGTACATTTAGGATCAAGGATAAATGTTATGTTATGGGTATTTTACCACAATAAAAAACAAAAACAAGGGGAGCCTGGGTGGCACAGTCAGTTAAGTGTCTGACTCCTGGTTTCGACTCAGGTCCTGATCTCAGATTGTGAGATCAAGCCCCAAGTCGGACTTTGCATGGAGCACAGTCTGCTTGGGGCTCTCTTTTTGTCTTTCCCCACTGTGCTCTCTCTCTCTCAAATAAATAAATAAATCTTTAAAAAAAAAAAAAAAGTGAACATGAAAGGAAATTCTTGGGGCTAATGGGTCGAACATTCTTCCTATGGGGGAATGTGGTCGCCAGTTGTTCCGGTCTAGTGTCAAATTAGATATGGTTTGATTTTCTACTAGTTATGACATTAATCAAAGCCCCTAATGTAAAAGTAAAATACTTAACACCTCCCCCTCAAACCTAGCCAGAGGGTCTTCCTCTTGAAGAGTAGAGGGGAAGGAAAGCGAGGGCATTTAACCATGTTCCTTTGAAAAAATGTAGACCTTGACCATTCTAGTGTAACGACACTGACAGGTATCACTTATTCAGAGCTGATTAGCTTTGGGTGAACTTTGTATAATGTTCCAAAACCCAGGAGTCCAGGACTGGACCCTGGATGGCGAGTCTCAGCCCAGCGCATGCTCCCTGGGGGGACCTGACTGAGAGGACGCCAGCTGCTGTGCAGGTGTGTGGTCCGTAGGGTGTGTCCACGTGACAGGCATCTGCACGAGGCCCCAGCTGTCCCCTAACTTGTTCAATCCTCACAAAACTCTCATGGGGGAGGCATTTTTATTTGTGCCACTTTGTAGATGAGGACTGAGGCTCAGTCGGGGCACTTATCTTGTCTGGTTCCCAGCTAGTTGGGGAAAGCAGCAGCTAGCAACTTGACCCCAACCCTGAATGCCACAAGGCCCACTCTGGTCCCCTTTGACTCTCCACCATGTGTGTGTGTCTTGCTTCCGCGTCTCCATTGTCTGGGTGGTAAAGGTGTGAGAACACCCAGTGGGCTCAGTTTGGACCCCCGCTGCCCAATGCCTGTAATTCCAACACTACAACTCTTGGGACTTCAAACACTCACGTACCACCAAATCACAGCTGTTTTTGAGGCTGCCTCTGTGTCTAAGTATGAAATGTTTCATTTAATCAAGGCTTCTGTCTTTGGGTTTATGCATTCTAGTTTTAAAAAGCACCTCATCCCTTTTTCTACCTAGAACCTATGGTCTGACCTGAAGATTACTATGCAGATCCGCATAGCAATCCCATACTATATGCATGGGATTTTCTCCTTTCTCTGCTCAAAAAACATGTCTTCCTAAATGCCAAGCGGGGAGAGACAGGTGCCTGGGGAGAAAGTTTTATCCTCCTCTTTGAGTGAGAGGACGAGAGATGCAGAGGTTAATCTTTTCATTTCCTTGGTGACATGTCTTATGGGCCAGGTACTAGAGACACAGAATAAACAAGACAGGGGCCCCTGGGTGGCTCAGTTGGTTAAGCATCTGACTCTTGGATTTGGCTCAGATCATGATCTCAGGGTCGTGGGATGGAGCTCTGCACCACACTCTGCACTGAGTGTGGAGCCTGCTTAGGACTCTCTCTCCCTCTCCCTCTGTCCTCTCACACCCCACATGCCCTCTTGCAGTGAAAAAAAAAAAAAAAAAAGACAAAGCCATTGCCCAAAAGAACCTCAGAGTACAGTGGGATACCCAGAACTGTAAACAGGGTGATAGGCACTGGGCAAGCATTCTGCCCATTCCAGCCACAGCAGAAAGGAGAGTTAGAAACAACAGGTGCCAGCAGACCCCACAATGCAGCAACCCCAAAAGCTACATACCTGCTTGCTTCCCTGATTTTTGCTTCTCCCTTTGTCTTCGGGTGATGCTGTCTCTCAGCCGTTTAAGATTTTCCTGGAAAAAAATTCAGTTCATTTTCAAAGTATATAGGAGAAATAATACCCTCTGGGCATTGAGAGTTTCTTTCAGATTTTATGCTGTTTGCAAGATACATTCCATTGCAATAACATCTCCAACATGCAAATGAGACTGAGTGCATTTGCCATCGGCCCCCTAGAGAAACTCAAGTACTCGTAGAAGTTGTGCCTGAAGAGCAGACCCCTTTCCTACAACAAAGAGTCTCCCCTTCGCTCTGGTTCCCACCTTCTTCCCAGCCTTAAAACCCCCTGCCCTCCTCCTTGTAGGCTCCTTTACCAAGCCAGTCCTGTAGTGTTTGGAAATACTCCATGCACCCATCTGTCTCTGAGACCCTTTGAATATGAAGGGCGATGATTCCTCCCCATCAGTTCATTCCAGGTCTGGGTCAAGGTCCACCTTCTGCCTTAAGGCTCTCCAGACCGCCCCAGGCCTTAGTGACCATAGATGCCACCTGGCCCTGAGATATGCGGCCTGGCCCAGCTCATCTGTGCATGTGTGTGGCCTTGGGGTGTGTGTGTGTGTTGAATCTTCAGAGAGACTGTGCACTCTTAAAGGCCAAGACACCAGGCCTTATAGCTTTCCGAGAGCAGGCAGTCAAGTCTATCAGTCATTGAGCAAAGGTTGAATAGACATGTGAGGGCTGTAATTTGTTGCTATTTTAGTAACAACTACCTCAAAGTATCTGAACATCTGAGAGAAAATGCCCAGGGACTAATATCTAGACATCCAGAAAGGTCCCCTGAAGGAGCCAAAGGAGGCCAGCGTGGGAGGGGTGTTTGGACTGTGACTACAGCTGAGACTGAGCTGGGTCCAGGAAGCAGCAGGGAAACACGGGAAGGTGTGGGCTGGGCACAGGTTTAAGGTCTGACAGAGTGGAGGTGGGAGGAGTCGGCAGCAAGGAAATCCACCACCTAGAGACTATGTGGCAGGCCCCACGAAGGTGCCAGAAGCTGGCACCGGAGGGCATAGGAAGGAAGGAGCCAATGCAAGAGGAAGGACATCACAGAACAAGTCCAAGCAACACATGCAGCTGGCTGGAGACAGGGCAGTGAGGGAGAAGAGCCCAAGGGATGGAATGTCTCAACCTCAGAGTCTGGAAGGTAACAGTGCGGTGAACAGAAATGGGGAGCCAGGAGAGGGAAGCAGCCCCAAGGTATGGTTTGTTGCTGGACATGCTGCAAGTCGTGAGCGCCTCAGCAGGACACACCCAGCTGGTGGCTGCACCGGTCCACAGGTGGGACCGGAAAGGGGACACGGACTCAACACCACCTGCACAGAGAAGGACCTGAAGGGAACCTGGGTGGTGCCCACTCACAGGAGGGGAAGTGAAGGAGACAGACAAGTGGACAGAGGCATAGAGGAAAGGGAAGATGGGGGCAGCCCCCAGAACAGTCTTCACAACCACCAGTCCTGGGATGGGGGATGCTCTAGAAATATCCAGAGGCTCTCAAGGGCACAGAGTAGGGTCAGCTCCCACGGGCTGGGATTGCCTGCCATGGCAAATATGAGCCCCCGTTGTCAACCATACCCAAGAGTTCTAGGCACGTTGAAGGGACCAGCAGAAGCCTCTTGGATACAGACAGAGACAGCTAACATCTGCTTTGCATTTACTGAGTGCCTGGTATGCTGAGTCCTTTATGTGGTTTACTTTGTCCAATGTTCTCCCTTCACATGTGAGATGGGAAACAGAGGTACGGAAAGGCCGAGGTCATCCAGCCCCGAGTACCAGAACAAGGATGTGACTTGGGCTGCCAGGCCCCGGAACCCTGACTGCTCTTAACTACCATGCTCCGTGGGCCAGGGACTGGCCAGGAGGAAGAAAAACGTTGTTGGCCCAAAGCCAGGCTATTCCCATAGGACCGCAGCTTCCCTGCATCTCCTAAAAGAGGAGGACCCCGGGTTCCTGTCGGCACTGGAGCACCACCTCACTGTCAGATCTCCAGGAGGAGGGAGGTCGGCTAGCAGAGCAGGGGACCCTCTTTCAGGGAGCACTAAGAAGGCATAAAGTGTAGTGAAGGGAGCATATAGACCCTGGTGTGAGAAAGGGCTCCTCTGCCTCACTACTATCCAAGCCTCAGTTATCTGTAAAATGGGAACAATGCTACTCCTCTTGCAATACACACTCTGAGCAACAGAAGAGGTTAGGTCATTCAGTGCTGAGCATTGTCAGTAGACTGTTGGCCCAGCTGGACAAATGCTGCTCGATGACTCACTACTCCCATGCTAGGGAGACAGGACTCCATCTCTGCAGTAGGTGAGTGCTGGCCCCCCAAAAGCAGGTGTGTCAGGTCTTCTGAGGACAGAGGACAGAATATACACCTTCTGGGAAGCACCATGGGGAGATGGAGAGAAAAAGCAACCATTCTGATCCTGCCTTTCCCTCCACTTCCCAGGTGAGGGGTCTTGGACCTGTCCCCTAACGCCCTAGGCACAGCTTCTTCTTTCTAATACGAAAGGGCTGGACCATGGATATGCTTCCTAAGGTCAAGTCTGAGTTCTTCCAATTGCTTTAAATTGTGCATGAAGTACACGTATGGAGTTATATAGATTCTTACAAAAATAACACGAGTCTTGGGTGCCTGGGTGGCTGAGTCGGTTAAGCATCTACCTTCAGCTCAGGTCATGATCTCAGGACCCCTGGATCGATCGAGCCCTGTGTTGGGCTCCCTGCTCAGCAAGGAGTCTGCTTCTCCCTCAGCCTATCGCTCCCCCTGCTCACACGCTCTCAAATAAATAAATAAATAATATTTAAAAAACAAAACAGGAGGGCGCCTGGGTAGCTCAGTGGGTTAAGCCGCTGCCTTTGGCTCAGGTCATGATCTCAGGGTCCTGGGATTGAGTCCCACATCGGGCTCTTTGCTCAGCAGGGAGCCTGCTTCCCTCTCTCACTTTCTCTCTGCCTGCCTCTCTGCCTACTTGTGATCTCTGTCAAATAAATAAATAAAATCTTTAAAAGAAAAAAAAAAAAAAAGAACAAAACAGGAGTCTCCTCCAGGAGCCCCATCCTCCAATCCCAGACTCCTGAATGGTCACCCTAGCGATGGCCCTGAGGTACCATCTCCTGACCTCTGGCTCTGCTTTTGTATATGTGCCTACAGAAATACTGTTTGTGTGTGAGCATGCTCTAATGTGGGTGATTTTTGGTCTGTGACTTGTTTTGTTGTCTTAGTTCTATTTCTTGGGAACAGTCCAGCTTCTCTGACTTCAAAGGTGTGACGGTTCTGTGAGAGAGCTGGCACTAGGAGTAGAGAGAAAGGTTCTGAAAAGAAAAAAGGCCAGAAAGCCAAAGTATAGGACCACATGCAGAGGGAAGGGGCAGCTGAAAAATTAGGGTTGACAGGTAAGTCTTTGTTCCTGATCCCTAGACTCACGACAACTGGCAAAGCCATCCAGTTCTCAGCCTGGGGGCCGTGTGGGTACAGATGACAGAGGACAGACATATACACGCATGGATTCACAATGACACTCAAAACACCCATCCTGGGCTTGGCCACAGGGGCTCCATTACAGCAGCACACAAGACAGCGCTGACCCCATCCTCCCCTTTGCCCAGTGATGAAAAGGACCTGAAACCCACCAGACAAAGCCGGTTACCTGCTGGAAGCGGAAGGACTCCGACCGCTTCTTCTGGTTGAGCTGCCACTCTTTGAAGTGGAGCACAGCCTCGTCCACGTTGACGATGCCCAGCTTCACCTGCTCCTGGAGGGTGATCAGCTGCCGCTGGCCTGGTGTTTTCATCCCAGCAAAAGGGTCATATATACTTGACTGAGGCCTGTCCCTCCATGGTCGGACGAGAGGCTCTGCAAAGGATGGCAAAACTCAGGATGACAGCTCCCCGATCAGGGAGGGCAGGCAGGCAAGTGGGGTTAACGAGGCTGGTCACAGGCTCAGGAGGATGCATCTCAAGAGAACGATTCCATGTGGAATGAAGAAGGGGGGCATAGGACAACGAATCAGGGAGGGGGGGAGCAGCTAATGACTTCAAAGCCTGTTATACTAAAGTAGACAAGGCCACAGCATTTTAGGAGGCAGGAACAGCACCCACTGGGCAAGTCAACAGAACCCCCAAACCTGAATGACCAAGAAGCCATTAGCCATTAGCCATTGAGACTAAATTTCTCAGTTTCGACACTATTGACACCTTGGACTGGAGAGTTCTTTGTTGGGGCGGGGGCATCTTATATGCTGTAGGATATAGCCTCATCCCAGGCCATCCCCTCTACCCACTAGAAGCCAACAGCCTCCCCTGCCTCAGCTGTGACAACCAAAAATATCCCAGACATTGCAAGTATCCTCTGAGAGGCAGCACAGTGGTTGAGAACTGCTGCTTTAGACTAAAATCCACGCCCAGAAGAGAAAATACAGGAAATTCAGAGAAGGAGAAAATACAGGAAAGCAGGATGCTCCGGCCCTTTACTTTCCTCCATGCCTCCAAACTGCATGGGCACCATGACTGTGGACCCATGGACATGAAATACCCAAGAAGACTGGAATGTCAATGGAACCAGGATCTATCTCCAGTGTCACCAGGTATAAATTAAGTGGTTCTCCTTGGGTTGTTCCTCTGCCAACCTCTCCTCCACATGACGAAGTCATGGTTCTCTGCTTTGGAGATTCTCAGAAAATATGAAGGCAACCCCTATCTTTCTCCAGCTGTGAGTCCATTAAGTTCCGTGGAGAATGAGTTCCCTGCAGACGTGATCGGGCCACTGGGGCTTATGAGGATGACCTGACATTTTACTGCTCATTTCACACAGGGCTATCTCTGAATCTGAATTTCTCTAGCAGAACCCCCTCTGGACATTGTGATTCAGGGAGAGAGCAAGAAGGAAAATGAGAGAGGACTTCAAAGAAGTTCATCTGTCGTTCTTCCCAGCCATTCACTCATCTGTCTATACACACCTACAAACCTTTCTCCCAGACTTGCCTTCTTCGAGGCTGTCTTTAATTGTGATGAAAGGGGTGTGGGGAGAAAGCAAAAAGCATATGCCCATCAATTCCACTCTCCTGCTACCTAACTCCTTGGGATGCCTTCCAAAGCTTAGATGGTGTCGTGTCTCCTTTTCATAAGAATCCTCGATGGGATAACATGGAGTGTCTCTCTTTAGTACACAGAAGTTAATTAAGAAAAAAAGGAGGGCATATCTCCTCATACTTCCCGAAAAAGTCTTTTGAGGAGGAAAAAAAGGGAAGAAAAATGTTACCCAACCGCAAGCAAAATGTCTCTTAAATAAAAGATGAATGAAAGTGTTGCCTAGCCAGTACAGCTGGTGTAAGTAAATAGCAGGTAAGGCTGTATCCTTAGATAAAGCCTGGGGACCAAGCCACCCACTTTCATCCTGTTGGCACCAATCTCACTATTTACACTGTTTTGTGTGCTGTCACAGATACATTCTAGTATGTTTGTATTCTCGGTATGATCAATCTGTACGCTATTCTAAGGTGCCCCAATCTCTACTCCTCTCCCCTCACCATCAGTACAGACCATGCAAGGTGTCCCCTGGACCTCTCTGTGTTTCAGGGCTGAGGAGTCGTTACACCTGCGAATTATTGAAACACGAATGCTCTCGCCACCTGGAAGTTCAGGTCATACGAAAGGAAGCTGAGCACATGGGACTTACCTTTCCGGATGCTCTCTGAGGAAACGTAAAAATTCCCAGGCCGCTCTTGACTTTTTTCTGCGAAAACTATGAAATAAAGAATATTCTAGGTAAAAGCCAAATCAGATTTCTTTCTAAGAGGCTTCAAAATATTTTAGATATTTACTGGAAAAATGACCAAAATCTTATGCAAAAATGGAAACGGTGGCTCACATTTTGGGCCACTGTATGCAGTTCTGTAAAACACACCTCCCGTAGGAGGCAGCAAAGGTGCCAAAACTAGAGGGATTATGGAATAAAGGCATCCCAAACAGACAGGATCTTGATGCCAGAAAGACAAAGCCAGCCAGAGGGTATGATGGGTCGTTAAAGAAAAGGGTAACGTGGACAAGAACATGGGCTGGGCCTGGAGCACCTTGAAACTGGAGAATAAAAGGAAGTGCGACTCAAAATCAAAACTGAAAAAAAAATGCAATATTTGAGATAGAAATTACTTGCTGTTTGTCTGAATTTCATATGTAGCTGGTCACCCTGTACCTGAAGCTCTGGTTGAGGGTTACTTTCCCAATTCGTGATCTCCTTTTGTCACACCTCCCACAACTTCTTAATGCTATTAACAAGGGAATGGAGGTCAGGTGCATAGATCTGCCAATTCCTAGCTCTTACAGCATCTGTAATCCTCTCAACACAATTGAGTCTTAAAAGAGAGCGAAACTGACAATGCGTCAGCATCTAACTGGCATCCCGGGGACCACTGTGAAGAAGTCAGACCTGGCTCTCACCAGTTTGTATTAGTGTATGTAGGTAGACAGCCTAGCATAGTGGCTGAAAGCCAGGACTGTGGAATCTCATGTCCTGAGTTCAAATCCTGACTCTGCTACAAGGTAATAGTCACCCCAGTAGGTCTCTGTCTTCCTCAACTGTACAATGGAGATGATAACAGCCTTTACCTAATACATTACTGTAAAGATGAAATGACATGTTCCAGATGGAGTACTCTTGGTAGATTTCAATAAATGTCAACTATTAAAAATTAATAATAGTTTAATAGTTTGAGGAGATAAAAATATACCAGCATTCTTGCCATCTGGAGTAGAGGTCTATCTTCATACGGCACGTGAATATGTCTGGGAAAGCCAGAAGTGACCCTGACCATGGCCCGTGGGCCAGCTCCAGAATCTGCCCTGAGCTCTAACCCCATCTCCTAGGGCTGGTTAGAGACCATTCAGATAAGCACAGTCTCAGCATAGTGGTTCAGAAGCTAAGAGGATGAGGGGAATTCTCGTCAAGTAGCCCCAAAGAGCCCACTGACCATCACTCCCTGCCACACTTGCCTTTAGAAATGTATGGCTCATTGTCAGGCAGGTGGTGAGTGCTAGGGGCACCGGCCTCAGGCCTGGGCACCGGCACAGGGGGTCTGTTGGCCAGGTCCACAGTAAAGGCCTCATCGTCATCCACCGTGTGATACACATCTTCTTCTGGACCTCCGTGGTGCAGCTCCTGCTCCAAACCGGCCATTCCCATGCTGTTACCTGGAAACACAGAGAAAAGTGCCGGAAAGCAATGACCAAACAAACTGGGTGATTGACAGTCATAAGAACAGAGTGAGTGACCATAACTTATTTGCCCAGTACTGCCCTTCAGCAAAGATCTTCCCCTGTACCGTCTCCTGTATGTGCTACTGAGAACCCCACGCGAAGCAACTGAGAAAACACTGATATCACCATCAATTAAGTGAAAGGGAGTGAGCACTAGGCTCTATCATCTTAATTTTACTGCTGGCATTCAGTTATTCGTCCTACTGGGACTAGAGAAAAGGGAGCATAGCCCCCAAAGCCAAAGGACCCTTGGAACCACCCTCTGGTGCCTGGGCAGCAGCATGAGGGCAGCCAGGAGTTGTCGTCAACAATGGTTCCAGCAATAAAATGACCACAGCAAATGCTTGCTGTGGACTTCTCTGTGCCAAGTGCTGTTCCAAGTATATTACCCGCATTGTCACCTTAGACGGTGTTAACGATACTGTGGAAGAACTATAATCACTCTTGTTTCGCAATTGAAGAAGCTGGGCCCTTGGGGATTTAAATAATAGGCCCATAGTTACGTAAAGCTAGTTGGCATCCAGGAAAGCTGGCTCCAGAACCTGTCTCAACCTCCATGCTCTATGGGTTTTTTTGCAACCTTTGCCCCCCACTCTGCCATCCATCAATCAGAAAGATGCTTGCCTCTCCCCCTCTGTCCCTGGGGTCCCACAGCCATAAGGTTTTTGCTGCCCACTTCCTGGTGCGATACTCTGTGCTGGGACCCGATTGCAGTGGGTTTGAGAATCTTGGCAGACCCGACCATATGCATCGCCCCTCATCCACGTGAGCTGTGTGACCTCGGGCACCTCATATACCCTCTCTGAGCCTGATTTCCCTCTGAGACCTATTCACAATGTACTGTGAGGACAAAATGAGACAGTAGAGGAAAAGCACCCAGCTCAGTGCCTACACATAGTAGGGGTTCTCCTCTCATTTCCTTCTTCTCCCCAGCACCACGCTGCTATCAATAGATCTTTATTAAATGCCTGTTTGAGATACAGAAATGCATAAAGCTTGGGCCTTCTTCCTACAAGATTTCCAATTCAGTGATTTATCAGAAGCTTTTTAGTTGCCTCTTTTCTGAGCTGTGGGGAGACCACTCTTGGCTTCCCTGTGTCCTGGATCCAGAAGACTCATTGACCAGGGGTCCCAACTTATCCAGGGGCTCTGAGTTCTAATGTTCTCCCTTCGAGAAAGTTTCCAACTAGTGGAGAAGTTCCCACCTGTTCATCTTTGAACATCTTGTACAAGGGCATGAAGAAATTCTGGAGAGGCTTGTCTGATGTTAACAAAATGAGGCATCCTGGGGGAGCAGGTGGCTACCCTACTAGTGACAGTGATTCCCAAGGTGCCTGTTCCCTTCTGCTTTTACAGCATGAGAACAGCCATAGACAATAATAAGTGAATGGATATAAAGTGTTCCAATAAAACTTTTTTATAAAAACAGGCAGCTAGCCAGGCTATGGTTTACTTACCACTACTCAGAACTGTTCTTTCCTCTTCACTGTCAAAACTGCTTCTCCCATCCTGAACCCCATCCTCTTAGCATCCTGCTTTCTATGCCTACTTCATCAACAGACCCCACTCCCATTAACTGTAAATGATTGGACAGAGTTAAGAAATCAGCAACACAACTGAACACCTTCCCTCTCTGACCTTCCATGATAATAATAATGACAATAACAACAACAATCATAAACCTTCGTTGCTTGCTCTATGCCTAGCCCTGCTCTGAGGCCCCCTAGACAATACATCATTTAATTCTCACAACATTCACCTGAGGACACGGAGGCCCAGAGGAGTTGAAAGTTTATCCAAGGTTTTCCAGCCAGCTGAAGGGGGAACTAAATACAGATCAGAGTTCATGTTCTTAACCATGACGCAAGATAGGCTCAACTTAACAATGTTTGCATCCACTCCTTTGTGTTCTCCACCTTCTCCAGAAAGTTGTCTCCTGAGGGCACTTGATCACATTTCATTCTTCTCTGTGCCCTCTGGTCCAACATCCAGAGCAGTGAGTAGCTCATAGTTAGTAATCAATAAGCTTTAGTCAAATAAAAATAAGCCCATGCATTTTAAAATAGGTCTAGTTGGATGCAGCTTATTACCCACATGAGTGGCTCCAGTGGTATGAACTCCTTCCTGGCCTACTGTGACAGGCTGATGGGCAGCTCACAGGGATGGAGTGCCTTCAATCACGCCATATGCCAGGTACGTGGCAGCCCATTCCATGAATGGAGCAACTGTCACATGAAACCAGCCAATGTTCTTACGTTTGCTTCTCTTTCCCTCTTTTTGTTTCCCTGCTCACAGTTGCGAATTACCTTCTAAAAACTTGCGGATCATAGAGTCCTTAGTGGTCCGAGAGAAACCATCTCCAGGGATTGGATTAGATGTACCGGCTTGAAGCATTTCAACATCTATAAGAGAAGGAAACTAAGAGTTTAGATATTGTTCTTTCACATAGGCAAGGAGATTTTACAGATGGATGTACAAGATTCGACGAATCAAGAGATCCAAGAATTCACAAATCCATCCATCTTCCCACCCACGCATGCATGCGTCCACCCATCTGTCCAACGATCTATCTACTTAGTAAGAACCCCCTGTGAGTGTGAGGTATAGAGGAGAGCAACATTCACAACTGTCAGGCCCTTTCCTAGACCACAAGACTCAAAAGGTATAGATATTATGCTCGTCTTCATTTGAAACAATGGGCTTAATTTTTTTTTTAAGATTTTATTTATTTATTTGACAGACAGAGATCACAAGTAGGCAGAGAAGCAGGCAGAGAGAGGAGGAAGCAGGCTCCCTGCAGAGCAGAAAGCCCGATGCGGGGCTTGATCCCAGGACCCTGGGATCACAACCCGAGCTAAAGGCAGAGGCTTAACTCACTGAGCCAACCAGGCGCCCCTGGGCTTAATTTTTAAATGGATAATATAGCATTGTTTATAACAACCAAACACCAATGGGAAGCAGAAGTAACAAAGAACAGATAAAACTGGTTTACTCAAACAATGGAACTGTATGCAACAATTAAAAAGAAGATGTTGGAGCCACTCCTAGCACCGTAGTGCCATCTCAACAGCATAGCAGAAGAATTCTATTTCTAGGTCACCCAGGGACATGATTATTTATAAGGAGGAAACACACTGATCTTTAGTTTTCATTATTAAACAAGAACCCACAAAGACCAAAACTGTGTATGAAAACCATTCAGGTCTCACAGTAGCTTTCTACTATAACCCAAATAACCAACAGGGCCTATTACTTTATGACTCTGAAGTATCTGAAGTATGCTTTTGGGGAGCAAAATTTCAGCCTTATATTAAAAGTAGAGCCTTGATATTGTCAAAGATTGCACTTTCACTGAGTCATATCACTGAGTCATATCACACAATGAGGACTTAGGCAAAATATGTAGACTGAAGTTGAAATAGTAAACTTGGAGAAAAAATGGTTTGAATTTAATCAATATACATAGATATGCCATTTGCTTACCACTTTGATCTTTGGGGACCAGCTAAATAAAATCTGGTGGTTGTATGAAGACTTCAAAGCAACTATTTATGTCACATTTCCCAAGAACAGTCCCTGAAAAGAGGTCCTGGTCATGAAGTAATGTTAAGGATGATAAATGTCATATGACATAATCCTTGTTTTGAAACAAAATATTTATTTTTTTTTTTTTTAGATTTTTTTTTCATGACAGAGAGAGAGAGAGCAGAGGCAGAGGCAGAGGGAAAAGCAGGCTCCCCACAGAGCAGGGAGCCTGATGTGGGACTCAATTCCAGAACCCCAGGACCATGACCTGAGTGGAAGGCAGATGCTCAACTGACTGAGCCACCCAGGTGTCCCGAAACAAAATATTTGTATATTCCTAGGAAAAAAGACTAGAAAGGAATATGCCAAAATGCATATAGTGGCTATTTCTGAAGTAGTATAGATTATGGACATTTTATTTTCTATTTTATACATACCTTTGTCTTCCAAATTATCTATGGTGGCTTTTGGAGCTTTCATAAATGAGAAAAACTTTATTAACACTTTTTTTTTAAAGATCCAGATAATTAAATCAAATATATACAATTAGATTTTAGAAGCAAAAATAATTTCAGGTTATTAAAAAAATAAATTGTGGCTCACCTGTCAATTATCAGATTAACTGATTTTTTTAATTATGAAAAATGACAGATTTTAAACTTTCTAGGGACCAGACATTACATTATTACATATCACAGCTCTTAGTTTCATACTTCTGTGATAATCAAAATATAAATTATATGACCATAAAAAAACATAAAATTGAATGAAAAATCTGCAGACTGGTGTTTTCAGTATGATATGGTTTATATAAAGTTTTAAGGCCTATAAAACAATACATGCTGGGAAGGATAAACATTGAATTCATGGTAATGGTTACCTCTGGAGAGGGAAGGAAGAAAATTAGACTCCAGAGGGGGTTCGGGGCAGGTTATGATATGTAATTTTTTAAAACTCTGAGACAAAAAGAAAGAAAGGAAGAAATACTCTTGATAGATCAGAATCTTTAACAAATAAAACATTTTAGAAAATCAATATAGTAACTATTGCCTCCAAGAAAGGGAGAATAAGATTCTATTTTTGTATTTGCTTATATATGCAAAAAGCAGCTCTAGAAGTAGATGGAAAAAATTAAGATCAGCGGTTTCCCAGAACTCAAAAGATTAGGGACAAGGACTGGAGAAGGATTTTTCACCATTCACCCTTTTAGAGTTGAGTTTTTTAATCTACTGAAAAAAATAGGATAAAGAAATAAAGTACTTGGGTCATGTTTATGTTACCTTAAATGTTATGCAAAAAAAGAAGAAGAAAAACCAATTACTTTTTTCTACCTTTTTGGTTTATTGTTTCCTGACACGGCGGAGACATCACATGGGCTGTAATGGACCTTGACACTCTCTAGTCCAAAGCTCTGCAGTTCCAAGTAAGGAAACTCTCCTGTCACCACTGAGTTCTATAACGTAAGCCACAGAGACATCAGGGTGATGGAACTGATTCTGAAACATACCTGGAGGTGTTTTAATTTTAAAACTTAAGTTTGTGATAAGAACTGACACATAATTCACTTTTTAAAAAAATACAAGGCCAAAGGCGCCCAGGTGGCTCAGTCAGTTAAGTATCTGCCTTCGACTCAGCTCATGGACCCCAGGATCCCTGGATTGAGCTCCACATCAGGATCCCTGCTCAGCGGGGGAGCCTGCTTCTCCCTCTCCCCTTGTTCCTCATCCTCTGCACATGCTCTCTCTCTGTCAAATAAATAAGTAAAAATCTTTTTTTTTTAAAGATTTTTTTAATTTATTTGACAGATAGAGATCACAAGTAGGCAGAGAGGCAGGCAGAGAGAGAGGCAAAAGCAAGGCTCCCTGATGAGCAGAGAGCCCTATGGGGGTGGGGGGCTCATCCCAGGAGGCTGAGATCATAACCTGAGCCGAAGGCAGAGGCTTTAACCCACTGAGCCACCCAGGTGCCCCAATAAGTAAAAATCTTAAAAAAAAAAAAAATTCATAAGGGGGGCCTGGGTGGCTCATTCAGTTAAGTGCCTGCCTTCGGCTCAGGTCATGATCTCAGGGTCTTGGGACTGAGCCCCGCATTGGGCTCCCTGCTCAGCGGAGAGCCTGCTTCTCCCTCTCCTTTATCCGCCACCCTGCCTACTTGTGTGCTCTCTATCTCTCTGTCAGATAAATAAATAAATAATCTTAAAAAAAAATTCGAGTCCAGATAATTTTACTTATTTGAAATTTGCTGTTCAACTCACTGAACTGTGGTTTTATTTCCCCCATGGAATTAGAAAGGTGGGACGAAAGGTGTATGCCAAAGACACTGTGTTACTCTGCCTCTAAACACCCCTACCCCAAACCGCACCCTCCTAGCCACCTGACCCTGACCCAGCCTACTTTTGAAACTCCTCATTCACACAGCAAGAAAACACAGAGGAATCCATCCCAAAGTAAAGATTTGCTTGGATCAGACACCCTAGAGATGAGGGGAGGGAGAAATTCCGCAGGCCTGGTGCTGCACCCTCTAGGAAATCACAGCCCCCTCAGACTCCAGCATCTCCAAAAACCTGGGTAAAGCAGCACCAGGACAATTTCTTTTCTTTCTTTTTTCTCTAAATTCAACTAATTAACATGTATTATTAATCTCAGAGGTAGAGGTCAGTGATTCATCAGTTGCATACAACACCCAGTGCTCATTACATCACGTGCCCTCCTTAATGTCTGTCACCCAGTTACCCTCCCCTCCAGCAACCTTCAGGTTTTTTTCCCCATAGTTAAGAGTCTCTTATACTTTGTCTCCTTCTTTGTTTTTATCTTATTTTATTTTTCCCTTCCTTCCCCTATGATCCTCTGTTTCGTTTCTTAAACCCCACAGTCGAGGACCAGGACAATTTCAATCACCAATAACCAAACCCCCAGGCTGGCAACACCAGAGTGTAAGCTTCACAACCAACCATTCCCCTTGACAATGGTAACACAGTCACCCAACAGCCTAGCTATTTTTACTAACAAAGTTCAATTTGAGAACTGATTTCTACATCCAAGAGGTCGATGCACAATTAAAGAAGCTACAAAGAGTCTTAGAAAAATAAAATGTGGAAGAAACTGGCTGCAGCATGACCAGGCCTGGCTGGACCTGGTGTGCTAATGTCACAAGGGTACAGGCTTCTGCCCCCAGTATGATGACCCCCATCCTAATATGCTGGGGGTTTTGTGGATGAAAGCATTAAAAAGGAAAAAACAATGAGTACTATTAATAAAACATATCAACATCAAGATCCCTTGATACAATGCACTGAGGAGGACACAACACCATTTCTATGGTATTCTTCCAAAAATTTACAACCTCAGTGTACTCACAGAAAACAGGTAACCAACCCAAACCGAGGGGCAGTCTACAAAATAAATGATTAGCATTCAAGACAAAGAATGACTGAGGGACACTTACACATTGGAGGAGACTAAGGAGAAATAAACACATGCGTTGGGAGATGTTCTGTAGTCTCAGCATCTGAGATCCCATCAGCGTCTAGCATCCCTCCTACAGGGCAGGGAAAACTAGTATGACGTGAACAAGGCCTAGAGGTCTGTTGGTGGTACTGCACCAACACTGATCTGGTTTTAGTAGTTACATTGCGGTTATACAAGAGCTAGTATCTGGAAAACCTGGATGAAAGGGATACAGGAACACTGGCATTTCTGCAATTTCTAAGTCTAAAAATAGTTAAAAATAAAAAGGGCTTCTTTAAAAAAAAGGGGAGGGGAGAAAGAAGAGGAGGGGAGGAGATTTGAAAAGCAGAGGAGGAAATGCAATGGGAAAACTAAAGAAGCACGGCCCCCAGGGATGACCTACATTGACCCTTTCCTGTTCACCTATGGACTATGTCACCTTCCAGAGACACCTGTGAGCCATGCACATTGGGTACTGTGACCCAGGTGGAGCTAAATGGGCCACCCGTGACAGATCTTTTTCCTTTGTAATCACACCTTAACTAGACCTGCTAAATATAAGTCCTGTGACCTTACTAGAGTCATTTCTTCTCCCTGAGCCATGCTGGAAGGGTGAGGAGAGGCTTGGACACTAGGGTCAAAATGCAAGGCTCCAATTTTGATTCTTCCACTCCTGGACAAAGGACTAAGACACCCACCAGTCTGACACCAAGCAGACTTCTTAGATCCATCTGTTGGTTCAGTCTCCCAAGATGACCAGGGGCCATGGTGGCACCAATCTGCTCAGGAGGACGCAGGACGCAGGCCAGCAGGTCGGCACCAGGCAGCATTCCTCCTCGAGGGCAGTTGCCAGTCCAGGAGTTCGTGGGCAAGGAGAGGAGATCCGGGTCAGGCAGGTGGAGGGGCCACCCTAGTGAAAAGCCTCCCAGCCCACAGGAGTGACATTACTCATGGCCACTCCCCAGGCAGCCTTCCAGGGTCTCCACGAGCAGGCCAGAGTCACTGCTCTCAGGGAAGCCCAAAGTATGCCATCCCTTCCGGGTCCTCATAGTGCACACATAGCTCCTCCCAGTTCCAGATGCAATTTACCAACCAATTAGGGGTCACTTTTATCATAAGCAATGTTGCCTAGAAACATAGTTGACATTTGGCTCTTATCACGTTTCCAGGGTAACAGAGCTGGAAAGTCAAGCGAAGGTCAAATTCTCGAACAGAAGGGGAAATGATAGCTGTTACATTAACACTTTGCCCATGATTTTCTTGGGTCAAGTTCTTTAAATCCTCTCAGCTTCTCTCTTCCTGTCTGTAAAACGGTGATAAGAGTAGTACGTATCTCATAGATTTGCCATGAGTATTACGTGAGAAGGCGGCCAAATGCTTAGCACAGTGCCTAGCCTAGAGAAAAGTGCTAAGTAAGGCAAGCAGTTATTACTACTACTATTATTACTGTTGTCTTTATTATTAAATTCCATTCCCAGGCTAATGTCCTAAGCAGAGAACAGTTTATGCTCAATTTATGCTTCTTCTTTTTTCTTTTTAAAAAAGATTTATTGCTTTATGTTGCAGGGGAGGGGCAGAGGGAGTAGGAAAAAGAGTCTTAAGCAGACTCCCCACTGAGTGCAGAGCCTGATGCAGGACTCAGTCTCACAACCCTGAGATCACAACCTGAGCCAAAACCAAGAGGTGGATGCTTAACCAACTGTGCCTCCCAGGTGCCCCTATATTTATTCTTCACAGTAACTTTGTTTGAAGTCAAATCTCCATCAGAGTAATAAATGCTTAAATTCAGTAATATCTGAATTTCCACACATATTCTCAAATATCATATGTATTACATTTCCTAGAGAAGAATTACATCTATTACACCCATAAAACATTTTTCTATTTGAATATACTTAGAGCATAGGGGAAATCTTAAGATAACAAATGCCAATGTTTTGTAATAGATTTATGTGTGGAAATCTGACTCACACACAAGGCTTGCCGGGCATTTTCTGGACCCTGGCTCTGGAACATCAAGTCCGAGACGGACAGAGCTGCAGGCCTCTCTCCTCCTTTGCCAAGGCTCTGCCCATGCAGTCCAGACCTGAGCTGGAGGTCCCGTGCCCATTTATCCTGTGCTTTCCTGAGGCCCATCATGTTCTTTATTTGTGGGCTCAGCAATGAACATGGAAATTCTAGTAGCTCTTCAGTGCCTTCTGGTTCCATCCTATGCTGCCAGGATGGTAGTAGAGGCTGATCTTAAAGCCAGAGGCTAAACCAGAGGCATGGCCAGAAGAATAGGACGGGTGCAGGGTGCAGGAGGGTGGTTTTAAGACACAGGAGAAAGCCTGGGTATCCCCAGTCAAGACCCTGACAAGGGCTGGAGCCAAGGGAATCATCCACACTCAGGAGACCATCATAAGTCAGAGGAGAGCAGCAACTGAAGCCAGACAAGCAACAGAGGTGAGGACACTATTGACTGAGTGACCAAGGCAGGTCGGCATCACAGTCAGAGGTGGTGGTTACCTGCATGGACGCTGGTATCCAAGAGAACCAGGCTCAAGGCCCGGCTCTGACTCTTACTAGCTCTGTGTTCTTGGGCAAGATACTTGAGATCACACAGCTGTATATGTCTGTAAAGTGGGGATAAAGAATGCTGCTACCCACCACATAGGAAAAATGTAGGGGCTGAGGGAGACAAAGCTTATGAAATATTTAGCAACAGTGCGAGGCACTAAATATTAATGGATGCCATTATTATATTGAGGCAGCTAGTGTACTAGTTTTCTGTTGTTGCTATAAAAAATTCACCACAAACACAGTGGCTGAGAAGAGCATAAATTTATTACCTTATAGTTCTGTAGTTTGAAAATCTGAAATGGGTCTCACTGGGCTGAAACCAACGTTTTGAGAAGACTGCCATCTTTTCCAGGAGCTCTAGGGGAGGACCTGCCTCCTTGCCCCTTCCAGCATCCAGAGGCTGCCTTTCTCTACTCCTCAGCTCGAGGCTCTCTTCCTCTACTCTTGAGGCCAGCAGTGCCAGGCAGCACACTTATCTGGACTGAGTTGTTCTCGTGGCACCATCTGTGGTCTGTTTGCTGCTTCCTTCTTTCACTTCTAAGGACCCCTGTGACTACTGTGAGCCCACCCCCCATCATTCAGGACATTCCCTTTATGTCAAGGCCAGCTGAGTAGCAACCTTAATCCCAGCTGCAACTTTCCTCCTCCTCCGCCAGGTCTTCTAGCCCATTCATAGATTCAGGGGCTCTCACTCTGCCTACCACAGAGGGAACCAAGGATCAGCATAAGTTTCCTGCCCCAAATTTCCTCCCCATATGAGGCTGCCAAGGGCAATACAACCCAGGGATTAGGGCCACCTCAAGCAAGTCCATCATGGCCACATGGGGACTCAGCAGCCCTGGCCAGACGTAGGCATTGCACACTGCCTCAAATGAAGTTACCTAAAAATGACTTTCGTTCTGCTTATATTTTAAGTAAAATGATTCTTTTGATACTGGATTGAACATAAGTGTCCTTGAGTTAGACCAAGAACAGCAAATACATACATTGGCCTCCGATTCCATACACTCAAGGCAAACACTCAGCAGTCATGGCATTCTTTCTGGTCTCAGGATCCTCAGCCCAGCCCCTCAGGCACTTGATACCAACAAACAGACACTGGCACATGAAATTATTTTTCAGGCACTATTTGCCATATCTGTATTAGGGAGTAAGTCCTAGTAATAATAGACCCTACCTTTGTAATAATAAAGAAAGTGTCCAGTTGTTGGAAGTTCGTGAGTACTGAGACTCTCTCCAACTCTAAAGGTGACAACCCCTTGTGCACATACAAATCAGGCATATAGTGAGGGCCACAAGATTGACTGAGATATACCCTAAATTCCTCAGGTGAAGACCTGCAAGTGTGGTTCCAGACAAAAAACATTTTGTAAAGGAATCCTCCATTTCTGGATGCTCAAGGTTTGTATTTCCGATTCCAAGCACTTAACCATCACCACCTGTCCGTTAAAAATAAACTAAAAAGCCCAGAAACATGCTGGTCTAAGGAGAAAGGACAAAGTTCTTTCACTTCAGCAGAGACAGAAGGAAAAAGATACACATATAACAAGGAGATGAAGGGGCCAAAGTCCCCGGGGAAGAGCCAGCAGCATTATTACGCTGTACCTCATTTGGCACAATCAGAAAGGAGTGATGGCAGTCAGGAAGAGCCCATGCCTGGGAAGAAAAGAGCTTGAACAGATGAGAGAAAGCTTAGGCAGGTGTTTAATTAAGGAATGAGTTGAGAGCAATAATGAATTTTCAAGGAAGCCCATAGGATACTCCTCAGGGGACATAAATCTAGATCATTTAGCTGCAGTGGAAACTCATCCAGATTTTGTGTTGTTAATTTAATATAAAACCCAATCAGTATCTACTATAGTAAAATGTCAGATGCCGAGAGGCCATTCTCCTGGAAAGGCTCTCAAAGCGTGAAGGCAGGCCAAGAGAATTATCTTTTCACCCAGTATTTTTATAGCCAAAAAAGAGCCTTAGGGCAAGAAGTAGGCTGGGAAAGCATTCGACAAACCTGGCTGGTTCTACCAGCCAGGGGGGGATAACGTGCTTTCATGGGCGACATCGGCAAGGCCGTCCAACTTCCCCATACCCTGACGGAGAAGTGATGGGAGGGAGAGAGATAGGGAGAGGGAGTGGCGGTCACACACACCGGGGAGAGAGGGACAGAGAGGGAGACAGACACAGAGGGAAGGGAAAGAGCAATCTGAAATGACGGGCTAAGGAGGCATGGGTCACGACGCAGGAGGAGCTGGGGACGAACAGGCTAAGAGAAACAAGAAGTCGGGAGGATATCTTATGCAGTCGAGTGCCTCCGTACAGCACTCTGTGTCAGTCCACAGACCCTCTGCTGGGCAGGAATCCACCCACGAGCAGAGTTCGCGGTGGGCATGCAGGGGTGCGGGGGGGCGCTCCACGACTTGCTAAGTCACACACCCTCCTCCCCTCACTCTCCACATCCGTAGCTGCCCCCTCGGGCCACCGTGGGGGGTTTGCAGTTCTAGATTTAGCATCGTGGTGTTTTTGTTTCATGCCCAGCTCTCTGCTAGAAGGACAGCTCTGGGAGGCAGGGATCATGCCGGCTTGTTTACTGACTCCCCATCACCCCGCACAGTGGCTAAAACACACGAGAGGTTTGAGAAATACTGCTGAAGGAATGACCGTGAAAAGGGACAAATTAGGGAGGAACAAACACATGAATATGGACAGGGAGGTGTCCGGGCTGCAATCCAGGCAGCGGGAACAGCACGCGGAGATGAGAGGAGACAGGGTAGGAGAGGGCAGCCGGGAGGGGCGGCTCCCACCCGACACGTCCTGCACTCAGGCCGTCTACTAGGTGTCTCGCCACATCTTTCAGGAAAGTCTTTGCACTGGAAGGTCAGCAAAACCACTCCACCCCACAAAACCCAAGAGGACTTTCTATTTTCCAGAGCTCTCGCACATCACTGTGGATGATGCGGGCTTCCTAACTGAGGTGGAAGGCGGTAACCAGAGAAGCAGGTCCAGAACCAGAGTGCGAAGCCATCTGCTTGCCGTGCCCCCAGGAGAGTGTGACCCATGGCTCTCCAGGTCCGGAGGGGAGCAGGGTCACTGCTGGTGGTGGAGATTTTATCTTATTAGCTTTTAACACAGTCAGTCCCGCGTGCCTTCACCAAGGGCCTACAACCCCGACACAGTTCTCGCACACCGGGAGGAAGAGAAGCATCAGAACTCAGCCAGTGCCTTCAGCCTCCCTGGGCCCCACTGGGTTGGGGTCAGCCTTCATTTCTATTTAGCATCTGAATACACTTACCTCTAACAAGGAGATTTATTTCTTATATAGTAAAGTTAGGAAGCTGATGGTTTAAATCTGTCTTGAACAAAAAATTCTCCAGAGAACCGGGAGAGAAGTTGAAGGTCTGGTAACAAAGACCGGGAGCTACCACCTGGTGGCAGCATAGCTAAACTAAAGACAGCGAGCGTCAAGGGTGTGAGTGTGTGGGTGTGCATGCTTGTGCACGCGTGTGTATATGCCCCCGCAAGTTCAAAGGAAGGAGAGCCTGGAGCGGAACCATAAAATCTCAGTGTCAGAAGCCAACAGCATGCCCACACCCCGCTTCATTCAACAAGGGCCTTTCCCTCCCAACCTTCCTACTTAGTGCTTGTGGGGACCTCATTCCTACCCCTTTTCCAAAACTCAAGGCAGAAAAGAGGCAGATTTATCCTGACACCACTGGGTGACCTCCAAAGAAGCAGTAAAGAGCTCGCCTGAAACCTGCCCTCCGTAATGCTCGTCCTGGGAACAAATGCAGGAATGAACATAGCCTACACTCCTTACTACATTTACTTTCAGCCTCTAGGGTTCAATGGTAGCGAAGGTGGGACATTGATCAACATGGCTCTTAGGACATTTAGAAAGAGCTCCTGTCTAAGTGTCTCTCCCGGGGCTGGAAAATGCAGATCTTAGGAGGGTAGGCCAGGAGAGTCCTCTGTTCCTCCGGGGCAGCAGACAGACTTGTCCCCGGGAATGTGCAGACCCAGATTCTTGACCCAGTTTTCCCTCAGTGGGACTGGCACAAGCTACTGCATTTTGGAGCCTTAGTTTTCTTCCCTGTGAAATAGAGCTAATTCTATCCACCAAGTCCGAGGATGCTTGGACAAAATAACAGATGAGATGAAAGCAGTCTGCTTACTGGAAAGGCCTGGCAGATGTTGCAAGCTATTACTGTGCCCAGTGGTGTTGCAAATATGTGTCTGAGATTAATCAGTTTGTCCCGCATTTTAATGAACTAGACTGCCTTCTCTCCTGGAGGGTCACGGGTAATAAAAGGAACAGTTCCTCCCTAGGTCCAAGTTGCTGCTCCTCCTGGGCCAATAGGTAAGTGGTCCTTACCAAGATTAAACCACAGAGAGAGAAACATAAACCGAATCAGGTCTAGCATCAGAAAATTCAGAGTTTATACGATCTGGCAAATGAAAAATTCAGTGATCTTCTTTTCCCCAGCCACAAAGCAACCAAATTCTGTAGCCTGCCTATTGGTGGTCTCCTTCTAGCTCCAGGGCAAGTAGAACCCCCCAACCCCCTGTAACTTTACATGTCACCAACAGCCACAAACCAGGCTCTCTCCCTAGTCCCCTGCTGCCCTGGGGAGAGCTGGAGAGGTCACTGCCCTTGCTGTGGCTGCCTTTAGCAAAACCCGCAGCTTTCACGGGGCTGGAGTGTCCAGGGGGAAAACAAGTGTTAAGCCTCTGTGTCAACACAAAACAGGTAGTGAAGTGGGGGCATTCTTTAACCTTTCAACTGCCCCACAGTAAGGACACAAGGCAGAAATGTTGATACACAATCTTGGGCCTCCCAAGTAGGTACTGACTGTCCTTCAAATGTTCTTTTGTGAATGGGTCTCTGGTCTAGATTGGAAAGTATATTGGCCCTTCTCATCACCCCAACACCTGGAAGTGGCAAGCAGCTAAAACACAGGAGATGCTCCAGAAATGCTTGTTGGAGAGACAGATAGAAGTCAAGTGCTGAGATCACCACAGGCCACTTGGTGAGCTAACCTCACGGCCGGGGCTATAGTGGCTAGATGACTTCTTCAGAAGAAACCAGGACTAACACTTATGGCATTTGATGGAGACTTCTGACCAAGAATAAAGAATATGGCCCTAGAGACAGAGATCTGAGCTCAAAGGTGAGCTCTGTCACTTAGCCACTGAGAGACCCTGGGACTGTTGTTCAACCTCTTTGTGCTGCAGTTTTCTCATTTATAAAGGGCAGGTTCATCAAAGCATTCTTTTTTTTTTTTTTTAAGATTTTATTTATTTATTTGAGAGAGAGACAGTGAGAGAGAGCATGAGCGAGGAGAAGGTCAGAGGGAGAAGCAGACTCCCAATGGAGCTGGGAGCCCGATGCGGGACTCGATCCCGGGACTCCAGGATCATGACCTGAGCCGAAGGCAGTCGTCCAACCAACTGAGCCACCCAGGCGCCCCTCATCAAAGCATTCTTATGTGGCTTAAAGGATTCAGTGAGATAGAGGATGTGGATGGGGGGATGATGCCCTCTCTCCTCACCGCCCCGCCCCCCCGCCCCGGGCAGGTGGTGGCTCATCCAGGAAGAGCTTCTACCATCATGTCCAGTCCTCCCCATCAGGTGCAGGAAGGGAGCCTCTACCGAGCTTTCCCGCATTCTCCCCACTCTTCAAGAGGCAGCCAGTTGAACTAGCAAGCACCTCACAATGACTGGACCACAGCTTCCAGGTGCTGGGGCTGCCACGTCAAGGGCCCTGCTGGTGTCGGGGTCTGCCTCTGGCCACACCCCTCCACTCCAAGGCAGCTTCTTGGCACCTGCTCTTCCATTCATGGGTGGGAAACACAAGCCCACCCCCCTTCCCGTGCACCCAGAGCCCCTCCATCTTCTTCTCAGCTGAAAGCTGGCAATACTCGATCCAGACTGTCCCAGAAAGCCCTGTCAATAAAGCTGATACACTGATGGGTATTTGTCTCGCCTTTCTTGAATCTGTTGAATAGCCCAGAGGGAAGGAAGCCTAAGTTTTAGGCCGTGTTTCAGAGTGCTTAGCGTTTCATAGCAAATGGTAGTGACATATAAAGAAGGTTCTTTGAGGGCCCATGGCAGGTCCTCCTGCTCCAACACTGTGCACTGAAGTCCAACATTATTTAGACCAGTGGTTCTGAAGGGCAGCGGCACTGCCCTCTAGGGGAGGCTTGGAAAATCTAAGAGGGGTTTTAGGTTGTCACCAAGATGGAGGGAGGGATAGCTCAGAAGTTCCCCTTATCCTTCGAGGGGGCTACATGCTAAGCCCCCCCAGCAGATGCCTGAAACCACAGATACTACCAAGCCCTACATACGCTGTATTTTTTCCTATACGCACATACTTATGATGAAGTTCCTAATTTATAACTAGGCACATTAGGAGATGAATAATAACTAAGAATAAAATAGAACAACTCTAACAATATGCTGCAACAAAAGGTTTATGGAAAAAAAGTTTATATGAACCTAGTTTCTCTCTGTCTCAAAATATTTTATTGTATTTACCCTTCTTATGATGACAGAAGATGATAAAACACTGACATATGAGATAAATGACGTAGGCATTGTGACATACCATTAAGCTAGCACTGACCTTCCGAAGATGGGTCAGAGGGAGGATCCTCGGCTTGTGGGCCAGCTGTCCATGGGAAGGTGAGACCTTAGCTAAGGGGAGACTACATACCGGCATTTAGCAGAAGCAGAAGAGACGCAGACACTCTGCCCATGGAAGGCACTGTACTAGACTATGAAGTGTTTTGTGCCCCTCGTGACTTCTAAGGATTTCCCTAGCCATACATATAGGTTAAAAAAAACTGCCTAGGGGCGCCTGGGTGGCTCAGTGGGTTAAAGCCTCTGCCTTCGGCTCAGGTCATGATCCCAGGGTCCTGGGATCGAGCCCTGCATCGGGCTGTCTGCTCCGCGGAGAGCCTGCTTCCTCCTCTCTCTCTTTCTGCCTGCCTCTCTGCCTACTTGTGATCTCTGTCTATCAAATAAATAAATAAATAAAATCTTTTTTTTTAAAAAACTGCTTATGATATACATTAACATATATACATGCATTTGTACAGATCTGTACAAATGTACATACGCATATGTATTTCTTAATTTAATATCAGTAGGTACAAAGAAAAATATGGACAAATATCCCCAACAAACCGTTAGGAGTGCTACAGAAGTTGGTTTTGGGTGGAGTCATAAAGACTTTTAATAACTGTTATAACATTCTTCTTTTAAGCTTTTATAAGAATGTATTACTTTTACAATTGGAAAAACAAGTTAACCCCCCAAATGGGCAAAATTTGTTAAAACAATTTACAAGAAAAATCCTGTCCTACAGATGTGACATTTTAGCAAATCAAAACCACAATGAGATACCACCTCACACTAGTCAGAATGGCTAAAATTAACAAGTCAGGAAATGACAGATGCTAGTGAAGATGCGGAGAAAGGGGTACCCTCCCACACTGTTGGTGGGAATGCAAGCTGGTGCGACCACTCTGGAAAACAGCATGGAGGTTCCTCAAAAAGTTGAAAATAGAGCTACCCTACGACCCAGCAACTGCACTACTGGGTATTTACCCTAAAGATACAAATGTAGTGATCCAAAGGGGCACGTGCACCCAAATGTTTGTAGCAGCAACGTCCACAATAGCCAAACTATGGAAAGAACCTAGATGTCCATCAACAGATGAATGGATAAAGACGTGGTATATATATACCATGGAATACTATGCAGCCATCAAAAGAAATGAAATCTTGCCATTCGCTATAATGTGGATGGAACTAGAGGGTATTATGCTTAGCAAAATAAGTCAATCGGAGAAAGACAACTATCATATGATCTCCCTGACATGAGGAAGTTGAGAGGCAATATGGGGTGTCTAAGGGGTAGGAAAAGAAAAAATGAAACAAGATGGGATAGGGAGGGAGACAAAACTATAAGAAACACTTAATCTCACAAAACAAACTGAGGGTTGCCGGGGGGAGGGGTCTAGGGAGAGGGTGGTTGGGTTATGGACATTGGGGAGGGTTTGTGCTATGGTAAGTGCTGTCAAGTGTGTAAACCTGGCGATTCACAGACCTATACCCCTGGGGCTAATAATATATTATAAGTTTATAAAAGAATTATTAAAAAAAAAAGATGTGACATTTTAGAAATAAGTTTAGTATATATGAATCTATTAGAGCTAGGTAATAAAAAAAATCTGCTTATAAATTTCTGTGCCTAGAAACTAAACTACTTCACATATAACTACAACTTGTATTTCTGCATGGTTTTAGAATGCATGGAATTTTCCAGGAATTCAATTACTATGAAAATGGAGAGTGTGAAGAATCACTTACTACATAAGAAAACCCAGGCGCGGGTGCCAATGTTGCCGGAGGTACATGAGTCGCGGATACAAGAGACTCACGTCGGTCGCTCAGCATTTGATGCCGTAACGTTGGCAGTGATTCTGGGTGTGGGTGCCTGCAGCTGACCCTTTCATGATGTCCTCATGCACAGGCAATCTGAACCCTCCCTCTCCTTTAACTTATATTTCAATCAGGGCACATATTTGATTTCTAAATTTTCATGCATAGGTAGGTTAGATTATTTATGAATGGCACATCAGGGTACCAAAGAGAACATCATGCAATGTTCACCACAGAAAAGGGCCCATTGGGACTGACAGGGCTAAGAGCCACAGACTTCGCCCCTCAGATCCCAAGTCAATGCCTCCATCGACTCTGATCTCCAGCCCTTGCCTGCACTCTCCCATCACTCATCAGGCCCAGCAAAGGAAGTTTGGAGAAGGAGTGTGCTTGTCACAGCCCATGATGACAGCCATGACTTTGTGCAAAACAGGATCTTCGTCTGTTTGGGGTGGAGCGGGGGTAAGCAGGGACTTCCCCCCTGCCGTCCATGAGAAGGAAGAAAGCCATGGCTCAGCAGAAGGATGGAGGCTGGGCTGTGCTACTTACAGAGGTCTTCGGTGGCAGCAGGCACAAAGGCAGCCATGGACTCGTAGAGCTCCTCGTCACAGCCGGGGTTGAGGGAGCATTTCATGAGCAGGTCTGTGGAGAGATGGGCCATGGACTCGTACACGGCATCAGCCTCCTCCCCTTGCATCAGTTCCTCTTTGATGTGACTCTTCAGCATGTCCACAGTTTCCTGAAAGAGAAGACGGGACTCACAGGCACCTGGAGACACTCTGGCCTTCTGGGAAGAGGGAAGCCTTCGTGCACTTGGGACAGGCAAAGAGGAAAGGTTCACACGGGTCAGCGTTCAGCTGTCCCACCAGCCCGCAAGCTCCTGGAGGCCAGACTCCAAGTCTGTTTGTCTTGTGTGCTTTGTTTTAATCTTTGTGTCTTCTCCCAATGCTAAACACAGAGTCATGCACACAAGAGATGGGCAGTAAACGTCTGAGGAGCTGAGGGTACAAATTAAGGGCTTCCTCAAGACCACCTACTAAGAGTCAGGTGCGATGCCAGGTGTTTGCCTATACATTACCTCATGTCATTCTTTCCACAGCTGCCTGAGAAAGTTGCAATATTCACTAGTTCACCCATGAGAAAACCACAGCTCAGAAAAAACTAGCACCTTACTTAAGGGCATGCAGTCCTGCCTTCTGACCTCTCTACTACACCCTGGTTCCTCCAAAGGAAATCAATGATCTCCAAGGTGGTAACCCTTGTAACAACACAGACATCCGAATGAAATGGTGGCCGCTAAGTTGTTCTTGCCCTGATATGTAGTCAGATGGCCCTCAGAAGCTCACTCCCTAGTCCCTGTTCCTTCCAGCAGGCTGCTGCCAAGTGCTTGCCTTGGTTTCATACACAGTGTGTCCAGAGGAGAGACAGCCTTAGCTGAAAGGCCCTGCAGTCAGACAGACTGCCCATCCTTCTGCCTCCCTGTGGTGGCAAAGGCAGAAAGCCGGCTTCTCTGAAACTCTGCACAACTTTTCCTGGTAAGAAATTTTGGTGTTTCACAACCTTATTTCAGCAATACCCACAAAAATCCTCATTTTCATCACACCACCTCGAGGGAGCTCATCTGCTGTTGACAGAACCTGCTGGTTTCTTGATGCGACTGAACGACTGGCCCAGGTGACGGCTGTGAGATGTTGGGAGACTCAAGGTCTGGCATTTGGTTTCAATGTGGTGGAAAGAGGAAACGGGACAGTCCTTAGAGGTCATAAAAACATGCAGGGACCTTTTGGTAGCAATGCTGAAGATGCATTGGCTGAAGGTGATTACGGCTAGAGAGCAAAGAAGGTATGAGAAACGGGAACCCAATTAATTTTGGTGCAAACCAAAAAGGCATCGTTCCACTTCCCTGTTACGTAGAACAAAAGAACAAGCCCCAGAACGGGCATCAAACTAGGTTCCTGTCCCATCTCCACCCTTGCTAGAGTGCAACCCGGGCACAATTATTCTGCCTTCCTAAGCCCCATCTTCTTGTTTGTTAAAGACAGACAACAATACTGTCAACTTCCAAGGGCTGCAGTGAGCATTAAGTAAAACATGGCATTTGCCAATCAAATAGATTCAATAACTAGGAGTCATGACTGTGAACACAGTATGTCCCCAATAAAAACTACTGGCGTGGAAATGATGCGCTGCATTTTACACGTTTGTGACTTCAAAGTAAAGCAGAATAAATACTCCTGGACGGTGAATACTTTTTAGCGTCATTTATGTCAAAGGTGCCCAAAACGACACGCAGGCTATTCTACTTGTTCAACACACTTATGCAACCCCCAAACTGTGGAGAGCCCCCCCTCCATGCCTTAGTGAGTCACTGCCTTGCAGACTGTGAAATAACAGCATGAAATTAAGTTTCTGGGGGAGGTGTAGGCTCACTCCTTTATGGAGATACAGAGCAAGATTAGATTGTCTTTATGGTTCCTTTGAGGTCTCTGCCCCACGCAAGAGACTGAGAGTCCCCACTATGAAGGAAAACCAGAAAAGGGAAGAGTCAGGAAGGATGGGGGTCTCTAAGACAAGAGAAGTAATACTGGGGCATGGAGCAAAGACTAGACAGTGGATGAGAACTCGAAGATGTTCCCAGAAGTCGATGATTAAGGAGGATCTGGAGGTCCAAAACCAGGTGAGCCAAGAAACAGGGCATATCTCTCTTAGGATCAGCAGAGGCTCAGAAAGAGAGACAGGCCATTAGCATAACAGGGGACCTCCCAATTGGCCTGACGGGAAGCCTCAAGTGCAGAGCTTTGTTGTGGTCTCTGCTAAGAACCAATCCCAACAGTTCACCTGCACATGATGGCGGCAAGGCAGCTGGGAGCAGCCCACCAAAGTGCCTTGGGGAATGGGGTGGGGCTGGGCAAGAGGGATCAGCATCAATCTGCAGCATATTCAGTCTTTAAATGTCTCTGCAAATCTCTCTGGGTGGACCTCAATGCTTTACATCCATTATTTCCTTTTATCCTGAAAACCACCCTATGAGCAGAACTAGCATTACCTTCCTTCTGCACTTCAGGAAACTAAAAGAGAGAGGGTACGTGATATGTCCAAAGTCACATGGCCAACAAATGTTGGTGCAGGAATGTGGACCCAGGTCCATGGGACTCCAGGGAGCATCTCTTAAGCCCACACAAACTGGCCCTGCCAGAGAAGAGGCACGTATCTCTACTGAACAGGTAGGCCCTAGGACCACAGAGTGCATTTTCATTCCTGGGACCTCTCCCACCTTGACCTTACCACATACTCATCGATGAACTGCCGCAGGTCCCTGAAGCCATGTTTCTCAGCAATGGTGTTGGGATAGTGGCCATGCTTGTTGGCCACACTGTATGCCTGTAGGGCTCCCGGGCAGGTGAGCAACAAGGCAGTGAGGTTCTTGAGCCCATACTTCGCAGCAAAATGCAACAAGGTGGGCAACTCTTCATCCCTCTGATCTGAAAATTGTTCAGGAAGACAATGGACAAATAAGAATGAAGGCATGGGCACCCTTGTTCATGGAGACAAAGCTGGCAAGCCTACCATGGCATCCAGCAGGCACTCAATCATTACTTCTGGGTTGATTGACCTAACATCTGACAGTTTCTTTTGAGGAACAGCTGAAGATTCTGCCCTCGGATGATGGAAGAAATGATATGTTAATTAACTAGAAAATCTAATAATTAATAATCCACCTTTTTCTCTAAAAAGATCAAAGAATCCTGAAAAATAATACTAATTCAAAATGTGCTGATTTTCTAAAAGCTTAAGTAGCAGCCACAAAGTACAACAGGAATGATGTCTTGACCTTCTCTGCAAATGTCACAGCATTTTTACACAATTGCTTTGTGTTGATTTAAAAAAATTAAGTCCATCTTCTTAGCTCTTATTCCAAATTTCATAAAGTATGCCGAGTCATCCTAGGTATGTTAATTAGCCTTTCCGTGGCCCTTAGTTTTGAACTAGAAGATATTTCCAAACTATTTCAAAAGGGCTAGGAGGATTAATAAGATGGTGGTATTCAGTGAGTTCTTTGTTTAGGACAGGTTTTGAGTGTTGGTATTAACACACCTGAACCGCAGGATATCCGTGAACCTTTTGATTCAGGAGAAACAAAGTACTCCTTCAGGTCACTGGATCCTCGTGACCTCCTCCACCTACTAATATCTGGATTTAGCAAGCTAAACTCTACCAAGAAAATAGACGTGTTTGCATTGTGGAGTTTGGGACAAGTCCTTCTTTTGTTTTCATAAAAGTTGATTTCTTTTTTTTTTTTTTAAGATTTTATTTATTTATTTGACACACAGAGAAAGATCACAAGTAGGCAGAGAGGCAGGCAGAGAGAGAGGAGGAAGCAGGCTCCCCGCCAAGCAGAAAGCCCAACACCGGACTCGATCCCAGGACCCCGAGATCATGACCCGAACCAAATGTAGAGGCTTTAACCCATTGAGCCACCCAGGCGCCCTAAAAGTTGATTTCTAAACCCAACAGTGATAGACAAACAGACTTATATATACTACTATGCACACACACACACGCACATGCAGATTTTTCTTAGTAAAACAAACCCAGCTTCCTATTCATCAGGAAATGATCCTTGGGACGAAAGTCTGAACATGTCCCCAGGACCCCACATTGACAGGCTATAAATACGCTTCCTGAGCCTCAAGTGTAAGAACAGAGAATATCAACACTGCAGGAAGTAATGCAAGAACATTCCACAGTAGAAAAATGGGGAGAGACAACACAAGAATGACCCCAGGAGAAGGACCTGAGGGTAATATAACCCCATTCTTACGGCTCTCTTGGCTAGGGAAGGATGGGACATGGGGCAGGGGGCAACCAGTCTCCATCACACACGTGAAGAAAGAGCGCCCTACCAGTCTTCCTGTCAGCCCACCAGGCACCATCCCCCACAGGAGCCGTTATCCAGCCTGTCACATGCGCACAGGAGACTGCTCCTCCCTCACTGAACAAATGTTTGTTTCCAGCCTACAATTAGCCACCCAGGCACTGCCTCAGCCCTCACGGAGCTGACAGCCTGCAGAGAAGACAGACACAGCTGAGAACTAACACAGAGGACACCCGACATGCTAGGGGAGCCCACAGCATGTAGACAGAACCCACCGAAGGATCCGAGAGGTCTTCCTGAGGAAGTGCTACCTAGGCCGCTGTTCGGAAATGACGAGATGTTAGCCAGGTGCAGAGCAACCAAGGAGGACAGGAGGAAACTGAATTCCCACAGAGTTCAGGCAGCAAGAGGCAGGGCAGAAGTCTCATGAGATGAAAGAAGTGCAGACTTTCTGTAGAGCAGAGCCCAGGGACAGCGTAGGGATGAGGGCAGAAATGCAGTGGGAACCTCTTGGGAAGGCTTGCAAACATGCTAAGGAGTTTGGGCTTTATCGAGAAGGCAAATGGGAACCACAAAGGGTTTTTAGCAAGGGGCTGAAGTATTCAGATCTACAATTTAGAAATCACTCTAGCTTGTCAGTGAAGGAACCATTCTCAAAGAATGAGCTGTGGAGAGGGAACCAAAAGGGTCCAAGCACCGGGGGATTGGATGTTGAAACTCACAAACTAGAATCACCCCGCAGCTGGTCTGAATTTCTGACTTACTTGTCATCATATCTTCTTCTTCCAGTTGGTTAATTCCAAAGAGGTGCAGTCCACTCGCAGGGATGTTGTTCTTCAGAGACTCAGTGAGCAGTTTATCAAGGGTCTCCGTGTTGTAGGGCACAATTTTAAAGGCCTGAACACAAAAGTGAGGAAGGTCAGATTTTAAATCCAGCCATCTTCCATCCAGCAGATTCGAAGCCAAAGAACCACGAGCAGAAACTACATGTCCAGAAAATGCAGGTTTCCTTTCCACATCCTTACCTGACACATAAACTCCACTGGATTTGCTGCATTGGACAATAAATTCCCAATCTCTTCCATGTCAGTATAATAACTGATCACAGTTTCACACACCACTAAATCCCCGGAATAGATCTTCAAGGAAACATTTCCAGAGGAGAGGCCTGAAGAGAAGAAAAAAAAAACAAAAACAAGAAAACAAAAAAACCACGAAGGTGCCTAGGAAGAACAAGGGCCAGGGGAAACTATCCGTGGATTCACCTTAATGGTAAAGAAATTAACTGGGGGCTGGAAGAAAGATTTGGGAGGTAGGTGCGGGATAGAGAAGTAAGGGGAAGGGTAGAAGTAGGAAGTGAGGAGACTGGCATCTGAGAGGCCCAGAGTCAGAGGAAATGTCCCCGTTGGTTTGGCAATTTCATTTTTGGAAGATTTTCATCTGTTTTGGTAGCTACAGTAGGCCCAGGACCAAGACAAACAAGAAGAGTTGAGTTTAAAACACTTTCTACAGGGGCACCTGGGTGGCTCAGTGGGTTATAAAGCCTCTGCCTTTGGCTCAGGTCACGGTCCCAGGGTCCTGGGATGGAGCCCCGTCCTGGGATCGAGCCCCGCATCAGGCTCTCTGCTCAGCGGGAAGCCTGCTTCCTCCTCTCTCTCTCTCTCTCTGTCTGCCTCTTCACATACTTGAGATCTCTGTCTGTCAAATAAATAAATAAATAAAATCTTTTTAAAAAAATAAATAAATAAAACACTTTCTACAAAGGTCAGCGGTGGCCGCAAGGTGGGAAAAGATCCTGGCCGGAGGAATTCAGTGCTTTCATAGCCCTGGACTGGGAGAATTGATTCACTGGCTCTGTGGCTGTCATGACTCTGTGCTCTTTAGCTCTCCTCCACCACAGGAAGGGGTTTTGAGGGGGAAAGAAAAATTAAAAATACACCAACCACAAAGATTCGATTCACAAAAGAGGAAATGCAACAAGTAGAGAACATGGAAAAATAGCTTCGTTAGTAATCAAAGAAATGCAAATTAAAATAATGGGCTACTCTTTCAAAAGATATCCAATTAGCAAAGATATTTAAAAATGATAATGCCTAGGGTTGGCCATGACACAGCAAACTTGATAGATAGGAGTACTATTTCCTAAAGCAAGGAAGCCCTGTTTTCCAGGATCCTTCAAAATGCACCACATTTCAAGGGTTCCATCTTGAGGAAATACTCCTCAATCCATGCAAGCATAAAGATATTTGATATATCAGAATTTAAAACAAAAGAAGACAATAAGAAATCAGAAATGACACAAATACATAACAATGAGGAAACGAAAAATTAAAAGATGATACTTTCTTTTCAAGGGAGTATGATGCAGCTTTAAACAAGATGAATTATAAGATACAAGTTCAACACAAGGAACTGGTTTTATAAATTATGATACATCTATACAATGGATTAGTTTGGAACCATGAAGAATTATGTTGTAAAAGAATACTTACTAATGTGAGCAAATACTCATAGGTATCTTCCAGGTAACAAAAGTGGCCTATGAGACTATACGAAGCTATGTATATAGACGCAGAAAATTTACAGAAATCACTGATTTCCTTTGGGGCATAAAGGCAATTTTCTATTTATTTTCCTTTACCTTGGCTACATTTATTTACTTTCCGTTATTTTCTCTTTTATTCTTTTTTTTTTCAATTTTTTTTTTTTTTTTAAATTTACTCGACAGACAGAGATCACAAGTAGGCAGAGTGGCAGTCAGAGAGAGAGGAGGAAGCAGAGAGCGCAATGCGGGGCTCCATCCCTGGACCCTGAGATCATGACCCAAGCTGACAGAAGAGGCTTTAACCCACTGAGCCACCCAGGTGCCCCTGCATTCTTTAACTTTTCAGTATTGAGCTCACATAAGTTTTATGATAGAAAAAATATATTATAAAATGGAAAGTTACAAGGTCCATGTAACATCAAGGGGCAAGGGGCGCCTGGGTGGCTCAGTGGGTTGGGCCTTTGCCTTCGGCTCAGGTCATGGTCTCAGGTCTTGGTCTCAGGTCTTGGTCTCAGGTCTTGGTCTCAGGGTCCTGGGATCGAGCCCCACAATAGGAATCTCTGCTCAGTGGGGAGCCTGCTTACCCTTCACCCTCTGCCTGCCTTTCTGTCTACTTGTGAACTCTCTCTCTCTGTTAAATAAATAAATAAAATCTTTAGGGGAAAAAAAAAACAGCAAGGGGCAAAAGGATGCTGAGAGAATAAATATTGAAAACAACTCTGTTTTTAAAATTGTGAACAAAGGCCAAAAGACAGGGTAGTAGTGTGATGACTTTTTTCTATTTTTCTCTAATTTCAAAAAAAATTTTTTAAGATTTTATTTATTTGAAAGAGAGAGTGAGTGAGAGACAGTGCACAAGTAAAGTTAAGGGACAGAGGTAAAGGGAGAAGCAGAGCAGATTCTTCTGCTGAACAAGGAGCTGACGTGGGGCTCGATCCCAGAACCCTGGGATCATGACCTGAGCTGAAGGCAGACGCTTAACCAACTGAGTCACCCGGGTAGCCCTCAAAAAATTTTAATATGTTAACTTCTTACAGATAAAAATTTTATAATATCCATTTTTCCCCCATCGCACATGCATGTTTCTGCGACTTCCTTTTCCTTTAAATAGAACATGACAACAAAATCCAAATCCTGGCTGTCACTTTTCTCAGCTGCTGAATAAAGACAGGGCAAGAAAAAGAAAGCAAGAGTGGACCTCTTCCTGAACAGGACGCCTAATTTCTGGAGGTAGACGGGGCTACTTACTGGGAGCCTTCACAGAAACGGTGTATTCATTCTCCAGCTTGGCTTCCACCCGGACGGAGGGAGAATCCTCAGGAGAAAATTCTGCTTCTGTTGTCACCCTCTCATCCAACTTACATCTCACGATGACGTAGACAGTGGTTTCCACCTGGAGCAGGAGGCCAGTTAGTGTCCCCGCCCCCTCCTGTGCCCTGTCAGGGTGCTGGGCAGAGGGTATCCTGGCTCCCCAAGCCCCAGCGCTAGCACGGAGGGGTCTGCAGTCCAGCTCTGGGCCCGACCGCCACGGGTCCCAAAGGGACGAGTTGCAAAGACCAAGAGTGAACATTTATCAAGCTTTACAGCAGTTTGATGGGAGTAATCTTATGTCTGTTGGACCTAATGTAATAATTTAAAATCCGACAGCTTGTACCTCTTTTTATTTCATTTATAGCATTTCTCTTTTATGGCACTTTTAAAAGCACTGGTGTATGGCAGAATTGGGAATTTTGTAGAACGAAATAAAAGGGGTCTTCACCGATAGTCTGAGAAGCACTATTCGGACATGAGCCTGACTGCTCCATGGGAAGCCGGCAGGCTGACACAGCCTTGGAAGCGGTTTGAAATGCAGAATATAAGGCCCCTCCTGGACCCACTGAACTATCAAAGACTGAATTTTACCAAGACCCCTGGGTGACACATGGACCTTACGATGTGGCAGGCGTCAGCCTGGAGGACCCCTCCTGGGGTCTGCTTCTTATACTCTTCTTGAATGGACACAAATACCTTACTGGAGGGCTGATTTTCCCCAGGCATGGAACAACCTGAATTCTATTTCACCTTGCTCCCTCGATGATCTCTTGCCAGGCAGGCCACATACAATGATCCTTTCTTACTGTGCAATCTAAACCCAGCATGTTTATGAGCTTGTAGCCACAGGAAAGCATTCTGCTGCTCTGAACTAATAAAATCACACATTTTCATCAAGAAACAAAAGATAATAAAAAACTACCAGTTCTATGGAAGAATTTGCATTACAGTGGTGCATCAATTGGGCCATCACATTCAAGTCACCTGTTAACATAGGTCCCATCCTGAAAATGTTAGTCACATTACACTCTGGCTTTTATCTTAGCCCTTTTGGCAAACAATACTGGCACGTTGCAGCCAGCAAATTTCAAAGCATCCACAGTGGTCAGCTGATGGAGAAGCAAGCTTTCAAAATGCACCCCCCCCCCCTTTCCTTCCAGCCCTAGGCTGGCAGGAACAGATCCAGCCCTCTCCCTCCAGGGTTAGCATAAATGTCTGGTAAGCTGCCACACATCTATATTTCTGATCTATGAACTTAAGTCTTAGAGGGATGACACACACTTTCCTGAGCTCGCCTCTCTCTCTCTTTTTTAAAGATCTTATTTATTTATTTGACAGAGAGATCACAAGTAGGCAAAGAGGCAGGCAGAGAGACGGGGGAAAGAGGCTCCTCGCTGAGCAGAGAGCCCGATGCGGGGCTCGATCCCAGGACCCTGGGATCATGACCTGAGCCAAAGGCAGAGGCTTTAACCCACTGAGCCACCCAGGCGCCCCTCGCCTTTCTCTTATTTAAAGGAGTGAGGTGTGCTCAAGGGCCCAGGTACTGGGAATCCCAGGGCAGCTAATCTACAAGAGAATCCCTGAGGGAAGGCTAAGATTACACTCCCTTTACTGCCACAGAAGCAACCACTGAAAAGGCTGTGCACTGCCATGGATCCACCAGCCCCAGGAGCACCTACCCCACAGCGAATACGGTCCGGCTGCACCACCATCAGGTTCCCAGGTGAAGTCTGCTGTGGCAGGTTCTGATGCTTCGAGTAGGAAGGGACCTTCTCGTCCTCAGTCTCAGTGTCAGTGACTGAATCACAGCCAGAATCTACGGGACAAAGGACATCGCTGAATGGGAACACAAGGAAGGAGAACTGATGGACATGTTCCACCCCATGAAAGCCCCAAATATTACCAAATAGGAAATGGCTCTGAATGTCAAATAAATACAAGCTGGAGGGAGTGACTCAGGAAACCGTGAAAGACAACCTACTGGGAAAAAGTCAATTACCCGTTAGGGCACAAGGGTAGGGCGACAGCAAGAGGAAGACTGTGGAGAAGGCCAGAAAGTCTGAAACAGGATGTTGCCCAAGGCTGGCAAGTCTAGTTTCAACCAGTAGGTTTCTGGAAGCTTTACCTCCAGGCTTCCTGCACTGCTGGCTTTGGTGGCTGCGAGGGAAGAAGGCCCCTTCTCTTCAGGTGGGGTCAAGCATGGGCTGTCCACTTAAAGGTCATCTTTTGAACATCAAGTAAAACCTGTGCTGTGCAGGAAGCCATTATTCCTTGGGGTCATGGCTAGACCATGGCACCACTTTGGAGCAACTGTGAAAAGCAATCATTCTCAACAAATCTTGGATCAAAGTAACTGGGTTCCAGATCGGTATCCCAGCCAACACCTATACTGTGCACGGGTTCAGAGCAAGTGAAGGGGGTGGGCAGATGTGTGGGGCATGGCACAGAATGAGATGATGCTGAGGTGATGTAAGTGGAACCTACCAGAACTCTGAGGCAGGGGCTCTTAACCAGGGTTCATCAATTGATAGGCTGTGTGCAAGATTCTGTGTGTGTGTGTGTGTGTGTGCGCACATGCACGTGCAATGCTTGTTTATACTTCTCTGGAGATAGTCCAAAGCTTTCATCAGATCTCCCAAGAAGGACAAAATGGTTAAGAATCATTAAGGGAAGGAAGGTTCATCCAGTTCCTTTCTTGGGCTGCCTCTTCCTCACTCCTAAACCACTTACAGATCCAGCCCAACATGTCAGGCACTGAGGGGACATGAAGATGAATGAGGCATCAAGCCTGCCTTTGGAGAGTCCACGATCTAAAAGGGCAGGTCTAGTGAGAGGCAGGGGTTCTCTTGGCTGATTCCTGCAGGCTGGACTCCCAAGAAGGAGGTGGCCTCTGGCAGAGCCCACAGCACTCAGTCCTAGTAAAATGTTGGCGTGGTGCCTCAGGCCCCCAGAAAGCTGCACCCCCAGACTTGCAGATTAGACCTCAGGTCATACCAGGGGACAGGCCATGCTCCCATGACAATGAAGGCTATGGTGAGGGAGCTGGGCTGAGGGGGCAAGGCACCATCATGTCTTACCGCTGTAACTGTGAGGCAAGGACCTCCAGGACCTGCTCAGGCTGGGGAGAGGACCCAGGCCTCCCAGTTATGCAGCTTAAAAACCCCACAGCCTGAGAGAGTAGTCTCATTCTAGAGCCTGACATCTGTACTGACAGTTGCCTCTGCATGGTCCCAGACTGTGATGGGCGGGAGACACACTCCTGCTGCTCTTCCCATCTCTGGGATTTCCCCCATGACTCACTATCCCACAAGGCCTGGCAGAAGCAGCCAGGTCTCTGACCTTGCTTGTGCAATAGGAATCCCAGCAGAATTTAGGGCTAAGAGACAAGGTCAAAAACCCTGGATGTTCCAAGGAGGGCTGATGCTGGTTTTCAGTAGGCAGAGCCATCAATATGCTATAGCTCTCCTTTCCTTTCCAGTCCTACTGACTCCTCTATCAGTGCTAATTATCCCCCTCAAAGGCTAAGTGCAGCAGCTGCCTGCCTCACTGCTGTCCAGCCATGTTAACAGAGGTGGCCATTTTCTCCTTCTCTGCTGCCTTCTCTCCTTGATGCGTGACTCCTACAACAGCCAGGACACATCCCCACGAACAGAGCTGTACATGCCACCCAAGCAACAACCACCCAGTGAGGAAGACTATTTAGGAAAGAACCAAAAAGATCAGTGATAATTAGCATTCTTCTTCTGAATATAATATCACATCAAGCATTAATATTTTCTTATTAGATGCCTGAACCATCCCGTTGTTTTTTTTTTTTTTTTTTCCATTTCTGAGGTTCTTCCTGGATAAGAAAATTACCTCATTGACTTAAAACACCCCATCAGTTACTTAAAACTGCACAAAGTTCCCTGGAATTCCCCCAGAATTGTTTAGACACTACCCTGAATGGTCCGGTGCTAGGCATCAACTTTTGCCAATTCCCTATTCTAAGTTATTTTACAGGTATAAGCTCCTTGGAACAGACCCATTGTACAGTCTTCCTTTGCTTTAAAAAAGAAAAACTCTTCATTTTTCCCAAATTACTGATCTATTATTAGTCAGCTTGCCAAAGAGTCAAAGCTCTAATAAATATATCAAGGAAAGTATAGAGAAAATATAAGTAAACCAATGAGAAAGACATGATAGTGACAAATAAGGAGAAGAATTTTAGAAACATACTGATGTGAAAACTTCATGCTATGAATTTTTAAAATTTCAATACAATTTTTATAGAAAAATATGAATTACCAAAATTATCTCAAAACAAGCAGAAAATCTGACAAAATCAATAATCATGGAAGAAAAAGTTTCAGTTTTCAAATAAAATTCAGAGCATAAGCCACATACCTCTCTTCTTGCGCTGCATTTTAAATTATATTTGCAACAATGTTCTTCTTTATAATAACCAATTTTCCTATCTAGGAAAATTCCCTTTATATAGGTTTTATGCCTCTTACTAATATTCAAGAAACAATAAAATTTAATCCCATTTTATATTACATTTATAAAAAATTAAACAGCAATTCAGTACAAGGGATAACCCCCAAATCAAGCTTTAGTCTCATAAAAACTTAATATGTGATAAAGAAAGCATTAGAAATCAGTGTAGAATAAAGAAAATCGTTGGTGAGAAGAATGACTCAGCAGATAGTGCTGGAAAAATTAGCTATTTGGGGTGGGGATGAAGGGACAGAAGGACTATTTAGATGCTTCCTAACTCTCATATACTCCAAAATAAAGCTTTGATTTAAAGTGAAAAATAAACTAAAGTGAAGAAAAAAAAAAACAGATCTTAAAAATTTTAAAGATAAAAAAAATTAAAAATTAAAAAGATGAGGGGCATCTGGGTGGCTCAGTCGATTAGGCAGCTGCCTTTGGCTCATGTCATGATCCCGGGGTCCTGGGATGGAGCCCCATAGGGCTCCCTGCTCAGAGGGGCACCTGCTTCTCCCTCTGCCTCTGTTCTTTGCCCTGCTCATTTTCTCTCTCACTCTTTCTCTCTCTCTTCAATAAATAAATAAAATCCTTTAAAAAAATTAAAAACTGCAAATGTTATCATTGGTTTGGGAAAAGATTTGTTCATCTTAAACAACTAATGAAATACAATCTAAGCAAGCAATAGGGTTGGTATGAATTTAAAACTTTAGTAAACAAAGTTTTATAAAACTAAAATCTAAATTGTATTGCTTTGGCAGCGTTAGCCATAATAGCCAAGGGTGAAAACAACCCAAACGTCCCTCAGCTAATGAATGGATAGACAAAACATGGTATATTATTCAGTCATAAAAAGGAATAAAATATTGAACATTGAAAACATGATGCTGAATGAAAAAAGCCAGCCACAAAAGACCACACATTGTGTGATTCCAAATATATAATAATGTCCATAGGAGGCAAATCTATAGAGACAAAAAGTAGATTAGTGGTTGCCTATGGCTGGGGCCTTGGTGGGGAAGTAGGGCTTGGGGTATGATAGCTAAAGTGTATGCTGTTTCTTTTTGGAGGGTATGAAAATATTCTAGAATTAACGGTGGTGATAGCTGCACAAGTCTGTGAATATCCTAAAAAATCCACTGAATTGTACACTTTAAACGGGTAACTTGTTTGATGGAATGAGCACTGGGTGTGATATCCAACTGATGAATCACTGAACTCTACCTCTGAAACTATTAATGCTCATATGTCAATAAAAATTATTTTTTGTTATTTTTTGGGTTTTGGAGGGTTGTTTTTTTGTGTTAATAGAATTTAAATAAAATTTTGAAAAAACTGGGTAACTTGTACAACATTATGTGAATTATACCTCAATAAAGTTGTTACCAAAAAATCCAATGGCATATCATAAACTGGTTTAAAATTTGAAATAAATACATATGTCAAGGGGATAATCTCCTTACTATATGAAGAGATCATAGAAATCTCTTTAAAAACACCAAATAAGTAGATAATTCACAGAAGAAGAAATACAAATTACTTCCCAATCTAAAAAAAGATCTTCATTAGCACTAATTATCATGAAAATGCACATAAAAATAACATATCACTAGTCTACCTTTTTAAATTAGGAAATGTATGAAGGTGAGGGAAGACAGATACTTACTCTCGTTTGATGCTGAGGGAAGTATAAATTGGTAAGACCTTTCTGGAAAGGCATGTGTCCATATACAGAGAAAGAGAAAGTCTTTAAAATGTTTGTAGGGCGCCTGGGTGGCTCAGTGGGTTAAGCCGCTGCCTTCGGCTCAGGTCATGATCTCAGTGTCCTGGGATCGAGTCCCACATTGGGCTCTCTGCTCAGCAGGGGGCCTGCTTCCCTTCCTCTCTATCTGCCTGCCTCTGTCTACTTGTGTTCTCTGTCTGTCAAATAAATAAATAAAATCTTTAAAAAAAATAAAATAAAAAATAAAATAAAATGTTTGCATCCTTTGGTATATAATTCTACTGCAAATTTCTCTTAAGTAGGAAAATAAATGTTCAAAATGTAGACAAAGATAATGAACCAAGGCGTCTACTAATTCATTCTCTGCATCCGTGAAAAGTGGAAAACAACTTCACTGTCTGATGAAAGAATACTTAAAAATATTATTTTCGGATGCCTGGTGGCTCAGTGGGTTAAGCATCAGCCTTCAGCTCAGGTCATGATCTCAGAGTCCTGGGATTGAGTTCTGCATCAGACTCCTTGCTCAGCATGGAATCTGCTTCTGGCTCTGCCTGCTGCTTCCCCTGCTTGTGCCCGCCCACTCTCTCTCTCTCACAAATAAATAAAATCTTTCTACAAAATATTATTTTCAAAGAGTTTTAAAATACAAGCTTATGACATTATGTCAAGCAACACAGCAAGATATAAAACCATATATCTTCTAGTGTAGGGTAGCAACTATATTAAGAGAAATGCATATAAAAGGTCAGAACAAAATCTGTGCTTGGCTTGTGCATGACCCTTCTTCGCTCCCTCCCCCTATTTTTCCTGCCTTCCTACCTGCCCATCTTTCATATGTTCTATGAGTTTACACAGGGAGAAAGCACCCAGATACTGGGGGTAGGGTAGGGTAAAGAGAAAGCAGCCACTGAATCTTGTGCCGAATCGTGTCACTAGCTTGGCACAAATGAGATTGACCCTAAGAGTGTGGCACTTGGCAGATACTCGTCAGTGTTCAGATGGGCTATATAAACAGTTCCTTCCAGTAGATCTATCCATTCAGTCACCTGAAATGAATTCGCTCCCAGCAGTGAATTCATTTCAGCAAGTCAGGCAGGATGCCATCCATCCTGAGGCCGACTCTGGAGGCGCTGACACCACTACCACTTACCCACTACTACCTTCCAGGGAAGAGCAAACCCAAGGTTTCCTTGGAGGAAATTCTAAGCAAGATGAGAGCACCCTTGAAACCCACCTGACAGAGAGAGACGGCACCACGCGTGGCCACTGCAGGATGCAGACCCCTTACCACCCTCCCCACCTTGGGGTAGGGCGCTGTCCTGGGTCTCAAATAAGAAATGTTTGAGAGAAGGTGCTCTGAAAACCCTGAGGACCTCCCCACACACACACACTGTGAAGTATTATTAAGGCACCAACAGTATCCTCACTGCTTTAAAATTGAACAGTATTTCCTCAGCTTTTATGAGGTCCACAGGAACTCTAGAGAAATTATAGACAAAGACTTTCTTGGTGCCTCTGGCTCCCTGGAGTCTCATCTATAAAGGATTCATGTGGCAAATACTCATTGGATTCAGAGGCAGGAGAAGTTCCTCTCTCTCTCTCTCTCTCTCTTTTTTAAGATTTTATTTATTTATTTGAAAGACAGAGATCACAAGGCAGAGAAGCAGGCAGAGAGAGAGAAAGGGAAGGAGGCTCCCTGTTGAGCAGACCGCTTGATGCGGGGTCAATGCCAGGAGCCTGAGATCATGACCTGAACTGAAGGCAGAGGCTTTAACCCACTGAGCCACCCAGGTGCCCTGAAAAGTTTGTCTCTTGAGAGAACTTGCCTGTTTTCTCCTATTAGACAAGAAGAGGCTAACATGTGCATTTCACACTTTGCCCTCTCTGACAGATAATTCAGTGACCGTTTTTCTTAACTCCTATTACACTCTCATCCAGGGCCTGGGCTTGCCTGTTACTCTTTTTAAATATTGTGTTTCATTTTGGAGTCTTCTCCAGATACTCTAGAGATTTAGGCCAGACGTGAATCCACGTTTCTCAAACTGGCATCTGCCAAAAGGCCTCAGATATCATCCTTATGAGAATTTGTGCTCAGGCTTTTCATTCAGTCCTTATGAGAATCAGTGCCTCTGAAGTAAGATGCAAAGACATTCCAGATTCTCAGGATGGCCATGTTATAATTGGGTCCTGCCAAAAGACTGTGGTGCCTGCGTGTGCGTGTGGGTCTGCAGCTATACAGGGTTGCACGGGAGGTCAGGGGCCAATGAGGGAAGAAGAGAGGCGGCAGAGCGATATGCACTGGAGGCGTCTGAGCCCCACGAACACCAGAAGGCTTCCCCGTACACTACTTCATGCAGAGAAATGTGATGGGAGATCCAAACCCCAGGATAACCCAGGGGAGTCGCAGCAAGCTCCCTCAGTGGACAGAGCGAGCATCGCAGCCTCAAGCCAAGCTCGCGGTGCTGCGGCAATAAGCCAGCCTCACCCAGCGAAAGAAGCCCGGTCCGCCTGCCTTTTATTCATTTCACACCGACATCAGTATCTTGCTCATGTTTTGCTTTCCGAGTTGGGAAGGAACAGCAAACATAAGGAGATGAATATGTTTATACATATTTAAGAACAGCAGAATAATCTGTCAACACTAAGGGTTCGTAATTTTTATCCTTTATGAGGGCGTCTCTATATTGTCTGGGTCAACAAACTGCAGATTGTGAATGCAACGCATGAGTGTGCGCGGGGACGGCCACCACACCCCGTGGAGCCACGCATGCTCGGTGACAATGTTGGTGACAGACCCTTCCCTACTAATAGTAACAGTAGAAGTTATCTGTTACTGAATACTGTGGGGACTGCTTGATAGTCTTAATCTCATTTAATACTTGCGACAACGCTGGGAGATTGGAACTAATATCTTATCCTTATTTTATAGATGGAAACCCTGTGCCTGAAGGAGGGAAGGAAGCAAGCCCGCGGGAACTGGTCCCCAGCGGTCCAGGCCCTGCTGGTTCGTGGCCGGGTCCAGGGCAGGAAGCAGCTGTCACTCGCTGTTCCTGGTGTGGGCTGTGGTGGCCACGTAAGGAGATGCGACTGAGCCTTTAGCTCGCCAATGCCTAGTGGGGCTGCCTCAGTCTGAGCCAAGATGCCCCAGGTTAGATGTGCTGTGACCCACCACCTGGGCCAACGGGCACATGCCAAGGATGGGGTTTAAATCACGCGACACTTAACACCCATGGATCCAGCGGGGTCCTGTGAGCTCAAGGGGCCTGACCCTAGGCTGTATTCTCTTCCTGTCCAGTTGAGTTTTCAGACCAGTAAGTTTGCTGTCTTTTTCCTGCACACGGTCTGTCAGTCAGTCAGGACCACGGCTTTTTGACAGCCTGTACAGGGACGGAGGATGGTGTTTGCTGGTCTTGGAGAGTTTTTTCAGAATACACAAGCTAACTTCTCTTGTAAGTTAATGCTTAGCTCCGAGAAAACTGTAAATAAGGATCATTCATTAAAACAACCACATTTGTTGAGCATTTACTATCTGCCAGGACCCAGGCAAAACCCTTAACATATGTGATTCTATTCTATCACAACTAAGGCATTGATATGATTCTTCCCATTTCCCAGATGAGAAAACTGGGACATAGAAATTTAAGGAAGTTGGGACGCCTGGGTGGCTCAGTGGGTTAAAGCCTCTGCCTTCAGCTCAGATCATGATCTCAGGGTCCTGGAATCAAGTCCCTCGTCAGGCTCTCTGCTTGGCAGGGAGCCTGCTTCCTCCTCTTTCTCTGCTTGTCTCTCTGCCTACTTGTGATCTCTGTCAAATAAATAAATAAAACCTTTTTAAAAAATAAATAAAAATTAAAACAATAAAAACTGGTAATATACTGAAAAGATTGAATTTTACACTTTAAATGGGTGAACTGCATGGCATATGAATTATATCTCAATAAAATTGTTTTTAAATAAATAAATAAATAAATAAGTCTTTTGAGAAAGATAAACCAAAAACCATGTTGATGGTTCTCAACTGACCAAAGTTTGAGGAATGCTGAATTATGCTATACAGTTTCCATTACGTTAAGCTAAATTTATTAGTGATTTTTTAAGTAAGGGAAAGTGAAGGGAGGAAGGGAAGAAGAAGGCCTATAGCATAAATATATTGAGTTATTTTCTTGAAGTTTTAGGTGAAAAGGAAAAAGAAAGTGAAAAAGAAAGAAATTAAGGAGGCACATTTTTAGCAGAGACGAAACAACTTTCCGCCAACCTAGACCCAAAAGGAATGAGACAGAAATGCTCACTGGAGCCAGTCCAGTTGTGGTCACTGGGGAACATATATCTATGGGCTGGAATGAAATAAGTGATCATCAGTTGCATCCAAGATTTCCAGTGTAGGTGATAAAAGAAAGAGTGAAGAAGAGTCAAAGATTTCTTAGAATAAAATAGAAATGAATAGCCAAGCAACCTAGTGGCAGGGTCCATGAAAGAAAGGGGCCATGTTCCCTCTGTATTTGCATTCTAGGTCAGGGACCCAAATTTAACCATCACACAGATGAGGCAGGAATACAGAGAGTTGCTTGAAGTCTGGAGAAACTTCCAGTGGCTTTCCCACTCAGGATGAAACTTCTCAGGTATTATGATTCTCACCCATCCTAACCAAGCCACCATGATGAAACTATATAACAAAGATACCTGAAAGCCAGACATAAAATGTTCTGAAGTCTGGGTTTCCAAATCACCTAGCAAATATCTACTGAATATGTCTGACATGGGACACACTGGGGAGTGCCAAGAGTGTGTCCTCTATAGTCTTGGCCTCAAGAAGCTTACCACTGAGGGGGTGCCTGGGTAGCTCAATTGGTTAAGTGTCTGCAGGAGGGAGCCCCACATCAGCAGAGAGTCTGCTTCTCCCTCTCCTTCTCCCTCTATTGCTCCCTGTCCCCACCCCTTCCCTGCTCCTGCTCTCTCTCATCTGCCTCAAATAAATAAAATCTTAAAAGAAGAAGAAGAAGAAAAGAAGAAGCAGCAGAAGAAGAAGCAGCTGACAGCTGAATTAGAAACAGGAGGCTCCACATGGAAAACCTGAGACAACTATCAAATCCCTTACCAGCAAGCACCAGCCTGTGTGATAAGACCCTGACTTCGCCTCAGTGATGTAAGTTAAGTTTCCAAGCGTTTAAAAGTGCTGCCACACGAAAAATAGAACAGAAGTTTAGGAAGTTGAGAACAACTTCCTGAAGGATGAAGGCAGCAAGTTAACTTACTTTAACTAAGTCGAATAGCACTTGGAGGCTGAGATTACCCTAGTGAAAAAGGTACATTTCCATTTAATTTAATAAAATAAATCATAGCTCATTCCTTCAACATATATTCATTGCCTATCCATGAATAACCAAGATTCAAAGCCTATCCTAGGACCTCCAAGAAATGTAGGGGTGAGAACATTTCTGGCCTCCCTGACAGTGGGGGGGACCACATAGGCCAGAAACCCGGGAGAACTTCTCTCAACTTCCAGAGACAAAAGAGAACAGGAATAACTTGGAAAAAAAATTATGAGGGATAAGCAGGAATTTATAAACAAAATATAGTTTATGACCACCATAGGATCAAAGTAGGAAGGACATCCCCCAAAGAAATGGCAAGTAAGGCCTTGAAAGACACAGAGAATGCTGATGAGGGGGTCAGAGCAACTTTCCCGGCAGAGGTAAAGGCATGGTTAAAGGCACAAAGGCTTGACATCAATTTGAGCCACAGGAAGCAATGTGGGAGCACCTTGTATATAGGGTGAGAGGGATAGGGGAACCTGAGGGTCAGCGAGGATGCTTGAATGCCATTCAAGGACTTTAGTTGTATATCAAAGACCTGTCAGCAAACACTTCATGAGAAAGGGAAAGCCTATAAAATATAGACTGAAAATACTGCTTCGTTTTTCTAAAAGTGGAAGGACTTTGCTTGTTCTCTGGACTAATTCCAGAGACACAAGCAGAATATGTCAGCTCTTCTGTAAATCTTAGTCAGAATCGAGAAGGGGAGTGGCTGACCAGCCATCACACCCTAAGCAAACAGTGCCTCCAAATATGTAACAACATAAACCAGTGGCTAACAAACTGTTACCAAGCCAACATCCTGCTCTGCTTACATGAGCAAACGAGATGCTATAATTAACCCGATGTCTGAAAGTGGACCACAAGCATGGTTCACACAATGCTTAAAGAATTGATTTTCAAGTAGACTAAACATTTCTCCTACCATGTATCTGGTTTCTAAGACATTAGCTCAGAAAATCAGTGTCGTGGTTATTATTGTATCCTTAGAAAGCACGAAAGGAGACCTCAGGCCTGGCCTCATCCCCAAATTCCAAAAGTGTGGATCCAGATGAGGGAGATTTTGCTCTCCCTGCGAGAGCATATGGGTTCTGGGGTGAAGTGAGAGGCCTGCAATGGTGGGACTCAGGTTTTGAGTTTCAATACCCACTCCCCCCCTCCCCGCTTCCTGGCAAACATCAAGACTGCTTATTCATTTTAGTCAACACCCATGGGTCTTTCTCCTGCCTTGTTTACCCACCTCAGTTAATGGGTACTGAATTTCCTGTCCAATGAACCCCTTTCACTTAAAAAAAAACTCCCAACACAGTAACAAGTACACCAAAGCCGCAAGTCACCAACTCCCGGCAAAGGCACATAGAGTCATCAGTCCGAATGACAGTAGGAGAGTCAGAGGAATGCCTTACCCGCCACGTATCTTACTGGCATTAAAGTCACGAGGGCGGGGGGAATCATTTAGCAGTGTTAGTGTGTGTTCACTAAAGTGACATCAGTCATTGTCCTTGTCACCTTCCTCACCATCATCATCCCCATGATGCCAAAAAGGTAAGGCAGAGTCCTATAGGCATATCCTCAACTCAGATAGCCCCGTGGTGGCCACTCTGCCTCCCTGGAAACAAGGAGAAAGGAACAGAAAGGAGGGGCAAGAAGGCGCCCCCTCCTCCTGCAAGCCCGGGCTCGCTGCCTGATGTAGTGGGTGCCGCTGAGTTTCCCAACACTCGCCAGCTCACCTGTCACATCCAACCTGCTTTGCCATCCCGATGTTCTGTGCCAGCTGCAGGTTCCTGAGGCTACCCAGTTTCATCACACATCAGTGGATCCGTAGTGCTAGCTAGAGGGCTCTGGATCGGGACTCCGCATACCTCAACGCCAGTCGTTACCACCAACTCACATGGACAAGGAATCCTTCCTCCTTCCTTCACCGGGTAATTGCTCTGGCCCTCCTCCAGGGACCTGAAGTTCAGGACAAGGAAGCTTCTGTGCAGGAGGAGAGGAGACCTCGGGTCTCTCAGATCTCTATCTAACCCTCACCCAGTGCTCTAAGTGAACTATTCAAAGTGTTAGTTTTGTTTTGTTTTAAAGCAAAAGATGAGGGCTCTTCCCTTCCCCTCCCCAACAGTACCCTACCTGACCTGCTCTTCAGCTTGCATAAAAATAGCCCCACAGCTGAGGTTGCCATGACAACGAAAGAGACCTTGACAACAGGACTCATGCCCCCCCAGACTTGCTTGGCCGCTCCTGCCCTCTTCCAGGTTCAACCTTCTGGAAACTTCCCTGAGTAAGTGAGCCAAACTTCTCCACTCCCACCCAAGAAGCCAGGGGTTATTTGGAGTTTTCACACCACTTGGTGCCTCAGAAAGGCTTAATTTGTTCTCACTTCTTCCTCTCAACGGCCTCAGGTACCCATGACCGATGTGACTATCTCCCACTTTGCAGACGGCAAAACGGAGCACACCAGGACGTGAACTGACTTGCCCTCCGTCACCAGCAGCGGGTTTAATGGTAGAGCCACATTTAGAACTCAAGGTTCCCATCCCCTAACCAGTTCCCTGGCTGAAGGAATGGCTGATCTCAAGAAAGAGGACCCCACTGGAGAAATAATTCCTCTAGGTGAGCTGCTTCCTGGCCAAAGACAGAAGTGCCCTCAACCAGTCTCTGACATAAATCTGGGAAGGGTTGCAGAAAGCCACGTTTACCCTGGACCCAGCATGTCTCTGGGGATGCTCCCAGCACAGTTTTCATGGGCTAAGTTTATCAAGATCCTTAAGAAGCACTGTCCATACCTGCGTTCCAAAAGCCACCACTAGGGACAAGGGTCTCCACCAGGACTCTCGGGGCTGCAGGCCTGCAGGCCCCTGTTTCACCGTTCAGGAAACCCCAGTGTTGCTAACCAAGCAGGAGGTACCACAGCCCCTGTGAAGATTTCCTCTTTCTTCATCTCTTTCCGATACTTATAAATGTGCTTCCTCTCTCTATGTAAATTTCGTTCAAATGGCAGGACACAGGCTTGTAATGAGGCCATTAATAACTACTCTTTAAACAGCCTCTTCTGAGTTTCCTGGTTCAGGAATCAATTCTAATCTAAACAGACATTGACGTCTGGATTTACTGGTGTGAGGATAGAAAAGCCGGCTTTGTCTAGGGCTGGCCACAAAAATGCAGTTTATTTTCACCTGGCCAAGAACTGAGACACCAAAGGCAACTCTTTCTTTCTTTCTTTTTTTTTTCTTTTCTTTTTTCTTTTTTCTTTTTTTTTTTTTGAGAAGGGGGGTGGAGAGAGCAGGAGGGGGTGAGGAGGCAGAGGGACTCCCTGCTGAGCAGGAAGTGGACTCCAGGCCAGATCCCAGGACCCCAAGATCATGACCTGAGCTGAAGTCAGTCGCTTAACTGACTGAGCCACCCAGACACCCCTTGGTAATAGAAATGAGCTTAGGACATTGTGAAGAAAACTCCTTTTGTTTTTCCTCTCTACCACTCCGCTATCACACAAGAAAGGCTAAGGTGACGTTTACTTTTCCCACTGTTGCTGACCGTTAGCATTCTACCCAGCTAGAACAGGAAACTGGACTGGTCAGTTTCACTTTCCGTTCTTAGGAAGCGTAACTTTCCCTCCTCAATCTGAAAGGCAGCATCTGGACTCACAGAAGAGTCAAATCGGGCGGGGGACAGGCTTCTCCTCAGCGACTGCCTTAAAAAATAAAAAACAACAACAAAACAAACAAACAAAAAAAAAACACGATGGCATTCCAAATTGCTTAAATAATTATGGGCCAAAATAGAAACTCCTTTAACCCAGGGGCTGCTGATTGCCTCCCACCCTAGCAATTAAAACCTGCTCCACTAAAGGCAAGGCTCTACAGCTATTATATCCTATTTTCTAGCAATATAAATGCAGCTGTTGGTGGGGTTCTGGAAGAGTGCAGTCAGCAAAACCACAGGGGCCTAGATTCAAGTCCCACCGCTACCACTGACTGGGTAATCATGACTTTCCTAAGCTTCAATTTCCTCTCCTTTAAAATGAGATTATTTATACCTGCCCGACCTGCTGCACAGGCTCATTGGGATTAAGTGACAAATGCAGAAGCCTTTGGAAAACTGAAAAGTGCCTGACAAAGTTAAGTATTTGTTATTTTTGTTGTTACTCATTTACCGAATGAGAGTTCTGCAAGACAAGTGCCCCTGTAGAAATGGGCAGGAGTGTACCGCTGCATCTGTCCAGAGCCAGACCCAGGAAGTGAGGGTCAGACGGCCCAGGCCCAGGGATGCTCCTGGTAGCCAAGGGGACAGGAAACAACAGAGATCAGGCTACTCCCAGACACTGGGCAGCAAGCGTTGAATCTCCACAACAAAAGAGGTGTCCGAGCGCACTAGATCATCTAGTGAGATGGTTCTCACCATGGTGGCAGCCGAGGGGATTTTCTGTTGCAGTGGAAGCCTGCATCCCCAGGTATGGTCACACACTGTTAGAACAAGCAGCACGGTCAGGAGCCATGGAGCAGAGCAATCAATAAGTCCGAGAGCTTTCTGCCTGCGTCCAGACCCAAGCTCTGCCACTTCCTTCTGTCTGCCTCAGCTGCCCCTTGTGTGAACAGAAATCATCATACCATAGATCTCCCACAATAGTCGTAAGTACATCATGAGTTGATTCATATACAACGCCCAAAGAACATCTGACAGAGAGCAAGCCCTGGAGAGTCCTTAGCAATTAGTATTGTTGATGTGTTGACCAAATCGCTCTTTCACTGTGATTCCTTCGAGGCCAGATTCCCTGACATTCGTCTTTTGATCCCCAGAGCCTAGAACATAGTGAAATCTATGAATGCTTCTTCCATGAATGGATGAATCGATGAATAAGATAAGACTGATCACCTAAGTAATTACCAGGGAGAAACTACAACAGGGAGGACCAACACTGGGCTTTGGGTCATGGGGCTTTTAGGGCAGGATCTGGAGAGAAGCAGGAAATTGTCTGACTCTCCAGTTCACGCTCGCAGGCTGAGCCAAGCTGCCCTGGGAATTCGACATGGTACACACACGGTGTTGGTCCAGGTCTTCTGAAAAGCAAACACTGAGGTGGAATTAAATATGTAAGAATTATATCAGGGAAAGTACCTGGGGCAGAAAATGGGGAGGAAAGCCGGAGAAATCATCCCATGGTCTGAGGCCAGATAAAGAAGAGAGGGAAGGAAGGACGACTGCAAGCGGCCTAGACCACCTAGCTGTCTAAGCAAGTTCCACAAGCCTCTCTCAAGGAGTTCTCAAGCTGCAGGTGGCCCCTGGAGGAGTCCCACATCTCCCGGGAGCCAGCCTGCTGCAGTAGCCCCACCAAGCTCAGCCGCTAGCTGGGAGCAGGAGTGTTGCCAGAACCTTGGGCAAATGCTGGTTTGGGTTCAGATTGTAGCCCTGGGGTGCGTGGTCAATTCCACTCAGCTGGAGGTCTGCCAGGCCCATTTTCAGGGCAGCCACCCATAGGGTAGTCCTTAAGAGAGCTGGACTCCGGATCCAGAACATCTAGGTTGAATCTCAGCTCTTACCAGCTGGTTACATTAGGCAAATTGTGCAACCTTTCAAAGCTTCATTTTCCTTACTTGCCCCATGGAAATTACAATCCCAGCCTCTCAGGATTGTTACTGTTGTGCACTGTGCCTGACTCACAGTGAGTGCTTCCTAAGAGGCGGCTGTCATTTCTCTACATTTACTAGTAATCATGAAGCCCTTCTATTAGCAATCAGGACATGAAAATAGCCCCATGGTTGCGTACTTGCATTTGAGTCTTGTGAGTCTACTACAGGGCTAAGGGACAGAAGCCTAGAGCCATAGTTAGGCAGTATCACAATTTAAACAACCAAACCAGTCTGTCTACAAATGAAAGGTCCCAGGGACTTCCCTATCTGGCTGTTTCCTGGAGGGGAGGCCAAGGGGAGGTGGTGGTGGGCCAGAATCCACTCTGAGCCACATGCACATCCTCTTTTGTTCCATTTGCCATGGTTTGTCTACAGTGTTGTCAGCCTGTCCCCGGCTAGCTGTCTGCCTCTTAAAGACAGGGCGCTCAGCACACCTCCCTGCTGAACAGGACCAACCCTGAGATCAGAGAGACAGGACTCTGCAGCCCTACGTCCATTCCGAGCACCAGCTGGGGGACTCTTTGCTTGCCTTTGTTTCTGGGACAAATTAATTTTTTACTTAAAGCCTTGGCCAGCTTTCTGCTAGTGGTCATTGCCTGGCTACTACTGGCTTCTGGCCCCTACACCTGCCCACTTCTTGGGGCTGGCTATGACCTGGAGCACTTATGCTGCAAAAGCTCAGTTCAGCTACCCTGGGCCTCAACAGCCTTCCTGCTCTCAGGCCTTGGTGCCCCCAGACAAGCAGGAAAACACTCTTAGGACTTCCACCACCGCCTCAGAGGACTTTTTGCCAACCTGCCATTTCCCAGAAGGAGACCGAAAACACACACTGGGATTTTTTTTCCTTCGGGTGTAAGGGTTGTCTATAAAGGAATGACCTTCAGTTTTTCTAACCGAAAAGAGTCAAAATTAAACTAAAAAATATTGATTTTGTTTAATAATTAACAGCTTGACAGAGCTGATCAAACTGTATCTAAGTTTCCATTTTACTGGGACTTTTTCAGGAAACGTTAACTTTCTGTGTTGGAGCTGGAATCCAACACAAGCCGCCTTGTTAAGTCAGAGGTTGGAAGGCCAAGGGCACAAAATAAAGGAACTCGTTGAACCTTCCCAATCAAGCTGAAGTGGGCCTTTCCAACTGAGGCAAGGGAGGGTCACTCCGGGAAGTGAAAGGAAAGAAAGCTTCCCGGCAGTAAACAGGCCAGCCTCGTGCTTACATGGCTTCCAATGGGAGCACCGAGCCCAGCTCTAAAGGCGGCTTCTTTCTCCCCTCCGGGTCCCTAGCTGGAGCTGAGGAAGCACGAGGGCCAACCTGACACCAGACATAGCTGATGTCTAGGACAAAGAATTCCTGCCACCAGGGAGAAATGTTGGCTGGGCCGTCTTCCCCCGCCACTACACGTAAACATATTTACAGGCTTAGTAATTATCTTCTCCACAACATCTCTGCCTCTTGCATTGCATTGATTGCCTTTGCATTGATCCCTCTTACCAACTGAAAAATCAATCAGATTTGGTTTCCTCGTAAATCGAAATGCTTGAAAACTGATACGTTGAAGCAAAACCTGGGCATTCTCACACTTCGACCCTCTCAGGTCAATGATCCATTAACCACCTGTCCCTGGTGAGTCACATTCCTACTCCCAGTTGTCCGCCTTTGTGTTAAGACAGTGTGGATGACACAATGTGATTTCAGGGGCCCTGTCCAGCCCTGACACTCTGGGTGACATCCCACCTGCCACGTGATCCTCTGACCTTCTGGAAACACCCTTCCCCAACAAGCCCAGTCTGGGTAAGTACGTACGAGATATATAGCAGGAGGGCACGCTTCCTGCCTCAGAATCACAGGCATGAGAGCAAAATACAGTTTGCACCGTGATTTTATATTTAACTACAGGAACCACTAGAAACCTAATCAACATTGGGATCAGAATAATAAAAAAAAAAAAATCTACCCAAGTGATTCACACTTCTCGGAGGAGAAGGCAGGAGTGTTTGCAAATCTCCTCATTTGCAAATGAGGACATTTGTGAACCAGGGTCATAAAATCAAATGGAGAAATTGTGGCGCTTTTAAAGCACAGTCAACATTCTATTACAACATTATATTTTAAAATAACAAAACTGTTATTTTTATAATACAAATGATGAAAGGTGGACGTCAAAAGGGGTTCCAACAAAGAGAAAAATATTTCCCCATAATCCTTGCAGCCCTGTGTCCACCACTCCCGCCATGCCCCTCAGCCCCTGGGCCCCTCCCTCCAGAAGCTCTCAGGGCACCAGATCCTGCTCTTTTTCACTTTTCCTCTCCACACACTGTAGGCCCTCTGTATGTTGTGTTTTGCAAATCCAATAGTCACAATATAGCTTATTTCCCCTTTGGTCAGGGTTCAACAATCTTCCAAACCTGGGGGTGGCAGACACAGGCCCCATGAGGGGCAGAGAAGAATGTTCGCTCATCTGAACTGGGCAAGGAGCACCTGGAAGGTTCTCATGCACAAAAACCTCCCCCACCTCCACATGCTACTAATAAAAACTTCATCTGCGTTATCACACTGGGGATAATGCAAATGTCCTGAGGAAAGGTTCAGCTCACACCTTAGTGAGAATTATTTTTGAATCTTAGATCATGGCGTCTGAAACACACTAAAGAATCGTTTAGAGCAAAATTCTACTCAGTAAAAGATTTTTTAAAAATCATAGTGAACCTGTACTTGAATACTTACAGTGGCAAAGGGACATTCTTGTCTACTTTACTAATGGGAATTTCAAATTATCTGGGAAAGAAGCTCATCCTTGTCTTCAGCCCAACCCCTGCACAGTTTTAATATTAAGATGGTCGGCTGCAAGTAAAGGAAATCCCAACTCAAAAGCCTTCAGCAGATAAGGACCTTGATCTCTCAGAGCAGGAAGTCTTGCAGTCAGGGCACATTTGAGGGCTGGCTGTCACAAGAGTTCATTGACACCATCAAGGCCCCAGGTTCTTCCCATTTCTCTATCCTATCATCCTGCCACATAAGCCTCATTCTCAAGTTGGAAGCACAACAGGTGCAGTGTCTGCAAGTTCACTCCAGCCACAACAAGGCCCAGAGGAAAAAGAAAGATTCCCCCAAGCATGGAATATAAACTCTTCCCTTCCCTCTGACCGCTCCAACGCTATCACCTGTCACCGGGGGAATGCCATCCACTCACCAGCTCCGCTAATCATCCAGGGCGGAAGGATGTTGGAAATTCCACCATAATGTCCATCCCTCCTGCCTGCCAGCAACTTCCACCTCGAACAAACTTCTCCGTCACCTGGCAACTCAGAACACAGCTACCTCACTTGGTCTTTACTCTGTGAATGCACACATCCGGGTCCTAATCTCCTCTTCTTGTGAAGACAGCAGTCATCTTGGATTAGAGCTCATCCTACTGCCCTTACTTTAACATTAAATACTTCCTAAAAAGACCCTATCTCCAAAGGAATCATATTCTGAGCTACTAGGAGGCAGGATTTCAACAAATGAATTTGTAGGGGGGAGAAATAACTGAACCCCTAATAAACTTGATGTCTGTATTTGCCTCAAGGTTAGAGAAAAACTGGACAGGAAATCTAAAACCAGAGGCTCTGAAAATCTACTAGCCACTCCTCTGATGACGATCATTAGAGAAGAACCATTAATTCGGTTATCTTCTCATTTTGGAGAGAGGATTCTGACAAGGTTTGAGAGAATGCTGAAGAGAAAGACTGTTCTGGAAACCGGAGCATTTCTAGTTGAGCAAAAAGAGGATCTCTACAAGGGTGTTTCCCCAGTCAGAATGGGTGACTTTGGATATGAAGGGGACTGCTGAGTAGAGTCACAGTAGAGCAGGAAAAAGGAAAAAGAGCCAGAAGTTTCTCAAAAGGCAAATTCAGTTATTTCCCAATTTTACTTAGAATCTGCACAGCAGCAACCGCAATCAGTACACTGAAAATTATCCTGAATGCCTATAGCCCAGATCAACTATACCAGTCTTCATTATTTGGGTCTGAAATTAGCCAGGTGGGCAGTGATAACTCGGCATTTTGCCCAGAGACCTGAAGATCCTGTTGTTACAGGTGGGATGAATGGAAAGCAACTGGTATGCTTTCTCAAGTTTATCCTCTTTAAAAAATATACACACATAATTATAGATCATAAATAAATAAATGGAGGGGGATACTCTTAGAGCAACTACACATAGATAGTAAAGAGTTAAGTAGGTAGGCTGAAGAGTAAGACTCAAAGAAACAAATGCTAGTTTGTAATCAGGTTGGTTACTCACAGATCCATGACTGTTCCTTCTTAGATTAAATTGCTTAACTGAAGAGGCAAAAAAGCCTGCTTTCCAGGTAGATTTACAATTCTAATGCCTGAAAGCTTTAGGGTAACATGATGTGATTAACCTTTCCGCTATTTTTCCCCCTTCTTGCTGCTATGTACACATACTCAAACACTGGAAATTGAGGCTAGAAGGTCTACAAAGGTCACTCAGCCCAGCTCTTGTATCTGGTGTTCGAATCACCTTTCCCACAACCAAAAACCTACTTAAGACCAATGAAACAGGCACATTGGAGCTTAACATTGCAAGAGCTGCCTTCTCTCCCAGGAAGAGCTCCTCTAGGAAGAAACTGTCAAGGGAGAAGGGAAGCACCATTTTTTGTTCCATGTTCCAGTGTTGTCTTGCTTTAGTCACTATTATGAGATTAGTCTGTGACAAAATGATACCTGGGTGGGGAAAGAGCTGTGTAATCCCATCTTTCCCTCCCCCTCCCCTCATTAATGGATGCTTTTTAGCCACTTCACCAACTGACACCAAGCCTCACCTCAGGTCTCCAATCAAAACCTTAGCAGGATTTTACATAAACTGAAATTTACATTCAATCATCACCATAGCAACCATCACACAGCATTAGATACAACTTTTCCCTCTCTAATATAATCTTTTTTTTTTTTCCAAGAGCTGTTTTTCTCTTCAGTTGCAAATCCGAGCTATTCAGAAAATAAACATTAAAAATCTATCTTGAAAAAGTACGTTTAAACAGACTGCAACAAGGTTCTAAGAACAGGCATTTGAAATGGTTTCTAGACACTAAGCACCATATGCTTTCTACCTCAACTGATGGTTGTACATTGAAGTCTCAGGGATGCAGCCCTAAGCTGAGAATTGTTAAAATCAAAACAAGGCTTCACTCATGTGACAATCATTCCTTGAAAGATGTCCCAAGATAAGAACCATGAGCTTTGGCAGAAAATTCTGCTACTTTCCAAAGAGACATGTGTATCATGTATAAATAAAATGTTGTTTGGCTTGACTATTCAATGTGCAATTGGAAAATTTGAGATTTTTAGGATTCACATGTTGACTAGAGGAGATACTCAATTGGGAACGTGGTTCAAGGCCATGTGGGAGAATGCAAAGGTACTGGAGAGTAAGCTAGAGATAATAAGATAATCCCCACCCAAGAGGCCTATTTTTTTTCTTATTCTAGAGTACAGTACCACAAAAGCCCTGAATATTTGTAGATGTCAGAAATATATTTCAGATTTAGAAAAAGGTAAGAAAAGAGACCTTTCTAAAATTTTACTAAGACAAAAAAAAAAAAAAAAAAAAAGTTTACTTATGACACTAGCTCCACTAACAAATTAGTAAGTATCCTTCCCATCAGTGCTATCCATCTTACTCTTTTACTACTTAGAGTCCCAGACGGTGGGCAACTCAGATGGACTGGCAGTCGAGACAGTAAAATTAAGTCCTTTTCCATGAGCCAAATAATTTGATCTTATTTCTTTAAAGCCAAACCATAAGTATGATTCTCCAATCATTCATTGACTCATTCATCAAATATTTATTGAGCATGAGATGTCAACATATGCTGAGAACTCCATCTCATAAAGATGAGTGAGACTTTGTCCAGGACCTCAAGATCTTCAGTTTTCTAACTCCATTGTATGGCAGTCACTTTAAGCCAGCATGTCATGGAAATCTTAACACATTTTCTCAAAATGAACATTCAAGTTTGTATCTATATATGGGAGGTGATGCCCATCTCATGACTGTGCCACTCATTTTAATGACCCCAGCCTGGATACCAGAAACTAGGCTGATGGTTAATCGTTGTTTGGGTTTTTTTTGTTTTGTTTTGTCGTTGTTGTTGTTGTTGTTGTTGTTTTAGGTACTAAGACATAGTAGAACTCACCAGAGGACATTCATTTTAAGATTTCTGAAAATTCTGTGTCTTTTCTTGAATCTAAAAATGAGGCAACTTTGATACTTAGGAGATCTGGCTGAATTCTACCCGAAATGATAAAGAAGCCTCCCCCAAATGAACAGTCAGATGAGAGAGGCAAAGAAAGGCCAGTCTTTCTCATGTAATACCAATGACATAGCTAGTTAGGCAACCTGAGCAAGAGAGAAATAGGGATTTAACTTTCTTTTTTTTAAAGATTTTATTTATTTATTTTAAAGATTTTATTTACTTATTTGACACACAGAGAGAGATCACAAGCAGGCAGAGAAGCAGGCAGAGGCAGAGGGGGAAGCAGGATCCCCGCTGAACAGGGAGCCTGATGCAGGGCTCGTCCCCAGGACCCTGAGATCATAACCTGAGCTGAAGGCAGAGGCTTAACCCACTGAGCCACCCAGGTACCCCAGGAGTTAACTTTCAAATAGATGCTAAAATATTTTATATGCCTAGAAGTAAAAAATATTACATATTAAGATAAGATGTGTAGGAAAAGTGCTAGAACAGAAATGGGATGCTGGTTTCATCTCAAATTTCAACTCCAGGGGAATGGGGATGGATGCCTAGAACCCCGAGTAAGGCCAATGCTGAGTCTGATCCCAGCTCAGTGAGAAAAATTACCTTGATCCTTTAAGAAAATCTGATCTGGGATCAGGCACTCTGCACAGTATATACGAAGACCATGGGAGGAGGAGTTTAGGCTGTGCTGAGGGAGGAGTGAGGAGATACATGCTACTGAACTACCTGGAAAACTATAAAGAAATAATAATAACTTAAAAATCCCAATGCATTCGGGGCACCTGGGTGGCTTAGTGAGTTAAAGCCTCTGCCTTCAGCTCAGGTCATATTCCCAGGTTCCTGGGATCGAGCCCCACATCAGCCTCTCTGCTCAAAAGGGAGCCTGCTTCCTCCTCTCTCTCTTTGCCTGCCTCTCCATTTACTTGTGATCTCTATCTGTCAAATAAATAAATAAAATTTAAAAAAAAAAATCCCAATGCATTCAAAGACCAATGAACCTGTGTCCTCAATCTTTTGAAAAACTTCGAGGCACAACTGGCATAATTTAAGACAGAATGGGTACGTTCCAGATGCCTGGCCAAGAGCCAACCAGATACACTCCATATTAGAAAAGAATGTGCCGAGGAACACAAAAAAAGGAAAACCTAAATATGATTACAGAAATCAGAGATCAGAGCATTTGAGGTGACACCCTCTGACAGACCTACCATGTTGCCAAGTAACAAGACAAGCCGCGAATAAGGTAAAAATCCTTTGGTGAGAGCTGAGGAACCCAGCCGATACATGCATTGCAACTGACACCGGAGTTCTTGGCTTTTCATTTGTTTTTGCTTTTTTGAAAGATCAGTAGGAAGATCACAACCTCCTCAACACAACCTCCTGGTAATGACGTAGATGTGTGGCTTCTGTGGTCAGAGGAAGCAAAGAATGTCATTTTGAGTATGTTAAGCTGCAGACTTACTGCTTTTGAAAAGTATAAATAAATATATCCACAAAAGCCGCAAATTCAGCTTCTGAGCTATTTACGTCTTGATTTTTTTCAGAGTTTCTTAGATGACCGACATTGAATCTAAAATGATCCCCGTGTGGTTATCGAGTGGTCATTCCATGGTCATCAAACTTGAGATACACAAACCTATCACTAGTGTGAATTAAGCAACAAAAGGATATTCCCAGTCTCCCCCATTCTGTTCAGGTCCCTGCACCAAGGAGAAGCAGAAGCTGCCAGGTTGTGGTGCAGCAAGAAAGGAGATGGCCATCGTCACCTGCACACATTCCCTGAGGCATCTTCCTAAGTTAGACTGACGGCAAATGATAGGCCACACTGATGGGCCCCTTGCCATGGAAATAACTTCATCGCCCCCCTGCCCCAATCCCAGATGAAATTTTCACACCTGACATGTGTTCTAGGGATGAAAAGTTTTTCAAGCATTCACTGTGCACCAGGCTCTGAGCAAGATACAGGAGACAGCCCACCTGGACACATTTTGTTTTGCAGCTTGCTTTCTAGCTTAGCTTGTGAATACAACCATCATCTACTTGGTCTGCCTGTTCCCATCCTCAAGGCCTCACAGTCTTTGGATCATGTTCATCTAAACATAATAATAACTCCAGGGCAAAGAAAAAAGGTCAGCAATAAGAGAATACCTAATATGTTCACCAGGCAAAAGGACAGAAAACAAACAAAACTAAGCTCTTAAAAACTGGCTCTCCAAATTTCGATGTCTGAAGTAGGCCATGTAGAATCACTCAAGACATGTCAACAAAGAGTTAATAAACGCGTGAAATTCATTTCCTCTAGGAAAGAAGGTTAAGAAAAAGCTGTTTAATACATTGGGGTGTACAAAGGTTTTTTCCAAAGGACAAAAAGCTTCTGCCATGAACAGCAACAAAAATTGAAGGAATACGCCAAAGGAACCGCCAATCAGCTGGGGCAAGATAGTAGAGGGCTTTTAACTGTCATATTAAGGAGTCGGGACTTTATTTTATCATCAAAGGCTCCCCCATTTGGGAACTATTGAAATTTCATCAAGATCAAAAGCTTTTGCATAGCAAAGGAAACAGTTAACAAAACCAAAAGACAAGGGACAGAATGGGAGAAGATATTTGTAAACCACATATCAGATAAAGTGTTAGTATCCAAAATCTATAAAGAACTTATCAAACTTAACAGCCAAAGAACAAATAATCCAATCAAGAAATGGGCAGAGGACATGAACAGACATTTCTGCAAAGAAGACATCCAGATGGCCAACAGACACATGAAAAAGTGCTCCACATCACTCGGCATCAGGGTAATACAAATCAAAACCACAATGAGATATCACCTCAACCCAGTCAGAATGGTTAAAATTAACAAGTCAGGAAATGACAGATGCTGGCAAGGATGCAGAGAAAAGGAATCCTCCTACACTGTTGGTGGGAATGCAAGCTGGTGCAACCACTCTGGAAAACAGCATGGAGGTTCCTCAAAAAGTTGAAAATAGAGCAAGCCTACGACCCAGCAATTGCACTACTGGGTATTTACCCTAAAGATACAAATGTAGTGATCCGAAGGGGCACGTGCACCCAATTGTTTATAGCAGCAATGTCCACAATAGCCAAACTATGGAAAGAACCTAGATGTCCATTAATAGATGAATGGATAAAGAAGAGGTGATACACACACACACACACACACACACACACTGGACTACTATGCAGCCATCAAAAGAAATGAAATCTTACCATTTGCGACGACGTGGATGGAACTAGAGGCTATTATGCTTAGCGATGGGGGGAAAGTGAGGGGGCTATGCACATTGGGGAGGGTATGTGCTATGGTGAGTGCTGTGAAGTGTGTAAACCTGGCGATTCACAGACCTTACCCCTGGGGCTAATAATACTTAATATGTTAATCTAAAAAAAAAAAACGAATCCCCCATTTGGGTTTTTAGGAAAACCATTTTGGCATTTTGGTGGAGAGGCATGAGATGGAAACAAGAAGCCCAATTAATCTATGAACTAAGATAAAAGACTATCTGCAAAATAAAATGTACACAATAATCTACTTTATAAAAAATATTACCATGTGTATATATGTTGTAAATTCACAGAAAAGGATCATTTGATTGAAAAATCAAGCTGGAGAAAAGTATGTATATAATGGTTCTATCTATAATGAAAAAAGGCCCATGTGGGTTTGATAAGTTTATAAAAAGGTTCTAAAAAAGATATACACCAAGCTGCTATGGCAGTTACCTCTACAGAAGCAAATGAAGATTTGGGGAAGTAGACAGAAAGTTTTGCTTTTTCCTCTGTAGACTTCTGATTGTTAGAAACATGCTTTATAACAAACATGTATGATCTTTATCATTTTTAAGAGATTTCTAAAACTTAAAAAATAAATTGGGTAATGGGCATTAAGGGGGGCACACGAGATGGGCTGAGCACCAGGTATTATACGCAACTAATAAATTACTGAACACTACATCTGAAATGAAATATGTACTAGTTGGCTAGTGGAATTTAAATAATTTTTAAAAAAAGAAATATTTTTTAAAAATTTAAAATAGGGGTGCCTGGGTGGCTCGGTGGGTTAAAGCCTCTGCCTTTGGCTCAGGTCATGATCCCAGGGTTCTGGGATCGAGTCCCGTATCGGGCTCTGTGCTTGGCAGGAAGCCTGCTTCCCTTCCTCTCTCTCTCTGCCTGCCTCTCTGCCTACTTGTGATCTCGGTCTGTCAAGTAAATAAATATCTTTAACAAAAATAACAAAAAAAAATGGGGGCACCTGGGTGGCTCAGTGGGTTAAGCCTCTGCCTTTGGCTCGGGTCATGATCCCAGGGTCCTGGGATGGAGCCCCGCATCGAGCTCTCTGCTCGGCAGGGAGCCTGCTTCCTCTCTCGCTCTCTGCCTACTTGTGATCTCTCTCTCTCTGTCAAACAAATAAATAAAATCTTTTTAAAAAATAATTTTTAAAAAATGACCATAACATAAAAGATACAGTTTCTGTGACAACAAATGATCAGGACTTAAAAGTAAAGCAGTGGCCATGAGAATAGAAAGTGCGGGAACAAATAGACGCTGACCCAGAGATGAGGTGAGCCCGGCTGAGGCAGGCTGGGGGATGGGGGCAGAGGGAGCCATGTGTTTCCAGTCATCCTCTCAGACACATTTTCTGAGAGTCCCCTGAGGTGCACATTTCCACCCATTTTACAGGTAATGAAGCGGAGCCTCTGAGAGCTCAGAGAGACTAGAACTCCCACCCACCTGGCGCCAACACTGATTTCCCTCTCAACCACCTTTCCTGCATACAAGTCTTCCTCCGATGCAGCAGGAAGGCATTAGGAAGCTAGCTCGGACAACAGAGGCTGGGTCGTGAGGAGACTGGCAGGCTAAATTGTGCGCTCAGTCCTGTTAAACAGTAAGTCCCAGGGGCACCTGTGTGGCTCAGTCATGAGAGCATCAGACTCTTGATCTCAAGAGTTGGGAGTTCAAGCCCCATATTGGGTGTGGCGCCTACTTAAAAAAAAAGGTGGGGGAGAATAAATAGTAAATCCCAGATGCCCAAAGTGACCTTTAACAGATGAATTCCCACTGGCTGGCTTGGCTCAGGAGAATTCTTGGCAATAGGACTTGTGTTTTTCTCAGATTCTGTAATGCCTTTCCAGCATCTGTTGGAGCACAAGCCCTCCCCAAATTCACCGTGCACTCAATAACTCTGTATTGATGGGAGGGCAGCAGGATAACCTGAAGCAAATGGTGAAACTCCATTTGAGTCCTTATTTAGATCATGAGTGCTCTGAAAGCATTTTTCCCCCTCAACAATTCAGCATGTAGGTAGTCAATGCATATTTGTGACAACTAATAATTGTGACCCCACTGAGAGAGTAATTTAATCGTCGTAACACTCCTTCAGCTAAAAAGAGACTGTTAAGATCTGTGCTCCAACACTTCAACCAAACAGCCAACCAAGCAAAGAGTACTTACTGAGATCCCTGTGTGCCCACATGGTGCTAGGCACAATGGAGAATCATATGGAATGAGAGTCATGGGATCTACTCCTAAGGAATTTACTGGTGGCAGAAGCAAGCTGAAATTCAAGAAGCGATTAGATAAATGAGCATGACTTCTGGATGTCCTGGCAAATGAGTCCCACAGGAATCCAGAGAAAAAGGAAAACAAGGATACTAGAATCTAAGGAAAAGCGACTTGGGCCATGGGGTAAAGAAGAGAGAAAAAAAAAAGACAGGGCTTCCCCGTACCCCACACCCCCTTCTAGGAACAAAATGGCACTCTACAGTATCCATTAAGAGCACCCACAGCTTTCAAGTTATTCACTCCCCAGCACGACGTGGCTGCTGGCCAGGACTATTTCAAACCCTGACCACGTCTCTGTACGTCTGTGTGCCAGGAAGCTATTGCACATTTAGGAACAACCCCACCCCACCCCAACACCCCTTAGCGTTTCCACTCTTTGTTCAAGAGGCAAGAAGGCACCTCTCGGTCTTTGCTCATTCCAGCCAGCCACCATCCCCACCCACAGCAGAGATGAGGCCTTTTATAAACAGACCACCTGAGATCTCTAGGGGGCGTAACCACTCATAGTAAAGGCGGGTTGGTGATAAGAGTCACAGAACGAAGACAAGATGTCGGAGGAAACTAGCGCTTGACTCCATCTCAGTACAACACTCATAAGAGCCTATGGAAGGAAATGCACGGATATTTCATCCGCACATCACGTTGCAATAGGGGTCCCATTTCTCCTTTAAGTAGAATCTATTTACATTTGGCTCTACACAAAACCGACTCTGGGGAAAAGCCTGCCTCAGCAACTAGGGTAGGCCCTCAATGAAGGAATAAGCGAACAAAAAGGAGAAACAAATCTATAATAAATACAGAAAGCAAACTGATGGTGGCCAGAGGGCAGGGGTTGGGGGGGATGGAGAAAATGGGTGAAGGGGAGTGCCTTCCAGTTATGGGAGGAAGAAGTCACAGGGAGGAAGGGCACAGCATTGGGAATAGAGTCAATGGTACCGTAATAACATTGTATGGTGACAGATGACAGCTACATTTGTGGTGAGCACGGATGACAGACAGACTTGTCCAATTACTAGGCCCTACACCTGAAACTAATGCTACATGGTGTGTCAACTGTGCTTTAATTAAAAACAAACAAACACCTAGGGTCGGTCCTTTAGTGGGGCGGAACCATCTCTCCAAATGTCATTTTGGTCATATTGCTGCCCCAAGAGCAAAAAGCTGAGACAAAAGGCACAAGGCTCTTTATATTGACATTGAAATGCCTTAGCCCCGCTGATTCAAGTTGATCTTTATAATCCTTTTCCTCCACTGTCCCTCCCCAACCACTTCTTAGCCCAAATTCAAACACATCCTATGCTTATACCCCTCTGCCTTGTGCATAGAGTTCCCTCATCCTAGGATTTAGTCCGTCCTGTTCTCACGAATTCCTCCTCAGAACCAACAGTCTATTTCAGTGCCATGTCTTCCATAAAGTTGTCAACTAATCACCTGCTGAAAGTGCTTCCTTACTTTCGAATGTCCGCATGCAGACATCTTTCATTCCTGTGTCCTGAATTCACACACTAAGCTACTTGCCTCTGGATATGCCTGCTTTCCACCCTCCAGAATGTCCCTTCTTCTCTATTCCCACTGCCTCTGTTCAGCTCAGGCCCACATCCCCTCTCCCCTGGAAGCTGCCCTCTTTTCCTGCCCAGTCTCTAGCCTCCAGCCCTGCCCACAGAGCTGCCAGACTGAACTTACTAGAAGATGAATCCCAATCATGCCAGACACCAACATTCAGACCATCAATGTCTCCCCATGGTCTTCAAAGCAAAGTTTCAGCTGTTTAGAGAAATATGAGCATTTTCAGCATCTGATCTCCCCTCCAGCCCTTCCCCGGAAAGCTCTAGACCAGTGGTTGTCAAACTTTAGTACCCACCAGAATCATTAGCATTCATACATATTCCCAGTCCATTCCACCCAGATATTCTGGCTCATTGGGTCACAGGGAGGGCCCAGGTACATGAATATAAACAAATAATGTAGGGTTCAAATATATGGGGAACACGAGTATTTATAAAAACATGAGGTTCAAAACATTTGGTTCTGCATCAAAACCAAAAACATATGGTTCTGACACAGGTATTTGGAGAACCACACTTTGAGAGCTCCTGAAGGAGACACGGTGCACGTGGGGCTGGAAACAAATCGTTTTTGAGAAGCCACCGACCTGGAAAAGGCTAGAAGTTGGGGAGCAAACCTGAAGTCCCATGTGCCACTGGGAAAATAGCAGTGTCTCTGTGTCTCATGAGCAGAAAGAGATGACAAAAGTCTCTCTTATGAGTGAAGGTTAGAGGAGATGATCCCTGGAAAATGGTCAGCACAGCACTTAGCACAACTGGCAGATGCTGGAGGAAAACAGTAAAAAGCAGCATAGTCCAGGGCCCGGTGTGTCACTGACACTGCCTCTGGTCTGGAAGGGACTTCAGGGAATACTTCAGCATCTTTGGCAGATTTTATCCAACTGTAGCCTGAAGGCTTCCCGGGACAGGGCCTCTGGGTACTACCTCCTCCATCAGCCCACTCCGCCCTTACACCCGCCCAGGCGTTAACCTTCTTCCTTCAGTCTAGCAGAATTCTGCTTGTCAGTCACTGCCATCCATGAATCCTTATCTGCCTCTGGAACATCACCAAACACCTTCCTCCTTTCCACATAACTGTCTTTCAGACATTTGAAGGTCGCCATCTTGGCCTGGCGTTTTCTTCTTGGGGGGAGACGATAAACTGCAGTGGCTAGAACTCTGAGTTCAGTGCTAGAGGCCTGGGCTTTTGTCCCTAACTGGCTGGGTATCCCTGGGCAAGTCATTTGACAGTGCTGAGCCTCAGTCTCACTGTCGCCCCCAATATTGTCATTCTGGGACGACACATCCCTGCTTACTCCTACCCCTCAGGCACAAGCATGATCCCAGCTGCCTCAGGGCAGTTTTTTAATTGCTGTTCCGCAAGAATACAACAGTGGGGACGCCTGGGTGGCTCAGTTGGTTGGACGACTGCCTTCAGCTGAGGTCATGATCCTGGAGTCCTGGGATAGAGTCCCACATCGGGCTCCCAGCTCCATGGGGAGTCTGCTTCTCTCTCTGACCTTCTCCTCGCTCATGCTCTCTCTCACTTCTCTCTCTCTTCAAATAAATAAATAAAATCTTTAAAAAAAAAGAATACGACAGTGGTCTGAATGGAAGCTGCCAAGCTTTTAGAAACTCCACCATCCAGACTATCAGTATGGACCATTCACAGTCCTCCAATCCCCTGGCCACAGTTAACTGGCCTAGAGTTAGGCACCCAGCCCAAATTCAACAAATTAGACGCTACTGTGGGGATTTTTAAATTTTGGACCAGAGAGAATAAGGAGCAGTTCCTCTTCAGAGTTGGGACTGGAAAGAGTAAGGTAGGACAGCTCCTAGGGGATAGAATTCTCCTTGGAGAGGACTCAGAAAATAATGTCCTAGGGGCCCACCTAGGGGGTGAACCCGCTTAAGATCCTCTTTCTCCCTCTGCCCCTCCCCCCACCCCTGTGCACGCACCCATGCTCTCGCTCACGTGCGCTCTCTCTAAGAGAAAAAAAGAAAGAGAAAATGACACCAATATGCAGAGAGACACAGGAAGGAGAGGTGAAGAGGTAATGCAGAGTTCAAGTCCTTAGTTCTAGATTATTTCTCAGGACCAACTGCACTCCTGACCTTCCTCTTTGTTAATTTCCCTTTTGTCCAACTTGGGGTTCTCTCCTTACAAACAAGTCTAGAGTAATACCCACACCTTTCTAAGTCGGCCTTAAACGAAGAGAGCTGGCTTATCTGTTCTTTCTGTATACCAGCCCCCCCCCAACCTAACTCTCCACACACCCACCTTCTGCCAACAGCTACTCCAGATGGGTAACACAGAGTCCGTGTACAATACAAGAAGGGCTGCCGCTTCGTCCAGTCTGACCACTATCCAGAAGGGCAGTTCAAGACTGCATCTTAAAGCAGTCGTGACACCTTGCAGATTCACAAAGAGCAACAAACCATCTCAAACCCCCAGCTCTTTTTCCTGGAAACCAGTAAGCCAGGACTTTCTCTCTCTGCCATGCTACAATGGAATAATCCAGTTTGTTTTCTAGTAGGGGTGGAAATGGGGGGAGAGATGAGGTTTGGGACCTAATTGCAAATAAACTGTTAGACATCATGCATTGGCTTGGGGCCAGTGTTCACACCAACCAAGACTGTTGTGACTCAAGATTCTGTCATCAATAGCAAAGGTTCCCAACTAGTCTAGCAATGGAATGGGTTACAAATGTGCCAGAATATTCATTCCCTCAGTTATCTGCTTGGTGGAACAAAGCTTGTTAGAGGCTTCTAACTGACAGCCTTATCATCTTCCCAGTATTCCTATCTCAAGTCTCCATAGCTATGGTAACATAGAAAATTCAATTTTTCATAACATAAAAGTATTTACTAACAAAATGATCATTTACAAAATTGGTCTCCACTTAAACATCTCTGCTTGCTTAATCATGGTGTATATTCTCATCCATTAAGTCATGTTTTTATTGCTTGTTCTCATTCAGATTTAGGATTTCTCTATTACAAACCATGAATGCAATGTGATTTGCTTGTATCAGGTTATTCAAGATTTTGCAAAAGATGCAGAAATTTATGAGGTTGATGAAAGTAATGTTGGAAAACTGAATCACATGTAAAGCTACTGCCCATGGGTAAGGGTACCAACTGACAGGAAAAGTCCACAGGAATGCTGCCTAATAATCAAAAGTGAATTATAAGAATACATAATGACTGAGAGGAAACTTTGAAAATGGTAAAAGTCAATCATATTTCAATACAACTGTTTTTATTTTTTTTAAGATTTCATTTATTTATTTGACAGAGAGAGATCACAAGTAGGCAGAGAGGAGGAAGCAGGCTTCCTGCTGAGTAGAGAGCCCGATGTGGGGCTTGATCCCAGGACCCTAGGATCATGACCTGAGCCAAAGGCAGAGGCTTTAACCCACTGAGCCACCCAGGCACCCCAATACAACCGTTTTTAAAAAGTCAAATATGAACTAAGGAAGGTTATCTTGTGCTAGCATCAAACTGTCAGAAATTTATATTTAATCCCTCTTACATAAAACCCAGCAACAGCTGGTTCAGTCTTTGTGTGGCTTAATAATTAGCATATAGCTGAACTTAAAATCAAAACTGTGTCATATGATCAAATTAACTTACTTTCTTAATGTTTAGTTTTGCTTTCCAAAATAAAGCCCAATTTTTAAATTTTTATTTATTTACTTTTTTTCTTTTTTTTAGTATTTACTACAAAATTTTGACCTTTGCTTAAGAATTTCCACTTTGGAAACGTTAACAAAACCAAAAACAACTGACAGAATGGGAGAAGATATTTGTAAACGACATATCAGATAAAGGGTTAATAATCAAAATCTATAAAGAACTTATCAAACTCAACAGCCAAAGAACAAATAATCCAATCAAGAAATGGGCAGAGGACATGAACAGACATTTCTGCAAAGAAGACATCCAGATGGCCAAAAGACACATGAAAAAGTGCTCCACATCACTCAGCCTCAGGGAAATACACATCAAAACCACAATGAGATACCAACTCACACCAGTCAGAATGGCTAAAATTAACAAGTCAAGAAATGACAGATGCTGGCGAGGATGCAGAGAAAGGGGAACCCTCCTACACTGTTGGTGGGAATGCAAGCTGGTGCAACCACTCTGGAAAACAGCATGGAAGTTCCTCAAAAAGTTGAAAATAGAGCAAGCCTACGACCCAGCAATTTATCCTACCCAAAGTAGGGTAAATACTACTGGGTATTTACCCTAAAGATACAAATGTAGTGATCCAAAGGGGCACGTGCACCCAAATGTTTATAGCAGCAATGTCCACAATAGCCAAACTATGTAAAGAACCTAGATGTCCATCAACAGATGAATGGATAAAGAATAGGTGGTGTATATATATATACAATGGAATACTATGCAGCCATCAAAAGAAATGAAATCTTGCCATTTGCTATGATGTGGATGGAACTAGAGGGTATTATGCTTAGCAAAATAAGTCAGTCAGAGAAAGACAACTATCATATGATCTCCCTGATATGAGAAAGTAGAGATGCAATGTGGGGGGTTTGGGGTGTAGGAAAAGAATAAATGAAACAAGATGGGATCGGGAGGGAGACAAATCATAAGACTCTTAATCTCACAAAACAAACTGAGGGTTGCCGGGGGAGAGGGGGGTAGGGGGAGGGTGGTTGGGTTATGGACATTGGGCGGGTATGTGCTGTGGTGAGTGCTGTGAAATGTGTAAACCTGGTGATTCACACACCCATACCCCTGGGACTAATAATACATTATATGTTTATTTAAAAAATTATTTTAAAAAAAGAATATCCACTTTGGGGGCACCTGGGTGGCTCGGTGGGTTAAAACCTCTGCCTTCAGCTCAGGTTATGATCTCAGGATCCTGGGATCGAGCCCCGTATTGGGCTCTCTGCTCAGCAGGGAGCCTGCTTCCCCTTCTCTCTCTCTCTGCCTGCCTCTCTGCCTACTTGTGATCTCTGTCCATCAAATAAATAAATAAAATCTTAAAAAAAGAATATCCATTTTGACCTTTTCCCAACATCACCTGTCTTCGGATTATGAACTAAACTCGTGTCACTGCCATCACTGCAACTTCCCTTGATGGCTCCTTGCCCCTTCCCACCATGGAAACAGAAAAGTCTCACCCCCTGCCTCCCACGGGACAGAAACTTCAAAACTCGGAAGGCAGTTTCCATGGCTCCAGTGAAACTTCTTTTCTCCACAAACTTATTTCCTTTAATGGTTTATCATGTGACAGAATGTGAAATTCTCTCCTTCACTCCGTTTGGTCATTTCACAGTTTCCTGAGGGTCTGATACATGAGCAGCACTGCCAGGCACTGGGTATCCCCACTCTCCTGACGGGGGATGATAATGGATGGATGGACAGATGAATATCTGTACGTGCCTCCCATGAAAACAGTAAACACGCCTCCAGGGAAGCTGACTAACCCAGGATAGATGAATAGCCTCTTCTCCGACCCTAGTCCTCCTGTTCATAAACCTTCTTGTGGCATTTACTGTTTTTGGAAGGTGGCGTTGCTCTGTCGACCACGTTTAGCTCGCCTCCAACTAAAACTACTACATCTTCTTACAAATGTTATTCTTAAAATATTTATTCCTTCACTCTGTTTTGCACAACTGTTCAATTATTTTCTTGAACCCTGTGCTGAATTTTATATTGATCCTTACTAATTTCCAACTTATCTTTAGCCCACCCTTCCAACCAACACACATTTAGATGAAGTAGAACCCCTAACATCACTGCTGTCTTCAAATTTAAGGAAAGAAACAAAGCGCTCATTTTAAAACGGAGTGCTTGAATAAAGCTACTGTAGAATTTTAGACAGTCTAACCATTACTCTGAGAAAAATGACTAACCTGCCTGAAAGCCATGGTTAACTGGGCTCTGTGTTATCATTAGGCAACCATACACATAGCTTTTTTTTTTTTTAAAGTCAGGAAAAGAGAGAGGAGTGGGTAGGAGCCGACGGAGAGGGAGAGGGAATCTTAAGCACGTCCCACACCCAGTGCAGAGCCTGATGCAAGGCTCAGTCTCAGGACCCTGAGATCATGATCTGAGATGAAATAAAAAAAGCTTAACTGACTGAGCCACCCGAGTGTCCTACCAACTGCATAACTTCTGCCATCATTGGAAGACACAGCCTTCCTTCTCTTTTCCAAGGTGGACGCTCAGGAAACTCATTCTTTGCTCAGGAAACTCATTCTTTCCGTAATGGATGCATTGAGGAACTATCAAAGAAGCAGTCAAGATATCTCAGGTCCCCTTTTTATTCAAAAGGAGCTCTCAGACTTCTGCCTCATAACGCTGGACATACCTGGCATTAGGTAATTAATGGGACAAACAGTGGTTTAATGGCCCTCTCCTAAACACAGACTCTTTGCAAGGGCAGGAATCAAGTTGACTTTTTCATCACATCTTCTCAGGACCTTGCAGAGTGCAACTCCCATGACAACCACTCTATAAACTCAATAAATATTTTTAAATATAAACATAAATTAAGTCTCATTTCTGCCACTAACTGTGTAACATTAGTAAGTCCTCGAATTCCTCTGGGTCCCTCTTTATTCATTTTAAAGTAAAGGGAATAGGCCATATCATCCCATTCTAATATTATATTAGAATATTATATATTCTAATATTATTAGAATATATAATATTCTAATATTAATATTCTATATTTTGATCCTGTGAACTCAGAGGCTCTGTCCCTATTCTCCCATCAGAGACTCTTATTTCCAGAGTATGGACAAGTTATAACCACATGAACACCCCAGCCCATAAAAGTGCCTGGGGTGAAATGATGCTAAATGAAGGGTTTCTACAAACCCTGGGACTCTGATTTCCAAGTGAATACAAAACAAAAATAAACATTCAGGCAGCCAAATGAGTGCACAATTCTTTCAGTATTAACATTTTTCCTGAAAAGCTTCTAACACAGAAACACTTCACAATTACAGCCGGAGACCTCTGGCGACACAGAGAAATGCTTTGAGAAATGATATTCACAAAGTTCTAGAAAATGAAAGGGGGAATCTGTTCCATAACAAGTAACAGGTTGACTTCGTCAGGAATGCTAAATCTGTATCCTGCACAAGAAATGTTTCCCCACATTTTACATGCTCAAAAAAAAGTGGGGGGCGGTCAGCAGCTAGCATGAATATTCTTCTGTCTGCTAGCTTTGATGGGTGTCTGCCTTTCTGCAAGCTTTAACTACAATTATGGCCTCAGACATTAGCTGTACATGTAAAAGGAAACTTATTTAGTCCACTTTTAAAATTAGAGCACTTTCATTTCATCATCAGCCTCCCCTCTACTTCCTGTGTTATCAGATGTTCGAGAGAGAGCCAGCAGGCTGTTTGTGAAACTGGCAACTTGGCAGACAAAATATGTATGTTCAACCAGAATTCTTTTAAATAAGAAGCTGCTATAAGTCTAGCCTTGTAAGAGCGATAGGGAAGATACACATACGCAGAAGGCATAAACCCAGAAGAAAAAGTACCAAGGAATTTCCAAAATGACTAAGCCAAATCTAGAGGTCTCTTTTGAACTCTTCAGATATCTTCACTTTAATGATCTCCTTTAAAGAGGACACATCCAATTTAATCTCTGCTACAGAGGGACACACCCATACCCCCTCATGGAGCAAACGATTCTGATTGTTAGTTTCTATAACAGCGTACTGATTCTTTTGGGGAACAGGATGTCATACATGGTCTGTTTTTACGTATGGACCCAATAAAAAAGATGTACTCTATCACCCTGTCTTGCTTTGAATCAGCTTCAAGTTTCTCTGTAGCTACATCCCTACTACATGACGCAAGACAAACCTGCTCTAGGGAAATGGTTGATGATCCAAATGACACCAGCAGCACAGACGTCTAAGGAGGATACTCATGAGAGGGATAGCTTCCTCTCTAACAGAAGCATTCAAAAGTAAGTAAGATGGGGCACCTGGGTGGTTCAGTGGGTTAAAGCCTCTACTTTTGGCTCAGGTCATGATCTCAGGGTCCTGGGATCGAGCCTCGAGTCGGGCTCTCTGCTCAGCCAGGAACCTGCTTCCCCATCTCTCTCTGTCTGCCTCTCTGTCTACCTGTGATCTCTATCTGTCAAGTAAGTAAACAAAATCTTTAAAAAAAAAAAAAGTAAGTTTCCCTACCAAGAGTAAGGAAAATAGACAACCATCCATGAAAGCACCCATGCATGCAGACATCCATCCAACCCCCATGAATTGAGTGATAGGGAATTGATATTCTATTTGTCATGCTTAAGATATCAGCAGTGTTTTCTTTAAAAACATAAACACAGTGAAACTAAAATAGCTTCCAAGCGCTTTTTCCCCACAGAAAAGGCAATTTTATCAATTAGATTTTGCTCATTTCTTGGGTGTCTTGGAAAACCAATCAACCACTTTTTGCCTAAACTATAGCAAAATAGCTAAAACAGGAAGTCTTCCTCTCAAAAGTCCATATGACAAGCCTCCTGTGGTTCCAGTAATTTCTCCAACAGGCAGATAGAGTCATGTATAGCATAAATCATCCTATTTCCTTGGTCATCTCGGACACACTCTCAGTCATGTGAATGGCAGTGGAAACTAAATTGAAAAGCTGTCAAAACATCCTGTAATAATCGGGAAATTAACAGACCTATTCTGTCACGCATATTTGCCTCCATTTCCCCCCCACCCCATTATTTTCCTATAGAGCCACATTCATAAATCCACACATGGACCATAATAAGCAGTATGTGTAAAATATTAAATACATGCATTTTTTCATTCCCACAGCATCATGTTATATTCTCCTAAGACTCAACTTGGAGTAACATCCATAAAACTGAAAGCTATTATGATGTCGTTTAAGGTTCTGTCTAAAATACTATTGTGAACGACAACTTGTTCGCTGAAATAAAACACTATACCTTGATGGAATTTTGAAAACTGTCAGATTAAGACTCAGCAATGCAAAGTAAGCCATGTTCAACCACACACAGTGGAAACACATGGATTTCATTGGCTGTAAAAGTCTCAGATGTTAACCTGCAGTCGCCCCAGCTTTTTATTATTTTATTTTTATTTTATTTTTAATTTTTCCCAAGTCAGGTTTATTAAGGTGTAATTTACACACAGTAAAATTCATACTTTTGGTATACACAGTTCTGTGAGTTTTAACAAAGATACATAGTCATGGAACTACCACTGCAATCAAGTATATAGAGCATTTCTATCACCCTGAGAGTTCTCTCTTTTTTCTTTTTTATTAACATACAATGTATTATTTGTTTCAAGGGTACAGGTCTGTGATTCATCAGTCTTACACAAATCACAGCACTGACCATAGCACTTACCTCCCAGCTTTTTGAAAAGGATAAGAACAGATATAGGGTGACTCGTCCAAGTGACGTGCCCAAGGAGGCAAAAGCAGTTAGTGTCAGAGTCCGTGAAATATACACCCATGTTTTCTTACTTCTCATCATAAAGACAATATGTAGCACCCTAAGAGGCCATCAATCCAGATCTGATTTGACAAGTGTAAAAATATGACTTAATGATAAGCAGCAGGCTTTAGCCCACATGGAGTGATTTAAGGTACAGATATCACAACTGTAAACAAACCAATGCCCTATCTCTCCCCCTTACCCAGAAGATCAGTCCCATGACTCTGAGAAAAAGGCCAAGGAGTTCATATAAACGAATTTAACCTGAATTCAACCTACTTGGATTAGCTGGGTACAAACCCAACTCCTTCCTCTGGATCCTGGAATTCCCCACAACTCCATCATTTCTCTCTTTTAAAATTCCTAACTGAAAGTAAAACATGAACATAGTAGATAAAGGGAAACGGCAGAGAAACGTCTAAGACAAAAAGCCTTCCATCCACCCAAAAGCAACTACTACCAAAAATTTCTTGGGGCCCCTGGGAGGCTCAGCGGGTTAAGCCTCTGCCTTCGGTTCAGGTCATGATCTCAGGGTCTTGGGATCGAGCCCCACTTCAGACTCTCTGCTCAGGAAGGAGCCTGCTTCCTCCTTTCTCTCTGTCTGCCTCTCTGCCTATGTGTGACCTCTCTGTCAAATAAATAAATAAAAGGTCTTTAAAAAAAAAATTTCTTGGGGCACCTGGGTGGCTCAGTGGGTTAAGCCTCTGCCTTTGGCTCAGATCGTGGTCTCGGGGTCCTGGGTTCAAGCCCCGCATCGGGCTCTCTGCTCAGCAGGGAGCCTGTTTCCCCCACTCTCTGCCTGCTTGTGATCTCTCTCTATCAAATAAATAAATAAATAAATAAATAAAATCTTCTTTAAAAAAATTTCTTGTGTATCCTTCCAAGAAAAAAAGCTCTCTATGCATATATTGGTATAAATGTAACTTTTTTTTTAAATTATATATCTACAAACACCCTGGTTCGATTGTCTTCACTTAGGTAGCCAGGAACTCAGTCTCACTGGTCCGGATGATAACCTGATCATTTCAAGGACAGAAATCTGTTGTTAATCAAAGCTAATACTGTCTCAACTGACACTGAACTTCTAGAGCCTGGGAATACAGCTAAACAGCTAACAAAATATAGAAAGGGAAGAAAGGAAATAAAAAGATAAAGAGGTATTATATATAGGCCAGCACCTGGCAGACAGATGTTCATTCAAAACTTTCTAAATGACTTATTGACCAAATACATGAATGAATGGAAAAACCAGGATAGGCATATTGTTAACACACATGACATTTAACGTATTAAATTTTAACTGATAGGGTTCCAATTCTCCAAAAAGTAAGCACCGTTCTTGATCTACACTGTCCAGTATGGTAGCCACTGGCCACAGCTGGCTGTTGAACATTTGCAGTGTGTTCTCGAAGTGTAAACTACGTACCAGATTTCAAAGACTTGGTATTAAAAAAAAAAAAAAAAGATGTAAAATATCTCATTGATACTATTCATATTGATTATATGTTGAAATGACAATATTTTAGATATATTGGCTTAAGTAAGCCATATTAGGGGCACCTGGGTGGCTCAGTGGGTTAAGCCTCTGCCTTTGGCTCAGGTCATGGTCTCAGGGTCCTGGGATTGAGCACCGAATCAGGCTCTCTGCTCAGTGGGGAGCTTGTTTCCCTCTCTCTGCCTGCCTCTCTGCCTACTTGTGATCTCTCTCTCTGTCAAATAAATAAATAAAATCTTTTTTAAAAAAGAAAAAGAAAAAAAGTAAGCCATATTATTAAAATTTCTTTTTACTTTTTTCTTTTTCTGCAGCTACAAGAAAACCTTAAATACCACATGTGGCTCACATTGTACCTTTTTTGGACAGCACTGCTCTAGAACGTAGCCCCCATTACAGCAGTGACTACATCTGTCTTTTCCCTGCTCTATCCCAGCACAGGACATTGGAAATGGTAGATGCCCAGGGAATATATATCAGATGAAAATCTGGTTGTGGTATATAGATAAGGCCATGAGTAGGCCTTGGATTGGATAGCAGGAGGTCCTTGTCCTGACATTTTATGGACAAGCAGCTGCATGACTTTGGATAAGTCACTGTACCTGCCTAGGCCTTGTTTTCCTCATCTTTAAAATGGGCATAAAAATAAAATCTTCCTTACAGGGAAACTGCATGGACCAAATGAAAGAATGTCTATAGAAAAGGGTAAAACCTGTGTCAGGTTCTCCTGAGTTCTAGTATTTTCTACCACCAACAGTCCCAGAAGAAGCAAGATCAAAAACATACCGAAATAACAGGGTAAGAAAGTAACCAGAGAAACTCCTATATATAGTATTTCCATCCCAGCGTGTGATAGAAAAATCGAGACAAAGACAGGTGTGAAGGATATTTTCCCAGAAGAGGAAACTTGAACATTCATCACTCCCTCTTCACTGCATCTCACCAACCAACCAACCACAGCTGACAAAGGGACTTGCAGATACCTTCCTCCAGGGGCGACAGGAAAGCTAATGAACTGGGAGGAGGCAGCCTCCTCCGGAGCCGCTGACGAAGCTGCAGGGGCAGCCAATTGTACCGCGCCACCTGGGGCTCACGGCTCTGTGGGAAAATTCATAATCGTGGGGACCTCAGAGGCCTCAGGGGGGGAAAGTTCCAAGGGCCCCCACGTCGACTCGCCCTTGTTAATTGTTTCAGGCGCAGCTCCCAGGGTGAACTTACCTTATTCTACAGGGCGGGCAGGGCACCTGGCAAGGGAAACCCAAAGGACCCTGAGTCACGCTGTGACTTTTTAGCGAACAGCAGGGTGGATGTCAGTCAGCTACCCCAGCCGGGCACCTTCTTCCCCGAGTCAAAGATTATTGCGGAAAGGGAATGAGGGTACTGAAGAAAGTCTCCTTGCAGGGGGACATTTCGGGAGGCTTCAGGAGCCCACTGCAGAGTGGTTAAGCCACAGCAGAGAAAGAGCAGATCCAAACACCCACAGCCTTTAGGCAGGAGAGCAGCAGAACAAAATTTAGTCCGATTCAAGAGGCCAAAGGTCAGATTCTCCCCTCAGCCTCTGCAGGGAACCACAGAAGCCCCAGAAGTGAATGACTTACCATCAGTATGGCCACCGCATGAAGGAGAGCAGGGAGGGTGCAGTGACTTCCCCTTTGCTACAAGGGTCTGACCCTCCCCCCTTCTCTGAGGGCTGCTCCCTGTGACGTGGAAGCGAGTCATGCGTGTGGCCAAGCTCCAAGCCCCTGGGACCTCTGCCCCGTGACCCGCCTCATCACAGGGCCCTGAGCTGCCGCCTGCTCCTCTAAGCAGAAGGCTGAGGGACAGGGCACCAGGCAAAGAGCAGAGCCCCCAGAACACGGCTGTGCCTCAGAAGCAACGGGCAAGGCTTGTGGAAATTCACTTTCCTGGGACTAACCCCCTGAGAGTCTGGTTCAGTATGTCTGGGGCAGGAGCCCACTCACTGGCCCTTGAAACAAAGTGGTCTAGAGAACTCAGGGAAGCTTCCTCATCCCTGATACTGCTTCTTCCATGAGCTTTCTTCATCCCTCCTGTCTCCCCATGGAAAACAAGGGCAGTGAAAGGAGACTTAGGAGAAAGCAAGGCAACGTGGAGAGCATTCTAGAGTCCGAAGGCCCTCAGTTCCAAAGAGAGCTGTTCCCGTCTCTGTGCAAGTCATTTACACTCTCTGAACCTTAGTTTTCTTGTCTGAGAAATGGCAATAAAACTATCCACCCACGCAGGGTCATGGCAGGGGAGAGAAGGAGAATAAATGCACATAAAGTGCCCTCTGCGTTACTCCTAATAACTGTCAAAAAAGCATTTCTCCACATGTGTATCTCTACGAGAAAAACTGTACATGTAAATAATGGACTTAATCAGGCATAAAGGGAAAGAAAAAAAATTAAAGCACAACAAAAACCTGTAGTAAGAGAGGCCACGGATTCAGGTCATAGGGAGACAGGTAGGAAGACACCCAGAGCAGTGATGCCGCTCTGTCCCAGGAGTCTACAGAGAGAGGAGCAGGGAAATCCATAGACCCACAAAGATTTAGGCACAAAGCTGCAGGAAGATATGCTGCAACATTATTTGTAAAAGGGGAAAAGTGAAGAATAATCTTAAGGTATTTTTTAAAAATTTTTTAAACATGATGAATACACGTTTACTTCATTTCAGAAAAAAAATATTCCTTTTTATATTTAGGAAAAGATTTTGGAATCCATATGATGAGCTGAAAGCATTTTTAAGTATCTTTCTTCTAAACTCCAGTAGAATATTCAGATTAGAACATTCAAAGGAAGGCCAGATATGCGCATATGCCTCTAAATGTTCCCCATGGGAACAAAAGGCAAAATACACTATAATTCTGGGTACCACCTGGAATTGCTGAAGTACAAGCATGATGGGGGACAGGGGAGACAGAGGGAAAACAATGCATATAAAGAAACAGGTGGGATCGCCAGTATAATACTGAATAATATTAGAAGAATAAGGTTTACTGCTTCTCTTCCCCCTACACACACACACACACACACACACACACACACACAATGATGAGAACTTTGGAAACCAAACTCAGCACCACCTAACAAGTCTTTTCCCACACAGACTAACAATCTATTTTTGTATTCCAGGGAGATTTGCAGCAAAGAATACAGCTCCACTAAAAAGAGGAAATAATTTCTATGCTGTACCTGGGTTTTTCTCACTTCCTTATTTTAAAATAATCACCCAACAAATTAAAAAAAAAAAAATCCAGAACAATAGTTCAGTGTTCTGTGCACTGGGTATATGTCACTGCAGACATTTTGCAACTAAACAGAATCAATTCCAGTGTTCTGAGTAATTTGCCATCTTCTCGGAAAACTTATAATGATATATTACAGTGCTGGGGGCTGGAAGAAACCTTCCAAATCATGTGGTCCAACCCCATCATTTTACAGATGAAGATCCTAGGAAGCAAACTGCCTGCTCCAACACACTAAAGACTCTAATTAAAACATCTGCTCAATTTTAAGGTAGCTGACAAATTTGGAAAGGAGGTGGGAAATAAAATAAAACCTCGAAAACACTTTTTAGTGGAATGGTAATTATGATCAGCAGGCCTATCAAACGAAAAAGCAGTAAGGATCGTGATGGAAGTATAATCTTTCTCTAATGTCAGGACCACTTACATCTGGAAAGCTGAGACTAGAAGTTGCCAGAGCTCACACATCGAATCTGTGAGTAGGGGCAGAGGAAGAGAACTCAGGAACTTGGCTCTGAAATCTTTTGGCCTAAGCACCAAACAGTGGCCGAATTTTATACCTAAACTGACAGGTATCAAGCAGTCACCTGGATGTGATGGTGCCTCTACTTCCAGAAAAGTGGAGATTGGAGAAAATGGTCCATGCACTACAGAGGGACCTGACCACCGACCTGGCAAAGGAAGAGGGGCTTAGACCCTTGCTCACATACCCAGTGGACCCTTGACCAGCAGCATCAGCATCATCTGGGAACTTGTTAGAAATGTGGAATCTTGGGTGCCTGGGTGGCTCAGTTGGTTAAGCACCTGCCTTCAGCTCAGGTCACGATCCCACGGTCCTGGGATCAAGTCCTGCGTCAGGCTCCGTGTTTAGCAGGGAGTCTGCTACTCTCTCTGCCCCTCTGCCCTGCTCGTGATCTCTCTCTCACATTCTCTCTCTAAAATAAATAAAAACTTAAAAAAAAAAAAAAAAAAGAAGAAGAAGAAGAAGAAGAAGAAAGAAATACTAACTCTTAGGCCCCACCCAGACCTACCAAGTCAGAATGTGCATACTGACAAAATCCCCAGGTCCTCCTGAACACAGGAAAGTTTGAGAATCACTTGTTTAGATAATGCAGCAGCAAAAGAAGTATAATTGACTACCTATAACACCATTTACTCTAAGCTTCTGGAATAATTATCTTATTACCAGCTCTGCTCTCTAAAGTTTTAATCTTTAAGTTTTAAATATTCTAAAACTTAGCCTAAATTTCAAATAGTCTCAGTGTATATCTTCATGAGTAGTCATGTTTTTCCAAAAGGTACTTCAGTGTTAAGAAAATATACATATATACACACACACACAAACATGCTGGGAGCTTTACCATTTTTAAGGATTACAGGGATTGTAACTTGAGGTCTTTTTTTTACATTTACCTTCTGCTGAGGTCATAGGAGAAATGTGACCACTATTTCTTCAGGGGAAAATTAGAACCCCCAGGGAGACCTGGTACAGGAGGAAGACAATATTTACAATATAAATGTGTTTCTAGGGAGCCTGGCTGGGTGGCTTAGTCTGTTAAGTGTTTGACTGTTGATTTTAGCTCAGGTCATGATCTCAGGTTTGTGGGATCGAGCCCCGTGCTAGGCTCTGTGCTCAGTGCAGAATTTGCTTGGGATTCATTCTCCTCTCTCTGTGCCTCCCCCCCAATAAATAAATAAAATCTTAAAAAAAAAAAAAAAGAGGGGCGCTTTGGTGGTTCAGCAGTTAAGCCTCTGCCTTCAGATCAGGTCATGATCTCAGGGTCCTGGGATCGAGCCCCACATTGGGCTCTCAGCTCAGCGGGAAGCCTGCTTCTCCCTCCTTCTCTGCCTGTCTCTCTGCCTAATTGTGATCTCTCTCTGTCAAATAAATAAATAAAATCTTTTTTAAAAATTAAAAAAAAAAAAAGAAGAAGAAATGTGTTCTTGCTGAAAAAGAGGAATTTCATGTAAGGGAATTTTGTGGTCAAGAGGCTGTGAAGGTCACATGGCCCACTCATGACTCCAAAGCTGAATCCCTTTAGGGCACATCGACGGTCTCCACTCACATACTCCCAGGGGTGTGGAACTCACCAACTCCAAAGGCAATCTGTTCCACCTTTGCACGCTCCATTAGAAAGATTTCCAGAAATTTGTGTCCCTATAACTTTCAACAACCCTACAATCAGTAACTCCATAATTACTATCCCTACTATTAATTCAACCCCATTATCAATTTCCCATTACATTTCCTACTGGGATTTTCTTTCTTAACACAGAAAGTTGAAGATACAAGTCTCATGTATTTATGTATTTAATTTTATAAGAGAAGGGCATCTTGTTGTAGTGGGATATATGAAAATTTAATTTTTTGCTTTTATTTTGAGGAACCTTAGGAAAACCTCATGTGTACCAGAGAAGTATCAGAATAAGTTGTCACAAGTTATAGAGAATATAACTCAGGGCATAATCATATCAGAAACCTAGTTTAGGATAGTACTGTTCTTAAACATTGTTTTAACCCTAAGCTTCCTGGGAGTCAAAGCATGTGTGAAATGGTGATGAGAAGGTGATGCTTCAGAAATGTTCGAGACTCTCTGGCCTTGGGGAATCATCGGTTATCAACCCTGGAAAGTATCTCAGATCAAGTCTCATTCTGGCCTCTTACAGGGAAGGAAATGGAAACCCGGAGAGGGTAAGTGACTTGCCCAATACTGGGCACCTAGTTAGCGCCATGGAGTGTCCCTATCCCTGCTCAATGCTCTCTCTGGCATACTGCCAGACTCTTGAGTCTGGAGTTTGTTCAAGAAGCTTGCCCAGTGTAAAAACCAGAGATACAGCACCACATTACTGGGTCGACCAAGGGCCATGGCTATGTATACCTGAAAAGCAAGCCATCCTGGCACACACAGACCCCTCAGATCCCAAAGCCCACAAGTCTAACACCACAGAGCCATAAGCCACCACTCTTCCTTCTCTTTCCTAGAACTCCATCTGTCCCTACCTATCCACTGATGCGGAACGGCAGAGTTTCCACCGAGAAGCTTATTTTAATCTCCCATTAAAATAATCTCTTTCTGATGACAGGTTATTTGTTCCCAGAACAGAAGCACCACAGAACAGAAACACTGTGGAACACTTCATTCTTTCGGAAACATTTGAAGTTGAAGGCTCAGAGCATACAGAGCCAGAGTCCTTAGTAAATAGTAAATGATTATAGGCGATCGATTTATCCACACATCTAAACATTAGGCTCTTTGAAACGATATTAAAAGCATCCTTCCTATCATGTATTTTTTTTTAATAACAGGAATATTTTAAAGAGCAATCTGTTAGGTCATGCAGCATGAGAAGATAGCACAGGGACAATAAGTCCACGGAGCCCTGAATGATGGGCTGGTGGGTCACAGTGACCTGTCCACAAGATCGTAAGGGACCAGCAGGGACAGAAGCCCATCTGCAGAAATAGCTACTTGTGCTTCAGTTCTTTATAAGTTTAGGCAAATCAAAACTCCCTCAAGGCGACGAGGAACAATCATGTAGGACGGGATTATGTGCATTTTCTATCACTGTGATCCTCTGAAGTAAGGAAAAGCAAACCCTAGAAGAATTTCTTATCCAGGTGAGACATGTTTTATATTAATGCTTGTCATTTATATCACAAATTAGCCAGGATCCCACTAGGCTAAGAGATCTGGCCCTATTTATTGGTTTAGAGCAGCCTATTGCTGGATAAAAGTACCGAGGAAGCTATATCAGCTTTGTGAGGTTACTGGGAATTAGTGAATTCTTGATTCAGCCCATCAGAGGAGACAGGTTGGATGAGTCCCAGCAGGGATAACTGAGCCCTGTTAAATCAACCCATAACTGTCCAGGCTTCTTGGCTGGCATTAGGTATGTAAGACCTCAAATAGCAAGAGAACAGAGATAAACACAGAGCCCACTCAGAGCCCACACTGAGGCAAAAATAGAAAGCAAAAGAGGAAGAGCTGTGACATGCCTCCATCCCAGAACACGCCTTCCGCTACTGTTCATCAGAGTGTAGGTCACACTTCCTGGGGCCAATGAAGTCATGAGCCCTGGCCAAGGGGACCAGAACCTTCCCACTTTAAAAGGAGAAACAGGACAAAAGACAGAAGCTCAGCTAGTGGGAAATAGAGAAGAAGGGTATTTCTCTCTAAACATGTTGTCCAAAGTGACACGTTTTCCGCAACAGTCCTAAGGTCCCTGATGATAAACTGGAAGCAGCTCACAGGCAGGAAAGCTGTCTCACCTAAAATGCCTGGGGCCTGGATGAGCCTTTTTTTTTTTTTTTTAAGGCTTGGTTAGCTTTCCTTGAGAAGACAACCTTACCTTCGGAAATGGCCTTCTTCACCGCTGCCACGTAGGTCTCAGGCTCGTCGTCACAGGTGAGCTCCTGCCAGTGCGCCCAGTCGGGAAAGTAGTCCAGGAACTCCTCGCTGTCCTGCACCCCGCACAGCAGCCGCACCACGCGGTGGGGCGGGTGGAAGGCTCTCTGCAGCGGGGGCAGCAGGGCCGGCCGGCAGAAGCACTGCGCCATCTCGGCGGACAGGAGCACCACGACACAGCGGGCGCCGAGGAAGAAGTTCAGGTCCTTGGCCGAGAAGGAGGTGTCGGAGCTCAGCCTGTAAGTCAGCATCTTCTGGCTGCGCACCTGCCGGCTGGCCAGAAAGAGGTCCTGGAGGTACTGGCACCACTCCTCGGCATCCGGGCTGTACACGATGAGGATGTCGCATCTTCCAACCGCCCCTGAGTGAGAACGAGGCGGAGAAGCACGGTGATACACCTGCTCTTCCTAGGGCTCCCACGCCCTGCGCGATCAAGCATGCAGACGGGGTCCTGGCCCCACCATCTTTCATAGTCTGTCCCTACCGGAGCCGTCATACCTCTCCCCTACTTCCGGGCTGCGTTCCAGCCGGACCTAGACAGGTCCCTGTCTCTGCCCCGAGTCGCCTCGCCATTTCTAGAACTTTCCATAAGCTGTCGCTTCTGCTGCCATGCTCTTCCACCTACAGCTGACGCCAGATAAGATGATGACGGATGATGATGACAACGATGACGACACCAAGAGCAAGCACTTTATGTAGGGCTTCCTGTGTTCCAGACGCCCTTCCAAGCACATTGCCTAGTAAACTCCTTTAATCATGGCAGCAACCTTACAAGATAGAGAATACTAGTAGCCTCCCTTTTAAAGACGAGAAAACAAAGGTGTGGCAGCTTATGTATTTTACCCGTGGTGACAGAGTCAGAATTTTTTTTTTTAAGATTTTATTTATTTATTTGACAGAGAGAGAACACAAGTAGGCAGAGAGGCAGGTAGGGAGAGGTGGGGGAAGCATGCTCCCCGCTGAGCAGAGAGCCTGATGCCGGGCTCGATCCCAGGATCCTGAGACCATGACCTGAGCCGAAGGCAGAGAGGCCTAACCCACTGAGCCACCCAAGCGTCCCAACAGAGTCAGAATTTGAACTCAGACAGTTTGGCCCCAGAACATGGCTCTTTCCCAAATACAGTGGTTAGAAGCACAGGTACAGAATCAGGTGGCCAGAGTTGGCATCCTGGCTCTGTGAATTGTTAGCTTTGTCACCTTAGGCATGTTACTCTAATAGTCTAAACCTCAGTTGACTTATCCTGGAAATAGAAATATAATGGCAATATTTATCAGTGATTTGTGAGAATTAAATTAGATATTTCATATAAAGTGCTAAGCACAGCACTTGACATGTGGTAAGCCTTCAATGATTGGTAGCTGGTGTCCTCCTCCTCACATTAATAGAAAGAAGGCATAAATGTAAGCAGCAGCTGTGGGTGATTTAATGCTTTGATATACATAATACCATTGGTGGGGAAGGGCGCCTGGGTGCCTCAGGTCGATTAAACGACTGCCTTCAGCTCAGGTCATGATCCTGGAGTCCCAGGATCAAGTCCCGCATGGGGCTCCCTGCTCTGCAAGGAGTCTACTTCCCCCTCTGACCCTCCCCACCCATGCTCTCTCTCTCTCTCTCTCAAATAAATAAATAAGTAAAATCTTAAAAAAAAAATACCATCAGTAGGGTGTCCCTCACCATGGACATAGGCTTTCTTCCTCTCATAAGACATAAATGCCAGAAACAGAGTCCAAAGCCTTAGAGAAGCAGTGAGTTAAAAAGAGCTTTGGGGGATCACCTGGCCCAAACTCCTCATTTACAGATAAAAGAAACGTTTCATCAGGGAAGATGAAGGGACTCGCTTAAACTCACACCTAGCAAACTAGTCACGAAGCCAGGACTGAACCTCAGGGTGTCCCCTGGTCTCTTGTCCAGTCCTCCCACCAGTCCACCTGCTGCTTCCCATCAGGGATTCGGTCAAGAATCATACAAATAGGGGTGCCTGGGTGGCTCAGTGGGTTAAAGCCTCTGCCTTCGGCTCAGGTAATGATCTCAGGGTCCTGGGATCAAGCCCCGTGTCTGGCTCTCTGCTCAGTGGGGAGCCTGCCTCCCCCTCTCTCTCTGCCTGCCACTCTCCCTACTTGTGATCTCTTGTCAAATAAATAAATAAATAATATTTTTTTAAAAATGCAAAAGTAAAAAGCAGAGGCTTTTTACCAACACCCCCCACCTATACTGACAAATATACTAGCAAAATCATGTCAACAATTTTTTACAAATGGGCTGGAAGGAGATTAAGATCTTGGGGAAGGCGGGCTGTGGTCCCACACATTAGTGATGAAGCTACTGGTAACGTTTTCAGTGGATGGTAGAGAAATAAGGAAGAGAGAAGAGTATTTCCGAGAGCATAATAAGTACTCTTAAGAAAGCAACTCAGATCTTGGAACAATAACTGACTTAGCAGGAAAAGCAAGTAGCAACTTTAGAATGCTCCAACATGTGGCCATGATAGATGCCACTTTTATGAGGAGACAGTGCCCCAAAGCAAAGTCAACCAACAATTTCAAATGACAAGTTCTGGGATCAGGGAGGGAGTGAGTGTTCATTTCATCCTGAATCCTGCCTCAACACGACCTGTTCCTCTGTTACCAGGGCAACGTAGTATCTGCTGGGTGTCAAAGACCTCTAGTCATCAAAGGGAGCGCAAATATTAATAATGACGGAAACTGGCTATGGGATATATGAGAACTCTAACATCTTCAGTTTTCCAATAAATCTAAAACTTCTAAAATAAAAATTTTAAAATACAATTTAAATTAAAAAACACTTATGGGGTTAACCTCTTCTGTATGGAAATCATGGAAAATGTCTCATTCCTGGGGTTCTGGTGTTCAATTTGACACTCGACCCCCCCCACACACACACACACTCCTTTGAGCAAAAGTACTTGAAAACAAAGTGTTTAGTGCCTCAGACTCATTAATATGACAAGCTACCTGGTCACCCACTTGTGCCATGACTTGAGACCAGTACACTAAGTCTAAGCAAATTTTGCCTCAGTGTAAATGAGGACAAGGAAATCTATCACCTTCTTGAATTTTGCTTCACTGCTGAAACTGAAAGCTGGGGAAATTCTAAAAAAAGTTCCAAAGTGGAAGTTAAAGTTCCTCCATGATATGCTAAATAACATCACAGGACCAAACACTTTGTCAGCAACTCTCTCTTGTGCGGGGACACCCCTTTCGTGAAGGATAAATCCCTACCTGTATCCACAGGTCATTTCCTCACACGTGCCAAATCAATTCTCCCAGTTTGTTTGTTTATTAAGAAAAATGAAATCTCTGATCTCACGGATACGTGGAATTTAAGAAACAAAACAGAGGATCGTAGGGGAAGAGAGAAAAAAAATAAAACAAGACAAAACCGGAGAGGGAGACAAACCATAAGAGACTCTTAATCATAGGAAACAAACTGAGGGTTGCTGGAGGGGAGAGGGATAGGGGATGGGATAACTATTGAGGAGGACATGTGATGTAATGAGCACTGGGTGTTATATAAGACTGAAGAATCACAGGGGTGCCTGAGTGGCTCAGTGGGTTAAGCCACTGCCTTCGGCTCAGGTCATGATCCCAGGGTCCTGGGATTGAGTCCGGCATCAGGCTCTCTGCTCAGCAGGAAGCCTGCTTCCTCCTCTCTCTCTCTGCCTACTTGTGATCTCTCTCTGTCAAGTAAATAAAGAAATTCTTTAAAAAAAAAAAAAAAAAAAGACTGAAGAATCACAGACCTGTACCTCTGAAACCAATAATACATTATATGTTAATTAACTGAATATAAATTTTTAAAATGTTAAAAAAAAAAAAAAGGAAGAAGAAGAAAGAAAAAGAAAAATGAAATCCATGTGGGCGCCTGGGTGGCTCAGTCCATTAAGCCTCTGCCTTCTGCTCAGGTCATGATCCCAGGGTCCTGAGATAGAGCCCCGAGTCTGGGTCCCAGCTCAGCAGGGAGTCTGCTTCTCCCTCTCCCTCTCCCCCCTGCTCATGCTGTCACCCTGTTTTCTCAAACAAATAAATGAATAAAATCTTTTATAAAAAAGAGAGAAATGAAATCCATGAACCAAGAGGTGTCCATAAATCCCAAACAGAAATGAGGATGGGTCTTTGTCCTTGTAGAGCTTTAAGAACAGCCTGGGCTATAGGAGAAAGCAATGTGGGTAGCAGTGGGCGTGGGTGGAGTGGGGTGGGAGGCGGGGGAGAGAGGCTTGCAGCAACAGCGACAGCAGTGGTTAAGAAAGACAGTGACTGAAAAAGAGCTTCCTTAGAAAGATTCAGAATCCATCTGAGAAAAGAAAAGGGAGGAAGTGGCAGGCAGCTTTTCAAAATACCCAGCCCAGACCATTTCTTTAGTCTGCAAGTGACTCCAGTTCCCCGGTCATCTTTCCCGAGCACCCTACTGAAAAGGGTTGTGAGCTAGGGAAGGTGATCAGGATGGGGAGGGGTCTGGTAAGGACTCACAGAAGGAGCTTCCAGACTCTGAAGCTTTCAAGTTTAAAGACTTGATGGGAGTACTGAGAGAACTCAAGAATCAGATGGGAGTTACTATCACAAAAAATTAAATGTACCTTCAATTAAAAAAAAAAAAAAAGGGCAAGAAAAAGTATGCAAGCTTTCTTCAAAGATCTGAAGGCTGACACACGGAGGAAAGGATTCTGGTCTTCACCCAGCCACAGACTCAGTCACTTGGGGAAGTCACTTATGCCTTCTTCGTCTCCTCTCTGCCATGCGTAAATGCAATAGATGCCATCAGGAGCCAGGGTAGGCTCATTCCGTTTCATTTCATCTTGCTTCCCACACTCTTTCAAAAACAAGGAGCCAAGATTCTCCTTGATTTCAATAAACAAAGATGTCTTTCGAAAAAGTAAAATCCAAATGCTTTCCCTTCAGCAGAAGGAAATATGAAGACCACACGATTCAGCCTTAAAAAGAAATGAAGTGCTGACACATGCTACAACTCGATGAACCTTGGAAACGCTATGTTATATGAAAGAAAACACAGAAGACCACAGACTGTGTGATCGCATTCATATGGAAGTCCTGAGTCGGGAAATCTACAGACACAGATGTAGCAGGAGGAGGGAACAGAGCGTGATAGCCAAAGCAAAGAAAGTTTCTCTCTTTTTTAAAATGTGCACCCCTCTTCACGCATTTCTCAAAATGAGTTTCTTTCTAAGGTGATAAAAATGTTCTAAAATGGACCATAGTGATGTTTGCACCTGTGAAGATACTAAAAACAAACAAACACTGAATTGTACACTTTTGGTTGTTTGGGGGTTTTTTAAAATTGTATTCTTTAAATGGGAAGAGTGTATGGTATGTGAATTATATCTGAATAAAACGGTTTAAATAAAGGAAAGGAGGAGGAGGGGGAAGAGAGGTAGAGAGAGGAGGAAGACGAGGAGCCAAAGATCGCATGAATGAATGGCCCAGGTGACGCCGCACCCTATCCTATCTTGCAAGAGGTATTCTCACGGCCACCATGAGTCCTTGCACCTCCAGACCTCAGAGAGCCCCCGGGACTTCAGAGGCCCAACTCCCACTTGTAGGACCTGAAGTGGTGTCTCACCGCAGTGCATGCTGAGAGAAGCAGGGTTTGACAGCCCTAACCATTACTGACATCAGCAGAAGCCACTACAGAGCCTATAAATAGCCCCAGGTCTGGCCACTGAACTAGAGTCCCCATGTGAATAGGAGCACACTCTTCTAGCCCCTTCCGCCATGCCCTTCTGGAGTCATGCACACAGGACCCTAGACGAAGGTGGTTTTCTCTGTTTCCTCTAGCCAAAGGCTCTTCCAGCTTGCTATTTCTTGCACGTAACAGCCCAGGGCCTGTTCTCAGCCATGGAAAGAGGTGGGAGCTTCACTGACCTCATCTCCTACTTCCCCCCAATCACCTACTTATTCCACCACCTGCTCCTTGTTCCTTAAATACACCATATACACCCATTTACTGTTCCTCTGAATGGAACACTGTTCCCCTACATGACCTTTCAGATCTTTACTCAAATGGCCCTTTCTCCATAAGGCCTAATCTGGTCGCCTCCTTTAAAATTATAAACCCAGGCCACATGGGTGGCTCAGTCTGTTAAGCATCTGCCTTCAGCTCAAGTCATGATCTCAAGAATCCTGGGACTGAGTCCCACATTGGGCTCCCTGCTCAGCAGGGAGCCTGCTTCCCCCTCTGCCCCTCCCCTCCACTTGTGCTTGCTTGCTCTCTCTCTCTCATAAAAATAAATAAAATCTTTTAAAAAAATAAAAAGATAAAATTTAAACCCAACCTCCTCTGCCCCTTCTATTCCCTCTACTGTTTTCCCAATGCACTTAACATATCATGAATTGCCTTATCAAGCATATTGCCTGCTTTCCCCCACATTCCATAAGCTCCCTGGGTAAGAGGCTTATGTTTGTTCTGACTGTTGAATATACACCTGATACCTACAACACTGCCTAGAAACGGTAGGCACACAATAAATAATTATTGAATGAATGAATTTCCTCTACATAACTCTATTTCAGCTTTTGAAGGGAACGTGTGGACTCTGAGACTACTGTTACCACAATACAGCTTCTTCTAACCTCTGGAGCCCCCCTGGAGAGCCACAAGGCTAAAGCTAGCCATTTTCCCACTCCCTTTAAAGAAGGAGCCTGTATTACCAAATCTAATAGAACTCTTACCATTGACCTTCTCTACCCCCACCCCATAGCTCTCACCCCCAATAATCCCCCAAACCCACCCACCCCCACCCTGCCCCAGCTTCCAATGCACCATGAGAAGGCTAGATAGACCTCAAGGGATACGGGGACAGCTGGCTCTTCATTCTAGCATCTGCCCACATCCTTCAAGCACAGTATCTTCTCCCGGCTGACTAGATTTTAGTTTTCAAGAGGTTTACATCCTGTTTATACATGTTATCTCTACTAAAACATCATAAAATGGGTGAGGAAAATACAAGCAACCCCACTTGCAAATACAGTAACCCTCATCTTCTCACCTAGCAATTCCCTGTTTACTCATCGCCTTCTTGCACAGGACTGTAAACTAACTCCCTGCGAGCAGAGACCAGGCTGTCCTGGTCACCACTGAGAACACAGGTGGGTGCACGATAACTATCCTAGTGCATAGTAAGTGGTCCTCAGTTGTCTCTGTTATCATCATTATCACATGGTTTGTCCGGGATCTCAGAGAGTGAGTAACTTTGGCGAGTGTACAACCCATGAACCAGAGAAGAACCCAAGACGAATCAAAAGAGACTCCTGGCACCTTTCGATGGGTAGATTACCCAGTGGACTTCACTTTTCCCCACTCCTCAAAATTCTGCAAAAGACATAAGAGAACTAAAGATAACGGAACGGTGTTCCTAGATTTCTATGGAAATTCTAGATGGAAAACAAAGCCAGGGTTAGAGGAAGGTGGCCTGGGAAGGTGGCCCAAGGGCCGCCCTCCTGACTGCCTGAGCGCCCCCTATTGGCCCAATGGGGCCCTAAGAGAGGCATTTCCCAGAAGTGGGCAAGTGGGCTCTCTCCGCCTTGTTTCCACGGGACTCGGGTTCACGGAGTTGGAGGAACAAGGGAAACAACTCTAAGAAGCAACTAGAGCCAGTCGGAGAGAGGAAAGGAGACTTAGAAGACGGGGGACAGGGGAGGCGCAGGCGGGGGCAGGAGAGAATCGCGCCACAGGCTGGGAAGGGGCACGTGGGAAAGCTGGGTTTGTGCCGGGGAAGCGGGAACGAGGGAAAGAGCAGAAGCGCACAGATCCCGCGCGGAAGACGCAGAGCAGGGAGCGGCCGGGTGCTCGGGCCGCGGCGGTGGGCGAGAGGGCGCGCCAGCGGGGAGGCTCGGGAGGGGGCCCGGGCCCGCCTACGCACCTGAGGCTGCCATGGCGCCGGGCGCAGTTCACCTGCCCCGCTCGCTGCGCGCGCGGGGCCGGGCCCGGCGGCGTCCCGGGGCGCGGGGCGGCAGCGGCGCCGGGCTCCGCGCAGCACCAGCCGCGGCTCTGGCGCTTCCTCCCGACCGGCTGCGAGGACCGGCCGCGGGGGCGTGTCCACAGGACCCGCCCCGCCTGCGGGGCACTGCCCGCGGCACCTGCACCCGTGGCCGTTGGGGAGGGGAAGTGAGAACCCCCACCCCACCCGGGCCGAGCCGCCGGCTGGCTCCCCGCACTGCCAAGGGGGCTTCGCGCCACGTGCGTCCCACTCCAGGCGAAACCGGCCTGACTGGGCGCCAAAGGGCAGTCCAAGGCGAAGTCCAAGGCGAATGGGGGAGAGGGAGGGAGAAGGTGGAGCTGCCGGACCTCTGTGACCTGGGTCAGGGGTGTATCTGAACACAGCTGGCACAGCTATCTCCCCATCCCCTGGAGCTTTCTCCCTGAGCGGCCACCCTGGCAGGAAAGGGGAGGGGGCAGGAAGAGGAAGAAGAACCTGGCCCTGGGTGCTTAGCGTTGCCCTTAATTACCCTCCAGTGATTTTTCTGTAATTCCTTGGACCTGGTCTCCTGATGGCACAAAGGATAATCTCCTGTGACAAATGCATGATACAGTTACTGCCTTTTAGGCCTTTGAGGTGGCACCTATCATGTCTTCATGTTTGAGATGAAGAAACATGCCAAGCACCTTGCTCCCTTGCTCATATGCACATAGGGAATAAATGCTCCCTGAGCTTCCAGCAGGCCTGAGTCCAGAACCAGAGCTCTCCGTGGACCCTTGTACTCACCTGCCTGCTTTTTGCTCTCCTGCCTCTGCCTGCCTCTATATCTGATCTAAACAGCCCTGGACCCTTGGAGTCCTCAAAAATGCAGGATCCAGAAGATGGGTCCGGAGAGCAGAGAGGAGGGAAAGACCGGGTTCAGACGGAGGTGGAAATAAATGAAGTGGATTTAGAAATGGAACTATCAGGGCTCAGGCCTATAATTATAATTTTTTACAGCTGCCATAAAAAATTACAGCAAACTTAACATCTTAAAATAACACAAATTTATTCTCTTCCTGCTCTGGATTTCAGAAGTCCAAGAGGAGTCACACTGGGCTAAAATCAAGGTGTCAGCAGGGCTGTGTTCCTTTCTAGAGGTTCTAGAAGAGAATGCATTTCCTTGCCTTTTTCAGCTTCTAGAGACTACCCACTTTACTTGGTTTATGCCCCCCTTCCAAAAACCTTAATTAAACCCAGCCACATAAAATCTCTTTGACCCAGCTTAGGATATCACATCTCTCTCTCTCTCTCTCTCTCTCTCTCTCTCTGACTTTTTTATTTCCTCCCTCTTCCACTTTAAGGACATTGATCCCACCTGGATAATCCAGGAAGATCTCCCTTTTTTAAGGGAGACCAACAACCCTAAGACCATCTACAACCTTAATCTCATTTGCCATGTGACATGACATATTCATGGATGATAAGGGTAAGGACGTGGACATCTTTGATGAACCATTACTTAGCCTACTACAGACCTGGAATTCTGAAAGAGGAGATGAGATCAATCCTGCTATACCTCACACCTATTTTCCATGTTCAGGCCTTCTCTGGCCTCCAGATCAGATTAGCTACACCTTCTCCCTCCCACTCTCTCCACTCCGCCCCCCCTCCCCGCCATCAGGCATTGTCGCAGCCCTGTACTATTTTTTAGTAGAAATTATATAGCTATGTTTCTGCAATTACTTATGTTAATTTGTGTCCCCTCCATGCAATTTTAAGTCCCTCAGAGGCAGGATCCGGGCTTGTCTTTTTCACCATGGAACCTCTAGCACTTGGAGCCAACTCTGGCATAGAGAATATTAATATACTCAGAAAGTATTTCGATGAGTGAATTAACGAATATGGCCTGGAAAGCCTTTAATTTGAGACTGAAGGATAGGGAATTTTCAGGCACTGAAAATCACTGAACTTGAAGGAGGGGAATATGAGATGTCAAAAATGGGCTGTCCATAATAAAAGCCATCAACAATAAGGAAAATGATGAGCTGAAGTCTGGAAATGTTGAGTTTGCGGGACCTGTGGGGTGTCTTTGGACCTCTGTCCTTGCACAAGAGGTGAGGGCCTACGACTGACCAGGGTCGACCTCCTTGGGGTTGAAGCTGCATGAGTGGATGGGGGAGAGGCGTGAAGGGGAGAAGAGCAAAAGCCTGGTCTCAAGGGCAGAACCTGAGGGAAGGACCATGCTCAGGGGCCACAGGAGACTGAAATAACCAGAAAGACAAGAGAAGAGGCAGACCAAAATAAGCAGGAGGCCAAGGAAGAGAATTCTGAGAAGGGAGTCAGTCATGTGGGTCTCTGAGGAGTCTGGGAGAATGAGATCTAACACAAATGACTCCATAAGTCCTCCTTTTCCTCATGTGCACAATGAAGGCATCCCAGCTCAGAAAATGCTAGGGCTCTGAGGATTACCCTCCTCTTCAGAGAACTTTGCCTGAACACTGTCTACCTCTCTGGCACCTTCCCTCACTCTTCACAAGCCTGGGGCCCTGGCCGGTCTGTATTTCTCTTGTGAGTCCTATCTGAATGCAGCTCTGGATGTTAGGGGGTGAAAGCCCTTCCTTGCCTCCTAACCAAGAAAATCTGGACGACTTTGAACTGAAGGAATATTTCTAGACTTCTTACAACTCTTAGCGGGCATCCGTCAGTTGTGGGTAAGGTCTCTGGTGCTGGGTCAGGAGTCCAAATTCTGAATGCTCCCACTGTTCCACAGCATGGACCTCTGGGATTTGGCTGGGAAGAGGACTCAGAAGCCAACATTCCCTCGGTGAGGTGTCAGCCAGTCCCCAATACTGGCAATTCCAGCCAGGTCCCTTATACAGCAGGTGGGGCTGGATTGGAGGAAGTGGTGTCTGTTTTTACATCTCCATTTGACAGTTTTTGCAGAAGATGGAAGGCAGGGTGACTGTTCCTCTGAAAATCCCTGCTCTGGCACGTGGGCATTGGGTCTAGAGGCAAGCTCTGCAGTCAATCCCTCCAGCACGGGTTGGCCCGCAGGTGGGTTCCAGGCAGAATGGAGAACTTGAACATGACTGCTGCCCTACCCTCTTGTTGTCTTGGTAAACAGGAAAGGCCAGGAAGATGAATATAGGTCATCTAAAGAACAGAGGGATGAGGAGTAGGGAAGAAATCCCTGTTTCTTACATCTTCAAGATGTTCTTTCATAATCTCTCAGGACTGAGGACCAGACAGAGCCTTTTTTCTTGGTTGTCAAGACCTCAATTATCAGGACAAAGGGTAGAGATGGAGGAGTATTCTGCAGCAGTATACTCTTAATTCATCTTAATTCTCTCTCCTTTTTTTTTTTAATAAATAGAGTATATTATTTTTTACGTTGAAGCTTTTTTTAAAAAGATTTTATTTATTTATTTGACAGAGATCACAAGTAGACAGAAAGGCAGGCAGAGAGAGAGGAGGAAGCAGGCTCCTGGCTGAGTAGAGAGTCCGATGTGGGGCTTGATCCCAGGACCCTGAGGTCTTGACCTGAGCCGAAGGCAAAGACTTAACCCAATGAGCCACCCAGGCGCCCTCATCTTAATTCTCTTAACTGTCATATGAGGAAGATGCAAATGGCATGCACATTTTATAGATAAAAAAGTTAAATACCTTAACCCAAGGGCATACAGCCAGTGCATTGCAGAGAGCCAAGTTCTGAACCCCAACAGCCGGGCTCTGCAGTCCATGCTTCTGCCCACTGGATGATGTGGTGAAGGCTTAAAGCACAGCCAGCTGTGATTTGAAGAACAACACAAGTCACAAGCCAGTACTGGCCTCACCTCCCACTGCAGGTAGGCAGATAACAGCTCTGTCATCTGCAAGATCCCCCTGCTCTGCTGGGAGTTCCAGCTCCTGAAGGCGCTCCTGAAGCGCCTGCATCAGGAAAGGGCACTGGCAGGCCCCACCTCCCTGCTCACTATCCTATGTATGTCCCATCAGACCTTCAGCCTCTCAGGGGCAGGCTCTGTCTCTTCCTCCACTGTGTCCCAGTCCCTGGCATAGGCTCCAACACACAACAGGTGTTCAACGAGCATTGTTTGCGTTTAAATCATCAAAGCCAACCTGCCCATTTTATAGGTGAAGACGAATCACACAGATCAAGTGACCTGCCCAGGGCCCCACAACCTTCACCTGAGGCACTCATTCCTTGCTTTGCTCAGTTCAGAAAGACTCCGCACATTCATACACATAGGGTGGGGTGTGTGTAGACCGAATGATAGGGGATAGGCCAAGAGGCCATCACAGGTAGAGGCAGGGAGAAAGAGTTCCAGGGTACCAAGGACCTGGTTTAGCCTTGTCAACACTCTAGAGTTATAAAATCTGCTTTCCTTTCTACCCGCTCAAGACAGTCTCAGCCCAACACAGTGGGCCCAATGCAGACTATCTGGGGACAATTATAGCTTTTTAGCATCAGGTAGCTTTGCAGACAGAACCTAGAAGCCTACCTTCTTGCAAGAGGGAAACCTCCTGCCCTAGTCAACCAAAATGGCCACTCCTTATGCCATAACCCAAGGACTCCTCATTGGACCCCTTTAAGCAATGGCCCTGAATCTCAAGTTCTTCAGAACAAAATATTCTTAGGAATCTGCTGTGTGGCTACTATTCAGTGTTGTCACTTACTCAGCTTTCATGAATGTTTAACTCAAACCAGTGAGGCAGCCATATTATTGTCAGCCCATTTTCCAGGTGAAGAAACTGAGGTTCCAATAAGGTAATTTGCCTGACCCACGGTCACTTGGTTAGTAAGTGTCAAAACTAGATTTGAATTGAAATCCATCGGTTACACAAAAGCTGCCTCCCTTGCCACGCATTATGATTCAAAGACCATGCCAGCCATTCTGTGCTGGTTCCCCAACCCAAAATTAACCTTAGTAACAAGGAAAAGCAGTGTTGCAAAGACTGCTGGTTGCCCACCCAATATCCATTTTCCCCATGTTTCTTAGTAACAGAATCCCGTTTGGAGCCACAGGATTCCATTCCCCAGCTTCTCTTAGAGCCTAGAGGAATCCAGTTGTGAATGGAAGTCACTGACTCTCTAGAGAAGTTCTTTAGAGGCTGCTTAACCCTTCCACCCTCTCTTTTTTTAGTTTCCCTTTGCCTCTCTCCCTCTTTTAATGCCTGCCAGGAAAGTGAAAGAGATGACTGGAGAGCCAACAGCCCTCTTAGACTCTGAGGCGATTGTGTGAACAGAAGCCACACACTAAGGACAATGGAGCAGAAAGATGAGCAGAGTCTATCACTAGTTCCCTAGTTCCCTAGTGACCACGGAGCACCCAAACAAGCCCCAGGTGTCCCTCCGCACCCTCCCCCCCCCCCGGAACTCTTTTACATGAAAAAGAAACACATACAACTCTGTCTTATCTGAGACTTGGATATTTACATGTCCTGCCACGTGTAGCCCAACCTAATTCTTGACCAATATGTGAATGGAACCTAGCAGTTACTGAGACCTGACTGTAACCACAAATTTCCTAATGCTCTTGCAATTTATCCCCCACAATAATTCTGCATCCCACATATTAGCTCCACTTTGCAGAAGAAGAAACTGAGATTCAGAGATGTTGGAACATTTTTCCAGGATCATTCAGCAGGTAGCAGAACTGGAGCTCAAACCCAGCTCAGTCTGAGTTCAAGTTCCATGGTCTTTCCATACATAGCACCATGATAGCTCGGATGCTTGCAGGAAGTTCATTAAAAGTACCTCCTCAGAACACATGGGTGCTTTCAAGGTGGGGAGGGGTCTCCCTTGAACCCTCAGCACTTCAAGCCACATGCAGATGGTGCTTCATCTGTGCATGAAAGCATATCTTACACATTTTCTACTTCCGCCTTCTGAGGTGATGAAGCAGAAAGTCTAGGCAGCTGTGATAAAAAATTTTAGGACTTGGCCTTATAGACTCTCAAGGTGTTACAGTTGGGAAAGACCCTAAAAGGTCATTATTGGACCCATGTGTAAACTAAAACCAAGACAGGCTAAATGATCTTTCTAACATTATCCATTGAGTTGGAGGTGATACCAGGACCAGAATTCTGGCCTTAATTCCTAATCTGGTGGGATTTTCATTTCTTGGAGATTTTTGAAGCTATATCTGACCACTTATGTTTTTAACTATCAGTAAAAAAAAAAAAAAAAAGTAAATGTAGAAATTCTTTCCATGGTTTGATGCTTTAACTTTGCAGTTCTTTCCCCTAAATCTACCATAAGCTCCTAAAAGGTTAAATCAGTCTTGAATGCCTAGGATAAACCCAATATGATCATGATACATCAGCCTTCTTATATGTTGTCAATTCACTAATATCTTGTTAAGGATTTTTGCATCTGTGTAATTTTGTTTTTGTAATATCTTTTATGAGTTTTTGGTATCAGGGTTAATCTGGCCTCATAAAACATGTTTGAGAGTATTCACTTTATTGTTTTCTAGTACAGAAAACTTGGCATTATTTCTTTCTTAAGTGTTTGATAGAATTAACAGTTAAAACTATCCAGGCCTAAATTGTTCTTTGTGAGAAGGTTTTGCCATATCAGTTTTCTCAATAGACATAGGGCTATTTAGATTTTGCATTTTATCTGTGCTCGTATTAGTAAGGTGTACTTTTCAAGTAATTTGTCCACTTAATGTAAGTTTTAAAATTTTACTAATATGAAGTAATTCATAATATTTCCTTATTATCCTTTTAAATTCTAGAGGATATGGAATGATAGTCCCTCTTTTAGTCCTGATACTATAAATTTGTGACTTTTCTCTCTTTCTTTCTCAGTCTAGATGGTTGTTTATTAAATGTCATTTATTTTTCCGAAGAACCAGGTTTTGGTTAATTTTTCCATGGTTTGTTTTTTACTTTGTTGCTTTTTGCTCATTATTTTTTCCTTCCTTCCACTTACTTTGAGTTCACTTTGCTCTTATCTAGCTTCCTAAGATTGAAACTTTGGTGATTAATTTTATTCCTATTATCTTTTCTAATATAAAAATGTAAAGCTATAAATTTCCCCAAATTCAATGCTTTAGTTGCATCTCCCAAGTTTTGATATGTTGTATTTTATATTTATTTTTATTATTTTTATAATTTTATAAATTATTTTATAATTTTATTATTGTATTATTTTAGAAATATATTTTATAATTCAAAATATTTTCTAATGTTCCCTGTGGTTTCTTGTTTGAACCATGGGTTATTTAAAAGTGAGTCAGTTGGGGTGCCTTGGTGGCTCAGAGGGTTGGGCCTCTGCCTTCGGCTTGGGTCATAATCCCAGGGTCTTGGGATCCAGCCCCACATCAGACTCTCTGCTCGGCAGGGAGCCTACTTCTCTCTGTCTCTCTGCCTGCCTCTCTCTGCCTACTTGTGATCTCTGTCTGTTAAATAAATAAAATCTTTTTTTTTTTAAAGTGAGTCAACTCAAAAAATAAAATCTTTTAAAAAAGTGAGTCAATCTCCAAATATTTGGTTTTTTTTTAAATATATATATATCTCTTATTATTACTGATTTCTAATTTAATTCCATTATGGTCAGAAAGGAGATTCTGTATGACTTCAACTTTTTTAATTTATTGAGATTCATTTCATGACCCAGCTTATAATCTATCTTGATGAGTGTATAAGATGCATTTGAAAAGAACATGTATTCTGCAGTTTTGGGGTGTATTATCAATTAGATCAAGACCAATTCTCATAGTGCTATTCTGATCTTCTATGTCTTTACTAATTTTTATCAAGTTCTATCAATTGCAGAGAGATCTACTTTCAAATGTCCAGCTGTGGCTGGGAAATTATTTTCTAATTATTCTCTTAATTCTGTCAATTTTTCTTTCATGTTCCAGAACCTCCATTTTAAGGCTTTATTAGGCACATACACATTTAGACTGTTACATCTCTCTAATGAATTAAGCCTTTTAACTCTATTAAATACTCCTTAAATACTTTTTTAAAAAAAATTTCATTTATTTATTCGTTTGAGACAGAGAGAGAGCATGAACAGGGGGAGGGACAGAAGGAGAGGGACAAGCAGACTCCCCGCTGAGCAGGGAGACTGACATGGATCTCAGTCCCAGGATTCTGGGATTATGACCTGAGCCAAAGGTAGACACCCAACCAACTGAGCCACCTACATGCCCCTAAATACTTTTTTTGTTAGTTTGTTTAAAGTAGGCTCTGTGCCCAGTTGGAAGCCCAGTGTGGGGCCTGAACTCAGGAAACTGAAATCAAGGCCTGAGCTGAGATCAAAAGTCAGTCGCTTAATGGACTGAGCCACCCAGGCACCCCAATACTCTGTAAAATCTTTTATCTATTTATGGTGATCCTCTCGGGTTGACATCTGCTTTATCTGATACTAAAAAAGCTATCTTACCATTCTGTGCTTACTGTTTACATAGCATAATTTTCCATCCATTTAACCTTCAACCTACCCACATCTTGATACTTCACTTATATCTCCAAGGTAACCTGCACATGATTAAATTTTTCGTTCTTTTTTTTTTTTTTAAAATCAATTCTGGCCATTTCAGCCTTTTAATTAGAGTCTGCCCTGCACAGTTATAGTTCAGGAGTTAGCAGAGCTTTGGGCAGAGTTGGGAGCTCCCCTCCCTTTCCTTTCTTTCTGAGATAACCCCCGCTTACTTTCCAGCTGCTTTGATTCCTCAAGACCGTTGGACTGCATGTGATCTATCTGAATTTGAGCTGCCCCGCAGGGCAAAAGTGGGGACTGTGCTCTGGCCAAAAGATGCAAAACTGAGAAACTCAGAACTGTTCCGGTCTAAATGTTGACTCCCCTCCAGTGTCTGCCTGCTTCGCATTCGTCCATGCCTGTAGGTACTTGTTAGTGTTTCTATTTGTTATGTCATCTGTGGGAAGGTTGGACCCACAGGAGGTGCTCCTCTGTCGCCGGAAGCTAAACCCATTACATTTCGAGCCTGATAAAAAGATAATCAGCTAGACAGTTGCTTGAAGTATCACTCTGGGAATGCTGAAACATCACAGGGATAAATCAGAAATATGGTCCCAATTAGCTCAATTTTCCATGGGTTACTTCTTATATAATAAAATAAAAATTGTTTCTTCTGTTGCTTAGGTAAACACAGTCCTCAAATGGTTGTTTAAGAAATGGGAAAAAGTCCATTGGTCCAGACATGTGACTAGGTCAATGCATATATACATATATATGTACTCATTTCTTTTAAGTTGCATAACACCCCATATATCCACTCTCCTATACTGATGGGGGTTCCCATTAAGTTCTTTTTCTTCAGGTGCATCTTTTTGCCCCTACAAAGTCATGCTACAACAAATTTTCTTGAATATATTTCTTTATGTACTATTTTTTTTTTCTGTAGAATAGATTATACAAAGTAGTATTTCTGGATTAAGGACTATGTGCATTTTTAATATATATTATTATAACATTTTCCAGACATGTTGTAGAAATTCACATTCCATATTCACATGGGTGGTCTCACCAATATATTTTTTATTTTTGCTAATGTGATAGATCAAAATGCTATACTTTTTTGTGCTAATTGCATTCCTTGAATACCAGTGAAGTTAAGAATGTTTTCATATCATTGATGATTTACACCTTTTTTCTGGAAGTTACCTGTTAATATGCTTTGTTAAGTTTTTAATTGCCTTTTTTTGTGTGTAGGAGTTAAGGTACATTAGCAACATTCCCCCTTTGTCATGTATATATTAAGTATTTAGTCTTCCGATTTTGTTTATAGTTTTTTTTGCTGTATAAAAACATGCTCATTTTTAAAAGATGATATATGACGAGGTGCTTGGGTAGCTCAGTAGGTTAAGCACCTGACCAACCCTTGACTTCTGCTCAGGTCACTTTCAGGGTTGTGAGATCGAGCCCTGCATCAGGCTCTGGGCTGAGTGTGTGCCTGCTTGAGATTCTCTCTCCTCCTCTTCCTCTTAGGTGGTGACCCTTAGGGTTTCTAAGTTTTATCTTTTGCATCAGAAAGTCTTCTTTACTTTATAATTTTAAAAATAATTCCTTACATTTGCATCTAATATTTTTATTTTTCACATTTAGACTTTTAGTCCATCTGGAGTTTATTTTTGCATATGATATGGGGTAGAAGTATCATCATATTTTCTTCCAGATGGATAGTCGGTTCTGCCAACACCATATATTAAGTAATCCATCTTTTTCCTTGTAAATGAAATGTTATCTTTATTCATATTAAGTTCTTGTTCAAATTTGTTTCTGGACTCTTTATTATTATTATTCTACTTGTATCATTTATTCCTATGCTATACATACGGTTGCTGTAAAGCTATACAAGCTTTATTATCTGGTATACAAGGTAGAAATTGTGTTCAACTAGTAACATGGATAGCAAATAATAGAAGCTTAAATGAGAAATAAGTTTATTTCTATCACATAAATGAAGTCTCGTATAATAAGGCCAGGGTTCACATAGTAGCGCCATGTTCATCAAGAACCCATTCTGCTCAGCCACTCTCAGCCGTGACTTTCAACCTCATGATCTCCTTGTGCTCCAGGACAGCTGCTGAAGCTCTAGCCATAGATCCCCTTTTTCCAGGCAGGAAACAGAATGGGGAAGAGCCAGAAGGGTACATGCCAGCTGTCTGATTTCATTTTTATGGCTTTTCTGGAAGTCCCAACTAAAAAATGTATTTATACCTATGTCTGTAAGGGAAGCAGAGAAATGAAGTCTTAAAGACTAAACTAAACGTTGCTGGATATTGAGTGTGAACCTAGTTTGTCTCTGCCACGTTTAGTAAGGTAAGCCCTCCCTTCCCCTATATTCTTTTTTTATTTGTTTTTGTTACTCTCAGACATTTATGTTTTTCAGTAAATAGACCTTTATATTTTAGGACAGTTTTAAGTTTACAAAAAAATCAAGCAGACAGTTCAGAGAGTTTTCATATACTCTCTTTCTATATTCACTCCTATGCAATTTCATCTTATCATTAACCTCTTGCATTAGTTATGATGCATTAATATGATGTTGACTATCTTTTCATAAACTTGTTTGCCATCTGTATCTCTTCTTTGGTGAGGTGACTGTTAAAGATATTTTGCCCACTTTTTAACCAGATTATTTCTTTCCTTATTGTTGGGTTTTAAGTGTTCTTTGTGTATTTTGTATTCAAGGTCTTTATCAGACATGTGTTTTGCAGATATTTTCTCCCATTCTGTGGCTTGTATTTTCGTTCTCTGAACATTGTCTTTCACAGAAATAAAATTTTTTCTTTTAATAAAGCCCATTGATCAATTTTTTCTTTCATGGATTATGATTTTGGTATTGTATCTGAAAAGTGAGAGCCAAACCCATGGCGACCTAGATTTTCTCCTATATTATCTTCTAGAAATTTTATAGTTTTGTGTTTTACAGTTAGGTCTGTAATTCATTTTGGGTTCATTTCTGTGAAAGCTATAAGATCTGTGTCTAAATTCTTCTTTCTCTTTATATTTATTTATTTATTTATTTCCCTCCCTCCCTCTCTTTCTTTCTTTCTTTCTTCCCTTTTTTGCCTATGTTTGTCCAATTTTCCAGCACCGTTTTTTGAAAAGACTATCCTTTTTCCCTGACTTGACTTTTATCCTTTGTCAGAAAGATCATTTGTGTGGCTGTATGTCTGGACTCTCTATTCTGTTTCATTGATCTTTTTGTCTATTTTTTTGTCCTTACCACTGTCTTGATTACTATGGCTTTATTGTAAGTCTTAAAGTTGTGTAGTGCCAGACATCTAACTTTGTTCTTCTTCAGCATTGAGTTAGCTGTTTTGGATCTTCTGGTTTTCTATATAAACTTTAGGATCAGTTTGTTGATATAGACAAAATAATTTCCTGGGATTTCGATTGGGATTATATCAATTCTTAGATCAACTTGGGAAGAATTGACTTTGAACAATATGGAGACTCTCTAGCCATGAACTTGGAATATTCCTCCATTTTTTTAGATCTTTGATTTCCTTCATTAGAGTTTTGTAGTGTTCCTCATATAGATCTGTGTATATTTTGTTATTAAGTGTTTCTCTTTTTTCCTAGTCCTAATGTAGAAGATACTATTTTTAAATTTTGAATTCCAATTGTTCATTGCTACTATTTGGGAAAGCGATGGACTTTTGTATATTAACCTTGTCATCTTGCAATCTTGCCATCATAGTTTACTACTCCCGGGAAGGTTTGTTCATTTGTTTGTTTGGTTAAGTCCTTGGGGTTTTCTACATAGACAATCTTGTCATCTGTAAGCAAAGATGGTTTTATTTCTTCCTTGACAATCTGCATACTTTTTGTCTCATTTTTTTGTCTTTTTGTATTAGCCAGGACTTCCAGTACAGTTTTGTTTTTGTTTTGTTTTAAGATTTTATTTTTAAGGAATCTCTACACCAACCCTGGGGCTTCCTCTCACAATCCCAAGATCTAGAGTCTCGTGCTCTATGGACTGAGCCAGACAGGTGCTCCTCTAGTGTGATTTTGAATAGCAGTGGTGAGAGAGGACATCTTGCCTTGTTCCCAGTCACAGAGGGAAAGCATGGGTTCTCTCACATTAAGAATGATTCAAGCTATAAGTTTCTGAGGAAGTGCTCCTTCGGTCTTGATTTCTGGAGAATTTTTATACTAAATAGGTATTGGATTTTGTTATTTTTTAGCCTATTCATGAGATGGATGACATTCATTGATTTTTTTTTTAATTTATTTCAGCATAACAGTATTCATTATTTTTTCACCACACCCAGTGCTCCATGCAATCCATGCCCTCTATAATACCCACCACCTGGTACCCCATACCCCAACCTCCCACCCCCCCGCCACTTAAAATCCCTCAGATTGTTTTTCAGAGTCCATAGTCTCTCATGGTTCACCTCCCCTTCCAATATCCCCCAAGTCCCTTCTCCTCTCTAACTCCCCATGTCCTCCATGCTATTTGTTAGACTCCACAAATAAGTGAAACCATATGATAATTGACTCTCTCTGCTTGACTTATTTCACTCAGCATAATCTCTCCCAGTCCCATCCATGTTGCTACAAAAGTTGGGCATTCCTCCTTTCTGATGGAGGCATAATACTCCATAGTGTATATGGACCACATCTTCCTTATCCATTCCGTCCATTGAAGGGCATATTGGTTCTTTCCACAGTTTGGCGACCGTGGCCATTGCTGCTATAAACATTGGGGTACAGATGGCCCTTCTTTTCACAACATCTGTATCTTTGGGGTAAATACCCAGGAGTGCAATGGCAGGGTCATAGGGAAGTTCTATTTTTAATTTCTTGAGGAATCTCCACACTGTTCTCCAAAGATGCTGCACCAACATGCATTCCCACCAACAGTGTAAGAGGGTTCCCCTTTTTCCACATCCTCTCCAACACACTTGTTTCCTGTCTTGCTAATTTTGGCCACTCTAACTGGTGTAAGGTGATATCTCCATGTAGTTTTAATTTAATCTCCCTGACGGCTAGTGATGATGAACATTTTTTCATGTGTCTGATAGCCATTTGTATGTCTTCATTGGAGAAGTGTCTGTCCATATCTTTTGCCCATTTTCTTTTCTTTTCTTTTCTTTTTAATTTTTTATTTTTTATAAACATATATTTTTATCCCCAGGGGTACAGGTCTGTGAATCACCAGGTTTACACACTTCACAGCACTCACCAAATCACATACCCTCCCCAATGTCCATAATCCCACCCCCTTCTCCCAAACCCCCTCCCCCCGGCAACCCTCAGTTTGTTTTGTGAGATTAAGAGTCACTTATGGTTTGTCTCCCTCCCAATCCCATCTTGTTTCATTGATTCTTCTTCTACCCACTTAAGCCTCCATGTTGTATCACCACTTCCTCATATCAGGGAGATCATATGATAGTTGTCTTTCTCTGCTTGACTTATTTCGCTAAGCATGATACGCTCAAGTTCCATCCATGTTGTTGCAAATGGCAAGATTTCATTTCTTTTGATGGCTGCATAGTATTCCATTGTGTATATATACCACATCTTCTTGATCCATTCATCTGTTTATGGACATCTAGGTTCTTTCCATAGTTTGGCTATTGTGGACATTGCTGCTATAAACATTCGGGTGCATGTGCCCCTTTGGATCACTACATTTGTATCTTTAGGGTAAATACCCAATAGTGCAATTGCTGGGTCATAGGGCAGTTCTATTTTCAACATTTTGAGGAACCTCCATGCTGTTTTCCAGAGTGGCTGCACCAGCTTGCATTCCCACCAACAGTGTAGGAGGGTTCCCCTTTCTCCGCATCCTCGCCAGCATCTGTCATTTCCTGACTTGTTGATTTTAGCCATTCTGACTGGTGTGAGGTGATATCTCATTGTGGTTTTGATTTGTATTTCCCTGATGCCGAGTGATATGGAGCACTTTTTCATGTGTCTGTTGACCATCTGGATGTCTTCTTTGCAGAAATGTCTGTTCATGTCCTCTGCCCATTTCTTGATTGGATTATTTGTTCTTTGGGTGTTGAGTTTGCTAAGTTCTTTATAGATTCTGGACACTAGTCCTTTATCTGATATGTCGTTTGCAAATATCTTCTCCCATTCTGTCAGTTGTCTTTTGATTTTGTTAACTGTTTCCTTTGCTGTGCAAAAGCTTTTGATCTTGATGAAATCCCAGTAGTTCATTTTTTCCCTTGCTTCCCTTGCCTTTTGCGTTGTTCCTAGGAAGATGTTGCTGCAGCAGAGGTCGAAGAGGTTGCTGCCCGTGTTCTCCTCAAGGATTTTGATGGATTCCTTTCGTACATTGAGGTCCTTCATCCATTTTGAGTCTATTTTTGTGTGTGGTGTAAGGGAATGGTCCAATTTCATTTTTCTGCATGTGGCTGTCCAATTTTCCCAGCACCATTTATTGAAAAGGCTGTCTTTTTTCCATTGGACATTCTTTCCTGCTTTGTCGAAGATTAGTTGACCATAGATTTGAGGGTCTATTTCTGGGCTCTCTATTCTGTTCCATTGATCTATGTGTCTGTTTTTGTGCCAGTACCATGCTGTCTTGATGATGACAGCTTTGTAATAGAGCCTGAAGTCCGGAATTGTGATGCCACCAACGTTGGCTTTCTTTTTCAATATCCCTTTGGCTATTCGAGGTCTTTTCTGGTTCCATATAAATTTTAGCATTATTTGTTCCATTTCTTTGAAAAAGATGGATGGTACTTTGATAGGAATTGCATTAAATGTGTAGATTGCTTTAGGTAGCATAGACATTTTCACAATATTTATTCTTCCAATCCAGGAGCATGGAACATTTTTCCATTTCTTTGTGTCTTCCTCAATTTCTTTCATGAGTACTTTTTAGTTTTCTGAGTATAGATTCTGTGTCTCTTTGGTTAGGTTTATTCCTAGGTATCTTATGGTTTTGGATGCAATTGTAAATGGGATTGACTCCTTAATATCTCTTTCTTCTGTCTTGCTGTTGGTGTAGAGAAATGCAACTGATTTCTGTGCATTGATTTTATATCCTGACACTTTACTGAATTCCTGTATAAGTTCTAGCAGTTTTGGAGTGGAGTCTTTTGGGTTTTCCACATATAGTATCATATCATCTGCGAAGAGTGATAATTTGACTTCTTCTTTGCCGATTTGGATGCCTTTAATTTCCTTTTGTTGTCTGATTGCTGAGGCTAGGACCTCTAGTACGATGTTGAATAGCAGTGGTGATAATGGACATCCCTGCCGTGTTCCTGACCTTAGCGGAAAAGCTTTCAGTTTTTCTCCATTGAGAATGATATTTGCGGTGGGTTTTTCATAGATGGCTTTGATGATATTGAGGTATGTGCCCTCTATCCCTACACTTTGAAGAGTTTTGATCAGGAAGGGATGTTGTACTTTGTCAAATGCTTTTTCAGCATCTATTGAGAGTATCATATGGTTCTTGTTCTTTCTTTTATTGATGTGTTGTATCACATTGACTGATTTGCGGATGTTGAACCAACCTTGCAGCCCTGGAATAAATCCCACTTGGTCGTGGTGAATAATCCTTTTAATGTACTGTTGAATCCTATTGGCTAGTATTTTGTTGAGTATTTTCGCATCTGTGTTCATCAAGGATATCGGTCTATAGCTCTCTTTTTTGGTGGGATCCTTGTCTGGTTTTGGGATCAAGGTGATGCTGGCCTCATAAAATGAGTTTGGAAGTTTTCCTTCCATTTCTATTTTTTGGAACAGTTTCAGGAGAATAGGAATTAGTTCTTCTTTAAATGTTTGGTAGAATTCCTCCGGGAAGCCGTCTGGCCCTGGGCTTTTGTTTGTTTGGAGATTTTTAATGACTGTTTCAATCTCCTTACTGGTTATGGGTCTGTTCAGGCTTTCTATTTCTTCCTGGCTCAGTTGTGGTAGTTTATATGTTTCTAGGAATGCATCCATTTCTTCCAGATTGTCAAATTTATTGCCGTAGAGTTGCTCATAGTATGTTCTTATAATAGTTTGTATTTCTTTGGTGTTAGTTGTGATCTCTCCTCTTTCATTCATGATTTTATTTATTTGGGTCCTTTCTCTTTTCTTTTTGATAAGTCGGGCCAGGGGTTTATCAATTTTATTAATTATTTCAAAGAACCAGCTCCTAGTTTCGTTGATTTGTTCTATTGTTTTTTTGGTTTCTATTTCATTGATTTCTGCTCTGATCTTTATGATTTCTCTTCTCCTGCTGGGCTTAGGGTTTCTTTCTTGTTCTTTCTCCAGCTCCTTTAGGTGTAGGGTTAGGTTGTGTACCTGAGACCTTTCTTGTTTCTTGAGAAAGGCTTGTACCGCTATATATTTTCCTCTCAGGACTGCCTTTGTTGTGTCCCACAGATTTTGAACCGTTGTATTTTCATTATCATTTGTTTCCATGATTTTTTTCAATTCTTCTTTAATTTCCCGGTTGACCCATTCATTCTTTAGAAGGATACTGTTTAGTCTCCATGTATTTGGGTTCTTTCCAAACTTCCTTTTGTGGTTGAGTTCTATCTTTAGAGCATTGTGGTCTGAAAATATGCAGGGAATGATCCCAATCTTTTGATACCGGTTGAGTCCTGATTTAGGACCGAGGATGTGATCTATTCTGGAGAATGTTCCATGTGCACTAGAGAAGAATGTGTATTCTGTTGCTTTGGGATGAAATATTCTGAATATATCAGTGATGTCCATCTGGTCCAGTGTGTCATTTAAGGCCTTTATTTCCTTGCTGATCTTTTGCTTGGATGACCTGTCCATTTCAGTGAGGGGAGTGTTAAAGTCCCCTACTATTATTGTATTATTGTTGATGTGTTTCTTTGATTTTGTTATTAATTGGTATATATAGTTGGCTGCTCCCACATTGGGGGCATAGATATTTAAAATTGTTAAATCTTCTTGTTGGACAGACCCTTTGAGTATGATATAGTGTCCTTCCTCATCTCTTATTATAGTCTTTGGCTTAAAATCTAATTGATCTGATATAAGGATTGCCACTCCTGCTTTCTTCTGATGTCCATTAGCATGGTAAATTCTTTTCCACCCCCTCACTTTAAATCTGGAGGTGTCTTCGGGCTTAAAATGTGTTTCTTGGAGGCAACATATAGATGGGTTTTGTTTTTTTATCCATTCTGATACCCTGTGTCTTTTGACAGGGGCATTTAGCCCATTCACATTCAGGGTAACTATTGAGAGATATGAATTTAGTGCCATTGTATTGCCTGTAAGGTGACTGTTACTGTATATGGTCTCTGTTCCTTTCTGATCTACCACTTGTAGGCTCTCTCTTTGCTTAGAGGACCCCTTTCAATATTTCCTGTAGAGCTGGTTTGGTATTTGCAAATTCTTTCAGTTGTTGTTTGTCCTGGAAGCTTTTAATCTCTCCTTCTATTTTCAATGATAGCCTAGCTGGATATAGTATTCTTGGCTGCATGTTTTTCTCGTTTAGTGCTCTGAAAATATCATGCCAGCTCTTTCTGGCCTGCCAGGTCTCTGTGGATAAGTCAGCTGCCAATCTAATATTTTTACCATTGTATGTTACTGACTTCTTTTCCCGGGCTGCTTTCAGGATTTTCTCTTTGTCATTGAGACTTGTAAATTTTACTATTAGGTGACGGGGTGTGGGCCTATTCTTATTGATTTTGAGGGGCGTTCTCTGAACCTCCTGAATTTTGATGCTCGTTCCCTTTGCCATATTGGGGAAATTCTCCCCAATAATTCTCTCCAGTATACCTTCTGCTCCCCTCTCACTTTCTTCTTCTTCTGGAATCCCAATTATTCTAATGTTGTTTCGTCTTATGGTGTCACTTATCTCTCGAATTCTCCCCTCGTGGTCCAGTAGCTGTTTGTCCCTCTTTTGCTCAGCTTCTTTATTCTCTGTCATTTGGTCTTCTATATCACTAATTCTTTCTTCTGCCTCATTTATCCTAGCAGTTAGAGCCTCCATTTTTGATTGCACCTCATTAATAGCTTTTTTGATTTCACCTTGGTTAGATTTTAGTTCTTTTATTTCTCCAGAAAGGGCTTTTATATCTCTCGAGAGGGTTTCTCTAATATCTTCCATGCCTTTTTCGAGCCCGGCTAGAACCTTGAGAATTGTCATTCTGAACTCTAGATCTGACATATTACCGATGTCTGTATTGATTAGGTCCCTAGCCTTCGGTACTGCCTCTTGTTCTTTTTTTTGTGTTGAATTTTTACGTCTTGTCATTTTGTCCAGATAAGAGTAAATGAAGGGGCAAGTAAAATACTAAAAGGGTGGCAACAACCCCAGGAAAATATGCTTTAACCAAATTAGAAGAGATCCAAAATCGTGAGTGGGGAGAAAGGGGATAAAAAGAGGTTCAAAAAGGAAGAAAGAAAAAAAAAAAAAAAGAAAAGAAAAGAAAAGAATTTTTAAAAAAAGAATACACGTTTCAGAAAGTGGTTGTTTTTCTGTTTCCAGAATTGCTGTTCTTCTTCTCTTCGATCTGCCGATGGATTTTCAGGTGTTTGCAATCTTTAGATAAGCTATCTAGTTGATCTCCGGCTAGCTGAAGCAGTCTTAGCTTGCTACTTCTCCGCCATCTTGACTCCTCCCGACATTCATTGATTTTTGAATATTGACATAGCCTTGTAATACCTGGAACAAATCCCATTTGGTTGTGATGTATAATTCTTTTAGTATGTTGTTGGATTTGATTTGTTATTTTGTTGAGGATTTTTGCATCTATATTCATGAGAGATAATCAGTCCTGGGTTTTCCTTTTTTTTTTTTTTTAAGATTTTATTTATTTATTTGATAGACAGAGATCATAAGTAGGCAGAGAGGAAAGGCAGAGAGAGAAGAGGAAGCAGGCTCTCCATGGAGCAGAGAGACCAGTGTGGGTCTCAATCCCAGGACCCTGGGATCATGACCTGAGCTGAGGGCAGAGGCTTTAACCCACTAAGCCACACAGGCACCCTGGGTCTTCCTTTCTGGTAATGTATTTATCCAGTCTTGGTAATAGGGTAAAGCTGCCCTCACAGAATGAGTTAAGAAGTGTTTCTTCTAAATGGAATAAATGCAAACTGATATGAAAGTGAAAAGTAAAGAACTGTTTCCTCTGCTTCTATTTTCTGGAAGAGATTATAGAGAATTGATACCATTTCTTATTGAAATGTTTGGTAGAATTCACCCATAAACCCATCTGGGCCTGGTGCTTTTCTACTTTGGAATGTTACTGATTATTGATTCAATTTCATTGCTGGATAGAGGTCTATTCAGGTTATCTGTGTCTCCTTTTGTAAGCTTAGTAGTTTTTATCTTTCAGAAGATTAGTTCATTTCATCTAAGTTGTCAATTTTGTGCGCATAGAGTTTGTTCATAATACTTTTTTATTATCCTTTTGATGTCCAGGGGAGATGACTCTTCTTTCATTTCTGATATTTGTTATTTGTGTCTTTTCTCCTTTTTTCTCATTTAGCCTGGCAAGAGGTTTATCATTTTTATTTGTTGTTTTTCCAAATAACTAGCTTTTGGTTTCATTGGTTTTTCTTTATTTTTTCCTGTTTTCAGTTTATTTATTTCTGCTCCAATTATTATTTATTTCCCTCCTCTTGATTTAGGCTTTTATTCCTCTTTTTTCTTTAGTTTCCTAAAGTAGAAGCTTACATTAATGATTTTAGATCTTTCTTTTCTAATGTACATATAATGCTGTATATTTCTCTCTAAGCAGCTTCACTGCATCCTGCAAATTTTGATGTTATATTTTTATTTTCATTTAGTTCAAAATATTTTTTTAATTTTCCTTGAGACTTCTTTTTTGACTCATATATCTTTTGGAAGTGTGTTTTTTAATCTCCAAGTATTTTGGAATTTCCAACTATCTTTCTGTTATTCGTTCTAGTGTAATTCCATTGTGGTCTGACTGCATACTTTATACAACTTCTATTCTTTTAAATTTGTTAAGATATGTTTGTTTGTTTTTAGTCATGGGATGGAGCTCTTGGGCAGCACTTTCCTTTTTTGGACACCTTAAAAGATTGATATATTAAATAAATATGTAATGTATATACAGATACACCAAATAAACATATAGGTTTAAACTAAATCAGATATTTTCTTCTCTTTGATTTTAGGGTAAACAAATGGTGACAGGGAACAAAATAATTATGAAAATTTATAAGGCACAAACACAAAAAGTAAATTCTTTTTTGTGATGTAGGAAATACAATATAATATTTAATGAAAAACCTTAATGTAAAACTGTATATAATACAGTGTACATATTGTCTAAAACTTTAGGCTACATAGTCAGATCTAGGTTTGAATTCCAGTTCCCTACCTATTACTGTGTGACTTTGGACAAATTTTTTTACCTCTCTGTTCCTCAGTTTCTTTTACTGTTAAATAGGAATAAGAATATTTCTATCTCATAAGGTTATTATGAAAATCACATGCTTCAAAATCTGAAAAGGGGGGGCACCTGGGTGGCTCAGTCGTTGGGCATCTGCCTTCGGCTCGGGTCATGGTCTCAGGGTCCTAGGATCGAGCCCCGCATCCGGGCTCCTTACTCAGCGGGAGGCCTGCTTCTCCCTCTCCCTCTGTCTGCTTACTTGTAATCTCTATCTCTCTGTCGAATAAATAAATAAAATCTTTCAAAAAAAATCTGAAAAGGGTTAAGAATGGTGCTTTATCTCGGTAAGCACTCAAGAAATATTAATTAAATAATAATGACAGTTAACTATTATTCATAAATATAGCTAAAATATATTTGTAGTAAAATATATTTGTAGATAACTTCTTTTAATTCTTCTGATAAAAAATATATTAATTTTAAAGCAATAAATAAACAATATTTTTTTAAAAGGAGCCTATTCTATCTGCAAATGCAGCAAAGACTTCTGATTTCGCTGTAAAGTACTTAGGCCCAGGGTTCCACATGGCCTAGTTTAAGAACCTCTGCCCTATTGCGTGTCACACACATGCACCCCAGCCCTTTTTGAGGGGCTGCTCTAACCTCCTTTACTCAGTCTTGCCTCTCAGGCAGTCCAAGGCTTCAAAAGAGTGGCCATGTAGGCCCAGATTCTCACGTGGGCCATGCTAACCTTGGTAACTGGGCAAGAAATATGAACTTCGGGTGCCTGGGTGGCTCAGTGGGTTAAGCCTCTGTCTTCGGCTCACTCCAGGTCATGATCTCAGGGTCCTAAAATCAAGGCCTGCATTGGGCTCTCTACTCAGTGGGGAGCCTGCTTCCCTCTCTCTCTCTGCCTGCCTCTGACTACTTGTGATCTCTCTCTGTCAAATAAATAAATAAAATCTTTTAAAAAAAAAAAAAAGAAAGAAAAAGAAATATGCACTTCCTCTCCCAGGCAGTCTGCTGACTTTGTTGGGAGGGCTGCACATTGGGGAGCCCTCTATGAGTTGTGAGGGGTCTGTTGCTCTTGAAACCTTCTCTGGAGGGAGGATCTTTCTCCTCTGGGACCCTCGCTCCTCTATCTCCTTCCATTAGCGGTTGGACTTGGGTCCTGAGAGTAGGGCTTTAGTCACATAGCATGCAGCTATGAGTTTTGTGGGTACATGATGTCCTCCTCACCTGACACTTTCTACCCTTCAGTGTCATTAGGTCCACACCATGACTTGCCTAATTAAAAGCCCCATTTCTATTTAGGTTTTCTGCAAGTTCCTACTACCCCTCTTCTTCTATGACTCCCACTGGCTTAGGCCCACTTCCCTTTCCAAGTCTGGTCAACTGGCAGAAGTCCCTCAGCTATCAGCCAACCCCGTATGATAATATTATTTTATAATATAGAGAAATAATTTATATATTTTAAAATAATATGTGCATATATCCTTTTAATATTATTTTGGGTTTTCATCATTCTAAGAACTTCACAGTCACTCAAAACTATATAGACCCACATTAAAATTTCCTCCTGCTGGGGCGCCTGGGTGGCTCAGTGGATTAAAGCCTCTGCCTTCAGCTCAGGTCATGATCCCAGGATCCTGGGATCAAGCCCCGCATCAGGCTTTCTGCTCAGCAGGGAGTCCGCTTCCTCCTCTCTCTCTGCCTGCCTCTTGCCTACTTGTGATCTGTCTGTCAAATAAATAAATAAAATCTTAAAAAAAAAAAATTTCCTCCTGAAATTGTAATTTCCCTCCCTCCAATTGTTCAAGTGCCAGAGGCACTGAGCACAAAAGGGCCCCTTGTTTCACTGCCCGTGGAACTCAGCAGGGTGTCCACAGACCTTTCGACAGGGACACTTCCCCTTTGGGGCCTGCATTTTGCCTGGCCTGCAAATTCAGCCTCCAGCAGCTGCCTCTCTCGTCTTCACTTGACCACAGCTTTGCTCAACGACTTCTCCTTCCTAGTTCTTGAAACAGTTCAGTGTTTTCTGCTTCTTACTGGCTGTCTCTCTACCTGCTTCTCCCCCCACCACTTGCCTTGGTCACCAGCAGTCCCCAAGGTCAGAAAAGTCTGCCTCACCTGTTTCTTCTTCTTCCTTTCCATTGACACTGTCCACACAGACGGCCCTCCTTTCCCCACATTCTCAATATTTCTTTTTCCAGCTTGTGGTTATTATTGTGACTTTACCTTTTAACATAAAACTAATACATCCGTATCAGGAAAGAGCAGGTAAAACGTTATCAAGTTTCTAGGGGGCTTGGGGCCCTTGAGTGGCTCAGTTGATTAAGCGATAGCCTTCAGCTCAGGTCATGACCCCAGGGTCCCGGGATTGAGCCCCGCATCAGGCTTCCTGATGGACGAGAGGCGTGCTTCTCCCTCTCCCCCTGCTGCTCTCTCTGCTTATGTGCTTCTGCGCTCTCTCTCTCAAATGGATAAATAAAATATTTTTTTAAAAAAGTTTTCCAGGGGCGCCTGGGTGACTCAGTAGGTTAAAGCCGCTGCCTTTGTTCGGCTCAGGTCATGATCCCAGGGTCTCGGGATCGAGCCCCGCATCGGGCTCTCTGCTCAGCGACGAGCCTTCTTCCCCTTCTCTCTCTGCCTACCTCTCTGCTTACTTGTGATTTCTCTCTCTGTCAAATAAATAAATAAAATCTTAAAAAAAAAAAAAAGTTCCTGGGGGGGCTTGATCTTCCAGGCCATTGACTGTTGGGACTGGCTTAAAGACACAAGAAAAAGACCTGAAAATCCCATTCCATGTCTTTCATTGATCCTGTCTTCCTAGAGAAATATTTCCTTAGGGCCAAAAATGAAATTTATTAATTTGATGCTGATTGAGAACCTTTTGGGTTTCCATGGAGCGATACAATATTCCCCCATTTTAAATTTATCTGGACAGATAAAATTTAAATAATCTATCTGGATTGATTAAAATTCAGGGAGCTATAGGCGCCCTCACTCAAAAAAGGTAATGAATACTCACTGCAGAAAAATTTAACATATAACAAAGTCAAAAGGCAAAGATAAAAACAAGCTACATTCTCGTCAGTCCGCAGGAAGATTCTAGCAATGCAATGCTCACGGGCTCTTCTGATGCCTGTATAGAACACATGCCCAGAGACCCTTCCCTATAGTTCCAGGAAGAGAAAACTTTGGGAAAAAGCACAAGGTTGTTTTGCTTGTGTTTTTGTTGTCTAAGTTTGCAGCAAACTTATTTGGCTACACAACCCAACCCAAACTGATGTGACACAACTTATATATTCATCCCTCTTAGAGGGAATATTCAGGTTCCGCTGCAGAAATTTTCGTGGGTTTGATTGTAAGTTGCTGCCTCAGACACACTGAGGGTTTCCCATAATTAGGCACTTTTGTAAAATCTGAGAAATTCCAAGTTCCAAAACATATCTGACCCTCAAGGGTCCGAACTGTGGACCTGAAGACCTGGAAGAAGCAATGAGAGTAACGATACCGCGTGACATCTACACGCTCCGTGCCCTGCTCAGTACTCTGTGTGTACTGATTAATTAAATCCTTGTACCTCCCCACGAAGTAAGTACTCTTATCTTCATCTCCATTTTATACACAAGCAAAGGGGTAACTTTGTACTTCCTGTTTTATCGCTTGCTTTCCGCACTGGATAATATGCCTTGAACATCTTTCATTTCGGTGACTGTGAATCTCCAGCCTTAACCCTAGTGATTACATTATGTCCTATTGTGTCACTGTGTTTTCAGCCAGTCCCCTGTTGTTGGGCACAGGCTGTGTTCACACCCTTCCTTTTGATGCATTTCTCTCAGAGATCCCTCAGTAGAGGCCTGTGGCATCCTTCTCAGACCTTGGGTTCTGAGAGGTCAGTACCTCCCAGTACTTGCTTCCTGGCTCCTTAGAAGAAAGCCTGTCCTGCCTCTTGACCATCTCCTTTTATATTTTTTATTTTTTGTTGCTCTAACATAAACGTTCTCACCCTCTGTGTCTCTCTACCCAATTCCCCAGCGTTTGAGACATCCATTTCACCATTATTGGGGCAGAATCTGAAATGGCAGATATCTCTCCCTTCGTCAGCACGGCCTCTCTTGCTTCCTGCCCCGAACAGACCCACTTCCCTCTCTGTGTGCCCTTGTCTCAGAAGGCTCGCACGTCATCTCTTAGGTCTATATTCCTATTGCCTAGTCACTAAGCACTTAATCCAATGAGTCCTTCTTTGATGTCATGTAATCTTGATTCTTTTCCCACAGTTGGCACTCAGATTGTCTTGTGGCACCTGTATTGGTTTCCTGTGGCTCCTGGGACAAATGGCTACGAACTCGATGGCCTGAAACAAAAGGAATTTTTTCTTTCACAGGTGGGGTCAAGAGTCCAAAATCTAGGTGGGGGCAGAGCGGAAAATTGAGGTTTTGGCAGAGCCACACTCCCTCTGAAGGCCTGGTGGAGAATCCTCCCCTCCTCCCTCCCCATCCAGCATCTGGTGGCATCAGGCATTGTTGATGGCTGTATAACCCAAAGTGCAGTCTCATCCTGGACTTCTCCCCTTCCCCTTGTGTCTCCCCTTTGTGTCTCTTATGAGGACACTTGTCATTGGGTTCAGGCTCCACCCAGATAATCCAGGATAATCTCATCTTGACATTACATCTTCGAAGATCCTTTCTTTGTATTCGGTCACATTCACAGCTTTCAGAGGTCAACACAGGGACCTACCTTCTGGGAGGCCACCACAAAATCCACCACAGCACCACTCTTCCCAGGTCTAGGGATTGATTTTTTTTCCCCTTCACACTTTCCAAGGAGGGTCTCTTACTTTCCCACTTCCCACCCAGGAGAGTCCTTATGTATTGGATATCTTTCAGTCGTGGGGAGCTTGTAGGGATAAAACAATGGTCATGAGAAAAAGGGTTCCTTTCTTTGGCTGGTCCATAAAAGAATCCCAAACCAGTCCTTTCACATGCATTAAATATATCTTCTTTAGCAAATTGAGTATTTTTACTTATGCTAAAATGAGGCACAGCTGTCTTTATTTCAAAAACCAAAGGTTAGGGGCACCTGGGTGGCTCAGTGGGTTAAGCCTCTGCCTTCAGCTCAGGTCATGGTCTCAGGGTCCTGGGATCGAGCCCCGCATCAGGCAGGGAGCCTGCCCCCCTTTCTCTATGCCTACTGCTCTGCCTACTTGTGATCTCTTTCTCTCTGTCAAATAAATAAATAAAAACTTTAAAAAACAACAACAACAACAACAAAAGGTTACATTCCAAGGAGGAAGGAATGATTTCTTGAGTGCCTAGAATATAGTAAGTACTGTTCCATTATGTCATTTAACCCTCATAACAACTCTGAGTCTTAGAGTCCATTTTCTCTACTTTAAAGAATAGAAAATTGGGTCACCTGGGTGGCTCAGTCCTTAAGCATTTGCCTTCAGCTCAGATCATAATCTCAGGGTCCTGAGATCAAGCCCTGCATCAGGCTCCCTGGTCAGCTGGAAGCCTGCTTCTCCCTCTCCCACTCACCCTGCTGTGTTCCCTTTCTCACTGTTTATCTCTCTATATATATCAAATAATAAATAAATAAAAATTTTTTAAAAAATAGAGAATTGTGGCTCAGAGAGGTTCAGTGACTTGTTAAAAATCACACAGTACCTAGGAGGATCCAACTCTGTCAAACTTAACAGCCTTTTGATCTTGCTTATTTTTTTTTAAAGATTTTATTTATTTGACACAGAGAGAGAGAGAGAGAGAGAGATGGAATACAAGTGGGTGAGTGGGAGAGGGAGAAGCAGACTTCCCACCGAGCAGGGAGCCCAATTTGGGGTTCAATCCCAGGACCCTGGGATCGTGACCTGGGCTGAAGGCAGACACTTAATGACTGAGCTACCAAGGTGCCCCTTGATCTTGCTTCTACACCAAAATGACTTTTGGATTTTTCTAGGTAAGTGCAGCACATAAACGATAAATAACTCAGAGGTCACTAGTAACAGCAACAAGACCAGAAGCTTAGTCTTGACAGTCAGTTTGTTGCTGTTTCCCCCACACCACACACTCTCCATTCAGAACAGAGGGCACCATTTGAACTGACAGAAAGACACACACCCTGACCAAGTCTAGAAACATCCTCAACACTGGAGTTAGAATCCTTGTCAGTTCCAGCTTCACTGCTTGGGAACCGCTGCTTCTGGACCAATCATTTGGCACCTCTGAAGCTCAGCTCCCTTGTCTGTAAAATGGGATGATAACAACACCCACCTCTCTGCACTGTTGTGAGCATTAGAGAACGCATGCTAACTTACACAGTACGGAGGTGTTCTCAAAATGGTAGCCATGACAACTATGTGTGAGGCAATCTGATGTTACTTAAAATTGGAGGGTTTTCTATTATTTAAAAAAAAAAGTAATTCATGCTTATGATAAAGAATATAAAATGAACACCTCCCGGCTCTAAAAGAAGCCCGTCCTAGTTCCTGGAGGTAGCTGTTGCTAACAGTCTTCTTCTGTAAGTTTCCACAAATATTCCATGCATTTGGAAGTATATATCGAATTGTGACACAAATAGGCTCATACAAGTTCACAGCTTCCTTTGTACTAAATCATTGTCCCAGGTGTGTTCTCCAGGAAGCAGACTCTGAGATGGACCTCAGTGGGCAGAATGCTTATGCAGAGGTGCTGGTGGGACTACCATCCGTGGAAGGGAGGGAGGGAACCGGAGTGGGGAGACAGAGAGGTCAAGGTCTCAGACAGCTTCAGCTAACTGAAGTTCCGGAACTCTGCGGAGTCACACTCCCGCCACTCCAGTCCTGGTGAGCCAGCCTGGGCAGGCAGCTCTCAGCAGCCAAGGCCATCGAGCTCTCAGCAGCCAAGGCCATCTCTGACAGGGGTGCGGGCTGTCTGCTGCCAGCACTTCCTGCAGCTGGCCGCAACAAATCCTTCCGCAGGGGGCTCTAGCAGCACCTGGTGTCCACCTCAGCAACCTCGGGATGACTTAATAAGACAGCAGAACGCTGAGGGACTAAGGGTATCCAACCCCTGCCTCTGGCCCTTTTGCCTAACAGTTGGAAGACCCAAACCCTCTAGACTCAGTGAGTCTGGATGCGTGGGGCTGTGTCAACTTTAAACTAGTTTTATGGGAGTTTTTATTGTCCAGGGACAGTCCCCATCACTTTGCCTTCCTCTTCTGACAGCAGAGCTGCTGGTTTCTCTTTGGCTGGGATGTATGGCAAAGGGCTGAGGGAGGAAGCAAATGAGTTTCAACACACATTTCTCGGACAAGTAATGAAAACAGAAAGTGGCTGAGGATTCCCACCCTGTAAAAGACAAGCATAAAGGGTCATTCACTCAGGGGACAATGGCCCTCCCTATCTACTTCCTTTTCAATGTTCTTTTAGTGTTTTCCTTTGTTTAGCACTTGCTGAACAAAGCTAAGAATCGGGGGCTACTTCCCCATGGTGCCATCATCTCCCCGGCCATGCCCCCAAGGGGGAGTGCGTGTAACTCATGGGGCTCCACAACTTCCCTGCCCTTCCCTCCCTCCTCCTCCTGGAAACTTGGGCTATCACTCATCCATAGGGAAGCAAAAGTCTGGAAGGGGTAGACCGGGCTCCATCCTGGGGATGGTGACCTGCTTGAAAGTAAGAATTTGGCTTTAATCAGTATTACCAAACGGTACCTAGCTGGCTCAGTCAATAGGGTACGCAACTCATGATCTCAGGGTCACGAGTTCAAGCCCCACATTTGGCCTAGAGCTTACTAAAAAAAGAATAATATATATATGTATATATATATATACATATATATATATTTCTATTTGGAGGGAAAGTAATATATATTTATCTGGAAGGAATTAATATATATATATTATGTAATAAATATATATTTATATATATTATCTGGAGGGAATGTAAAATATATATATATTTATATCTGGAGGGAATGTGAAATGGTTTCAACCATTTTGAGAAACAGTATGGTAGTTTCTTATGAAGTTAAACAAACGTAAGAGCTAAACATTCCACTTCCTAGATCAATGAAAACCCATCTTCACACAGTGACTTGTACAGGAATGTTCACAGCAGCTTTATTCATAATAACTTGAGGTGGAGACAACCCAAATGTCCATCAGATAAAAAATTGTGATATATATTCTTGCACTAGAAAAGTTATCCTCGGGCACCTGGGTACACAAAATATGAAGAAACCTCAGAAAGCATGCTGAATGAAAGAAGGCAGACACAAGAGTACGTACTATATGATTCCATTTACATGAAACCCTAAGAGAGTCCATCTAATCTATAGTGACAGAAAGCAGAAGAGAAAGGGGTATGTATGGACATGCTTGGGAAACAAAAAAATATGCTCCAAAATATTAAACTACTTGGCTCACTGGGAGGTGGTGGATGTCAGGGAGCATTATAAATGACTTTGACCTTATACAATTCTGTATTTTACAAACTTCACAATCTGGTTCAACTACTCCTAAGTACACACCCAAGACAAATGAAAACCTATCTCCACATAAAAACCGTACACAGATTTCATAGCAGCATTATTCATAATAGCCAAAAAAAGTGAAAACAACCCAAACGTCCATCAACTGATGAATGAATGAATAAAATGTGTTTTTATCCACATGGAGGATTACTTGGCGATAAAAAAATGAACTACTGCTATGTGCTACAATATAAATGATCTTTGAAAACACGATGCTGGGGTGCCTGGGTGGCTCAGTGGGTTAAAGCCTCTGCCTTCGGCTCAGGTCATGATCCCAAGGTCCTGGGATAGAGCCCCACATCGGGTTCTCTGCTCAGCAGGGAGCCTGCTTCCCCCTCTCTCTCTGCCTGCCTCTCTGCCTACTTATCTCTGTCTGTCAAATAAATAAATAAATCTTTAAAAAAAAAAAAAAAAACAGGGGCGCCTGGGTGGCTCAGTGGGTTAAAGCCTCTGCCTTTGGCTCGGGTCGTGATCCCAGGGTTCTGGGATCGAGCCCCACATCGGGCTCTTTGCTCAGCGGGGAGCCTGCTTCCTCCTCTCTCTCTGCCTGCCTCTCTGCCTGCTTGTGATCTCTGTCTGTCAAGTACATAAATAAAATCTTAAAAAAAAAAAAAACCACGATGCTAAGTGATAAAAAGCCATCAGATCAAAAATATTTACTACAAATATGACAGGATTAATAAAAAGGTCTCATTCTAGCTAGGAAAAGGAAAGAAAAAGAGAACCCAGTTGGTAAAACCAAAGGAAATTAAGACAATTGCTCTGAGGGAGGTAAGAGTAAACAGACACAGAAGGGTAACAAGGCTTGTCATTGCTAGTCGACAAAGAAACGCAAATTAAAGCAACAGCATTCCAAACTTTGGCACAATGATTAACAACCTGCAGGCTTGCCTCGGATTCTGGACCCTCACTTGCTTCAGAACTGGTTTCCCGTTCTTTCATTTACAGAGAGCTAAATTAGTGCTCAAATATAATAACCTCATGATCTACACGAAGTTAAAATTATCTCCCATCTTTTTTCTTTTTTCCCCACCTCACATCCCATATGTTCTCCAGAAAAAGAAAGTTACTGAACATGTATACAAACACACTGCCTCAATCCAATAATGATGATATTAATAATTATTATTATTATTTTAAGTAAGCAAGTTATAAATCTATAAAGCATACATAAATGAACTTTTTAACCGATAAGCTACCAGATGTCTCGTGATTCCTTCAGGCATGGTTTAGCCGGCCCATCTGGTGGCTCTGATGGGGGACACTTGCCCCAACACTCAGAAGTTTCCCTGACTCCCCGCCCTTGCCTTGCATTCTTCCTGAGACCCCCGCCATCATCCCTACGTGGGGCTGCTTAATGAATTATTTCTCCTCCCTTCACTTTTGTGCTTCACACAAATTTGCCACTCACAACACAGGCAGACCTCTCTGAAATGAACCTTTCAAGCCTCCGATCTGACACTTGCCACAAAGTTCCCCTCCCTTTATAAAACAAGGTATGCATTGTTTTGTTTTTAAATTGATGTTGTTGGGGCATTCGATTGGCTCAGCAGGTTAAGCATCTGCCTTCAACTCAGGTCATGATCATGGTGTCCTGAGATCAAGCCCTGCATCGGGCTCCCTGCCCAGTGGGGAGTCTGATTCTCCCTCTGCCTCTGCTCCTCCCCTCGCTTCTGCTTTGTCTTGCTCTCTGTCAAAAAAATAAAATCTTTAAAAATAAACAAACAAGTAAACATGGTGCTGCTAAGTTATCCCAAAACCAAACATAATTTAATTATGACCTTTAATGTTAGTATACTAGTACAATCTTATACCACTAAAAGAAGTGGGAAATGACATAAGACCATCAGGTTGTACATTCTTTTTGATTCTGAGAATGTGTGCATGTGAGGGGGTGAGCATGTGAAGATATTCATTGCAGTAGCATTGAAAACAGCAAAAATATGTGTACTCTCTAAAGGTACAGTAACAGGGAAACAGTTAAATTATGAGCCTGCTCTCTTGCAAAGACTAATTAGAAAAGACTAATTAGAATAAGAATAGACCACTGACCTTATCCATTTGCTAGCCAGTGACTGGCCTGGCCCAGAAAAAAAAAAAGAAGATAAACCAAATTCACTAGAGTCTTTCTCTCTTAAATAAAGCAATACCAACTGCCAATTGAGAGGGTATTGGAGCTGGAACATCACTTAGAGCAGTGGTTCTCCTACCTTGATGTTCACAAGGCTTACCTCAAGAGCTTATCAAAATACAGGTTGCTGGAGGTGCCTGGGTGGCTCAGTGGGTTAGAGCCTCTGCCTTCGGCTCCAGTCATGATCCCAGTGTCCTGGGATTGAGCCCCTCATCAGGCTCTCTGCTCAGCGGGGAGCCTGCTTCCTCCTCTCTCTCTGTCTGCCTCTCTGCCTACTTGTGATCTCTGTCAAATAAATAAATAAAATCTTAAAAAAAAAAATACAGGTTGCTGGGCCTGGTGGAGTTTCTGATTCAGTAGTCTAGGGTTGGCCCAAGAATATGCATTTCTTTTTTTTTTTTTTTAAGATTTTATTTATTACAAGTCAGAGAAAGAGAGAGAGAGCAAGCAGGGAGAGCAACAGGCAAAGGGAGAGGCAGGCTCCCCGTTGAGCAGGGAACCAAACATGGGGCTCGATCCCAGGACCCTGGGATCATGACCTGAGGTGAAGGCAGACACTAAAACAGACTGAGCCACCCAGGCGCCCCAGAACATGCATTTCTAACAGGCTTCGGTTGACTTTATGCTGCTAGCCCAGGCACCACACTTGGAGAACCACCTATCTCGATCTTGACATTACCAAGGTACAGTTGATTCTAGACTACGGGCAGAAGGGGAAAGACAGAGAAGTTCACAGAAGGAACTAAAAACCAACCATGGCTCCTGACTACTTTCCATTTTCCATGAGCCCATCTATACTTGGGTTCCTGATTTGAGATTCTATGTGACTCTCTTCATCCTTATGCTCAATCTGAGGGAGTCTCTTTGCAACATAAAAAACGTGCCTAGAACACAGTTATAAGACTATTCTGTCCTTCAGTGGAGACAAAATGCAGAATCCTGATTCCATCCCAACCCACCCCCTGTGTAACCAAGGTCATGATTTGGTATGTATACATCCACATCTTTCTCCAAGCTCCATATACCCCTATATGCAAGTATTTTACAATGTCTGTTAACAAAAATTAAATGGCTCTGAATTAGCCTTCAGATTCTGCTATAGACCGATATATCTGTGGCTTCAACAAGCTGAAGTTTACTTCTCTTTCGCACAACAGTCCCGAGGTAGCTGGTCTGAAACTGGTGAGAAGGTTCTGTGCTCTGAGGTCAACTTAGAATCCTGTCTCTTTCCATCTTGCAGCTCCACCATCCTTGGGGGTCACATCAATCACATTTCCCAGGGTGGTTCATATGATGTCTATATTCTGGTCAATAGGAAAGGGAAAGGGAAAGCATGGTGGCAGGAGGGCATGCCTTCCCCTTAAAGAACAGACTTTCAAAGATGCACAGATCACTTCGAATCATTTCCCGTAATTTATTTTTTTTTAAAGATTTTATTTATTTATTTGACAGACAGAAATCACAAGTAGATGGAGAGGCAGGCAGAGAGAGAGAGAAAGGGAAGCAGGCTCCCTGCCGAGCAGAGAGCCCGACGCGGGACTCAATCCCAGGACCCTGAGATCATGACCTGAGCCGAAGGCAGCGGCTTAACCCACTGGGCCACCCAGGCGCCCCCATTTCCCGTAATTTAGATCCATGCACACAACTATCTGCAAAAGAAGCTTGGAAATAGAGTCTTTAGTGGGTCAGTCATGTTCCTGGTTAAAACTGAGAGGTTCTGTTACTGAAGGAAAAAGGGGGGATCTTGAGGAACATTGAACCATCAATGGTACTCAAACTATACATTATACTCTGCAATTTGCTTTTTTCATAATATCCCGGCAAGTCAATAAATCCAGCCCCAATTGCCTTAATGGCTGCCAATCTAACGCCTTATTGGATAATTATCATGTTTTTAGTTACTCTTTTATTTGTGGGCCTTCAGGTTAAGTCCCCTTTTTTTGTACACATGAAGTTTCTCCAATAAACATGCTCGTTCACAGACTCTTGCTTCCTAGAACTTTTGTTTTAGTAGGACAAATTGCCCCCAAAGAGTCAAAAGATATGTGTATTTTATTTTTATATACATTGCCAAATTACTTCCTTAGATGTCTATAACAAGTTATACATTCAACTAGCAATGAATGAAAGTCACCTTTCCCTTATATTATCATTAGTGATCTTATTTTTGACCCCTGTGAATGGGTGAGAAATTCCACTTCATTGCTTCTTAATTTTTTTCAAAGATTTACTTATTGGGGCACCTAGGTGGCTCAGTCCATTAAATGTCTGCCTTCAGCTCAGGTCATGATCCCGGGGTTCCCGGAGTGGAGCCCTATGTCTGGCTCTCTGCTCAGCTGGGAGTCTGCTTCTCTCTCTCCCTTTGTCCTTCCCCCCACTCATGCTTTCTCTTGTTCTCTCTCTCTCTCAAATAAATAAATAAAAATATTTTAAAGAAAAGATTTATTTTTGTATTTGAGAAAGAGATAGAGTTGGGGGGTGGGCAGAAGGAGAGGGAGAGAGAAAGTTAAGCAGACTCTGCATTGAGCCCAGAGCCCTACACGGGGCTGATCCCAGAACCCTGAGATCAGAAGCTCAGCTGAAACCAAGAGTCAGGACACTTAACTGACTGTGCCACCCAGGTGCCCCCATTTTTACTTAAATTTGAATTTCCCTGAGTACAAGTGAGGTTAAGGATGTTGTCATATCTTTATTGATGATTTGCATTCCCTTTTCTGTGTATTGCTGGTTCATATCTGTATCTATTAGGATCCCAGAAGGAAACAGAATTCACCTCAGATGGTTCTAATGAAAAGACTGTCATGAAGGCACTAGTCACGGAGCTGCAGGCAGGATGAAAAGGGTAAATACAAGATAAAAAGCCATCGAGGCACCCAGAGACCAAACAGCAGGAATCTGTTGCTGCCTCTGAGAGCCAAAGAGACCAGACAGGGAACTAGTGTTACCCAGTAAGCCCAGTGAGTACTGAACCATGGAGGGAACACTCTCCTCTGAGAGCTATGGAGATGGAAGCCCTTAGCTTCGGCCAGACACAAATCCCCAAAAGGGGACACATCCCAGCTTTTCTCTCGTTCAGCCCACCAATCTCCTGCCAGATCAAAGGGCAAGGCAGCCAGCAAGGATTCCAAGTGACACAGCCCACAGGGCATCTCCCAGGACACAGATGCGGGCAAACAGGGTGGAGAAGAGATCTGCAGAACAAGCAGAGAAAACAGCCTAGTATCTTTTCCCCTTGCTCCGCGGGGAGCCTGCTTCACCCTCTGACTCTGACTCTGCCTGCCGCTCTGTGTGCCTATGCTCGCTCTTGCTCTCTCTCTCTGACAAATAAATAAAATCTTAAAAAAAAAAAAGATTAAAATGTATGCAAATGATTTCCACAGTCCACCACCAGCGAATGACATTTACCTGCATTTATTTTTCCATATAAATCATTTTTATGGCTTTGGAGTCTACCTTACATAAGAGAGTAGCCACCTTCACCTCAGAGGTTTGACAAATCGTCTTCTACAATCTCTTCAAAAGTTTCTTTTTGTAACATTTGCTCCTTTGCTCCCTTTTGAGTTTATTTTTGTACAGGGCATGAAGTAGAGAGTCTGGCTTTGTTTTCTTCCAGATGAAGAGCCAGTCATGCCAACCATTTTCTCTGCTGAGGTAAAAATCGCAACTTTGTCCTGTAGTCTTAGAACATATACTTAGATTTATTTCTGAGAGTACTTTTTCCTTGCTTTGAGTGGACGGTGTGCTGGGGAGAACAGGATAAAAGCACCTAAAAATCTGCAAGGAAGAATCAAGTTCTGAGAAGTGAGGGAATGGCTAAGAAATTCATGGGAAGGGATGCCAGGGTGGCTCAGTCAGTTAAGCATCTGCCTTTGGCTCATGTCGTGATCCCTGGGTCCTGGGATCAAGCCCCACATCGGGCTCTTTGCTCAGTGGAGAGTCTGCTTCTCCCTCTGCCTGCTGCTCCCCCTGCTTATACTCTCTCTCTCTCTCTCTCTGACAAATAAATAAAAACTTTAAAAAAAAAAAAAACAGAAATTCATGGGAAGAAATTCTTCTATAGCCTTGATATATTAGATGCTAAAAGTTTCTATAATGCTAATCTTTTTTTTTTTTTTTTTTATGTATGGTGGTGCTTGGGTGATTGAGTGCCCCACTATTGGTTTCAGCTCAGGTCATGATCTCAGGGTTATGGGATCGAGCCTCACATCGGGCTCCCCAATCCGCAGAGTCTGCTCAGGACCCTTTCTTCCTCTCCCTCAGCCCCACCCCTCAGGCACATTCTCTCTCTCTCTTTCTCTCATTCTCTCTCTCCCTCTCTCTCTAAAATAAATAAATAAATTTTTTAAAGTATTTTACGCCAAGAACAGATGAATAAATACTAACTAAATGTGAAAGCTTACAGTTATGTTCTATTACTCTGATATAGTAGCTGTCTTTAATACTTTATCTTACATTCCATCCTTTATCTGTACGACCTAAAGGTCAGCCTCCTGATTATCATAAATTCATCAGTTCACTGGAAACATTTTTGTTTTGCCACGTCTTTTGCTTCTCGTTAACTCCCTCGCCCCTGCACTGTTGCCTCACAGGCGCTCCTACAACATTTCCATGAGCCATTTCTTCTCTGGAAGTCTCCAGCCTTCCGCCTTTTGCTCACCTTTCCCTCTCTGACCTCACTGCTCATCTCCACCAGCTTCTGCCTATTGCTCTCTCTTCCCCCTTCACTTGCCCTACAAAATTAAAATTTTGTCTCTCTTTATTGGAAGAGCAATGCCGTATTACTCATCTCGCTCTAACCCAGGCCAGCCAAGCTCTAGATTGCTATGACCACGAGGGTCTAGAAAGTGTGTGGCAAAGCAGAGACAGCTCACTTCCTGAGAATTTCTGCCTCCAGCGTCTTCTTCTTCTTCTTTTTAATCAGCAAAATGGGTTTAATTGCACTTCCAGACCTGCCTCCAGCTTTAAAGATTTTATTTATTTATTTATTTGACAGAGAGATACATGGTGATAGAGGGAACACAAGCAGGGGAAGTGAAAGAGGGAGAAGCAGGCTCCCCCACGGAGCAGGGAGCCCGATCCCACGACCCTGGGATCATGACTGAACCCATGACCCTGGGATCATGACCGAACCAAAGTCAGACGCCCAACAACTGAGCCATCCAGGCACCCTGCCTCCAGCTTTTTAAAGCAACAACTTTCCCTCCCTCCTCCCTGGGCCTAATTCTCAGATCTGTGATCACGGCTTATGCACTCACTAATTTGTGTTCTACTTTCCTTTGATGTTCGTTCATCAAACGTACACACATCAATTTGATGTTTTGTAAATCTTTTTCTCATCGTCTTATCTTAAAAAAAAACTGTATAATTCCATCATATAGAGATAACATTACTGACAATCATTTCTCTAGCTTTGAACACTTAAAACATTTCCACCTCTTTTTTTAACTGGGGAAATTGGTTATAAGATACTTTTAAGTATCTCTCTGTCAAATCATTTTCTAACAGTTTGAATTTTTTTATTTTTTTTAACTCTGAGGTCAAGAGTTACTTACGTGTTGTACTGATTGAGCCAGACAGGTACCCCCTATCAATTTATTTTCTGAAAGTAAATCCCTGGGAATATGCAAAATAGAGAAAGAGGAGCTTACATTTTTATCACCCTTGATATATATTGTTACATTTCACACAATTCTACAAATTCTCAGTGCCACCAGGAATGACTATTTCTCCAGTCTCATTTCTGTTGGGTTTTGTGTTTCCAAAGAATTTCCACGTTTAGGGATGCAAACTGCACTTTGTTTTTATTCCCAATTCATGTCCTTGATTACTGGGATGGTTGAAATTTTGCCACTTACTTACAATTTGGATTTTCTCTTCTGTATACTGTCTGTGCTCTTGTGATTGACTTCTTTTTCTTTTTTTGGTCATTGTATGGTTTTACTGACACAAGTACGATGTGCACAGAAGCAGTCTGTCTATTCGTTTTCTTCACTGTGCAGCCTGGGATTGGGCTGGGCGACTCAGGGCTGGGCTGCTCTTTGCACACTGGCTTTGTGGTTGTTGGAGACAACATTGTGAGCAATCTCTGCACAGGAAGATTTTTTGCACGTCCGCAGACCATCAAGCTCCTCGACACCCATGGACTAGGAACCCGTGGACTAGGAACTTCCAGAAGCCACAGGGTAGCACGTGCTTTGTTTTCTTGTTGCTTTGTTGCTCTCATAACCAGTGCTGAGCATCAAGAACTGGCCCTTGAATCTTCTATGGACCCTATGGTCAATGTCCCTGGATTTCCAACCATTGTGCTTAATTTTGACCTATTGGTCTGATGGGTACCAGATGAACTTCTTGGTCCTCTTTTTAACAATCTTGAGCTTCACCAGGGGTTCAAGGGCGGCCATGATGCCAAGGGGGAACGGCTGCCAGTTCTGCAGGCAGCACCAAGGAAGAGAGGTGACTGACTTCCCGATGGTCTTACTCACACACTTCAGAGAGCGCAGGTGTTGATCCTTGCTTGATCACTACAATGATCTGCTACAATGATTTTCTTTAATCTCTTCTTTTTTTAAAAAAAATATACATTTTCTATTTATTTGAGAGCGAGAGAGAGAACAAGCAGAGAGAGCAGCAGAAGGAGAGGGAGAAGCAGGCTCTCCACTGTGCAAGGAGCCTAATGAGGGGTTCGATCCCAGAACCTTGCAATCATGATCTGAGCCAAAGGTCCCTAATCTCTTCTTTCTATATATATTTTGTATATTTGCTTATATTGTACATTTGTATGTTTGTAAATTTAACTATGTTCTAGCAGTCCAGTTGTTCCCTTATTGTTCATTGATTTACGTTGGAAGGTAGTAGAAGAGGGATGCCTGGGTAGGCTCAGTCATGGGACGTCTGCCTTTGGCTCAGGTCATGATTCCAGAGTCCTGGGATCAAGCCCCGAATCTGGCTTCCTACTCAGCGAGGAACCTGCTTCTCCTTCTGTCCGCTTCACCCCCTGTTCCCCACTTATGTGTTCTCTCTCTCTCTTTCTAACCAATAAATAAATAAAATCTTAAAAAGGAAGAAGTAGATAATAGAAGATAGTTAGGACTATAAGAATTGCTATTCCACCATTCCTAGTCTTACTCCACTGCTCTGCAGATCTCGCAGCTCCCTAAGCCCTCTTCCCACCTGACCTCATGGCCAACGGCACGGAGTGCACAGGGTCTGAGGAGGATTAGATGACATAAGACATAAAATGCCCCGACCCCGACAGGTGCCCTGCAACAGGCCAATATTTGGCCAGGATGCACCACAGTTGGCCATACAGCGAGACCTGAAACACTCTCATTCCGCTAGAAAGTGCATTTCTGTAAGGGAGTCACTCATTGCCGGAGGAAAATCATAAGCATCATCAGGAAAGCAGGAAGCCTCAGTCCAGCTGCTGCACTGATGGCACAAGCCCTTTCAGCTATAGGTTAGGGGAATTTAAAATGAGCTCTCACACCCAGAGCCCTTTTCTCTGGCTCCAGGCACCGTCTCCTGGGCCCACTGAGCAGCACTCAGAGCCCACTGCCCTCTGTACTCTCCCACACCTGCCAGGCCAGCCCTAAGTAAAGCTCCTCCAGCATTTTCCCACCCCGTCATGCTGCCCATTTGAAATATCCACTGTGATGGCTCCAGCCACACGGAGATGCCCGGGCAATCCAAGTTCGCCCCTGATGGGCATACTACCATTTGCAGTAGCTTTCCACTTACAGACGTGTGTTGATCAGGAGTGATCAGCCTCTAACCCTATTTTCCCCACAGCTCTTTTATTTGTACTGCTTGATTTTGTGGAACGTAAGTTTGTTCAGTAATGGGCTAAGTGTTGGGCCCTTGTATGGACAGCCTTACACCCTCTTGCTCATACCTTCCATCCCGACCTTGTTTGGGGGCACAATTTCACACAGGCTTTGGCCTGCCTGGCCATGCCTCTTCCCGGACCCCACAGGGATCCTCTGATGAGGTGGGTGGGGGTGCCTACAGGAGCGGGCTCAGCACTAGCTCATGTGCAACACAGAGGGGCAAGGCTGTTGCAACCCCTTGGGGCAGCCCTCTGCCAATGCTGGGTGGAACTCAATGGAGGAAGACTTACAAATGCTTCTCCCCTTCAACCCTCAGATGGTCGGTTTGAGGTATATTCTCAGAAGTTGTTACCATTGGCATCGAAGCCCAGTTGTCCACAATGGGGACCCACACAACCGGCTTGGCTTGCCTTCCTTCCTTGGCCAGACTCCCTAGGCCTGCCCTTTTCCCCAGGAAGCCACCTGCACCCATGTCCTTGTCTTGGCTTTTCTTTCTGGGGCAACTAAGTTACCAGGGGCTGCATTAAAATCAAAACACCTCTCCCAGCTTCCCTATGACCCTGCAATTGCTCTCCTGGGTATTACCCCAAAGATACAGATGTAGTGAAAAGAAGGGCCATCTGTACCCCAATGTTTATAGCAGCAATGGCCACGGTCGCTAAACTGTGGAAAGAACCAAGATGCCCTTCAACAGACGAATGGATAAGGAAGATGTGGTCCATATACACTATGGAATATTATGCCTCCATCAGAAAGGATGAATACCCAACTTTCGTAGCAACATGGACGGGGCCAGAAGAGATTATGCTGAGTGAAATAAGCCAAGCAGAGAGAGTCAATTATCATATGGTTTCACTTATTTGTGGAGCATAACAAATAACATGGAGGACATGGGGAGATGGAGAGGAGAAGGGAGTTGAGGGAAATTGGAAGGGGAGGTGAACCATGAGAAACTATGGACTCTGAAAAGCAACCTGAGGGTTTTGAAGGGGCAGGGGGTGGAAGGTTGGGGGAGCCAGGTGATGGGTATTAAGGAGGGCACATATTGCATGGAGCACTGGGTGTGGTGCAAAAACAATGAGTACTGTTATGCTGAAAAGAAATTAAAACAACAACAACAAATACCTCTCCCTGCTGTTGGGCGCGACAGTCATTTCCCATACCCTTCCAAGGACCTTCATTATTTCTCCCCCCAGGATCCTCTCACATCCTTATGATGCCCCATCTAAAGCCTCCATTTGGAATCTTCTGTTTGGTTTGGGTAGAAGGATCCAAGTTTTCAGCATCTGGCCCAGTGTCTAGATTGAACAGAAGTGGCTCTTCTGGGTCAAGGGCTAGTTCAAATCCCCAAACAGGGACAGACTGTCACAGCCCCAACTCCAGGTGCATGGTGCAGGATTCAGAAAAACTATCTGCGGCCAAAAGGGTGAAAGAAATTTTATGAGTTCTGACTTTGCCCTCCTTGTCACATTCAAGATGAACTCAGAGGGGAAGAAATGAGACCATTACTAAGACCCATTCTTTCCACTGGGGCACTTCCTTCTTAGACTTTGACACTTGGGTGTGCGTGCGTGCACGTAGGCCTGACTTTGTCCTCCTGTTCTTTGCATTCTTTGTATCCTAAAATCTAGGTCATTGATTCTCACACCTTGGGCTTTCGCAGAACAGTAAATTAAACATATTTTTTTAAAGATTCTATTTATTTATTTGATAGAGCACAGCAGGGGGTGTGGCAAGCAGAGGGAGAAGGAGAAGTAGACTTCCTGCTGAGCAGGGAGCCTAATGTGGGGCTCAATCCCAGGACCCAAATATCATGACCTGAGCCGAAGGCAAACACTTAACCAACTGAGCCACCCAGGCACCCCTAAACACATTTTTAAAACTGTAAACCACGAGTTTATGAGTGTGGTCAGTGTCACCAGCCTCAAAATCTCACCTCATTGTAGCATCCTACCCCAACTTCTCTGCAACTCCCTCCCCCCGCCATTAGAAAATGAAAAAGGAATTATCTTCATTCTGATATAATCTCTCAAGGCCTAAGGTGTGAACTAGGTCATCCAGCAATGAAACTTACAAAACTCTTACACATGATTTGCCATTAATAGGGTGTAAAGAACATTCATATATATTATTCTTTGATCCTCAAACTAGTCCTAAGAGGTAGACCTAACTACCTCTTTATACCAAGGGCAGAATTGAGTCACACAAAAGATAAATGACTTGCTCAACATGAGAGCTAATGAGTAGCAGTGCCAGGGTTCAGATCCAGGCTTTGAAAGACTAACTACTAGAAGTTTAAACTGTTCAGGGCACTAGCATGGTTCAGTTGAGTTAAGCAGCCAAATTTGGATCTCAGCCCAGGTCTTGATCTCAGGTCATGAGCTCAAGGGCCACTTTGGGCTTTGCACCAGCAGAGATCCAAATCCATCCATCCATCCATCTATACAGACATAAATGTTTAAATTTTCAGGGCGCCTGGGTGGCTCAGTGGGTTAAGCCACTGCCTTCGGCTTGGGTCATGATCTCAGGGTCCTGGGATCGAGCCCCGCATCGGACTCTCTGCTCAGCCTCTCTCTCTGCCTGCCTCTCTGCCTGCTTGTGATCTCCGTCTGTCAAATAAATAAATAAAATCTTTTTAAAAAAAAGTTTAAATTTTCCAGAGATGTAAATTTCCAAAAATATTGAAACTAAGAGAGAAATTTGTTGTCCTAATTGATGCTATTTCTTAAACATATGAGAAATAATTAGTAATGTTTAAATACATAGAATACTTATTTTTATTAGGAGATAGTACAAAAATATAAAGAAAGCATTCCATCCATTTAAAGAAATAACTTAATGTAAAGGAATAGTTTGGTAAGTTTTATCATATAGCTATACCTGTGAAATCAAAACTACGACCAAGATAATGAACCCTCAGAGTTTCCTTTGGTCCCTTCACCTATTTCACCCATCCCCCCACCCACCTCTCTTCTGGTAACCATCAGTTTGTTCTCTATGGTTAAGAGTCTCTTTTTTGATTGTCTCTTTTTTTCTTTGTTCATTTGTTTTGTTTCTTAAATTCCATTTTTGAGTGAAGTCATATGGTATTTGTCTTTCTCTGACTGACTTACTTCACTTAGCATTATACTACCTAGAACCATCCATGTTCTTGCAAATGACAAGATTTCATTCTTTTTTATGGCTGAGTAATATTCCTGTGTGTGTGTGTGTGTGTACACATATATACCACTTCTTCTTTACCCATCTATCAGTGGACACTTGGGTTGCTTCCATAATTTGGACACTATACATAATGCTGTAATAAACATAAGGCTGCATCTATCTTTTTGAATTAGTGTTTTCATATTCTTTCAGTAAATACCCAGTAGTGGATTTACTGGACCGTATGGTAGTTCTTTTTTAATTACTGGAGGACCTTCCATACTGCATTCCATAGTGGCTGCATTAGTTTGCATTCCCATTAACAGTGAGAGAGGGTTACTTTTCTCCACATCCTTGCCAACATTTTTATGGTTTTGAATTTAGCCATTCTGACAAGTGTGACATGATATCTCATTGTGGTTTTGATTTGCATTTCCCTGATGCTTAGTGATGTTGAGCATTTCTTCGTGTGTCTATTGGCCATCTGTTTGTTTTGGAGAAATGTCTACTCATGTCCTCTGCCCATTTTTAATTGGATTATTTGTGGGGTTTGGTGTTCGTTATATATTTTGGATACTAACTTTCATTGGATATGTCATCTGCAAATATCTTCTTCTTCTATTCCATAGCTTGTCTTTTAGTTTTGTTGATTGCTTTCTTTCCTGTGCAGAAGATTTCTATTTTGATGTAGTATATTTAACCCAATAGTTTATTTTTGCTTTTATTTCCCTTGCCTCAAGAGACATATCTAGAAAAATGTTGCTACAGCCAATGTAAAAAAAAAATTACTGCTGTGTTTTCTTCTAGGATTTCTATGGTTTCAGGTCTCACACTTAGGTCCTTAATCCATTTTGAGTCTATTTTTGTGTATGGTACAAGAAAGTGGTCCAGTTTCATTCTTTTGCAGGTAGCTGTCCAGTTTTCCCAACAGTATTTGTTGAAGAAACTTTTTTCCATTGCATATTCTTGCCTTTTTGAAGATTAATTGACCGTATAATTGTGGGTTTATTTCTGGGCTCAAGTTTTGAGAGTTCTTTATATATTCTGGGCACAAGTCCCTTATCAGATATTTGATTTAAAAGTATTTCCTCCTAGGGGTGCCTGGGTGCCTCAGTTGGTCGAGTATGCAACTCTTGATCTCAGGGTAGTGAGTTCAGGCCTCATGCTGGGAGTAGAGCTTACTTTTAAAAAATAAATTAAATAATAAATAAATAAAAATCTTTTTAGAAGGGCATTTCCTCCTAATCTGTGACTTACATTTTCCCTCTCCTAACTATCTCTTACTAAGAGCAGAGATTTTAGACTTTGATGAAGTCCACATTTACCTATTTGTTCTCTTATGGCTGCACTTTTGGTGTCATTTCTAAGAAATCTTTGCCCAACTCCAGGGTTAAAAGTTTTCCTCTAGAAGTTTGATAACTAAAGGTTTTGCATCTTGATCTATGATACATTTGGAGTTAATTTTTGTATATGATTTGAAGTTCATTTTTTTCATGAAGATATTCAAGGTTGTCCTAGCAACGTTTGTTGAAATGACTACCCTTTTTCCAGTGAATTGTTCTTGCACTTTTGTAAAAAATCAATAGTCCGTATATGTAGAAGTCTGGACTCTATTCTGTTCATTGATTGTCTCTTTAAACCAATGCCACATTGTCTTTGTTACTGTAACTTTATAGTAAATCTTGAAATCAGTTAATGTTACTAGAGTCATATTGTATAAAATGTGATAATATATATTAAGGGCAATAAAAATAAAGAGAGTAAATTCCTCTTCTCCTCCTATTCTGCACATTTGGGGGGTTTACTTTTAGGAAAATAATTTGAAAGAAAAAGAACTTTAAGAGCTTTATCTTAAAACATTTTAAAACAGTTTTTCCCCAAGTCAAAGAAACAAACTAGGGTTATATCAAGGGTAATGAAAACATAAACTAGTCATTCCCCATTCTGCATATTCCCAGGAGTTTACATATAGAAAGTAATTTGACAAAGAGAGAGATTTAGTTATTTAAAAGTATTTTGTGACAAATATTCCCCCAACAAAAATAGTAAGAGTGTCTTAAATGTTCAAAACTAGAGAAACTATTGTTAATTATGTCATCTCTACAAGATGGAATCATACAGTTTTTAAAGATAAGACTCATGATGAGAAAACGACATAAAAAAAACATCAAATTGATATGTGTATATGTTTGATGAACTAACATCAAGGGAAAGTGTGTGTATATAAGCTGTGATCACAACTCTGAGAACTATACCCAGGGAGGAGGGAGAGAAAGTTGTTGCTTTAAACAGCTGGAGGCAGGAATCCTCAGGAAGTGAGCTGTCTTTGCTTTGCCACACAATTTCTAGACCCTCATGGTCATAGCAATCTAGAGTTCAAAGCTGGCCCTGGTTAGAGTGAGATGAGTAATACAGTATTGCTCTTCCAATAAAGAAAGATGGGGAGAGGGGTGCCTGGGTGGCTCATAGGGTTAAGCCTCTGCTTTCAGCTCGGGTCATGGTCTCAGGGTTCTGGGATTGAGCCCCACATCGGACTCTCTGCTCAGCAGGGAGCCTGATTCCCTCTCTCTCTCTGTCTGCCTCTCTGCCTACTTGTGATCTCACTCTCTCTGTCAAATTAAAAAAAAAAAATTCTTTAAAATAAAAAAAGAAAGATGGGGAGAATCCAAGATGGCGGAGGAGTCAGAGTCCTAAATTTCCTCTGGTCCCAGGAATTCAGCTAGATAGTTATCAAACCATTCTGAACACCTGAGAACTCAAAAGGAGATCGAAGAAAAGAAAAGCAGCAACTCTATGAACAGAAAAGTGACTTTCTGGAAGGCAGGATGTGCAGAGAAGTGAATCCAAGGTAATATATGGGAAGATAGATGGTGGGGGGAGGGAGTCTCTGTCAGCCGGCTCCTGCCAAGCGATAGAGCAGTGGAGCACACAATCCTTTAAGGAAGTCTGCTCCACTGAGGGATATCGCTCTGGCAGCTAAGCAGGGGGTGGAACCGTCGCTGGGACAGTGTGCTCTGAGGACCTTTGGGGTCACAGGAAGACCAGGGGCGCCTGAGTGTGGCAGAGCTCCCAGGTATCTGAGTGGGGAAGCTGACTGCAGAGACGGAGCTGAGGAGGGGATGTTCAACTTGGGGTTACCAGAAACCGGGATACGTGGCACAGTTGGGGCCCTGCTTTCTGAGCAAGTGCCCAACAAGCAGCGTATCTGGGGAGACTCCCCTTCCTCCCCCAGGAGGAAAGGCAAGAAAGTGTGCTGCAGGAATCTGCTGGGTTTGGAGACTCTAAATGGGACCATGTGCCTAAGATAGAAACACCTGGACACAGACAGGCTGGAGAGTACAGAGTGCAGCCACATAGTGCAGCCAGAGAGCAGAGGGACAGGAATGATTGACTGCTTTTCTCTAAGGGTGCACTGAGGAGTAGGACCCGAGCTCTGGGGCCGGAGATTGGGAGGCTGCCATCTTCGTTCTCATCCTCTAAAGCTGTGTGGAAAGCTTTCTGGGAACAAAAGCTACAGAGAGCAAATCAGAGCAGGTTACTTAACCTGGCCCCTGGCAAGGGTGGTGCAATTCCGCCTTAGGCAAATACAATCAAAGCAACAGACAGACCCTCCCTCAGAAGATCAGTGAGAACATCCAATCAAGACCAAGTTTACCAATCAATGAGAACTGCAAAATTCCAGCAGTATGGGAATACAGCACATAGAATTCATGGCTTTCCCCCCATGATTCCTTAGTCTTTCAACATTACTTTCTTAAATTTTCTTTCTTCATTCTTTTTTTAATTATACTTTCCTTTTCAGCCAACATCTTATCAATTCCTTTTTTAAATCTTCTTAAATTTTCATTTTACAGTCATATTCTATCCCTTCATTGTATTTAACATTATTTTGTATGTGTATATATATATATTTTTCTTTCTTTAAAATTTTGGAATGCAGTTTCTTCTAACAGACCAAAAATAAAATCTAGTGTATAGCTCTGTTTTATTCACCTGCCTGATCACAGTCTCTATCTCTCTGTTTCTCTCTCTCTTTTTTTCCAATTTTTCTTCTTTCTTTTTTCAACCAACTTCTTATCAATTCCTTTTTTTAAATCTTTTTTTAATTTTCATTTTTATACTCATATTCCATCCCTTCATTGTATTTAATGTTATTTTTATATAGACTATTTTTTCCTTTCTCTAAAATTTTGGGATGCAGTTTCTTCTAACACATCAAATACACCGAAAATCTAGTGAATGTCTCTGTTCTAGTTATCAGCCTGATCATAATCTTTTTTTCCCTTCCTCCCCCCACCCACCCCCCTTTCAGGTCTCCTCTGATTTGTTTAGTGTATATTTCTCTGGGTTCATTGTTACCCTTTTAGCATTTTGTTCTCTCATCCATCTATTCTTCTCTCAACAAAATGACAAAATGGAAAAACTCACCTTAAAAAATAAAACAAAAGGCAGTATCAATTGCCAGGGACCGAATCAATATGGACATTAGTAAGATGTCAGAAATAGAGTTCAGAATAACAAATAAAGGTACTAGCTGGGCTTGAAAAAAGCATAGAAGACACCAGAGAATCCCTTTCTGGAGAAATAAAGAACTAAAATCTAACAAAGTCAAAATAAAAACGGCTCTTGAGGTGCAATAAAAAATAGAGGCACTGGATCATGAGGGGAGAATCTGAAAGATAAGTGATACCAGGGGGTATCACCAGGGGGCAGAAGATATATTGGAGCAAATTATAGTGGAAGACTTCCCTAATTTGGGGAAGGAAACAGGTATCAAAATCCAGGAGTGACAGAGAACCCACCCCAACACCTAATAATTTATAAGTAAAACTTACAAATCTCAGAAACAAAGAGAAAATCCTGAAAGCAGCTGAGGACAAGGGGCCTGTAACCTACAATGGTAGAAACAAAACAAATAAACAAACAAACAAAAAGAATGCTTTATCCAGCTAGGCTGTTATTGAAAATAGAGGGAATGTTATAAAGCTTCAAGGACAAACCGAAACTAAGAGAATTTGCAAGAACCAAGCCAGCCCTACAAAAAAATATTGAAAGGGGTCTCTAAGCAAAGAAAGAACCCAAAAGTAACATAGACCAGAAAGGAACAGAGACAATGTACAGTAACAATCACCTCCCAGGCAATACAATGTCACTACGTTCATATCTTTCAATTGTTACCATGAATGTAAATGGGCTAAATGCCCCAACCAAAAGACACAGGGTTTCAGATTGTATAAAAAAGCAAGATCCATAAATATGTTGTCTGCAAGAGACTCATTTTAGACCCAAGCACCTCCAGATTTAAAGTGAGAGGGCAAAAAACCATTTATCATGTTAATGGACATCAAAAGAAAGCTGGGGTGGCAATCCTTATATCACACAAATTAGATTTTAAACCAAAGACTATAGTAAGAGATGAAGCAGGACACTATATCATACTTAAAGGGTCTATCCAACAAGAAGACCTAACAATTTAAAATATTTATGTCCCCAACATGGGAGCAGACAATTATATAAGCCAATTAATAACAACATCAAAGAAACACATTGACAATAATACAATAATAGTAGGGGACTTTAACACCACCCTCACTGGACAGTGGACAGATCATCTAAGCAAAAGACCAACAAAGAAATAAGGGCTTAAATGACACACTGGACCAGATGGACATCACAAATATATTCAGAACATCCCAGCCACCTGGGTGGCTCAGTGGGTTAAGCCTCTGCCTTTGGCTCAGGTCATGATCTCAGGGTCCTGGGATCGAGTCTTGAATTGGGCTCTCGGCTCAGCGGGTAGACTGCTTCCCTCTCTCTTTCTCTGCCTGCCTCTATGCCTACTTGTGACCTCTCTCTGTCAAATAAATAAAATCTTTAAAAAAAAAAAGAACATTTCATCCCAAAGCAACAGACTATACATTCTTCTCTAGTGCACATGGAACATTCTCCAGAATAGATAACTTCTGGGTCACAAATCACGTCTCAACCAGCACCAAAATGTGATCATTCCCTGCATATTTTTGGTTCAACATCTGCCAATGAATCAATTTGATACACTAATTAATAAAAAGGACAAGAGTGGCGCCTGGGTGGCTCAGTGGATTAAAGCCTCTGCCTTTGGCTCAGGTCATGATCCCAGGGTCCTGGGATCGAGCCCCACATTGGGCTCTCTGCTCAGCAGGGAGCCTGCTTCCTCCTCTCTCTCTGCCTGCCTCTCTGCCTACTTGTGATCTGTCTGTCAAACAAATAAATACAATCTTTAAAAAAAATTAAAAATAAAAATAAAAGGACAAGAACCATCTGATCCTCTCAATAGATGCAGAAAAGCATTTGACAAAGTACAGTATCCTTTATTTTTTTTTTAATAATTTATTTATTTATTTATTTGTCAGAGAGAGAGCGGGAGCACAGGCAGACAGAGTAGCAGGCAGAGGCAGAGGGAGAAGCAGACTCCCTGCCAAGCAAGGAGCCCAATGTGGGACTCAATCCCAGGACCCTGGGATCAAGACCCAAGCCAAAGGCAGTGGCTTCACCAACTGAGCCACCCAGGCATCCCTACAGCATCCTTTCTTGATTAAACTCTTCACACTGTAGGAATAGAGGGAATATATCTCAACATCATAAAAGCCATCTATGAAAAACCCACAGCAAATAATCCCAGTGGGGGAAAAACTTAGAGCTTTTCTGCTAAGGTCAGGAACATGGCAGGGATGTCTGCTATCACCACTGCTGTGCAACATAGTACTAGAAGTCCTAGCCTCAGCAATCAGACAACAAAAAGAAATAAAAGGCATCTGAAACAGCAAAGAAGAATGACATGATATTTTATGTGGAAAACCCAAAGACTCATCCCAAAACTGCCAGAACTCATACAAGAATTCAGTAAAGTGGCAGAATATAAAATCAATGCACAGAAATCAGTTGTATTTCTATATACCAACAACAAGACAAGAAAGGAGACAATCCCACTTACAACTGTACCCAAAACCATGAAATACTTAGGAATAAATACAACCAAAGAGGCAAAGGATCTGTACTCAGAAATTATAGACTACTCATGGAGGAAATTGAGAAAGACAGAAAGAAATGGAAAAATATTCCATGCTCATGGATTGCAAGAACAAATATTGTGAAAATGTCTATGCTACCTTGAGCAATCTACAAATTCAATGCAATCTCTATCAAAATGCCATCAGCTTTTTTCACAGAAGTGGAACAAATTAATCCTGAAATTTTTATGGAAAGAGAAAAGACACCAAATAGCCACAGGAATATTGAAAAAGAAAACCAAAGTTGGCAGCATCACAATTCCAGACTTCAAGCTCTATTACAAAACTGTAATCACCATGACAGTATGGTTCAGGCACAAAAACAGATACTTAGATCAATGGAACAGAATAGAGAGCCCAGAAATGGACCCTCAACTCTATGGTCAACTAATCTGTGACAAAGCAGGAAAGAATGCTGGATGGGGAAAAACAAAACAAAACAGTCTTGGGGGGACTGGGTGGCTCAGTGGGTTAAGCCTCTGCTTTTGGCTCAGGTCATGATCTCAGGGTCCTGGGATTGAGCCCCTCATTGGGCTCTCTGCTCAGCAGGGAGCCTGCTTCCCCCTTTCTCTCTGCCTGCCTCTCTGCCTACTTGTGATCTGTGTGTGTGTGTGTGTGTCAAATAAATAAATAAAATCTTTAAAAAAAAACAGTCTTTTCAACAAATGGTGTTGGGAAAATTGGATGGCTACCTTCAGAAGCATGAAACTGGACCATTTCCTTACACTGCACATAAAAATAGACTCAAAATGGATGAAAGACCTAAATGTGAGAAAGGAAGCCATCAAAATCCTTGAAAAGAACACAGGCAGCCGCAACCTCTTCTACCTCAGCCACAGCAACTTCTTCCTAGAAATATCACAAAAGGCAAGAGAAGCAAGAGCAAAATGAACTACTGGGACTTCACCAGGATATAAAGCTTTTGCACAACAAAGGAAATAACCAAAAGATAACCCAAAGAGTGGGAGAAGCTTTTGGAATGACATATCAGATAAAGAGCTAGTATCCAAAATCTATAAAGAACTTATCTAACCCAATACCCAAGGAACAAATAATCCAATCAAGAAATGGGCAGAGGACATGAACAGACATTTCTGCAAAGAAGACATCCAGATGGCCAACAGACACATGAAAAAGTGCTCATCATCTCTTGGCATCAGGGAAATACAAATCTAAGCTACCATGAGATACCACCTCACACCAGTCAGAATGGCTAAAATTAACAAGTCAGGAAACAGTGGGTGTCAGCGAGGATGCGGAGAAAAGGGAACCCTCCTACACTGTTGTTGGGAATGTAAGCTGATGCAGCCACTCTGGAAAACAGTATGGAGGTTCCACAAAAAGTTGAAAATAGAGCCACCCTACAACCCAGCAATTGCACTACTGGGTATTTACCCTAAAGATACAAATGTAGTGATCCAAAGGGGCATGTGCACCCAAATGTTTATAGCAGCAATGTCCACCATAGCCAAACTATGGAAAGAGCCCAGATGTCCATCAACAGATGAATGGATAAAGAAGATGTGAGATACACACACACACACACACACACACACACAGGAATATTATGCATCCATCAAAAAATGAAATCTTGCCTTTGCAATGATGTGGATGGAACTAGAGGCTATTATGCTAAGTGAAATAAGTCAATGAGAGAAAGACAATTATCATATGATCTCACTGATACGTGGAATTTGAGAAACAAGGCAGAGGATCATATTAAATGAGAGGAAAAAACAAAACAAGATGAAACTAGAAAGGGAGACAAACCATAAGAGACTCTTAATCTCAGGAAACAAACCGAGGGTTGCTAGAGAGGAGGAGAGTGGGAGGGAGGGGATGCCTGGGTGACAGACATTGGAAAGGGCATGTGCTATGGTGAGTGCTGGGTATTGTGGGAAACTGATGAATCACAGATCTGTACCCCTGAAACAAAGAATATATTTTAGTAATAATTTTAAAAAGCCAAAGAAAAAAGGCAAAATTTTAATGTTGTAGTATAGTGAAGGGGGAAGAGAGAGCACTGAGCAGTGAGGTCAGAGAAAGGAGGGCAAAAGGGCGGGAGGCTGGAGACTTCCAGAGAAGAAATGGCCCATAAAAATATTCTAGGAACAACCATGAGGCAGAAGTGCAGGAGGGAGCTAGGAAGAGACAGAATAAAAGCAAGTAAATGTCGCTGGAAAACTGGTAAATTGGGGATTTCCAGGTGACTTTTGTGCCATACAGATAAAAAGTAGAAGATAAGGGGCACCACGGCTCAGTTGGTTGGTCGCTGACTCTTGGTTTCAGCTCAGGTCATGATCTCAGGGCCATGGGACTGACCTCTGCACTGAGCTCCACGCCCAGCATGGAGTCTGCTTGAGATTCTTTCTTCCTCCCCCTCTGTTCTTCCCCTTCTTGTGTGCTCTCTCTCAAATAAGTAAATAAACTAAAAAGTTTTTTAAAGTAGAAGATAAAATTGTTGTTTTATTGAGGGATGAAACATTACTGAAGAAAGTTTTTTTTTTTTTTTTTAAATTGCTTTTTTTTTTTTTTTTTTTAAAGATTTTATTTATTTATTTGAGAGAGAGACAGTGAGAGAGAGCATGAACGAGGAGAAGGTCAGAGAGCGAAGCAGACTCCCCATGGAGCTGGGAGCCCGATGCGGGACTCGATCCCGGGACTCCAGGATCATGACCTGAGCCGAAGGCAGTCGTCCAACCAACTGAGCCACCCAGGCGTCCCTGAAGAAAGTTTTTAAATTCAATTTGTATCTATTTATTCATCCATTCCTTTTGATCAGAACAGCTCTATAGAAATGTTTAGCATCTAGGGCACCTGGGTGGCTCAGTGGGTTAAGCTGCTGCCTTCGGCTTAGGTCATGATCTCAGGGTCCTGGGATCGAGTCCCGCATCGGGCTCTCTGCTCAGCAGGGAGCCTGCTTCCCTCTCTCTCTCTCTCTCTCTCTCTGCTTGCCTCTCTGTCTACTTGTGATCTCTCTCTGTCAAATAAATAAATAAAATATTTTTTTTTTAAAGAAATTTTTAGGGCACCTGGGTGGCTCAGTGGGTTAAGCCGCTGCCTTCAGCTCAGGTCATGATCTCAGGGTCCTGGGATCGAGTCCCGCATCGGGCTCTCTGCTCAGCAGGGAGCCTGCTTCCTCCTCTCTCTCTCTCTCTCTCTCTGCCTGCCTCTATGCCTACTTGTGATCTCTCTCTGTCAAATGAATGGATAAAATCTTTAAAAAAAAAAAAAAGAAATTTTTAGCATCTAGTGTCTCTCTACTTATAATTTTATTTCATGAATTTCTTGGTCTTTCTCTGATTTCTCAGACTTTGTATCTTCCATACAGACTCATGAATAATTTAATCTACTTCTCCCTAGCGTGTCCCCCCAAATCAATGAATGAATGGCATAGCAAGATAAAAAAACAAATCTAAACATATATCCCAAACTTAATGACAAAGCTGGTACTTTAATTCAGTAGAGAAAGTATGATTATCATGGCTGACTTAATTACTCTTCATCTGAAAGAAAATAAAACTAGACTCCTTATTCCATGTTCTATATGGAAATGAATTCCTAATGTACCAGAGATGCAAAGATTTTTTAAAAAATCTGGTAGAAGAAAATTCAGGGGACTACTCATATAACTTTGGAGTAAAGGTGGAAATTATCTTAAATAAGGAAAAAAATCCAAAAACCATCAAAATATTCATGTCTACGTAGATTCGGAGAAACTGAAGGGAAATATAAACTGTAGAAAAAGAAATACTTTTTTTTAATTCAGTTAGCCAACATATAGTACAACATTTGTTTTTGAAGTAGTATTCAATGATTCATTAGTTGCATATAGCATTCAAGAAATACATAGTTAAGTTGGAATTCCTGAGTGGCTCAGATGGTTAAGTATCTGCCGTTGGCTCAGGTAATGATTCCAGGATGCTGGGATCAAGCCCCACATCAGGCTCCTTGCTTAGTGGGGAGCCAGTTTCTCCCTCTCCCTCTGCCTTTCCACCCTACTTGTGCACTCGCTCTCAAATAAATAAATAAATAAATTTTATTTTTAAAAAAATTAACAAACAGAGATGCCTGGGTGGCTTCTCCCTCTGCCTGCTGCTCCCCCTTCTTGTGCACTTGCTTGCTCTCTGTCTTCCACATGCAAATAATTAACAAAAGAAGTATAAAACTTTATTCTGCAAACACAAAACATTCTGAAAGAAATTAAAGACCTAGGGTTGCCTGGGTGGCTCAGTCAGCTAAGCCTCTGCCTTTGCTCGGTCACGATCCCAGGATCCTGGAATTGAGTCCTGCACCAGGCTCCTTGCTCAGCAGGGAGCCTTCCTCTCCCTCTGCCTGCATCTACCCCTGCTTGTGCATTCTCTCTCTCTCTCTCTCTGACAAATAAATAAATAAAATTTAAAAAAAAAGAAATTAAAGACCTAAATAAATGGAAAGGTAGCTCATGCTCATAGGTCAGAAACTTAACATTGTAAAGAAAGCAATAATCTCCAAATTGATCTATGGATCCAAAGCGATCTCTATCTAAATCCCAACTGGGTTTTTGCAGAAACTGACACGCTGATCCTAAAATCCATATGAAATTTCAAGAGCCCCCCAATTCTTTATTTTCAATCTTAAAAAAAATAAAAAGAACAAACTGGCAGGACTCATACTTCCTGATTTCAAACCTTACTACAAAGCTACAATAATCAAGGCAGTCTGGTACAAACATAAGGATAGACCTATAAATAAAGGGAATAAAATTGGGAACTCGGAAAAAGAACTCTCACATCTATGGACAATCGATTTTCAACAAGGGTGCCAGGACCATACATTGAGGAAATAATAGTCTTTTCAACAAATCATGCTGAGACAACTGGACACCCACGTATAAAAGGACACCATCGGACCCCTACTTTATACAGTATACAAAATTTAACTCAAGGTAGATCAAAGATACAGAGTTTCAAGACTCTTAGAAGAAAACAGGAATGTAAACTTGCATGACTTTGGATTAGGCAATGATTTCCTAGACATGATACAAAAAGCATGAACAAAAAAATAAACTGGGCACCACCAAACATTAGTGCTTCAAAGACCGTATCAGGAAAGTAAAAAAACAAAAACAAAAACAAAAAACTCGCCACAGAATGGAAGAAGATATTTGCAAATCATATAACTGGTAAGAGTCAAGTGTATGGAATATGTATATATTTAACTTCATGAACATACAGAATACAGTTATAACTGCCTTAATGTCCTTCCTAACATCGGTGTCAGTTTTAATTAGTTCCATTTGGTTGACTTATCTCATTATAGGTTGTACGTTCCAGGCTTTCTGCATGCCTGGCAACATTTTTGGACGCGAGACATTTTGTACTTTACCTTGCTGGGTGCTGAATATTTTTATATGACTATAAATATTCTTGAGATTTGTTCTGAGGCTTACCTGAGTCACTTGGAAATACTTCAGTCCTTTCAGATCGTGCTTTTGAGATTTGTTAGGTAGTTCTTCGGGCGCCTGGGTGGCTCAGTCGGTTAAGCATCTGCTTTCAGCTTGGGTCATGATCCCAGGGTCCTGAGATCGAGTCACACATCTGGCTCCCTGCTCTGTGGGGAGCCCGCTTCTCCTTCTGCCCTCTCCTCCTGCTTGTGTTTTTTCTCTCTCTAATAAATAAATAAACTCTTAAAAAAAAAAAAAAAAGATTTGTTAGGTAGTTCTGGAACAATGCCCAGCCTAGAGCTAAGTATCCCCACTAGAGGGCAAGACGCTTCTATGTACACTACCCGAGGTCCTGTGAATCTTGAACTTCTCCGGTCTGGCTGCGGGAACAGACACTGTTCCCGGCCTGTGTGAGCCGCAGGTACTCTTAGCTCGAATCATTTCAGGTGGTACTTTCCCTGCCTCCGGTGGGGAGTTAGTTTCCCCACCTGGATGCACTGATCAGTACCCAACCCCGTATTCAAAGGGCCTCTCTGCTTATGCCCAGAGACCCCTGTCTTTGCACTCTTTCCTCCCAGCTCTCTGTTCGGTGGCCTGAGTTGCCTTGATCTCCCCAGCCTGCAGGGCACTTGTAGGGCTCACCTCATTTGTTTCCTCTTTCTCAGGGATCACTGTTCTTCACTGCCTTTTGTATCCTCCCAGAAGTTACACAAACATACACAAATGCACGTACACACCCGCACACACCCTAAAATGACTTCATAGAAAACATGCACTTTTGCACACTGCTTTTTTTTTTTTTTTAAGATTATTTATTTATTTATTTGACAGGCAGAGATTACAAGGATGCAGAGAGGCAGGCAGAGAGAGAGAGAGAGAGAGGAGGAAGCAGGCTCCCTGCTGAGCAGAGAGCCCAATGTGGGGCTCCATCCCAGGACCCCAGGATCATGACCTGAGCCGAAGGCAGACGCTTTAACCCACTGAGCCACCCACGTGCCCCATGCACCCTGCTTTTTAAAATTCTAGTGTCTTGACAAACCATAAGAGACTCTCAATCATAGGAAACAAAATGAGGGTAGCTGGAGCAGAGGGAGGTGAGGGGAAGGGGTAACTGGGTTTAAGAAGGACCCGTGATGTAATGAGCACCAGGTATTATAATAACACCCAGGAATCACTGACCTCTCTACCTCTGGAACTAATAATCCATTAGACGTTAAATAATTGAGTTTTCATTTTAAAAATTAAAAAAAAGAAAAATGATTAAAAAATAAAATTTAGTGTATCGAATACCTTCTGTATCATGGCCTATAGGGCGATCTCAATTAACAGTTGCATAGGGTGGGGCACCTGGGTGGCTCAGTGGGTTAAGCCTCTGCCTTCGGCTCAGGTCATGATCTCGGGGGTCCTTGGATCGAGCCCCGCATCGCGCTCTCTGCTCAACAGGGAGCCTGCTTCCCCCTCTCTCTCTGCCTGCGTCTCTGCCTACTTGTGATCTCTCGCTCTGTCAAATAAATAAAATCTTAAAAAAAAAAAAAAGAAATGTTTCCATATTAAGGAAATTAGCTCTTTACCTGCAAATATTTTCTGATTTGCTGGGTATCTTTTGACTTAATAATAATATTTTGTTCGATAGAAACATTTTTAATGGGTAGAATTTATAAATTACTTAATTTGTCCTTTCTGGATCTTATATTTTGTTTCAAATGGCTTCCAACTCTTAGATAATCAAAATCAAAACAATGCATTCCCATTTTCTTTTTCTTTTTTTTAAAGATTTTATTTATTTATTTGAGAAAGGGGGAGCACTAGAGAGAGAAAGCACGAGTGGGGGGTCAGAGGGAGAGGGAGAAGCAGGCTCCCCGCTGAGCAGGGAGCCCAATGTGGGGCTCTATCCCAGGACCCCAGGATCATGACCTGAGCCAAAAGCAGATGCTTAACCCACTGAGCCATCCAGGCTTAACCCCATAAGCCACCCTTATTTTCTGACTCAACTTTTTTTTTTTTTTTTTAACAATTAGAACTTTTTTAACAATTAAATCTGTATGGAATATGTTGGTAAAGAATGAGGAAGGAACCCAGTTTTATATACTTAATTTCTAATGATCCCATCACTATTTACTGGTTAATCAATTTTTTCCTCACTTTGTCAAAGTGTCACATCTAGAATTAATGAATCACATTTTTTAATCACCTTCTGTATCTAGCATTTTGTATATGAGAGTCATTTCTGAGTTATCAGGCACTTATGATACTATTTTTTAATAAAGCTTTCCCAGGTGACAAAATCGTAGAATTCTAGCACTAGAAATATGTTCAAAATTATCTAGTCCAACACCCCAGTCGAATTTAAAAATTCCTTCTACAGCACACATGACAAGATGTCACCTAATCCTAATTTGAAAATCTCTAGCAATGGAAAACTCAAACTCCATGTGACAGATGCTTCCATTTTTGGACACTTGTATTCCTTCTCAGCCTTTTGGTTAAGGTCAAGTGCAATTTTTGGACACTTCTAGTGATTAAGAACTTTTATTATGTTGTGCTAAAGTCAGCCTCCTGAAATTCCTGTCCACTTTTTCTAGCTCTACTCTGACAGGGTACACATCTGTTCCTCCTCAAACCTATCAACCTTGCAGTGCGTGGAGACATCCCTCCTGTCTTCCTCTGGCCCTCTTGAAGGGAACACGTGGGCCCTCTACTCCCCACAGGCTCAACAAGTTCTCTCCGCTCTGGATAATTAACCAGTTAGCAACGTGACTTCTTTTTTATTTGATTTGTCATATTTCAAAAAATACCTCTATAAAATAAACACTCATAATCTTCACCCCCTATATTCTGACCTTTTTGAAATTCTTTCTCCTCAAGGAAACCACTAATGACCTTATGATGCATATTATTTTGTGTTTTTTTCCTAATGTACACATATTAAAAAATGCTTTAAAAATGGTGTGACTTGCTTTTTGCATATAACAATATTTCATGTACTTGACATACTTCTAAATCAATACATATAGACATCAACAGCATTCTTAGAATAACTTCAGGGGTACCTGGCTGGCTCTGTCGGTAGAGCATGCAACCCCTGATCTTGGGGGTGTGAGTTCAAGCCCCACATTGGACATTAAGTCCACACTAAAAAAAAAAGAAAGAAAAAGAAAAGAATTCAGAATATTTCATAGTACGGATTTACCATAATTTATTCTAACATTACCCCTGTACATTCATGGTGACTCTGTATTTTTTAACCATTATAAATGACACAGCATATATCCTTACAGGCTGTTATATATTACTGCTTTTATTTCTATAAAATATGTTTCTAGAAGATTGGTGATCAAAGGGCATGTGCATTTCTATTTCTTTACTTATTCTTAATTTTATTGCAAAAGAACACTCAACATGAGATCTACCTTCCTAACATATTTTTAAGTGTACAATATGGTACTGTTGAATATAGGTACAAGATGTACAGCAGATCTCCAGAACTTATTCATTTTGCTTAACTGAAACTTAAGGCCTGTTGTCTAGTAATGTCCCATTTTCCCTACCCCAGACCCTGACAACCACAGTGCTATTTTTTGCTTCTTTGAGTTTGACTATTTTAGATACCTCACATATATGAAATCACATAGTATGTGTCTTTCTGTGACTGCCTTATTTCATTTAGCACATTGCCCTGAAGATTCATCAGTGTTACCACATATGGCACGATTTCCTTCTTTCTCAAGGCTGATTAACATTCCATTGTATGTATCTACCACATTTTCCTTATCCATTCATCCACTGATGGATATTTAAGCTGTTTCTAATCTCGGCTACTATGAATAGTGCTGCAATGAACATGAGCTCTTCAAGATCCTGATTTTAATTCTTTTGTATAAATGCCCGGTAGTGGGATTGCTGGATCATAAGATTAATTCTAGTTTTAGTTTTTTAAGGAAACTCCATACTGTTTTCTATAGCAGCTGCACCATTTTGCATTTCAAACAATAGTGTACAGAGATTCCAATTTCTCTGCATCCTCACCGACATTTGTCTTTTGGGGTTTTTGGTTTGTTTTGGTGGGGTTTGATAATAGCCATCCTAACAAGTGTGAGGTGATCTCTCATTGTGGTTCTGATTTGCATTTCCCTGATGATTAATGACAGTGAGCATTTTTTTCACATACCCGTTGGTCGTTTGTATGATTTTTTTTGAGAAATGTCTATTCAAGTCCTTAGCCCATTTTTTACTTGAGTTATTAGTTTTGTTGTTATTGCTGAGCTGTAGTAGTTCCTTATGTATTTTGGAAATTATTCTCTTAAAAGATGTATGGCCAATATTTACTCCCATTCTGTAGACTGTTTTTTCCGTTGCTGTGCAGAAGTGTTTCAGTATGACATAGTCTATTTTTGCTTTTGTTGCCTGTGCTTTTGGTGTCACATCCATGAAATCATTGCCTGGACCAATTTCATGAAATTTTTACCCTATGTTTTCTCCCAGGATTTTTGCAGCTTCAGGTCTTACATTTAATTTTGAATTGATGTTTGTATATATATGGTACAAGAGTTTCATTTCATTTTTTTGCATATGGACATCCAGCTTTCCCAATACCATTTGCTATACAGACTGTCCTTTCCCCATTGTGTACTCTTGCCATCACCGTCAAAGATCAGTTGACCATATGTGCATTGATTTATTTCGGGACTCTCTATTCGATCCCATTGGTCTATATGTCTATCTTTATGCCATTACCATATTACTTTGATTACAGCAGTTTTATAATGTATTTTGCATCAGAAAATGTAATGCCTCCAGTTTTGTTCTTCTTACTCAAGGCTGATTTAGCTATTTGTGGTCTTTTGTGATTGGATGCCTTGTCTTTTCCTTGCCTAATTGTTCTACTGGCGCTTGCAGTATTATGTTAGAAAGAGATGACAAGAATGGGCATCCTTGCCTTGTTCTTGACCTTGGAGGAAAAGCTTTCAGTCTTTCATGGTCAAAGATGATGTTAGCTGTGGAGTTTTCATCTTTATTACGTTAAAGCACCTTCCTTCCATTCCTATGATGTTGAATTTTGTCAAATGCTTTTTCTGCATGGAGATGATCATATGCTTTTTATCCGTTATCTTATTAGTCTGATGCATCATTTTAATTGATTTTTCATATGTTAAACCTCCTTGTATTTAAGGGATAAATTTCACTTGGTCATGGTGTATGATACTTTTAATGTGCTATTGGATTCAGTTTGCTAGTACCTATTGGAGGTTTTTACATTTACATTCATCAGAGATATTGGCCTACGGTTTTCTTTTCTTGTGGTGTCTTTGTCTGGCTTTGGTATCAGGACAAGCCTAGCCTCATAGAATGAGTTTGGAGATGTGTCCTCTCTTCAACTATCATATGATCTCCCTGATATGTGGAAGTGGAGATGCAACATAAGGGGTTTGGGGAGTAGGAAAAGAATAAATGAAACAAGATGGGACTGGGAGGGAGACAAACCATAAGAGACTCTTAATGTCACAAAACAAACAGGGTGGCTGGGAGGAGGGGGGCAGGGAGAGGGTGGTGGGGTTATGGACACTGGGAAGGGTATGTGCTAGATGAGTGCTGTGAAGGGTGTAAACCTGGCGATTCATAGACCTGTACCCCTGGGGCTAATAATACATTATATGTTTAAAAAAATTTTTTTAATTGAAAGAAAAAAAAAGGGTATGTGCATTTTAAATTTAAGTAGCTATGACCAAATTACTTGCCAAAAAGATTGCGGTAATTTTTACACTCTGAAAAAGGTGGGGGATAGAGTGGCTCTCCATCTGGAAGAAAATAGTTAGAACCTTGTCTCACACTATAAACAACAATAAATTTCACAGAGATTTTTATACATAAAAATAGAACCATTTCCTATTAAAATAGGAAAAATAAAAGATAACATTTGTTTAACTTCAAGATTAGTTTAGCCTTTTAAAAAAAGACTGGGGGCTCCTGGGTGGCTCAGTGGGTTAAGCCGCTGCCTTTGGCTCGGGTCATGATCTCGGGGTCCTGGGATCGGGTCCCGCATCAGGCTCTCTGCTCGTCGGGGAGCCTGCTTCCTCCTCTCTCTCTCTGCCTGCCTCTCTGCCTACTTGTGGTCTCTCTCTGTCAAATGGATAGGTAAAATCTTTAAATAAATAAATTAATTAATTAAATAAAATTAAAAAAGACTGGAACTGAGAAGCCATAAAGAGAAAACTGAGGGGCCCCTGGGTGGCTCAGTAAGTTAGGCCTCTGCCTTCAGCTCAGGTCATGATCTTGGGGTCCTGGGATCGAGCTCCGTGTTGGGCTCTCTGCTCAGTGGGGAGCCTGCTTCCCCCTCTCTCTCTGCCTGCCTCTCTGCCTACTTGTACTCTCTCTCTCTGTGTCAAATAAATAGATAAAATCTTTTAAAAAAGAGAGAGAGAGAAAATTGATGTACTCAACCACATAGATATTTAAACACATAAACAAACCCAAAAGAGAAATGAATAGAGTGAGAGAGAAGCTTACAAGATGTGACAAAGGGATACCACCAATACAGTAAGAAAGAAATATATAAAAAACTAACAGAGGGGTGCCGGGTTGGCTCATGCCATAAAGCATGGAAATCTTGATCTTGGAGTTATAAGTTCGAGCCCCATGTTGGGTGTACAGATTCCATTTAAAAAAAAATTAAATCTTAAAAAAAATCTAATCAAGAAATGGGCAAAAGATAGTTACAAAAATTGATAGAGAACTATAAACAGCCAATTAACTTATGAAATGTTCATCCTCAGAGGTAGTACAAAAATCACACACTTAACCGTTATCATTATTCCCCCAAATGGCAAAAATGGGAAATATTGCTAATATCTAACACTACTGGACACTGAGCCCTCTTGGTCACTCTGACAAAGGAACCATTTTAAATAATCAATTAGTCAATTGCACTTTCACACCTTACTTTTTTTGCTTCATTGACTGCATCTCCAAGCAAAAGATATTTTATCACCAGCTGCAGAAGGTAACACCTGAATGAGGTGTGAAACAACACGGATCAGCAGCTGTAGCACCTGGAAGCCCACTCACAGGGCTGAGTGTTTGGAGCAATGCTCCTGCTTCCCCTTTCCAAATATTCTATAATGTAATCTTCACAATTCGGGGGGGGGGGCAGGGGAATTAGCAGGAGAAAAAAAACAACATTATCGTATTTTCCCTGAGCATGCAGCTTTAGAACCTCATCGTGCAGTCCGTAAGCAACCTACACTTTGGCCAACAGCATGAATTCACTAAGAACAAAATTCTCACTTCAAAATAAAGCCTTTGTTTTATTTTCTTCTTCACTTACAAGCAGAGAAAGAGGAAGGACCCCGGAAGCTTTAGGAGGGGATCTTGATCCACATAAAGAAAGAAACACTGTCCAGAAAGGGAACCTCAGGTTCACCAGGTTGCCTTTATCATATATAGAAGAGGAAACCCTAGGTGAGGAAAAACAAGACCTCAGAAAACACACAGGTTGGAAATGTATAGTTGTTGCCAATGGACTTTGATATAAATCATTCCAAAGGGGTGCTTTTTTTTTTTTTTTTTTTAAGATTTTGTTTGTTTGAGAGAGAGAGCACAAGGCAAGGAGGGGTAGGGGAAGAAGCGGGCTCCCTGATGAGCAGGGCTCCATCCCAGAACCCTGAAATCATGACCCCATCGGAAGGCAGACGCTTAACCAACTGAGACACCCAGGGGTCCCTGACCATTCCAAAGGAGTTCCTTACCCGCTTTTGTCCAGACCCTTCTCTGTGGTCCCGGGCTTGCAGAAGAGGGAGCCTTCTGGTGCAGTGTAACCACTAGGTGGCACTGCGCACTGCTGGGCTAGTTCTGGTAAAGGAGCCCCCAGTCCAGCTACTGTGTTTCCGTTGGCTGTGGACGGGGTCCTTTTCATACCTGCTAAATCATAATTCTCCTCCAAAATTTATAAACTTAGCCAATTTTAAGAACCATTTCATTTTTCTTAGAAAGGATAGAATTTTGGTTCATGAATTGGGAGGGACTTTCACTTGGAACATTTTCTGGAATTAGTCCGTTCCTAATTGTTACTGTAAAACTCACGCAGCCTCTAGGGGCTCCTCAGCGCGCCCAGGGCAGAATGAGCTATAAGTTATACGACCGGGAGGACTAGTGTGTGGATTGCAGAGTGCATGGAAATGCTTCCTGAGATCCAAGAAAAAAACGAAAACCTCCAGAACAAATCATGCTGAACACTTCGGTGTGCTCCCCACAAACTTTTTTTTTTTTTTTTCCCCACCATAAACCGTTTTTAGATAAGCCTTTCAGGTGATTTCTGAGGCTAAAGTGTTGAAACACTGTTTTACGAGATGCATAATTAAAAGGCAGTTTCCCTTCTGACCCAGGCACCATCCTGCCGCCTATTTATCTAGTTTCAGCAAGCCTGCGGGAATGATGATAAAAAGCATTCCTGGGGTCTGGTTCTATATTTCCCTGTATGGAGAATGCCACCCATGCTGGGCATCAGAAAGAGCACACAATTAGCTGCAGCCGTTGTTCAAGACTGTTGTTACAAAGCCCGGCACACACAACAGGTGTTCAGGGGATATCTGTTGTCAACAATAAAATAAAACATTTTATAGACATAGTACTATATACATTGTACCTTATATACGTAATATTGAGTAAATGAAGCCAAACACTGAAGTTTACACACTCGACTTCATTAGATGAATACCAAGAAAGAGCAAGACTAAAAAGGACAGAAGTCAGAAAAGGGCTTGCCTCCGAAGAGGGAGGATTGACTGACAGAAGGAAGTATTGACGGATGGCAGAATGACGGCGTGTCTGCGATGCTGGAACAGGACCTGGGTGATGGCTACACCGGTGCATAGATACATAAAAAAGTCAAAAGCCTGGCTGGAAAGGAAGACAGGAAAACAAACATGAAAACGAAAATAAGCTAAAGGAAAAGCATAGAACTACAAGAAATACAAAGGACCGTAATTTATATAATTGGAGTCTTTAAAAAAGAAAACAAAGCAATGGAACAGAACCAGCATTTAAAACTATAATCCAAAAAACATTTCAGAAATCACAAACACCTGAATCTACATATTGAAAAACCTGCCAACTACCTGAGAAAATGAACTTAAAATGATAGACTCTGAGACCTATCTTGGCAAAACTGTCAGACTGTAAAGATAAAAACATTCTGAAATCCTCCAGAGACAAAAGGACATAATTTGCTAGTGTAAAAGAATGAGATGAGCACCAGACTTCTCAAAAGCAGCATAAAAGGAAAGCAAAAATGGAGTGGCATTTTCTAGAAACTGAATGGAAAAAAAGTGTGATCCATGGAAGCCAAACACTTTTTCAAGTGTCAAGACAAACATTTTTTGGAATTTAGGACCTTTTCTGAGGTATATTTTAGGGGTTAAGCTTCATCCAACAAAGAGATGACTTGGAAAATTTTAACAAAGGGCTAGTGGGGGGCTCTGGCTGGCTCAGGTGGTAGAGCACGTGACTTTTGATCTCAGGGTCCTGAGTTTAAGCCCCACATTGGGTACAGAGATTGCATACATACATACATACATATATGTATACAAAAACACAAAGGGCTGGTGGTATTTTAGTACAGATCACTGCAGATCAAAGACTAAAACAAAGGTAGAAATGAGGGTAGAAGACCCTAGTACAAGTGTTAGACATTGTGACAAAGCAGAAATCATGCAATCAAAAGATGGGACAAGGAGGAAAAAAGGGGAAATGTTGATTGTCTCAGAGTCAACAGGTAGGGATTAAAAGAGGCCGTTAAAACCGATGGTCTTGCAGATATATGTCAAAAAATTTTCTTAAAAATGGGGGACACCAGGGTGGCTCAGTTGGTTAATAATCTGCCTTCGGCTCAGGTCATGAATCCAGGGTCTTGGGCTTGAGTCGCACATGGGGCTCTTTGCTCAGCGGGGAGCCTGCTTCTCCCTCTGCCTGCCTCTCCCCCACTTGTGCTCTCTCTGTCTCTGAGAAATGAATAAATAAAATCTTTTAAAAAAATTCTTAATAATGGGCGCCTGGGTGGCTCAGTGGGATAAGCCTCTGCCTTCGGCTCGGGTCATGATCTCAGGGTCCTGGGATCGAGTCCCGCGTCGGGCTCTCTGCTGGGCAGGGAGCCTGCTTCCTCCTCTCTCTCTCTCTCTCTCTGCCTGCCTCTCTGCCTACTTGTAATCTCTGTCTGTCAAATAAATAAATAAAATCTTTTTTAAAAAATTCTTAATAATGTATTCTTTATTAGGTCATGAGAAAAACTTCAGTAAGTTCTATCAGGTGGCTATTTTATAGACAACATTCTCTGATCACAATACAATAAGACTAGAAAAAATTAACTAAAAAAATTTTAGGAGGTGCCTGGGCGGCTCAGTGGGTTAAAGCCTCCGACTTCCACTCAGGTCATGATCCCAGGGTCCTGAGATCAAACCCTGAGTCGGGCTCTCTGCTCAGCAGGAAGGCTGCCTCCCCCTCTCTCTGCCTGCCTCTCTGCCTACTTGTGATTCCTGTATGTCAAATAAATAAATAAAATCATTTTTTAAAAAATTGTAGGATTCTTAAATATTTTAATTTATAAAATTTTTAAATTGTATATTTAAACAAATTTCAGTTTAAGAGGAAATGAAACAAGAAAAAATTATTTTGTAATGCTGTGTGGTGATGGATGTTAACTAAATGTATTGAGGTGATCATTTATGTGAACTAAATTTATGTGGTATACATATGCATGTGGTATACATATATATATATACATATGCCAATTATATCTTAATTTTTAAGAAGAGGAAATACAAACTTTAATTATGGAATTTCTAAAACAATGATTAATGAAAATACTCCACATCAGAATCTATGGGGTACAGTAAGACTATGATCTAAGTAAATTCACAGTACAACAAAATACTTTCATCAATTAAAAACAAAAGAATGAAAATTAATTAAATTATTAGCTCAAAAGACAAGAAGGGGAAAATAGGAAAAGAACAACAAAATAAACCAAAAGAAAGCCCAAGGTAGGAAATAATAAGATAAGAGTAGAAACTTAAAGAGTCAAGGAATAGAAAAGTAGAAAATCTAATTAATAAATCAAAATCCTGGGGACGCCTGGGTGGCTCAGTTGGTTAAGCGGCTGCCTTCGGCTCAGGTCATGATCCCAGCGTCCTGGGATCAAGTCCCACATTGGGCTCCTTGCTCAGCAGGGAGCCTGCTTCTCCCTCTGCCTCTGCCTGCCATTCTGTCTGCCTGTGCTTGCTCTCTCCCCCTCTCTCTCTCTGATAAATAAATAAAATCTTTAAAAAGTAAATAAATAAATAAATAAATCAAAATCCTGGTTTCCTGAATAATTTAACAAAATAGACAAATCATTCTCTAACTTGATCAAGAAAAAAGGGAGAAAGCACAGATGTACAAAATAAAAAACGATGAGAGATATACCATGGAAACAGAAGAAATTTTAAAAATCATGAGAGAAAATAAAGAAATAATAATCATAAGAGATTAATTTGCAAAGCTCTATGCAAATAAAATTTTAAAACCTAGATAAAAGGTATATCTTCCTTTGGAAAAATAGAGAGGTGTAAAAGTTGGTGAAGAAAAGGTAAAAACATCTATATTGCAGATGACACGATAGTGTACCTGGTAAGACCTTGAGAATCAAGAATAAAATTAATCCAATTGGTAGAAGAATTCTGGGATATAACAAGATATAAAATTAACACACACAGATCAAGAGCCTTCACATGCATTAATAACAACCACCTAGAGGATATAACAGAAAAGAAAACCCCACTGACAGTAGCAAACAATTAAGTATATAGAGGTAAATTTAACAAGAAATGTAAAAAACTTGTATGAGTGAAACTTTACAATATTTCTGAGAGATACAAAAAATACACTCAATTGAATGATAAAACATTTTCTTTTTTTTTTTTTTTTAAGATTTTTATTTATTTATTTATTTGACAGAGAGAGAGAGATCAGAGACAGGCAGAGAGAGAGGAGGAAGCAGGCTTCCTGTTGAGCAGAGAGCCCGATGCAGGACTCAGGACCTGAGCCAAACGCAGAGACTTTAACCCACTAAGCCACCCAGGCACCCAATAAAACATTTTCTATGACAACACAGTGTAAAGGTATAAATCCTTCCTAAATTAATTTATAAAGTTAATATACTCCCAATAAAAATAACAACAGTTGATAATAAAATTCATATAGAAAAACAAACCAGAAAGAATCACCAAAAAAAATGGTGAAAATGAAGTACAGGGGCACCTGGCTGGCTCAGTGGGTTGAGCGTCTACCTTCAGCTCAGGTCGTGGTCTCAGGGTCCTGGGATCGAGAGCCCTACATCCAGCTCTCTGCTCAGCAGGGAGTGTGCTTCCACCACCGCCCCCCCCCCCACCGGCCTCTACCTACTTGTGATCTCTATAAAATAAATAAATAAATAAAAATAAGTACAGTGAGGACCTAACCCTACCGAACATTAAAACATGCAATAAAGCCTCTACATTTAAAGCAAACTGGTACAGATGGCCAAACAGACTGACACTGAAACCGAACAGAAATCCCAGAAAGAAACCCTAGTAGATAAGGAAATTTGTATACTACAAAAGTGGCATCTGAAATCACTGGGGTAAATAAAAGAGGCAAATGAGTAGCCTTTTGGAAAAAGATAAAATTATATCCATACCTTATTCCATGCACAAGAATAAACTCCAAACTGATCGAAGACCTAAATGGAAAAACAAAAACAAAAACAAAAAAAAACCCACCTAAGTTAATAGAAGAAAATATAGGTAAATTCTTTTTAAATCCAAGTACAGGTTTCCCCCATTTCTGCAAGTAGAATATTCCTATGAAATCTTTTGTAAGCCAAAATAAAATAAACCAAAGAAAACACTTACCGTGACACAGAAAAAATGTTGAGCATGCCCAGACCCAAAAAATAACCTCTTCTAGGCTCTTCTGATACCTCAGGGCACATCTTGCTAACAGATGCACAAAATAGATGGAGGTAGGGCACAGACACTCACAGACACGAGCTCCTGCCCAGCCTGATGCTGGGGTCCTCAGTGCTGCGCCTGGGAGGAGGCAAGGGGGAGGAAGCAAGCCAGCGAGGGGAGAAGCGAAACGGGGCCGCTCTCTCTGCTCCGGGGTGCAAACTGCCTCCAGGACCTCTCGCGGCAAAACCAATACTGAACGATTGTTTCTGCCCTTCACCTCTCTTCATAGAAGCAAAAAAATCCTCTTTAGATCTCTTTCCCTTAGCAAAAACAGGTCCTCACGTAGGGCTCTTGTCAGAGTGAAATGGCATCACGAAGATTTTTGAAAAATGGGGAAAAGTTTTCAAATTAAAGATCCAAGAGTAATAAAAGATTGATAAACGTGACTATGTACAAATAATTTTTGAAAGGTAAAAACAATGCCACAAAGTAAAAAGGTAACTGGTACACTAGGAGAAAATATTTGCAACACACATGACTGATAAAGGGCTATTCTCACCCGCTTATTTTGAACTCTGAAACTGAAGAAGACCAAAACCTCAACAGAAAAAAATGAAGGGAATAGGTACGAACAGACAATTCACACAGAAGTACAAAAATGGTCTTTAAAATAAAGATGTTCAATCTCACTCATAATTAGAGAAATGAGAATTGAAACTACACTCATATACCACTTCTCACTTACCAGATTGGCAAAACTTGGGAGGGAAAAAAAAAAAAACTTGTGACAGTCCATTCTATTGGTAAGGCTGTGGGGAAACAGGTACTGTCATAGATTGCTAGGTACAAATCAAAATGAGGGGGTGCCTGGGTGGCTCAGTTGGGTAAGCATCTGCTTTTGGCTCAGGTCCTGATCCCAGGGTCCTGGGATCCAACCCCAGATCTGGCTCCCTGCTCAGCGGGGAGTCTGCTTCTCTCTGCCCTTCTACCCAGTCCCTGCTCCCCACCCCCGCTCATTCATTCTCTCTCTCTCTCTCTCAAATAAGTAAATAAAATCTTAAGAAAAAGAAAAGAAATCACAATCAGTACAACCTTTTAGAAGGGAATTTGGCAAAATCTGACAAAGTACTTACAGGCTTACCTTTTAGCCTAGCAGTGCCGCCCTGGGTGGGTCCCCAGAACATACGCCTCCACCAGGGTGAACCTAGCTGGGGACAAAGTTGTCCACAGCTGTATTGTGTATGGTTGCAAGATCAAACTCCCCCATACACAAGAGTGTTTGAATAACCCACGATACTTCCACGAAACAAAGGGCGTCACATGGTAAATACAATGCGGAAGATCTCCATGAACTGATAGGACGTGATTTCTAAGGCACATCGTTCAGTGAAAAAAGCAAGGCGCAGAAGAGCATTTATTGAGACCCTTCTAGAACAGTGGCATGAGGCGCTCCAGCGGAAACAAACTGGTGGAAGTTAAGAAAAGAGAAAGGAGGGGCACCTGGGTGGCTCAGTGGGTTAAAGCCTCTGCCTTCGGCTCAGGTCATGATCTCAGGGTCGTGGGATCGAGCTCCTCATAGAGCTCCTCATCGGGCTCTCTGCTCAGCAGGGAGCCTGCTTCTCCTGTGTCTCTGCCTGCTGCTCTGCCTACTTGTGATCTCTCTCTCTGTGTCAAATACATAAATAAAATCTTAAAAAAAAAAATTTTAGGGCGCCTGGGTGGCTCAGTGGGTTAAGCCGCTGCCTTCGGCTCAGGTCATGATCTCAGGGTCCTGGGATCGAGTCCCGCATCGGGCTCTCTGCTCGGCAGGGAGCCTGCTTCCTTCTCTCTCTCTCTCTGTCTGACTCTCAGTGTACTTGTAATTTCTCTCTGTCAAATAAATAAATAAAATCTTTAAAAAAAAAAAAAAAATTTTAAAAGAGGCAGTAGACAATCGAGGCCAGATGACTTAGGGTCAAATACAAGGTCTACCACTCATTTGCTACATTCCCAATTTCTCTGGGCCTCAGTTTCTTTATCTGTAAAATGGGAATGACGCTAGTGCCTGCTTCTGAGTTTAGGTGAGGATTAAATGAGTTAATGTATATAAAACAATATCTGGTGCATAGTAAGCACTAAATAAACATTAGCTATTATTATTATTATTATTATCATTATTATTCAAGCAAGACACTTCCAATCTTCTGCCTTGAAAACAGAATCCTGGCTCTCACTTCATAGGAGGGTAAATTCTGGGGTTGGAAAGAGCTGGGTTGGAGAAGAGGGCTCATTTATTCTCTTTGCTCTGTTTCCTGGGGAAGGGGGAGATTATGCCCTTATTTTCTCCTATTGTATTTTGGCGAGCTTGGGGAAGGAGCAGAAGTGATACATCAGTTTATCCCCCAAGGAGCAGAAGTGATATATCAGTTTATCCCCCAAGGTTCCAGGAAGGATTTGTCAAGCAAAAGAGCAGTAGAAAGTCTTACTACTAAGGAGCTGAGGTGATCTGATGACATAAAAATTTAAATTATACATATTAAAAGCATCATAAGTAAAATCATAACATAAAAAATTAAAGATAAACAACCAAGTGTGGAAAGAACTTGCAACAAAGGTAGTACGGAAATAAAGACCTACTCCTGTAAGAACTCAGAGCTCCTGATCCAGGGAGTCACCACCCACACACGCTTTGGGCAGAGACTGAAAGCCTACAGGGGAGTGAGAAAGCCTTATGGATGCATGGAGGTAGGATCTCTGCTTTTATTTATTTATTTATTTGTTTGTTTGACGGACAGAGATCACAAGTAGGCAGAGAAGCAGGCAGAGAGAGAGAGGAGGAAGCAGGCTCCCTGCCGAGCAGAGAGCCCGACGTGGGGCTCGATCCCAGAACCCTGGGATCATGACCCGAGCGGAAGGCAGAGGCTTTAACCCACTGAGCCACCCAGATGCCCCTCAGATGTGCTTTGATTGGAGGTTTTGGACCCAGAGAATGCGGATGCAGGCTAACTAGATGCAGAGCATCTTATGTGATTAGTTGGGGGGAGGGGAGGCAGATGTTTGGTTTTCTCAAGCTGATCCTGAGTTGGAAATTGGAAAGCGGAAGCTAAAAAATGGGGAAAGCAACAGTCATTGATCAAGTTCTGATGTTGTGGGCAGGTTACTAGAGAGGTTGTGGTTTGGTGGCCTGGATGGGCTGCTGCAGGGGCTCTGAGACAGAAGTCTATGGTCCCATGCAGTCTGACTGTTGTCTGTATTTACACTCAGTCTCCCAGTAAGTTAAGGTGTATAACATGTGAAGCTTATACAAAAGGGATAAGAAAAACCTAGGTGTCTCCAAAAGATTAAACCATCAAAGGATACAAAGTATGATTTTTATATTTGTAATTAGAAGTAGCCAATTCAGTAGATTCAAATCACAGTTAAGTTTGGTTTATGCATATCCGATTGCAAACCCTCAAGAAAAAAAGAAAGCGGTTCACTCTCTTGTTCCCCGCAATGAGTGTGTGTCACAGGCAATGCAGACTTGGCATGGCTTTGTTTTCAAGAAACAAACTGTAGAATTAATTATGATGCACAGAGAAACACTGATAATGAGTAAGAGGAACTGATAATATCAGCTACAGACGATACAATTAATATTTTATGGATGATTTAAGACAGTGTTTTCAAACCATGGGTTATGATCCATTAGGGGGTTTGAGATCAATTTACAGGGCAATCAGTATTTTTTTTTTTAAATAGACTGATATAGAATAGAACAGAATATTGTCTTTTTGTCTTATCAGTTAACTTTTAGAACCCAACATTTGGGTAAAATGTGATACCAGTGTCAACACTGAAATAATTCAACCTCATAGGAGAAGTATGTAGGGATAAAACAAGATACTGTTTGTCTGAACAGAACTACATCAGGGGCACCTGGGTGGCTCAACATCACTAATCATTAAAGAAATGCAAATCAAAACCACAATAAAATACGACCTCACACTCATTAAGATGCCTACTAAAAAAAAGTATTCCCAGGGATATGGAGAAATTGGCTCCATTATGAAACATTGGTCGGGGGCACCTGGGTGGCTCAGTCCGTTAAGCAGCTGCCTTCAACTCAGGTAATGATCTCAGGGTCATGGGATGGGGCTTCTTGCTAAGCAGAGATCCTGCTTTTCCCTCTGCCTACTGTTTCCCCCTGCTGTGTTTTCTCTCTCTCTCTTTGACAAATAAATAAAATCTTTAAAGAAAAAAAACCGAAACGTTGGTGCGACTGAAAAACGATGCAGCCACTACAGAAAATGGTATAGCAGTACCTTAAGAAATTAAAAATGGAGGGACGCCTGGGTGGCTCAGTTGGTTAAGCAGCTGCCTTCGGCTCGGGTCATGATCCCGGCGTCCTGGGATCGAGTCCCACATTGGGCTCCTTGCTCAGCAGGGAGCCTGCTTCTCCCTCTGCCTCTGCCTGCCATTCTGTCTGCCTGTGCTCACTCTCTCTCCCTTTCTCTCTCTGATGAATAAATAAAATCTTTAAAAAAAAAAAAAAAAAAGAAATTAAAAATGGAAAGCCGCATCACCCAGCAATCACACTTATGGATATATATCCTAAAGAATTGCAAGTAGGTTCTCAAAAAGACATTTGCACACCCATGTTTGTTTTTTTAAAGATTTTATTTATTTATTTATTTGACAGACAGAGATCACAAGTAGGCAGAGAGGCAAGGTGGGGGGCGGAGCAGGCTCCCCGCTGAGCAGAGAGCCCAAGGCGGGGCTTGATTCTAGGGCCCTGAGACCAGGACCTGAGCCAAAGGCAGAGGCTGTAATGCACTGAGCCACTCAGGTGCCCCCACACCCATGTTTAATAGCAACATTATTTCACAACAGCTAAGAGGTGGAAGCATCCCAACTACGTATTGATAGATGAATGGATAAACAAACTGTGGTATATACAGGTAACAGAATACTTAGCCTTCAAAGGGAGGGAAATCCGGTCCTGTTACCATGTGGATGAACCTTAAGGACATTATGCTAAATGAGATAAGCCAGTCGCAAAAAGACAAATACTGAATGATTCCACCTACATGAGATATCTAAAGTAGTCAAATCCATAGAAACAGAAAGTAGAGTGGTTACAGGGATTAAAGGGAGGGGATATGGGTTCAATGGGTATAAAGTTTCATTCGGCAGGATGGAAAGGTTTTGGAGATCTGCTGCATAACACTGCGAATATACTTAACACTCCTGGACCATACAACAAAATGATGAAGACTAGATGGAAGAAAGGCAGGCAGGGACAAGCCCTCCCCCCTGCCCCCAACATGCCGGGAGAAAAACCAGCCTTAATTTTATACCATTCTGGAAGGAGCCCCCCCACCCCTTTTCCCACCTAATAGATGACAAAAACCTGATTGGATGACACTAGCGGAGAAGGTTAATCAGATTAAAACCACCCACCAAAAAGCCCATAAAAACCCTTAGACTTAAAAAGTTTGATGGCTAGGGGCGCCTGGGTGGCTCAGTGGGTTGCTCCTCTGCCTTCCGCTCAGGTAAGCAGGGAGCCTGCTTCCCCTGCTCTGCCTGCTTGTGATCGCGCGGTCTCTCTCTCTCTGTCAAATAAATAAATAAAATCTTAAAAAAAAAAAAAAAAAAGCTTGGTGGCAACTTTTTTGGGTTGCCTCCCTGTTCAGGAGCTTTGTGCTTTTGTTGTTCAATAAACTTTACTATCAGGGCGCCTGGGTGGCTCAGTGGGTTAAAGCCTCTACCTTCGACTCAGGTCATGATCTCAGGGTCCTGGGATCGAGTCCCGCATCGGGCTCTCTGCTCGGCAGGGAGCCTGCTTCCTCCTCTCTCTGCCTTCCTCTCTGCCTACTTCTGATCTGTCTCTGTCAAAGGAATAAATAAAATTTTAATAAATAAATAAACTTTACTATCACTCAATGAACTTTGCTTTGCTGCCCACCTCTCTGGTCTACCTCTTCATTCTTTAAAGCGGCTTGACCAAGAACCACAGGCACAAAAGGAGAAGAAATCCCGTGACAATAATAATGGCTAAGATGGAAAGTTTTATGTGTCTTTGGCACAATTAAAAATAAAATTAAGGGGCACAACTGGGTGGCTCAGGCAAAGCGTCTGCCTTCAGCTCAGGTCATGATCTCGGGGTGGTAGGATAGAGCCTCACATCCGGCTCCCTGCTCAGAGGAGAGTCTGCTTCTCCTTCTCCCTCAGTGCTCGCTCTCAAATAAAATTTTAAATAAAATTTAAAAGTGAATTACTTTAAGGTTTTATTTTTAAGTAATCTCTGCACCAAAGTGGGACTTGAACTCACCACCCTGAGCTCAAAAGTCACATGCTGTACTGACTGAGCTTGCTAGGTGCCCCTAAAAAACTATTTTAACTTAAAGAAGATTACCATTTGTTACTACCTTCCCAAAGCTTTTTAGTGATAATCTTAAATGTTGGTGAGACTTTAATGAGTAGTCTTACCGTTACTGGTAGAAGCATCTCTTACAAGAAAGCAGTTTGACAGTATCTTTCAAGAGACCTTGGGGCTCCTGGGTGGCTCAGTGGGTTAAGCCTCTGCCTTTGGCTCAGGTTATGATGCCAGGGTCCTGGGATCGAGCCCTGCATGGAGCTCTCTGCTCAGCAGGGAGCCTGCAACCCGCCCCCCACCCACTGCCTGCTGTTCTGCCTATTTGTGATCATTCTCTCTGTCAAATAAATAAAATCTTTTTTAAAAAAAGAAAACTGAAAGTATTAACACCTTTCAGCTCAGTAGATCTATTTCTAGCAATCTATCCTAAGGGAAAAATTTTAACGTGGACAAGGATTTGGAGACAAAGATGTTCATTACATTCTTTTACTATTTAAGAGAAAAATTGTAAGCAGTATAAATATTGAAAACGTGGCAACAGTAATGAACATTTGGACATCAGAAAGTGAAGAAAATGTCTTAAATTCACATGATGCCATGCCATAGAGTCATCCAAACGCATATTCATAAATGTTAATGGAAAAATGTGTATGATACAATGTTGTTAGGATAATTTTTTTTAAAAGATAAAATAATGACTCTCACATAAATATAAAGAGCATTATTCAATAAAGATTGAATTTCACTCATTCATTAATGAGGGAACCAGTAAGGTGTTAAAATCAGTTCAAACAAGAATTCAAATAATCCCACAGAAGCAGGTCAATCAGGAATACTTTAATGAATTTACAAATAAGATACAAAACTGACTCTATCTACTTAGGGATTTGGAAATCTATCCCTCCACCCACCTGAGAAATTTGCATATCTATGAGCCAGAGTAATTTGCATCTCTACCTCTCAGTGCAGAAAGTAGTGAACAGGACACGAAGGTATCATTTTTCTTTCCTCTTCTTGCCTCCATTTCAAAATCTCTTAGAACTTTTCCTAACAGTTGAAATCATCAGAATATAAAATCAAATATATAGCACTGTCTCAGTTAAGAAAAAAAAAGAGAAATTCACCCTAAATTTTAAGTATGGGGGTTTTTTGTTAATGGTGGAGTTAGTGGTTCGTTTGCTTCGTTCATCCTTTCTCTTCGCCAAATTTTCAACAATAAAAACGGTCTTTTTATAATAAAAGTTTTCAAAACTACAACCAGAAGACAGTTTACCTGAAGCACAAAGTTCCCAATGACGGTACAATTAAAATTAACTAATACTCAGGAAGTTTTGTATCTAAATCTAAATAAATCTATATACGATCTAAAGAGTCAAGATGAAATGCCTGGGATTAGCTACCTGTGGAAATACTCACCAAAAGCAATCTTCCTCTGAACAAATTTGATGATAAATATTTTTGAGGAGACAAAGCATGCTTTCAAATTCCTTAGGGAAATCACAATCTAAGTCTACGAGATTAGTTTTTTTAAATTATTAATTCTAACAAGAATTATACTAGGGATGAGATTTGGTAAAGGTAGCTTGTGATCAGCCTGGAGTGAGGGAGGGGTATGAGGGGGGGTGGGGGGGGATGGGGGGGTAGTCTAAACATAAATGATTTGCCAGTGTTTCCTCAGTAGCTCTCAGAGGAAGGAATATACTGATTTGAAAAAAAAAAAAAGGAATATACTGATTTGAAACAGCTAGTCCTAAATACATCAGGAGAAATATATTTTCTCAGAATAGAGAAAGACAATTTAACTGTTTATTGTACTATGGTTTAAGAGCTACTTCTAAAAGAACATCCAACTCCTTTTGTTCTCCTAAGGTAAATACAAAATGGAGACCAAACTTGAGAATTCCTTGAGCCAAATAAGCAAAACTAAATCTAGCTTATTCACAAACTGAAGTGAAACAGTTTATTTCTTATAAATGTGTCTGATAATCATAATAGAAACTCAGATCAGCTTCCTAAAAATGGCATAAAATAATCACTTCTCACCTATCCCTTACCGTCTGGAAACTCCCCATTGTAATAACCAGTCACTGTCAGGGTTAACAACTTCCTCATTTTCATTCTATAAGCCATCCTATAACTTCAGTAACTCTGAACTTCCTATGTTTCGTATTTAAAAGCTCCCAATTTGCAAACTGTTCATATCTGCACAATTAGCTCTTATTAAATACCATTTTACTGATCTGGTGCTTGTAATGTCACTATTTCTGGGTTTTTGACAGTTCTCATTCTCTCTTTACCTCTTCTATTTGATATCATGTAATCATATCCACTAGAATAAGTTGTATACACTTTTAATCCCCTGGTATATGAACCAATGAACCCCAGGTGTGTGGGTGAGTTTCGTCCACTTAGAAACTCATCCTGGGCCTGGGCCTGGGCCCGGGCCCAGGTGTCTTCAGAGAGAACTTGAGTCCATCTTGGCGGCACCTCCAACGGGAGATTCTGGGAGGCACCTGAGGCCATGGCTGGTTCTGTAGGGGAGAATTGCTTTCTTCCTTAGCAGGCTCAGAGTTCCTATCAGGTAGCCAAGCTTCCCGGAACATAGAGCAATCTCTATCAGATTCCCAAAATACATCTTGGGCAAATTAACCAGGAAAGGAAAACAGAAGACAAAGGATAAACATCAGAGAATCAGAGGCAAACCTGTATTTCCTGAAGTCATGACCATCATTTTCATTTATAACTAGACTTGATCTATCACTAGACAAATGCGCACTGTAAAATAATTTCTTTGTGTTTATGATACTAGGCTATTGTTTGCATTTCACAGAGGATTCATTTTCAAAACACTCTTATCTTGTCTCAGGAACAGTAGAAGGAAAAGAATTACTCTGATCTCCCCCTAATCTTTTTCAATACAGAGAAGGACTAGGTGTTCCCCTGGAACAATAGTTCTCAGACTCCATGAGATTAAGGATCATAGAGTATATCAAAATGAAGACTTCCCTTTAACCACCCTTAAGATTCTGATCTTTTAAAAGCTCCCTGTGTAATCTTACTTACAGCCAGAATGGAGAACCCCTAAGTATAGGGTTTTACCCTTTAAAGGGCTTTCACAGGCCTTCCTTAAATATATTTTAAGTGGCCCTCTCCCTAACCTCAAGCAGTTAAGGGTACACAGTATGTCTTAGTGCAGCCAATTAAATGCTCAGCCTGGAACACTGACTCTTGAGAGAATGACTGCAAAGTCTCTGGGCCAATTAGAAATTATTCATGAAATTGTGGTAGCATTGAGTCAAGGACAGCAGCACCTGGTGGTGTCTTAACCAGAACTTCGCTAAGTGTGGGCTTGCCTTTCCATTGAGTGTCTGAACTATCCAGTTCCTTCTAATAAGTTCCTTTTCTGGTTAAGTGAACTAGAAGTGGTGTCTGTTGTTTGCAATCTAGAACCAGGGCTGGTTCAGTTAAGTAGGTCCTACTGTTAACCATTTTGCAGATGAAGAAATCAAGTTTCAGAGAGATTAGGTTACTTGTCAGAGGTCCCTTGAAAAGTGACAACACCAGGACTCAAATCAAGATCTTCTTTGCTCATTGCTCTTACCATCATGATACGGGCTGGGGAAAATCATAGCGCAACCATAATACTCCCCCTCGACTCACAGAAATAGTCTCAGTGGTTCTCAGACTGGTATGCACATTAGCATCACCTGAAAGTGTGACCAACTTGAATTGCTCGGGGCTGTCCTGTTTTTATTTATTTTTTTGTTGATTTATGTATATTTTTTGGTCCTGTTTTTAGCACTGGAAATCCTGAAGCCTTGGGGAGACTGGGACAGTTCGTCACTCTACTCCGGGGTGGAGGCAGCGGGGTGGGGGCGACCTTAAAAACAACAATGACAACTGCTGAGGCTGTCCTCCAGAGTTTCTGAGTTAGCTGATCTGTGTGGGACCTAGATACTGGCGTTGGCTTAAGTGTCAGTTCAAAGGATCAGTACATCCAGCTAGGGCCGAGAGTCACTGGTCTGCATGAAACCTTTCAGAGTTTAGCCGCCCCCTCATCAGTCTGTCGTATTTGTCCATCCACGCCTGGCTCTTTTACTGTGGTTAGTATCTATGCAAGCAGGCATTTGATAAAGACTCTGAAATACTAAGATCAGAGGACACGGCAAAAGGTGCCCAGAGCCAAAGGGCTGGTTTCAGTGACTGCCTCCCTGACTCCTTCAAGAAAGAGCAAATAGGGAAATATCAGGGTCATTTGAATGGCCCTGCAGGTGATAATTATGGCTTCTGGGGTTAATCTAGGGATCTCGGGAAGGGTAAGGAGCTCTGGAACAGTGGTTAAGTAGTGCTGTATGTGGGAGAAGACGAGTGTGGTGAAGGCTGAATGGGTAAATGAGGCTGGGTTATAAATTGGTGATGACTCAAACTTCTCCGGTCGTTTGGTGACGGAAGTCTGACTGGACTATTCTAGTTGGGAAATAGCTTTGGCTATTTGGCTAAAAAAGCTTTGACTCTAATCTTGCCATCTGACATTGTTACTAAGGGCCGAGGAGAAATCCAGAGGACCAGGTCATTCTTTTAGTCCTCTGTGGTCCTGCTGGCCCTGAAGGAAAAGCCTAGAACCTTGGCATTTCAGAGTTCTTTTTCTCTTAGAAGTTCATTTGTTGATTTATTCACTCATTCAACAAATATGTGTTAAGTACCTACTGTGTACCAGACACCATGCTGAGGGTACAGCACCAAGGAAAACTAACGTGGTTTTTGCCCTTAGGTGGTGTTGTGGGGCTGTGGAGGAGAGACCGATCCCTAACCGAGCCATTGAAAATAGCGTGATCATTGCTAAGGTGGAGAAGCACTGAGCGCTGAAAACACATGTCGATGAGGTCCAGGAACACCTCCCAGAGGAAGTGTCACCTCGACTGGGACTAAAGGGTAATCCGGGTTTAGCCGGGCCAAGGGAAACGCTCTCTCAGGGGGAGAGAAGAGCAAATGTAAAGACTCCAGCTGGACAGTGTGAAGCCTTGTCGTAGGTGGAATAATTGCCCCCAAAGATCGCATCCGAATCCCCAGCATCTGTGAAGAGGGAACCTTACCTGACAAAAAGGGACTGACTCACAGATGTGAGTAAATTAAGGCTCTTGAGATGGAGACATTATCCTGGACTGTCTGCGTGGCCCAGTGTAATCACAGAGTCCTTTTTATTTAAAAGAGGGACGTGGCGGATCAAAGTCAGAGAGAGACTTGAAAATGCTGCAGTGCTGGCTTTGCAAATGGAGAACGAGGCCATGGACTAAGGAAAGCCGGCAGCCTCTAGAAGCTGGACAAGGCAAGGAAACTTTTTTTTTCTTTCTTTCTTTCTTTTTTTTTTTTTTAAGATTTTATCAATTTATTTGTCAGAGAGAGGGAGAGCGAGAAAGCGAGCACAGGCAGGCAGAGGCAGAGGGAGAAGCAGGCTCCCTGCTGAGCAAGGAGCCCGATGTGGGACTCCATCCCAGGACCCCGGGATCATGACCCGAGCCGAAGGCAACTGCTCAACCAACTGAGCCACCCAGGCATCCCGGCAAGGAAACTTTTCTAGAGGTTCTCCCGGAGAGCATCCAGAAGGAACACAGCCCTGTTAACTCTTTAATTTTAGTACAGAAAAACCCATTTTGAACGTCTGACCTCCAGGACTGTAAGATTATATATTTATGTTGTTTTAAACCATGAAGTTTGTGGTAATTTTTAATAAGAATAATAGAAAACTTATACAGGAACCTACAAAAAAATAGTCTAGTATGGTGGACATACTAGATATAGTATAAGGTACAAATAAGATTAGAAGAGTAAGCAAAATCAGGCAGAGCCTCACAGGGCTTGTTAAGGGTAAGGCTAAAATCCACTTCATCCTTGGGATACCCTGAAGGATTTTTAAACGGAACAATGATCGAATGAGGTTTACATTTTAGGAAATTATATTTGATCTCATTCAGAGGTCAGCCACCTTTCCCAGTAAAGAATCAGATAATAAATACTTTATGCTTCCTGGGCCATACGGCTTTTGTTAGGTAGTCATTTTTTTTTTTTTTGACAAACATAAAACTTAAAAACATAAAACCTGTTGATAGCTCAAGGACCCATATAAAAATGGGCAGGCCCCAGCTCTGAGCCACCCTGTTTCTATTGTTCTCAGCCGTCCTTGCAGCTAAGTATGGTGATGGGAGTCAGGAACCCAATTCTAGCTAAAGAGATAAGGGAACATCTCCCAAAGAATTCTGGGAAAATTTTAGCTGTGTTTATGAGAAGTTTGGGTGCTGCCTTTCTGCTTTCTCTCTGCCCTTGAACACTGATGCAATGCCTTATCTCTTAAGATAAACCAAAGGGGAAAAAGCCAAGATTAATAGCGATGACAGGGGCACCTGGGTGGCTCAGTGGGTTAAGCCTCTGCCTTTGGCTCAGGTCATGATCTCAGGGTCCTGGGATCCAGCCCCAACTCAGGCTCTCTGCTCAGCGGGAAGCCTGCTTTCTCCTCTCTCCCTGCCTGCCTCTCTGCCTACTTCTGATCTCTGTCTGTCAAATAAATAAATAAAATCTTAAAAAAATATATATATATATATATATGACAACCCAGACAGAGATGGACTGAAGCAAAACCACAAGTGCCTATCTCTAGATTTCTTGTAATGGGGCGGGGGGGATCAAGTCCGTTTTAAGTAGGGTATCCTGTTACTTGCGACAGGAAGAATTTCTAAGTGAACAGATAGATGCTAGGAGATTGATTAGGAGGCTCTGCACCAATGGGCACCAATGGGCGAGGGATGACAGTTGCCCAGACTAGGGCTGTGGTAGTCAGGAAGTGCACGAACTTGAGACATATTTCGGAGTCAGTATAAATAAGATACAGAGATTGTATGTGGAAGGAGAGGTGGGAAGAGGGAACAAATTATGTCAGAGATTAATACCGCCAGGTCACTGTGGCGGTAGCGCTATCTACCCAAACAGAGAAAGGAGGAGAAAGAGCAGGTTTGGGGAGAAAAAGCGAGAAGTTGAATTCTACAGTCTGGGGTTCCTGGGGGCCATCTCAATGGAGCTGTCCTTAAGCCATCCCATGTGAGAAACTGCTGCTCCGAAAAGAGGTTGAGATGCCTGTCCTCGGCGTCGATTCATCCCTTTTCTTCTTCTCCTTCTTCTTCTTCTTCTACTTCTTCTTCTTCTTCTTCTTCTTTAAAGATTTTATTTATTTGACAGATGGAGAGAGGGGAAGAGCACAAGCAGGGGGAATGGGAAAGGGAGAAGCAGAATCCCCGTCTAGCAGAGCCTGATGTGGGGCTAGATCCCAGGACCCTGGGATCATGGCCTGAGCTGAAGGCAGAGGCTTAAGAGACAAAACCACACAATCGCCCCATAATTTTTTTTTTTTTTTAAAGTAGGCTTCATGACCATCGTGGAGCCCAGTGTGGGGCTTGAATTCACGACCCTAATATTGAGACCTGAGTTGAGATCAAGAGTTGGATGCTGAACTGACTCAGCCACCCAGATGCCCCCGTTTTTCCATTCCTAAACCATGTTCAAGAAAATCATATTTGGGGTGTCACCATCTTCGCAGTAGTCCAGCAAGAGCCATGCCGTCTGGATTCACGTTTTCACCAATAAAGAACTGGTAGTTTTTTAAATTAGCAAGGATGTGCTTGATTTGTTCTGCAGCCCCTGTCATTTCTGTCCTCTGTTCTTCAAGTTTGTCTTTGGTTGATTTCGTGTAATCTTTGATGTACTTTCTGTAGAAGTCGGTTTCTTGCAAGGGATGGTTCATGACAGTCTCAACACCAAGGATGACTGAGCTTTCAGTACCCTCCCAGCCTTCAGCAGAGGAATCTCCACCAACCAGCGAGTCACCAAGGTTACCCTCTGTCCTACTGACTGTCTTCCCCTCTGCCTCCAGGCACAGTCCATCTGCAATCTCCTGGATCTTATAGATGTTGGAGAACATGTCATCATGGCTGAAGAGGTCCTCGCAGATGATCAAAACCACTCTGGAGAGAGACAACGACTGTGTGAGCTCAGCGGGAGCCAGGAGCTCTAAGCCAGTGCAGTAGAGCCTGAACCACACTGGGGTATGGGGGGGGGGGGCAGGTGGAAAAGTGAAAGATGCTTTTCTTTTTTTTTTTTTTTTTTTCACTTGTTAAATGCTTTAATTTAAAAAATCTTCATCAAGTTATCATGAGCCTCACGTCCTCACTGTGTCCTGTCACGGACGCACCATCTACGAGGGTGAGTAGGCACCTTGCGGAGAGCCAAGGGCTAGTGACCAGCTATGGGACCCGGGGCTCCTGACCTCTCTGGGCCTCGGTTTTCTGGATCATCTCCTCCAGGAAGCCCTCCTTCCACCACCAACCCCAGGCCCGACAGCCCTCCTCTTCAGGCCGCGTTACAAACATCCCCTGGGTGCCTTCTGTGGCAGGCCGGGCCCCAACACTTCTGCCTCTTCCATTCCTCCCTTCACCTGTTGAAAGATGCTTTTCAATACCTTATCTTGTAAGTTAGATGTGACACTTTGGACTGTCTCAACTCTTGAAATTCCTTGAGATAAAAATATCTTTCCCCTGAAATGCAAAACTGTAGTCAATTTAATTGTAAGTTCTTGGGCTACTTGCTCAGCCACACAGATTGAATTTCCTTCTGTGGAACAGTCCTAGCAATGCTTACTCCATAGTCTGTCAAAAGCATCTAGTGAGAATCTGTATATGAGAGTCCTTTGTGAACTACACAAAAATGATATTGAGATTAGCTGGGTGTTTATGCACACATACTTTTGTATACAAAGACTTCATAAGAGTAAAAGGTTTCATATGATCTTTGTAGAATGGGTGGGAGCCCAACTGGTAGAGAAGAGAAGAGATGAATCACTATGTAGGGAAAATGGTAAGATAGGATGAAGTACAGTTCACCAAAGCAAATAAAATTAAAGGGGAAACATGAGAGGCACTCTTTCAAAATAATGATCATAATGATAATGATGGGGACCGTTACTATCAATCATCATCTACTGTTTTGAAAATTCTTCCCCATGCAGTAAGGTATGAAGTAAAATAAGAGGAATGAACATCAAAAGGAAGAGAGAAAAATCATTATTTGTAGATGATACAGTTTTAGTCCTAGGAAACTAAAAAGAATGGGTTAAAAGCATTGAAATTAATAAGTGGGTTTGGTTAAACAGCTAGAAACAAATTAATATAGAAAGCAATAGCATTTCTTTTCTTTTTTTTTTTTTTTTTAAGATTTTATTTATTTATCAGAGAAAGAGAGGGGGAGAGAGCAAGCACAGGCAGACGGAGTGGCAGGCAGAGGCAGAGGGAGAAGCAGGCTCCCTGCTGAGCAAGGAGCCCGATGTGGGACTCAATCCTAGGACGCTGGGATCATGACCTGAGCCGAAGGCAGCTGCTTAACCAACTGAGCCACCCAGGTGTCCCAAGCAATAGCATTTCTTTAAACAGTTGGAAAAGAGTGAAATCTTCCCTACATGTGATTCTGAGTACAGCTACCGCTTACTTCCCAGTCAAGTGCATTGTTCAAGCCAGGTCTTCCCACTGTCCTTTTCCTTCCTTCCCACTGCATTGAGCTACACTGAGAACAATCACATGCATCATATATATTTACGATCATTTGTATCGATGACGAGAAATTTTATCTTGAAGATTCTGTGTTAATATTTTAGGTGGACCAAGATTCTCCAAGAAAGGCACTTAAGAGAGGCCCCTCACAAAATGGGTTTGTGGTTTCTATTGATGCTTATCTCCCTTTCTGTTCCCCTTAGGTCTAGTTTTCCTGCTCTCCCAGTAATAACTCTTTGTTATAAAATATAATAACTTGTAGACTTTGGTGATAAGCCTGTAATAAATGCCAGGGTCTGTCTGCACATGGAAGTAAGCGATTACCTCTCTCTTTTCTCCACCCATTTATCTCCTAGACATAGGGTCTGGGGAAGGTTTGCAGAGTTACAGAACCATGGCCTCTCTCAGCCATCCACCTGCCTTGTCCACCAACACCCACTGACGATTTTATGGCCCAATCTGACTGCAGCTCTCCAATCAGATAGGTGAGCATGCTCACATCCTTAATCTAGAAAATTTTACCTTCTCCGGCCCCAAGGGGACTTTGGCCCTAAATTTAATTTAAAGTTGAAGAATGTTGTAGGGACTATGCTGTGACTGGGAGGGCTGAGTAACCAGAACAGAATGTGGGAGAGGAGGGCCTTCTTTCTGGGTCAATTTTGTACCAACAGAAGCACCTAACTTCTTGGTTAAAAGTGCCTAACCAAGGGTATGGTGCCTCTTGAGTTTCTTCTTGTGACTGCTCTTGAGTTTAGCTTAGCCCTTGTTCTCTCATGCTGATCAGCACAAGACCAGGCGAAGGAGTAGGAAATGTTACCAGGCTTGGTGGCTTTGCCTACTAGACCCCATAGCTCCATCCACAACCTGCTGACACAGCTCCTATATTCTCCTACTGTTAACATCTTATATGACACAGTACATTGTCAAACTAAGAAACCAACCTTAGCACATTATTGTTGATGAAACTCCAGACTGTATGTTGCTAGTTTTAACTAGTATTAACTAAACTAAACTGATTTCAAAAGTTCTTTCCAGCGAATGCCTTTTTAAGTCCCAGGATCCAATCCAGGATACTACATTGCATTTAGAAGCTAATATGCTTTTTGCCATTCTATAAATCTCCTTCAACACCCATTTCCAGCTCCATCCCTGAACTGTCTCCTAACACTTAACATCAAACGTAGGGGAGGAGAAGGAGCCAAGGTCCTAAGGTCAGATCTAAAAGCCACCTCAGCATTTATCATCAGCATTTCCCAAAATGAAATCTCCAGATAAAGAGTTCAACAAGATACTCGGCTACTTTCAAGGAAGTAGAGAGTCTATAGTCAAATGAATTAAAGAAATACTTGATGCCAAATCCCTTCTTGAAGAGGCAAAATTTTCATCAAGATGACATAATCTCTGAAAAGTCTTGCAATATATAAACCAGTTCAGTTTGGCCCAGCAAAACTTTTATCAAATTTCAGTCATTTGCACACCATCTTCATGCCTTTGGCCATATCTGCAGTTTGTACTGTTATTAACTTAGCATTCTTCTTTTAACCTACTCATCTTTTAAAAATTACTTTTAAAAAATTTTATTTATTTATTTGACAGAGAGAGAGAGAGAGAGACAGCAAGAGAGAACACAAGCAGGGGGAGTGGGAGAGGGAGAAGCAGGCCTCCCACTGAGCAGGGAGCCCTATGCAGGGATCCATCCAAGGACCCTGGGATCATGACCTGAGCTGAAGGCAGACAATGACTCAGCCACCCAGGGGCCCCAAAAATACATTCTAAAGAGCATTAGATATCACTACTCTCAATGGAAAATTTAGGTCATTTGCCAAAATTAATTAGAACAGAAAAATGTTAATTTCAACCAAGAACCTCCTAGAGTCAACTCATTTATCACTGGTGGTTCACATATGATAGTCTGAGAGATATTGGTTAACCAGATCCCTTTTTTCAATAACACCTGTTAAAATGCTGGGGAGGGGCGCCTGGGTGGCTCAGTGGGTTAAAGCCTCTGCCTTGGGTTCGGGTCACGATCCCAGGGTCCTGGGATTGAGTCCCGCATTGGGCTCTCTGCTCGGTGAGAAGCCTGCTTTCCCCTTTCTCTCTTCCTGCCCCTCTGCCTACTTGTGATCCTCTCTGCCAAATAAATAAATAAATAATAAAATCTTTTTTAAAAAATAAAATAAAATGCTGGGGAGACACTTTGGAAAAGGCCTAGAAGGTCAGAAAACGTACACAGAGAGCTAGTGTTAAAGCCCAGACTAAACCTGAAGTCCCTACTTGCATCTCTAGTGCCCTCCTCACAATCCTACTCTGCTTCTGAGGTTGACCTCTCTTGGGCAGGACCAAAGGAGATTCCATAAGGGCTAGAGTTTGTAACACAAAAAGTTCAGATTCCATGTGAGTTGGTTTTAATCCTGAGTGTGGGATTTTAACAGTTTTTCACACCTAGTTCTGAAGTCTCCCTATCTTCTTCCACTCTAGGGGCAGAACTCGGATCTGATTCTTTGTCAAAGTACATGGGTACAAAGTGTTTTCTGATTCCCAACTATCATTGCTACCTATACCCCGCCAATTCCCACCTGATCCATGACCTCCTACCTGCACTTTGTCCAGTTCTTCCTAAAGTCATGCTATTTAAAAATTTAATTGTGTTTGAGCAAGAGGGTGTGGCAAAAGGGATGCCTACTGTTAATCAGTAACAGAGAGCAGCAGATACACCAGGTGCTTCCAGCCAGGTGGGGCACATTTGGCCCTCAGTTCTCCCAAAAGTGGCTCCAGACAGTTGAGTAGGCTCAATTCGTCTCGTGCTCTCGGCTGTTTTCTCATTGCAAGAGGCCAGACCACAGGTGTTGGTTACCCCTTCTCCATTTGGTCACCTGCCTGATGCCTTGAGTGGATTTGACAACATAATGTGCAGTAATCCTACCCTAGCTGGTTTCTAACATTCAGACCAGATTTGAATGCCACTGGGCTTGATGATGACTTCTGAGGTCATGCATTCCTTTCTTTATTCAAAATATTAAACATGCAGAATAAGCCAGTCTGTGCTATGGTATATATAATAATAGATAACATTTACAGAGCGCTTACTCATGTGTTAGATACTCCTTATACATTATCTCACTTAATCCTGGATAACTTTAGGAAAAAGATACTCTTTTTCCCATTTTAAGGTTAAGTCACCAGGGCTTGAATGACTTAAATACCTTTCCAAATTTTACGTAAGTATCAAATGACAGATCTGAGATTTGAACCCAGGTATAGATGCTTGATGCCAGAGCTTATACTCTTAGCCTTTAGTCTATACTGCCTCCTTGGGAGAAGGCATGGTTTATACTCCCAAGGAGTTCACGTACTTATAATAGCTATTCTGAGGTCCTTTATTATTTTTTTAAAGGTTTTATTTACTAATTTGACAGAGAGAGTACAAACTGGGGGAGCAGCAGGAGGAGACAGGGAAGTTGGGAGCCCAATGCGGGGCTGGATCCTAGGACCCTGGGATCGTGACCTGAGCTGGAGGCAGATGCTTCATCTATCTGACTGAGCCACCCAAGCACCCCGATTCTGATGTCCTTTAAAAATCTCTGTCGTCAGGACAGGGAGCCTGCTTCTCCCTCTCCCCACGTGTGTGCTCTTTTGCTGTCACATAGACAAACAAGCAAACAAATAAATAAGATCTTTAAAGATCTCTGCCATCTTTAAATAGGTTTCTATTATTTGTCTCCTCCCTGGTGACTTATCATATTCCCCTCCCTCTCACAACTAATAAGGGGTTTTTTGTTTGTTTGTTTTGTTTTTTGCTCAGACAGCATCCATTCCCTCTAGCTTCTTTGAAGAAGACTGATCATCAGTGACCAAGCGCAGTTGCAAAAAGAATACCCAGGGTCCGCTTCACGCTCGGGAAAGGGGACTCTGTGCCTCCTCCTCCTCCTGGTTTCAGGAACTCTACACGTTCAGAGAAACTTCTCTAGTAACGAACTATAGAAACGATCCCTCACAGTAGAGTTTTGCAACTTTTTAAGTTTTACTGAATGTTGTACATTGTGGACACTCTATTGTAGAGCTAGATTTGGTTGTCTTCCTTTAAAACATGTTAGGACTTTTCTTTTTCTAGAAGTAAATTAATTTTTAATTTGGATTAGCCTGATCTTGTTGGAGTTTCTTTCTTTTCCTTTTTCTTTCTTTTTTTTTTTTTTTTTACTTTTTAGGGCTAATCCAGAGTTCCCTTATTCTACAGCGAAAGGAGCCCTGTTCCTTAGGCATGAGAGATTTGAGATCCAAACTCAAAGCCCAGAGTTAAACAGCAACATCTACTTTCTTTACTTAGAACTCTGATCTCTAGGACTCTGTGAGTCTCTGTTCTTAGAATCCACTAGGGGCTGTTTTTTTCTCCCAGGTCTCCTGGATGTTTACTCCAGCACGTGCAACTTAGCATTCAGTCAAAGACGGGGACATCCATTAAAGGAATCCCTTTGCATAACTTTGGAGCTGCTTTTTGGTGCAGATCTTTCCTTTCTTCTAACCTGCCTCACTCATTACAGTCACTGCAATAGTCTAGAACCCTGCCTCTTGTTCTGCTGAAGCTCTACCTCCTGCCCCATGGTTTAGCGAGGTGCCCAGGCAGAACATGGGGTTGAATATGGAGCTTACCTCACATATTTCCATTTTCTTAAGGACCACAAATCAGTGCTACTGCTCAATGCCTACAAATAACTGCTTCATGTATTTTGGAAATTTCATAGTTGTATATGGTGAGAGAGTAAGAAGAGTACCCATTATTCATTTATGGACAGCCCTAGAAAGTCTGGACATTCTTTTTTATAACAATCTGACAATCTCTGAATTTTAACTGGAATTTTAGTCTAAGCACATATTAGAATTCGTTTCTATCGTCTTTTTGCTGTGTATATGCTTTTTCAATGATTTGCTTTTTCATTTTTTCTTTACAAAAATTAAAAGTTTGTTTGCTTTTTCAATGATTTGCTGTTTTGCTTTCTCTTTACAAAAATTAAAAGTGTCATTTTTTTTATTTCATTTTACCTCTCTACAAATTTTAAGGTCTACATACTATTCCCATTCGTTTACTAGTTATTCTTGAAAAGTTTATCATGCCTGCTTATACCAACAAGTCTATAGTTCATTATCTGTTCCTCTGCTGAATTACAGTCTTTAGAACACCTTTAAACCCTCTACTCCTAACTCATAACTTATTATTCGGTATTTTCATTTAGTCCTTTAAAACACACAAATGATACATCATAACATTTTTATTTCATATAAATAATGTTTATTTAATGTTACCCACAAGTTCACCAGTTTCCTTGCTATTACTCACCAGATCTCAAGCCTTTGTTCCAAGATTTTTTTTTTCTTTCTGAAGTCATCTTTTTACAGTTCTTTTGGTTCAAAAAAAAAAAAAAAATCCTTTTGGTGAAGATCTGTGGCAGATTTTCCCAAATATTAATCTCAAAACAGATTTGTTCTGCCCTCATTCTTTTTTAATATCTGAGAGAGAGTGCACATGCTCACAAGCAGGGAAAGGGGCACCAGCAGAAGCCAAAGATGGGGCTGGACTCCAGGACTCTCGAGATCATGACCTGAGCCAAAATCAAGAGTCCAGCGCCCAACTGACTGAGCCATCCAGGTCACCCTGCCTTCATTCTTGAAAGATAATTTCACAAATTCAGAGTGGGTCAATGTTTTTGTTACAGGATTTCCTTCTCCTTCGTGCCCAAGGTTCTTGGTCCTGCTGCTCTGAAAAATGAAGACCAGGCGGGCAGCAAAGCAAGGTTTTATTGAACAGTAGTAAAGTACATTGAATGAGAGTACAAAACTCTTGAAGACAGAGGAGGACCCAAGAGGGTTACAATTGGAGTTTCTAAGTCTAGGGGTTTTTATGGGCTTATTGGATGGCTTTTCTCTGATTAAGCACCGGTCATTCAATCAGGTTTTTATCATCTATCTATCATGTGGGAAAGGGTGGAGGGCTCCTTTTAGGTAGTGTTGTAAGGTCCCCCAATAGTGGGTCCTTGATTAAAGGAGCGAGACTGATACAAAGCAAAGGTCAAGCAAAGCTTTATTTCATGCCAAGCATTGAGAATCAAATTGAACAGTCAGGGCAGTCTCTTACAAAAAGGTGACCCCTCCCTGCCTTACAGACTAACTCTTATAGAGCAAAGGTCATGTGGTTGGCCCTGGCCACACACAGGTGGCCAATGAGATTGTAACACACAGAGAAAGCCTCACAGTCATGTTAGGTCACACACAGGTGGCCAATTGAATTACAATTCACCCCATAGTAGCTATTTGAACTAGCCTATCACCTTGGTCAGAATTGGCGCCCAGAAGGTGCCCAAAGGGCAGGGCCCATACTCCTTGGTAGCTAGGGAGACAGTATGCACCCCCCCACTGATTGGATGTCTCCCTCTGGCATGACCCACCCTTGTATTTGGGCTTTGTTACCTGGGACTCGTTTCCTGGGCTTGCTTTTAAGTAAGTTACCTTGGGGGAGTGGGGCAGGGTCAGTTTAAGTTTTACTGCAACAAAATCACTGTTTAACCCAGATGGAATCGCTCTAACTAAATAGGCCCTTACAGTGTAAAATCCTTTTAAGGGTGATTTATTTTCAGGGTGGGGGCCCTTGTCTGTCTGGGCCGGCCTTCCAATTATCCTTCATCATTTTCTAATTCCAAATTAATAGATTCTTTTGGCACTTGGAAGATGTTGATCAATTTGTTTTCTAACCTGAATTGTTGCTGGACAATCTTCAGTCAGGTGGTCATTCATTTCCAATTATTTTTTTCTCCTAAGTTGCTTGTAAAGTATTCCTTTGTGTCCTAGAGTTTATATAAAGTAGGTGTAGAATGTTTTACTTACAAGCTTGTGATAAATGTTTTGGGTGTTTATGGATCTATATCTTTTTTTCGGAAGTGGAACATTATTATCTATTAAGTTACCAGCGATTTCTTCTCTGTTCTCACTAATTTATCGCCCGGAAATCCATAAATTAGCTTTGTTATTCTATTTTCCATGTTTCTCAGTCCCACTTTCAAAATGTTCATACCCTTTTCTTGGATGACATTTTGGGTGATTTGTTTAGATTCAACTTCCATTGCATCCTTAACATCTGTGCTTAATCTGCTATTTAACCAATGGCTTTAAGAAATTTTAAAATGTCTTAATATATATTTTCATGAACACTCTATTTTTTTTTTTAAAGATTTTGTTTATTTATTTGCCCGAGAGAGAGGGAGAGAGAGAGCGAGCACAGGCAGACAGAATGGCAGCCAGAGGCAGAGGGAGAAGCAGGCTCCCTGCCAAGCAAGGAGCCCGATGTGGGACTCGATCCCAGGATACTGGGATCACGACCTGAGCTGAAGGCAGCCGCTTAACCAACTGAACCACCTAGGCATCCCTTTTTTTTTTTTTTTTTTTTTTTTTAAGATTTTGTTTGTTTGAGGGGCACCTGGTGGCTTAGTCAGTTAAGCGTCTGCCTTCGGCTCAGGTCCTGGACTGAGCTCTGTGTCAGGCTCCCTGCTCAGCTGGAAGTCTTCCTCTCTCCCTCTCCATCTGCCTCTCCCCCAGCTCATGCTCTCGCTCTCTCTCAAATAATCAGGATTTATTTAAAAAATCAGGATTTTTATTTATTTGAGAGAGTGCAAGAGAGCAGGAGGGCAGGGTTGCAGAGGGAGAGAAAGAAGCAGGCTCCTGGCTGAGCAGGGAGCCCATCAGGGGTCTGGATCCCAGGGCACTGAGATGATGACCTGAGCCAAAGGCAGACAGATGCTTACCCCAAGTACACTCTAATTCTATTTCAAAAATTCCCACTTTTGGTAGCCGGTCTCTTAATGGCTTGACCACTTTTGCAATTCAATTTAAAATTTCATGCAAAGGTATTCTATATTTTGATTTTATAATTCCAGTATCTGAAGACCATGGAAGTCTAAATCTGCCTGTTGTTCCGATTGTAGGTCATAGTGGTTTATTTTCTCTGACGTTTGGCAATGGCTGAGATTATATGTATTTATCTTTGGGGATCCTACAGGCCTAAACTGTGGATATTTTTATGCTTCTACTAGGAGCCTACAGGAACCACCATCTTGGGAACTATAGCTTTTTTCAAAGATCTTTCCTTGTTTAGGAATCTGAGGTTCAAGGTTCAAGTCTCTGTGGAACTAGCCAAAGGTTTTGTCTTTGATCAACTGATATACTGATATATTTACCTTCAGGGCAGTACAATCTCCAAGCTTCTTGCTATTGCATCCTGGTTTTAGCATACGTTTTACTATGGACTACTTGAAGATTTTGTTTATTGCAATCCCATGCGATGTATTAACATTAATGTTTTATAGTGTCAGGGCTCCCATATTGATGGAAGTCAGTCACAAAAACTGCTTATTTTTATTTTTTAAAGTTAGCTCTCTGCCCAACTTGGGGTTCAAACTCATGACCCTGAGATCAAGAGCCACATGCTCTATCAACTGAGTCAACCTGATGCCCCTCTTTTTCCTTTTCTTTGAAAAATGATCTCTGGACCATGTGGGACATTAAGAGTAAATAAGGTAAAATATGCATTTGAAAGTTGATTCACTAATTTATCGCCCAGAAATTCATAGTAAACAAGGCAAAGTATATATTTGACTAAAGATTCTGATATGAATTTGAAAAGAAAGCATAACACAGTATCTGGGGTTGGGGGGTGCACACAGGTGGGGGACTGCACCAAAATAGGTAACAGTTGATGGCCTTAGAGGGAGTACTGAATGGTACCAAGGATACGTTTGCCCTGGAGACAGTTGATGACTGTAGCAGGAGGCTGAGAATCCAGGATTGGCCCTGGGACAGAAGATCCCAGTGCAGGAACAGCAAGAGATTTTAGCATATATATGGGGTTGTAGGAAGACATTGGTTGTTTCAGGAGTCAAATGAAGACATCTAGTCTTCATATCCCCTTAAGGTATATGCCAAATTTTGAAGTTGTTGGCAGTGCTTTCAACAAGAGGTACACATAAATTTCCTACATATACTGTCTCCTTCCTAGAAAACTCCTAATATCTTAAGCTCTGAAGCTGAGATACACAAATGAAGTGTAAGGGCCTATTCAGCCCGAGCGGCCCCACCCCAGTTGAACTGCCATTTTGTTGTAAAACTTAAATTGACCTTGCCCCCCACCAGGGGATCTTATTTAAAAGCAAGTCCGGGAAACCAGTCCCTCATAACAAAGTCCAAGTACAAGGGTGGGTCAGGCCAGGTGGAGATATTCAATCGGTGGGGGCGCATACTGTCTCCTAGCTACCAAGGTGATGGGCTAGTTTCCATGGCTACTGTGGGGTGAATTGTAATTCAATTAGCCACATGTGTGTGGCCAGGCCCAACCACATGGCCTTTGCTCTATAAAAGTTAGTCTGGAAAGCAGGGAGTGGTCGTCCTCTGTAAGGGGCATCCCCGACCGGTCCGTTGGTCCGTTTGACGGTTGGTCTGATTCTTGATGATTGGCGTGAAGTAAAGGTTTGCTTGACCTTCACTTTGTATCAGTCTCGCTCCTTTAATCACGGACCCATTATTGGGGTACCCAATATGGGGGGACCCAACAGAAGAACAAGCTATTACTATAATATTAATTACACCGAATTAAGATGTGTGGGTTCATTCAAAGTTGAGTCTACTTATTTTACATAATCTGCCATGGTATTTACTCACAAATTTAAAATTATTTTTTCCATGTTGAGGTATTTTATGAAATATGCAAATATGAAATCATTCGAAACTTTCAAGCACTTGACATTGATGAATCCTAATAACTAAAGAGAACTCAAGCTCTAAGGAAAGTTGGAAATACTTAGCCAACCTTCTCCTTTTGAAGAAATAGAAAATGAGAGCTGGGGACACTTGGGTGGCTCAGTGGGCTGGGCCCCTGCCTTCGGCTGAGGTCATGATCCCAGGGTCCTGGAATGGAGTCCCACATCGGGCTCTCTGCTCAGCAGGGGGCCTGCTTCCCTTCCTCTCTATCTGCCTGCCTCTGTCTACTTGTGTGCTCTCTCTCTCTTTCTCTCTGACAAATAAATAAATAAATAAAATCTTAAAAAAAAAAAATGAGGGCTGGAAAAATCAGTGCTTTGTTGAAAATCATAAAGCATTATCAAAGGAGATTTCCAATTGATTTCAGAAGTATAATGATGACATGGTCCTGAAGTGTCTGAAAGGGTGATAGATCAAAGAACTGACCAATCGAGTTTGCTAGAATTGGAAGTGTCACACAATATGGAAGCATCTGTGCAGCAACATCCCTTTCTGGAACCCTTAGAGTTTATTGACATCATTAGCACTGCATCTAGGAAAGCATCTGTCAAGGAGACTCTGAAAGATGTTACGGAGTGTAACATCTTCAGAGAGATGTTACAGAGTAATTTTCAAGAAGAGTTATAACAGGGAATTTTTTATGCTAAGGTTACATCAACTGCAAGCAACTAGTGGAGATTATATATATATATATATATATATATATTTTTTTTTTTAAGTGAATGTGTGGAAAAGATCAAGATGTCATTCATCACTTGAGTATATTTATTCTCCTTCTCCTTATGTGAAATGTCACCCATTCCACGAGCAGAGGAGTTGTCCTTTGTTTTATGCTGTACCGGTTTATCTACAGCGTTTCAAGGCTCCTACAGTGCATGCTTCAGAATTTGTTACTTCTGCATTTCAATTGATTTGAAAAGAACTGCTATTAGTTCAATAAGACAACGCTTGAGAAGAAATTACAGGCCTGTGCTGTAGGGAAAATAAGAAGTCATAAACATATGTAATTGTGTAAGACATTCAGCATAACATGGCTGTAGTGACAAATGACAGTGCTTGAACTTAAGACATTTCCATGAGAAATCACAAATAAGAGAATATTAATAGGATTTAAGAAAAAGAGTGTGGATTGGTTAGTGGAATTACTAATTATGTTCTAATGCTGTTATCATCTTTCAAGAATAACTGTATTAGTTAGCCCAGGAGCTTTAATCCTCTGAAGAAACAAGGATCCCAGATCCTAATTAAATGATGTAGAACCTCAAAGACTCAGTGGGTAAGCATTTGTTAAATGCCAATAGCATGGTGTTTAAATTGATATAGACAAAGTAAAAGGAAATTTGGCTATCTTTTAATTACATTCAAAAACCACACTAGCATTTACCTTCATCTGTGAGACGGTGAAAAGGATAAAAACCAAATTACTAGAATCTCCTGAGTTCAAAGTTTTCCGTCTACCTGTTGTGTGAATTTGAGTAAGAGATTTAAACTCTGTGCTTTGTTTTTCCCAACTCTAAAATGAGATTTAAGAATATTACTTATTTTGTGGAATTGTTTTAAGTATGAAATAAAATAAGGCTAGGTAAAGTGCTTAGCTCAAGACTTGGAGTCCTCACTCAACAAACAATATCATTATTCCACAGATTCATATAAGTTACTCTGATATTTCCCCCCTAAATTGATAGGCATTTAAGAAATCTGTATCGTGGCTTGTGTGTGGGACTGTTAATTATCTTCAAGAAATAATTAAGATTCACCTGCACTGATGAAACTACTTTTTTTTTTTTTAAGATTATTTATTTATTTATTTGATAGAGATCAGTAGGCAGAGAGGCAGGCAGAGAGAGATGGAGAAGCAGGCTCCTTGCTTGCGGAGTAGAGAACCCGATGCGGGGCTTGATCCCAGACCCTGAGATCATGACCTGAGCTGAAAGCAGAGGCTTTAACCCACTGAGCCACCCAGATGCCCCGAAACTACTTTAAAAAAAATTTTTTTTTCATTTATTTATTTGTCAGAGAGAGAGCATAAGCAGGGGGAGCAGCAGGCAGAGGAAGAGGGAGAAGCAGGCTCCCCACTGAGCAGGAAGCCTGATGTGGGGCTCCGTCCCAGGACCCAAGATTATGAACTAAGCTGAAGGCAGACGCTTAACCAACTGAGCCACCCAGGTGCCCTGAAACGACTTTTTATAATAACCTAGTATGGGGCACCTGGGTGGCTCAGTTGGTTAAGCGTCTGCCTTCGGCTCAGGTCATGATCCCAGGGTCCTGGCATGAGTCCTGCATGGGGCTCCTTGCTCAGCAGGGAATCTCCTTCTCTTCAACACCTCCCTCCCCTGCTCATGCTCATGTACTAGCTCTCTCTCTCACAAAAATTAAGAAAATCTTAAAAATATATAATAACCTAGTATGGTACCATATCATATATATCATATCATATCATATCATACTATATTATATCATATCATATCTAGTATTTTTGGAGGCCAGCATTGAAAGACCATTGTATAAGGAGTGAGTAGATGTGAATTCTATGCCCCAATTTATTTCTTCTGCTTCTATCCTCGAAGATAATTTACATCGCTAATGACTCTGCACCTGCATCTTCAGACCCATGAAAATAACCTGGCCTAGAAGTCATGTGTCTCCCTTGTGCTCACAATCAGTTCATTGACCAGAACAAGCCATCCATTCTTGGGTAGCTGGTACACAGCAGGCTCTGTATAACCAATCTTTCTTTTTTCTTTTCTTTTTTTTTTTTTTTTAAGATTTTATTTATTTATTTGACAGAGTAGGCAGAGAGAGAGAGGAGGAAGCAGGCTCCCGGCTGAGCAGAGAGCCCGATGCGGCACTCGATCCCAGGACCCTGAGATCATGACCTGAGCCGAAGGCAGCGGCTTAACCCACTGGGCCACCCAGGCGCCCATAACCAATCTTCCAAAGATGACATGCGAACAGATTAGAGTGGCTGCTCAGTAATGAGGGGTTATCTTTGTCAGATATTAATTTTGAAATGTACATTTTGGCAAAGCTCAGCAAGAATATTTAAGTATTCTGTGATTTTACCAAACTTTCTTTTTACTTAAACTTTTCTTTGAAGACTTCCTTTGGTTTTAAACACTTCTCATTTTGCTTAACTCAGAAGCGTTTTATACCTTTTCAGGCTTAAAAATTGAAACAAATTTTCCATGGAAACAACCTTCATTTGCTACCTAGTTATAAATAACTCCTTTCTGGTGATTCTTCTTTTTTTTTTTTTTTCCTTTCCCCTATAGTCACCTAACAAAGACAACAGTGAACTGTTTGTTTGTTTTTTTCCTGAGAACCAGATGAATGAAATACCATATGTTCAGGTAAATAGATCAGTATAAAGATCAACATAGAATATGATTCTGAGGGCTTCTAGAAGAAAAGGCTCACTTACTCCTTAAAAAAAAATGCTAAAGATATTTTAAGATTTTATTTATTTATTTATTTATCAGAGAGAGCTCCCATAAGCAGGGAGAGTGGCAGGCAGAGGGAGAAGCAGGCTCCCCACTGAGTTCAGTACTCCCTGCACACACCCATCCCTGCCCCCACTGACTCCAGGATCATGACCTGTGCTGAAGGCAGATGCTTAACCAACTGAGCCTCCCAGGGGTCCCAATGCTAAAGATATTTAAGTTTTATTCCTACAACCTCTGAAAACTCTTTATATCTTAGTTAATTAATTCCATTGTCATTTGGGAAAATATCTAATAAACTTAAATTTTTTCTTAACGTAGTGGCCCCAAAGATACTATTTTCTATCATCTCCTTCTTCCTATGCTAGCACCATGGTAATTTTATTACTATGGCCTTATTTTATAATATCTAGTACAATTAATCTCTCCTTGTCACATGTCAGATTCCCTGGAAGCAGAATTGGAGATGAACTTTGGGATGCAAAGGTTTATTAGGGATTAGCACCCTGTGAGTGGAAATGGTGGGGCGGGGAGCAGAATTGGGTAGAGAAAGTGATCTAAGATGCAAGTCGACAAAGCCTCAGTCGACAAAGCCTCAGCCTCAGTCCCGTGAAGTACTTTGGAACAAGTGTTAACTGTCAGTGTCCAACATCAGGCAGAAATGACCAGGCTATAGCCTCCTAGCCCTTAGTCACCATATCCTGGCAGCCCCAGAAAGATGTGACCTTGGGCAAGATAGCTCTGAGCAGCTGAGGCTAACCCTGAAGCTGTTGACAGCAGGAGACTGTGTAGTGATCACATTCCCTACAAGGCAAACTGTGAGTTTACCATGAAGGAGGATTTAAGCTGCATATTTCTGTGTTGACCATACTCATCTTTGCTGTTCTTTTTCTTTTTTAAGAAATTTTTTATTGTTAGAGAGCGCACACGTGCATGCATGCAGTGTGGGGGGCAGGGGCAGAGGGAGAGGGAGAATCTTAAGTGGGCTCCACATCCAGTTACAGAGTCTCATGTGGGTTCTATCTCTGACCCTGAGATCATGACCTGAGCAGAAATCAAGTCCGATGCTGGATGCTTAACCAACTGAGCCACCGAGGCACCCCTGCTCTTCTTTTTCAAAACCAACGTTGTAATTATTCATTGATCTTTATTTTTCTTTATAGATCTTGGAAAGTTTCTAGAGTTCCTTTTGGAACTAGAAAGTCATAGAATGTATGTCATTCGATGTGCGGAGAATTGACATCCACTGGATGGTGGTGCGTCATGTAGATGACGATATTTGGGTAGCCAGAAGATGACACTCTTGAGAAGGGTTTCTGGAGATAGCAGGACGAGGAGGCAGGAGGTTGTTAAATACAGTGGGGGTTAAGCAAATAAATATACTGAAGTCAATATGAAAAAATATGGGAACCTGGATTCTCACTGTCAAAGGGGGATTTATAAGTGTGTAACAGGGAAAGGCTTGCAGATATTCAGAGGTGCTGGATTGGAATCAAATTGATCAGCATAAACTCATGGTGTATAAGTATATTTAGAAATATACAAATATAAATATAGGTGTATGTGTCTATATATGTATATATATAGACACATGTATTTCCTAGCTCTGACTGCTGCAAAGGCCTAGTAGCCATGACACCCCAGTAGGAGTGAACACACTGAGCCCAAATCTTGATATCTAAATACTATCCTCCACTAAAAGTAACCAGGACTCATTCTAGAGCTGAGGCAGAGAAAATACAAAATGAGCCTAGAACACCTAGCTGTACCATAAAGTGAGGAAATTTTTTATAGAATGATGGGGGTATGCCAACAGGATAAAAGTCAGCTCGAAGTGACTCCCACTGGCCAAATCTGGAATGATGACAATAACTACAGCAATACATTACAACTGACTGAATGAAATAGGAAATAATGGGTCCATAAGTAACGAATAAACAAGTAAATGAGGAAGAGGAAAAAACTCTTCGAATGTAAACTAAATACAGAAGAAATGATGAAGTAAGAAAATCACTTTTTGACCATGATCATTGTGACAAGCAATTCAGGCAATGATTCATTGATATTAAGGCTGGCAGGTAGGTAGGGCAAGGGACAGAACATTGGCATAATCTCAGAATACCTCCCTACAAAATATTTATCAAGTATAAAGGAAGCAATGGTGATTTTATGGTGGAGAAAACCACTTGGGGGCGCCTGGGTGGCTCAGTGGGTTAAAGCCTCTGCCTTCGGCTCAGGTCAAGATCCCAGGGTCCTGGGATAGCGCCCCGCATCCGGCTTTCTGCTCAGTGGGGAACCTGCTTCCTCCTCTCTCTCTGTTTGCCTCTCTGGCTACTCGTGATCTGTCGTGATTTTTAAATAAATAAAAATCTTTAAGAGAAAAAAAAAAAAAAACCACTTGACCAGATGAGCAAAATTTTCATCACAATAATATGAAGAGTTAACATCATGAACCCTTGATGAGATGCTCAGAGACCCCAGCCTCATTTCTGTGTTTTTCTTGTCAAAATGTATGACCTGAGTCTAGTCATAAGGAACACTGCATAGACCCAGTTGATGATCATTCTACAGAATGAGAGGCCTGTTCTTTTTAGTAGTGTCAAGGTCACTAAAAACAAAACAAAACACACACACACACACACCAAGAAAAGACTGAGGCATTGTACCCAAATCAAAGAGACTGAGAATGTATGTATTAAATTCAGCGTAACTTTCTGGTTAGGATTCTGGACCAGAAAAGGGACAGAGACATCGTTGGTAACGGAGAGTACAATTTTCATAGGGCCTGTACTGCATCAGTGTTGATCTCCGGATGTAATGGAGGGTTATATGGTGATTATGAAGGAGAGTGTCTTTGCTTTATAGACATTCACACTGGATATTTAGGGATGGTAGGAGTCAAGTCTATAGTTTTCTATCAGATTGTTCATAAAAAGACTCAACAACAAGAACAAAACCCTGTATATAGATACATAGAGAGCAAAAATAGATGTGGTAAGTTATTAACAATTAGGGAATTTGTGACAGAGGAATATAGAAGTTTTTGCAACTTTTCTATAATCTGAAAGTATTTCAGAATAGATAGGCAAAAATGCATATTCAAATTTAAAACAAACATGAAAACACATGTTTACACAAAAATGTGTTTAGAAATATTCATTGCAGCATTACCTGTAATAGCCAAAAAATGAAATCGATTAAGCATTCATCAATTGGAATGGATAAACAAAATGCTGTATATCCATATGATGTAATGTTATTGGGCAACAAAAAGGAAGTAAGTGTTGATCCATACTACAACGTAGATGAACCTTGCAAACAGTATGCTCAGTGAAAGCGACCAGTCGCAAAAGACCACTAGTTGTATGATTCCATTTACCTGAAATGTCCAGAAGAAGAAGATTCACAGAGACAGAAAGTAGATTCGTTGTTGCCAGGGTTTGAGGAGAGGGGGGAATGGGAAGTAACTGCTAATACACCTGGGGTTTCTTGGGGGCTGATGAGAATGTTCTAATCGTGATTGCGGTGCTGGTTGCACAACTCTGTAAATATACTAAAAACCACTGACAGGTAAATTTTATAGTATATGAAATATATCTCAATACAACTTAAAAAAAAGTCACTTACACACAGAAAGTCATAAAGTTTTCTGGCTACACAGGCAGACTGAAAAGAGAGGAACTTGGAAAGTCTTACTAAAGCACAAAGAGCCCCTACAGAAGCAGTTCTACCAAGTGTCCCAGTTTCCTTTCTGTCTGCTGGGTCTTGTCTCTCACTCTAGGTTCCCTGCTCAGCGCAGGAAGCAAAATAATGCAAAGATTAAAGAGCCGGCTCTGCAACCAGACTGCCTGGATGTTTTTTTTTAAGATTTTATTTATGCATTTGAGAGAGAGAGAGACCAAGAGAGCGAGGGAATGAGCATGAGCAGGGGGAGGGGCAGAGGGAGAAGTTGGGGCTCGAGACTTGGGGCTCGATCCCGGGATCCTCGGATCATGACTCGAGCTGAAGGCAAACACTTAAGTGACTGAGCCACCCAGATTGCCTGGGTGTGAAGCCAAATCATAGTTAGGCATAACCTATAGTTAGGCAAATTAGCCGTTCATGCTCGGTTATCAAATGGGGATGCTTGACTGGGTTGTTGTAAGGAATAGAAGACATAATCCATGAAAAGTGGTTTTAAAAGTGTCACTTATTGGAATTCATGAGAAGTTGACCATGTTTTTTAACAGGTCTCCCAACAGGAGACTTCTTTCTTGAAAAGGCTCCAATCCATTTCATCCTCCCATTTCTCTGATGTCCTTTCCCTTATTATATGCCATCTCCAGCTAATCAGATGCAAGCTTGATATAATCCTGACCAGCCAGTCCTATGGTTCATAGAGGCTACCCCCATTCTCTGATTGTCATTTTCTGTGCTCTGTGTTTCCCTATCATCTGCCCATTGCAAGAACTACAGAACGTGACTCAGAGAATGTTGTTTTCAAAGGCCAAGGTCATTGCTGTTATTTCTTCACCCTGTTACATATTCATCCCAAACTGTACAAGCATCATGGTTTCCTGTCACCCTGCAGTCAGGACAAGCAGATGGGAGCCTCATCATGGGAGCCTGATGGTCATTTCATGCTAACAATGTGACAGCCACTGTCCATGATTGTTTCATTCCATCTTCACACAATCTACATCTTATAGACTCTTATCTTCTTTGTCACATGAGGAAACTGATGACCAGGAAAGTTAATTTGTCAAGTCCACATGGGTTCTAAGGGATGGAATGAAGATTCTAATCAATCTCTCTGTGTCTTCAGATTCTACTCTCTTAGCCACTGTATTGTAATGCTCAATCCTCCCCAGAATGTGAAAGAACTTCCAACTACCCTATCCCAGGGTAGCCAAAAGAGTTAGAGTTCAGAAATTATGTCTTAGATATTTATGTGTCCTAGATGCCTAGGACTGCCTGACATATGACAGGAGGTCAACATTTTTGTCAACTGCTCAACTGTGCAGTGGAACATAACCTCTCACATGGAATTAAATGAATCCTCTGCGTGTGGTATTCTGCTTCTACTTGTAGGACAATTAGAGGGTTTTGGAGTCAGAGAGATCTTAGAATTCTGATTTTGCCATTTGGTAACTTTGTGGCTTTGGACAAAGTCACTTAACTCCTCTGACTCTTGAATCTCTAATCCGGAAAATATAAAAAGTAAGTAAAAATCATACCAGCTTTTTGGCATTGTTATTCAGATGGAATGAAATAAAATTGCCATGTTAGACAAATAGTAAATACTCAGTAAATGATAATTACTTCTATTGTTCCCTCATCCCTTCTTACAAATAAGCCTTTGTGAGAAGTCAACTGTATATTGGTTCCCAACTTAAAATAAGTAAAGCAATAATTGCAATTCAAAGTGGAGTAATGGAAATAACAATGAACTGGGAACTGGGAAATCTGGCTGCTGGCTTTTATTGTCCTCTTTCTACTGAGCAGCTATGCAACTTTGGTCAAGTCACTTTACTTGTCTGGGCTTGTAATTCCATACTTCAAATTAGAGTCAATCTCTGAAGTCTCTAGGATCCTTTTAATCTACATGTCTGAGACTTTAAGAGATTATGTTGAGGAAGTATTACCTTTGGCTTGATCATTTCAAGAAGATTATATGGGTAATTGGAAAGCACATTCATTAACTCATTTTAAAGTTACATGTCATTCATTTATTTGAAACTTTATGAAGCATAGCTCCTGCAAAAACCATAGAAAATTGGTTAAAAGCTGCAAGACTCAAACCTGCCACCTAGTGGCAAAGAAAAGAAGATTCAGATTGAAGACAGAAAACGGCCTGCCATTACATGTGGCAGGGTGGGTGTCCTGAGCCGTCCTTCATTTCACGTTTGTCCTTTCCCCTCAGTACTCAGGATAGTTTTGTGTATGCAGAAATTCAGTACTTCCTGACTTAATAGTTTGTTCATTTGACAGTTCTCTTTAGCAGGTGAAATATGGTGGACTTCTGAGAATTGTGGAATAATCATTGGTGTTAGATTTGGGGAGCAGAGGTGCCTTCCTACTTGTACATTTCAAACCAGTTCTACCCAAGAGGCCCACCTACTCCATCTCCATATCTATCTCTGGATAGAGAGGGCATTCCACAAGTGCCTGGTTGAGAGACCAGGGCCTCTACTTTGAAAAGACAGAAATCAATACACCAATGGAATTCTTTTTTTTTTTTTTTTTTTAAAGATTTTATTTATTTATTTGACAGAGAGAGATCACAAGTAGGCAGAGAGGCAGGCAGAGAGAGAGGAGGAAGCAGGCTCCCTGCTGAGCAGAGAGCCCGATGCGGGACTTGATCCCAGGACCCCGAGATCATGACCTGAGCCGAAGGCAGCGGCTTAACCCACTGAGCCACCCAGGCGCCCCACCAATGGAATTCTTGCCTGCCAAGTATTTAGTGACTTTGTTTTACCTACTACAGTAATTAAGATTAAGTCTTCACATTTAAATTCAAATATCTAAAAGCAGGAATGCACCGTCCTTAATCTTAAACCCCAAATGTGAGGAAGAGGCCAGAACCCCAGGGTACTAAAGAGGGATCTATTTTCCATTTATTCTTCACTCTCCCGCCCCTCCTTTCTCTTTTCGTTCCATTTTCTTTTTTCTTTCCCTCCCAAATAGCAGTCAGGCAATTAAGCTCAGAATAATGTTTAAACGGGTAGAGGTAGTGCCCTACGTACGCAGGGTGATTTAATTACCCAGGTTTTCACCTGAAAATCTCCTTCGTCACTGAAAATATTTCTCGAGTCTTTCCTGAAATACGGAATTACGCCATTTTCCAACACTCTAAGTATTGTTAACCTAGCCTTCTTTTGAAATACCATTCTCACTTTAGCACACTTTTCTTAAACCTCTTACTACACAAACAGGAGGGGTTCCGAATGTGCCACCTTGAGAATTTCGCCTATGATCAGCCTTGTTAGTAGAAACCTCGTAGTTTTTATTTAAAACGTCTGATTCAATTTTTACTGGGTTTACGGACGTTGACCAAGTCTTCCCATTACTTAATAAACTACAGCCTACCCGGTTTTTAAAACTTTGGAGCTTAGTGCCTCCATGGGCATCGGGTATTGAACTCTGCTTCTTACAAACTGTCTCCCGAAAGCAGCAGGTTCGGCTGAGTTCAGAAAAGCGATTATTACCACGGAACTCGCAACAGTTGGTGGGGGGAGATACGCAGGATAGAAGTGATACATGGGGCTAGTTTAAGACACAAAAAGTCCCGGGAAGGGAAAGGAAGGGGCAGCGGTGGTCTTGGAGCACAGTGCGAAGGCGGCGCAGGATCGGGGGTCCAGGCGAGCTCCTGCCCCGCGAAGGCGCCTTCCCGGGCGGCCAGAGCTGGCGGCGGCCGCGGACGAGAAAGCGCGGTCGAGCTACCTCTCCGCGACAAGCGCGGGGCCGGCGCACGCCCAGGCAGCCCCCGGGACGACGCCGGGGCCACCGCGAGGTGAGGCCGGCCCTGCCCCCGCGCCACCCCCGGCGGGAGGTGCGACGCCCAGGCCGCGGGTGCGTGCGCGGCCCCGGGCGACGCGGCTGGGCGTGCGCGGGGCCGCGGAGGAGGCAGGGCCGGGCGGGCGGCAGAAGATGGCGAGGGTGTGTAGGCGGCAGCAATGCTCCGTTGAGAGACGCGGCTTTCGGCAAGAACTGGACTCGTGGCGCCACAAGCTCATTCACTGTGTAGGTGAGACCCTCCCCCGGCCGCTTCCGGCCCTCGGGCCGCCCCGCCACCGCCTGCCCCGGACAAGGGAGGGAGCCGGGGCAGAGGCAATTGCTGCTCCGGCCCGCCCGCCCTCTTTGGCTCGGGCGTCCCCCTCCCCCACCCCCCGGAGTGCGGGCGCGCGCAACCTCCGGGCGGGCTCTCCCCGGTCAGGCCTGAGCACGCGCGTCGGCCCCTCCCCTCCGCGCGCCTTCCCCGGGGCGGGCTCTTGGGCGGGAGCGCGTGCCCCTTCCTTACCCCCGCTTCCCTTCCCACCCCCCCAGCCTGGCGGCCCCGCGTAGCCGCCGGCTTATTGTGGAGACTCGCCCCGCGGTGCTGCCACTTGACCGGGGGCGCCGCCTCCGGTTCCGGGGAGCTGGGGGCGGGAGTGGGGGGACCTCCTCAGCCCCTTCAGCCCGGAGCCTTCCCCCTCCCGCGCCTCCCCTCCCCCACGCGCGGCGACGCGCGCCCCAATCCCCGCGTGCACGCGCGGCGGCGGGCGGGCGGACGCCCGGCGCTCGGGCGTGTGCGAGGCGTGAGGTGGAGATGGGGGCGGAGGGAGCCGGAGCTGTCACAGGCCCCGGGTCCGCCTGACCGAGCCAAGTAGGGTGTCATGGCCGCGGGGGGCAGCGGCTGCACTTCCTCTGCTGGCGGCGGCAGCGGCGGCCGGGGAGTTAATCCTCGACGCTCGGGTCGGTGTGTGCGTATTTGTGTTCGGTGTGTGCGCGGCGGGGAGGATGGGGGGGTGGAACTGGGTCCGACCGAGAAACCGGAGCGTGGGGTCCTTCTTGTCCCCTCTCGGGGGATTTGTCGGAGCCGCCGCCTCGCCGAGAGCCTCGAACCCCCCCCCCCCGCCCCCAATCCTCCCAGCCTACCGGCCTCGGGTGGCTTTTTCCCCACGGGCAGGAGGGAGTGTGGACGGGGGCGCCCCGGGAGGGGCCGGGCGGCCGAGCTGCGCCTCTCACACTGTGTGTTTTGTCTGTTTTTCTCTCCCAAGGTCCCGTTTCCCTCTGTGCGGCGGCCGGCGGGACCATAAGGGCTTAACTCATATATTTAACCCCCCTCCAAAAAGTAAGTGGCCCGTGTGGTGTCTCCGCTCCGCCCGCCGCCCCCTAGCCCCAGTCCATCCTTGTGTCTGACTCTCCTGTCCCCCAGCATTGTTATTTCCCCATCTTTGCTTCGGTGCTGCTGCTCTGTGGGGAAATGCTTTCTCCTGCTCCTCCGTCCCCCAGGCCCAGTCTTGGGGAGGCGTAGAATTCCAGCCCCTTTCCCCCTTCCTCACCCCCCCCTCCCGGTAGGGAATATTCTTAGGAACCAGGTCTTCCCCAGCCGAATCTAGGAGATTTCTATCCGTACGCTTGGGCCCCTCATCCCCTCCTTCCCGACTGGGTTTCGTTGGAAGGAATTATGCAAATCCTGCTTTCTGGTGTCCATTCAGCGGCAATTTCATGCGGTGAGAAGTTCTCTTTGTTGTGCGAGGGGGAGAACAGACACTGATTTAATAGACATATCTGTTGGGGGGAAGGGTGGAGGGGGTGTGGAGAGGCTCAGTTTGGAAGAATTACAGCACTTGGTTAGCTCTGTGTCTTTGTGTTTGAGCTTTCTGGCTTGACAGGAGGGTATGCCCTTTACAATGTCCCACAAGAGATGTCTTCTGTAATAGGTTAAAAAGCAAAACTGAAACTTTAAGTAAGTGAAACATAAGGTAACCTTTACCTAGAGAATATAAGCCTTTCCATTTTTGCAGTGTTTCATTTTGAAAATATATGTGAATTTTGTTAAGGATTAAGACTGTAACATCAAAATTAACATAGACAACAAGGTATCTTGCCTTAAGGTATCTGGTATCATTTTGGTTGTCCACAGGTTTAAAGTACATTTTTAAAACATGCTTGTGTAAGTAATAAAGGCATGAAACAATTTTTGGTGTAAGTTGACTTGTGGATAAATTTTAAAATTTCCCTCCTGCCAATCCAGGCTCAGCTCTGCCTTCCAGAAAGCCTTTTGGCTATCAGTTATCATTTACTCTGTCTCAGCTTGTATTTTTTTCAAATCTACCCTACATTTGCTAAAATGTTACATCAGATTAAGCTCTTTTTGAATTATTAGTTGTAACCATCATATGAAAGAGTTTATGAAGGTGTGCACGTTTTGCACAGTGTGAAATTAACGAGCTTTCAGAATTAAGAACATAAAATCCTGAAATTTGAAGAATTTTTAGTTCTTGTATTTGGCTCACCTTTTTTTGAGATTGGCTTTTTTGGTAAGGCTTTTTAGTTTTTAAAAGGTTTGAAATTGACTGTAACCCTGTAGGTTTCCTAAATTGCTCTTACTTTAGTTCAGATGGTTTTAATGAGTTGTTTATCTTATTCTAATTCTGTTTGCTTTGAATCCTTGCCTTCTGCCTCAGGCCCCCTTTTTATCAGTCATTGCTAGTGTTAGTAGTAAGTTACTGCTGCTTGACAGGGTGGTGCCCCCCCTTTCCCTTGATGACTAACAAAATTCTGTAAATAACTGAATTGAATATCAAATTTTGATTTGTTTTGTGAAGGGGGATTTTAATCTGGTTATCAGTTTCTTTAGCACACTTTTAACTCCAAATTTCCACTTCGAAGTTAGGAAAGTTCAGGAAATTCAGAGTGCAGATCAGTAATACATAGTTGATAGTCTTGCAGCTAAAATCAATTTGGTTTCCTATTTTCTCTTTTGTTACATGTAATTCCTTTAAGAGGAAAGTTCTAAATAAATCAGTAGTAGTGTTAACTTTCTATACTTAAAAAGGCTAGTAGTGATTGATAAAATGCAAAAGGCAACTATGTTGTTTGTCCCTAGCAAACGTAATAATTCCTCATTTATTTTAATGAGATTGGTTCTGAACAGTTAACCTATTTGATTCTGTTGACTGATTATCTTAGTACTTTAGGGTCATTTGGTTTCTAAATGATACTTAATTTATAGCAGTCTTTGGGTTAAAAATGAATTCTCATTTATTTCCAAAATTTAATTCTATTTTGGGGGACTGTGTGGTGGGGTGCATCAGGATTGTGGAGGTGTTTGTGTTTCCATTATTATATTTTAGTTGAATTGTAGTCAGTAGCAGTTTCAGGCAGTGATTGTGATCAATATGGGTGTTTGGTACCCCGGTGATTATTGAGGTGTCCTCTGGGACTCTGGCGGTCCATATTCCAGGAAGATCGAGGTTCTGGATCTTGGTGTGATGTGACCTATTGCTTGGCTGCTCCTCATCCTTGCTGTATTCTCAAAAAGCTCTTCCCAAGGTAGGGAAAATTGTGTTGATTTCAGCGTACTCATTTTGGCAGAAAAAGGAGAGCACAGTAAGTCTTTTTGACTTAACACAGAGTTATTTCAAATTGCCCTGATTCCCTCCAATGTGCTTGTAGCCAGAGCACTTCTAGGAAGCCTCTGAATAATGCCCCCCCCCCCCCCCCCCCGCCTTATGGCTATACTGGATGGCCTGTAATTTCTTTTAGTGAGGATTAGGTGTTTAGTGTCTGTGGAGACTTGCCACTTCAGAGCATCCATCTAATTATTTAGCTACTTTTATTAGTGGTGTTTTTAGAAAGGAAAGGCAGTTAGGTAAGTACTTCATTTAAATTTGTACCTGGCATTGTGGGCAGACAAAAGCTATGCTAACCTTCAAGAACTTTTAGTACTTCGAGAAGATACAGTGTATTCATTTATAGTACAAGGCAAAATGTGCCTTACTGTGGTGCAAGCAAGTGCTAGGCATGTTTAGAAGTGAAAGAAAACCCTTGAAATGATGTAGGAAGGCTTCATGAACAAGGAGGCAGATTTTTGCTTCATTTTGATGAATACGAAAGAGGCATTCCTGTCATGAGAAACAACTAAGCAAAAGTGGCAAAGGACAAGAATGAGTTGAAACTGTTTAAACTGCAGACCATGATTCTTGTAGGAGATGGATAGATGATAGGTTTGCAAAGATAGGCTGTAGGATTTTCTTTCTTTCTTTTTTTAAAGATTTTATTTATTTATTTGGCAGGCAGAGATCACAAGTAGGCAGAGAGGCAGGCAGGGGGGAGGTAAGCAGGGCCCCCACCAAGCAGAGAGCCTGATGCAGGGCTCGACCCCAGGACCCTGACCTGAGCCGAAGGCAGAGGCTTAACCCACTGAGCCACCCAGGTGCCCCAGGCTGTAGGATTTTCTAACACAGGTTAAAAAAGTGGGGCTTCTTTGTTAGCCATATTGGGGTTTCCAGTGCATTTCTCTCCTTAGGAGAGGAATGTTTCCTTTATTTGACGATTTCATTGTGGAACTCAACATTGACACATACTGTTTTTCACATAGTCTTGACAGGAATGATGTTGTTATCCAAAAACAGTATCTCTTTTAGGTTAACTCACCAGAGGCTATACTATATTCCATTGCACAAAATGTATTTTTGGAATTGCCTAAAATCAGTGGCATATATATTCTTTGAACATCCTTAATATTGACAAATTTTGATCCTTAGAGGTTGCATTTGGTATTTGGAAACAGCTGGAAAGTATCTTTTGTGGCAAATAAAAGTATATGTTAAATAATGAGATTGGGTTTTTTTTTTCCTGTTTTGCAAACGGGCTAAGAAGCCCAGCAAAGGGGTTTGATTTGTTTTGATACGCCTCAGAATCTCTTCTTTCTTTCTTTATGTCTACCCATCTGCTGTATGGAATCTGGATATTGGGTAGATGTGAATAAACAAAGCTGTTGTTTTTGTTGTTTCAGGTTAAAAACTTAACCACCATCACTACCCTCTAAATTACTCTGCGTACATTTAAAAAATTCTTTTACTGCTCCTTACAGCTGCACATTGTTTTGGGGATAATTCCAATGTGAACTTAAGTTCATTGTATTGTCTCTTGCATGCAGGAAGTATCCCAAGTACAGTGAACGATACCCTAAAGTTTTTCTTTTCTCAGTTGAAATATAGTTTATGTGCCATAAAATTCACCCTTTTAAAATATACAGTTCAGTGATTTTAGTTTATTCGCTATATCCAAACATCACTGTATAATTCCAGAACACTTTCATTGCCAGAAAAAGAAACCCCAAACCTGTTAGCAGTCATTTCCCATTCCGTCTGCACCCGGCCATTGGCATCCCCAGTCTGCTTTCTGTTCCTGTGGATTTGTCAACCTTCAGTATTTCAAATAGATGTAATCATACAATACATCATCTTTTGTGTCTGCCTTCTTAGCATGTTTTCAAGATTCATTCATGTAGCATTTATCAGCACTTAGTGTTTTCATGGCTAAATAATACTGCATTGTATAGACATACTGTGTTTTGTTTATCCATTAGTTGATGGGCATTTGGATTGTTTCCCTTTTTGCCTGTTGGGATTATGTTGCTATGAACATTTGTTTTCACTTTTCTTGGATGTATATACTTAAGAGAAATTGCTGGGTCACATGATAACTTAAGTTTTTGAGGAAATGCCAAACTGTTTTCCAAAGCAGCTGCAGTATTTTATATTCCCACCAGCAATGAAGGAAGATTCCATTTTCTTTACCCCCTTGCCAACATTTGATATTGATGTCTTTTTGATGGTAGCTGTTTTACTGGGTAGGTCTGAAGTGGTATCTCATGGTGGTTTTTATTTTCATTTTCCTAATGACCAGTGATGTTGAGCACTTTCTCACATGTTTTTTGGCTATTTGTGTATCTTTGGAGAAATGTGTATTCAGATCCCTAGCTAATTTTAAAGTTGAGTTTTTTTTTTTTTTTTTTAAAGATTATTTATTTATTTATTTCATAGACAGAGATTACAAGTAGGCAGAGAGGCAGGCAGAGAGAGAGGGAGAAGCAGGTTTCCCACTGAGCAGAGAGCCCGATGTGGGGCTCGATCCCAGGACCCTGAGACTATGACCTGAGCTGAAGAGGCTTCAACCTACTGAGCGCCCCTGAGTTATTTGGTTTTTTATTGTTGAGATGTGAGAGTATATTTTGGTCACTAGACCCACATCAGTGTATGATTTACAAATATTTTTCTTAAACTCTCAATTTAAAAATAATTACAGACCAGAAGGAAACTTTAAAATACCTTGTAAAGGGAGTAATGTGTATAGTAGTGGATTGATAGGAGAGAACTAGAATAACTGGAAGGGCTTGCTTTAATATCTTTTATATGAATTATGAATATTGTAGTTTTTAAAAAAATGCTGTATTTAGAGAGAGCATGCGGAGTTTTGCAGAGGGAGGGGGAGAGAATCTCAAGGAGACTCTGTGATAAGCACAGAGCCCCATGCAGGACTTGATCTCAATGACCTGAGCCAGAACCAAAAGTTGGAAGCTTAACCGACTGAGCTCCCAGGTGCTCCTGTGTTGTGTTTTTTTTGTTTGTTTGTTTTTAAGATTTTATTTATTTATTTGACAGATGGAGATCACAAGTAGGCAGAGAAGCAGGCAGAGAGAGAGGAGGAAGTAGGCTCCCTGCTGAGCAGAGAGCCCCATGCAGGGCTCAATCCCAGAACTCTGTGATCATGACCTGACCCGAAGGCAGAGGCTGAGCCCACTGAGCCACCCAGGCACCCCAGTATTGTTGTTGTTTTAAAGTAGTCTCTCCACCCATCACAGGGCTTGAACTCACAACCCCAAGATCTAGAGTTGCATACTCTACTGACTGAGCCAGCCAGGGACACCTAATGATAGAGTTGTGTGTCACAGCACAGATAGACTTCGCTATCCAGATCTTTGAAATTCTGCCTTTCTGTAGTGAGCGTTCATATGTCAGATTCAGATAACGTGGCAAACCACATTATTTAAATCTGTTCTGTGCTTGAGTTTTGAATAGTAAGTAACAAAAGTTTGAGTACAGAGGGATACCTTTATGTAGACATTTTGTCTGACTCATCCAGATTTGAGTAGTGAGAGAAATTTATATAATAGTATTTTTGAAATTTAAGATTGTATCTTTTGGTTGCATTTTATGAAACTCAGATACTTGATAGTTTATATTTACTCATTACAAGTTACTGTGTGAATTTATTTTCTGGTGCTAAACTATATTGTTTTAAAAGACTTGATTCTTGTGAGTTTCTCAGATTTTTGAATTAGATTTGGTGTTACATATCAGGTGTAATAATGTCTTAAGGATGAAATTGAGACTCTTAGGAGGTAGGTGGGAGAATTAGTCTGAGAATCCTTAATGGATTATGAGGGGTATATTAGGAAGGCTGTATGGTTGACCCCTTATAATGATTTTTTATATATTTTTTCCTTTTGTTCCACATTCTTTTGTTAGAGACAAATATGTGTTCTTTTGATTTATCACATAATCATTTTTCTGAATGTTATGTGGTCCAAGGAAGTTACATGTGTAAAGCCAGTGTTTGTTGAGTAACTGAATGATAATGAAGTTCTTATAATCTAGTTTTGGGTAATTTGTATTTTTGAATGTAAGAGCAGGATAAGTCATAGGGAATGGCTACAAGAAAAAAAGTATGTAACAGTAATTTATGGACTTCTATTTGAAGTTTTGGTATTTGGAAACAATATGTGTGAGATGTTTTATACTAAATAGGAAGAAAGTACTCAGTTGTATCTCTCAGTTGTATTCAAAAACTTGTAATTGTACTTTACCATTTGAAGTAAGGGAGTATTATAACTTCTAAATCATTAGAAGTTAGGAAGTTAGTCCATCACAGTTCTTTGTGTGTGTCTGTTTTTGTTTGTTTGTTTGTTTGTTTGTTTTAGGAAGTTTGACCTGGATCCTGTAGAAACAAAGTTGTCTTATAAGGTTTTTGGTGAGTGTAATAAGGTAGGGGAGTAAACAAATTGTCCAAAACTTGACATATAGAAAGCTTTGGGAAAATCTAAATTACTGATGTCACCATCTTATATCTACATAGAACATTTTATACTTTTTTTAAAAAATTTATTTATTTATTTGACAGAGAGAGCGATCACAAGTAGGCAGAGAGGCAGTCAGAGAGAGAGGAGGAAATAGGCTCCCTGCTGAGCAGAGAGCCCAATTTGGGGCTCGATCTCAGGACCCTGGGATCATGACCTGAGCTGAAGGCAGAGGCTTTAACCCACTGAGCCACCCAGGCGCCCAGAACATTTTATACTTAAAAAAAAAAAAAAAACCCTTTCACTTGCACTGTTTTTTTTTTTTTAAAGATTTTTTAATTTATTTATTTGACAGATCACAAGTAGGCAGAGAGGCAGGCAAACAGAGAGAGAGGAGGAAGCAGGCTCTCCGCGGAGCAGAGAGCCCAATTTGGGGCTCGATCTCAGGACCCTGGGATCATGACCTGAGCCGAAGGCAGAGGCTTTAACCCACTGAGCCACCCAGGCGCCCAGAACATTTTATACTTAAAAAAAAAAAAAACCCCTTTCACTTGCACTGTTTTTTTTTTTTTTTTAAAGATTTTTTAATTTATTTATTTGACAGATCACAAGTAGGCAGAGAGGCAGGCAAACAGAGAGAGAGGAGGAAGCAGGCTCTCCGCGGAGCAGAGAGCCCAATTTGGGGGCTCGATCCCAGGACCCTGGGATCATGACCTGAGCCGAAGGCAGAGGCTTTAACCCACTGAGCCACCCAGGTGCCCCACGTGCACTGTTTTATTGCCTTTATTTAGGAATGTAGGAATATAAGATGATTATTTAAAAAAATAATTGGTCATTTGGGAGACATTGAGTAATAACTTTTATTGAAGCAATCAGGGGATTTCCCTTACCATAAATGCTTCCTCTTATCCATAGAAATAATTGTGTGATATTTTTAACATTTGAAATATTTACCTAACTTATCAGGTAAAAGTAAAACACAGAATTGAACTCTTCCAGAGCAAACTTTTTATTTAACTTCCTGCAATTGCTGTATGAAGTTACATAGTAGTTTTCCACCACTGTTAAATATATTAGCACATCCGTACTTATGTTTAGGTTAGAAGATGTGAACACTAGTATTAACTTATGAAAGCTGCTGTTAATGGAAAACTGTTGTGTGATGAGCATTTTCATTCTCATTAGTAATACTAGGTAGTCTGTGACTGTTACTTGATTTTACTGTTAGCATAATATCAGTCATTTTATCATCATTAATAAGTGATTATTGTGTATATTTCTCTTACTAGCTAGTTGGCTTTTTAGAGGTTTCCAGAAAGTAAAAGCCTGTTCTCCCTCTTCTAAACTCATATTGTGAACAGGAAGAAAAACTAATTTTATTTTATTTTTATTTTTATTTTTTTTAATTTATTTATTTGACAGAGAGAGAGATCACAAGCAGGCAGAGAGGCAGGCAGAGAGAGAGAGAGGAGGAAGCAGGCTCCCTGCTGAGCAGAGAGCCCGATGCGGGACTCGATCCCAGGACCCTGAGATCATGACCTGAGCCGAAGGCAGTGGCTTAACCCACTGAGCCACCCAGGCACCCAGAAAAACTAATTTTAAAAGGACTTATAAGGTATATTTTGCTTGGTGAAAGAAAATCTTATTTGTGAAAATGTGAAATGTATGTATTTTTTTTTATAACTGAATTCACATGTAATTTATTTATTTATTTTTAGAGAAGATTTTATTTATTTATTTGGCAGAGAGAGCACACGTAGGTAGAGCAGTGGGCAGAGACGTAAAGAGAGAAGCAGGTGCCCCACTGAGCACGGGATCCCAGGAGCCTGGGATCATGACCTCAGCCCAAGGCAGACGTTTAACTGACTGAGCCACCCAGGTACCCCTACATCTAATTTAATACAAGCATGCTCTGCTCATATGTTTAGAATTAATGGTTTAGGGGTATCTGGCTGGCTGAGTCAGGAGCGCGTGATTCTTGATCTTGGGCTCATGAGTTTGAGCCCCATGTTGGGTGTAGAGATTACATACATACATAAATATTGGTTTATATGAATTTCAAAAATAAGTGTACAATGTATGTAGAAGAATTGTTGACTTTGTTAAACTGAGACATGTTTATGGGCACTTTGATGCATGCTGGTTTTTCATTTTTTTTTTTTTTTTTAAATTGTCTCCATTGTATGGGAATTCGTAGGCTCCTGCCTGGATACTTTCCTTCCTCACAATCAATGTAGGCATATTTTCTAGGTCATTTGTAGGCATTTGTCTCTGTACCTCTATTCTCTCTTTTTAAATTCATGATTTCTCAAAGGTATAAAGGATGCTAGGACTTATTTTTTCAACCGTATTAATTAAAGAGAAAGGAATTTAAAAAAATCTTTCATTTTGGAAAATTTCAAACATACGTGAAAATAGAAAGAATGAGAACTAATGGCCAATATTTTATTCCCACTGGATTATTTTGATAAAAATCCCAGGCATTATATTTACTATTGAATCTCTCTTGGCAGACTTTCATATAGTATGGTCTCCTTGCCAACACCTATCCCCATTGTAAATTTAAAGAAATAAATTCTCTGTGGAGAAGACAAGTTTTTGTTGTTTTACTAATTCTTTAAAAAGCTAACAGATACTGAGCTTTTCCGCAGTGCCAAACGATATCCCTTTGATGTTACTATCTGTTATACAGGTGGAGAAACAGATTTGGGAAGATTAAAGATTTCATTCATGATCACTGAGCTAAAGAGTGGTAGACCCAGGAGTGGAATTCAAAAGCCTGTGCTCTTTAATCTTAAACATTCAAGCATATGCCCTCTTTTTAGACTTTTCTATTTGGTTCTATCACATTGCTCCTTTTTCTTTGTTTATAACTTCTAATTGCTTATTTTATTTATATTAAAGAATTTTGCTTTCTCTCCCCATTATCTTACCATAAATCGTAAGTAACATAATTACTCTTTCAATTCTCTATCCTGGAATGCCTTGCCCCTTTCTCTTTAGCATTATCATCCTGTTTGGCTTTCTTCATTCTTCTTGGTTTTTTAGTTTTGTGGGTGGTATTCAGAGCTAAGTAGGTTTCTGAGCTGAATATTTCCACTGGCTTAGTTTTTCTTCGTATGTTGCTAGACTGGCCTTTCTTCTAATCATTGGCTGAGAATTGAGCATAGGCTGACAGAGCAAAGGCTGTCTAAGTGATACTCATTCTGGGCTTTAAGCTTGATGAGCCTTCCATGTGGACTGACCTAGTCCAAGGCACTTTGAAGTTTGTTAACAAAAGCCTTTTAATAACAGTGTGTAGGTGCCTGGCCTTTTCTTCTATTCATATCCTCAGAGAGCTCAGAGGTTGGGGGGGGGGGGGAGGGTGGAGGGGCAAGCAGAGTAAAGCAGACTAGGGGTCAGGATTTAGGATTCTTGGACTTTAGCCAAATGCCTTCTCAGTTTTAACATTCTGTGACTTAGATTTGGTGTAGTTGGCAATAAGTATTTTTAAATGTGTGTTTAAAAGGGAAGTTGAGTTGTGTGTGACTACTGAGAAAAGGAAGGAGCGATTTGGCAAATTTTAAAAATAATACACAGTTTTGGGGGCACCTGGTTGGCTCAGTTGGAAGTGCATGCGACTGTTGATCGTGGGGTTGTAAGTTCGAGCCCCACGATGGATGTAGAGAATACTTAAAAGGAATCTTTAAGGAAAATATGCTGTTTGGTAATTCAGACATCACTGATCTTGATAAAATGCTTCTAGTAATAGATATAGGAAGATTGTGACAAAAGTAATGGGGAGAAATTCCCATCAAAATAAAATGTGAAGTTCCTTGCCTTTACTAAGAATAAAAACATGAGAGGAACATATATGTTTGTCTATGTGCTTGTTGAAATGAGGCTTTTTAAGTGAATGATTAATGATATAAATAATTTCATCACAAGTGTTAGGTTATGTGAATTTTCATTCAGCTAGTAAGGAAGTGGAGAAAGTTCAGTTGTATAAATGAGTATTGATTAGCTTATCCTGATCACGGTACAGTGATACTTTAATTATGGGCAGGCATTAAACAGTCCATTAATCTTTGGGAATTTTTAAAAAACCCTTTAAGCTGGTTATTTTTCTGTGAGTGTTTAATACAACTGACACATCTTCTAAAATGATTTGCTTAACATATCACCTATGTTCAATGGCCAGTGTACTAAAATTTTACTTATTTACCTATTGGTAAATTGCCTATGGCAGTAATATTTTTATGATACTGTGTTAGCTACTTTATCTAGATTGGTTTCTATTCTAGAAAGAGAAAATGTCAGAATAAAAATAAGTAACATGGGTTAATTTCCAACAATTTTTTAGGAGGTACTAGAATTTTTGCTTTATTGACTTTTTTAAAAGAAGTACGGTTGAAGTGATAAAGTTATTTTCCATGCGAGACTTGTACAACCAATTTTCTTGTGTGTATTACTATATATAACTGCTTGGGTTTATTAAAATAGATTTTGGCATGTTAAAATAGACATGCCGAGTGTCACAAATCCACATGTATATCTGCTGAAAACCGTTTCAAGACCCATTGCTATGGCTACAAACATATAATCTTATCTAAATCATGCTCCTTTTGGTCCCTTTCTCCTTAGGCAAAGAACTTCTGTTTAATCTTAACATATCTTTATATCAAAGATTAGTACATTTTATTGGTGCAAGGCAAGAGTACCTTCATAAAGGGACAAGAGACAGAGAAGAGAAATTAGAATTTTCCGTATTAGGTGAGAAAGCTAGGTAGGAGTTGTCAGGAGCTATAAAACGGAGGGACTTAATTTTTCTGTTAAGACAGTAGGCCACATAGTTTACAGTCTAACCTTGAGTGAGTTGGTTGATCAAGACTGTTAAACTACTAAGAAGATTAAATTATCTACAGATTTCGATCTTTTAAACGCAAGGAAATGGGACGCACGGGTGGCTCAGTCAGTTAAGCATCTGCCTTCAGCTCAGGTCATGATCCCAGCATCCTGGGATCCAGTCCCACATCTGGCTCCCTGCTCAGCAGGGAGTCTGCTTCTCCGTCTGCCATACTGCCCCGCTTGCACTTTCTCTCAAATAAATCTTTTTTTTAAAGTCAAGAAAATGTGTATTAATGCAGAAGTTATTCTAACGTAGGTACATTGGTTAAAAAAATAAATAAACTGAAATTGTGGCAAAGACGGGATGAGAGATGTTGATGACCCAGACATTTTTTACCTTTCTTTTCTCTCCTTTTCTAAGGATTTAAGCTTTACTTTGGAAAAAAATGATAAGTGTGCTCTTGTTAAGTGGTTAATGTTTATTACCTCTCAGACATTGAACAGTTATTTTTAAAACTGTATAAAGATGTTTAGGTAAAAATACCTAATCCATATTTTGTCAGATACTGTTTAACAAGTAATCCAGATGAAATCCGCTGTTTTGAGGAATATGAATATCCACTTGCAGGTAAAAATATTTGCTGTATTAAGAAAAAAAAAGGAGGGGCACCTGAGTGGCTCAGTCCGTTAAGCTTCTCCTTTCAGCTCAGAGCATGAGGGGTCGAGCCCTGCTTCAGGCTCTCCGCTCCCCCCCCCCCCCCCGCCTACCTCTCTACCCACTTGTGATATCTCTTTCTGTCAAATAAATAAATAAAATCTTAAAAAAGGAAAACCAGAGGGGCACCTGGGTGGCTCAGCGGGTTAAGGCCTCTGGCTTCGGCTTGGGTCATGATCCCAGAGTCCTGGGCTCAAGCCCTGCATCTGGCTCTCTGCTCAGCGGGGAGCCTGCTTCCTCCTCTCTTTCTCTGCCTGCCTCTCTGCCTACTTGTGATCTCTGTCAAATTAAAAAAAAAAAAAAAAAAAAGGAAAACCAGAAAGGAAGGATCTGTTGTCAAATTGTGTTGCTATCAGTGTCTGATTTTTGTGACTCAAGAACAGAAGTATAAGCAGTAATATTAATGGTACTGTTGCTGTTATGTTTGACTGGAGTATGAAATAAGTAGTACACTTTAAAACTTGATGCTTAAAGGATATTTGCGCTCAGATGGCAGAATATGCAGAATCTTCAGGTATTTGGTCCAGTAATGCAGCCTAGGATTCTGCCAAGAATGTTCTTTTAGGAATGAGTAAATTGTTTTTTCATGATGCAGTTTTCACTCATCTTTCTTCTCAGCTCTATACAGCTCCATCTCTTATGTTTCTTTTTTTTTCTTTTTGTGTGTGTAAAATGATATATGTTTGGAAATGCATCAAATTAAGAAGGAAACTGAATTAACTTTTAAAATGAATGTATGCATATGCAGGTTTCCCTCTCTTACCTGAAAGTAGAGCGTTCCTATGAAACCTTCAGTGAGCTGAAATGGTATAGAGCAAAGAAGCAGTAACCTATTATTTATATGGAGAATATTCTGCTCATTCCCAGACCCAAGAAATAAGCTGTCCTAGGTTTTTCTGATACCGGGACTCATCTTGTTAATGAATGCAAGAAATAAGTTGAGATAAAGTACAGCAGCTCACAGATAAAAATTCAAACTTAGGGTGGCTTGATGCTGAGTGTAGTTTAAGGGAAGGAACTTGGTGGTTCCACTCTAGCTGCTCAGGGTGCACACTCCCTCTGTACCAGCTTGCTGTGAAACAGATGCTGACCGCTGTTTCACTTTTTGCTGTTTTTCATAAAAGCAAGATGGTGTAATGCAAGCTTCTGAAAAGTGGGAGATACCTGTATTTTAGTCCAGGGGAAAACAGGTATCTTCAGAAGCCCATGGAGATAAGAATGACTTCAGAAGTTGAAATAATCGTGGTCATAGTTAAAAGATTGATACTAACTAGACAGTTCAGTAGTGAAGCATACATGTTCAGTGAAGTCTTTTTCCTTTCTAGTGAATGTTTTTTTGCTCTGTTTGCATCATTGCTTATTTTAAATCTAGAAAACAATTTTATTTTGATATAATGCAAATAGTTTTGTCTCTTCTGTCTTTTGTCCATTTATGAATTTTAAAAAATTAAAAGTTGCAACCATTCTTGAAGTTAACCATTGAGTCTTTTCTTTTTAAAACACCAGATTACATGAGAAACATTTTTACTTCCAGAGAAATGCGTGATGTACAAAAATAATTTTAGACATGAATTTGCATGCTTGTCAGATAGTACCAAAGAGTAACTAACCCTTTAAAGATTGTATCTTGATAGGATGGAAGGGGTTGTTAAATATATTTTGAATTCACAAGTTTATTCCTCTCATCACTTCTCCAGTTGTTCATCACATTTTAAGGCCTATTCTGGAAGCACTTGAATATAACAACAAAAATGTGACTTTGGATCAGGCAGACCTGGGGACGAATTTTATTTTCACACTTTACCAGCTGTGAGATGTAGAGAGAACTAATTTTAGTTCATTGTTATATGAAATAGTATTAGTAGTAAATACTGTTTAGGAGGGTTGTGAGAATTGACTAAGAAACAAAGACCTTCATCTTTGCTTAATAAATAATAGATCCCTTGAAAAAAATCTTGAAGCTGAGTCACAGAATTTGTTTTTTAGATGTAATCTTAAAATTATAACATAGTTTCTTTTAAATATTTTTGTAATAAAGAATGATGACTCTACACTCTGGAATTTAAATTGCATTGTATTTGGTCTGTTCAGAACTTTTATATATTTACAGCTTCTTTGTGTAATGGTGTGGGTGATGGCAATTTACACATTACCACATTTATTGCTACATTCTGTAGGATAGGGTGGCAAAAATACTTGTTTGTATGCTTTTTGCCAACAGCACTACCAAATACTTTGTCTTAGAAAAAATAGACCGATCTTAGGCAGTGTGTGCAGTAGGAAAAACCTTGGGGGAGGAGCACTGGTTCTAGTACACGTATGACTCTATCTGTGTGGTTTGAGTAAACATACTTAATCGCTGCATCTTGGTTTCCATATCTGTAAAATAAGAAGGTTTTAGAGAGCCTTCTAATTAACGATATTTTGAGAAAAACTGTTGTGTTGATTTTTATTGTTGAATAGACTCCTGCATTTCAGACAGAAAAGGTGACATGATATTCGGAAATACTGTATATATTGGGGTACAAGAACTAAAATAATGTATTCAAAGATGGTTTCCTTACAAAATGTTTGTGAGAATAAGGGTCATTTATTTATCTTTAGGACAAAGCAGGATATGTAAAGAATGGGCAGTAGCTCCCTAAACTCATGTAAAAATACGTTAACTCATTTTTCTCATGAAGAAGATGCAGCTGTGGTGGGAGAAAGTTTGCCTCATTCAGCTAATGATAATTGTGTCTGTATGTTTCATATTATGTAAATGTGGTTTCTCCTCCCACCCCATACTTTTTCCATGGTGGCTGCACCAGTTTACATTTCCACCAACGGTGCACAGGAGTTTCCTTTTCTCCCCATCCTTGCCAATACTTTCTACATTTCTAGTTGGTAATAGCTATTCTAATGGGTATGAAGTGATAGCTGATTGGGGATTTGCATTTCCCTGATGATTAATGATGTAGAACATCTTTTCATATAACGGTTAGCCATCTATATATCTTCTTTGGAAGAATGTCTCTCCAGATTTTCTGTCCGTTTTCTAATTGGATTATTTAGGGGGATTTTTTGCTTTTGTGAGTTCTTTATGAATTTTGGATATTAGCCCGTTTTCAGACACGTATTTGCAAATATTTTCTCCCATTCAGTAAGTTGTCTTTTCGCTTTGTTGATGGTATCCTTTGCTGTGCAGAGGCATTTTAGTTTGATGTAGTCCAACTTGTTTATTTTTGCTTTTGTTGTTTTGCTCTTGGTGTCTGGTTAAAAAAAAAATGATTACCAAGTCTGATGTCAAGGAGCTTATTGCCTGTGTTTACTTCTAGGAGTTTTGTGGTTCAGATCTGATATACGGATCTTTAATCCATTTTGAGTTAATTTTTGTGTATGGTGTAGGATGGTGTCAAGTTTGATTTTTTGCATGAGGCCATCCAGTTTTTCTAATAATTACTGATGAGACTGTCCTCTCCCTGTTGTATGTTCTTGGCTCCTTGTCACAAATTAACTGATTGTATATGCATAGGTTTATTTCTGGGCTCTCCTGTTCCTCTGATCTGTGTCTGTTTTTATGCCAATACAGTACTGTCTTAATCACTAAAAGCTTTGTAGTATAGTTTGAAATCAAGGAGCATGATGTCTCCAGCTGTATTCTTTCTCAGGATTGCTTTGGCTCTTAAGGGTTTTTTATACTTCCATACACATTTAAGGATTAGTCTGTTGCTGTGAAAAATGCTATTGGAATTTTGGTAAGGATCGCATTGAATCTGTATATTCTGTATATTGACTAGGGTATTGTGGACATTTTAACAATAGTAATTTTTCCAGTTAGGAGAATGGACTAGATTTCTGTTTGTGTCTTGCTTCAGTTTCCTTCATTAATGTCTTGTTTTTAGGATATAGGTATTTCATCCTTTTGGTTAAATTTATTCTTAAGTATTTTATTCTTTTTGGTACAGTTGGAAATGGGATTGTTTTCATTTCTTTTTGGTAGTTCTTTTTTTTTTATTCAAATGCAACAGATTTTTGTGTATTTGTATCCTGCAACCTTACCAAATTCATTTATTCAGATAGTTTTTTTATGGAATATTCAGGGTTCTGTCTGTGTAACATCGTGTCATCTGCAAATAGTGATAGTTTTATTTTTCCTTTCCAATTGACCCTTTATTTTTTTTGCTTAATTGTTCTGGCTAGGATTTCTAATACTGTGTTGAATAAAAGTGATAACAGTGACTGGGTATCTTTGTCTTGTTCCTGGTCTTAGAAAAAAAAGCTTTCAGCTTTTCATCATTGAGTATGAAATTAGTAGGTGGCTTGTCATATATAGCTTCTGTTATGGTGAGGCATGTTCCCTCTAAGCCTGCTTTGTTGAGAGTTTTTATCATAAATGGGTGTTGAGTTTTGTCAAATGTTTCCCCTGCATCTGTAGAGATGATCATATGGTTTTTATCCTTCATTTTGTTAACTGTTGTAGTATGTCACATTGACTGATTTTATAGATGTTGAGCTGTCCTTGCAAAACTGAAGTCACATTTGATCATGGTGAATGATTCAGTGTATTATTGGATTGGGTTTGCTATTATTTTTTTAAGGATTTTTTCATCTATGTGCGTCAGGGTAATTAGCTTGTAGTTTTCTTTCCTTGTGGATCCTTGCTTGGCTTTGGTTATTAGGGTAGTGCTGGTATCCTAAAATGAGTTTAGAAGAGTTCCCTCCTTTTCTGTCTTTGGAGGAGATTGAGAAAGATTGGTAGTAATTGTTTTTTGCATGTTTGGTAGAATTCACCAGTGAAACTCTGTAGTCTTGGACTTTGTTCATTGGGAGGTTATTGATTACTGATTAGGTTTCCCTACTAGTAATCAGTCTGTTCATATATATTTTTTATTTCATCACGATTCAGTTTGGGTAGGTTTTGTTTATAGAAATTTACCCATTTCTTCTAGGTGCTCTAGTTTGCTGGCGCATAATTGTTTACAGCCTTCTCTTATTGTGTTTCTGTGGTATCAGTTATAACATCTCTTTCATCTCTCTCTTTCTGATTTTATTTGAGTTCTCTCTTTTTCTTGGTGAGTCTAGCTAGCTGAGGGTTTGTCAGTTTTGCTTATCTTTTCAAAGAACCAGCTCTTCATTGCATTGGTTTTTGTTTTCCTTCTGGTGTCTTTTTAGTCTCTATCAGCTCCAATCTCTGTTAATTCCTTCCTTCTACTAACTGTGGGTTTTGTTCTCTTTATCTTCTTTTGAGTGTACAGTAGGTTGTTTTCTTGTTTCTTGAAGTAGGCATTTGTCACTGTGAACTTCCCTCTTAAAATTTCTTTTACTGCATCCCATAAATTTTGGTTTATTACATTTTCATTTCCTCTTTCTCAAGGTATTTTTTAATTTCTTTTTTTAAAAAACAATTTATTTATTTGAGAGAGAGAGAGAGAAAGCATGTGCACATGTGCATACTAAAAGGGAGAGGGGCAGAGGGAAAGGAGAAGCAGACTCCTAACTGAGCAGGGAGCCCAGGGTGGGGCTGGACTCTGGGATCGTGACCTGAGCTGAAGGCAGATGCTTAACTGACTGAGCCACCCAGGTGCCCCAATTCCTCTTGATTTTCTTCTTCTTCTTTTTTTTTTTAAGATTTTATTTATTTATTTGACAGAGAGAGATCACAAGTAGGCAGAGAGGTAGGCAGAGAGAGAGAGGAGGAAGCAGGCTCCCTGCTGAGCAGAGAGCCTGATGCGGGACTCGATCCCAGGACCCTGAGATCATGACCTGAGCAGAAGGCAGCGGCTTAACCCACTGAGCCACCCAGGCGCCCCTTGATTTTCTTCTTTGACCTATTTGTTGTTCAGTAGCATATGGTTTAATTTCCACATTTTTGTGAATTTTCCAGTTTTCTTGTGTAATTAGTTCCTGATATACCATGTGGTTGGAAATGTTGCTTGATATGATTTCAGTGCTCTTAAATTTGTTAGGAATTGTTTTGTGGTTTATGTTGGGAAATGATGTGTTATGTAATCTATCTTGGATCTGTTTGTACTTGAAAAGAATGTATATTTTGTTGGGGTGCCTGGGTGGCTCAGTGGGTTAAGCCTCTGCCTTTGACTCAGGTCATGTTCTCAGGGTCCTGGGATTGAGCCCCGCATCGGCCTCTCTGCTCAGCATGGGACCTGCTTCTCCCCCCTACTTGCCTGCTTCTCTGCCTACTTGTGATATCTCTTCCTCTCTCTGTCAAATAAATAAATAAAAATATTTAATAAAAAATGTATATTTTGTTGCTTTTGGATGGTATGTTCTTTAAAAATCTGTTAAGCCCATCTGGTCTAATGTTTGTTTTCAGACTAGGGTTTCCTTATTGATTTTGTGTGAATGATCTGTCATCCATTGATATAAGTAGGTTATTAAAGTCCCCTGTCATTGTGTTGCTGTTTATTTTTCCATTTAAGTGTGTTAGTATTTGCTTTATATATTTAGGTGCTCCTATGTTGAGCTCATCAATTTTTTAAAAAAGATTTTATTTAGAGAGAGGGTTTGTGCATGAGTTGGGGGAGGGGGAAGGGGGGAAGGTGAGAATCACATACTACGCTGCGTGAGGAGCTGCATGTGGGGCTTAATCTCAGGACCCTGAGATTATGACTTTAGCTGAAACCGAGAGAGAGAGAGAGAGAGAGAGAGAGAGACAGACACTAAACTGAACCAGCCAGGCAGTCAAAGTCCATAAATATTTAAAATGTTTATCTTCCTATTGGATTGAACCTTTTATCATTCTGTAGCATTCTTCTTTGTCTCTTAGCACAGTCTTTGTTTTAAAGTGCTTTGTCTGATGTAAGTATAACTACTCCGCTTTTTTTGGTTTCCTTTTGCATAGAGTATCTTGTTCCATCTCTTCGTTTTCTCTCTCTCTCTCTGTGTGTGTGTGTGTGTGTCTGAAGTAAATCTCTTGTCCATAGTTTAGAGATGGGTTTCCTCCCCCATTCAGCCACTCTTTGTCTTTTGATAGGAGAATTTAGTCCATTTATATTTAAAGCAGTTACCAATAGGTTATGTGCTTGTTAACATTTTGTTAGTCATTTTCTGGCTATTTTTGTAGTTCTTCTCTGTTCCTTTTTTCTTCTCTGGCTCTCTTGTGGTTTCATGTCTTTAGGGATATGCTTATATTCATTTCTCTTTATATCTTGTGCATTTACTATAAGATTTTGCTTTGAAGTTACCATGAGGCTTGCATATAATAACTTACAAGTCTATTTTAAATTGATAGCTTAAGTTTGATCTCATTTTATTTTATTTTATTTTATTTTTTTTTAAGATTTTATTTATCAGAGAGAGCGAGCACAGGCAGACAGAATGGCAGGCAGAGGGAGAAGCAGGCTCCCTGCCGAGCAAGGAGCCTGATGTGGGACTCGATCCCAGGACGCTGGGATCATGACCTGAGCCAAAGGCAGCTGCTTAACCAACTGAACCACCCAGGCATCCCTTGATCTCATTTTAAAGCTCAGTATTTCTGTTCCTCTCGAACATTTTTTTAAAAGGTTTTATTTGCTTGTTTGAGTGAGGGCATACACAAGTAGTGGGGGGAAGAGAAGACGGAGAGGGACGAGACTTCTTGTTGAGCTCAGAGCCTGATAGTGGACTCGATCTCACAACCCTGAGATCATGACCTGAGCCAAAATCAAGAGTCAGGACACTCAACCTACTGAGCCACCCAGGTTCCCCCAACATTTTATTTTTGATGTCACATTTTACATCTTTTTTTTTTCCTTGTTTATCTTTTAATTATTGCAGTAGTAGTTCTTTTCACAGGTTCTGCCTTTTAATCTTTGTATTAGCTTTAAAAGTGATTAGTCCATTACATTTATTATATATTTGCCTTTCCAGTGAGATTTATCCTTTCATATGTGTTCTTGTTATTCATTAGCACCTGTTCATTTCAGTTTAAAGAAATTCCTTTAGCAATTCCTATAAGGCCAGTTGAGTGGTAAACTCCATTAGCTTTGGCTTGTCTGAAAAACTCTTAATCTCTCCTTTATTTCTGAACGGTAACTTTGCTGGGTAGAGTATTCTTGGTTCAAAGTTTTTTCTTTCAGCACTTTTAATACATCATGCTGCTTTCTTCTAGTCTGTAAAGTTTCTGCTGAGAAATCTGCTGGGAGTTGCCTGTATGTTTTTTGCTGCTTGTAATAATTTCTCTTTTTTGCTTTAACTTTTGACATTTCAATTGTAATAGGTCTTGGTGTGGGTCTCTTTCAGTTTCTCTCATTTGGAATTCCCTGAGTTTCCTGGATGTGGATGTTAATTTCCTTCCCCAGGTTAGGGAAGTTTATTTACAGCCATGATTTCATTAACTAAAATTTCTGCCCCTTTATTTCTTCTTCTGGGAGCTCTGTGATGTGAATGTTAGTCCATTTGATTTTTATTCCATAAGTCACTTGTGCCATTTACTTTTTGCTTTTTTTATTTTTTTTCCCCTTTTTGCTGCTCTGGTTGGTGAGTTACACTGCTTTGTCTTCAGATTGAGTTTTCCATACCTTTGCTTCATTTAGTTTGCTGTTGAGTCCTTCTGGTATATTTTTTACTTCAACTATTTGTATTCTTAAGCTCTGTAATTTCTATTTTCTTCTTTTCATTTATGTTCTCACTGTGTTCTTTCTTCTCCCCAGTTCAGTGAGTGTCTATGACTATTACTTTGAAATCTCTATCACATAAATATTACTTATCTCTGTTTAAGCTTTTTTCTGAGGTTTTACCTGTTGTTTTGTTTGGAACATGTTCCTCTTTGTCTTCATTTTGCTTGACTCTGTTTTTGTTTTTTTGTTTTAAGATTTTATTTATTTGAGAGAAAGTGAGTGAGAGTATAAGCAGGAGGTGGGTACAGAGGGAGAAAGACTCCCCGCTGAGTAGGGAGCCCAGTGTGGGACTTGATCCCAGGATCTTGGGATCATGACCTGACCCAAAGGTAGATGCTGAGCCACCCAGACACCCCTCTATGTGGTTTTTATACATTACATGAAAAATCTACATCTAGTTTTGAAGGAGCCTCATGTAGGAGATGAACCCTGTTGTACAATCCTGTCTCAGCTCTTGGTTGTCTTCCAAATCTTTGTGCTTATCCAAGCAGCCAGTCGTGTTTTTCTTCCATTTCCTACAGTTTAAAAGTATGTTTGGATAGTAAATTGAAAATTTGGAGTCCTACTCCAGATCTGCTGATTCCAAATCTTAGGGATGGCATGGGAATCCTATTTCTAACATGTCTCAGGTGATTCTTGGACACATTGAAGTTTGAAAATGACAGACATAAAAGATAAGGTTGCTTTAACCATTATGTAAGACACTCCAAGATATCTGATCCAGCCTACTACTTTAGTTTCAACTTCTATATCCTGCCCTTTCTCCACCCTAATACCTCAAGTCCTCTTACCACAAAATACAAGTCACTTTTTCTAGTGTGCAAGTATTACTATACTTCTTTATTTCCTTCCCTTTCTTTCTCTAATCATACCTCTTCTAGTTTGAGAGACCCTTGAATTCAGCGATCATGTCACGTTTTTCTTTATATTTTGAGTACTAGACAGAGTGACTGGCACAAAGTGGATGCCCAGTAAAGATTTGTGGAAAGGTAGAAAACAGAAAGAAGGAAGCACTTTTTTAACCTACTACTTGTGTAATGTCTGCTAATATTTCATTGGCTAAAGCAGGTTACACAACTGAGCCCAAGTCATGGTGGGGAGGGTATTAAAAACTTAACCTGACAAAAGGACTACATATAGAGGGATGAAGAATTGGGGCCCAAATAGAAAGCATCAATTTTCACGTGAATATTTGTGGTAATAGGTATTTGTCAAGCACACAGTATGTGCCCAACAGCTGTTTTTCTCACTTAATATATACAGTTAACCTGCAAAGAGTGTGGTACACTTTTTTGGGGTACTATGAAGAAATAATTAGTCTAATGACGGGGTACCTGGGTGGCTCAGTTGGTTAAGCATTGGCTTTTGGTTTAGGTGATGATCCCAGGGGCTGGGATTAGGCCCTGCCTCAAGCTCCCTGCTCTGCAGGGAACCTGCTTCTTTCTCTCCTTTTGTCATTCTCCCTGCTTGTGCTCCTTGGTTCTCTGTATCCTTCTGTCAAATAAATAAAATCATAAAAAAAGGTTTAATGATTAAATAATTAACAAATGTGATGGAACTGGTGGTTTGAATTTGGGGTTGTCTGACTTCAGAGTCTGTATGCTTTCACATAGTTATAAACATGTAAGTTATGTTTTTAATTCCCCCCCGCATAAGTTTTTTCTCCCTTATTTTTGAGAAGTAGATATTTCGGACACAGTATGGTGTACACTTAATGGCTTTAACACAGTGATTTTTTGAAGGAGATTGGGTGGGAGAATTTGCCCCTTTGAGAACCACTGTATTTATTATATGAGATATAAAGAACTAGTTTTCTGTGTTTGTGAGTTGTGTTGAGTCGCTAGTGATACCCAGCCTTTAATAGAGGAAACATATTTTTAAATTTTGTCTTATTTCAAAATGTAATTTTTTTTCTTTTTGCTCAGAATGTGTGTTTTTGAAATTTCTGAAATTATCAGCAAAAGTGATAGGAAAGGGCTGGAAATTTCCCATAGATAAATGTGTAAAATTTGGAGGTGGGCTCTAGGTGAAGAGAGTGTTTAGATTATATAAGAATATAAGGTGTTGATGATTTTTCCAGTAACCTGGGAACAAATATTAACATAATATGTGTGTGACACAGTTTGCTTGAGATAGAAGCAAAGAAAACATGGACAGTGATAGCCATATTAAAGGACAAGACTGTCACAAATGTTGTCTAAGCAGTGATATGGAGAGAAAAAGAGATACTTCAGTATGACTTTGTCATCACATTGATCTATGACTGACCTGAGCTTTAGGGATGGTGATGATGTGCAGTGGCATTAAGGAGGAAAAGATTTTACTAATCTTTTTGTTTGTTTGTTTGCTTTTTAGATATTGGTACTTGGGTTTTTATAATTCTGGGAGGTTTTTTTTTTAAGTTTTGCTTTGTTTTAAATTAGTTTGAGACATCGGGAGAGGGAACACAAGCAGGGGGAGTGGTAGAAGGAGACCAAACTCCCTGCTGAGCAGGGAATCTGATACTTTGACCCCAGCCAAAGGCAGCCACTTAACGTTGGAGCCACCCAGGTGCCCCATGAGAGTTCTTTATATTGTTCAGGTTTTGCTATAAGGAGCTCACATATCCATACTTTATTTAACAAGCATGATAAATTTGTTTGTAACTTTTAAATTCTAAAACTCTTCTTGGGAGATGCCCTGGTGGGTAGGGAATGGAAATGTATACAAACTATTTTTTTCTATTGGCTCTTCCTGTCTCTTTGCAGTTAGAGAAAATAACCTGAAAAAAAAATGAAGCCCTTTTTTCAATCCTATGGTATTTTGCTGTGTTCTATATCTGTCAGGACTCTTTCTATTGGAAGTTCAGAAAACCAGTTCTAATTAATTAATAAGTCAGAAGGTCATTTTGTAGGGTTATGAACTGGGAAGTTCACAGGATAAAGCTGTAGGTAGGATTTTAATGTAACTGGAATCAAAGGTTTGATGTCATTAGGAATGTATTCTTATCTCCCTTTCTGAGCATTCCTTTTCTGATTTTTTTTTTTTTTAAGATTTTATTTATTTGCCAGAGATAGAGTACACACAAGCAGGCAGAGAGGCAGGCAGGCAGAGGCAGTGAGAGAAGCAGGCTCCCTGCCGAGCAAAGAGCCTGATGCAGGACTCGATCCCAGGACCTTGGGATCATGACCTGAGCCGAAGGCAGCGGCTTAACCAACTGAGCCGCTCAGGCATCCCTCCTTTTCAGATTTTGTGTGAAAGAGAGCAAGTGCAAGCAGAGCACAATAGCAGGGGGTGGGAGAAGCATACACCCACTGAGCAGGGAGCCTGATGTGGGGCTCCATCCCAGGATGCTAGGATCATGACCTGAATGGAAGGTAGTGGCTTAGCCCACTGAGCTACCCAGATGCTCTCTAAGCATTCTTTTTCAGTTTTGGTTTCCTTCATCAGGTATGATGGTAAAGATGATCAGTAGCAGCTCTCTAAACTTAAGTAATTCTTAAGAGTCCACCTGTGTTTCCCTGTATAGTACCAGTCAAATTGGTGGATGGAAGGCCAGGCCTGGGTTGTGTGGTCCATCCCTGAACTAGTCACTGTAAGGCTAGAGGAGTGTGATCCTCTGACCTGACCAAGGATATGTGCCTGGTTTTGGGGAGAGGCTTAAGGTCAGCCTTTTCTTGAGGCTTAAGGGAGGAACATATTGATTCTTCAAAAAAAAAAAAAAAAAATCAGATGCTATTCCTTAAGAAAGAAACATGGGTTCAGGTTAGGCAAAATCTATAAATATTCCATGTATGAATCTAGATCTGCTTTTGAAGTTGATTGATAAGGACTGTGTTGAGTTGAATTGTGTTCTCTGCAAAAAGATGTTGAAGTCCTAACTTGCAGTATCTTTGAATATGACTTTACTTGGAAATAGGGTCTTTATAGTTGGGTTCAAGTTAAGATGAGATCATACTAGATTAAAGTGGGACCTAATCCAATAACTGGTGTTTTTTATAGAAAGGGGAAATTTGGACATAGGTCCAAATGGGAGGAATGCCAAGGATTGCTCACAACCACCAGAAGGTACAAAGAGGCAAAGAAGGAGTCTTCTCTAGAAGAAGGAGAGAGAATAGCCCTGCCAACACCTTGATTTCTGCCTCGTCAGTCTCCAAAACTGCAAGAGAATATATTTCTGTTGTAAGCCATCTAGTTTGTGGCAGTATGTGGTAAAATTCAGCAGCTCTAGAAAACTAATATAGACCATATTTGGTACTTACAAAATTTTTTTTATTAATCCCATCTTTTTGTTTTGTTTTGTTTATATAAGTAATCTCTGTACCCAACATGGGGCTTGAACTCATGACACCAGGACTGAGTTGAATGCTCTCCTGATTGAGCCAGCCAGATGCTTCTCAGTTCATCTTTTTTTTTTTTTTTTTTTAAGATTTTATTTATTTGACAGACAGAGATTACAAGTAGACAGAGAGGCAGGCAGAGAGAGAGGAGGAAGCAGGCTCCCTGCTGAGCAGAGAGCCCGATGCGGGACTCGATCCCAGGACTCTGGGATCATGACCTGAGCCGAAGGCAGCGGCTTAACCCACTGAGCCACCCAGGTGCCCCTTCTCAGTTCATCTTAAAATAAAATGCTGGCCATAAGTTTTTCCTGTGAATACCCTTTACATTTTAAAAATGGCTTTTATGGGGATTTGGGATGCCTTTGGAATGTATAGTTTGGCATTTGAAAATATATTTTGTTAGAATTTTATTGTGTCCATAATGATGTGAGATGGTACTTTGTGATTGATTTTTTGACCTCTACATTTTATAGTCTGTAGTTGTGGTTTAGCTGAAGCCGTTGTCCTTATGATGTACAGCTATATTTCTCAACGTGTTTGACTCCCATATAGCACAGTGCCATGTGAGAATCAGGAGTGGTAATAATTAAAGAGAAACACACAGAGTAAATACGTTCTAGTAGCTTGAATATGGAAGAAAGAATATGTCTGAAGGCAACTGGTTATCAAGGTGGGAATTGTTAGTATTTTAGTGATACTAAAAAAAACTTAAGAGTAGTTTGAACAGTATTTCTGGGCCCTTTCTTGTTCATTTTCTGCAAACTGGGAGAATCAGATAATACCTCCAAAGTTTGGTTAAACTTTTCTTCACTTATTGTTCCTATCTTTAGCTAATAATGTTGCATGTAATACAGTTATTATTTTTAAAAATATTTTATTTATTTATTTGCCAGAGAGAGAGCAAGAGAGGGCAAGAATATAAACAGGGGCAGCAGCAGGCAGAGAGAGAAGCAGGCTCCCCGCTGAGCAAGGAGCCCAAGGTGGGACTCAATTCCAGGACCCTGGGATCATGACCTGAGCTGAAGGCAGATGCTTAACTGAGCCACCCAGGCATCCCAGATTTTAAAAAATAAATTATCAATCTCTATTTATTTACTCAAAATAAGCTATACACAACTTAATGTGGGTCTTAAACTTATGAACCCCCCCCAGATGAAGCGTAGCATGCTATACCGACTCAGCCAGCTGAACACCCCATAATTTTCATTATAAATATTTTTGACAGAGATACCTTATATTAAGTTTAGTAATATTTTCTCAATTCAGAACTCACATACTAAGTATGTAATGACAAGTATTGCCCTGCCATGTTCCATCTACTATAGTTTTACTTTCTCTAACCATTTTTATTATATATTCTTTCAGCATTTCTTTATGAAAGTAAAAGCAGATGTTAATTTTTTTTTTTACTTTTTTGTTTTCTTACATACAACAGTATATAGAAAATACTTTGTGCTTTGCTTTTTTTCACTTTATATGTTTTAGTTACCTTTCTGTGGCAGTATGTAGAGAGCATTCTCATTCCTTTTCACAGTTGCATTGTATTCCATTGTGCGGATATGCTGAAATATATTTAACTTGATGGTTACTGAACATTGGAGTTTTCACTTGTTGCTAACCATCCTTCAGTGAAAAATATATTTTTAAAAGATTTTATTTATTTATTTGACAGGGAGAGAGATCCCAAGTAGGTGAGGAGGTAGGCTAGGGGCAGTGGAGGAGGGGAGCAGGCCCACTGCTGAGGAGAGAGGCCGATGCTGGACTCGATCCCAGGATCTTGAGGTGATGATCTGAGCAGAAGGCAGAGGCTTAACCCACTGAGCCACCCAGGTGCCCCTTCAGTGAATAATATTGTACATAAGTTTTTTGTATGTGTGCTGATATCTGTAGGATACATTCCCAGAAATGGTACTGCTGAGTTAAGGGGTAAAATATATTTGTAATTTTTCTAGATATTGCCAAATTGCCCTCTACCTGGGTGATAGAACTTTGTAGTTCCTCTATTATTGTAGGAGAGTACCCAATAGGAAAATGTTTATATTCCCACAGCCTTACTAATGTAGTAGTGTATCTGATTTGTGGATTTTTGCAAATTTGATAGGTCAAAAATACTCTCAGTATTGTTTCCGTTAACATTTCCTTTATGACTGAGGTTGAGCCTCTTATTTTTAAGGAAATTTCCATTTACATTTGATCTTGAACTGATTTCTTGCAGTGATGATTATGACATTGCCAGTGGTGAAAGTAATAATAATGTTTTAATAGGGGAGGAAAGGGAGGAGATGGTTGTTCTTAGAAGAAAGATTTCTGGGTCCTTTTTCTCCTCCAAACTCGGGAATTTTCACGTATTCAGAATTGGTTCTTAGAGAATTGATTCTTAGAGAATTGATTCAGAAAGTTCAGTTGCTTTGTTATTGCTTTAGGAGGCCTGCAGTGTGTAATTGGCACAGCATGGCCATCCGGGTTTTTCTGAGTGTGCCTTCTCCACCCTTTCAAGAAAGTGTAGATTGATGTTACACAGTTTCTTTAAACTGCTTCAAAGGATTGTTGAAAAATACTCAAATTTTGCTGGAAGACCTTCTTTTGTATTTCCTGTGGACATTTGCTAAAGTATAGTTCTTATCTAGTTGACGTAGTAGATTTCTATAAATGTTTTTGCTTTTATTTAAAGTATCTATAAAATGTTATTTGCCGCCCTTCATGATGCTGTTTTCATCTCCAGCTTGCCTATTGTTTATTTTTATTTTTATTTATTTTTTTTCTCTCGGCATTTCATTCTTTCTGTGTTGATATTTTGTTTACTTGAATGTTGGAAGAACTGTTCTGAGCTTTTGGGTGGTAATGTCACTTTGCATTCTGAACTGAAACCCCTGTCCATAAAAGTTAGGGTTGTTTCTACAGCTATTAATACCATTAGATATGGTCTTGACAGTAGTTTATGAAAATTGTTTAATGTCTAAAAGTTTAGCATCTTGGAAAATACAGGAGAAACATAGTAAAATACACAACAGAAATTGAAGATGAGAATACATGTGCTCAGTTAAGGGATCAACAGGTGGGATAAGCATAGAAACCAATGACTCAATGGAAAACGTATACTCTGAGAGCCAAGATAAGAAGGAAGTAGATATTCAGTGACTCACAGGTATTGATCCAAAATAAATATCTCTGTCAAATAAATGTATATTGACTTGTAATGGATTTCTCAGGCAGGGATATCTTTGCTTTGGGGACAATCTCTGTTTAGGTGGTTTGGTTGAATTGTGTTTTTAACTTATTCTAGTAGACTGTTCCTGTTGCGTGTGGCACTTAGACTCTAATGGGAAAAAAGGGACATTAATCATATGGAGAACCTCTAACTACACAAGATAAGAGCTCTGAAAGGAGTGTGTGTGTGTGTGTGTGTGTGTGTGTGTAATTGTGTTTCTAGAGGTGGGCAGAGAATTTCTAAGAAAATTTTCATTTGAGAGGTGAAAGTGAATATGAGTTAACTGGGGAAGGAAGAGAAAGGTGGTAGGTAGAGAGGATTCTTCTAGACAGGGTATCAGAATATGTTTTCAGAAAACAGAAAAAGAAAAAGTAGACCTTGGTTTTCCTCTTAGGATCTGGTGTATGTAAATACATTTCTTTCTTGCCACTTGGTGGCACTTAAACATGATTTAACAAGGCTTAGTTTTGGCTCTGGAATATTCTGCGAGTATTTTTTAAAAGTTAAGGAAACTGCTATGTGAAAATTAGAGGGGTGTGGAGCACCAGATGAAGTTACTATTAAAATTTATGGGAAGAAAAGTGTACTGAAGCTCTGTATATTTCCATAATTGGATATCTGTACAATCCACTCCTACTGGGGAAGGGTGAAGACATTATTTGTCATATACTCTTAGTTTTTTAGCCTCTTTTCTTTCCAAGTTCAAATAGGAGTGATTTTTTTTTTTTTTTTTTTTTTTTTTTTTTTTTTTTTTTTGCTAATTGAGATACAATTAAAATTTAGAAGTCTTTACACCCCTGGATCGCCATCCAAAACGAGGTATAGGACATTTCCAGCCTCATAGAAGGTTTACTTCTTTTCTGTTCCAGCCAGTTGCTCATTACTGCAGTAACTGTTTCTGTCACCATAAGTTTGTTTTGCCAGCGTCTGCATTTCTTATTAAAGGAATCATACAGTATGTACTGTTTTGTGTCTGGCTTCCTTTGCTTCCACATAGTGTTTGTGTGTGTTATGTTATTAGTAGTTCATTCTTTTTTAAGTAGATTTACTGAAATAATATAGCAAACAGTATGCCCATTTAAAGTATAAAAGTCAGTGATTTTTACTATATTCAGAGTTGTGCAGCCATTAATATAATCAGATTTTAGACCATTTTCTTCACCCCAGTGGGTATCATTATATTCCATTTACAGATGAGAACCCATACCAGTTAGCAGTCACTCCTTGTCTTGTCCCCCTCTCTTTCCATTCCCCGACAGTGGACAATGACAAATTTGTTTCGTTTGTAGAGATCTGCCTATTTTGGACATAAGTTCATTCTTTTTTATTGTTGAATAGCATTCCATTGTGTGGAAACACTACAGTTTGTTTTATCTGTTCATTGCTGATGGACATTTGAGTTGTTCCCAGTTTATGGTTATAAATATGGCTACTCCATAAAAATTTTTATATAAGTCTGTTTTCATTTCCCTTGGGTGAATACCTAGGAATGGAGTTACCAGGTTACAGGGTAGAGATGTACATTCACACAACATAAGAAACTGCCAAACAACTCTCCAAAGAGGTGTTATCTCCACTTTACATTACTCTCTAACAGTGTATGGAGGGATCACTTATTCTGCATCTTCACAAATATTTGGTGTTTGTCACTCTTTGCGATTTTGACTATTCTAGCATTTGTGAAGTGGTATTTCATTGTTTCATTGTGGTATTTTAATTTCCCTGAGGACTAAAGATTACTTTTCATATGCTATCGGGCTTTCATATATGTTCTTAGAAGGATCTATCATATGCTATCGGGCTTTCATATATGTTCTTAGAAGGATCTAAGTCTTTTGCCCATTTAAAAAAAACTGAGTTAATCTTTTTGTTGATTTGTGAGAATTTTTTGTATAAGTAATGTATAACTATATAATTGATATTTGTTCTTCAATAAGTGTAAAGATAGAAATATCTATTTAGGATTTATTGTAACATGGGGTTTTTTAGACTCAGATTTTTCTAAAGAATCAGTAGAAAAAGGTCACTTTATTTAGACTTTTTCTAAGTAGACTTTCTTTACAGTGGTTTTCTCACTGAACGATGAAATGATTCCTTGTAGGTGGGGAAGAACAACAGCTTTAAAAATAACCAATTCGGTAACTTCAGTCACAGTACCTGCACTCCATAGAGTTCAGAGTGGAACCATGGTCTTCAATTCACATCACTTTTGGTGGAGTCCCCAGTGGACCCAAGTAGTCCATGCCACATAAAAGCAATCCTTCTGACCTCTAAAACACCTAAGATGAGAACTGCCAGTAAATTGGCTCTATAGTTTGCCCTCCAGAAGTTGTCCCACATTCTGTGTAGCTAACTCACATCCCACGTCTGTTAATCCACATAGCTGGGATTAGATGTGAACTCTGTTAGAGCACGTGTGGCTCACACCATTATTGTAGCGTCAGTAAAAAGTATTGATGAGCCTGCAGACATTTTAGAGATGCTGTGCCAGTATATCAGCAGAAGCGACAGCCGTAATTTAGCTTTTGGTGTTACATCATGGAGTCTTTGGAAACCCAGACTTCTGAGAGACTTTCAAGAGCTTTCATCAGTCCTTCTTGCTTGTGGAAAAGAGAACATGGGGCATTTTATGATTCTGAAATGATTTTGTTGAAAATGATTTGCTTAACTAGATATGTCTTTACCGAAATGGAACGCATTACAGGCAGTCCAAGAATATACTATTACATGTTTATATCTTTATACATGCTATTAGATACCTGATAACTTTTAGTAAAAGTCAGTGTGCTGACTTTTTAGGTCTTGCAAGAGGTTTGCAGATTTCCCTCTCTTTATAGAGGTTTTTTGTGTTTTGTTTTTTCTTTAATGGGGGGGAGGGATATAGGGAGGGAGAGAATTTTAAGCAGGCTCCATGCCCAGCACATAGCCTGATGTGGGGCTTAATCCCACAACCCTGAGATCATCACCTGAGTTGAAATCCAGAGTCAGACGCTTAACCAACTGAGCCACCCAGGCACCCCTGAAAGTTTTTTTTTTTTTTTTTTTTTTTTAATCATTTTTGCCTTCAAGATTCTTTATGATTCTTGCCTGTCTGTATTTCATCCAGTCTTTGATTCACACTGTCAGTGTAATTTTTCTAACACTTGCACTCTTGTCAAAAAGAAACACTTGTCAAAAGTCTTTGATTGCTCCCATTGTCTTCAGGATAAAATTTAAACTTTAGCTGGCTTTCCAGGAGCATCTTAGCCTGTATCTTAACGATTTTATCTGATTTATCTGCATTTCCCAATAATCAGCATAATATGAGCAAATGTTTATTTATATAGTATTTCTTACATGCCAAGCACAGGTCTAGGCAGTCATAATAAATTTCTTATAATTTTTTAAAAATTATTGTTTTTTAGAGATGGAGAGAGTGTGGGGGTGAATGGGTAGAGGGCGAGGGGGAGAGAGAATCTCAAGCAGGCTCCACACTGGAGCCCGATGCAGGGCTCAGTCTGAGAACCCTGAGATCATGACTTGAGCTGAAATCAAGAATCAGATGCTTAACCAACCGAGCCACTCAGGAGCCCATAAACTTCTTGTAATTCTGCAAATTATCATGTACCCCCACTTTCTGTACTCTTTGGGATGTCCTGTACTTGTATGACTAGACTACTGGCTCAGTCTCTTTATTTAATACCTACTTCTTCTTTTTGAGCCCATTCAGACATCACTTCTTGGAAGCTGAATCCTGTATTCACTTTCTGTGCCCCACCCCCATTCCTCATCTCTTAAAGTTGTAGTGAGATGTCAGAGCAGTGCACATATCATCTAGTATAAAGTACAACACAGTTTTTCTCTCTCTTCCAGCCTTTCTCCTGAAGTACGGACAGTTCAGTAGGGATAAGTTGCTCTAGTTTAAGAACAGAAAGGATTTTGTGGCTGTTAATCATTACCACCACCTGCCTCTAACTCTGTATATGAAAACACATGGGTCCACAGGCAAGATGCTTAGTCTGGTAACAAAATGAGTAAGATAGTCCTTGCCTGAGAACACGCCAAATTCTAGTGGAATAGACAGTCTTAGAAGCAGCTAATTATATCTTGCTGGGTCAAAGATGTAAACACTAAAATAAATAAAAAAATAAAGAAACCATAAAAGAATTAGGAGAAGGTTAGGCTTTTTTTTTTTTTTCTCCCCCCTCAATCATATTGAAGTGTAAAGTCCTTTCTGTAGGGCAGGGAGGGGTCTTGGGATCATCTGCCAGGTTCTGGCATGGAGCCTGCTGGGTAGGGAGCCTGCTTTTTCCTCTCTCTGTCCCTCCCCCTTCCTCCTATGCATGCACACTCTCAAATAAATAAAAATTTTTAAAAAAGAAAATAGGGAATTCAGAGATCAGTAAATATACGGAAATTGTCTGATCTTAATTAAAATGGAGGAATTGCAAATTTAAACTGCAGGTTAAAATCTTTGGCCTGTCAGGTTGGCTAAGATATTTGAAGTGTCAAAAGTTCATAGAGGCCGTCTAAGGTATTTCCACTGGCCTAAGATGGAAAATTTGAATATAAAAAGAATTACTCCAATATATTAAACTATATTAAAATTAAAATCTAGACATCCATAATGATACTTTATAAAACAGAGTAACTATTGATCACTTTTGGAGGTTTCAAGGTTGTCACTTCATTGTTCTGAAAACTTTTGCATGGAGAGAAGAAGCACTTACACTGCATTTCATTGTGACATGTTTTAAGGTAGCCAAGTAGTTGATGGTAGAAATCTCTCTTTCTTGAAGAATTCCAGGTAATAAGTAAAGAAAGAATGAAAATTTTAGAGAAGTCACCATTTTGTGCCCACAGCATGCTAATAGAACTAGGCATATACTTGATGTTTGCTAAAATTATTAGGTGAAAGGTGATTGTTGGCTATAATGGTGGGATCAAGTTGATACCATGAATTCACTGATCAGTGTTATTAGCATCATTAAAAATTGAAAAGGAAGGCATATAACTCCTGACTGATGAAATAGGAAAGACCCAGGTCTCTCCTGTATTCTCTAAGAAAAAATCAGATTCAATCAAGTAAAGTAATAGCAGATGGATCATATAAGGTGTATAGAATATGGTACTTTGTTTTGTGTGCGTGTGTATGCATATATTGGGTGTGGGATATGTCTCTAATGGTCTGTTTTCCTCTATAGCATACTTAATACTTTGAGGAAAGCTCAGCTGCATTTTGGCAGTTTAAACCTTTTCATTTTTTTTTTTAAATTAAGACCTTTTTTAGAGTTTAAGGTACAGAGCAAAATTGAGGGAAAGGTAAAATTTTATAATTAAAATAAGGAATATTACAAGTGTTTGATAAAGGGTGATGGCCTGGTTTAGTTTTAACACGGTAACACACTGCTGTGTCATGAATGGGTGGGGAGGGCACCTGGGTGGCTCAGTGGGTTAAACCTCTGCCTTATGCTCAGGTCATGGTCTCAGGGTCCTGGGATAGAAGCCTGCTCAGCAGGGAGCCTGCGTCCCCTCTCTCTGTGCCTGCCTCTGCCTACTTTTGTTATCTCTCTCTCTGTCAAATAAATAAAATCTTTAAAAAAAAAAAAGAATGGGTGGGGGGCAGGAGGAGCAGGAGTATTTGCACTGATGTCAAGATGGAAGCTGTTGCATTGGTCCATGCGCGAGGTGAAGGTTGCTTGTACTGGTTGTCATTGAGGAAGGGAGAAGTGGTTAGGAGTGTGAATATATTAGATTGATACAAAACTGGTTAGGATTGATAGATCTAGCATAATTTAATGTGGAGAGTAAGAGAAAGAAGATGAGGATTATAAAGTTTTGGGTTCAAGCAGCTTGGTGCAGAGCTGTCTTATCCAAGATAGTAGAGGCTGTGGGTAGAGCAGGATTGGAGGAGAAAATAAATAATTTTGTTTTGCATATCTTTCACATAGTAGGTACTTATTGTGAATATAGTACTGCTGAATATTAAGAACCAAGGTTAGGGACACCTGGGTGGTCAGTCGGTTGAGTGGGTGCCTTTAGCTTAGGTCATGATCCTGGGATCCTGGGGTCCTGGGATCGAGCCCCGCATTAGGCTCTCTGCTCAGTGAAGAGCCTGCTTCTCCCTCTCCCTCTGCGTGCTGCTCTACTTGTGCTCGCGTGCTCTCTCTGTCAAATAAATAAAAATCTTAAAAAAAAAAAAAAAAAAACCCACAGGATATGAGACAGCAGCCATGAGAAGGCATTTATTGTCAGTCTTTAATGTTCATTAACTATGTGAGTTCTCCTTGACTTGTTTCTCTGTTGTGTATTTGTTTTGTTTTTCCATGTAGGATGTGTATATAGTACCTACTTTATGTGAGATACTGTTCTAATTTTTCAAATACTAACTCACTTAGGCCTCATAAAAACTTTATGAGGTAGGAGTGTTATTACCAGGATGCCTGGGTGGCTCCGTCGTTGGGCATCGGCCTTCAGCTCAGGTCATGATCCCAGGGTCCTGGGATCGAGCCCTGCATCGGCCTCCCTCGTCAGGGGGAGATCTGCTTCTCTCTCTCCCCCTCCTCCTGCTTGTGTTCCCTCTCTCGCTGTCTTTCTTTCTTTCAAATAAATAAATAAAATCTTTTTTAAAAGAAAGTGTTATTACCATGCCTGTTACACTGAAGAGTCACTGAGAAATTAAGGCATTTATCCGAGGTCACAGAGCTAGAAAAGGGAGAATTAATTAGGACTTATACTCACACGTTTAGGTTGCAGAGTCTGTGTTGTGTTTTAAACCGCTGTAGAATTCTGCTTCCCTTTTTATTATCCCTCATGCTGATTGATTGATTAGATTGATTTAATTGAAGTGTAGTTGACAGACAATGCTACAGTAGTTTCAGGCCCCTGTGATTTTATTGTAGTTAAGAATGGAGAGTGAGGATTCAAGCAAAGGACCAGAAGCTTATTTCAAGTCATCTGTGTGGAGGTTATGGCTAATGGATATTTCCATAGCTTTAAGAATTAGAGTTATTTTCATAATAGAAAATAAAGTCAACTTGTGAGGCTGCAAGTTCTCATTATAAAAGCCCTAGAAATTATATCTTGAGGTGTTCTTAAATTGTGCTGGTTTTTATGTGAGACTTTTTGGAATGTCATAATTATTTAAGTTCAGAAGTATCTATCAGTATTTCATCCTTATGATTCTGTTTATGTCTCTGACATATTCCAAGAAGTACTGATTTGGAATTGTGGGCTGTTGGTGTTCTGGGTGCTCCATGTATTCTGTTTGATAAATGTTGCTTTCAGTTGCTTGACTATTAATGTTGCAAATCCTTAAGAAGTTGACTTTTTTTTTTTTTTTTTAAATTCAGGTATTGGTTATGCTCTATTTGGCTTAAATTGTCATTGTCCCCAAAAGGCAGTGTAGCTTTTTAGTTCAGATTCCTCTTTAATATCCTCAGTGACCTTTATAGGTGTCGGTTTGAAATAATACAACTTTGCCAAGTGTTTTATATCATTTGTTTTTCCTTGAGGGTATAATCAGACTCTACAAGGTGATGATGTTGGTAGATGACCTTCAAGCATTGAGGAAAATGTATTTTAAGGCCATCTTTTTTAGGTTATCAGTTTTTTTGTTTTGTTTTGTTTTTTAAGGTTATCAGTATTCTCAATGAGGACCATATAAAGGTGAAACAACACTGTGAGATTTAGTTCTGCTTCTCTTTGTTAGAATTAGTGAGCCATCAAATACAGTTTTTGAAATTTTTCCTTATTTTTCCAGATGGAGAAAATGTAACAGTTAGTACTTTTTTCTTTTTTAATTGAATGCAGGTAAACCACGGGACACAGACTATTATTTAACCATCTAAATTCTCCTGATTCTCCTGAAGATTATATTAATGGGTGAATCCCATTCTCCACCTAGAAAGAACAGCAAATTTGTTACATACAAGGATGCTATAGGGCATTTGGGGTTAATTCTTTCAGAGAACCTGTTGAGAAATGCTATCTGGGCTGTGGTCTGTTTAAGGCTCAAGAACTAAGGATGATTTAAAAAAAAAAAAAGGAACAAAGACTGTATATGGCCTGCAACAACTAGAATATTTACCATCTGGTCTTTTTATAGAGAAGGTTTGTTTACTGTTCTCTAAGAAGATAATACTTAAATTTGAATGCCAGCTTTCTCTCTCTCTCTCTCTCTTTTTAGCTCTTTGTCCTCAGTATCTGACTCTATAAATTGGGGATAGTAATAGTACTTATCTCAGAGTTGTGAAGAGTATGTAAAATAATGGCAAGTTTTAGAATACAGCTTAATGAATGTTAGCTGCTATTATTAGAGTACTTAACATGAAATATAAAATGGCATATATTTGTTGTTTCCTAATATGGTGTATAGCATTGACCAAATTCATTCTTTGTTGTTGTTGTTAAAGATTTTATTTATTTGACAGACAGATCACAAATAGGCAGAGAGGCAGGCTGAGAGGGAGGGAGGGGGGAAGCAGGCTCCCTACTGAGCAGAAAGCCTGATTCAGGCAGGGCTCCATCCCAGGACCCTGGGATCATGACCTGAGCGGAAGGCAGAGACTTTAACCCACTGAACCACCCAGGTGCCCCTCAAATTCATGTTGCGATACAAAGCAGTAGTATTTCAGTTGAGAATAGTAGCCAGTATTTGTGGTGCCATGATATTTTACAGATTCTTAGATAGGAATGTTCTCTTAAAAACTATCTAATCTGTTACACATTAAATGTTACCACATTTTGGTGTTTGGTAATTCAGTCTTTTTCAAGGTAGTGTGTTTCTTTGGATAGCATAATAATGTACTGACCTCTCTCTTCCTTTTGAGCTTTGATGCCTTAAAGAAGCAGTTTTCAAACTTTCTGGTCTTGAGATCCCTTAACACTTAAAATCCCTTAAAACTTACTGAGCTTTTCAAAGAGTTATTGTATTAATTTATTTTAAAATAACAGCAAACAGCTCATTACATGTTAAGCAGCATTTTAGTGAAAAATCATTGTTTTTATATTTTACAGATTTCTTTAACATCTGGGTTAATAGAAGATAGCTGTCTCAGTATACCTACTTTTCGTTCAGCTGTTGCATAATATTATTTTGGTTGAAGTATATGAAGAAAATCCAGCCTCATATATAGAAAGATAGTTGGAAAGGGGAAAACATTTTAATAGTCTCTCAAATAATTGTGGATATTTTTCATGGATTAACACCAAAACTTGGTAACTGGTGTGTGTGTGTGTGTGTGTGTATGAGTTTAATTAATAAACTTTATTTTTTAGAGTAGTTTTGGATTCACAGCAAAATTGAGCAGGGAAATTACAGAGTTCCCATATAAGCATAACTGCCCTACTATCCACACCATGGTACCACGGTGGTACTTTTATTACATGGATGAACCTACATTGATCCATCATTATCATCACTCAAAGTCCATGGTTTACATTGTGGTTCACTCTGTGTGTTGTACATTCTTTTTTAATTTTTAAGATTTTATTTATTTATTTGACAGACAGAGATCACAAGTAGGCAGAGAAGCAGGCCGAGAGAGGAGGAAGCAGGCTCCCTGCTGAGCAGATAGCCCGATGCGATTCGGGGCTCGATTCCAGAACCCTCGGATCATGACCTGATTTGAAGACACAGGCTTTAACCCACTGAGCCACCCAGGCGCCCCTGTGTTGTACATTCTATGGGTTTGACACATGTCTCCACCGTTGTAGTGACATACAGAATTGTTTTAGTGCTTTAAGATCTTCTGTGCAGTGATTGTTCATTCCTCCTTCCCTTTCCACAATCCCTGGCTGTACGTTTTACATTCCTCTTAGCAATAAATGATTTGCTCCACAGCCTCCACAGCATTTTGTGTTAGTGGTCCTGATTTTGGCCCTTTTAATAGGTGTGTAGTGGTATCTTGTTTTAATTTGCAGTTCTATAATGACATTGTGATGTTGAACATCTTTTCATATGCATTCTTGCTATCTGTATTTTTTCATATGCTTACTTCCATCCATATTTCTTTGGTGGGGTGTCCAGGTCTTTTGTCCATTTTTAAATCAGGTGTCTCATTTTCTAATTGTTGAGTTTTAGAAGTTCTTTGCATATTTTGCATAAGTCCTTTATTAGATGTATCTTTAAATTTTAAAACAGTAGTATACGTAGCTCACATATAAAGTAGTCAAATACATATATATATACACACTATGATTATTTCGTTTGTAATAACTTTTAAAAACCGTCATAACATTTTAAGTTCTTGGGGTTTTCATCCTTCTGTTTACTGTCTGCTTATTCTTTTGATAAATTCTTTTCTCTGATTTTATGTTTGTTTGTTTTCATTGTGGGTGGGCTTGTGTTTGATATATCCCCCCCCCCAATCTTGTGTGGGCAGATCCTGAGAACTTTTCTCTAGGGAAGGTCTGCATTTGTTTCTTCTAGCTGTGCACCACCCCCCCCCGCCCTTTCAGTAACCTAAGGAACCAGTTTTTTTTTTTTAATTAAATTTATTTATTTTCAGCATAACAGTATTCATTGTTTTTGCACCACACCCAGTGCTCCATGCAATCTGTGCCCTCTATAATACCCACCACCTGGTACCCCCAACCTCCCACCCCCCCACCACTTCATTCCCCTCAGATTGTTTTTCAGAGTCCATAGTCTCTCATGGTTCACCTCTAAGGAACCAGTTTTATGTTAATTTTATAATTAGGGGATTCCTAGGTAATTCAGACAGTGCAGTGGTTCTCAAAGTGTGGTCCAGAGACTCCTGGGGGGGTCCTGGAGGTCCGAGTATTTTCATAATAATACTGAGATGTTATTTGCCATTTAATTCTTTTCTCTCTCTTTAGTGGAGTTTTCCAGGGGTTATCAAATCATTACTCTGATAGGTAAGAGTGTGAGTCTTGTCTGTGTTCTTGAAGTTTTAAATTTTTGTTTTAATTTGTTTTTATTTTAAGTAAACTCTGTACCCAGTGTGGGGCTTGAACTCACAGCTCTTGAGATCAAGAGTTGCAAGTCCTCAATAATTTTTGAGTATAGAGTGATCCTGGAATGAAAATGTCTGAAAACTGCTGAAGTAGTGTGTTTGAATTCCAGCCTATGCAAGTCACAAGCATGGGATTCAGTTTTTCTAGGGAGATCCCTTCTAGTCTCTCTACCTAGGAGGAGAAGATGATCCCTGAGCACGCAAGTCACAAGCATGGGATTCAGTTTTTCTAGGGAGATCCTTCTAGTGTCTCTACCTAGGAGGAGAAGAAGATCCCTGAGCACTGTTTGCAGAGATTCTGATTCAGTAGATCTGGTTTAGGATCTAAGGAATTTTATTTCTAGGGAACAAGTTGCCAGATGTTGACATGGACCACACTTTGAGTAGCAGTGCTTAAGCGTCCTCAGTTTCAACTCCGTTAGTTACCTTAAGGCCTCTCTTCTCTTGTCCCTGCATCAGTGTTAAAACCCAAGTTCCTAGGTTACCCATACTTAATCACCATCACCTATTCTGTGTGTCAGCACACTCAGCTCTGTCTTCCAGATTCTCATTCATTTTTAGCACTTAAGGACTTTCTGCCAACCTTTTGAGTTTAGCTATGCATTGAGAGAGAATGTTTTTTTGAGAGCAGGAGAGAGAAAGGGAAATGTAGGCCTTACACAGATTTTATTCATTATAAATAAAGTATCCATGTATTTTATCTAGGAGTTTATAATAACAGGACTTTTAAATTATTTTGACATGTTTCCCTGAATAGTTTGGTCCTATCTATAGATCTATCACTGAGCAACTAGAAGTTTCCTATAAATCTTTATAGGCCTTTGGAGGAAACTTTCTTAAATACTGCCTTGTTTAAGGATGTAAAATGCTTTAGAGTTACTTAGAATATCATTTTTCATTTGACTCTCCGTACAGTTATGTAAAGCTTTCCAAGTTGGACTCAGTATGTTTTGAACTTAGTATATAATTATAAATCTTTCTAAAATTACATTTTTTAAAAAAGATTTTATTTATTTATTTGATAGATCACAAGTAGGCAGAGAGGCAGGCAGAGAGAGAAGAAGGGAAGCAGGCTCCCTGCTGAGCAGAGAGCCTGATGTGGGACTTGATCCCAGGACCCTGGGATCATGACTTGAGCCAAAAGCAGAGGCTTTAACCCACTGAGCCACCCAGGTGCCCTAAAATTATATTTTTAATAGTTTCTTGACTGGTCATTTGTTTCTCTTTTAGCATTAGAATGTTAAGTGTTTCTTAAAAGGCATTCGAGTTGAGAATTTGGCTTGATTGGGTTCTATTTACACTTGTACTGTGTGGTATTTTTAAAGTTTATTCTGTATTTTTGTCAAAAGGAATGCTTCGTTAAAATATTTCTTGATATTATATGTTTCTCTTAATGATTTTAAAGACTGTCATATATTCTAGTCCTTTGTATTTGCTCTTCTTGAAAGACATACATACATAATTTCAAGAATGAATTTATCACTATGTAGTAAGGATATTATTTAATGTAGAATAGTCTTCCCAAAGACATCCAGGAGTTTTGGTGTGCTCTTTTAACTGTAGTAACACGGTTATTTTTAGTAATTATAGATTCAGAGAAGATTATACAATGATACCTAGTACTCACTGATTACCCAGGGTCAGTCATTGTGTAAATAAATATACTTTGTTTTTTTTCCTTTAAAATGTATTAATTTGCACTTACTCAAAGTACTAGTTTCTCTTCTGCACAACTTCTACTGCTTTTCTGCAGAAATTTTCCTGGTCTGTTTATCTAGTCTTGGGAACCATTTGTAAACTGTCCATTCTGCATCTCTCTGATCATTTGTAATAATTAGACTAAATGCTGAATTATGCTACTGTTTACACTTCTCTAGTCAAAAGTGCCCATTTGTTTCCAATTTTTAAACCAGTCCTCTAGCGAAATCACCTTATATTTTTTTCTTCAGCATACTGAGAACTAAAGAAATGTTACAGTATTCTGAAAACATAACTGTTATTCCAACTATAATAAATAGGGCAAGAAAACTGTGCAAAGATGGATTGATTTGATCATTGCAGTTCTCAAAGTGTGACCTTCTCTGCCACCAATGGTTCCTGAGACTTTCTGAAATCTGCTTGGTCAAAACTATTTGCATACTTAACACTAAGATGTTATTTGCCCTTTACACTGTATTGATATCTGTACTTTAATTCAGGAGTATGGTGGCTAAACTGCTGGTGCACGGATCAAGTTAGTGGCACCAAACTATTATAGTAGTCTCTGTAGTTTTTCACTGTCACACACAAGTAAAGAAAAAAATGCCCTTGATGAGGCCTTGAGAAATGCTGCTTTTACTAAGTCTTCTCCCCAAGTACATTTTGGTAGTGCTGTGTGTGATGAAAGAGCAAGTATGCATAAAGCACTTATGTGACTCAGTTGTGAGCTAAACTAGATAATTTTTTCATGGAACACAACTTTGAGGAATTTCTGACTGTGGTTTTTCAGACTTCAGTATTTGACAGACATTTTTTCAAAAATGAAGTGAGCCTGTCACATCAAGGAAAAAAGTGTAACAGTATTTGTTGCTAGTGATAACATTCCAGATTTCAAGAGAAAATTTGAAATATTAGAATATGTTTTATCCTCCACCATGAGGCTGACAACGTCACTTAAAAAAAAACTTTCTGTTGAGATTGGTGGTGATGCTAAGAAACATTTTTTGTGAGATATTGTACAATGAAATATGTCATTTGGAAGATCGCACATAACTCAGTGAATTAATACTTTCCAGATGGTCAGTACCTGATGTTTAAAAATCAAGCATTGATTAAAGATCCTTTCCACGTGCAGAACAGACCAGTGTATTTTTTGTAACACAATTTTATTTTCAGATTATCAGGTAGAAAAATTGACATTTTTGTGTACAGTTGTGGGAATTGTACTACGTGTGTAAATTTGCATAGGCACCACCTCAGTCAAGATACAGAATAGTTCATTACCCCAAACAGCTCCCTTGTGCTCTTCTGTTGTAATCACCCCTCCCCAAACCTCTGGCAACCTCTCATCTGTTCTTCACTATAGTTTTGTCTTTTTGAGAATGTCACAGAAATGGAATCATAGAATTATACCATTTGAGACTGGATTCACTAACTCACCATAATGCTATGAAAGTCATCCAGGTTGCATGAATATTCATTTTTGGGAAAGATTTTATTTATTTATTTGACAGAGAGCACACATGTGTAAGCAGTGAGGAGAGGCAGAGGGAGAGGGAGAAGCAAGGCTCCCTGCTGAGCAAGGAGCCCTATGAGGGGCTCAATCGCAGCATCCTGAGAACATGACCTGAGCTGAAGGCAGACATTTAACTGAGCCATCCAGGGTTCCCTCACTTTTTAAAAATTACAGTAGAATTTGTCGTACATACAATGAAATATTAGTCATCAAAAAATGAAATCTTATATTTGTAGTGACATGGATAGAACTAGAGGGTATTATGCTAAGCAAACGAAGTCAAACAGAGGAAGACAATTATTGTGATTTTACTCACATGCGGAATTTAAGAAAACAAAATTTAAGAAACAAAATAGAGGATCATAGGGAAAGGGAGGGAATAAAAAATAAGATGAAATTAGAGAGGGAGACAAACCGCAGCAGACTCTTAACTATAGGAAACAAACTGAGGGTTGCTGGGGTGGGGTGGGTGGGTGGAGGATGGAGGGGGTAATAACTAGGTGATGGACATTAAGGAGGGTACTTGATGCAGTGAGCACTGGCTATTAAATAAGACTGATGAATCACTTATCACTGCCTCTGAAACTAATAGTAGACTATATGTTAATTGAATTTAAATAAAATAAAACTAAACCATCATATAAGGCCTTTTGTGTCTGGCTACTTTAATTTAGCATTATATTTTTGAGATTCCATGTTATAGTACATTATCAGTATTTCATTCCTGTATTAGCACAGGCTGCCATAACAAAGCTTTGGATGGCTTAAAACAGATACTGACCTTCTTATAGTTCTGGAGGCTGGAAGCCCCAGATCAGTGTTCAGCAGGGTCATTTCTGATGTGTACTCTTTTCCTGACTTGAGATGCCCATCTTTTCACTGTGTCTTCACATGGCTTTTCCATTATGCTGGAGTATGAAGGAGCGGGGAGCTCTCTCTGCTGTCTCTTTTTATTAGACACTAATCCTATTGGATCAGGCCCCTTTTCTCTTAAAACCCTAATTATCCTTAATTAAGTTATACATTTATATAGGCAGTTAGAACTTTGAGCATATGAATGGAGGGGACAAACATTCTGGCCATAATAATTCCCTTTTTTCACTGAATATTATTCCGTTGTATACTTATGCCCCATTTTGTATGATCATTCACCAGCTGATGACATTTGGATATTTCTGCTTTTTGGCTCTTATGAGTAATGCATGTCTGAACATTCGTATACAGATTTTTGAACACCTGTTTTCATTCTCTTATATTTGTGCTTGGGAGTGGAATTGTTAGGAGACATGGTAATTCTCTTTTAACTTTTTGGGGAACCACCAGACTCTTTTCCACAGCATCTGCATTATTTTGCATCCCTATCAAGTGTGTCAGAATCCAGTCTCTCCATATCTTCACCAACGCTTCTTACTTTTCCTTTTTTTGTTTTTTAAATAACTATCCTAGTGAGTATGAAGTGGTATCTCGTTTTGATTTGCATTTCCCTAGTGACTAATGATATTGAGCATCATTTCCTGTACTTGTTGGCCATTTGTAAATCTTCTTTGGAGAAACATGAATTCAAGTCCTTTGCCTATTTTTTTAAATTGGGTTATTTGGAAGTTTTTTTTGGTTTGTTTTGTTTTTAAGATTTTGTTTTTTTATTTGTCAGAGAGAGAGAGTGCGTGCGTAAGCGAGCCTGCGTGCGCTCACAAGTAGGCAGAGTGTCAGGCAGAGGTGGAGAGAGAAGCTGGCTCCCTGCCGAGCAAGGAGCCCAATGTGTGGGACTCGATCTCAGGACCCTGGTGTCATGACCTGAGCCAAAGGCAGCAGCTTAACCAACCAAGCCACCCAGGCGTCCTGGGTTATTTGGAGTTTTGTTGAGTTTTAAGAATTCTTCACATATTCTACATATTAGACCCTTATTAAACATATGATTTCAAAAACTTTCTCCTCCTTTGTGGGTTTTTTCACTTCATAACATTCTTTGAATAGTAGTAGAAGCTTTTAATTTTAATGAAGTTTAAAATTTTGAAATTTTTGTTGCTTGTGCTTTTGATGTCATGTAAGAATCCATTGCTACATCCATAGTCACATAGATTTACCCCTATGTTTTCTTCTTTAAATTTTATCATTTTCTCTCTTGTATTTAGATCTTTGGTATTTTTGGAGTTTTTAATGTATGGTATGAGGTAAGAGTCCAACTTCAGACTTTTGCACGTGGCTGTCAGTAGTCCCTGCATTGTTTGTTGAAAAGGCGATTCTTTCCCCCACTGAATAGTCCTAACATCCTTGTCAGAAATAAATTGACCATTGATATGTGGTTTATATCTGGACACTGAGTTCTGTTCTGTTGGTCTATATGTCTATTTCTGTGCCAACACAGTGGCTTTGTAATAATTTTTGAAATCAGGATATGTGAATCCTCCAGCTTTGTTTTCATTTTTTTCAGCTTTCTTCAAAACCAAACTGTTTTGGCTATTTGGGCTCCCTTGCGATTCCATTTGAATTTCAGGATCAGCCTATCAGTTTCTGTAAAAAACACAAGATAGATAATGCATTAAATCTATAGATCAGTTTTATAGGGTGTGTGTGGCGGGGGTATTGCCATCTAAACAATAGTAGGTTTTCAAATCCAAGAACATGGGATCTTTCCATTGATTTAGGTCTTTAGTTTCTTCCAACATTTCATGTTTTGTAGTTTTTAATGTGCAAGTCTTTTACCTCCTTGGTTAAATTTATTCCTAAGTATTTTATTCTTTTTGATACTCTTTCCTTAATTTCAGATTGTTCATTGTTAGTGTGTAGAAATACAACTGATTTTTGGATGTTTCTCATGTATCCTGCAACTTTACTGAACTTGTTTATTAGGTTTAGTATAGTTTTTGTGTGGATTCTTTAGGATTTTCTGTGTGTAAGATCCTGTCTGTGAAAAGAGATATTACTTCTTCCTTTCAATTTGGATGCCTTTTATTTACCTAATTGCCTGGCTAGAACTTCCAAAAGTGTTGAGAATGAACATCCTTGTCTTGTTCTTCATCTTAATGGGAAGCTTTTCAGTCTTTTACCATTAAGTATGTTCATTGTGAGTTTTTCATAGATGCCCTTTATCAGGTTGTGAAAGCTCCATTGAGTGTTAGCATGAAAGTGTGTTGGAATTTGTCAGATGTTTTTTTCTGTGTCAGTTGAGGTGATCATGTTATTTATCCCCCCCTTCACTCTGTTACTGTGGTGATTGATTTTTTAAAAAATCAATTGAGCCACCATGTATTCCTGGGATAAATCCATGTTGTATAGTCCTCTTAATACGCTGCTGAGTTTGGTTTGCTAGTGTTTTTTGTTGAGGATTCTTAGATCTATGTTCATGAGACATTGTGGTCTGTAGTTTTCTTGTGAAGTCTTTTTCTGTGGTATCAGGGAAGTACCAACTTATGCAGTGAATCAGGAAGTATTCTTTTTTCTTCCATTTTTTGAAGAGTGAAGAGCATTGGAATTAATTCTTCTTTAAATATTTGGGAGAATCATTGAAGCCATATGGGTCTTGGCCTTTCTTTGTCAAGGTTTTGGGGTTTTGTTTTGGGGGTTTTTTTTTGTTTTTTTTTTTTTTTTCTGTTCTAATCTCATTATGATTTACCAGATTTTTTATTTATTATTGAGTCATCTTTGGTAGTTTGTAGGAATTTGTCCATTTTATCTGTGTTATCTATTTGTTGGCATACAGTTGTTCATAGTATTGTCTTGTGATTTTTTTTTTATATTTCTGTAAAGTCAGTAGTGGTATCCCTACTTATGTTCCAGGTTTTAGGAAATTGAGTCTTCTCTCTTCTATTTCTTGGTCACTCTAACGGTTTGTCAGTATTGTTAATCTTGACAAAGAAGTTTTGGTTTCTCTGATTTTTTAATTTTCTTTTTAAAACTTCTGCCTTTTATTATTGCCTTTCTTCTGCTTGCTTTGTATTTAATTTCTTCATCTTTTTCTAGTTCCTTAAACTGTAAGGTTATATATATATATATATATATTTTTTTTTTTTTTTAAAGATTTTATTTATTTGACAGACAGAGATCACAAGTAGGCAGAGAGGCAGGCAGAGAGAGAGAGAGGAGGAAGCGGACTCCCCGCTGAGCAGAGAGCCCGATGCGGGACTCGATCCCAGGACCCTGAGATCATGACCTGAGCCGAAGGCAGCGGCTTAACCCACTGAGCCACCCAGGCGCCCAGGTTATATATTTTTGATAATTCTTTTTTAATGTAGATGTTCACAGTTGTAGATTTCCTTCAGTACTGCTTTTGCAGCATCCCATATGTTTTGGTATGTTGTGGCTATTTTTATTTCTTTTCAGTGTATTTTCCAATTTCCATTGTGATTACTTTTTTTGACTCATTGATTAAGAATGTGTTGTTTAATTTCCACATACTTGTGAAATTTCCAATTGACCCATCCTTTCTAATTGCATTGCATTATTGCTGAAGAAGTTACTTTCTAGGATTTTCAACTTTTTAAATTCATTGATAATTGTTTTTGGCGACCTAACATATGGCCTACCATGGAGAATGTCCCATGTGTACTTGAGACAAATGTATATTCTGCTTTTTTGGGGTGCAATGTTCTTTGTATGTCTTTTAGGTCTAGTTGATTCATGGTGTTAAGTCCTCTTTCCTTTGTATCTTTTACCTAATTGTTTGATTCTTTATTGCAAGTGAGGTGCTGAAGTCTACAATTATTGTTGAGCTGTTTCTCCCTTCAGTTCTGTTGTTTTTTTGCTTCGTATTCTGAGACTCTGTTAGGTGCATTTGTGTTTTTAATTGTCAACTCTTGATAGATGACTCTTTCATTATGTGTCTGTCTATTGTAACAAGTTTTAACATGTATTTTGTCTGATATCAGTGTATACACTCTTAATTTCTCTTTCAGTTGCTATTTTTATGTATTCTCTTTTCTTTCACTTTCAGCCGCTGTCCTCAGAGCTAAAGTGAGTCTCATGTAGACAGCATTTAGTTGGATCATGTTTCTTTTATCCATTCTATCTCTGCCTTTTAATTGGAGAGTTTAACCCAATTATTTACATTTAATGTAATTACTGTTAAGGATCTTTGTCGTTTTGCTATTTGCTTTCTACATGTCATATATCAGTTTGTTCTTAAGGCCCTCCATTTTTACCTTCTTTTGTGTTATATAAGTATTTTCTAGTGTAACATTTTAATTCCCTTTTTTATTTTTTTACTGGACAGTTTTATAGTGATTTTCTTAGTGCTTGCCCTGGGAATATATAATTAATATCTTAATTTATAAAATTCTATTTCAGATTAATAACAACTTAAGTTACAATAATATACAAAATATTTCCCCCCTGTGTGGTTCTGTTCCTTTATTCTGTTGTTGTCTTAAATTACATTTTTGTATATTATGTGCCCATTAACATAAATTTTTTTTCCAAAGGAAAAAGAGTTAATATAAAGATTCAGGATTCACATCATGACAAATCATAAAATTGAATACATTTCTCTCTCCCTTTTTTTTTTTTTTTTTTAAGATTTTATTTATTTGTCAGAGAGAGAGAGAGAGAGAGTGAACAAGCAGGGGGAGTAGCTAGCAGAAGGAGAAGCAAGCTCCCCCCCGGGCAAGAAGCCTGATGTGGGATTCGATCCTAGGACCCTTGGATCATGACCAGAGCTGAAGCAAACTCTTAACTGACTGGACTACCCTGGTGTCCTTTGAAAACCCTTCTCTTGATAAAAGTTCAACCTTTGCAGTCTTTTTTTCTGTTTAACTTATCTGCCATCTTTTTTCTTGTGCTTTGCTATTGCTTTCACCCCACCTCTTCCTGTCTCTGGTTACATTGACAAATTCCCTCCCTTTTCCCAGTAGTTTAGAAAGTTTACTCATACATAGGCTATGATGATTAACATTTTTTTTTAAAGATTTTATTTATTATTTGAGAGAGAGAGGGAGAGAGCATGAGTGGAGAAAGATCAGTGGGGGAAGTAGACTCCCTGTCAAGCAGGGAGCCAGATGTGGGACTCAATCCTGGGACTCCAGGATCATGACCTGAGCCGAAGGCAGTTGCTTAACCAACTGAGCCACCCAGGCACCCGGTTAACATTAATTTTAATACCCTCTTTAACTTCATCACCGTCTAAGTAGTATCTGTAATCTTACTTTCCCCCACTTCCCAAGTACAATTAGCTGCCCATCCTCCTGGGTAGAAATGTGGCATTTTATTTTCCAGTTTTCCTTGTTAATTTTCACACCCCCAACATCAACTTACTGTTAGATGTAGTTGTCTTTTAAATCAGAAGGAAAAGAACAGGAATTGCCAAACACAACCTTCTTCCTCAAACACTTCATAATACAGTGCTTACATTATAGTTTTAGATACTATTTCAGACAGTTTGAAAATATTGAATTACCCTAGATTTTTAAAAAAGATTTTATTTATTTATTTGGCAGAGATCACAAGTAGACAGGCAGGCAGAGGTGGGGGAGGGGAAGCAGGCGCCTTGCTGAGCAGTTAGCTTGATGTGGGCCTCCATCCCAGGACCCTGAGATCATGACCTGGGCCAAAGGCAGAGGCTTAGCCGACTGAGCCACCCTGGTGCCCCAGAATTACCTTAATTTTTAAAGATCAATACATTTTATAGCCAAGGAAAGTGAGGAATAAATAAGACTATTTACCTAAGACTATAGAACTGTTAAAAGGCAAAGTCAGAAATTTGAACCTAGGTTATTTGGCGCCACAGTCCTTGCTGTTAATCACTAGTTTGTTACTCCCTAAGTACTAGTGTTCATTCTATTACATTATAACAAAGTATAGAATTCAGTTGGATACATAAAACATATGCATTCATGTGGAAAATTCAGGACAGATAAAATGAAGGTTTGGGGAGTCAATTGAAAGGAAAGATAACAGTTGGGAAGAGCTTTTGATCTATGACCTTGAAGACAAAGCAGGATCAAGACTAGTGAGATTTGAGAGAAGGCTTTTTAGATGAAGGAACGGGGTGAGGGAGAGGAATTAAGCAAAAGCAAGTTGATTCAAGAAACAGAACAGTTGAGTGTGCTTGAAGGAAATTGGGAGAGAATGTTGAGGAATGGTTCATAACTGGAATGATCTTAAAAGCCACACTTAATAGTTTGGATTTTATTCTCCAGGCAGTAGGTAATCATTGAACATTATTAAAAATTTACTTTGTATGTAAATGTGTATAAAAAATCTGAAGGCTAACTCGAACTTTGGGTGTAATTTAAAATTTTCTAAAACATGTGGAAACTTATTTCAATAGGGACCAGATTAAAGTTTGATCTTTTGTACTGCCATATATCAAGGTCTCTTGGAGATGTGTTATAGTGATTTTTTTAAACATAGATATTAGAGATATTTAAAAAAATGTGTTTGATTATATTGAAAAAGATGTGGTTCCCTTTCAAGATGATCTTGTATGTGAGGTTGAGAGGTAGAATATGTATTTATTTTAATTACATGCCATATGCTAGTTCAGATCAACTGTAATATTTGTTGAGTCTTTACAACTGACTTGTTTGCCAGATGCTGGAAATAGAACCATAAATAAGACCTGGTCATTTTTTCAGTCTGTTTTTTGTCCTAATTGGTAAACATTGGAAAACTTCAGTGTCCAGTCCTCTTTCCTCTTTTCATTTTATCTGCCCTCATTAACCGAATGTGATCTCGTCTAGTTCTAAGACCTTAAATACTGTCTGTACTTTAATGATTTCCAGTTTTATATCCTTGATGCCAGTGTATCCTTTTAAATTCAAACCCACCTATCCAGTTGCCTCCTGCACATACCCTCTTTGATTTCTAAAAGGCATGTCAGATTTACCATGTCCAAAACTGAACTAGATTTCTCTCCGCTCAAGTTTTTTTTCCTTTAGTACTCTCTATCTTAGAAAGTTACATTACCATTAATCCAGTTCTCAAACCAGAAGCCCAGGTATTGTCTTTAACACTGTTCCTTCCCTTTCCACATCTAGTACATCATCAAAGCAAATTGGTTTTATCTTCAAAATATACTCTATGTCCAGCCACTACTCTCTACTTTATGACTCCCATACTAGTTCAAGCCACCATTATCTCTTGCCAAAGCTGTAGTTATAATAGTCCTTTAATAATGTTCTCCTCTTGGGACGCCTGGGTGGGTCAGTCAGTTAAGCATCTGCTTTGGCTCAGGTCATGATCCCAGGGTCCTGGCATCAAGTCCTGCATTTATTTCATCAGGCTCTTTGCTCAGCAGGGAGCCTGCTTCTTCCTTTGCCTGCCACTCCCCCTGCTTGTGTGTGCTCAGGTGCACCAGTGGTCTCCCTTTCTCCCTTTCTTTCTCACAAATGGATAAATTTTTAAAAATCTTAAAGTATGTTTTCCTCATAATCAGTTATCCACCCAGGTGCATCCACCTGGGAATCTTAATATAAATCTGATCATGTTACACCTCCACCAGTACCCAAATGTAAAACTACTTGATTTCTGTTTAATTCAAAATTCTCACCATGGTCTATAGGATCTTGCCTCTAGATTTCTGACTTCATCTCCTACTTCTATCTTATTCCCTTTGCTGAAACTGTATCCACTTTCTTGCTCCTTCTCAGATATACCATAGCTCATACTATATGCTGCTTCAGCACTGTTCCCTCTGCCTAGAATGTTCCTATCTTGGTTATCTGTGAGGCTTGCTCCCTCACTTCATTTAGTGCTCAAAAATGTTGGCGCTTAAAGTTTTTTCCTGACCTCTCTAAAGATTCTCCTTCCTAAGCCCCTAAGTTAACATTTCTTACTGTTAACTATCAGGGTTTATCAGACTTAGCTGTTATCCCCTTAACTCTGCTATTTTCTTCTTCAACCATTACTGCTTTACTTACCCTTATCATACATCCTCATGATCCTCCTCATCATTTATATCATTTGTCTTCCGAGTCAGGATTTAAAAGTTCCATGATAAGAACTATTGTCTGTACTATTCACAGCTGCATTTCTAGCGTCTGATTCTTAGTAGACACTCAATATTTATATAGTCCACCAAGAAAAGGAGGCTCAAAAACAATAGAAAACCTCTTTACTTCATTTAATTAAAAAAAAAAAAAAGAGGCAAAAGAAATTGCCAGTCTCCCACCTTCTATTATATTTTTAATGTTTGAGAAAATACGTAATAACAGAAGGTTATTATGAATTCAGTAATCCTTTTTAAGGAAATGTGTATTTTGTTTACAGCAAAATGGCATTTGGACAAATAGAGGCTGTATACAAGCACATTTTTATTTAATTTACAAACAGTGCTCAAATGGATTTACTGACCTTGTAATGATGGAGTTCCTCTAAGGAATTGTGGCCTTCAGATTGTGAACTCCTGGTGTAATTGACTCATTCCTAATCAACTTCAGATTTGCATTTAAATGGCTTCTTTTTAGCATAATTACTCTACCCAAGACAGTTTGATATAACAGAAAAAAATGAACCCAAACTGCCTTTGGATTTCCAAAGAATTAAATTCATCTAACCTAGCTACTTACTACCTTTGTGCTTTTGGTTACTTAACATCTTGGATTCTCACTTATGGCATTATGTATGTAAATATAATTATGAAATTATTTCGGTGATGTTGTAGCTACTCAATACATATTCTTTTACTATATTAATACCATTATTTTTTTAGGACCTCATCTTTCTCAATTTATTTCTGTCTTTGCTGTGATTGCAGCTTTGTACAAAAAAAAAAAAAAAAAAAAAAAAAAAAAGTCTTCTGTCATCTCTCTTCATGACCAGCAGAGCAAGCCATTAATTATGTTCTGGTTTTAGTTCATAGATACAGGGAACTTAGTTGAGCTCAAGTAGAAAAATCATCCTTTTTTCCCATCCAATATCAGTTACCCTTCTGTTTTTATTTAATTATTTCTTCGGGGCTTCAACATGCCAGACACAAAATGGAGTCAGAGTATAGGCATTAAGAAGAGCGTGTTTGCATTCATTCAACAAACATTGACTGCAGTTTAAGGAACAGGCTGATATTAAGAGAAACATAATAGACTCCAGTTCTTGGCTCAGTCTGGTGGATAGAATGCCAAAAAAAAATAATAATAATAATATAGTTTATAAGTAGTAATATAAGCTGCACTGATGAGGATGTTCCTAGCTTTGCCTAGGGCTTGAGGGATGAGATAAAGGAGGCCTTAAAACAAACTAGATTGAGGGTGGCAGGAGAACATTCTAGGCAGAGGACTTCCTGTGCCTAAAAGGCATGGAAGCATTGACATGTATATAGTGATTGATAAATCAGTCTAACTAGAGCACAGTGTATATAGACAGAAAATGGTGTCATGGGAGATTGAAAAGGTAGTTTGACTAGACAGGCCCTCAGTTCTATTGGATATCATTCAGGAATTTGAAGTCTTCACTAGTATTATTGGAAACCATCAAAGGTTTTTATTTATTTATTTATTTATTTTTTAAAGATTTTATTTATTTGACAGAGATCACAAGTAGAGAGAGGCAGGCAGAGAGAGAGAGAGAGAGAGAGAGAGGAGGAAGCAGACTCCCTGCAGAGCAGAGAGCCCGATTTGAGGCTCGATCCCAGGATCCTGGGATCGTGACCCGAGCAGAAGGTAGAGGCTGTAACCCACTGAGCCACCCAGGCGCCCCATCAAAGGTTTTTAAAACAGAGAAACGATGGAAGAATTTTGGCAGCAGTGTGAAGGATGGATTGTGTTGAAAATGGTCATATAGGGGATGCTGATATAGTAAAATTAATGAAAAGTTAGAAGAGGTCACTAGTGGGCAATGGATTAATTCCAAAGAGCCTGAGTTTTAAAACTAGGCTCTGCCTCTTTGTAGTTATATGAAAAAATTAGCTGCTTCAATGTTTAGCTTTCTTACCTGTACTAGGTAGTAATTTACAGTGTTCCTCTGAAGATTGATTATAGTGCGTGTGAAGTACCTGATACAGGGCTTGCTTTATGCCAGCTAAGGACTCAATTAATGATAACGTGAACAACGTGTAATTTTAAGGTTAAAAAATGGTGAAGACCTGAATTTAGGGGTAGAAAAGAGAGAACAGATTTGGATGGGTTTTTCTGAATTAGAATGAGTAGAACTCACTGACTAGAAGAGTTGATGATTGACTTAGGGAAAGAATGAAATCAGACAGACTTAGATTTGTAATCTGAATGATTTAGGGTGAAGGGTTTAGGGATGTTATTTTCCTGGTAAGGAATACAGAAGGAATCACTGAGATGAGGTAAAAGGAATGAAATTATTTTGATTTGGACTTTTGAGGTATTTGGGATATCTTGGTGATGATGTGAATGAAGCAGGCAGTTAGAAATAAGGTCTGGGACAAGAGATAAGAGATTGGAGTTATCAGTATATGCATGGTAGCAGACATGTGTGTAAATCTTAATGGCAGGGCATATATTTTAAATACATCCTTTATTCCCACACTGCTGGGCTCTGTAATAACACTTGATTGGTTCTTGTTATTAAATGTGAGATTTAAAAAATACTCTTTTAGGTTGGCTTTGTATATAAAAGATAATGCATACTTTGATTCCTAATTTAATGTTCACTTTAAAGTTACAAATATAAAACCTAGTTTTCTTAAAATACAGATCTTACTCTAATTTTAAGCTTGTAATATTTTAGTTTAACTTTTTATTTTATTTATTTTTAAAGATTTTATTTATTTATTATGAGAGAGAGAATGAGAAAGAGCATGAGAAGAGGGAGGGTCAGAGGGAGAAGCAGACTCCCTGCCAATCAGGGAGCCTAATGAGGGACTTGATCCCAGGATCATGACCTAAGCTGAAGGCAGTCGCTTAACCAACTGAGCCACCCATGTGCCCTAATTTAACTTTTTAAAAAGTTTCAATCTGTTACTATGAATTATAATTTTTATATTTTCTCTTTAAATATTTTACAAAATCTCCCTAAGTACTTAAGTAAATCTAATGAATCTAATAATTTATAGTTATAAACCTGATTGTTCTTAAGTTGTACAAGTATATAAATACAGTATGCAAACTTAGTAAGATTTCAGCCTAAAACCACATGTCTAAACCAGCTGTTCACTTGTACATTTTTTTTTTTTAAAAAGATTTTATTTATTTATTTATTTATTTGACAGACAGAGATGACAAGTAGGCAGAGAAGCAGGCAGAGAGAGAGGAAGGAAAGCAGGTTCCCTGCTGAGGAGAGAGCCCGATTCGAGGCTCGATCCCAGGACCCTGAGATCATGACCTGAGTGGAAGGCAGAGGCTTAACCCACTGAGCCACCCAGGTGCCCCTCACTTGTACATTTTAAATTAGAATTACAAGGTTATCTCTGTAATAGGCATTTTCTTTCTTTTTGTTTTTTAACAATTTTATTACTTATTTGACAGAGAGAAGGAGCACAAGTGGTGGGGGGCGGGGAGGAGGGGCAGTGGGAGAGGGACAAGCAGGCTTCCCTAGATAATGGGGCATGTTCCTAGGACCCTGGAATCATGACTTGAACTAAAGGCAGATGTTTAACTGGTTGAGCAACCCAGGTGCCCCTGGGCAGCATTTTCTTAAAACATTACAAAACATGCTTACTTATTTTAACGGCTTTACTGAGAAATAATTTACAATCTTATAATTCACCCATTTTTAAGTGATTTTTATTGTATTTACAGAGTTGTGCAGCAATCACGAACTTCAAATTTTATAATGTTTCTATCACTTCAGAAAGAAATGTGGTGTTCTTTTGCAGTCATTGCTATTTTCACTCCTACCTGTAGGAAACCACTAATCTCCTTTCTGTTTATATAGATTTATCTTTTCTGGACATTTCATATAAATGGAATCATATAGTATTGTGGTCTTTTATTTCTGACCTTTTTCACTTAGCATAGTGTTTTGAAGTCCATTCATCCATATTATAATATTCTGTTGTATGGATATATATATAGTACATTGTATTTATGCTAGATTACTTCTTTAAAAAATTTTTTTTATTTATTGGACATAGAGAGAGACACAGTGAGAGAGGGAACACAAGCAGGGGAAGTGGGAGAGGGAGAAGGAGGCTTCCGGCTGAGCAGGGAGCCCAGTGTGGGGCTCTGTGCCAGGATGCTGAGATCATGACCTGAGCCCAAGGTAGATGCTTAACAACTGAGCCACCCAGGTGCCCCACTAGATTACTTCTTAATACAAAATAAAGGTTTAGTTCTCTAAATCCATTCTTATACTTAATATTTTATTTAAAAAAAAAAAACAGGAAAACCTGAAAATAAATATAAGAAAAAAAATCCTGATAAAAAATGAACCAAGCTTCTGTCATTAATTAGGAAAAAAAACAACAGAATAAACCCATAAAGATAATGAAACTTAGAGTGAAAATTAATGAACCAGAAAGCAAAGATAGGATAGAGAAGATCAAAAAAAGTCAGAGGTGGGCAATAGGGAATAAGAAAATAATCTGGTAAGATTGAGCAAGGAATAAAAGACACAAATAATATTACAAAAATGAAGGCTAACTAGAAATAACATAAAAGATTTAAAAGTTAAGAGATTTATAGCATTATTTGCAATAGCAAAAGTTGAAAGCATCTGAAGTGTCCATAGATGGATGAACAGATTAAGAAAATGTAATTTGTGTATCAGTGAACTATTACGCAGCCTTAAAGGGGAAGGGAATCCTGTCTCATGGTGCAGTATCCATGAACCTTGAAGACATTATGAGGTGAAACAAGCCAGTCACAAAATGACAAATACCATGAGATCTACTTCAGAGGTACATAGAGTAGTTGCATTTCACAGAGATAGAAAATAGAATGGTGGTTGGCAGGGCTGGGGTAGAGGGAATAGGGAGTAATTGTTTAATAGTGTTTCAGTTTTGCAGATGAAAAAAGTTCTACAGATGGATGATGTAAAAACTATAAATATATTTAGTGGTACACTTAATGGCTACAGTGGTTAATTTTATATTATGTATATTTTACAAGTACAAAAATGATGAAGGAGAATACTATCAAAAATCTTATGCCAATAATTTTGAAATTAAAGAAAAATGTAATTCTCCAAAACCGATTCAAGAAGGAAATGAAAAGCTTGAATGGTTCTGTAACTATTAAATAAATTTTATAGAGCTCTTCTTTCAAAACACCTCGATGGTTTTAGATGTGGGTTTGGCTCAGCTTTTACAGAAGAGAGTGTCTGTCACCTCTTCCAAAAAATAGAGTGTATCTCAGTTCTTTCTATGAAGTAAGATACCAAGCGCAGATAGAGATATTTTGAGAAAAATTAGTGGTCCATTTTACTCATGAAACAGATTACCCCTGCGGTGCCTGGGTGGCTCAGTGGTTAAGCGTCCAACTCTTGATTTCTGCTCAGGTCCTGATCTTAGGGTCGTGGGATTGAGCCCCGCATTAGGCTCCTCGCTCAGTAGGAGTCTGCTGGAGCTTCCTTTCCCCAAGCCCCATGCACTCATTTGTGCTCTCTCTCTCCCCCAATAAATCTTAGAAAAAAACCAAAAAACAAACCCTTTTCTAGTAATAATAAAAATTCATCATTATTTTGTTTTATGCTTTTATCCTTGAATTCTTCTTTGTCGATATTGTTATTGCCAACTAGTTCACTGCTTTTTTTTTTCTTATGTTTTTCTCTTTGCCTGCCTCTTCAGTTTCAACATTTCTTTTTCACTTTATGGTCATTATAAACTGCATATTGCTATATCCTATGTGACAACCTTTCACTTAATCTAGTCAGTATTTATTGTAATATGTATCTGTTTGGTATTATCCCTGAAATTGTTTCTTGTGTTTCTTGTTTAGTATGCTTGCTTTTTTTTTTTTTTTTTTTTTTAAAGATTTTATTTATTTGACAGAGATCACAAGTAGGCAGAGAGGTAGGCGTTGGGGGGCTGGGAGGGAACAGAGAGTCTGATGTGGGGCTTGATCCCAGGACTCTGAGATCATGACCCAAGCCGAAGGCAGAGGCTTAGCCCACTAAGCCACTCAGGTGTCCCAGTATGCTTGCTTTTTGTTTAATTTAATATTTACTTTAATAGTTGACCTTTTTTGTTATTCTTTATTTCCTCCAATGGTTTAGAAATTCTTCAGCTTTACTCATACATTTTTTTTTAAAGATTTTATTTATTTATTTGACAGAGAGAAATTACAAGTACACTGAGAGGCAGGCAGAGAGAGAGAGAAGGAAGCAGGCTCCCTGCTGAGCAGAGAGCCCGATGCGGGACCCTGAGATCATGACCTGAGCCGAAGGCAGCGGCTTAACCCATTGAGCCACCCAGGCGCCCCGCCTACTCATACATTTTAAGCAAATTTATCTTAAGCCTGCATTTCCTTAACATCAAAGGTTAATGACTTATAAATTGCTCCCTTATCCCTATACACACTTGATTTTAACATACTTAAGCATATCGTATTCTTCTTCGCCTAAAATTTTGTTGTAGTAATTTGGGATGTTATTCCTAAGTAATTCATTTTAGAAATTATATTGTGTTCATCTATTTAAAGAGTTCTTTTTTTTATCTGTTATAGTAAACTGAACCCCTGTGTTAGTAACAGTTACTTACACTGGACTATTAATTTTATTGGTATATTGCTTGCATAATTTTTTATATAAACATTGTTTTCTTAGGAGGTCCTTGGTCTGAATCATTTTTTATTTGCTGAACAACTTCCTTTAAGTAACTCTTACCCAGAGTGAATGTTGTCCTGCTTTTCAAATCAGAGCATATCTAGTAATTTTCTTTTACCCATATCTTTGAATAATAGACTGACTAAAAAAGTGTTCTGTTTTTGTTTTACAATCAGAATTTTGTAAATATACCTCCATTACTTTTACTGATGAAATGACTGGCAGTCTAAATCTCTTTTCTCTTATTCTAAGTAAAAGGAAAATTTTTTCTGTATTTGGAGCTTTTTTTTAAAAAAGATTATTTATTTATTTGACAGAGAGAGAGATTGATCACAAGTAGGTAGAGAGGCAGGCAGAGAGAGAGAGAGAGAGAGGAAGGGAAGCAGGCTCCCTGCGGAGCAGAGAGCCCGATTCAGGACTTGATCCCAGGACCCTGAGATCATGACCTGAGCCGAAGGCAGTGGCTTAACCCACTGAGCCACCCAGGCGCCCCGTATTTGGAGGTTTTAAACTTTATTCTTGAAATTGAAATACTTTACCGGGAAAGCATTATGTATACATGCTTTCCCCACCCCCTGAATATTCTGCCTTTATATTTCTCAGAGCCCATTTGATATGAAGACTCAAGATAGTATCCAACATTGCAAAGTTTTCTTCTTGTTCTCCTTCTGCTTTCCTTTTTAAAAAAACTTTTTAAAAATTTATATTCTTTGATTTGTTTCCTTGCTCTGGAAATTGTGTTTTACATTATTAAATGTCTTGACCACCTCACGATTTCTGTGTCTTCAGGTTCATTATACATTATGAGGACATTTCTTTAGTTTTTAAATCACTAATTTTTCTACATAATACCTCTGTTTGGTTATTTTGACAGTTTTGTTTTTCTTTTTTTCCTTCTCTCCTAAGCACATATTATCTATGTTTTTCAAAGTAGCATGCTCTTTTTAAGATGCTTTTCTTTCCTGTCTCAATAGAAATGGTTTTTATTTTTTTCTTCATTAATTCTATTTCATTTTGGGCCATTAGTTGTAATTAGATTATCTCTTCATTGTATTTGGTCAGGTTTTTCCATCAGTTCTTGTGCTGGGTAATTTGGAGGGTGATAAGTGGGCCACCAAACGGGCTCTTCAGAGTGCATGAACCAGCAGCAGATGCTCAGGGAGAAAGGAAGAACTCTTAGTGAACGTAGTTGTCCAGCACTGGGCAGATTGCTTTAAATTATGAAAAAGGAGCCTGATTTTTATTATGTATGGAAGTCCATCCACATTTCTTTGGTTAAATGATACACTGGGAAAGCTGCAATATCATTAAAAAAGGGATTCTTTACCTTATATTACCTTGGATAAAATATAAAAGATTATATAATCTGGTGCTTTTCAATTGTTTGGTGGCTCCCTTATGGTTCAGTGTGGTCGTGGCAACTTCTACACCTGAGTTTTTTTTTTTTTTTTTTTTTTTTTTTTTTTTAAAGATTTTATTTATTTGTCAGAGAGAGCGAGCGAGAGCGAGCACAGGCAGACAGAGTGGAAGGCAGAGTCAGAGGGAGAAGCAGGCTCCCTGCGGAGCAAGGAGCCCGATGTGGGACTCGATCCCAGGACACTGGGATCATGACCTGAGCCGAAGGCAGCTGCTTAACCAACTGAGCCACCCAGGCGTCCCTACACCTGAGTTTTAAGCAAAGAACTCCAGACACTGTCAGTCTCCATTTTACCAGGGTATGAGTTGATGATTGTTACCAGCAAGCACCTCTGAACTGGTATTTTATAAAAGATTATGCTTTTGGGGTGCCTGGGTGGCTCAGTGGGTTAAAGCCTCTGCCTTCGGCTCAGGTCATAATCCTATGGTCCTGGGATTGAGCCCTACATCGGGCTCTCTGCTCAGCAGGGAGCCTGCTTCCCCCTCTCTCTCTGCCTGCCTCTCTGCCTACTTGTGATCTGTCTCTGTCAAAAAAATAAATAAAATCTTTAAAAAACAAAGAACAAAACAAAAAAACAACAAATTGTTGTCAAAGGGGTGATCACTTTTACCAGACAGAAATCTACATGTTTAAAAAAAAAAAAAAGATTATGCTTTGTTGGGGAGTGAGCTCTTACACCAAACACCAAGTTTTACAAGATACCCAAGGACCTTGATGTAAAAATTGCTAATTTTCTGATGTGCTCCTCCTTTTCCTTGAGTACCTTTTTGTTTTTCAAATTGTTAATCTCCAGTTATTCTGGTTTCCTCAGACGAAAGGTTCTTCCCAAGACTCATGGAACCCTTTTTTCATTCCATCCATAATATTTTCTGTATTTCTTAAGTACAGACTATATTGCTTACTGAAGTTGGCTCTGGACTTGATACGTTCCTGTCCTGCTATTTTTCATAACCTGCTTTTCCCCTTTTGGTTACAAATAAAGAGGTAGCAAGTGTGATTTAGATCGAAGAGGGAATATGTGAAAATTTTTAATCTTCTATTTTTTGTTTTTGAGAGCTATATGATTATTTAATCAGAAGCTTAAAACTAGGCATGTAGAGTCCTGATATAAGAAAAAATATGTGGCTGGAGGCTCCTGAGTGGCTCAGTCGGTTAAGCATCTGCTTTCGGCTTAGGTCATGGATCCTGAGGTCCTGGGATCGAGCCCCGCATCAGGCTATCTGCCTGGCGGGAAGCCTACTTCTTCCCCTCCCTCTGCCTGCCCCTCTCCCTACTCGTGTTCTCTCTCTGTCAGATAAATAAATAAAATATATATTTTTAAATGTGGGAAACAGGAAGACTTACCCAGCCTTCCCAGAGCATTAAATCTACTTGAGCAGATCAGATATAAATGTATGAAAAGAAAAGGAGAAAAGGGCTTACCTATTACAAATTTTATTTGACAGAATACTTGCATAGATAAGGCTTTGCATGTACAGAAAACAAAACATAAACAATTGACATTTAAAAGGGGAGAGTGATAAATGAATTCTGAGGATCAGAAAACTAGAAACCCAAGCTTCATGAGGGCTACAATGTCTGTTCACCATTGCTTACTCAGTGCCTGCCACTGTCCTGGGTGTAGGCTGTCAGTTAGTATATATTGAGTAAACAAATAGGTATTTGTTGAACAAACTGAAGAGTGCCTTGAGGGAGATAATTTATATGGGCCGAGGTGAAATGGAAAGGCTTGAAAAAATACTAGGAGGTATAAGTGATGACTAAATAAATCAGCATACCAATGTGATTGGAGCTATGAGAATGAGTGCGAAGTTCTGGGACATAAGGCTGCTTATGGTAGCTTGGAACTAAATTATAAGCAGCTTTGATTGTTGAACTTAAGATTTTGGGATTTATTTTTTAAACAGAGTAGAGTTTCTCTGAATGGATAGTAACATTGTCAAAAAGCAGTGTTTTAGGAATAGTTTGAAAACATAGTGAAGGTTGTGATGAGGAAAAGACGAGAGACCAAATTGAGACCATTTGTGATATTGGATAGGAATTCTTGAGACACTAAATAGGTCCTTCAAGATTATTAATATTTCTTTATATGTGATATATTACATAAAGATGCTTTTTAAGCCCTAGTGTTTGAACATAATGACATGGCTGTCTTTTTCAGTATTTATTTAATTTTCCTTGGCATTTTATTATTGATCTCATGGCTTTTCTGTGAGATCATGGTATAAATTTTGAATACATTTGTTCTTCCCTTACTTGCTTTTTGTTAATGTCAAGCATAGCACATGAGGCATTTCGTGTTGCTATGCAGCTGCTTAATTCAATACTTCATAAAACAGAATAGCATTAAATTCAGCTAATAGAGGGTAGCAAAATAGGGCTTTACAGTTTCTAATTGATAATATTTGTAAGGTTTAACATATGTTATAGATATGAACAAAATAGGGGTGACCTGTTTACAGCATTTTGATCAGAATTTAGTTAAAGCACCAGATTTTTTCTTGTTTGATTCCTTTTGGCCTTTACCCTTTCGTAGTTTTTTGATACATGGTTCAGTTTTTGTTAGTGTCTATGCGTTATTGATGAAGTTTTTTTATTTTCTTATTTCAGATTCTGTTATCTTTTGTAATTTTTATAAATTTCTTTCTCAAAGCTTTTGCCCTTTTTTGGTTCTGAGTATTCTTGATATATTTACTTTTTTTTCCTTTTCAAGAATTTATGCTTAGTATACAAGTTTGGAATTTGTTATAATTTCAAACAAATCCAAGTGAAAGCGTAGTAGATATGCTCTTTGGGACAAGAGCCACCTGTAATCTCCTTTAGCTAATTGCATTGTGTGCTTGGTACTTCAGGTTATTAAAATGCTTTCCTTAGTATTTGAATAATAGGGTTTTACAGTTGGAGACCGACTATAGGATTCACTTAAGGGAAGAAAAAAAAAAAGCAACAACCAGTGTTGAGAATATCTAGTTTGTAGGCCCAAGATAGCTAGGATCTAGCAATTCCTTTTTCCTTCTCTTACCACATCTACCTAACCTCTAAACCCCCAGTTCTACCCTTTCTCCTCCCTAATATGGGGAGGAGAGGCCATAGTAAATCAGTGGGAAAAGTTCTGATTATAATAGGTAGATAGTAAAAGGCACAGATAACTCTAATTTGGTTGAATGGGTAGCTTGATTTTGTTAATGTCTTTGGAATAACTTTGATGGGAAGAAATTAAAGAGAGTTGAAAAACAATAGCTTCTTGACAACAAATGAAAAATCGAGAGTCTAGAAAATAGTATAGAAAAATTAGCTCTAACTACAGTGTTGATAATGCAGACTCTGCAGATTACTCTATTGAAAACAGTGGTTTTAATACTGTGGACACCCCCCCCCCCAAAAAAAAAAACAAAATTCCTTTACACTGCATTATTATTCTTAAATTTCAGTCTTAAAATTTTTTTTAATGATCTTATTTCTAAGAAATCTTTACACCCAGCGAGGGCCTCAAGCCTACAAACCTGAGATCAAGAGTCTCATGCTCCACTGACTGAGCTTTCCAGGCTCTCCTGTGTTATTTAATGAAATAAAATACTCTTTCTAAGGACCATCCTTCTACCCCTTTGTCTTCAGAACCCTTTATGGTGATTGTGATAGAGAAATGCTAACTGTGTGTGTGGACTTCATGTATCCACCTGGGTATAGTATTTTAAATTAGTGGGTCTCCCTTTATTTTGACAATAAGAGTACTTATTATTATTTTTTTTAATTTAAGTTTTATTCAGGTAACATACAGTCCAGTATTGGTATCTGGAATAGAATTCAGTGATTTATCACTTACATATAACACCCAGAGCTCATCACAAAATGTGCCCTCCTTAATACCCTTCATCCATCTTTCCCATCCCCCTCACCCATATCACTCCATCAACCTTCCATTTGTTCTCTCTCTTTAAGATTTTATGGTTTATTTCCCTCTCTCCTTTTCCCTCCCTCCTTCCCATATGTTCATCTGTTTTCTTAAATTCCACATGAGTGAGATCATAGGATACTTGTCTTTCTCTGACTGACTTTTTTCACTTAGTGTAGTAAAAAGCACCCACATCCTTGCAAATGGCAAGATTTCATTCTTTTTGCTGGCTAAGTAATATTCCATTGTAACTTTTTTGTTTTTAAATTATAAACCTGTAAGTGATAGTAGACTATGTGACAGAATACTTAGTGCCACAAAATACATAATATATACTAGAAATTCAGTAACACTTTTTGTATTTTCTTAATTACAGTAGCATTTTTATGCATTTGAGAAGTACTATGTATACTGAGTGTACAAGACATATTCTTTCTGAAGCTCATGCTTTAAGTTTTTATGGATTCATGGACCCCTTGTAACTGTTTGAGCTCCCAGGGAGGTCCATAGTTGGGGAACCACTACTCTTAACCCATTATTTCTTTTATGTTATATAAAGGTACAGTCTGATTCCTTTCTTCTTTTCACTCCTTTTTCTCTTCATGAACCATAGGAAACAGCAAGATGGCCAAGATTTTTAAATTATTTTCATTGAGTTGATCAGCAGTGTTTGAGGTAATAAATGAGAAAAGTTTTTATATACTGGTAAAAAGTGATAATATTTTAAATATTTATGTATAGGTATATATGAATTTTTTGTGTGTATAGCTAGTGGGTTCTACCTTCATAAAAGAACCAGCAAGTAGTTACTGTGGCAATGTGAAGTAATTACAACATCGTTGTTCTTCTAAAATACTATGTTGTGACCTTTTTCTTTAGTGATAAAGGTGTTCTCAGTGAGGATTTTGCTTCTTCAAAAACTTAGCTTGAAAAACCTATGAACTCAGTTGATATTCAGAAACATGCTATTTAGATTAATGTAGAATGCTGTGGAAATTTGAAACAATTTGACCTTTTATTGGGAAAGGTGCCTTTTGAAAAATGGAGTTTGGGCATTTATGTAGGGAGGTATTGGGATTTTTGTAAAATGATAAAAGAGAACCCATGAATTTCCATTCATTCTTTGGTTATTTCTAGTGGTGTCTGTTTTGTATTGTTCTTGAATGTGCTTTGAATATGTATTGAATGTTAATTATGGACAGAACTGCAAATGCTTCTTTTAAATTTGTCATTGACACTCTTTCCTCAGCATCCTTTCAATAACCTGGGGATCCTTGAGAACTGGCAGAATACACTATCATTTTTTCAGCAACAGATTGATATTACATTCCATAGGGAGTATTATTGTAATTTGGATTTTTTCTTATCCTTTCAGGGTTTGAAAGTATTCTTGAAGGGCTGTTTGGACCTGCATTATTAAAAGATCTCAGTTTATTTAAAGGTATTCAAATTCTTTTTTTTTTTCTTTTGGTATTTCAAATTCTTCCTCGTGACATACATGATATTTTTGTGATTTAAGCCTCCATCTCCTTTTTATTCAATTTTATGTGAGTTAAAGCTGTATTCTTGTAAGCATCCTTTTGTGTTGATAATGCAAATACATGTATTAATAAGATACATATACTAGTGAGCAGTTATTAAGAATTTTAAGACAAATAAAGAAACCGTCTACTATTTAGGGTTTTTGTTCTTGTTGTTAAAATAAATATTTTTTATATTCTCATTTGTTTCCTAAAAAATTCCTTTTCTTGTCTGTTAATTTAGTATTCCAACTATTTTTGCAGACTGTGAACCTGAAAACATTTCCGATTGGACTTTTGATGAAAATTGTCTATTCTGTTGCTTGAGAAGAGATAAAGTAAAGGTAACCAAAAAACTTGTGGAACTTCCCTAGAGTGGTGTTTTATAGTTTTTATTTTTTCAAAATTTGATTACTTTGTTGGAAGATTTATAGGAAAAGGAAGGCATGATTCCCTATTTATTTATAAAAGATTTGATAGTAACTTAGTTTTGGTATTTAGACTGTTTCTAGTATGTTGATTAGCCTATTGAGAAATCTGTATCCCAGCATGCATTACTTTATTGGTATAGTTCACTGGGCAGAATAATTAGTTAGATCTCAAACTGTTGGTTTATTTTAAATATGAAGTACACGATAATTCAAGCAATGGGGAGTCATTTGTTCTAAAAGCAGTAACATGGATATGGGTCAAGTAGTTACAGTTCATATAGCTTTATGACAAACTATCGTTTATGCTTTAGTATAAGATGTTACTTTATACTATTTGAGCATGAATGCTGTTTAATTGTAAAAATAGGCTATACCTTTGGGTTTCTGTTTTTATTGCTCTGTGTTAAATATTAATGAGTTTTGGTTTAGAAACATTTCAGTTGTTGAGAATATTTATTAATAATGGTTTCCTATCTTACTTTTTTTTTTTTTTAATGGTACTTCTGTTCCCTGTTTTGTTTTATTTTATTTTATTTTTTTAAGTAGGCTACACGTCTAGCGTGGATCCCAGTGGTGGGCTTGCCCTCATAACCCTGAGATCAAAACCTGAGCTAATACCAAGAGTCAGATGCTTAACCGACTGAGCCACCCAGGTGTTTGCGTTCCCTGTTTTATTTATTTCTTATTTATTTGTCAGAGTGCGACCGAGAGGGAGCAGGGGATGGGGTGGAGGGAGAAGCAGACTCCCCACTGAGTAGGGAGCCCAGTGTGGGATTCAGTCCAGGGACCCTGGGATCATGACCTGAGCTGAAGGCAGACACTTAACCACCCAGGCACCCCCCTGTTCCCCGTTTTAAAGCTTCGGAAATGTTTTTAATTCCTCACCCTGCCTTGTACGCTTCTAACAGAATCATTGACCAGATTCCATAAATTCTTCCCTCATATGGAGTTTCATTCTTTTTTTTCCCCATAGTCATTACTGTAGTTCATATCGTTAACATTATTTCTAGACTACTGAAATAACATGATTGGTCTCTTTTAGTTTTCTTCAGTCTTTTAAACACTGCTACAAGTTTAAACTCCTCCCCCCCCCCCTATCCCTCAAATAGTGTGGAAACATTATCCCATGCTCCGTTTCCAGTGACTTTTTTCATTGTATTCTGGATTCATTAGCCTAATGTTCTCTGCCTCAGTACTCTCCACAGGTCAGTCCACTTGTCCTTCTGCTGCTGCCCTCTTTTTAATGATACCCCACAAGTCTTCTGTACAGTTTTCTTTCAGATAAACTGGTGCAGTCATTCATAGTAAACAACATGCTTTTGCTACTTAGACTGTAGCATTGCATACCAATTGTTCTTTATAGCTTAAATTCCTCTGCCCTTATTCTTAGTTTAAGTGTTCACCCTCCTATCCATATCAGTGGTATACTTCTGCTCTTACTGCTGTTTCAACCCTTCACACTGTTGTAGTATCTATAACAATTATTTGTCAATTAAAAGTCTGCCGCCTTTTGTTCCTTGTTTTCCGTGTTTGTGTCTTATGTTCTGAAGTACATTGTCAACCTCTGAACACTGAACCATGTTGTGTATTCTTTGTTACCCCTCCTTGTAACCACTGTACCATTATTTACCATTGTTAGCAAGTTGCTTTAAAATCTGAAAGCCAACTTAAGAGCTTTTCAGTGTGGTTTCCTTTTCTAGCTTACTACATGAAAAGTTGTTATTTTGACTATCCAGGATGGTCTCTTATCACTGAATTAATGTGAACAGTGTTTTGAAATTCAGTGTGGTTTGAGAAAGACCATAAATTAAGTATCAGTGAAGTTGAAATTGATCACTTTAAACTAACTGTGTGTGTGCATGCATAAGCATGCATGTTGTGGCTATTGAACAAGTCATTTAAGAGGCATTTTGGTGGAATAGAAGGAGCAGCTATTAATTACCTTTTTTAGTGTAGGGTTGGGAAAAAGCCCTTCTGTGTTTAGTAATTGAGTACAATATATTCTTGTAATATAATTGAGTTTTCCATTGCTATATGTGGTAAACTATTGTATGAGTATTTTTAGAAGACAGAAATATCAAGGCATGGAACCATGTAGCATTTAAAACAGCTGTTATTATTTTTATTCCTCAATTTCTAGTTGCTTTTCTAATTAGAAAGAATATTTCCATTTGGCAAGTTAGCTAGTTCTTGGAAAGCTGATATTTTCCATTAGTCACTTCACTATTTATCTTTGGCATTTATTTTTTTCAGACACAGCCATAACATCTATAGCGGAAAATAGGAAAAGTAGAAAGCTTATTAGAAGATGTAAATTGTCAGCTATGTATCTCTAATTGTGTTAGACTTAAAGTGATTGAACTAAAACTTTTTGAAGGCACTTGGAGCATCTCATCTGAAAAGAACTAGAATGTGGAAGTAAATATATCCAGTGGGTTGAAGCTTGTGCTTTTTAAGGCTGGCTTTAAGAATCCAAGAGGAGGAAATCTCTGCAGAGTATGGTAATAGCCAAGAGGTGGCAGCATAGAGCATAATAGTGGAATCTTGAGTTTGAAGGTGGCATGATGAGATATCCAGATATTTGGAAAAGCTGTTAGAAATATTGGTCTGATAGTTGGGAAAGAAATAGAGGTTATGCATGTTTTTTCTTTTGGACTTTTGAGTATATACAGGAGCTGTTAAAATGGATAGAGTAAATGCATACCATTTTTTTATATTTACTTTATAAAATATATAGGAAAAAATACAGAGTAATCTCTTTGGAAAATAGAACAGGGATTCACCTGGAGATAAGTAAAACAATTGTTGATCTACCCTTCAAGATTCTATAGTGGTTAGAAAATGAAATTTTTAAGGGATATGAAAGTAACATTTTTTGAATATCTACTATGTGCCAGTTACTTTTACTTGTTCCTATTTAAATCCTCACAAGAATTGTATAAAGTTGGTTAAGGGTATCCCAGTTTTAAAAATAAGGAATTTGAAGGATTTGAGAGACTATTATAGGCAACATCATATGGCTTGAATTTGATCCATGTTTTTAGAATACATGCATTTTGATAACTAGGAACAGGGTCATTAATAGCAGGAATTAAACTAGAACTTGGAATGACTCAGTTTGAAAGAGAGAAGAGAAACAGTGTAAATGGACATGAGTGTATTTGAAATAGCCAATCTCAGCTATGCCTAGGAATCTACTAGTGAGTACGTGCCTCACTGGCTGCTTTCTTTCTTTTCTGTTGGACACATACTGGGCACTCTATAAAATATTTACTAAATGAGTAACTTTACTAAATAAGGTTTACTATACTTGAATTATATTAATAGCTAATTTTTGAGTGCTTACACGTGACAAGCATATACACACAGTTATCTATTATATATGTACAAACTCATCAGGCTTTTATACTTTTTTTTAGCTTCTTTTTAAAAATAATTTTAGACTTACAAAAGTTGCAAAAACAGTAAAAAGAGCTAATGTATACCCTTTGCCCAAACTTTCCAAATGTTACCATCTTTTTTTTTTTTTAATTTTATTTATTTATCAGAGAGAGGGGGGGGAAGAGAGAGAGCACAGGCAGACAGAATGGCAGGCAGAGGCAGAGGGAGAAGCAGGCTCCCTGCTGAGCAAAGAGCCCGATGTGGGACTCGATCCCAGGACGCTGGGATCATGACCTGAGCTGAAGGCAGCTGCTTTACCAACTGAGCCACCCAGGTGTCCCCCAAATGTTACCATCTTATATAACCACAATACAGTTATAAAAATCAAGAAATTAACATTGATGCCATATTATTTAATCTATAAACCTTTCACAGTTAGTCAGTGATCTCAGTAACGTTATGTTTCTGGTCTAGGATCCAATCTAGGATCACACTTTGTATTTAATTGTCATATATTCTTGGTCTCCTTTAGTTTGGAATAGTATTTTTTGCTTTGCCTTTCATAAATTTTGAAGAATACTGACATTGGTTTATACAGTGTTGCTTCAGTTTAGGTTTGTCTGATGATTCCTCATGATTGACTTTTAGGTTATGCATTTTTGGCAAGAATTCCACAGAAAAACGTATAATCCTTAGTGCACCCTATTGGGAAGCATCTGGTGATGTTTTCCTCGATCAGTTAGTTAAGGTGATGTCTGCCAGTTTTCTCTATTGTAAGGTTTTTATTTTTTTCCACTTTCAGATTTAATAGGTATCTTGTGGAGAGGTACTTTGAGATTTTGTAAATATCTTTTTCATCATACTAGTTCCTCATCGTGTACTAATTTTGGCATCCATTGGTGATTGTTGCTTGAAAAATTACTACCTAGTGTTTACCAAATGATGATTTTCTATTATTCTGCTTCTCTTAGTTGGAATTCTACTCTAAGGAAGACCTTTCCCTTCTCCTCTATATTTATGTATTTATTTACCTATCAATATGGAATCATGGATTCTTACTCTATGGATTATAATTCATTACAATCATTTTTATAGTTCAGTGTCCTAGATTTGGCCATTAAGAGTTCTTTCAAGTTGGTTCCTCATCTTTTTTTAACATGTTTCTATAATTTTTTTTTTTTTAAATAGCACTTCTTTTCTCTTTTGGTACCAGAAAATATCCCAGACTACTTTTGCTTTCTCTGTCTCAGCTCTGGATTTCCCCAAGGAACTTTAGTTTCTTCTATTTAGAAAATTGTATAAGAAAGCAAGGTCGAGGCTCTAGGTATCTTTACTGATACTAGAGGATTATTATGTCTTGGTCTCCTTGGTTGCCTGAGCTAGGAAATACATATTTTTACTTAAATATATGTACATATACATCTGTATTTCTGTATCTACTAAAAACCATCTGAGGCTTTTATTAATTGTGTTGATAGTATGAAGAGTCAGTTGAGTATTGTGAGAGGGGGTTGGAGAGATAAGAAGAATAAAACATTGCTTTCAGTACTTATTGTCCCTAAAAGTGGACTAACTCTAAGTGACAAATCTATGGTGTAGCTATGCTTGTTTTGCTGAAGTACAGTAGAGATAGCGCTTGTAGAGTAAAGAGCATGGATATTTTACTAACTAGGGATAATGGGAGATAAGATGTTATACCAAAATCTAAAATAATTGTGCTCTAAGGAAATTTGTTATAAAACTGTTAATAAGTTTAGTATTTGACTAGCATTTTAGGACAGTGTTTAAGAAGGCAGGTCTTGAGCTGCATTTTTGAAAAATACATAGGCAGAGGTGAGAGGGGCATGTCATAGGTGGAGCAGAACATTTATTTTTGGATTTAAACAGAGATAAGTTTAGAGCCAGATCACACAGATACCCTTCATTGCCCAGCTAGCTGAGGAATCACGTAATGAGATTCTTTTCATATTTATCATTAGTCTGTCATGTTGCATTTATTCTGAACATTTTATAATTTCCTCTGAAAGCAGTGTTTTATTCTTCTTATCTCTCCAGCCCCCTCTCACAATTAGAAGTTTAGATACATCCTTTTAACATTTTACTTTTATTGCTACTTTAGCACATTGAAAGTTTACAGTAAGAGCAAATGATGAATCTTCTTACCGTTTTCTCATAGTATTCCACAACACGTATTTATGTTCAATATATTAGTTTGGGTATACTCACTGGTACTTGATATAACTTGTCTGTCATCTTGTCCCAGAGTACCACAGATCATTAAATATTCATAGTATTTACTATATGAAAGGAACATTGGGAAAAAAATATAGTGCATATCTATTAGGGATGAGAAAGAAACAAATATGAGAGCTTTAAAGGTTACTTATTTATGAGATTTAAATAGACACAGGGCAGAGTTAAATGGATGCCACAAGTTAGTACATGATGAATTAATTGCTCCATTAACTCTTTGGGTTTAAATTGTGAGACTTAACCTTGTACTTCAGAGGCCTTTTAGATAGATTATTTTAAAAGATTAAGGAAACCCATTTGACTCAGTATATCAGTGCTCAGTCCAGGATCCCGTTAAATATCAAAGTGATTTTTTTTGAACTCCTACTCATCTATAGATTTTTCCCTAAAACAAAAGGCCTCAATAAACCAGTAGTCAGTGGTTATCTCTCTTGTGTTAAATTTTACGTGGTCAGAGTGAACCAACAGATTAATCATTTGGCACATTTATTAAGTGTTTGGATCTGTGGTAGGCCAGAGGGTATACCAAAGAAGTAAAACACTGATTCTTCCTTATGGACTGTTGGTGAGACCATGGATAATTCAACTAATGCAATTAAAGGAGATTTAAATTAGGGAGAGTTAACTAGGTAGGAAACATTGAGAGTAAAATCCCCTTCATTCTACTATATAATATTCTAAAAGATAGTAATACAAAAAAATTTAAGTACTAAAACACTTGAGAGGGGAAGTGGATGACACTTCAAGGAAATAGAACGCATCCTGAACCCTAAAAGGCTCTGTGTTTAGAGTGCTTGGTTTGGTAGTCATTTTTAGGTTGTAATGCAGAGGAATTTATAATGAGAAAATTAGAGAAAGCTCTTGTAATGAACAGCAAATGAGCCTGAATTAGCGTTGTTGCTGTGAAGATACATAAGGAAGATGTGTATGTAAGGAATCTAGAATAAAGAAGTGTTGAAACTTAGTGATTAGTGAGTTTATAAATAAGGGTGAGAGAAATGATACTGACATTAAGCTTTCCAAGCCAGGATGACTTAGCATGGTGAATTAATAGAAGTTGAGAACTGAGAAGGGGAAAGGTGTGCTGGCCAATTTTTATAGCAAGGATAATGAGGTTATTAGCGAAAGCAGTTTGTTGTGAAAGCAAACATTTAATTGGAAATGTCCAATAGGCAAGGAGTTGAAATAAGAGGTCTGAGCTGAATACGTATTTGTAGGGTTTCTGAATACATGTGGTGATTGGAATACTTGAGCAGATCAATCTTTGATGAGGGATAAAATGCAAAATACTCAGAGCTGAAGACCTTCATTTTAGGAAGTAGAAGAATCAGATTGAAAGGAAGATAGAGGGGCGCCTGGGTGGCTCAGTGGGTTGAGCCGCTGCCTTCGGCTCGGGTCATGATCTCAGGGGTCCTGGGATCGAGTCCCGCATCGGGCTCTCTGCTCAGCGGAGAGCCTGCTTCCTCCTCTCTCTCTCTGCCCGCCTCTCTGCCTACTTGTGATCTCTGTCAAATAAATAAATAAAATCTTTAAAAAAAAAAAAAAAAAAAAAAAAAAAAAAAAAGAAAGGAAGATAGAATCATAGAATGAATGAGTTGCCCATCTTGGATCAGATACCTCCCTGGCCCCTACTGTGTGATGAGTATGAGTTGTGTTTGTTGTACCAATATGAGCTCCTATGCAGTTTCCCCAAATGGGCCCTAAATGTGTTGACAGGGACCCGACCCCCAAACATACTGCAGTGAGGTTTGAGAGAATAGCTTCTCAAGAATATTGGCTGTAGGAGCCACACTATAAGTCTGACAGGGTTAATGAATAAGTAGATGTTGTGGGAGTTAAAAAATGGATAATAGTTTACTAGTTTGAAAAGTTGTCACTGACAGGAATGAGAGGAGAGAACAGGACCAGAGGAAGAATGGGCAGTTGGTTTAAGTAAAGGTTTTGTGGGGAGCAGGAGAAAACTTATGTAATGTTTATACCCTTGGAAGAAAAGGATCTGGAATAAAGGAAGAGGTTAAGGTTATTAAAAGGTGGGAACAGTTGAAGAAGGCAAGATTGTAAGAAAATCAACAAAGGTATGCCTGGGTGGCTTAGTCAGTTAAGTGTCTGCCTTTGGCTCAGCTCATGATCCCAGGGTTCTTGAATCAAGTCCTGCATTGCACTCCTTGCTCATTGGAGAGCCCAGTCCTACATTGCTCTCTTAGCTCAGTGGAGAGCTTGCTTCTCCCCCTGCCCCTCTCACACATGTGTATTTGCTTGCTCGCTCTTTCTCTCTGACAAATGAATAAATAACATCTTTTTTTTTTTTTTAAAGATTTTATTTATTTATTTGACAGAGAGAGATCACAAGTAGATGGAGAGGCAGGCAGAGAGAGAGAGAAAGAGAGAGAAAGAGAGAGGAGGAAGTAGGCTCCCTGCTGAGCAGAGAGCCCAATGTGGGACTCGATCCCAGGACCCTGAGACCATGACCTGAGCCGAAGGCAGCGGCTTTAACCCACTGAGCCACCCAGGTGCCCAATAAATAACATCTTAAAAAAAAAAAAAAATTGACAAATTAGTTACTAAATAATAATGGGAGATTCCTTTTGAAATAAGAATACAGTCAGTGTAATTATAGAAGTTAACAGTTGGCAGGAAATAAGTGAGGCAAGAATACCTAAGTATAAGAACCCTGGATAACTCACAGTGAGGTCAAAGAAAAGTGAGGAGTTCTCAGATATGAAGGTGATGTTTAAAAAACAATAAGGGAGAAATAGGTAGTAACTGTACTCCTCATTTGAATGTCTACTTGCAGTTTTCTAGTTACACGAGCAGAAAAAAAGATACTTTGAAAATTAGTAAAATTGTCTCTTCTGACAGTGACATTTTTTAACTATTTCATTGTTGTTTTTATTTTTTTTAAATTGGAGATATAATTGATATATAACATTAGTTTTATATATAACAATGATTCAGTATTTATATATATTGCAAAATGATCACCACACAATTACATAGTTAAAATTCATCACCACACATAGTTACAATTTTTTTCTTTTGATCAGGACTTTTAGGATTTGCTCTCTTAGCAACTTGCAAATATGCAATACAGTATTATTAACTATAGATAATACATGCTGTACATTACCTTCCCAGGATTTATAAATCGAATTGGAATTTTGTCCCTTTTCCATTGTGTGTAGATAAATAGACCATATTCTTTTCTTTTCTTCTTCTTTTTTTTTAATAAACATTTATTTATTTGAGAGAGAACTTGAGCATGGTGGGGAGGGGCAGAGGGAGAGGGTGAGAAAGTCTTAAGCGGACCCTGCGCTGAGCATGAATTCTGACATGGGGCTCAATCCCATGAGCCCAAGATCACTATCTGAACTGTTAACCAAGTGCTTAACCAAGTGCGCCACCCAGGCATCCCTAGACCACATTTTCTTTATCTGTTTCATCCGTCAACCCAGGTCAACCTAGGTTGATGGATGAAATGGATAAAGCAACCCACGTTGCTTCCATATAATGAACATAGGGGTGCATAAATCTTTTCAAGTTAGTTTTTTTATTTTCTTTGGGTACATACCCAGAAGTGGAATTGCTGGATCATATAGTTCTATTTTTTATTTTTGGGGGAATGTCCATACTGTATTCCATAGTGGTTGTACAGTTTACATTCCTACCAGCAGTGCATAAGGATCCCCTTTTCTCCACATTCTCACCAACATTTGTTTTTTGCCTTTTTGATAATAGTCATTCTCGCAGGTGTGAGGTGATACCTCCTTGTAGTTGTGATTTGCATTTCCCTCATGGTTCTTGATGTTTAGCATCTTTTCAGGTACCTGTTGTCCATCCGTATGTCATGGGAGAAATGTCTTTTCAGATCCTCTGCCCATTTTTAATCGATTTCTTATCCCTTACAGATACGTGATTTGCAAATATTTTCTCCCATTCATCCAGTTGCCTTTTTACTTAGTTGATAGTTTCCTTTCTGAGCAGAAGCTTTATAGTTTGATGAAGCCTATTTGATACAGTTTTTTGGTTTGTTTGGTTTTTGTTGTTGTTGTTTTGGGTTTTTTTGTTGTTGTTGTTGTTTGTTTTTGCTTTTGTTACCTTTGCTCTTGGTGTTAAATCTAAAAAATCATCCCAAAGACTGATGTCAAGGGACTTTACTGCCTATATTTTCTTCTGGGAGTTACACAGTTTTAGGACTTATGTACAAGTCTTTAATCTGTTTTGAGATTTGTATGTATGGTCTAAGACAGTGGTCTAGTATCATTTATTTGTAATGTGGGCTGTTCAGTCTTCCCAGCACCATTTATTGGAGAGACTGGCCTTTCCCTGTGGTACATTCTTGGCTCCTTTGTTGTAAATTAATTGCCTGTATATGCATGGGTTTATTTCTGGGCTTTCTGTTCTGTTCCACTGATCTGTGTATCTGTTTTTATGCCAATACCATACTGTTTTGATTACTGTGCGTTTGTGATATCATTTGTAATCAGGAGGTGTGATGTCTCCAGTTTTGTTCTCTTTCCCAGCAATGCCTTTTTTTTTAAGATTTTTATTTATTTATTTGACAGAGAGAGATCACACATAGGCAGAGAGAGAGGGGAAAGCAGGCTTCCCGCTAAGCAGAGAGCCCGATGAGGGGCTCGATTCCAGGACCCTGGGATCATGACCTGAGCTGAAAGCAGAGGATTGAACCCACTGAGCCACCCAGGCGCCCCCCAGCAATGCATTTTTAAGTAGGAAATTACTAAATCACTAAATGAAGTCTAAATTTTTTTTTAATCTTATTTTTGTCAGTGTCATTTACATTTTGTCAGTGTAAAAACACAGGTATTTTTCAGGTATTTAAATAGATCTTGAGTTACTTTCCAACTCTAAAATATTATGATTCTCTGAAAAATCTATTTTGAAATATTGCTTGAGGTTTGGTTTGGTTTATTTGAGGAGAAGATTTTTAAAATTTATCAAAGCCCCAGGCAAATTTAGAATGTTCCTGGTTTTACAAAAATTTAGGTTAGAAAGAGTCATTTTAGATGGAGCTCCCCTCAGTGTTTCATTTGAGTGTCTTGTGCTGAGTCAGTTTTTCTTTCTGGCTGTTGGTGTAGGTATGTCTTCTTTTTTCCTTTCAATTCTTAGGAACTGGTATTTGCATATTAGGCTTTCTTTGTGTTTTTTCACCTCTTAGAGCATATTTGTTCTGCTTCTCTCCCTCCCCCCCCTTTTTCAAGATTTTATTTATTTATTTATTCGTTTATTTGAGGGGAGGGGCGAAGGAGGAGGGAGAGAACCTGGAGCAGACCCTGTGCTTAGTGCAAAACCTGACACACTTCCCCTATTCTTTATCAGATTTCTGTCCTAAGCATTTAGATTGTGCCTTTTGTATTTCTTTTTATTTTATATTTTGCTAAAATGTACATTAATATAATGTTTACTGTCTTAGCCATTTTTAAGTGTTAATTCAGTAGTGTTAAGTATATTCACAGTTTTTTGTTTTGTTTTGTTTTGTTGCAGCCAAACACCAGAATTTGTTTGATCTTACAGTTGCAGCTATGTCCATTAAATAACTCCCCATTTCCCCTTCTCCCAGCCCCTCGCAATCGCTATTTACTTTTTGTGCCTGAGTTTAACTACTGTGGGTACCTCATAAGTGAAATCAAGAGATATTTGTCATTCCCTGACTGGCTTATTTATTTTACTTAATATAATGTCCTCAAGGTTTCCTGTGTTGCCGCTTTTGTCAGAAATTCCTTCTTTTTAAAGTCAGTGTAATATCCTGTTGTGTATATATATACCACATTTTCTCTTCTCATCCTACAATGGACATGTGGGTTTGTTCCACCAGTAGTAGACACTTGGATGATTTCACCTTTTGTAAATAATGCCACTGTGAACATTAGTGTACAAATATTTCTTCAAGACTGTGCTTTCGGGACGCCTGGGTGGCTCAGTTGGTTAAGCAGCTGCCTTCGGCTCGGGTCATGATCCCAGGGTCCTGGGATCGAGTCCCACATCGGGCTCCTTGCTCGGCAGAGAGCCTGCTTCTCCCTCTGCCTCTGCCTGCCTCTCTGTCTGCCTGTGCTCGCTCGCTCTCTCTGTCTCTGACAAATAAATAAAATCTTTAAAAAAAAAAAAAAAAAAAAAAAAGACTGTGCTTTCAATTCTTTTGGGTATATACCAAAAGTGGAATTGCTGGATCATGTGGTAGTTCTGTTTTTAATTTTTTGAGGGACCACCAAACTCTTCTTCCACATTGGCTGCAACATCTTACAATCTTACCAGTAGTGCATAAAAATTCTAATGTTTCCACATCCTAACACTAGTTATTTCCTGTTTATTTGTTGTTTTTTTATAGTAGCTGTTCTAATGGATGTGAAGTGGTATCTCATTGTAGTTTTGATTTGCATTCCCTTATGTTCAGTAACGTTGAGCATCTCTTCATGTATTTGTTGGCCATTTATACATGTTCTTTGGGGAAATATCTATCAAGTCTTTTTTTGCCCATTTTAAAATCAAATTGGGTTTTTGTTGTTGTTGAGTTGTAGACGTTCTTTCTAAATATTAAGTCCTTATCAGAATTGATTTACAAGTATTTTCTCCTGTTTTGTTGGTTACGTTTTTACACCCTTGATGCACGGAAGCTTTTTGAATTTGATGTCCAGTTTATCTATTTTTACCTTTTTTTTGCCTGTTCTTTTGGTTTCATTTTAAAGATCATTACCAAATCCATTGTTACGAAGCCTTTCCTCTATATTTTCTTCTAAGGGTTTTAAGTCATTTTATAGTTTTAAGTCATTGATCCATTTCAGGTTAATATTTGTGTATGCTATAAAGGAAGAATTTATTTTCATGCTTTTGCATGTGTGTAGCCCATTTTCCCTATACCATTTGTTGAACAGAAGAGTCTTTTTCTCCCACTAAGTGGCACTCTGTCATTTATATCTGGACACATGCTTTTTTTTTTTTTTTTTTTTAAATTTTATCTATTTGAGAGAGCCCATGTGAGCGCAGGAGAGGGAGAAGCAGACTCTCCACTGAGCAGGGAGCCTGACGCGGGACTCAGTCTCAGGACCCTGACATCGTGACCTGAGCCAGAGGTAGACATTTAACTGGCTAAGCCACCCAGGCACTCTCTTTTATTCCATTATTTTATGTGTCTGTCTTTATGCCAGTACCATACTGGTTTTTTGTTTTGGGGGTTGTTTTGGTTGTTGTTTCTGTTTGTCAAAGAGCACACAAGCAGGAGGGAGTGGCAGGCCAAGGAAGAAGCAGGCTCCCCACCAAGCAAGGAGCCCTACATGGGACTCAGTCCCAGGACTCTGGGATCATGACCTGAGCCAAACACATACACTTAAGCAACTGAGCCACCCAGGCGTCCTAGTACCATATTGTTTTGATTACTGTAGCTTTATATTAGGTTTTGAAATTAGGAAGTGCGATACCTCCAACTTTCTTCTTTTTCAAAATTATTTTGGCTCTTTGGAGTCCCTTGAGTTTCCATAGGAATTTTAGGATGGATTTTTGTATTTCTGAAAAAAAAAAAAAATGCCTTTGGGATTTTGATAATAGTTATGTTTTAAATCTATAGATAGTTTAGGTAGTATTGACATCTTAACAATATTAGTCTGCTTTTTTCTTTCAAAAAATTGTTTTTAAGGATTTTATTCATTTATTTGACAGAGAGATATCACAAGCAGGCAGAGAAGCAGGCAGAGAGAGGGGGGGAAGAAGGCTGCCTGCTGAGCAGAGAGCCTGATACAGGGCTAGATCCCAGGACCCTGAGATCATGACCTGAGCGGAAGGCAGAGGCTTAACCCACTGAGCCACACAGGTGCCCCTCTTTCAAAAAATTTTGTCAGTTCCTTATTTCTAAAGTTAAAATCAGGAGCTATGTATTTTATTTTTGCCAAAAATTCCAGCTACTATGGTTGAAATAAAGGTACTGTTAATGATTAAAAAGTAGTCTTAGCTTCAGATTCTATTTTCAAGAAATTTATAGTCTACTGGAGGTGGTGAGGTAAGAAATATATACACACACAAAAATAATTGTTTTTTTAAAGATTTTTATTTGTCAGAAAGAGAGAGCGTGTGCAGAATCAGGGAGAGTGGCAGACAGAGGGAGAAGAAGGCCCTGCTGAGCAAGGAGCCAGATGTGGAACTCAATCTCAGTGTCCTGGGATCATGACCTGGGCCGAAGGCAGATGTTTAACCAACTGAACCACTTAGGTGTCCCCACACATAAATAATTATAATACAGGTTATAACACTAGTACTGTCAGAGTAGTATAGATAATGTGCTGTAAGAGTTCAGAAAAAGGCAAAATTACCCTTAGCTAGGCTTTTATATTACTGCCCCAAATATTCAGTTGGATATCCTTCTGTTTATAATGGTCTTGGGCATCTGGGGACATCCATAGTCATAATGGAGAACTGATTGAAATTCAGAAGTTTTCTGATTGAATTGTGGATGAGAATGGGGATAGTATAAATTTTTAATTTTCAGCCAGTGGAAGGATACAAGAAACTTTTGGTATTGACTGTGGATTTGGTTTACATTTGTCTTTTAATATTTTTAATTACTGTACAGGTATAAGGGAAGGAAAGCTATAACTGCAAATGCTGACTATAGATAACTGGTGAATTAAGTGTAGTGGTAATAATAGTCATTTGCCACTTATATTTTAGGCTTAATTTCCATGAAAAGTAGTAACAATTAGATATACAGATAAGAATCATTCATGGTAGGTTTGTTGTATATTTTGAATACCATATTTAATTCCTGGTGTGTAGTCAAACTTCAGACTTTGTTTTTTCCTATTCTTTAGCTTGATGATTTGCTTAACAAAATTGACATATAGTAAGAATTGTATTAAGCACAACATTTTTTATTTTATTAGTGTAAAAAGCAATAATTTACATGAAGTAAGGTTTCTTTTTAGATAACTGACCTTAAAGAGTATGAGCATTGAAAATGGTGGAGCCATTTTCCTTAGACTTGCTGGCATTTAAAATAATAAGATGTAGGAGAGTGGCATTTAAATCAGTGAGTTGCATCTTGTCAGCTCTTTTTAGTTCATTGCTTGAAATGTCAGTAAGCCATAGGTAGCAGACATGGCTGCAGCTATAGGCCCATGATCTACTAGGGTGAGCTTGCTAACATAATTATTACAAAACTTTGCATGCATGCACATCTTCTAATTCCTAGGTTTTTTATACCATATTGTATGATTTTTTAAAAAACCATTTAAATTTGGAGAACACCTGTAGAGAGCAAGGAATGGTCTTGAATTTAGATAGGGATGGTCCTAAAATGTTACCCCCTCAGTTTTGTATCAGTATTCCTGAACTCTAGGCTATCCTGTCTTTCCCAAGTGAAATTTGTCATTATTTATTCAGTTTCCTTTCCTGAAGTGTTATTTCTCATAAAGAAAATCAGCAACTATGTAAGTGTCCTTCCTCATTCTTACCCTCCAAAATACCAAAACCTGTAAGGTGACAAATGTCAGAGTTATGAAACAAACTTAAGGAAATGTTAATCTTTATATTTTGTTTAAAGTTTAATTTTATTAACTATTGCCCTAAGAACGAACTTCCATGCTGACATACATTTGTTCCTTTATTTATTTGGTAATATCCTTGTTATTTCAGGGACTAGTGGAACTACATTTGTTACAGTTTTTGGAGAAATCTAATAATTGGGTCAGGGGTCAGCAAACTATGGTATGTCTCCAAGTCTAGCCCATAGCCTGTTTTTGTAATAACCACAGGCTAAAGAGTTGGTTTATTTAAAAAAGGGGTGGGGGAGATGCAATAGAGACTGTATATGTCCTTCAAATACTAAAATATTTACTATGTGGCCCTTGGTAGCAAATGTCTTCCTCTCTTTTGAATGTCTTCTTCAAGTTGTTGAGATATTAAGAGAAGCCCGAAAGCTCTTAACTTCCATATCTTCTTATTCTCTTTGCTTTTCTTCTTTGTATTGTAGCAGCTCATAACATAAGCAAATACAATTTAATGGCGAGAGAGCTGGGCTTATGAAGGAGAGGATGGGAGAGACAAGGGAGAGCTTGGCTATGGGAGAGAAATATGGCTTAGCATTTGTCCACATTGCCTTTTTTACCTTTTTCCTTTGAAATAACTTCACTTTTAAAAAAATGTTCTCTTAAGTAGGCTCCATGCCCAGTGTGGACCACAGTGTGGGTTGAATGCATGATCCTGAGGTGAGATCAAGAGTTGGATGCTTAGCTAGCTGAGCTCCCCACATGCCCCAGAAATAATTCCACATTTATCGAAAAGTTGTAAGAATAGTATAAAAACCTTTTTTTTTTTTTTTTAAGATTTTATTTATTTGAGGGAAAGTGGGGGAGAGAGAAGGCACAAACAGTGAGGGGGGTGGCAAGAGGGAGGGAGAAACAGATTCCCTCACTGAGTAGTTGGACCCTAGGAGATCATGACCTAAGCCAAAGCCAGACGCTTAACCAACTGAGCCGCCTGAGTGCCCCAAGAATAGTATAAAAACTTTTAAGTACCCTTCACCTAGATTTACCAGTTGTTAACATTTTGCCACATTTGCCTTAATACTCATTTTCAGTCTTTCTCTCTGAATTAATACATAAAAAGTCTTCCTGAACCATATCAGAAGTTACAGACTTCATACCCCTCATACCTGTCTCTTCCTCCATATTTCCTTATACACTTCCCTGTTTCCTAAGAATAAGGGTATCCACCTACTAAACTACACAGTACATTTACCAAAAATCAGTCAAGTTAACTTTAATACGGTATTTAATCTGTGACTCTCATTCAGATTTTACCAGTTGTCCCATTGACTTTATAGTTTCCAAAATTAATTCACTAATTGAATTTGATTTTCTATTCTTCAGTCTCCTTTAATCTAGAGTGGTTCTTCAGACTGATTTATTATTTATCTTAATTTTTAAAAATTCAATTTAGTTAACATATACTGTTAGTTTCAGGGGTAGAATTTGGTGATTCATCAGTTGCGTGGAACACCCAATGCTCATTACATCAAGTGCCCTCCTTAATGCCCATTACCCAGTTACCCCACCCCACCATCCCTATCCCCTCCAGCAACCCTTAGTTTGTTTCCTATAGTTAAGAATCTCATATGGTTTGTCTCCTTTCCTGTTTTCCTCTTATTTTATTTTTCAAGATTTACTTTTTTTTTTTCCAGATTTACTTATTTTTAATGACACTGACATACTGGAAGAGTACAGGTCATTTGTTTTGTGGATTATCTTTCAGTTTAGGTTTTGTGATGTTTCTTCATGATTAAATTCATGTGATGATCTTATAGCAGGGTATTAAATAAGTGCTGTTGTATCTTTGTCAGTGCATTACATCATGAAGCACACAATGTTAGTTTATTTTTTCAATTTATTTTTTAAGATTTTAATTACTTATTTGACAGAGACAAAGCGAGAGAGGAACACAAGGAGGGGGAGTGGATGAGGGAAATGCAGGCTTCCCTCTGAGCGGGGAGTCCTATGTGGGGCTCTATCCCAGGACCCTGAGATCATGACCTGAGCCAAAGCCAAATGCTTAACGACTGAGCCTCCCAGGCGCCCCACAATGTTAGTTTATTTCAAGATTTTATTTATTTATTTACAGGCAGAGATCACAAGTAGGCAGAAGAGACAGGCAGAGAGAGAGTGAGAAGCAGGTTCCCCATTGAGCAGAAATCCCGATGCGGGGCTCAATCCCAGGACCCTGAGATCATGACCTGCGCTGAAGGCAGAAGCTTTAACCCACTGAACCACCCAGGCTCCCCACAATGTTAGTTTGGTAGGTGTTACTTACTTTGATCATTGACAGGATTGATGTTCACTAGGTTTCTCCACGGAAGTGGTTCTTTTTTTCCTTGTAATTAATATAATTTGTGAAGAGATACTTTGAGATTACGTAATTCTTTCTTCTTTACTAAACTTTCATCCACTTTAGTTTTGGTATTGGTGGTAATTTCTTGCTGGAATCAGCCATTTTTCTGACGGCTTGAAAATTGTTATTTTTCTATTATTCCTGTACATTTTTTCGTTTTTTTTAGGCTGTGAAGAAGAGCTTTCCCATTCCCTCTGTCAGTTTGAAGTCAAAATTCCCAGATTTTCCAGCCCACCGACTATGTCCTTCTGACATGTCCCCATAATTTTTTGAGCTTTAATACTTTATGGTACAGCAAGATAGTCTACATTCATCTTGTCTTTTCCCTGCTCCAGTATTGGGGTTTTTTTGGTTGGGGGGTTCTGGTTCTTTTGGTGATACACATATCCCCTTTTGGGGGGAGTTAGCCAAACTCCTCAAAAGTTTGGCTAGTCTGTATACAATCTTCTTAACAGAGACCAGCTTTTGGGCAAGACTCAGCCTCCTTATCCTGCTTTATATCTTAAGTAAGATACAGCAAAAATAGTGAAAAGCCAACAGTTCATGGTGACTGACAGTATATCCAGATTACTATGCAAAAAGTAGATGGCAAGTAAAAAATACTGGTTTTCAACCTAAAAATGTGCTTGCTTGAGAAGGATGTTTATATGAGGTTTTGAAAATAAGTGTCACATTTCTTCATGACTCTAAAAATGTCAGTGAGCATTATTTGTTTGATTTCAAGTGCCAGAAATCAGTGATATGTTCAATGTCTTGTATCTTTAATACCGTAAACCTGTTTTTAATGATTTTTGTGAGGTAATATTCATATAGCAAAATTAATCCATTTAAGATTTCAGATTAATAGATTTTGGTAAATGTATACAGTTGTATAACTACCAGCACAGTCAAGATCAGGACATTTCCCTCACCCTGAAAAGCTTTCTCATGTCCCTTTGTAGTCAGTCCCTTTCCTGGACCCTCCAGCTCAGTCACTCAAGTTTTACCTTTTCTAGATAGAATTTTATATAATAGGAGTCATACAGTATGTTGTCTTTTTTGTTTGACTGCTTTCATTTAGTATAATTTTTTGATATATTTTTATATATACTCTTATTCCTTTTTATTGCTGAGTAGGTCTCCATAGCATATATCTGCAACAGTTTGTTTATCCATTCACCTTTTTATGGACTTCTGAATTGTTTCCAGATTTTGACTGTTAGACTTAATGTATAAGCCTTTGGATATATATTTTCATCTGTCTTGGATAAATACCTAGAATCAGAATTACCTTGGTAGTATTCTAATTGTATATTTAACCTTATACTACCATATGGTTCACCAGATTAATTCAGCAATTTTGTGATTCCATCAGCAATGTATGAGAGTTCTAATAATGTTCTCCATTTCGCCAACATCTGATATTGTTAGTCTGTTTTTAACTTTAAACATTCTGGTGGGTCTGTAATGGTGTCTTACTGTGATTTTAATTTTCATTTCCGTGATTAGGGACGTTGGACGTCTTTATACATACCGTATGTGGAACATTTGCTTGAATCTTTTGTTTGTTTTTCAAAACTTACTAAGTGGTAATAGTCCTTTCTACATTCTATATAAGACTTTTTGTCATTTTTTTCTTTTAAAATTCATGTTCTTTATGTCCTGTTCAAGAAAATCTCAGGCTTGTTTTTAGAAGCTTGTTAGTGGTGACTCTTATATTTTGATATCGGACCCATTTCTAATTAATTTTTCTCTATGGTGTGACTTAATTTAAATGTTGAGGTTTATTATTTTTTGTAAGATAATCCAGTTGTTCTGACACCATTTGTTGGGAAGACATTCTTTCCCCCTATTAAATTCCTTGGTATTTTGTTGTGTCAGTTGACAATATATCTGTCAGTATGTTTCTGGGCTCTGTTACTTGGCATAGAACTATAGGTCTATTTTTATACCAATACCACAGTGTCTTGATTAGTGGATCTTTATGTCTGAAAATCAAATAGTACAGGTTCTCCAGCTTTGTTTTTCCTTCTCAGGCTTGTTCTGCTAATCTAGGTCTTTCTACATAAATTTTAGAATCAATATATCAGTTTTTGAAAAAGCTTTTTTAGGATTTTGGTTAGGATTCCATTGAACCTGTAGAGCAATTTTGAGAAAATTACCATATTAGCAACATTGAGTCTTCCAAGTTTATGATCATAGTTTATATCATCTTTGTATCTTCTTTAATTTCCCTCAGAAGTGTTTTATAGTATTCCTTCCCTTTAGCCTAAAGAATTTCCTTTGATCATTTCTAGTAGTACAAAGAGATAGCAACTCTTAAGTTGTAGGGAAAAGTATAAACTTATTTGAAAACATCTTTTGGATATTTGTTTCATTGCCATTCCCAAAAAAGGTAGTAAAAGATAATTAATAAATTTTTAACTTGCTAATCAGATGCAGTCGAAAAAATTATGTGATACTGTGTTACATTTTTCCTCTTTGGTTATTATTCTGGATAATAATAAGCAAAATAACCATTTGACTGGTGAAAACAACCATTTAAAACAACCATTTAAACTCTGGAAATAACTATCTTAAGGGCATACAGCAAATGGAGAATCATTTGTTCAAAAATATCTAAATATCAGTAGGAACAATGGGACTCTGGCATTTGACCCGTGACCCACTCCCACACACCTTACTGAGCTCAGTTTGAGGGAAGTGCTGTTGTGAGAAGGAGGAGCACACTGTGGGCTTCTCTCGTACCGTACCTCTTAGCTTCGTGTTGCAGCTGCTTGCTTTCATGCAGCTGAGGTCAAAAAGCCTAGCACTCCCTTCATTCATTCATCCTTTACCCAGAGTAGGACATCTACTCCAGGCGCAACAGGTTGAGAATACTGAGATTTGGGCCAGGCATCATTCATAAGGCGGAAGTTCTGTGCCAGGAGAGGCAAGTCATCCAGCACCCCCTTCATAAAGCACAGATGTCACTCTGAGAGAAGTGGGTCATTGTCCCAGTCCCCCTTTTCTGTGTATTGGCGCAAAGCTTCTTCCAAAGGGAAAGGCAGGCTTTGAGACCAAGTTAAGGGAACTGACTTCATTTGGAATAGAGCTTACAAAAAGTTGTTGAAAATGATGAAGATTTTTGTGGTGAACAATTAATAGGACGCTGTTAGGTAAATGGTTCTAGTTGCAACAAGTGAAATGGCAGACCAGTTAGAATTTTCACCAGAAAAGAGAGAACCAGAAAAAAAAAAAAAAAAAAGATAGCCAAAAGAGCCTTCCTGGGATTGGAGTAAGCCTCAAAGACTGGCAAAGAGAGCCTGCTTTTATTGGAATAGAGAGTAGTACATTTCATGTACCATGGTATTGCAGAAACACACCAGTGAAACAATTAGTAGAGGCTAACAGCTGGATGTGTGATACCACTGCAGGCAGATCAGCAAGAAGCTTGTAAAGGGAAAACCTGAGAAAGAAACTGCCAGAGAGTCTGACTGAACCCACAGTCATTCCTGGTGGACAGGGAGACTGCATGCTCAAGACTGCATCCCCTGAGAAGTCACATCAGAGGCTGCACAGTGCTAGTGATGTAGAGTTCAGTGGACCTCAAGGTAAAGAAGGACATTTTTTAATGATAAAAAGGTAAATCTATGAGGAAGACATAATTACATCCTTGCATAACAACAGAGCCCCCAAACGCATGAAGTGGAATGTGACAGAAGTGAGGGGAGAAATCGTTCTACAGCAATAGTTGGATATATTAATAGTGCACTTTCAATAATGGATAAAGCATCTAGGCACAAGATCAACAAAGAAGAAAGACTTGAACAACACTATATATCAACTAGACCTAACATGATATTTATGTAGAACACTCCAACCAAAAAAGAACAAATACGCATTCTTCTCAACTGTACATTGAATATTCTCCAGGAAAAACTTCCTACTTGTCTTAAAAAATTAAAGGATTACAATCATATAAAATGTTTTCCCACTACAGAGGAATGATACCAGAAATCAGTTATAGAGAAATAATGAGAATTCACAGACATGTGGAAATTAAATACCACTTCTGATAATCAGTAGATCAAAGAAGAAATCACAAAGAAAATTAGAAAATATTTTGAGATAAATTAAAACAAAGCCAAAACATACCAGAACTTAGGAGATGTAGCCAATAGCACCTAGACCAGAATTTATAGCTGCAGAGGCCTATATTTAAGATTTCAGTCAATACCCTTCCTTAAAAGACTAGAAAAAGAAGAGCATACTAAATCCAAAGAAAGTGGAAAGAAGGAAATAATAATGATTAGAGCAGAAATCGATGAAATATTATGGGAAAATAGAGAAATCAACAAAATCAAAGATTGGCTCTTTGAAAAGATCTAACAAAATTGATAAAGGTTTTATCTAGGGCTGGTCAAGAAAAAAAGACTAGAATTACTAAATCACAAATGATAGAGGAAATTACTAGAAATAGAAAGAATTTAAGGAATAATGTCTATATTAGCAGATTAGATAATTTCGATGAAATAAGCAAATGTCTAGAAAGACACAAACTACTGAAACTGACCTAAGGAGAAATGGAAAATCTGAACCAAGCTGTGTTATGGGTTGAAATGTCGTCTCCACCCCAACCACCCCCAAAAAAGATATGTTGAAATTCTCATCCCTGGTACTTCTAAACATGACCTTATTTGGAAATAGGATCTTTGCAAATTAATCAGATTAAAATGAAGTTATACTGGATTAGAGTGGGTACTAAATCCAATGACTGGTATCTTTATAAGAAGAGAGATTTGGAGATTGAGACACACACAGGGAAGAAGGCCATGTAAAGATGGAAGTAGAAATTGGATTTATGCTGTCACAAGCCAGGAAATGCCAGATAGTTGGAAACTACCAGAACCTAGGAGAAAGCAGGGAAGGATTCATTCATAGAGTCTTCAGAAGGAACATGGCTCTGTTGACACCTTGATTGGAGATTTCTAGATTCCAGAGCTGTGAGAGAAGAAGTTTTTGTGGTTCCTAAGCCATTCTGTTTGTGGTCATACAGTAGCCCTAGGAAACTAATGCAACCTAGAACAAGTAAAGAGATCAAATTTATAATTTTAAAACTTCGATCAAAGAAAAGCCCATGGCCAGATATCTTCACTGGTGATTTCTTTCAGATATTTTTAAAAGAATTAATACCAGTTCTTCACAAGCTTATCTAAAATATAGAGGAAGACTTACTCATTTTATGAGGCTAGTATTACTTGAATACCAAAACCAGACAGAGAAGTCACAAGAAAAGAACATATCAGATGAGTATCACTTATTTATACTAACAACACCAATAAAATTCTCAGCAAAATATTAGCAAACCAAATCAAGGAACATATGAAAACTGTTACACACCCTTACCAAGTGAGATTTATCTCAGGAATGCAAGGTTGGTTTACATCACAAAATCAATTAATGTAGTACAATGCACATTAATGGGATAAGTGATAGGAATCATATGATCATTACAGTGGATGCCCCCCCCCAAAAGTGACCAGATTCAGCACCTTTTTCTGATAAAAACATGCCAGAAACTAGTAATAGAAGAGAAATTCCTTAGCTTGACTTTAGGAAAGTACAGAGCTATGGTGGAAAGCTGAACAGTTTTCCCCCAAAGATTAGAACAAGACAGGGTTGTCCATTCTTAGTACTTCTGTGCAGTATGGTACCTGAGGCTCTAGCCTTGGCAATTAGGCAATAAAAAAAAGAAACTGAAGTTACCCAGATTACAAAAAGTGTATTTGTAGATGACATGATGTTGTATATGGAAAATCCTAAAGAATCTACAGAACACTATTAGAGTTAGTAAGTTCAGCAAGGTTGTAGAATACCGCATTTAAAAAAATGGTGATATTTCTAGACAAATAGCAACGAATAATCTGAACGTGAAAATTAAAACAGTTCCATTTACAGTAGCATCCAAAAAAAATAAAACACTTAAGAATAATTTTTTAAGATTTTATTTGTTTGACAGATCACAAGTAGTCAGAGAGGCAGGCGGGAGCAGGGGGTCGGGGGGGGGGGTGGAGAGCAGGCTCCCTGCTGAGCAGAGAGCCCAATTCAGGGCTTGATCCCAGGACTTTGAGATCGTGACCTAAGCCGAAGGCAGAGGCTTAACCCACTGAGCCACCCAGGTGCCCCACTTAAGAATAATTTTAAGATGTTTAAGACTTATACACCGTAAATTTTAAAAAAATGTTGAAATAAAGAAGGTCTGAAAAAACTGAAAGATCTCTCAATGTTCATGAATTGGAACACACTTAATGTTAAAAAGATAGCATTGCTTCCCAAAATAGCTTGCAGATTCATTGCATTCTCTATCAAGACCTCTGCTTGATTGAGAAATTGATCTTAAAATTGAGAAATTGATCTTAAAATTCATATGGAAATTCAAGAGATGCATGACGAGCCAGAAGAGAGGACTTAAACTTCACAGCTTCAAAACTGTCTACAAAACTACTGTGATCAACGTACTGTGTTACTGGCTTACAGATGAGAAATGTAAATCAGTAGAATAGAATTCGGTATCCAGAAATAAGATTTATGGCTAGTAATTCATTTCTTTTCAAAGATGTTTTGTTTTGTAGGGAGTGAGTGAGAAAGAGTACAGGCAGGGGAGAGAGGCAGGGGGAGAGGGGGAAGCAGACTGCCAGCTGAGCAGGGAGACCAGTGTGAGACTTGATCCCAGGACCTTGGGATCATAACCTGAGCCAAAGGCAGACACGTAACCAACTGAGCCACCCAGGCACCCACGGCTAGTGATTCTTGACAAAAGAATTTGGACATCTTCTAATACCATACACAAAAGTTTACTTGAAATGGATCGTATACCTAAAAGTAAGTTCTAAAACTATACAACATTTAGAACGTAAGAGTAAATCTTCATGACCTTGGGTTAGCCACCAGTTTTTTAGATACAATACCAAAGCACAAATGACCAAAAAAAGAAAGAAAGAAAGATAAATTGAAATGTATTAAAATTAAATCATTTTGGGGGTGCCTGGGTGGCTTAGTTAAGCATCTGTCTTCAGCTTAGGTCATGATCCCAGAGTGCTGGGATCATGTACGGCATCAGGCTCCCTGTTTCTCCCCCTCCCTCTCCCTGCTGCTCCCCTGCTTGTGCTCTCTATAATTAATTAATTAAATCAATCCTTAAAAAATTTTTTTTAGCTTTTATACTGCTGACAGTTAGTAGCATCAATGAAATGATAAGCTCACTGATGGCAGAAAATATTTGCAAATCTTACATCTGATAATGGTCTTAAATCCAGAATATAAATAAGTCTTAAAACTCAACATTAAAAAGGTAGATAGCCCAATTAAACACTGGGCAAAACATATGAATAGACATTTCTCCAAAGAAGGTATTTAAATGCAGTTAGATGTTCAGCATCAGTAGTCATTCGGGAAATAAATTTGAACCATGAGACACCACTTCTTGTGTACTAGAATAGATGTAATGAAAAGATAACAAGTGTTCATGAGTATGTGGAGAAGTCAGAACCCTCATTGCTGTTGAGAATATGAAATGGTGTACCCGCTTTGGAAGATAGTTGTTTTTTTTTTTTTTAACTTCCTCAGAATGGTAAACATAATTAAGACATGATCCAGAAATTCCGCTCTGAAATACATATCCAAGGAAATGAAAATACACATCCACACAAAAATTTGCCCACAAATATTAAAGGCAGTGTTATTTATATCGTAATAGCCAAAAAGTAGAAACCCAAATGGTTCTTAACGGATGATTGGGTAAAACGGGCTATTGCCATACAATGGGATATTGTTTGGAGCTAGAAAGGAAAGAAGTACTGGTACATGCTACAACATGGTGAACCTTGAAAACATTCTAGGAGGAAGAAGTCACACACACACACACACGGATATTGCCCAATTCCATTTATATGAAATGCCTAGAATAAGCAGGTCTGTAGAAACAAAAAGTAATAAAGTGGTTGCCCAGGGTTGGGCAAATGGGAGAATGGGGAGTAGCTAACTGTTAATTTACGGGTTTACTTCTGGGGTACAGAAGTGTTCTAAAATTTATTATGGTGATGGTCCCACATCTCTGTGAACCTACCAAAAAAAAATTTAATTTTACACTAAAATGGGCGAATCATATGGTATATGCATTACATCTCAGTAAAACCTTTAAAAAACAAAACAAATAGGTGTGACTAATTAATGTGAACAAGTTGAAAGTTATCTATATGTTTCAGTGTCCAGGTCGATTAAATTGGTTAAAACTGTTTAATTGAAGAAAAAACAGGTAGCACCTCCTTTACTGAGTGCTGTTAGTTGCTGTGAGTTGATTTAAATAAAACAGTAGCCTGAATGCAACATTAAACATGGTTGAAATGTAGATATTCTGTGCTCGCTTGGGCAGCACATACACTAAAATTGGAACAATACAGAGAAGATTAGCATGGCCCTGTGTACGGGTGACCCGCAGATTCATGAGGTGTTCCATATTTTTTGATGAGACCAGGTGGTGTTTGTAAGTGTTGAATCACTAAATTCTACACCTGAAACGAATATTGTATATTAATTATATTAATTGCATATTAATTAATTATATTAATTGCATATTAATGAGCAGGAATTTAAATTAAAACTTGGGGGAAAAATACAAAATTTTTGTAAACATGTATGTAGAATCATTCACTGGAACTACCCTGTGTACAATTCATCCTTCAACTAACATCTTCTCTCTTTAAGATAATACAAGTGTTCTAAACATGAAAAATAAACGTAGGTACTCTGCTCAAGGTCTAACTGAACACTAAGGAGTTAAGTACAGTTCATGCCATGTAATGTCTCATTTTTTAAAAGGCACTAAACAATGAAATGGCATTAAAGTATAATGCAATTGAGGATTTTATTGGACTCTTTAATACCTATTCCTAATACCTTTTAGATGTTAAATCTGTATCAAAATCACATTATTTTATGATTCATTTTCAAAAGTTAATAAAAAGAAAATGTTGGCAAATAAAACTATAATGTTTTTATAATGATTTATAACAATATTTTCTTTATGTGGCAGACTTAGTATGTGTAATACAGAAATTATGTGGGATGATTTTAGTTTGATTTATGCAAGAGAGTTCTTTATGTGAAACTATTTGTAATGTATGATTGATGCTAAATGTGGTGTCAACACAGTTTGGATGTTGGGGGAATCATAAAAAGCTGGTTTCAAATATCATTGGGTGTATTTGAAATCTTTAAGAAAACTGTGAATTAAAATAGTCTTCAGTGTCTTGCTTACTATTTACTTTTCATTGTGTCAAGGCATGTCCTTATTTTCTTATTTAGAGTACATTTAGTTTTCCATGACATAAGTAAATGCACATGGTGATACATTGCAATAATTTACATATGCTGGAACTTAAGGAACACTTAAAACATGTACTTTGCTTTTCTTTACAATTTTATTTTCTATTATCATAGTTCTCTGTTTATTAGCTACAAGAGTGAAAATAAGTGCAAAGGATTAATAACCTAGTCTAGTGCTCCTGCAGTCTGAGAACAGATTCCGGGAATGTTTGGGATGAATCTAGTTCAGCATTTTGAAACTTTGTGATCAGGACTTAAATTTTTATACTGTAAACATTTTTAAGCATAAATAGAAATGTTTACCTTTAGAACATGCAGTGTACTCTTATTTTTGAGTTATCTTTTCTGGAGCCAGTTTTAACCTATTAATTTCACAACTCTAAATATTTGAAAGCTGTAGTTTATGAAATAGTATTCTAGGGACAGAATTATAAATTTAGATAACTTTCTCTTTGAGTTTTCCCTTCTTAAGGCTTTTTTAAAAATGTTTGTTTTGTGTCTGGAAAAAACATCTTGAACTTGGAGAGCAAACATGATTCTCAAATAATATTTAGTGTTTAAGGAATCTTTTTGTCTGAGTTGAATTGTGTGTGAACTATTGCTATATAGTATAATAAGAACTGATAAATTTGAATGCTCAAGAAAAATTTTCCTTTAGTAGTATTAGAGTTTACCTGTAAATTTTAAACAATTCATAAAATAAATAAAAACCACCAAAGTGTATTTTTACATTCACTTTGCTTTTATACTTCTGTGGAGATAAATTTTATTCTGATTTGAAGTTTTTAAAATATTTTAATTGTATTAAACTGATTTGTCTTATCTGTTACTAACATTTGTCTTTGATTTTGCATCTGTGCTTTTGATACTGAATGGGGAAAGATTTCTCTGCAAATATTTCACCAAATATTTTTACAGGGACACTTAGTCGGTCTGGATGAACCAGCTTCGGGAGCTGGGCAAGAAGCTCTGCTTAAACAAGAGCAAGCAAAAATCATTCGATTCGAGAGACAAGCAGAAGAGTTCCTCAATGCAGTCTTTTATAGAAAAGGTTGGTTCTAGTGAAGAATGACATTTAGTATCTGCTTGTCTTATATTAATTTCCTTAATTTTAATGTCATTTTTTAAAAAGTCACTTTAAAACATTTTTCTTTATTGATGATATACACTTCATATTTTTTTGGTCAAGTTAAATTTGGAATGGGTAAGGCAACCCCTCTCCCTCATTTTCATTTTGAAGTGATGGTGTCATATAAGTTTTTGTTAGTTAAATAAATAGTTTCCGTAAGTATTATGAACATCTGAAAATTCTAAGGTTTCAGGAGTACAATATTTTATCAGACAAATATTCTTTTTTTTTTTTTTTTTTTTTTTTTTTTCAGATTTTATTTTTTTTGATGCAGAGATCACAAGTAGGCAGAGAGACAGGCAGAGAGGAGGAAGCAGGCTCCCCACTGAGCGGAGAGCCCGATGTGGGGCTCCATCCCAGGACTTCGGGGGTCATGACCTGAGCTGAAGGCAGAGGCTTTAACCCACTGAGCCACCCAGGTGCCCCCAGACAAATATTCTTACATGGTTATAATTTTAATTACAAATAACCATAAAACCAACTGTATAAAATTTTAGTAATTTCTGAGTGAAATTTATTTGGAAAAAAGATGTGAAGTTATATCTTAAAATTAGATTTGCAAGCATCTTTCCTTGGTACAGTCTTGTTTTACTAAAATTTCATTGAATTACTAAAATTGGAGAAAGAAACTCATTATTATATAGTAAAAATTATACCCCATATAAGATGGTATATAATAGCTCCATCTCTTAGATTTTTCCATTTTTCTTTCTCCTTGAAATTATTGTAGACATTTCTTTTCTTTGCCCACAAAGCACAATTGTCATCAGCTAAGATCTTCAGAAAGTTTCTCTCCATTTTCCATTCTAATGAAGTATTTACCTTCAGGAAACTCTGAATGAATTTGTATTCCTTAGTTACGTCTTTCCTCTAGTTCCAAGATGGAGGTTACTATGAGAGGTTCTAAAAAAAATTTCCTACAAACTCCTCACAATCCTGAATATTCCTTATTGAATCTTCCAGCAAACTCAATGATTTATACATTCCAGTTTACACCTCTCGTTCTTCTGGGAATTCCCTCCAGAGTTAGAAGGGTGATTTTTCCCTGTATATTGGTTGAAAGTCTGATAAATGCTATTTTAATACGTTGTTTACGTTGGAGAATAGCTGATGTTCTGCTTAATGTGGTCAATATTTTCAAAATGGAGTATGAAGTCAGACCTCATATAAAATTAAGGAGTGAAGATTTTTGTTTTCTGTGGCACTTTTTTCCCTTCCATCCTCACTTCTCTTTTCTTCCTCTCAAGTACCCTCTGACCTAAAGCTCCCAACTGAGGATCCCATGCCCACTTTATCTTTCCTTTAAAGTACGCTGAATTCTAAAATTATGTTCAAAATAGTAATTGACTAGTTTTACAAACATTTGATTGTTTTATTAAAGTAATTCACATTTAAAGTATAAATGATAGATCAGTTCTGTCAGTTTATTAATAAAATAAAACATCTTTACAGTTCCTCTGTTGTTCTCTACATTAGGATGCGTACTGAGTCATGGGTCTAATTCTGCAGCAAACTTCATTATTTGAAAAGAGGAACTCCTGTCCCTAATATACGTGGAGAAAGAACTTTTCATGTACTCTTTGCTTACAGGGAGTTAATAAAGTCAATCATAAGCATATTCTGAAAGAAACTTCTAGCTACTTTCTCTGCTAGTCCTATCCCTTTGTCATGTAGGAATAACTTAAAGTTCTTAAAAGTTTTCTTACTTAAACATTAAACTTTTGGGCATATGAGGGAATTTTTACCTCAGAGTCATTCTTAGGGTAGACTTTAAGAGATGAGAATCCTCTGAAATTGTATGTAAAGTTTTGTATTTGTATACTAGTGCCTGATGCTCAGAAAAAAGGAATATTGCTTTGTTATTGGAAGTCCCTTCCTCCTTGTTTTATGCATTAATATTATTATTTTTATTTTATTTATTTTTTTTTTAAAGATTTTATTTATTTATTTGTCAGAGAGAGAGGGAGAGAGAGCGAGTACAGGCAGACAGAATGGCAGGCAGAGGCAGAGGGAGAAGCAGGCTCCCTGCCGAGCAAGGAGCCCGATGCGGGACTCGATCCCAGGATGCTGGGATCATGACCTGAGCCGAAGGCAGCTGCTTAACCAACTGAGCCACCCAGGCGTCCCAATATTATTATTTTTAGATAGTATATTAATCTTCATGAAAATGTCTCAAAGGTGACCATGAGTACTCTTCAGGTTATACCAAAAATGTGCTGACTTGAAGAGAATGACAGGCAATTTAGTCTGAAGGGGATTTTTTTTTAAATAAATAGTTCAGAGATTTGGATTTAGTTGTTACTAAGTATTGCAAATGAATGTTTTTTGTTTGTTTGTTTTTTTCCTCGGGAGGAAGGAGGAAGGGCAGAGGGAGAAAGAACATCTTAAGCAAGCTTTATCCCCAGCTTAAGATCCATGAGATCATGACTTGAGCTGAAATCAGAAGTTGGATGCTTAACTGACTGAGCCACCCGGCCACCCCCAAAATTTTGTTTTAAAATAATTGAGCATGGAAAGGTACTGTAAGCTAAGTAGGAACATAGATGTAATAAAAGTAGGCTTTTGTAGTGTGGACTCTAATAAATTCCAGCTTATGAACAGTATACCTTCTAAAGCTGTCATTATCATATTCTTTTCAGCTTGCTTTGTCACTTGTGTTAGAAAACTTGACACTTTCCTGAGTTTTTTTAATTTTTAAAATTTTTATTTTTAAGTTTAAAATTTTGAGAGAGAGCACATGGGCACATGCATGCACACAAGAGTGGGGTTGGGGGAGGAAGAGTCAGATGATCAATCAGCTGACTCTGAACCACCCAGGCACCCCAGATTTGCATTTTTTTTAGAACACACAGGTGGCTGGCGATGTAGCATTTACTTGTTTTACTGTCGTTTTAATTTTAATTTTATTTGTTGTTTTTATTTGACTCAGTTGTGCATGTCCCTCAAGGCATATCTAGGTTTATAGAAATTGTGTTTTAAGTAAGTGAAAGAATGAAATGTGTTCAGGAAACTTCAAAAGATGTAAAAATTCACATGCCAGAGAGGTCATCAATCTGTGAATGTGAATTGTGCTTTATGATTATGTTCTTCATTCAAAAAAGAGGCAAGACAGACTGCAGCCTTTTAAAGCTCAGAGATAGCAGTTTATGGTCTTTATTCTAAAATCTCTTGACTCTTTACAAATCTATTAATTACATTTATGAATCTGATTGACCAGATATCTCATAAATTCATTTTGCTTCCTATTTGGACACTTTGTTCTTTGAGTGTTACTGGGGATAGGAAGATACACCAATATATTAAAACTTGAAATTATATGCCGTCTTTCATTTGGAGGATGGATCTTAAGTGGAAAGTTAACTGAATATGAATATGAATATTTAGTAGATAGAGAGATTTAAACAGTGTGTGGCTAAATATTTATTAAAACATTTAAGGAACTCATCAGTGGCTGCAGTAATTTCTGAACTTTACCTAATTGAACACCTCAATTAAACCGTGAGGCATACTCTATGGAGAAGAAACGTAGGGTTAGAAATACTTGTTAGTAGAACAGAAATGTTACTGTTGGTAAAGCAGACCTCATTAGACTTCAGAGTATTAAATATTCTGATTTTAGACTATCTTCTGGTATTGAATGGTATCATTCAGGGAAACAAAAATTGTTCTTAGGAGTACCATGAGGTTTTGATGGTGTGTGTGTGTGTGTGTTTACTGTAGAGATTTTAGATTTTAATTGTAATAAGTCATTTTTCTCTAAATTTATAAAGCAACCTATTTCCCTTCCAGCTCCAGCTGTATTATGGGTAAAGTAATTTACCCTCTATAGTTAAATCTTTAAAAGACCAAGGAAACTCAGGTTTTCTGAGGACTGTCTTCTAAAACCTCTGAAGTGTGGTGGGGAAATAGAGATCACAGGGAGAGTTTTAATCAGGGGTCTATACCACTAACCATCTATACAAATTTGAAGAGGCCACTTAATTCTTTAGAACATTAGCTTCATTTGTCTAAAGAAAAACAAAACCTGATGAGGATTGATTGATTGAACTGATCCATTTATTACTCAACTAATATGAATGCATTCTTTATATCAGGCAAGATTAGGTGCTGAGTGTACAGAGATAAACAAACATAATTTCTGCTCTTGACAAGCTTAGTCTCCCTGAGAGTATGGTAACGGTGGAGATGTGATGACATAGTCATACCAAACATTTTCCCTTTGATTTTCCCCTATTTGACCTTCAAGGTGTCCCTTCCGGTGCTAAAATTTCTATGATTTAATGAATTTATGTTTTAAAATTAACATTGATTAACATTGATTAGAAATTGATAACTTAGGTGTTTATTTCATTATTTCACTAGCTGTTCTGTTTAATGATTGGTAGAGTATATTTAAGGAACTCATGGAAAATATATGAACTTAAGCTTTTGAGATTTGAAATATATGAGATTAGAACCCCTAGACTCCTAGCCTAGGGGTTCTAAAATTGTGGTCCCTCAACCAGTTGCATCTAAAAACTTACTAGAAATGCCAGTCCTTGAGCTCACCCTAGAACTGCTGAATGAGTGACTCTGGGGATAGGATCCCGCAGTCTGTTTTTATAAGCCCTCAAAGTGATTCTAATGATCCTGAAAATGGGAGGCTATTGCCCCAGTCTACCATGGATCTTATATTAGGTATCTCCTTTTATAATTTTGATATGCGTTCAGTTTTGAACAGAAGGTAAATTAAACACTCATGAACTAAGTAATCCATTCTTCAACAATTCAGGAAGAATTGAGGAAAGGTCTAGGAGAAACCAAAAATGATCTATAGGTGGTAAACAGAGGGGTAATTATCTCATAAAATTATCTCATAAAAGAAGGTTTTGAGATTTCTGTATCAGGTAAGTGATTCTTGCCCATAAGATACACTATTTGTTGTCCCTTTATTTAATTTCATAATATTGAGGAGGTGGTGTTTAGAAATGATTTTATGAAAATTTTATTTTTAAAAATCTGAAACTCAAGCTTAGAGATTAAAAATATAATTCTGAGAGGGAATATTACTTTTAGGGTATTGCATTATAAGAAAAAAGATAAAATGAAATTTTATGTTTGCTTGAAAGCTGTCTTTTTTTTTTTTTAAGTACATTGTCCCAATTTAAAAGTAAATAAATCTTTGTTTACAGACAGTCCCTGGGTCTCCGACCCCAATATTCCCCTAGTGGCCCGTGAGATCATGCAGCGAATGATCCAACAATTTGCTGCTGAATATACCTCAAAAAATAGCTCTACTCAGGACCCCAGCCAGCCCAATAGCACAAAGAACCAAAGCCTGCCGAAAGCATCTCCAGTCACCACCTCTCCCACGGCTGCAACTACTCAGAACCCTGTGCTCAGCAAACTTCTCATGGCTGACCAAGACTCACCTCTGGACCTTACTGTCAGAAAGTCTCAGTCAGAACCTAGCGAACAAGGTATGGTTTGATGTCAAGGTCTCCTCTGTCCACTCAGAATACTTTAATTTGGGGAGAAAAAAAATTATTGGCAATTAGGGCACCAATAACAATAATAGGATAAAAACTCATGTGATTCTTAAATTATTCCTGACTCTGCAATTATAGAGAAGAAGTACAGATAAAATGGCTACGTTATGTATCAATAGTTCGTAGTCATGATTAATGTACCACCCAGGAAAATTAGGTGGTTACAGTTGTTGTTGATTTTTTTTTTAAGATTTTATTTATTTATTTGACAGAGAGAGACACAGCAAGAGAGGGAACACAAATGGGGAATGGGAGATGAAGAAGCAGGCTTCCCGCTGAGCAGGGAGCCCGATACGGGGCTCGATCCCAGGACCCTGGGATCATGACCTGAGCCGAAGGCAGATGCTTAACCACTGAGCCAGCCAGGCACCCCATTGCAATCTTTTATTTTCTTGATATTTATATGAATATTTTATGCCTCCAAACCTTTGCCATATCCCTTGTTTTTAAAACCCCTATGAAAAATTAAGTTTTCCCCAATCCATCAGTGTTGTAGGATTAGCACCTGAGAAATAAGTATGTCTTATTCGGCAGAAGTTATACGTGCAAATGAAATTATAAGGCAAGACTATGTATTGTTTGCTTTTTTTTTTTTTTTAAGTTTATTATTTATTTATTTATTTATTTGACAGACAGAGATCACAAGTAGGCAGAGAGGCAGGCAGAGAGAGAGGAGGAAGCAGGCTCCCCGCAGAGCAGAGAGCTGATGTGGGGCTTGATCCCAGAACTCTGGGATCATGACCTGAGTCAAAGGCAGAGGCTTTAACCCACTGAGCCACCGAGGCGCTCCTTGTTTGCATTTAAAAAAAGAAAAACATCTGGGATTAGATACAATGAGGAAGACATTAGACACACCTGGTGGTTCAGTGTATTCAGTATTTTATAAATACACAAACACATCCATACTTGTATATGATGTATTATGAGCTAACCTTAGAATATTTCCAAAAGTTAATTTTAATTGATGAGGATCCTGATTCAGGGGAAAGGTTAAGAACTTCCCAGTTTTGCTTAGCACATATTTCTTGAATTTATGAAAAGTTTACTCTCTTAAATAGATTTAATATTTTTGTTGCTTTATGATCTCATTTTACCTTTAATTTCACGAAGATGAAATGAGTATTTGAATTCTGCCGTTGGTGATATCTATTCTAATAAGACTTCCTTGTCATAGAAATCTCTTAAGAGTGTGCAGAAAGTTATGAGATGTGTAGATTTATTGGTGAGAAATACAAGTTCATTTTGCAAAAAGTTTAATGCATTGTAAAAATCTCTGCAAGGACTTTCTTTTGCTTATTGTAAGTAATTTAAGAAGGATTTATACTTAATGGACTAGCTTCAGTTGTTTATTAAAGAATGTATTTTTGAATTAGTAGTTTGTTTCTTTTTTAAATTCGTTATGGGTAATGAATAGCAATCACAATCTTAAAATTCTGAGAGATTTTCCTGGTAGAACTCCTCATTGTCATATGTTCACATCAGTCAGTGTACTTTTACTTTCAGTTACCAAAAGCCAAATTGTGCTTTTCTGTGCTTTTTATTTCTGTTGAAGATTATCTTTACCAAAGATAGGTAGCTTTCATTAAAAAACTCTTTGCTCAGAATATTGCCTTAAAAACTTCAGTTGAGGAGAATGACAGTGTAGAGGTTGTATTTAAAGTATTAATGGTGGAGATTAACAAAAAAGATACCACCTAGTCTAATTTAACTTCTAGTTGGTGCTATGCTTAAGAGATATGTTGTACTAATGGTACGCTCTTGTCAACAGAAATTGAAGCTAGATGACGGGATTATAGTGCATAGTCTTTAAGTGAAACAAAATTTTAGAAATGATACTTCCCAAATGAATTTTCAAGCGTTTCCAATGAAATCACAGTATATTTAGTATATTTAAGTAGACTTAAAAGACATTGCCTGTTTGATTAGACAGACTTGGATGTCTTAAATAATAGTGTCTTTGGTTGGAAATATTTTAAGCAGTGTATTTACTTGTTAGATGTCTCATTGGGTTAAGATGTCTAAAAGGACACTTGGTTCTATAAGTTTACAGTTATATTTTTAGAAATATTAGTAACTCTAAAGGACAGCACTTACTCTGTATGAGTGTGGGATTTTTGGTTTACAAACTCACGTATTTATTTCTAACACCATGAAATCAGCAGTGACAGTGTCCTCAGACACAAGTCCTATGTAGATTCTATATTGGGGCAGTTTTTAACATAACTGGATAGAAGGTCCTCTCTGCTGACCAACTGAAAATCAGAGGCATGGAGTATTAGCTTGCTTCGTTAATTTTAGACAGAATGGCAGCTTTAAAAGTTGTCCAGATGATGAATTTTCCTTTTTAGACATGTCTGTTCGGGAAAAAAGTCTTTGTGGGAAAAGAAGGTCTTCTAATTTTTTGTTTTATAGTGTGAATTTGTTATGTGGTCTAGCTTCAGTTAAAAAAAAAATATGGCCAAAACGTCTAGATTGTCATCAGTATCAAGACTGTTTCATTCTTTCCCTAAAATTTGCTCACTAGTTTGTAATGGCTTATTAATTGAAAAACCTTGCTTTTATAGATACCAAGAGTTTCTGCAGATTTTTTCCAAAAGATTGTCCATATACAGAGTTTTTTTGCAGATGTGTCTAAAAAGTAATTAGGACACATGAAATTTATAAACAGTTAATATCTGATTCATTTTATAGACTATTTTGTATATACATGTAATTTAATCATATAAACATATTTTAAAATGATTTGTGTTATAAAATTTTCTAAGTCCAACTTTTATATACTTACAGTGTTTTGAGTAGACTTAGCTCTTAAGGAATTTGGTTTTATCATTTATATGACGTGGCATTAAAACTCACATGCTTTGATGAAGGTGAATTTAGAAAATGGAGTCTAACAATTCTGTTACAGAACTTAATACAATGTAAAATGCGATTTCTGTTACCTCACTATATCCTAACATGTTCAGTAATGTGCTATACCTTTTCTTTTGCTCTACTAATAAAATATTTAACCCTTGGAGATACTAGCTCAAGCTTTGCTAAATGTATGTCACTTAGGAGGGAAAATAGTCCTGATTCTTTAATGAATTGACTTCATAACTTCATATATGGCTAGTGTATCTGCATGGTTGACTGGGCCTGTTGCTTTGTCATTTTTGGTCTGTTCAGTCCACATTTGTTCCTAGTTTTTAATATCCTCAGGTGTGTGTTTGTGTCTCTACAGACGGTGTACTTGATCTGTCCACTAAGAAAAGTCCGTGTGCTGGCAGCACTTCCCTGAGCCATTCTCCAGGCTGCTCCAGTACTCAAGGGAACGGGTAAGGGAAAATATTTGTAGCCGTCCACAGTTTTATAGGGGGGCAATTTATCAAAGATTGGTACTAATCTCCATTGTATGTTTTAAAAATTAAGTCTTCAAAGTAACACTCTTGTAAGTGGGCCTTTAGTAAATTACTTGGTCCATCTCTCAAGTAAAAGCTCAATCTGTGAAGTCCAGAATTGACTACGGTAGATGAGTTTTGCCCAGTCACTTCAAGTAGTGAGTGAATAAAAATATGGCAAGAATGTTTTTGGCCTTTTTGTTGTTGAATGTTTGAGAGTGGGAAACCCAACCTAAATAACTCCAGGGTTCAGATGTAAGGCAGTATTATGTGTGCTGAAGTTGTTGAATGAAAATTGGGCTCCAGTACTTAACTGGGTATCTCTAATGGAGTGTGTGGGTATGTGGGAGCTCTTCATTTTTTTCTTGTTTGTTTTGGTTTCATTTGGTTTCATTTGGTTTCATTTGTTGATTTGAACTGCAGTTTTAATACTGTGGCAGTTCAGAAAATGTAATTGTATGTATTTTTTGTTTTTAAAGTGGTTAAAACTATAGATGTTGGGATAACCATCGTATGGTACCAAGAGATTATTACATGCTCAGTTTTGATAACTCTTAGCAAATTAAAGTGAATTTTCTGACCATCTAATTTTATAGTGTAAGGATTGTCTAAATTCTCTCTGCATGTACATAGAAGCCATTTAGAAAAGTCAGGTGTTAATGAAGACATTTAAATACCATATTAGGAAGGATTTCCATAAAATTGTATTGTAACCAAAAATCAACTTCATATATGAAAAGTAACTTTGGTAAGTTAAATTAGTTAATATGTAGGTTTATTTAACTTTCAGAGTACCAACGTAGGAAAGTTACTTAGATGTTAAAGGAATATGTACACACTAAATGGCTAATCTTTTTCAACTTACTCTTAATCACCTTCAAATTGAAGAATTCCTTTACTGACTCCTAAAATGCTGCCTTTATTTTCTCTAAAATTCCATCATTTTTCTTTTTTCTCTCCTCCTCTATTCAGTCTAAAAGTAACTTACTGATTTAATGCAATTTGCATAGTTTACTAATTTTTTTTTCTTAAGCCCTTCTTTTCACTATAGTTTATATTAGATACAACTCATTATGGTCCCAAATCATTGGGTTCCGTTTATATATCAGAAAACTTGAATTGTGTGATTAAGGACACATGTAGGAGAATCCTAAGTGGTGTGCATAAATGAATCCCTTGCTTAAGATTTACTTTAAACTTGGCCACCAAGTTCCATGCATAATATGGTTGAAGTTGCTGTGGTTTACCCCTCTGAATGGAAAGTGTTTTTTGTGTGGTATGTTTTCTGGAAGACAAAAGCACCTATAAGACTGCCCATCTTTTAGTTGAATATTCATTGTTATCTTTATTATGTTATTTACTGATAACAGCACAAGAATCCCTGTAGACTTTTGGAGAACATAGCTGGTTTATTATTATTTCTTCAGAGTTCCACTTTTGTGCCTAGTAAATGTAATTATTACCCTTGGGCATGCTTTACCAGTCGCCAGTTTTATCATTGATAGTATTTATCTACTGCGAAAATGGAAACCTTATGTATTAACTTTGTGTAAGTAGTTGACTTTTTAAAATTATTTGAAAGCCATCCACTTAAAATTTCAAAATTGATGCTTAATATTTTAAGAAGAGACACTTTTAACTAAAGAAAACTGCTATAAATTGCTTGTATACCTCTGACAGTAATTACTTTGAGTAGAACTTAAGGAATAAAGTTTGGGGAAAATAAAGGGCAGTTTCTTTAAAGATTACTTCAAATGGAAAATTAGTGGTACTCGTGTCTGCAACTAACAGTGTTTTAAAATGAAGAAGTGTGGTAAGTTATAATGCGATAGGTATTTTTGTTTTGGTTTGGGTCCCCCCCCCTCCTTGGGGCTGGTAGCCATATTTTTTTTTCCCAAGCAAAATAAGCAATGTTATTTGAACATGTTTGGTTTTTGATAATGAACATCAACTTGTTTGTGGGATAAATGAGCAGTTATCTATGGGTTCCACCACTGTAAATGGTTCCAGTTTTATAGCTGGTTGTCATGAATGTTGAATATGTTGCATTAAAATAAATAATTTGGCTTACTCTTTTATTACTGTACTTGTTTAGTGGTAACGTCACATTGGTAACACAATTCTGTGTAGATCTTTGGAGACTTGATGATTACTTTGTAATTAATAATTAAGGTGCTATTTTCAGACAGTTGCGCGAAACTTTTTCTCCGAAAATTTGTGAACCCAACCAGAGACCAGCTGACAGGTTTAATTTTTCTTTGCCCAAAAAGCTCCTGGTTTTTTTTCTTTTTTCCTTTTTCTTTTTTTGTGAACAAGTTCTAAAACTAACTGCCGAGACAATTTTTTTTTTAATTTTAGAGAAAAATAAATAAATAACACAAAGTGATGTTACCCAAGCAAGGCCTTCTAATAAAGGAGTGGTCCCCTCACCCATCCCTCCCTACCTGTGCAAGTCCTGCTCACATCAGTTTCCTTCCATCCAATTAGGCGACCTGGGAGACCCAGCCAGTACCGCCCAGACGGACTTCGGAGTGGTGATGGGGTACCTCCAAGAAGCTTACAGGATGGAACCAGGGAAGGTTTTGGACACTCCACATCACTCAAAGTTCCATTGGCTCGATCCCTGCAGATTAGTGAAGAACTACTGAGCAGAAACCAATTGTCCACAGCTGCCAGCCTTGGGCCATCTGGATTACAGAATCATGGACAACACTTAATATTATCCAGGGAAGCCTCTTGGGCAAAACCACATTATGAGTTCAACCTCAGCCGTATGAAGTTCAGGGGAAATGGTGCACTCAGCAACATCAGTGACCTTCCTTTTCTTGCAGAAAACTCTGCCTTTCCAAAAATGGCACTTCAAGCAAAACAAGATGGAAAAAAGGATGCGAGCCATGCATCACCTGTAGATTTAAAGATACCACAAGTTCGAGGAATGGATCTTTCTTGGGAGTCTCGCACTGGTGATCAGTACAGCTATAGCTCTTTGGTAATGGGTTCACAAACGGAGAGCGCGCTTAGTAAAAAGTTAAGGGCTATTCTTCCAAAACAAAATAGAAAAAGCATGTTAGATGCTGGACCCGATTCTTGGGGCTCAGATGCTGAGCAGTCTACCTCTGGACAGCCATATCCCACATCGGATCAAGAAGGAGACCCTGGCTCCAAGCAGCCTCGGAAGAAAAGAGGGCGTTACAGACAGTACAACAGTGAGATACTGGAGGAAGCAATCTCAGTGGTTATGAGTGGAAAAATGAGTGTTTCCAAAGCTCAGAGTATTTATGGGATTCCCCACAGTACACTGGAGTACAAAGTAAAGGAGAGGCTGGGCACTTTGAAAAACCCTCCAAAGAAAAAGATGAAATTAATGAGGTCGGAGGGGCCAGATGTTTCTGTAAAGATTGAATTAGATCCCCAGGGAGAGGCAGCACAAAGTGCAAATGAATCAAAAAATGAGTAGGAATACTGTAGAGTGCCAATTACTGTACAAACTGGGTGAGCACTACTGCATTGTTCAGCTATCATTGCTTACACCTAACTTCATTCACTGTGACACTTGTTTCTTTGCAGAATTTGCATTGACTTGTGTATACAGAGGTGAAAGGTGCATTCTGAATGTTGCGTATTTTAAAATTTTCATGTGCAGTATGGCTCGGGATATTGTTTGGCCTTTTTGCATGTTTCTCTACAAAAGAGAATTGAGTTACCTCACAGAGAACAGATACATGGAAGTGGACTCCTTGCCTGTAGAGCCTGCATGCTTTTCTTTTTTTAAGTTATATTTGCCTTTATTTAAAAAAAAAAAAGAAAAGGAAAAAAGCCCCCTTTTAGAAACCACCTCTGTCATACTGGGAGCTTTATCATTACAAATTGGAAAGCCATCTTATAAAATCATTCATGTTACTCTTCTACGTTTCACCTAATTGAAGGATTAAACTAAAGAAAAAAGTCCTAGGAGCAATGAACCTTTGAATTAAAAAAAATCTGGTTATTCAGTGATACGTAATTATTTAGGTCAATTTACATTTTATGATTTTCTTCTATTAAATTTACTTAACAAACCAGCAATCTGTTTAGTGCTCACCCAGTAGGAGAGGAGGTGGAAAATGTGCACACACTACCTTCAGAAATGCTTCGGTTAATTACTTTGTAACACTACCTTTGCTGTAATTTTATTTGGTATTTTCTAAGGGTAGAATTTGGTCTCACCAACAAGTGAGGATATAGCCTTATCTCATGGAGGACGAGCTCCGTTCTTACTCAGGAGCAGTCAGGGTACATTACATAAAACAATAGAGGATGCCTCATTTTAACAAACTAAGTTTCTTTGTATTCTTAAAACCTTTTACAGATTTGATCATGTACTAACAACTGGATATCATGCAGCAACTAGTTTAAAATGTCAAGAATCTTTTTATTGGGAAAAGGGAGAAGTAAGGAAAGAAGTGTGTTTAAGTAATTATAATATTGCAAAAATGGTATCTAGATTTTTACAGCCTCAGTAGTCTGCCCAAATATCCACACGAATGAAGGATACATGTTTGTGGTGAGAGAAAAAAAGAACCCCAAGGTAACCTAATATGATTTAGGTTGCATTTCATATCTAATGATAGTTCAATCAGCAATTGAGCTCAGTAGAATTTCTTTTTTAATTAATCCAGATACTAGATCAGGGGGGAAGTGTTGTTTTTTAGTTTTTATTTAATTTGTTGCTTTCAACATTTCCCTCCCTCCCTTCCTCCCTTCCTTCCTTTTTGGCATCCTGTATTCTATCCCCTTCTTAACTTTTTCTGATATTTAGGTGATTTTTATGGTTGTTTAGCACACAGTTCAGGACTTTCCAGATCATGTTTATATAAGCACTCCTTGAAAAGCATCTAAACTTTTTTTGAGATGGGCTTTTCAAATTACAGTAATCAAATTCAGAATATTTATTTCCTATAATTTTTTGCCAGATAAAGCCCATGAAATTTAATTTTGCCTTGTGACCAAATTAAAATTACTTTTGGTACAAAAACAAAATCCACATCACATATACCCTATCTAATGTGCTGAGAAAGGTGGTCAGGCCCTTCTAAATGCTTAACCAAAATCAAACAAAAAGTCATTGGAGTTTTTGTGTAAAATAAAATAAGACTTGGAGTATTAAATTGAGGCTGATGATTTCAGATAGATACTAAGAGTTTGAAGAGAAGTAGGTCCAGATATTCCCAAGGCATAAATTCTTGCCTAGCAACTTTGGAGCAGTTAATTAGGTTAAGGATAGTTTTCCCTCCGCAGCCTATGTTTTCAAAGGTTAGGCACACCATTGCTGTTATTGAAATACATGCACTGCTCATTCTTGACATAGCCTGGGCTTGGGTTCCTCTTTTGGTTTGGTTATTTTGTGTAGCAGTTTAATCTGTGGATGACTGAGCCTGTTTTCTCTTAGCTTTCTAGTCTCAACAGAAAATGCAGCTTAGGTTCAGAGCAGTATATGACTCTGCAATATTTTCTAGCCTAGCTAGAAGTTGCAATAAAAATATTTTATGAAATAAATGGTTTTCATCTGCAGTTGAAGGAAGTTGTAGAAAGTTTGCTGAAAGCAAAGGGCTAAGCTTGTGAAGGAATGCCTCCTTTGTTCCACACTCAGTAATTTGACACACACAATTAATTGCAAACATGGTATCTTTTTGCCTGATGTTTGGGGTATTTGGTAGCCCAAATTGCTGCAGAAAGGTCCTTTGAGCAATTAATTTGTGCTTGCTTTTATCCCCTCTCAGAAAGGCATCATTAAAGGCCCATTTAAAAATCTGGCCCTAAAAGTTCAACTTTTGTAGTTTTACTGTTCAGAGAGGTTAAATCCTGTGTGGTAGTCTCTAAAGTGATGTATGAGTTGAGTTAATGTAAATTTTGTCATTGTAGTGTACATGGAGTGATCATTTTACTAACATAAATATTTTCTATGTGTGTTTCAGTGGATGACAATCGAGCAGCAGAAGAATGGTGTGCCTACCCTTTAATGCTGCAGTTTAAATAAGAGAACTTGTATTGTGTCATTTCAGATTGTAGGCTGAGACTTGTAAATAGTGAAAATTTGAGTACTTCTATTATTTGTTTTGGTTAGAAAGTGAATTTAAAAACAAACCAAACTCTAAACTTTCTCAGATTAAAAGTCCTGAGACCTGAAGATTGTAATATTCATGTCTGTGAAGCTTTTAAACATTACACTTGAGATCAGTCATGACTTGATATTCAGGTAAATTTTCTTTTCCAAGAAGCTTTTGAATAAGCATATTTCCTCCAAAGGTCGGTCGGTCTCTCTTTTTTTTTTTTTTTTTTTTTATTTCTTTTTTGAGTGTAGATTATTTTAAAGCACTAATTGCATTACATTGGTAACTGCAATATAAAATAGCCATTATTGTTTTGTGAAGCATGGTTGAAATTAGATAGTGGTCCCTTTTAAATTTCATGAGCCTCTCAGAAAAAAAAAAAAAAAAAAAAAACTTAAAAAAAAAAAACAGAAAGCTGCTGAATATTTCAAAAGATATATATTTTACCTTATTGTAGGTTTTGTAAAGTTAGTTGGTAATATTCAGGTGCACTTTTAATGTTAAATTTTGTGTTCAGAATTCCATTATACCATGTATTTCTTGGAGGTGGCTCATCACATGGCTGGCTGGCAGTCTTGGTGCCGCAGTGATCTTTCAATATTTGATTTTTCTCTTGATTTGCCACTGTTCTGTATTGGCACTTTCAGTGTAGATATTCTAGTTTGGGGACATCCTCATCAATGTGTAATAGAGATTGGTCTATTCGCATGCTTAATTTCTGCTAATCAGAGTTTTGCATGGCCCAAACAACAGTTGACCATTTTTATGGTATTGGAAGGTATAGTTCACAGCTGTCTTTGTCACAAAAGCCTTTTTTCCTCTCATTTTCCAGTAGGCAGATGATGACATTACTCACACTAATGTTAGGAGATAATGTGTTGAAAATCAGTTCTTGCGGGTTTGTTTGTTTGTTTGTTTTTAAATGAGAGAACATGGATATTATAGAGTAGATATGGCACTGTAAAGTCAAAAATACTTAATGATCCTGTGGAAGGATATCTGGTTTGTATTTTTATTGTTAGCTTTCTTATTTTTCAGAGAGTTGGGTCATGAAACTTGACAGTAATGTAATGTACTATATTACTAAGTTCAGTAGGCTTTCAAGTGACTCTGAACTATGTGATGAGCTATACACTTTTTTCTGCTCCCCAAATACCATGAAGGACAAGGTCTCTCTTTCAAGAAACATAATTTATATTTGTGTATAATACTTTTTAATACTAAGTTTGTTGTTACTCTGAAGTTTAGGTGTTGCTTGATAAACCTTTGCTGCAGCAGATCATGAATATGAGTAAGGCTTTGTGTGATAATAGGGGTCCTTATGTGAAGTTAATTACTATTCAGTTCTGGTGAGCAAGCTCAACAAGTGTGAAGTGTGTATTAGCTTTATGTGGTACACTTTTACTTTACAATATTGAAGTGCTTTTAGAACTCTGGTTATCTTATAAACCATTACCTCATCCAATTGGCATTTTCATTCCCCAACATTTTACCTGAGCTATATATATGAGCTATATGGGATCAGATAGTAAAACAATAAGGCACAATGAGACGTTTAGTTCCCAATTTTCTGGAGAGAACTCTAAATTAGACTAAAAATTACTACCTGCAAAGGCCCATATCATAACTACCTTTTGTCATTAGGCAGTACTTAGCAACCTTTGAGCTGCTAGTGAGCTGTGTGTTCTCCCCCTGCCCAAGTAAGCACATGGTGCAAGGCCTGGTTCTAAGCCTTTGTGATTCTCTTACACAATAGTGAAGAGTAATAGTGAAGCTTGGATTCATTTAGTTATTTTTACAAAACAAATTAATGAGTCAGCCCAGTGTCAGAACCTGAAACTATTTTGAGTAGTTATGGAGGATAAATGACTGGTGGGTGTCATTTTCTTTAACAGCTATTGTCCCTGTAGATTTAATTTTGAAACCATGTATTTTTTCTTTTGTAATTATTCTTTCTTTAAATGCTAGAGGTGGTTTTGTATGAGCCATCCTTTTCTATATATTCAGGTTGCTGTCATTGGTGGTAGAATATGACAATAGACTGAATTGCTCCACTTAATCTTTTATGGAAGACATTGAAAGTTATAGGTTAAATTTTGACCTTCATTGAAGATAACAAAAATTGTTTTCCTTGTTACCTTTCCATTGTAATTAGGTCTTCATTAATACTGTGGTCGGGCCAGAGTTATTAGAAACTTAATGGCTTTAGCCAAATGGTCCATTTAGGAGACTATTAAAGCTATATAGGGACTTAAAAAATTGATTGCTTTCCAACTCTGCTGAAAAGGAAAGACGTATAATTCTGGTACAAGGAATGCAGACCTCCAAAATCATCCTAGTTTTTTGTTTGTTTGTTTTTGTTTTTGATTCATTCTGTCCTGGAGACTTACAGGATTTGTGAACATGGTGACTGAAGGGAAAATCGAGGAAATTCTCTGCTTGTCCTCTCTCTTGTTCCCAGATAAACTCACAGTTGCCTTTTGAAAAAGCAGACATTAGCCCTGTAGCTGTGTGCCCTAAATGTTATGAAGGAGAATGGGGGGGGGGGGTTGGTAAGGAATAGGAGGGGAAAAGTATGTAGACTTGAGAAGAGGCTAAAGATTCTGTACTACGATACTAACATTGAGTCACAGGATAGATAATGTGGTGAAGTTGGGCCACCTTCATTTTGATAGAAAAATCTTTTAGATAGTTTGAAAATGAGAATCAAGGCTAATTAATGTTGATTTGACAATAAAACATGAGTTAATGAGTTAATTCTGCAACTATTTGGGGGGTAATTTTAAGGTTTCCAGTTCATTTAGAGCTGTATTGATAAACACTAAAAAACAAGCACTTTTAGTTAATCATCGATTTATTGGATGTAGCAAATATTATAATCATAATATTTAATCCTTATAGTTTGACTTTGGAAATGAACTATTTACCCCATCTTGAACTATCTTTGAACAGACTCAAGGTGATCTTTTCAACACTGGAAATGACCCTACACACATACCAAAAAAATCTAAAGCAGTAAGACGTATTTGAAGATCCATACCTCTTAGACTTTTTAGATTTGTCTTGGGAAAGAATATATGAACCTCTAACCAGTATTAGTGCAGTCTTGGGTTCCTTGTTCTGCATAATTGCACCCTTTCTCAGGTATGTCCTGAAAACATAAATTTTAAAATAATCTCTTTAGAGATTAGATTCTCAGTGGATAGTGTGTAAGGGGACTGGGGGAGGGGGGTGGGGGGTTGGCCACAGGACACTGACACAGTAGAGCAGGGATTTTTAACATTCAATAGCCAAATAGAATTTCAATCTAGAATATTTTTACCCCCTCAGAGTAAGTGAAAAAAAACATCTGTTATTTGGTAAATACCCGGTGCTACACTCCTAAAAGTCTTTTCTTTCATCCAGGTAACTTTTTTTTTCCTGCTTGGTGGAAGGGTATATAGTAAACTTTACTGTCACTAGGAAAGCACTTGTCCGAAATGTTTAAAGTACTAGAAAAGGGATAATTCAGCACTTTTTCTGTTACAACACTAAAGTCTTAATTTATCTTCAGAGTCTTAGGTACTGTAAGTTTAGCACGATTATTTAAAAATATAAAACATAACTACATTACACGGGGTCAGATCACATTTATATAAATAATTCTTATCTTATTAAAAAAAAAAAAGACAACTTTCTGTACCTTTCAAGCAATTCCAAATGATTGCCTCATGTTTCCCATTTCATTAAGCATTTCAGGCTTAAGAATTTGGAATTTGAGAGGAGGTGAGGGGAAAATTCCCCAACATGAAAAATTGTGTCAGAACATTTTAGAAAAATAAATCACTAGGAAAATGGGTAGGGATTCTCTCTCCCTTTAAGTCTTCAGGGAATGAGCAGTATTTAGAATCTTTGGCTGAAATTCAAGCCTTTTTACTGTGTAAATTTTTAATATTAATTCACTGACATGCTTTTTACATCAGAGGACTGAAAATGGATCTTAATGTTTTTAAGTTGTGGAAGGGTATATTTCTAAAATGAGGGGGGGATAATTAACTAGGTTAGTATACCAGCATTAGTAAGTTTAAGGAATTTTAGTATGTAATAGCAAAGTGTTTGATTAAAAGTCTAATCCTATATTGCTAGTCGAAATTAGTTACATTCTGATAATAGGAAAGATAATAGTCATTGGATATTGATATGCTGTGCTGTCGGAAAACCAGGCTAAGATAGAAACCTTTATCTGACTCCCACATGTTGCTTGTGCTGATGGGATGTATACTTTACAGCAGCTTATTGCTGCTTTGAGACGAAATGTATAAAATATACATTTGGAGTGTTTGCATATAATTCTTTATAACCTCCTCTTTAAACTGTCAGACATTGGTATTTTATCAGTCCACACTGTTAAATAAAACTAATGTTCTTAGGAATCCAGCTTGTACACACTGTTTAAAAACCCTCAGGGACAGTTTACACACTATTCTCACTCAATTCAGGTACTTTGATGCTATTCTTAAACCTAACAGTGACTTGTATTTTTCTGTTTTGCTTTTATTTCAACGTGCTGGTAGCACATCCTTGATGAATGTCAACTTAAAAACTCAGTTCAGGTATCCAGGTATAACTCAGCCAAACAGATTTTAAAGCTGCATATAACTCTCCAGCACACGGTGCCTCACACTCTTATAGTGGCATTCTATATATTCAGTTATTACTACTGAGCAGATAATGTGGGGGTTCCTGTTAACAGTGTATTTAAGAAACAAAATGTGCATAAGCGTATAACCAGCACACGTATAAAACACACACACACACACACACACACACACACAGAAATATGTTTTTAAATGCCACTAATAGCCAGCACAATTAAATGACATTCCTTGCTGCTTCTGTAAACTGTAACAGATGCGGTTACTCCTCGATGTGGCTCTTGCTTCTTCACCACACTACTACTAAATTCAAGCACTGGTCCTTGGGTGTCTGACCTCTACATTCTAGTTTATGCAATGTCTTTAGAAAATTCTGTGCACTGGCCACTGTGATGGAACCATTGGGCCAGTAGTGCTCTGAGTTTATTAGTAGTGATTCTGCCAAAGTTGGTGTTGTAACATGAGTATGTAAATGTCAAAAAATTAGCAGAGGTCTAGGTCTGCATATCAGCAGACAATTTTGTCAGTATGTTTTGTAGCCTTGAAGTCCTCGGTGACAAGTTTTTAATGATGTGAAGTTCTAATTTCAGTGTTTTAGCCTTTGCATCTTTACTGTTAAGACTTGTCTCCTAGAGGTCTTTTTTCTTTAATGACTCCATTTGTTTTCTACAGTACTATCTGTGGTTAACAAAATAGATTATTCCTCTGCTTTAATATTTGATATCTTACATCTAAAAGGAACTCTCCATATATAAAACCCATAGCCTTTGAAGATAATGGAAAATGGCATCTTTCAGATTTCTAGAAGTTCAAGTGTCATGCGACAAAACAGGAACCCCCTTTACTCTTATGGACCTCATTTCAATATACTGTTTACAGTTTGACGGAATTGTATAATTTAATATTTCTCTTGTACTGTAGTTTATATTTATTTACAGATTTTTTTTGTACTGTGTGATTTGAACTTTTTGTTTCTTGCTATGATCAATGTTTATGTAGTAGAGCACTTATGATCACAAATTAAGTTTTTTGGTTTGATTGCACTACATTAAATTTTTTAATGCAGTTCTGATTTTTGACTGGACTAAAATAAGCTGTGTCTTAATGTATGTGATGAGTACTTAAAACTTTAATCCATGTGGTCCCCTTTTTTTTGCATTGTATGTCAGAAGCGCTAGTTCTTTCGTGCATGTGTAAGATTTAATGGTTCCATTGTATTATTTGACCATGACATTTTGGAGAAACATTCCCAGCTGTAATGTTGTGTATGGTAGTTCTCACTGGATGCTAGACTTTTCAAAACCACTATTCTTCTAATAAATTTTGTTGTGAAAAGCTGTTTTAAAAGCTTGGTTTCTACTTCTTAAGATTTCAGTGCATTTTTTAAAAATCCACAGAAGGGGTGAGATTTCTGGGTGTATTGTAAATGTATGTGGTAATCGACATTGGTAATTTTTTAATGGTGAAGTCTCTCCAGATGACCTCTTAGATAACTAGAAGTTGCTGTTTTCAAATTGTGCTTCAGTATTTGGGTGCCACACTGCCTTATAACCCTGTGCCTTTACTAATTTGGTGCTCTCTACCTCGGTTTTCCTTGTTTGCATTATCCTCTTTAAAAAGTTTTTTTTAGCTAGACAAGATATGTATTGATATTTTCGTAATACCTGTTTGCTGGGCTTATGTAATTATTTTCTGAAAAATCATAATTTCCACAGAGTAAAACTTTAAGCTTAGTTGCTTGCTAAAATAATGACTTACTGAGTTTTGTTTGCTCTTTTCTTGAAGCACAGATATGAAAGCAACACTGTCAAGTAGTTGAGGTTATTATAGTTGTTCTGATTCTTGGGAAGGTACTGGCATTTTCTTTTACCTGGACAAATAAAGAGCAGCCTATATGTTGCTCAATTGTGGTTTTTAGAAACTAGGTATATAAAGAAGTTTTGGATTATAAAGTGATTCCTGTTGAAAAGTGGTAAGGGGAATAGCTGAATTACGGTGATAAAGATTAGAAATGGTTTAGCAAAGTATTAGAGGAAGCTTTTTCAAACTTTTGATGTATGTAATTAATTGATAGATGTGTAATTAGTGTTCATTGAAGTGATTTCTGATCATTTCTAATGGCATTTTATATTAAAAAGTGAGGCTGTTGTTGGTAGTTGCTCCAGATTATCTTTTAGTTAGTATTTTTGTCTCATTTCTTTGGCTATCTATTTATGCCTTTGGTTCAGTGTTTATAATTTTGGAAATTTTGTTGGTACTGTAGGCTTGTTAATTGGCTTCCTTTGTTCCCCCTTATTCAGTCATGCCATGTGTTCATAGAACATTTTTCTGGAAACCTAATTATTGCTACTTTGTAAATTTCAAAGCTATAATTACTTGTTCTTGCCATTAATCCATTCTAAACTGGTGGCCGGATCAATATAGTAGGTTTATAATTTGGCATCTCATAAATAATTCATTTTAATGGTCCGTTTTTGAATTGATACTTATTTTCCAGTTATTATAACTTTAAAAAGGACTTACTCCTGCTAATCCAGAATTTTCTTCTCTGATTTTGTTGATACTTTGGAATTAATCCAAAGACTTTCTGTGTTAACAAGGTGTCAAAGTCAGGGAAATTGCATAAGGGAAATGGAGTGAGAAAATGGAAAATGGGTTAGCTTTCTGCCATTTCTCGAGTTGTATAGTTCTTGGAGTTTCCTCAAGAACTGCCCCTTTCTCTCACCATTCACTTGTATTGAAATGTAAAAACATACCTACATCATTTGGTGGTAGATTTTGTTGCTGAAAAGAGTGCAAAATCTTTTTTTCTTAATAGAATTTACTAAGTAGTGCGGTAGATAATGAATGGTTCTTGTATTCTGAGTGTACACGTCATCATCTGCTTCTACTGGTAAGCATTTAGCACAGGATTTTATTAATCCTATTCAATTTACAAGTTATTGGACTTTTTGCTGTTTTTGGAGGAAATGATGTATCAAGCTAGAAATGTACCAAGCTGTATTTACAATTGAAGTAGAAAGGCTTTTTTCAGACATTAGTGGAAAAGAAGTGTTCTAGAAGAATAGTTAATAGTTCAAGTCATGATTTGGTTGGAGTGCAGCTTGGAAGGAATGAATCTGGGAAGTCAGCAAAAATATATATAAAACTCAAAAGGATTAAGTCTTGAATCTGAAGCTTTTTTTATAGGCATGTAAAAACACTATTGTTTATTGACTAGTAGTTTCAAGATGTTAATTATACTCTTGGCCAGCCTTATTTAATCAGCAGTGTGGAGCCATAAGGGATTATTTGGTACTTTAAAATTCTGTCAAGTTGATTTTCTAGCTAGATCACTCATGTTTTCATCTGGAAAATCATAGTAGCAGCCTGAATGCCATTTAGGCCTCATTTCACCCCTGAGTCTATTAAATGCAATCTCCTATTAAATGTGAAACAAATACACTATAACTGTATCTGTTCTAACATTGGGAAATAAAGTAGGAAGCCTTTATTGAATAATAAGGTATAAACCTTAGGTCTCCCCTTTGCATTGTAGCATTTTCTAAAGGAAAAACAAATAGATTTGGGTCTCATTTTTTAGTTGGCTTTTATATAAAACAAGTCTGCTTTTTAAAGTTTTTATTATGAACTGTATGAATGTGATGATACTTCTCTAAAAATTATAAGGTATGTTAATTTTAAAGTATGTTATTTATAATGTCTATTTCAGTTGTGTGCAGGCTAGTTCTGTCTTTAATGTTGGAGCAACAAAGAGTCTTGGGTGGATCACTGGATGGAATGAGTCTCAGTTAAGAATGCAGATGCCTGGGTGGCTTAGTGGGTTAAAGCCTCTGCCTTTGGCTCAGGTCATGATCCCGGGATCCTGGGATCGAGCCCTGTGTAGGGCTCTCTGCTCAGCAGGAAGCCTGCTTCCCTTCCTCTCTCCCCTCCTCTCTCTCTGCCTGCCTCTCTGCCTACATGTGATCTCTGTCAAATCAATAAATAAATAATCTTAAAAAAAAAAAAAGAATGCAGATGCCTGGGTCCTATATCAGATCCACTGAATCAGTTTATAAGCGTGAGGCCTGTACATGCTGTATATTTTCAAAATGTAACAGGAGGTTTTTTGTTTTGTTTTGTTTTTCTTTTTTCTTTTCATATTTTTAAAGTTTATTCAGTAGATCTTTTTCTAGTTGTAGCAGAGACATAAAATTTACCATCTCAACCATTTTTAAGTATCCAGTTCAGTAATGCTAGGTATATTCACATTGTTTTAACCACAGGGACTTCTGATTAGCTCCCCCTTATTGATTAAATACTGTCCCATTCTAATCTTTCATTTTTTAATATGAAAAACATGGAATGTGAGGAGTTTAAGGGACTCCTGACATAGTATGAGTTTTCCTTTAATACTCATGATTCCAAGCCATTATACTTACCTCTGTACCACTTTGGCACTCATGATTCAAACTTAGAATGAGAGGTTTAATATAATAATTTTCTTTTATGTTCACTTATAACTTCATTAAATCTATCTTATGAAATTACCAGTTAAGAAATTATATTAGAAGCTTATAAACTTTATTGTTAAATAGAAGTTGGGGTTGTTGTAGAGGAAATGAATCTTGAAGAGTAGGTAAGGCATAGAGAGGAGAGGAGAGACTATCCCAGGTTTAAGAGACAGAATTTGGGGGCACCTGGGTGGCTGAGTGGGTTAAGTCTCTGCCTTCAGCTCAGGTCATGATCCCAGGGTCCTGGGATCGAGCCCTGCATTGGGCTCTCTGCTCAGTGGGGAGCCTGCTTCCCCCTCTCTCTCTGCCTGCCTCTCTGCCGACTTGTGATCGCTCCCTGTCAAATAAATAAATAATATTTTAAAAAATAAAAATAAAGACGTAAAAAAAAAAAGAGAATTTGATGGGTCTCGTTTAAAATCCCAGCCCTTCTGGGGCGCCTGGGTGGCTCAGTAGGTTAAAGCCTCTGCCTTTGGCTCAGGTCATGATCTCAGCGTCCTGGGCTCGAGCCCCTAGTCGGGCTCTCAGCTCAGCAGGGAGCCTGCTTCCTTCTCTCTCTGCCTGCCACTCAGCCTACTTGTGATCTCTGTCTGTCAAATAAACAAATAAATAACTCTTAAAAAAAAAAAAAAAACCAGCCCTTCTAATTTCTTTGTACGTGATCTTGAGCAAGTTATTGAAACTTTCTGAGCCTGGGTTTCTTACCTGTAAAAGGAAGCTTATACCCACCTGCCTCAGAGATTTGCTGTGAGGCTCAAATGAGATTCTGTATGTAAAGATACTTAGTGCTGTGCTGGGCTCTTTGCAGATATTCAAAAAATGACAGGAGTGAAAGCATCTGGCAAGAGTTAATTTAGTGTGAGGTATAGGGAAGGTGAGAAAATCAGATTGAAAGTTGTAGAGGGAGTCATTTGTTTTGATTAGAACTTTGGAAGAGGCAGGTGAGTTTGTATTAGGGACACTGCAGTCAGAGACCTAAAAGCGTTGGAACTGTGATTAAAACCTGGAATGCTGCTTTTCTGCATTTCTTGGTCCTGTTCCACAGGTGTATTACCAAACTATTAGTCATTCTTTGTTTCTTTTCAAAGACTACACTAATAGTTGTTTAGAAAGTAGAAGATGTTTAAGATTAAAAATTACAAAGTTGGGTGGAATTCATCTGCATTTCTGTTGCACACTGGGTTTTTTGTATAGTCAAGGTTGAAGTTTTACGTGCTTTGAAGACTTCTCTTTTTACGTGGTGGTAGTTTGAATAACAAAATATAAGAGCCAAGTGTGAGAGTGGTCATGTGTGCATGCATGTGTTTAATCACCAGACCATTCGTTTTCCAGTGAAAGAATTTGGGGACTCTTCTGCCAGTGATTTAGTGATTTTAGCTATACTCTTATCGAGGTTCTGAGCATTTCAAACAGATCATAGCCAGCACAGTTTAGAGGTGTTCATTCCAGCATCTATTAAATCGACTAGAAACATTTTGCTAGGAGAACCTGGCAGTGTAGCATTAGCTAGATAAAGATGAATTAAGAAGAAAATAACCAGGATAGCAGATTCTTATGAGGTGCTAGGAATTGGTAAGTCTTTGTAGACCAGTTTTTCAAACTAGATCAACCAGTTGCAACCCTTAGTTGTAAACTGCTTAGTGGGGCCTAACCAACATTTTAAAAAGAAAAGAGAAAAAGCACATAGCATGTAATAAGGATAAATACTGTTTCATTGAAATGTGTGTGTCATCATAGATAATGCAAACTGAGATGTGTACTTTGTCACTTTGTAAAAGATATTTCTTGTTCTGGTTTGCAGTCAAAGCTCTAATGTAAACCATACCTTTTCATCCCAGTTATTCTGGTACCTTGGAGAGCATGCTAGCAACCTCCTATGTGCCTTCAGTTAAGAACCTACACCTTTTACTGTCTGATCTTCAAAACTCCCTTCTTCCTTTCCCTGCCTCATTGATTTGAATTCATGTTCATTGGAAGATTATTCTTTTTTCCTATGTTGTTATATGTTCCCTTGAAAAATGTCTTAGGGAAATTATTTTCACTACATAGTAATTTATTTGGTTAGGTTATTTATTGCTTACTTACACCTGAAATTATCTGAGTCCCATGTGTTAGGCAGTGAAGCTGTTGAATTAAAAAGGACAAAGTCCTGTCCTGTACCTAGAGAAGGTTCAGAAACTAGTGGCGAAGATAGCCTTGTCAGCCATAATGCTACAACGCCACATAAGTGCTATTTAATAAAAGGTAGAAACAAACCATGGGAGTAGAGTAAGAAATTCTGACACAGCCCCCAGGGAGAAGGTGCTAAGGAGGATGGAGTATGAGCAGTGGGAAGTTGACAGGTTTTATGGGTTTTATGCACACACACACACAACACACACACACACACACCCAAAAAAGGTAAAATCGGGTGCACGGGTGGCTCAGTCAATTAAGTGCCTGACTCTTGATCTAAGATCAGGTCTTGATCTGAGGGTCATGAGTAACAGACCCTGTTTTGGGCTCCACGCTGGGCATTGAGCCTACTTTATTTTTTACTTTTTAAAAAGGTTTTTATTTATTTGACAGAGAGATGGCAAGTAGGCAGAGAGGCAGGCAGAGAGAGGAAGAAGCAGGCTCTAAGCTGAAAGCAGAGGCTTTAGCCCACTGAGCCCAGGCACCCCCGGAGCCTACTTTAAAAAAAAAGAAAAGTTAAGATCGCATTTGGACTTTAAGAAGATGGCAGTTGGGTAATGTGAAGCAAACTCTAAAATGAGGAGAAACTAGTGGCAGAGAGCTTAAAATACAGTATTCCCCAAGGAAAGTTGGGTCTGTTTAGTTGAGCTGGATAGTGATGGGAAGCAAGAGGAAACAGGGAAACTTAGGATAGGGAGTGAGGTAAAATACCTAAGTTGAGTATGTTGTATGTGTGTGTACATTTAGTTACATTTTGTCTTCAAGTTCCTGAGCAAAGACTTGAATCTACAGATGATTCCTGAGCAAAGACTTGAATATACAGATGATTCTGCTTTAGTTCATCCCACTCCAGCACATCTCCCAACTTAGACTTGAGTTTCCAGAGAGGTGGAGTGGAGAATGATGTAAAGGACTTAATTCCAGGACTGGATCCCAGAATGGTAGATCCAAAAATGCTTTGCTTATCCCTGTACTTTAAATTTTTAAATATTTTACCTCCTCTAATATTCACCTCATGAATTAAGTGACATTAAATTAAGAATCCCTTTTTAAGGTTTTAAAGTGATCTAGTCTTCAAGTGATTACAGTTAATTAGGAATGCCTTCATGATTTACTATATGACAAAAGTAGAATTTTCCACTTTTAAGGCTTACACTGCAGATTTGTATGGTTTCGAGAGTGGAGATTAAGAACCTCAAGAGAACATGAGAAAAGTTAGGATCTAGAAGATCCCCTAACAATCACGAAACTTCAGGATACTATCAAATATTTATCTGCTGCTTATTATAATCTGCTAGTCTCCCACTTCCTTTCACCCAAAAAGAAAGAGAGTATCTGTCAAAAACATACCACCCTGTTTCTGGAGAGGAAAAAACATTTTTGTTGCTGGGATCTGTCATGTGAGCTGTTAAGTGTCCTCTTGTTTGTTTCTGTGTCAGCCCCCCATGCCTCCTTTAAAGCCCCTTGTCCATACACACTGCCTTGCAAAGTGGTGGTATGGGTATTGAGTTGATGGTTGTTGTTACCACTCTTACTACAGAGGAAATACACCCCCTCCTAATGGAGTCTTGTCTGGGTGCCAGGGAAGCCATACACAGTTCTTGGCTTCTCCTGGGCCTTGACAAATGTTTCTTTCCCCTTGTCCAATGATGAGGGGATTTGAAAGAGCCCCACAATACAGTTTATTTCCTCTCATGTGGGGAATGAGCACCTGGTTTCTGCATAAGCAGTGGCATTTTTCTAGTCCCATCATTGTCCTGGTCATTTAAACTGGGAATGAAAGGGCAGTTTTCCCCCAAAAAGCAACGTAGATTTTAATCCTCTGACTAAAATCAAAAAGAGAAATAGGTCAGTCAGCTGGCTTGTCACGAGCTCTCATGTAATCCTGACCTCCTAAAATGTCAGTTAGGCTTTTACTATCTCTCTCCACTCTAGCTTTATAACTCAGGCCAGTGATAACACTTTTTTTTGTTTTCAGTTCAAAGTAGCCTGAGACAGAGGTCTGTCTGTCCTCTTGATCTGAAATTATTATATTATTTCCTAAAGTCTATTTTAAAAGTGTTTTCTAAGAATTCTTAAAGTACTCATTAGATGAGTAATTTAGGTTAATGCTCTCACCAAACCAGTATTTAGCAATATCAGTTAGGGATATTTCTTCCCTCACTTCCAGGAACTATCACTTTTTAATTTATGTCCTCCAGTCCAAAATCCTGTGTCTTTCATAGCCTATGAACCTTCCCTCCTTTTATGTAAATTAACATCGAGAGTTCATGTATTTGATCTTAAATGCATAGTCTTTCCTGAGATGATAAAAACAAAATCAATCTGGTAGAAAAAAAAAAAAAAACTATCAGCTATAAATGGTTTGGCAGAAACATCTGTGAACTCATTATATTCCTAGAAAGGAGACAAAGGCATTGGACTGTGGTGCTTATGACCCCTTGTTCTGACTTCTATTCACCAAGTAACCTTTTGATTATATTTTGGCTACCGGGGTACATTTGCCTATAGGGTGACAATATGTTAAATAAGAATTTCCTTTGTATTTATATTTTTATTGTAATTTAAGAAATTTGACAATTTGGTTAAGTTGAAAAGAAATAGGAGCTACAAGCCTTAAAAGGCTTCTATCCTCTTGAGATCTACTCTGAATAATAGACTTTTATCATAGGTATTAAGCCCAAGATACAGAAAGACTAGCATATTATGGCTTCATGCTCGGTAAGCAGCCCCTGATGCATTTCTCCTTTCCCCCAGTTTAGATTATTCATAGTTTTTGGAATCTTTGTTCTGCCCTGCTTCTAGTAAACTTGGCTAGGAACACAGTAGACTTAGAAAGCTCTTACTAAGGGATTGCATGTCTTGTTTTAGACCAGTAGTTCTTCACTATTTTTCTGCTTTGCACCTGAACAAGATGCTATCAGCAATCACCCAGGGTTTGAAAATACACACACACCCCTCCTCTGTGTTTTTCATTTCTAAGGGAATGATCATTCTCCTTAACCGCAGTTTTGAGAAGTGCTTTTTCTAAACCCAAATCCATTTAAATTCTATTTTGGATTTCAGCCACCTGCAAGTCAGGTATTAAACTGCCTGATTTTAAGAGGTCACTTTCTGTTCTGTGATCTTATGATCTTATTTCTCACATTTCTTTGTTACCTTTATCTACTGTACCCTTTTATGGTTTCTCCTAGTTCAGTTATGTGGAAGGAAAACTTGGCCGTTTCGTAGTTTAGAAGTTCAACTAAACTATCTATGGCTTTTGGAAAATCACCATATTCCATACTGCCCACCTTCTCCACTCCACACACAGACGTACACACTGTGGATGTTGTCGTAGTACTTGGAATATTCCTGTATCCAAGTATGTGACCCGCACATGTGAAACAGCCAGCCAAGGGTAGATACATTTCCCAGTGCAGAGCAAGGACTTGTCAGCTGACCTATCCACGCCCTTGAAAGACCAGAAAATAAGGAATTAGGGAACATAATTTCAGATTATTGTCTAGCAAAAAATACGCCTCTTCTTGCCTTGAGGGGAACTGATGATGCATTTTTATGTTTTCTTATATTTAAGTAGAAAAATCAAGCCAAATTAATCTACATCTCTTAACTATTTTGTCTGCTCTGTCAGGGGTTGTCTCGAGCTTTCTCTCCCTTTCCGTTTTCCCAGGACTGCCCTTCTCTGATGATCCAGACATCATGCAGTGTCTTCATTGATCTTTTGTATTTCGGTCATCATTGATGGTGCATTTGCCATCATGAGTTTTGTTGGAAGTTAGTAGATATTCGAGAGACTACCTAAAACCATCAATCCCAGAGTCTAGACTCTTAAAATTGTCCTTTCAACTCTCTGCCATCCCTCTTCTAATTTTATTTCTTTTAATTTATTTGATTATTTTTAAAATTTATTTTTATTTGTTTGACAGAGCATAGAAATGGGGAGCAGCAGAGGGAAGGGGAGAAGTAGGACCCTTGGATCATACCTGAGCTGAAGGCAGAAACTTAACTGACTGAGCTACCCAGGCGCCCCTCATTTTATTCTTTTACCCTAAGATAAGCATTGACAGTCCACCATTTACATTAACCATAGGAATGCTTTTCTTTGGGGACTTAAGTATTGCAGTATTGACCAAGTAGGCGAGTTCAGCTGTGTCTAACCTCTGATCTGGAAAAACATCATTGAGTAAATCATTATAGATAGGGTTGTGAAACAACACCTCACTCTTAAACTGTACCTTTCAGAGTTGTTATGAATATTATCTTATCCTTTGACCACACCCTTAAGACTTAGGCATTGAGCTGGGGATTTCTCTCCAAGGAGGCACTCAGAACTAATCCAGGCAGTTGGAAGTCAAGTTTCCCTCTCTTTATACACCCTACCTCCCGTTTCCCAGTCCCTGGGAGCTTACAGCTCTCTAGTGGTGAAGTATTTCTGATTGATAAATCATTTACTTAACTGTTACAGACTCCTGTTGTTAAGCAGGAAGAACATGAAATCAAATGAGCGATTTTGAAATCTGTGATGAATTATTGTTCTTATAAAGATCTTACCTGGTCAGGTGTGAGGGACATCCATCCTACCAGCTGTAGTCACTGAGGTACTACAGTGCTCCCCCTTCAGTCGAGTTGAGGGAATGGGCTGCAGGAAAGAAGCTGGACCCTCTCTTACTTACCTTCTTAGTGCCTGAGAGTGTTCTAAATCAGGGCAAATGCATATTTGGGCTCTTTCAAAGGCTTGAGACTATAGGAAAAAACGGAATAACTAGAAGCAAAGGTAAAGACTAACTGTTTAAAACCAGGCAGAAACTAGCCAGTTTTTTTAAAACTGCACCCCCTTTTAAAAAAAATGAAGGGGCGCCTGGGTGGCTCAGTGGGTTAAGCCCCTGCTTGGCTCAGGTCATGATCCCAGGGTCCTGGGATCGAGTCCCGCATCGGCTCTCTGCTCAGCAGGGGGCCTGCATCCCGCTCGCTCTCTGTCTGCCTCTCTGCCTACTTGTGGTCTCTCTCTCTCTGTCAATTAAATAAATAAAATCTTTTTAAAAAAATAAAAATAAAAAATAAATGAAAAAATTGTAATAGTATTAAATTTCAAGAAGTTGAGGTTAGCTTAAAATTAAACATTCAAATCATCTGAGATTAAAATTCATCTAAACCTAAGATCTTACTGAAAAATTTTTAGAGAAAAGGTAGGAAGCTTGACACGTTAGAGGCACAGTCAAAAGCGATTTTATTACTGTAGTTTAAAGTTAGCTATTAAAACAAGGCCATTTAATGACACTTGGACAAAGGTTAGTATTAATGTGAAGGTTTTCAGATCCAAGTGAAGCTACCGGTCCAGTTGCCTTCCAGAACATCTCAGATTCAGAATTTTAGATATACCTCAACTCTGTGTGTAAGAAAAGGAACTCATGAGACACATACCTATTGTAACAATCTCCAGCCCTCTGCTTCATTTCCTGTGTTCCTATCTCAGCAAATGAAGCTGCCCAGGAAGAAAACCCAGGAAGCATTCTTGATGCTTTTTCTCTCCCCTCATTTTTGCTCAGAAAAAACAGAAGAGCATGAAATGTGATCCCTGCCTGTTCCTTACATCTCAAGTAGCTCAGGTAGCTTACATTTGCTTGGAAAGCTAAGACAAAGACAAGTCAGTAAAAGAGACAAGATACAAGATGTATAGAATAAATATACATGATTCCTTATGATTGCCAATGTAGTTTGCAAACCCCTATGGCTTAGGATTTCAGGAAAAGGTGCAGTCACTCCAGGTGGAGTTTGTTTTGAGGTGGCCCAGGAACTAACTGATGAAGAGCTCCCTACTTCTTGCTCTGATGACCTGTGGTTCACCAGTATGTTCTCCCTGATCCTTTTTGCCAGGAAAACGCACCTACAGATGACCCTTTGTTAATGTCTCTTTTATGCAAGGTTGCCATTTACAGTTTTAATCTTCTTGCCTCCTGGACTCCCTCTCTGATGCTGTTTTTCAGCACCCGAATGCTGTACTGCTGTTCTAGGTTTGGTGGGTACTGATGTTTCTGCAGTACGTGTGCCTTGGTTGTGAAGACCCCATTTACCCTTTCCGTAGTGCTGTGAAACAGATTCATACTTACCTGTAGTTGTCTGTCTTCTGGGACTAGCTCAGCCATATTGCCACAACCATTGCTTCAGGGGTGGTTTCATGGCCCTTTGGAAATCTTACTTAGTTGAGGCTAATTAAAATACTGAAGCACTATTAAATTATTAAAATATAGAACAGTAGCACATGTCTTATGACCATAAAAGAGGTTAGATCTCACCTGTGGATTAAGTATTACTCAGTTTTTTATTCCGTGTGAGCATCACTTTAGAAGAAAGTACTTTCTCAGTTTCTTTCAGAGCATTCTGTCCTCTTATTGCGTATACATCTTGATTTCATTAATCTGTAAGCATATTGTTAACCCCAAATACTAAAACCGACTTTCCAGAGCAAAGCCATAGGCATGGAACAGTGTCCAGATTTTCACACTTTGGTGATAATTATGCTTCTTAAGTTAGAGGGAAACATTTATCTCTAGTTTTTTCTGTAGTAAGATACCAGGATATTTCTTTATCTTTTTTGTAAACCTTGATCAACCCTTTTTTTACCTTTTTTCATGTATTGCTAACATGCACTTTTTGATGCATTGAAAAGGCAGTGATATCCCACTTTATAGTCACCTCTCTCAGAGACATCAGGAACACCTTCAAAAACTGAAAAATAAAGAGCATTGAGCAGTGAAATTGTTAGAAAATCCATGTACTTTACTCATAAAACTGTTCCTGAAGCCTTCATTCAGAATCTTTATTTTTATCTAAAGTACCAGTCTAGGACTTGAAGTAAGAAACACAGCTGCTATTTTGCAGCCAATTATAAGAAAGATTTAATAACATACAGACTGCCAGTGTGACTTTTTTGTATTAAGGGAGTCAGATTTACTTAATCGAATAGCGCCCAAAGCTATCTATGTATTTTAGTTCAGTATAATAAAACTAACAGCTATGGCACATGTAGGTGGCTCAGTAGGTTAAGCATCCATGTTTTGATTTCAGCTCAGGTCATGATCTCAGGGCATGAGGTCGAGCCCTGTGTCCAGCTCCACACTGGGTGTGGAGGCTGCTTAAGATTCTCTCTCTCTTGGGGTGCCTGGGTGGCTCAGTCATTAAGCGTCTGCCTTTGGCTCGGTTCATGATCCCAGGGTCCTGGGATTGAGTCGCATATCAGGCTCCTGCTCAGCGGGAAGCCTACCTCTCCCTCTCCCACTCCCCTCGCCTGTGTCCCCCCCCCTCTCTGTTAAATAAATAAATAAAGCCTGTGTCCCCCCCCCTCTCTGTTAAATAAATAAATAAAATCTTTAAAAAAAAAAATTCTCTCACACTGCCCCCTCCCCACCCCATTCACACATGCCCTCTCTCTCTTTCTCTCTCAAAAAAAATAAATAAACCACAACAGCTAAACTTTAATAATAGTGAACATGGTAAAAACCCTGAGTCATTAAGAAAGAAAAAACTATGTACAGAGGAGGATAATTTTAAAAGACTTCCATCAAAAATACTTTTTAGAATTTTATTTTATTTTTTTTTAAGATTTTCTTTTTTTTTTTTTTTTTTTAAGATTTATTTATTTATTTATTTGTCAGAGAGAGAGAGAGAGAGTGAGCGAGAGCGAGCACAGGCAGACAGAGTGGAAGGCAGAGTAGAGTGGAAGGCAGAGGCAGAAGCAGGCTCCCCGCGGAGCAAGGAGCCCGATGTGGGACTCGATCCCAGGAGGCTGGGATCATGACCTGAGCCGAAGGCAGCCGCTTAACCAACTGAGCCACCCAGGCGTCCCACTTTTTAGAATTTTAAATGTTTGGTACTTGAAGTGTAAACTTTATGTGGAAAATTCACTTTAGGTTGTGAGAAAGCATTAATGCACATCTCTGAGTTATTTTTTATTCAAGTATGTTTAATGTGACTGGCTGACACATTGGTCAATGGTAACTGATAACTTTGTAGGTTTTCCTTTGTACTAATCCTAAGTGGAAGAGGAGGCACCTCTGTTAAGACCAAAAATAGTTAAGTGTTCTGGCCAAGGTTACACAACTAGTAAGTGGCAGAACACTTGCTACTGTCTTACAATACTGTATCCTGTTACACATATTATGCTGTTGGTACCATCTGACAGACATAGCAACAGGGGATGAGGAAGGCAGGAGGCCAGGGACGGCTGTCTAAGGTAAGCTTTCCTGGAAAGTCACCTCATGGCTGGGAGATAAAGTCAGAGATTGAAGAAAAAGGAGAATTAGCTGGAAGATACTATCAAGTAACATCTGTTTAACACATGTTTACTAAACTGCCCTCAGTGCCCCGATGGTTTCATAGTCAGATAATCGTCTCCTTAGGGAGACTCAGGAAGATAGAGATTGACAAGTTGCATAAAACTCCAGAAAACTGGATGGCGTCCCTGAGTGTCTCAGTCAGTTAAGCCTCTGCCTTCAGCTCTGGTCCATGATCTTGGCGTCCTGGGATCAAGCCCTGGGTCAGGCTCCCTACTCAGTAAGGAACCCACTTTTCCCTCTCCCTCTGTCCTTCTCCCTGGCTTGGGCTCGCTTGCACTCTCTCTCAAATGAATTGTTTAAAAAACAACAAACCAAAAAACCCCCAGAAAATTGGAGCTCTCCAACTGCTTGAATTTAGTAAAACCAAGACATCTAGAAACACTCAGTAGCCCTTGACAACCCTCAGCTGTCTGAGTGGGACTTGCTTTTAGCTTATTTTGAGTGTAGGATCATCCTTGCCCGCCACCGCCCACTGTCCAGGTTAAACTTCAGAGTTGTCCTGCATAACTTACAGAAGTGGTTGTCTGATGTCGAATGACGTCTTGTGAAGTACTGTAAAATGCTTGTTGAAGGTAGGAGAATGTAGCAGGCGGGGCTTGACTGAGAAGACATCCGGCTGCCTCCTTGCAGTGACAGAACCTTGCAGTTTACAGTGGGATTTCCGGTTTCCTTGTTTAGAGCCTAGGAATCAGCAATTGCTTCTAACTCCATCTGTCATTGTGTCTGAAATGTGAAATTACAGATCTTAATTCTCATTGCCCCAGGAAGGGGGCAGAAAAGTTCCTGCATTACTGTTTGCAGAATTATAAGTCCAGCCAATTAGTCATGCTGAGAAACCATGTTAAAACTACAATTTCTTTAAGTCCAAAGTTTGCGATGTAGTGCGTCTGAATTTTTGTCAGTGTGGTGGACTTATAAATCAATGACTATTTAATAACAGGACTACTAAAACGAAAATGTATGTTAACTGACTAGAGTTAATAATGTGGCCAAAATTTTATTTTCGGAAAAATTCTTATCAATGATATTTCTTCTCTATAAGATAAAAATTATTATGAATGATCACTTTAAAAGTATGAAGGATGTTACTAAAATTTGGGAATATATCAGGACTGGCCTTATATTTTAATTAGGAAAATACTTATTAAATGAAATTTGTATGGGCGCTTAGAAGCAGTTTTAGAGTGTCTGTTCACTCTCTTTATAGCATGAGTAACATCTGGTGAATTTCATAATGTAAAAATGTTCTTCAGAAAATGACCATACTAATTTCTCCTTTCTCTTTGTCCATCTAGTGAGAACTCAGCAGAGGCGATAGCAGTAGATTCTAACAATCAGTCGAAGTCCCCACTGGAGAAGTTTATGGTAAAACTGTGCACTCATCACCAGAAGCAGTTCATCCGCGTCCTGAACGATCTGTACACTGAATCCCAGCCGGGCACTGAGGACCTGCGGCCTGATTCTGGAGCGATGGATGCATCCACGTGCAACGCTGGCTGTGCCCAGCTAGGCGCCAGACAAAAGGAAAAGGATGCTGCGTGTCTCGATAGGAAGTCTCCTCCTTCTGTAGATTTGTTCGTAGACTCATCAGACCCGCACAGCCCTCCACACTTAACAGAACAGGCCCTGAAGGAGCCTCCTCCTGAGATAAACTCTGCAGATGGAAGAGAGAATGCCTTGACTATTATCCAGAAAACTTCCTCTGAACATCCAACCACTAAACCTAATTCTGGTAGTTCAACGGATAGTTCCACTCTGGGATACCTCGCCGCATCTAATTCTTCCTCGATAAGCTTCCACCACACCTCTAAGAGCTTGGAGGGGCAAACCACTGGACAGGAGCAAGACACAAATGTGAAAATATGTGAGGATGGGGAAGACCATATGCAGAGCTCAGCTTTAGTAGAAAGTCTGATTGCAGTGAAAGTGGCACCTGAGAATAGTGAGGAGAGCAACAGCTGTATTGTTTCTCAAAGAAATTCATTCAAAGCTTTATCAGAAGAGGCTTGGGACTCAGGGTTTACTGGGAATTCACCTAGAACTGCTGACAAAGAGAATGCTTTACTCTGTAGCTCAAAAACACCTCTGCGCCAGGAGTTAGAGTCCAGTGAACAAGATTCAAGGCCAAAGCAAGAGAACCATCTTCACTCACTAGGAAGAAATAAGGTGAGTTATCATTTACATCCCAGTGATAAAGGTCAGTTTGATCATCCCAAAGATGGTTGGTTAGCTTCCAGCCCCATGCCAGCTGTCCACAAAGCATCTAATGGACATTCGCGAACCAAGATGATATCAACCTCCATTAAGACAGCTCGGAAGAGTAAGAGGGCATCAGGACTGAGGATAAACGATTATGATAACCAGTGTGATGTCGTTTATATCAGTCAGCCGATAACAGAGTGCCACTTGGAGAATCAAAGATCAATATTATCTTCTCGGAAAACAGCCAGGAAGAGTACTCGAGGATACTTCTTCAATGGTGATTGTTGTGAGCTGCCAACTGTTCGCACGCTGGCCAGAAATTTACACTCTCAAGAAAAAGCGAGCTGTTCAACAGTGGAGCCAGAGGCAGTGGTCACTGCCAAGCAGACCCTCATACTTTCCGTCCCTGGACCTGCTGTGGATGTGCAGTGTCCCAGAGAAGACGACCATGAAGAACCAAGTAAAGAAATAACCTCCCTCAAGGAAGGAGAAAGAGAAGCTTCCTCTGAAAAGGAATCTCAGGAGCCTGAGGTTTGCCCCATGACAAATAAACCAAATCCGAGCAGCTCTCCCAGGTCAGAGGAAATGACAGCCTCCAGCTTGGCATCGCCTCTCCCAGCTCATCTTCCCGAAGAGGACACGCCAGAAGGTAGCTCCATGGTCTCAACTCCCACAGCAAGTGGGGTGGCTTCCCCTGAACAAGATCAGCAACCAGTCCAACTGCTGGATATCAAGGAGGGGACTGTCATCCAAGACGGTCACCTGGTTTCCTCTGCTGAGAGTATTTCTGAGGGAGGCAGTGGCAATGTGGTTTCTAGGCCTCATTCTTCTCCTGAAATAGTCAGCAGAGAGGAGGGTCCTCTGGGCTTAGAAAGTCAAAGTCCGCCGGTGGGTTTGGAGCCTCCCCTGAGCCTGGGAAAAGCTGAAGACAACCAAAGCATCAGTACTGAGGCCAAGACTGAAGAAGACACTCAGGAGCTGGATACCTGCCCACCCTTGAAGGAAAGCAGCACTTTCACTAATGAAAACCCCAGAGAAATTGAGGACAGTGAGGCAGCAGTTGGTACAGGAAAATCAGAGGGACAGAGCAGTGATGTAAAACTTTGTTCAGAAAAAGATACGTCCGATCAAAACATTGATTCACCTGAAGAGAATGTGGACAAGAAGAAAAAAAGTAAAAAACTCCCTGAGGCCTCTGACAGGTGCCTAAGGAGTCAGCTTTCAGATCCTCCCTCTGCGGATAGGTGCCTGAGAAGTCAAAGTTCAGATTCTTCCTCTCCTTGTCCTGAGATCAAGATTTCTAAAAATCCTGGTATGAAACGTTCTAAAAAAGAAGGGTGCCCTGGGGAGACAGCATCTGAGGGCCTTCTGGCTGACGGCTTCCATACAAAAGGTCTGGAGGACACTGAAAACCCAGGTGTTGATGAAAATCCCTCTGAGAAAGACACTGAGCAGGAGGGTGAAGGAGGTGGGATCATCACCAGGCAGACTTTTAAAAACATGCTGGCAAAAGAAGTCAAGGGGGAAGAAGGAGATATTTTCCCCAGCAATGATCCCATAACCACAGTGGGCCAACCCCTGCCTGGAGAGAGACTGGAAATCTATGTTCAGTCTAAGTTAGGGGAGAAAAATGCTCATGACCCCTCCGAAAGTATTCCTTGTACTTTCCCAGAACAATCAAAAGAGAAGCCAGAACCAATTCCCACACAAGATCTGGAGGAGGTTGTGAATGAGGTCGGCACTGAAAACACCCAGTGTAAAGATGGTGAAAGTGACCTGCCGTCCAGTGCACTGGGCTTGTCAGGTAGTGGAAGTGGTGATGCTGCTGGGCCCCCAAAATGGGTACCGAGGCTTACAAGACTGACCTCTTCAACCTACAACCTAAGACATGCTCATTCTCTGGACTCCTCAGACACTGCAAGAGTGACTTCAGAAAAGGAAGCAGCACAAGGAAACCCAATGCCAAAGGAAGATGAAGCTTCGGAGAGTGGAGATCCCTTAGATGAGGAGGATGTGGACCCCGTGGTGGACGACCAGCCAAAGTTTGTGGAATGGTGTGCAGAGGAGGAGAACCAAGAGCTTATTGCCAACTTCAATGCCCAGTACATGAGAGTTCAGAAGGGCTGGATCCAGTTGGAGAAAGAAGCCCAGCCAACACCAAGATCAAGGAACAAGTCAGATAAACTGAAGGAGATTTGGAAAAGCAAGAAAAGGTCACGGAAATGTAGGGGTTCATTGGAGGTTCAAAAGTTTTCTCCTGTTCAGATGCTGTTTATGACAAACTTTAAATTATCTAATGTTTGCAAATGGTTCTTAGAGACTACTGAAACCCGGTCTCTGGTGATCGTGAAGAAGCTCAACACTCGTCTTCCAGGAGACATCCCCCCTGTCAAGCATCCTCTTCAGAAGTACTCTCCTTCCAGCCTGTACCCCAGTTCACTACAGGCTGAGCGCTTAAAAAAGCACTTGAAGAAATTTCCTGGAGCTACTCCTGCTAGGAACAATTGGAAAACACAGAAGCTCTGGGCCAAATTTCGAGAAAATCCTGACCAGGTGGAGTCAGAGGACACCAGTGATGTCAGCCTCGGCCCCGGTTCTGAAGACAGCGTAGAGGAAGTCAAGGAAAGACGAAGTAGCCATCCTCCCACAAACTCACCTACCCCAGCCAGTACCCGGATCCTCAGAAAATACTCCAATATTCGAGGAAAGCTGAGAGCCCAGCAATGTTTGATCAAGAGTGAGAAAATGGAAAGCCCGTTTGGGCAGGCTGTGGAAAGTAAACAGAGTTGTAAGAGTGTATGCATCAACCCTCTGATGTCCCCCAAGCTTGCTCTGCAGGTGGACGCGGATGGGTTTCCTATTAAGCCCAAGAGCACCGACGGAATGAAGGGAAGGAAAGGGAAGCAGATGACTGAAGTCTTGCCGAAAGCAGAAGTGCAGAATAAACGCAAGAGGACAGAAGGCGGCAGCACTCAGGACAGGAAGGACAAGGGACCGGTGGTGAAAGCCAGCAAAGACAAGCATCCTGATGGAACCACCAAAACGCCTGCTGCCAAGAAGCCAGCTGCAAGGGACAGAATCAGCCAACTGCCCAGAAAGACATCCTTAAAAGAGAATAAAGTGAAGATCCCTAAAAAGTCTCCTGGGAAGAACTGCCCTCCCTCTAGAAGGGAAAAAGAGAATACAAACAAAAGACCCACACAGCCCCCTGCCTCGGAGGCAGGGATGAAACCTGCAAAGCAAAAGGGGGCAGGTGAGTGCTCTTCCAGGCCGCAGAAAGCTGCCAGCAGGAAGCAGAGCAGCGGGAAGACTCGGGCCAGACCCTTGACAAAAACCCCGGAGAGCAGTGCAGCCCAGAGAAAGCGAAAACTAAAGGCAAAGCTGGACTCTTCTCACAGCAAACGGAGACGGCTGGATGCAAAGTGATCGGAAGGCTGGCAGCCACGAGTTAAAACTGTCCTGCAGAAGTAACCCTGCATTGTGCATTAACTAACTCTGCTTTTATAAGCTTATCCAGCCTTTCAAAGCTGCAGGTAACAGAGAACACCACAACTGAAGATGCCAGAAAATGCATCTCAGATGGGGAAGGGAACTTGCAGAGTCTTTCTCTGAGGCTGAGTAAGGGAAGTTATATATTATATTCTGATTGTTCCTTGGGTTTTAAACTTGGAACCAAGCAGTTTTAGTTTTTAAAAGTACAGTGCCTTATTTATCCTTTTTGTTTTTAAATTTACGAAAGCTAAAAAGCTGATCTATGTGATAAAGGCTTGTATTTTATACTTGATGCACAAGCACTTGTAGCCAAGAAGATCACCGTCATGCACAGAAAAGTAGCTTTTCAGCAGCCGCCCTGCAGCGTCTGTCCATGAGCAGATGCTCCTCTTTGCAAACCCAAGCAGTGAACTTCCCTCTCCGTCTTGTTTGTTTGTTTAAATGATATTCGAAAGCTAAACCAAATCATTTTTATGGTATGTGGAGATTGCAGAGGGAATTTATAATTATTATGATAGATGAGTATTTCTGTTACTCCTTTTTAAAAAAATCAGATTCATTATTGGTCACTCCTCCCACTTTTGACTTTATGTCATTTAAAAAAATGTATTCTAAATGATGCGCCCATGGGACAAAAGATGGGTCACAAGGTGTTACTATTGGGTTAGGACCTCTAAAAATTATTTACATCCCCCAGGTGATTTACATTACTGATTCTTACCATCCTTTTCATTTTTGGCCTTGCAAGCTTGCTGACATTCGAATAAGGCTTTTACCTGACTTCAGCAGGGGGGAAATGTAGGATTTTTTTTTTTTCATCTTGTAACTGTAACTTGACAATTAGGATGAGAGTGACTGTTCTAATCTTCTTTCTTACCCTGAATATTTCCATATTCGAAGAAAGCCAAGTTGTTATTTCCAGTAATAGAAAAGTTTAGGAGTTTGTGTTCATGTACATTTGGGTGCATTTGCCTGTGGTTATCAGCCACAGATGTTTCCCAGCCCCAGTACAGTAAAATTCTTTCTTCCCCATGCAGTGTGCTAGGGTGTTCATGAGCTGCATAAGTAGCACAGGCCAGATGGTTCAAATGTGGCCCAGGGTCTCTACATGAGGATCCGTAACACCAGTTTGGCGCCAGACTCAGAAAGGTCTAAACAGCACAGAGTCACGTGAAGGTCAGAGCAACCTTGCAGTTGGAGGAAGCAGCTCAGCATCTTGTAGCGGGGCCCACATCCCTCCTCCCACCTGGAGCTGATGTTCAGTTGGCTTGTCCCAATGTGAATGTACGTGTTTCGTGTTTCGAGTGGGTGTTAGCATTCTGACTGATGAGCACCGTACTGGTACTTAACACTTGGAGTATCACTCTTGCCTCTCTCACAGCAGGTTCTGTTCTTTGGCTCAAAGGTGAGAGCTGCAGTGTTTGTAACTAATGTTGTTTGCCTTTCCCGAATGACGCCTGAGGTGGTTGCATTAGTTTTACCTTGGTGCCTGTAACTTTGCTCCATTACAATGCAGTGTGTGCTCAGCATTTCCACTGGGCCACTCTGCAAAACAGGCTTGGTTGTGAAAGCTCCTCTGCTGTGCTCTGTCACAGAAGTAGGCTTGTATGGACAGGGGCTCCTCTGTCCTTTTTACTAAAACGTTTCCATTTAGATTGTTTAGGTAAACCCAGATGGACTTTTTTCATGCATAGTTCCATCAACTCATGATAAAACAGGGCTTCTACCCATTCTGTTAAAGGTTTGCTGTATATAATGAGAACTTCTGCTGACTGGATAGGACTGGAGAGAAAGTTCGATTCATGGGAAATTGAGAATTGTGTTGAATTTCATAGACTATCTTCAATGAAGCCTTGACTTTCTTTCCCTTTATGTCTCCTCTATCCCATGAGTCTCTTTTCTTTTTGTTTTAATATCTTTGACTTTGGCCATTCAAGAGCTACCTATATGAATGAAACTGCTGAGTGTGTATGTTGGGCAGCCCTTTCTCAGCATTAAGTTGCACAGAAGCATTAGTATGTTTTGAGTAGGTTCGGTTAATCTTTGAAAGTGGTTTTGAAGTTATTAAGAAATATTCTCATATAGTCGTCACTGGATCCTGTTTTTGTGGTGACTTCAACAGCCGAGGTTTGCTGAGGCCACATGTGCTGACTCGAGGTGCCCCCCTTAGCGGCACGCAGATAGATGCCTTGTAGCGCTGCTTGGATGAGGTTCGGGAGAGGTATGAGGCAGTGAGCAGCTGCAACCCATCCAGTTCCAGGCTTATAACACATTCCATTACCTTCCTAAGTTCTTTTTCATTTTTAAAAGCGTGTTTCAAGATAATAGCCTTTTCTGTCATTTTAGGCAGCAGTTGAGAAAAGGTATCAATGTGTATGCATTTTTTTATATATATATACACTGCAGTGGTCATCTTTAAAATCAGCTTAACATTTTAGAGTAGTGACAACACTTCAATAGACTGAGAGTCTACATAATTAGAACACTTAAAAGTTTAGAGGTATTTTTATATTTGTTGAATCTCATTTTTGCTGAGTCAGTTAATTTTGCTAATAGCAGAAGGGGGAACAAATGAACTTGAGGGCTGGCTCTGAAATGCCCTTTTACACTTACAACTGATGTTGTCTAGCTGCTCCTAGACACCTCCAAGCCAGACCTGCAGCTGACTCAAGTCTCCCCTGGTTTTCCCTGTCTTGCAAAGACGTCCTCTTTATAGCTGTCGTCACAGTATGGCTGGCCACCAGATGCAAAGGCAGTCTGTCCCACATTCCAGATTCCAAATCACAAAAGAATTCTGCTCCTGGGGCTAGCACCATGACTGACCCAGCACCAGAGCTGAAGTTGCTGACCAGAGAACGCTGGTATTACCTCTGAGCTTCTGGGAGAGCTCCAGGGAAGCAGTCTCAGAAGCTCTACCTTAGCTCCCCAGAGCTGGGCTCTCTTTGGGAGATCCCATCTTCTGGCTCCCACTTCCTGGCCCCTAAGGCTCCCTGGGTTTGGGAGGACAACATGCAGACCCTCCCTAGTCAGGGCCCAGAGCCTCACCACAGCGCTCCCTCAGACCCCAAGCAAGCTACAGCACACATGGAGGCAGCCACCCTTTATTCTGCTCTTAAGGCTTCCTGCACAGGAACGTCACTACTGTCTGTCAGTCTGTAGTTGCTAGATCCTTGGGGCCCATAGGTAAGCCAGTTCTGTCACATCTGTATTTCAGTAAAGATTTCTACACAACCCTTCTCTGAAAACAATAATCTTGGGCTGTGGGTTTGGTTCTTGAGGTAGTATGGATAGGAGAGGTGCATGTCGCATCCCTTCACAGATGTGGTGCTCCTGATGGGCTCCTCTGTGCACTTCTCAATGTTCATGTAGGATATCAGTGGAACATGTCACTTCAAGACAGTTGCTTTGAACTGAAGTTTGGTCTCTTTCCTGCCTTGTGATGGATTGTGTAGTAAGGGCTGTAGCTGTTACTTTCCTCTCTGGGCGGTGTCTTGCTGATTGAAGGACCTGAGAGCTAAGTAAGAAAGGACAGCATGCGACACAATGCAGACATCACCCTCCATGAGTCTGGTGGCTTGTCACCACACCTGGGACTATTTTGGAATTTCCCAGGGTGCTGGGTCCAGGAACCACCCCCGTTCCTTTTGGTTTCCTGTCAGCCCACACAAGCCATCTTTTTTACAGACACCCTATCAAGGGTCTGTAGAATATGGGCTGGTCGCTCTTTTGTAAATAAAAGTTTATTGGAACATAGCCATGCCCGTTTGTTTATGTATCTTTCATAGCTGCTTTCCAGCACAGCAGAGTATCTACAACAGAGACCATATGGTCTGCAAAGCTGGAAAGATTTACTGTCTGGGCTTTTCAGAAAAAAATTTGCCAACCTTCCTTGCTTAAGAAAATAATCCTTTTTCAAGAACAAACTTTGCATGGTTGATCTTTCAATCTTTCTTTTGCCTCCCCGTCCTTCTTTTCTTTTCTTCTTTTTCCTCCTTATCTTCCCTCAGTTTTGTTCTTCCTTTTATATTTCTTTCTTTCTCCTTGCTGCAAAAGAGACATGGTGTGTTGTTACAGCACACTGAATACATCTCCTAACACCTGAGCTGCTGCAGCCTCACATCTGCCTTGTCCAAGCTGCCCACAGTGAGGCCTCCGGCAGCCTCCAGAGTCAGGCCCCACAGGTGAGGAGGGCTTCAGAGTTCTCCCTGCAGCCCAGGCCTCTCATTTCACTCTGTCCTTATCTTAAGACCTGACTCTGGCTTCACATCTTGAGTGTTCCTCAGACAAGCCAAGATTTGGGTTTTGTTTGTTTGTTTGTTTTCAAAATTAATTGAGAATACTTTAGTTAGAGGCTCAGTTTTCTGAGCCCCATGTTTAGGGAAAATACGGAAAAGGCCTTTTCACAGAAGGAAAACAAAGTGCAGTCACTAACCCAAAGTACTCATTATATAATGTTTTTGACCAACTTCTAGGAGAATAAAAATGTATCAGTACTGATAGTTTTTTAGTCACATGCTCTCCTTTCAAAATAACTTCATTAAAGGCAAACCAACAAATAAAAAAAAAATAGGGGCTTGCTTTGAACATGCTTTTAGGAAAGAATAGGAAATTGGAGCACATTAGAACCTGAGTATGACTGCAAAATTGTCCATTGTGTCTTTGGGTAAAATCCAGTCGGCCTCCAAGCTGTTGGTCTTTCCTCTCCCCAACAAGTCAAGGACAAGCTTCTGTACTATTCTGCAAATTAAGTTGAATATCGGGCTAGTGAAAAAATTTCTGTTAGTGGCCCCAGAACAGTGATGATTTCAATTATTTTGAAACGGTTAATTATTATTTTGACTTCTCAGCTATTAATTTTTGTTTTCTTATGGCTTGATGTCCACTGAAATGCTGGAATTTTTTCCTACAAGTATGAAATCGTGTCTATGTATATCTCATTGGGAAGGCAGTCCTCACACGCTCAGCAGTAAGCATTCTTCCCCAGCTTGCTCCCAAATCCTTTTCAGGGAAGAAATGAAAATCAAAAGATTATTGTATTTAAAACAAGCAGAATTGTGGAAAGCCTTTTGAAGCAACCTTCAATAAAGTTCATCCCTTGAAATGTCAGAACAAACTGCTGTTCTACAGTGGACAGATTGGAAGACTTGAAGGTCTGACCTCTCTCCTTGAACGATATTAAGTCATACTCAGGCAGAAACCCAGAGCTCTCTGATGCTGCTTCCGACTTCGGGCTTTGCCCTGTTGTGCCGGGGGACCCAGAAGACCACCTGGGGCATTTCTGCAGATAGTATGCTTGCTCATGCTTTTGCTCTTGGAATTGAGCCAGCACTGGTCAGTTCCTTCCATTACCTCCCATCTGCCTGAACTTCCCTTTCCCAGAGCACTGGTGGTGTACTGCTCGGTGCTCAGGTGACATCCTTGTCTTCGGGGTTCAGTGGGGCAGCTGTGTGGTTATGCCCACCTGGCAAGCACAGTGATGCACAGAGGCTTTCTCCCCTACCTGAGACCAGTCCACGTCACACAAGGTACTCAGCAGTAGGCAAGGTATGTGAAAGAACAGGTTGCCTATGAAACAGCCAACAACAGCAGCAAAAAACAGGTGTTTAAGGTTTTATAATATACCAGAGGTTGGAGGAATGCATTTTACCTTTTTAAAAAAAAGGATTGTGTTAAAAAAATAAATAACCGGGACTTACTGTGTAGCTGACACAGCCTAAAATATAAAATATCCACCACCTGGCTATTTACAAAAAAGGTTTCCTGGCCCTTGTAGTGTGTCATTTGAGGTCAGTTGTGCAGTTAGGCACAAACGTTTTTCCTGCATTCCAGCCTCGCACCGTTTCTGTCCTTTCAGACGGCGGGGAGCATCTTGCCACGCCGTCTCGGCACACAGCCGTTCTCGCACGCTACTTTGTGAGCAATGCTTGTGCGCTAAAGAAAACATATTCCCCTTCGTTGATTGAGTATTTGTTGAATCATGATCTCATCTAGTAGGATAAGTAGTTAAAACTAGAAGTACAACGTCTTTTAAGTCTTCCTCTGTGGCAAACAAATTTAGTAATGGACCTGAAGCCGAAATAGTGCCTCTCCTGGCCAGCCCTAGTGGGCTCCTTTCAGCCCCAGCGCTCTCCTTTTCTTTTCTGTGTACAGTATATTTGCAAGCTCGCTCCCCAAGCTTCGGTCACTATTTGTGAATATAACTGGCCGGCCTGGGCCTGTTTGAACCTCGAATCCAGCCTAGCCGTTCTTCGCTCTCCTAGAAACACCAGCATGTTGATGGCCCTGGTTGGCACACCAGCAGCTGTAGCCTGAAGCAGCTCAGAGCCCTCCGGCCTGGCTCGGCTCATTTGGGGGAGCCGTCCTAGACATCTCACCTCTTCCCTCTCTGCTTAGGCCACCCAGCCCCCTTCCAGGAGGTGTCTTCTTGGAAACGGTCTCCCGTCTCCTGAGCACGTCATTGACCACAGACGTGTCATTCTAGAAGCGTCTTTCTCTCCGTAACTCTTTTTTTTCCTTCTAGAATTTAGCGGTTGGGTCCGGATGCTCCTCAGTTTATCAGCTTTTCAGCCCACTTGTTTTCTACAATCTGCACTTCATGCTTCTCACTGCTGAAGCTGTATGTAGTATTTGGGAGGTGTGTGTGTGGGAAAGATGCTCTACAGACAAGATGCGCATAATTTTGTATATTTATACCACAGGGATTTGTTTTAGAGCCGCTGTAGCTTAAGGCTATTAGTTTCACCAGTGTTCTAGGAGACTGTGATATGGACTATGGTTTCAAATACGTTATATAATACATAGTTAGTTATACACCACACCGTGGAATTTATTTCACTGTGTAAATAGTGATATTTTCCTGTTCAAATGCTTCTATAGAAAATATTTATTTTAACAACAAAAAATTAACTGTCAAAAGGGCTTTCCAAAAAAGTGTTCTTTCTAGCCACTCATCTTCCCCAATTACCGTGCTCATCCATTAAACCCCCAAACAACATCGTGAAGGCAGAGGGTGCAGCCTTGAAACCTTCCCTCTGTTTGGGCATATGCAATGTGGATTGGGAACCTGAGTGCTTCCCCCCACTGCCATCCCATCCCAGAACAAAGTGGGTCTCCTACCACCGGTATGGCTGTGCCAGGCATGGCACCAGGGCTCGCCTGAAGCAGCCCACATTTTGCATACGCAGTTAATATCTTCCGACTGTCCAACAGCCTGTAGAGGGAAATGAGCCTTAGTTGTAACCCCAAGGAAATCCAAACCCATACCTGTGGGATATGGAGAAACCACTGGCTGCCTAAAGAAAGCATTAAGATAGGTTTTAGTCTTTCTCATGTTTGTGAAAGACACACACCTATTCACAGTCATTAACCATGGGAGATAAGCGTGTTTCCTTCTGCACCTTGGCAGCACTCACGGGCACCTCAACTCTCCTCCTCCCTGTCTCAGCAAGCATCTGTGCAGACGTGGGCCAGTCCCACCCGCAACCCGTGGTTACAGAATGAGACCGTCTGTTCTAAGATGTGTGCAGCTTTTTACTTCTCAGGAGTCTTGGTCTGTGATTCACAGCACCCCTAGATGTAAAGGAACTGATGGCTTTATGATCATGTTCCTCTTCCCTGTGCCCCATTCCTGGGCACCTCTGTTGAGTTGTGATTCTTGTTCCGCCCAGCGGCTGGACTGAGAACCGAGGCTCTGGGACCGCAGAGTGCTTGGGACTGGGCACACGGGGGGGTTTGTCCTCCAGTTGAATTGTAATTTGCATGTTTTCTAATGGCCTCTCTTTTTTCTAACAAATGAGGAGGACACTTGAACAGTAATGCTGGAGAATGTTTTTTCTAAGTTACTATTTGTAAGCAAATCTGATTTTAAGATGAAATGTGAAAGGGTAACTAGGTGCCAGGGAATTTAGCACTGAACTAAACAGTCAACACTTTTTTAACCTTTGCAGGAGGAAATAGATTTTGCTCTCATCTAATGTTCACAAGAAGTAATGTTGTAAATAGTTTTTAAAAATATTTATTATGTGTGCTGTATACAGATTCACGTTCTGAGTGGTGTTGGTCTGCACTGTAGTATTGTAGAAGGATATATTTTGAGCAGTGGACTTACTTTCATAACACAGTTCACACATGGAGAAAGAACAGAAACCAGCAGGTTGAGAGCTGTTTGGGGCATTTGATCTGTAATGCTATATCAATCCAAGCTTTAACTGCCCCCTCTTCTCTTCTGGTTATGTTATATGTTATATATATTATACATACATACATATATGTATGTATATTATATATGATAAACTGGTCAGTTCCCAGATCTGCAGAGCAGATTTCCAGGTGTTCTTTCTGATGTGTTGCGCATAAGCAATAAGATCCTAGGAAATAACATTTATTCTGGGCTCTGCGTTGGCCCTTGTCTCAGAGGATAGGGTGGGGGTAGAACAGCTCTTGCTAAGACCTCTTGCCTTTGCCGGAGAGGTGGCTATACTTGAATTGTTGCTTCTGTTTGTCTGCACGCTGCTTCTTGTCATACAACTCTAGCAATGGATGAGAAATCTGCCAGCACCAGACACATCAAAATTTGGGCATGGAGATTGAAAAATGATCATTTTTCCATGAATTTGTAGGGCTTCTAGAATCTAGTTGAGGCAAAGCTCATTTGGCTGTAAACATAAGAATTTTTTATGTTAGGAATTTAAATTGCCAGCTAAAAGTCCTTTGAGTCTTTCTGCCCTGCCTTTGAAGATTAAGCCCATTTCCTGGGGTCCTCCTCTGTGCCTGGGTTTGAAATGTCTGGGGTAAAAACCCTTTAGAGCTGAGCGAGGCAGGCAGTCCCTCTTCCATGGCTTCCAGCGTGTCCAGTTCCGCAGCTTTCTGAGCTGTTTAGCAGCCTCTCCTGTGACCATCCTAAACTTTATGAAAAATACCCCACACCCAAATAACCATGAATAGAATAATGTAGTTTTTTAGACTTTTTGGATATGTCTTCTCTTTTGTATTTATGATGGTGTTTGGAATTTTTCACTAGTGTTTTTTTAGATTGAAGTGGGTGCGTTAGGATAAAACTTTCCATTGCTGAGCCTGAAAGCAAGCAAGAGGAAAGAAACTGACCTATATTGTGTCATTGGGAAGGTGACTACTCGTGGTGGTGGGAGGGCGGGGAGGGGGCATTGTAGATTATGTGGGAGTAAAATAGAACTATGGCCTGAGGCTCCCCAAGTATTATTACCTTGTAATAAATAATCCCCTTATTAGCCTCACTTAATCTCAATAGAAGCCTGCTGTTTACCCTCAGGGAACAAGTAGTTTTCAAAATTGAGCTCCTCCAAGGTCACTGGCCAGTGCCTGTGTGGAGGCACTGGTCGTCTTTGTGAACTCATGGCATTATTTTCCCATATGCATTATGATACTAAGAAATTCAACCCCAACCTGTATGAAAAGCACAGCCCAGGGTCCTACTTCAGGCTAGAGTCAATGCCTTTCAGGGGCCAGGGGGGCATAGGAGGCCCATGCAATTTAACTGAAGCTCAGGTGCCGTGTTGGGTTTTTATTCTTTTTAGGCCACAACCCTTCAGAATGAGATTAGGGCAGGGGCTGCTGATCCGGCTGTGGATCCAGGGAGCTCTAAGATGAATCTCTACCGTTCCTTTAAGGTCTTTCTGGTTCCTCCCAGTGTTGTCATTGCCGAGGTCAATCTTGTAGTTGTTCAGATGTGCTCCTTTTTGCTGTCTTGTGAGTCTTAGCCAGTGATCCAGATGCCCAAGGAGAGAGTCTCCGGAGGGCCTAGCCCCTGTCCAGTACCAAGCGTGTGCTCCTAACCTATGCGAAGGTGGTCTTTCCAAAAGCAGTGAATTGAGAAACTCTGCAGATGGTAATCTGGATGATCAGCGTGTATCTCTTGGGCCTGGATTTCCATGATGTTAGTGAGTGTAGGAAAATACTGTGTCTTTAATGGATGAAAATTCAATGTATGCTGTGAATTTGTTGGTTTGAAACATTGAAAAATTTTCATTAGACAATGTTTACATACCTCACCTGAAGAACCTTTGAGAGTGTATATATGAAATTTAAAAATATATTAAGTTGCTTTAAAACAATATGTATAGCTATAAAAGTTGGAGTTATTTTAACTTTGAATATGTACCACGTCTCTTAAATATTGGAATCTGTGGATTTTTTTGTGCTTCTGTGTTTTACTTTCCTATTAGGCCATATAGGAAACTGTGTTCTTGTTACTGGTAAAGGGGCCCTCACTGAAATCCAAGCTTGGAAGGATTTCCTTTGTTGTTTCAGATTTTCTTGTTTGGGTTTGAGGGATGGGGTATGGAACTAGAGGATGTGTGGGAGGGATTTCTCTAACATTGACATCTATTCCATGAGCTTTTTCTAGGCGCTTATTTTATTGCAGCGTATTAAACTTCTTTGATATTAAAGTGTGTTTGTGTAGTTACTGGAGAGGGAACAGAATGCATGGAAGCCCAGTATTACACTTGCAGCCTCTGGCGAAGTTGAGAAGTTGCCAGAAGGAACAAAAAGCAATACTTCTTTGTACTTTTGCCTCAACCCCGGTGTTGGGACTTAACGGAGCACTGTTTGGTAGATCTGTGGCCATTTTGTGAGGTATGCCTAACTTCAGGGGCAAGAGAACACCATGGATGAATCCTTGGGAATTCCCACCGCAGACTTGGAAAGGTGCCCGTGCTTCATCCTAGGGGCAGAGAGCAGCTGAGCCAGGTAAGCCACTGTTAAATTTGGGGGTGATCCGTACAGCCCCCGAGGAGGGCTGCCCCCATTCTCTAGAGTCCATTTGGGGCCTGGCAGAAAGCTGGCAGGAAATTCCTGCATTTCCTAGCCTTGTGACCTGTTCCACTGTATTCTTTCAGTTCTGCTTGAGCGGGGTCCATGTAAGCATCCAGGGGACAGTGATTCCTGTGGAATCAGCCATGATTTCATTAATAAATTAGAGGATGGTGGCCACTGACACACAGAACTATATCCAGTAAACATAACCCTGCAGCTGACAATCGGGCTACCTCTCAGCCTGGATTAGGAGAGACCTCCTGTTCCGTGTTAGGACTTTCCATTGTTAAAAGAGACTTCTTTTCCTCCCATATTGATCCTACGGTAGAATATCTAGACTGTATCTCAGAGGTGCAGACTGACTGGCTGGGGGTGAGGGATCATCTGGAGAATTCTCTCTTGAGAGCGCAGGGCATCAGGACAATAGGGACGCATTAGCGCCGATCTCAGGAAAACTAGGCAATGCTAGTTGGAAGCATGGTCATTCATTCTTTCTGTTGCTTCCACTCCCCAGCCAAGCCCTGCTATGCCCATTTCCTTGGCTGGGGATTTCCTTTGAACTGTTAAATTTGCTCCTTACTTCACTTTAACTCAGAAGTTGTAAACTGGTGGCTCACAGATGTGTTTTACTTAGCCTAGTGTTTAAAAAATTATACACTATGGGTGTTGACATAAAATTTGGGTTTCTGGCTTCTCTTTTAGAAAATGATAGTGAAGATCTGGTAAGGTTAGTGCATGGTAAGAATCCACTGGAGCTCAGTAGATTGGAAAGTGTGACTTTAAGGTCACCACAATCCCTTTTTTCTTTAACAGTAGGGAAATAGGTCTCTTTATCAGAAGTGATACAAACAATGGGCCAGACAGGCATGTAGCCGATTGACTTACTTAGGTAACCCACTGTCCAGACACTTGAGCTTACAACCGTATTTTAACCCATTTTCTCTCCTATACCCAGGTCATTACATTGCTTCCCAAATGGCTAATTGCTTTGCAGGCACTGCTGTTAACCATCACTGCCCACTTTCAAGGTGACCACGTGCTGTTAAGGTATGACTTGGGCAACCATCATGATGATCTAGTGGGAAATCAGTCTGTAGTTGTGGCAACAGAGGAGGGCCAGCTGGGTTCCCTTGGTGGTAGGGGCCTTGCCCCACCTGACTACCAGGGCTGGGTCTCCCCTAGATGCTCATATCATACATCCTACAAAACTCCTAATAGCAATTTTGCAGTCTGAAATCATAGTGGAACTACCATAGAAGTATGTTTGCCTTCTTTCTCTGCTGATCCCTGTGAACCCCTGGTTCATGGTGACAGGTTAACCTTATAGGACAGTTTCAGAAGCCACATTGCTTTCTAATCTGTAGCCCTGATGAACTGAAACCTTCAGAGCCAGGTCAAATGTGGGTGTGGCTCTGTTGGCAAACACAAAATATGGGTGTGGGAAACAAGGCTGAGCAGCCTCTCCACGTCTCTGTGTCTGCTGTGCCATGCCTGGGTCTGCCTATCCTGACATCCCCAGGGAGCTCTGACCCAGCCATCCCCCGGGACTCCCCTTCCTCCTTCAGGAGGAACCCATCTCCTCTGCCACTTCAGGAAGACCAGAGAGTTCCAAGGGCAGATGTCCTATATGTGCTACATCTGAGGGCCATCTCTGGATTATGGCCAGTGTGTGGACAGCTCAGAAACCCCCAAGCCCTGGGAGGCAGCCATGTCAGCAGCCCCGGGCTCATCTGTGGTGCAGAAAAAGAGATCAACAAGGCAGAACCTGAGTGAATCAATGTCGTGTTCACATGGAAGACAACAGACAATATCCAGCACGTTCTAGAACAATTCTAGGGAAAGGGTGGGTGTGGCTCTCTCACAGGCCTGTTCTAAACCTGTCTCTCTAAAAGAGTGACAAGACTGCAGAAACCCCTAAACAAAATGTCACAACCACACCGCATCTGAAAAGCAAAACGAGACACCAGATATTGACTTTAACATATAAAAATACTGTAACAAAATGAAATACAAATATATATATTAGAATCTGTTAAGTATTCTGTATAAAGAGATACTTTCATGGTTAGGCTAATAGCAGGCAAAAAGGAGACGAGTCTGGCCTTTTCCTAACACCTTCACAGGAAGCCAGGGCTGCTGTGGCCAGCAGTGGCAGCAGCAACCCCAGGACTTGTCCTGCTTGTGTCTCTTCAGCGCGTATTTAATGGAGAGAGTCAGTGGCGACATCAAAGCGATCGAAGGTCTTTACTGAAGGGGTGACCAGGTATGGAGGTGGTTTAGCAGAGATGATCTGGCCAGAGCCTTCTGGGCCTCAGTGCGAACAGGCAAGTGGAGTGCTGATCCGGCTCCTTAGCAACTTGCAGGTTGGTGGGTAAGCTGAGGGAATGTGGATCTGGGCCATGGAGCTCGGCCCCCTGCTGCCTGCACTCCTGTGGCAGAGCCCAGCCTTCCAGCTTGACAGAGGGTGAGCATGGGGCCAGGCTGGGATGTGGGGTGTCACGGGGTGGGTGAGGGCCATGGCCAGCTCACAAGGTACTCCCTGTGAACAGACCCCCCAACCCCCTGGCATGTGGGAGTGCAGGACTCCTGGCAGCCATCACCTATCTGCAGGTGAAGAGGCTGCTGTCGGTCGGTGCCCCTCAAGCCCAGGGAGCCTCATCTACTCCAGGTCGATGGGGAACAGTGATGGCCAAAGGCAGGTAAGTGTCTCAGGGCCGGTGCTCCCAGAATGCCTGTCTTCCGCACAAAGTGAGCTAGCTACACTTGAGCTTTCATCCATAGATCAGCACCTGCCTTGTGCTAGAGCTGCTCGCCGCAGTACCCCAGGGGCCCAGAAACTGTAGGTAACAGAGGGATGACATGCAGACCTAGGAGAAGCCTCTCAAAGCCCCCACTGCTGTGCATGGAGGGGAGGGGCGCTGCAGCCTTGCTCAGAACTACAGTAGAGCCCTGTCCCTGGCGAAAAGCCGAGCTGGCCATGAGAACACCTCTGCACTTGGGCAGGACAGATCCCCTTTGCATTAGGGGACTTCTGGAACTCAAACTCACTGGCCAGAGTCCCAGTGTAGTGGAACATGCCAGGTTTCCCCAGTTGTAAGGGGCTCCAGCCCTCTGCTGTTCAGCATCCAGAGCTCCCTCCTCCCCTCCCACTCCCCGCCCCGTGGTGACTGAGGATATGGGCACAAGACCACCTCAGCCACACCACAGCCTGCTCCCCCAACCCTGTCTTCTGGTTATAGAGGGAAGGGGTCAGGAAAGGGACATGCTCACTCCCCTTGCCCACTGCGGTCCCCTGGGGCCACACACTCTTGGGGAGACATCTGGGCAGGAGAGTGACCTATCTTCTAGGCAGTTTGCTATTTAAAGATAAGCTTTTTGTGTTTTCTGCATGGAAAAGAAGGATTTGTAGTCACGTGGCCATTCAGTGACTCTTCAAAGAGTCCTTCCTTGCAAATGCCTAGGTGAGCAGCTCTAGCCTGGGCCAGTGTCTGTGGTTGGTGGTTGGAGCCTTTGGCTCCTCTCTTCCCAGGCATCCTGTTTACTCCTGGGATGCACTACATTCGTTCGTATCTGTCCAGTAGAGCAGCCCCGTACCAGCAGCCCTTAGGCAGGTAAATACCTGTTGATGCGATTAATGACAGTGGATCTTCTGGCTCCTCCAGCCTCCCTTCTGGAGCCACAGTGGGAGGGTCTACATTGCTCCTACCTATGTTCAGTCAAACCACCTCACCATCTGATGGCTGAGGAGATGGAGGCCCAGAGTCACAGAGGCAGCAGAGGTTTCATGGTGCCTGGACTGCTGCTCCCTACTGGTCTGCACTGTGAGGGATCTGAGCCCTGTGTCCATGAGAGCAGACCCCTCCCTGGCTAGGGGCTGGGAGAGCACAGCACCAATACCCCTTTGGTGGTCAGTGTCTGGATGGGGTGGTTATTCAGTTGGAGCCAAGAACTAACCTCCCCTTCACTTCCCCACCCCCATTCTCTCTGGTGGGATCACCACCCCAAACAGACCCAGGGGAAACTGCCTCCACCTTCCTTGAAGCTACTGTGGTCAACCCCTAACTTTAGGATTTAGAAGTCTGGTCCTAAGACCCACCTTCCTCCCCAGCCTCCTTCCCCATGGAGCAGTGGCTTCAGGGCTCCTCAGCCCAGGGGGCAAGGGTCAGTCCCTTCCTGGCCAGCAGGAGGGGCCCTTCCCCTCTGCCGCCTGGCCTACTGCTAGCGAATGCTGCAGCAGCAAGCAGAGCAGAGAGCCAGGCTGGCTACCCCAGGGGAGGCTTCAAGGTCATCCGCAGGGGGCAAGGGCCTTCTGAGGCCAGTATGGGCTACAGGTGAGAAGGAAAAGCTGGTTTGGGAAGGGGCCGGTCCCTTCTTCAGACCCAAGTAGTAAGCAAGCAGGGGGTGTCATCATTCTGCACTCTTGGCCTGACCTCAAGCACACATTCATTCAACAAATATTTATTAAGCGCCTATTTGTGCAAGGCACTTCTGGAGAGGGCAGCCTGCAGCCCGGGCCCCGCCCACCCATCCCGCCCCCAGTGCTGTTACTCTGGGAGGTCAGCCCAGGAGCCGCTCCACTGGACCACACCCCCAGCCCGGCTGCAGGCCATGGGGCTCTGCTGCTGCCGTGTCCCCTTGCCCACCTCACCCCTCCCTGTCCAGCCAGGCACTACGCGCAGACAGCACAGCCACACTTGGTGGGCTTCTCCACCTCCTCCGCAAAAGAGGTCCCGTCGCTGCACTCAAAGGTGAACTTCCTCCGCTTCAGCCGCAGGCCCTGGCAGCAGCCCTGACCTGGGCATGAGCCCCGGCACTCCACCCACGACAGCGGGCGCGTGGTCTGGCAGATGGCATAGCCCCTCTGGACCTGGTGAAAGTCCCGGACAGGGTCCCCCCGGCACTCGGACTCTGGATAGGACAGACACCAAGAGAGAGCCTCAGGGCCCACCCGTGGGCCAAGGCCGGCCCATGGGGAGGGCTAGTGGAGGAGGAGAGGCAGCCTCCAAGGACCAGATCCTCCAGCGCTCAGACTCCACCTCCATCCCCACCAGACATGCACATGCACGGTCTTCCTCCTGGGCCCACAGTCCAGTGAGTCGGAAGGAAGAACTTTCTAGCTGCCAGGACCCTCCAGGACAGCGTGGGCTGCCAGGTAAGTGGGCTCCGTGCAAGGGGAGGCTGGCAGCTGGGAAGGCAAAAATAGAGAAGGAAACTGTGCCAGGAGCAGGGGGTCTGCAGGACCCTGAAGGTGCTTGCATTCTGGACTTCCCTCTGCCCAGCCTCAGCAGTCTCTATTCCAGCAGAAGCATCTTGGTCATAGGGGCCAGGGAGGGCCTGGGAAAGAGTTGCCAACCCTCAGACTTCTGCTGCTTCCAGGGGCCCAAGGTAACAGGGCCAAGATGTGGAGGTCTGGGCAGGAGCTGTTACCCTGGGCAGTCTCTTCTGTAAGAGGAGACCCTCAGCTACAGGGGTCATGGGTAAGGGGGTACATGCCCTGGGTAAGGGGGCTTCAGGGCAAGCTGGGCCGTGTGTCTGGTGGTGGGGCTCAAAGCCCAGAGGTACTACAGCCCAAGAGCAGTCCAGGGTGCAGGAGAGGGGAGGGGGCACAGAAGGGGATGCCAGGTTTGGAGGAGGAAAAGTCAAGTCACTACTGCAAGTTGTGGAGAGGGCATGTCAGGAGGGGGCCCCTGACCTTGCTCACATAGCTCGCCCGAAAAGCCAGGGTCACACACGCAGTGTGCCCCCTTGGTGGCCGAGGCCTGGCAGTGGCCGTGGAGGCACCGCAGGCCCCCACAGGGGTCCACAAGTGCCCCAGCCTGGTTGCACAGAGCCCCTGAGTACCCATCCTGGCACTGGCAGTTGTAGGAAAGAGCGTCGAGGGGCACACACTTCCCGTGGACACACCTAGAGGGGATGGAGAAAAGGTACGATGAGAATAGGTTGCAGCCAGTCCAGTCCTAGGGCACCCCACAATCCCAATCATGGTGTCAGGAGATGTTATATTGTACCCAAGAACAAAAGGGAGCAAAATGGGATTCTGTCACCCTTGGCCACCCCTAGGGCCTTCTTCCTATTAATAAAAACTGAAAACTAGAAAAAATCAAAATCATTTGTTGGGCCACATGTTCCAGTTTGGAGGGGTTTAAGAATACAGTCCATACAGCAGCCCTCACCCTGGGGAGAGGAGCTGGCGGGCAAGGGAAAGGAACCTGCAGGTGGGGCAGGGGGTGAGGGCTCACTTGTGGCCATGGCAGGGCCCGTCCGCTGGTTGGTCACAGTGTAGGCCCCCCCAGCCAGCCTCACAATGGCACACGGGCCCCGGGGTGGCATTGGGCTGGCAGATGCCATGGAGGCAGTAGAGCTTCCGGCAGGGCTCACAGCCCGGCACCACGCCTGGCTTCATCCGTGTCTTGGTGAAGTCCTGCAGCTCGTTGTTGATGTAGAGGTTTCGGATGCAGCCATGGAAGCTGGTGCCATTGAGGATCTGCCACAGGCGGAAGGCGGCGGAGTTCACATCCACGGGCATCCCTGGGGGGCCGGGGGTGGGCAGGAGGGGACAGAGCTGGGCTGAGGCAGGCTCAGACCATGCCTGGCACTCACCACTGAGGTCCGCTGGGCATCTGCACAGGGTTCCCTCTGCCCTCAGCCTCTGTCCTTCGGTCTCTGCAACCCTGGGCCAAGGTCCTTTGCCACCTTGGAGGGTCCAGACTCCTTTCCCAGAAGAAAAAGAAAACCTGCGCCCTATATGACTAGAGCCCAGGGGCGCCAAGCCTGTAGTAGCCAGCTGACAAAGAGCCCCGGGTGCCTAAGCTCAGGCTGCCCTCGCCCAAGGCTCCTTCCTGCACTGTGGGACACCAGCTCTTACTCCTTACTCAAAGAGCAGCCAGAGGACCTGGGTCTAGAGCTTTGTCACCTGTTTTTGTGGTCGTCACAGCAACCCTCTGAGGTCAGAATGGCTAAACCCCATCTGGTACTCAGTGACTTGCCCTAAGTTGTACAACTAATAAACCACAGAGCTGGAATAAGAACTCAGAGTTCTCTCCTCCCCTCCTGCTCAAGAGTCTCACCAAGGCCCTCCACAGCACTGAGAAAACCCCACTATTGCAGAAACCTGACTTGTCTGGACCTGGAAATGTCTGCAGGTACAAAGCATGGAAAGCCAGCTGGAGCACCCCAGCTGATGCGGGGACTCTGTGCTGGAGCCTCATGCAGCAGCTCTGGGCCGCGGAGAGCTCCGAGGACCCTGAACACTTGACAAGCTCCTGCTGGTCCAAAGCCAAGAGGAAAGGTTCCCTCTTTAAAACAACTGGGAAAGCTCCAGCTCCCCTTAAGGCCAGGCCTCAGGCCAAACCCAAGGTACCTGTCCTCGGTCAGCCTAGACTCCAGATGGGAAGGGCCATCCACCAGTGGGCTGGAATACCCCCCAGTCCAATGACCTGGGCACCAGCCCTCCTGGCAAGCCTTAGGCCAGAGAGCAACGGAGGCCCCACCTGGAATGGCTGTCGCCATCACCTAAGTGAGCCTCAGCCTCTCCCTGGGCCCCAGGTCCTTACCTCCCACATAGAGGGGGGCCTCGCTGTTCAGCGTGTAGTGTTTGCCAAAATTGTCCATGGTCATGGGACTGCCTCCATCGATGGAGAGATTCACCATCTGGTCAAACGTGACCAGCTCAACGGTATGGAACTGCCCATCATTGATTGTCTCGGCACTGGAAGAAGATGGGGTGCCCCCCCCCCCCCAGGTAATGGGCTTCAGTTTGGCCCATCTCTGCCTGGGCCCTTCCCCAGAAAGGCCACTGGTACACAGCTGCTTCCCGAGGAATAACATGTCTAAAGGAGGAGGGTGTGTAGACTGTGGCCTAGGGCCTAGTCCCTCCTGCTTCCCTCCTTGGAACTCCCTGGGCAAAGCTGAGCAGTTTGGGACAGGGGTTTCCGACTTACCATCTCTCTCTCCCTTCTAAAGAAACCCCAGTGAGGAGGAGATGGGATAGGGAAGGGTGAGCCCACTGCTCAGGCCTCAGCTCCAAGCTGGGGCCGCACTAGATGGTTCAAAGGCCCTTCCCACTGGAGCAGCACAATTCTGGTGGTCCCAATAACTGCCTTCTCTTGAACCAGGAGACCCTGAGGGAGGGCATTGGGCATGATGGAGCCTTACCTGTAGATGGCAGAGCTGGGGTAGCTGCCTGGGTCATAGCTGACACGCACATGACCCTGGTATAGCTCCACTGCAATGTGGTCATTGTCCCCATTGTACAGCAAGATCCCGTTGTCCTCTGCCGTGGAGACCTATGGGGCAAGGGCACTTTCTCTCCCACATAGCAGTGGCCCAGGGAGGTGGGGCAGATGGGGGATCCACATTTGGAAGACGAGTGCTATGTGCAGAGTGGTGGCCCCTGACAACCCAGCCTACCCAGGGGACACATCCTCCAAGGGATGCTGACAGAAGCTAGTAGCCCCTGGTTCACATGCCATCCACTGCCAGTAGGAGAGGCAGATGGACCAGCTGAGGCCTGGAAACTATGCTAGGAGGGGCAGGTAAGAGACCTAAGGGCACCTGCCCAGAGAGGAAAGTCCAATGGACGTGAGGTAGCCCGTTCTGTGGACCTCTGGGAGCCACCAAGAGGACAAGTAAATGAAGGCTTTTAACAGCCATGACCACCCCAAGCTGGAAGGAGCCATTCATGAGGTAGTACCTGTCTCCGGAGCCATGTGTGCAAAAGCTGGAGCTGTCTTGGGAGGGAGAGCTCTACAGTGCTGTAGGGGCCATGATCCTGCCTTGTCCCGCTTCCCCCACCACTTCTCTGTGTAGTGGTAAAGCGACTCCCTGGTCGCATAGGGCTGGCACAGGGCCCAGGCTGGACCCAGCATAGCACCCCATCTGGCTGGACTTCATGGCTGGGCCAGAGACAGGCAAGTGACTGAAGGCAGGCCAATCAGAATCTTCCCTGAGGTCGGTGACTGCTGTCCAACCAGCTGGCAGGGCGGAGCCTACAACGGGGCAGCAGGGCAGACCCACCTCTGGAGGTGCCGGAGGATGTGGGGGAATTCATTTTATCAAGCAGTTAGGCTAGCTGTGTTCTTGTAGTGTAGACAGTGAACGTGGGTGGGATGTGAGCGAGGTGATGAAATGGGGGAGCACAGTGAGCATGTTGGGAGGCTTAGGGGCTCTGGGAGCAAAGGAGAAAGACGTGGCTGCTGGGGTGGGGAGTGCAGCTGGAGGAAGAGAGCTGGCCAAGGAGGACACGTGGACTTGGATCATTTCATCGTGCACCATTCCCTCTTCTCCGTCCCCAAGAACTGCTGGGCAAACAGTGCCGTTCAAGTGGGATGTGCTTTTAGGCCTCCACAAACTGACCTTGGGAGATGAAATTCAAGACATGGAATGGCAAAGTAAGGGCCCCAGGGCCAGGAGGCTAAAAATACAAGGCCAGAGCTGAAGCCCAGAGCCAACTCTGGCTGTGTTGCAGCCATATGGAGAGTGTGCAGTGCTGGAGACTGGTGCTGAGGAGCAGGCGAGACAGGGCGGCGGGAGAGGACCCCGAGACCCCTTCCCCTGTTCCCTCCTTCCCTGCTCGGAGATTGCTTTTGTGACCCAGTAACCTTCCCACATCTGCTTTACCCACATCCAAAGAGTTTTAATTAACACAGGCTCCTCCCAGTTCTCCCAGGTAGGGATGCCCCTCACTGCTCTGACCTGCCCGACTCCCTTCTCTGACCGGGCACCCTGGGCACGACGCACCTGCAGCGTGATGTTGGCTCGGGGCCAGTTCTGCAGGTCCGTGAACTGCAGGTAGGTGTCCCGATCCACAAAGTTGACACTGAGCAGCTTCTCACACTCAGGGCCGCCAAAGCCTGGGAGGCACTGGCACACGGGCCCGCTGCCCTGGTCCACACAGTTGGCCCCATTCTGGCACTCAGTCCCCTCACAGGGGCTTCTGGGGGCGGGAGCAGGGGAAGGTACCTCACAGAACTGCCCACTGAAAGGGGAAAGATACAGGTCAGAGAAGGCCGAGTAAAAGGTCTCCCATGGTCCTGGAGAGAAATACTGAACCTCATGGGAAACAGAAGATGCTCCTAACGAACACTTTTCCCAAGAGAACTAGGAGCCAGAAGGATACTGAGAACAAGGTGAGAAACAAGGGTGGTCCCTGGAACAGCATCATCGCTCTCCCTTGGGCATCTGTCAGAACAGAAAACCTGAATCTGCTTAATAAGGTCGTGTGTACATTAAAGTTTGAGAAGCACTCACAGCTCAGGGCAGTCAGGTCTGCCAGCAAATTTACTATTGCCACAGGAGAAAAAACAAGCAAGAGAAGACTCAAATGACTAAAGAAATAAAAGGGGACAGGACCACCAGCAGGGAGTTCTGACCCACGCTACATCCCCAGCACCAGGCCTCATGGCCTCGGAGAGCGGAAATGACTGAAAGGTCTCTCCGTGGAGGAACGGATCTGTCCATACAATGGAATACTAGTCGGCCACAAAAAGGAATGCAGTTCTAATGCATGCTGCCACGCAGATGAAGCCCAAAACCATGATGCCAAGGGAAAGAAGCCAGTCACAGAAGACCACAGATGGTGTGATCCCACTTACAGGAAACATCCCAGACAAGCAACTCTATAGACACAAGTAATAGATTATTGGCTGCCTGGAGCAGAGACTGGGGTGGAGGGTGACAGATAGGAACAGAGTTTCTTCCTGGAGTAATGGAAGTGTTGATTATGGTTAATAGATGCTCAATCCTGATAGTATACTACAAGCCACTGAATTATATACAGAAACTGAGTGAATTATAGCTCAATAAAACCTTTAAAAAAAAAAATACAAGACTCAAGGAGAGCATGGGAGGTAGCTGGCCCGAAGGAGGGGAGGGATGCCCCACCCCAACCTTTCAGAGAAGCCACCTTTATGCCAGGACGGGTCTTCACTGGCTCACTGGACAGATATGTGGCAGACGCTGGCCAGTACTCTGTACCCACTTCCCAGTCCCTCCACCAAACAGTTTAGGGACCCTGTGCTTATGATCTCAGTGACTGGGGAACTTCCCCAAGGTCACACACCTGGGGAGGCATAGCCACGGTCAGACCCCCAGGATCCAACTTCCAGGCTCAGACCCTTCCTCCCTCCCACCAGCTGTGCTTGGGCGCTCCGGCCAGCTCTGGGGCTGGAAGCTAGGAGGCCTCAGTCGCTCACGGTGCCCTGGGGCCACTCACCTGTAGCCCTCAGCACAGAGGCAGGAGTAGCTGTTGACTTCGTCCACACACTGGGCCCCGTGCTGGCAGCGGTGGTCCCTGCAGTCATCCTCGTTCTCACTGCAGCTGTCACCTGCATAACCTGGTGCACACTCACACCTGGGAGGCGAACGGGGTTGGGGGGATGGGTGGAGGGGTGAACAGGAGTGGGGGGCAAACGGGTGAGGGAGAGGATTAGGGGGGCAGTCAGTCCCTCAGAAGCCTGTGGGGCCTGGGGGCCATGGGTGTGACCGAGAACCTTAAGGCCCATGCATTTGTGGGACAACCAGGAGGTCAAACAGAGCCCTAGAGAGAAAGATGTCCCCCAGCGCATCCTGGGACCCTTTTCTGGTACAGGAAGAGAGCTTGTGTGGGCTTCTGTGTGGGGGCAGATTCTGGACTGGGAGGTTGGCTATCCAGTGGCAGGAGAAGGGGAGCTCATCACGGAGGACCCACCCTGACCACTGACAGCACATCCAAGGCCAAAGTTCAGCCCCTCTCAACCTGCTCAGCAGAACAAGGCCCTGCATCGTAGGGCTCAACTAGCTCTCTTCAGCATCCCTGAATCCACTGGACCAGCCTCCTAGCCCTGCTCCAGCAAACCTAGCACCCCTGCTCAGGGATGCCAGGCCAGTCCCCAGCCCCCAGCTCTACTGTGCTGCTCCCATCACCTGGAAAGCAGCCATCTGCCTGTCACAGACAGAGCACACTCCACCTAACTTCAGTCACAGCCTTGCAAGACACCCCCTGCTCTGCACCCACCCCCAATTAGGCCCACCCTGTGGTCAGACCTGTCTCTACTGGCAGCAATCCCCACCCCACCAGCACTTCCCTGCTTTCATGCCTATTGATTCTCGCACATCCTCTTCTCTCTCCCTGCCTCAGTCCAACCTGGGCAACTCCACACCTCCTCCAGGAAGCCCTCCCAGCTGCCATCAAGAGATCCCTATGGGAAACTCCTCCAAACTAAACTGCAAAATCCACAGCTCAATCACACAACCTGGCAGGCAGATGCTCTGCTCCTGCCTGAATATTTTTTATTCTGTTTTTCAAGCTCTTAAATACTTTTCTACCCAAATAATACATATGGGTACATATATGTACACACACACACACACACACACACACACACACCCCTAAAGCCAGTTTACACCATAATACTACTCCTTACTACATAAAATGGCATGATTTTCAGATAGTTTCTCTATTTTAGTTTTTGTTGTTGTTGGTTGTTGTTGTTTTTATTCCTGAGAGAGAGCACGAGCAGGGGGAAAAGCATAGGGAGAGGGACAAGCAGACTCCGCCCTGAGCACTAAGCCCGAGATCACAACCTGAGCCACCAGATACCCCTCTATTTTAGTTTTTAATGTTCATCTTGACCCACTGTTTGGCTCACAGGCCACGACTAGGGCTTGTGCTGCAGTCTGAACAATGCTGCGGTAGCTAAGCCTCTGCCCACTCACTCACTCAGTGAGTGTACTGAATGCCCGCTGAGTCCCAGGCACAGCGCAGTGAGGCCCGTCCTCCCTCCAAAGGGGAGGGTGGGGGTCAGTCCTGCTTTAGTCCACTACCTGAGGTCCAGCCCCTCATCTGAGCAGCCGGTGAACCCCTTGGTCTACCACTGCTGATCGGTCTGCTGTGCCAACTCCACCCCAGCAGCTCACCGGCAAGTGCGGCAGCTTCAGCTCCCGGGCACCCCCTCGGTCTCAGACCAGGCCTCAGGAACCCCGCTCTCTTGCTTCCTGCCCCTGTCTGTGGGTGGCCCCTGCTGGACCGTGAGCTCCGTGGGAGGCGCCACTCCCCACCCTCGCCTGAGTCCCTGGGGTTTGGTCCCTCAGCCGCAGGCTTTCAACCCTGGCCACCTGTGCTGTCCTGACTGGTGGAACGGGTCCCAGAAACGGGACTGTGTTTACAAAACTGCAGCTGGAAACATTTTAAAAGCCCATGACCTTCATGTAATCTTCTTCTTGTGACCATGCACTTCCATGTAAGCCAGTAACAAGGAAGGTGACAACAGTCAAAGACCTCTTATCCAGACAGGTTTTGCAATTCTGAAGTTTTGGGATTTGGGAAAGGTTATACAAGGCCTAAAGCATTATGTAACACAGCGATGGGATCTGGGGCAGCTCCTTAGTTAAACATGTTCACATTTCTGCAGCAAATTCTACGTACGTTCAAACTACATGGCAAGAATAGTGACCCTAAGTAGCTTTGTAACCCTGCGAGTCAGGTTTTATTACCAAATATGTTCTGGTCAGACCAGATTTTGCTATCAAGTGGGCTTTTGCCTTTCAGAGTTTTGTGCATTTTGTATTTGGGGGAGGAGAAATAGTGGATCTGGAAAGCTAAGAGCCCTTTACAGAGCACCTACCAGATGTCAGTCTTGGAGCGAAGCGCTTTCCACGCGTTTGCTCATCTGTCCCTCACAACCACCCCAGGAGGAAGCCACCGGGGCTGGGGGGAGGCCCACTTCGCAGAGGGGAAGACAGGCTCAGAGCAGTCAAGGCATCCACCACTACCCTGTCCCCACACTGACTCACAGGGACCCTGTGTAGCCAGGACCAAACCCACTTGACAAGGAAGGAACTAAAACGGGGAGAACAGAGATGAGGGGACTTCAAGGCCCATGCCCTTGTCTGGCCCTGAAACCCGGCAACACTGACCTGGGCCCGTCTGGAGTAGCCACACACTGGGCCTCATGCTGACATGGGTTCAAATCTGGGGAGCAGAAGTCCACCAGCTGCTCACAGGCCCTTCCTGGGGAAGGAGGAAGGAGGAGAGAAGCTGCTGCCATGCTCTGCCAGGCAGCTGGGCCAGCAGAAACCTGCCGCGGCCCTTCCACCGCCAGGAACAGGCTCAGGACGTGAAACCCACCGCGCTTACCGGTGTACTGCAGGGGGCACCTGCAGCTGTGGTTGCCCACGCCGTCCACACACACACCCCCATTGGCACAGGTGTGCTCCCCACAGTCGTCCGTATTCACCTCACAAGTTGGTCCTTCAAAGCCGGTGGGACAGGAACACCTGAGGGCAGCGGGTGAGGAGAGCGCACCAGGTGGGCCCGAGTCAGGCCAGCAGCCTTCCTGAGGCGCCGGTGGAAGCCCGTGTCTCCTGGGGACTATTCTCATCCCAGAGCTCTGGTCCCCATCTCGGGCCAGGCCCTCACTAGGTGCTGAGGTTAGAGTGAATCAAACAGCCCTGGACTCTGAGAACTTACTCACAATCTAGTTGGAGAGACAACGAGGAGATAGGCAACCACACGAGAGTGGGGAAGTCCTGGGATGGTGCCACACGGAGGCTGGGAAGGGTGGGCAGAGGCCAGGGACACTTAGCTCATACATCAGGGATGAGGTGAGAACAGGGCTGGAGGGGGAGCAGGAGTCGGCTCATGGAGACTTCCCCCAGGGAGCACCCGGGGTCTTCCAAGTGATAGGTGGGTCAGAGAGGTCTGAGAATTTTCCAGATCCTTCAAGTTCTGCACAGAACTTGAACTGTTGCCTGAAAAGACCTACTCCAGAGCTTCTGAAACACACACACACCTCCCCAGCCTGAGTGTGAGCTGGAACTGCTGGAGCCTAAAACCCCCACGCACCAAATAAAGGGACAATTAAGAAGGCAGAGGTTTCCCGACTGGACAAACACTTTTGTAAGACTTTCCAGTTCTGTGTATTTAAAAAAGAAAAAAAAAAAAAATCACTGAATGGTCAGCTGATCGAGCATTAAAAATAACTTTTGATGACAGATCAGTCTGGGGTTTGGGCATATAAACTCGGAAGGGTTTCAAATAATTGAGTGACATGCTACAATAAAACTTCTAATCCCAGTGATTTATGTGCACAAACTTTCCAACATTTCTAGCTGTCTACATAGATTTTAAAAGGAACATGTTGGATGCTGAGCCTTCTCTCATTCTGTCCCATTCACCCTGGGACACAGGAACCAGTTAGAAGAAAAGCACACACAAAATGCCCCACCTAGCTCACTACAAGTTGTAACATTTTCCTTCATGTGTAACAATTACCAAAGTTTGTAGAGTTGGGTTTCCATTGTTGCTAATAATGTCATTACAATTGTTGACAATTGTAATGACAACTCTGCAAAGGATACTTTTCAGAGGTTGATGGTGACAAGAAACAAAAATCTATAAACTTATATCCCCACATGGGTGGCAAAGAAGTAGGGCAGCGGGCTTACGAACAGACTCGAGCATCAGAACATAGACATTGGAAGAGAAATGGAGGTGGGGGTGAGGAGTAAAATCGAAATACTAGTTCGAGGAGGAAAGGAAGGAAATAACGGGTTTATGCTGTTAAATGAGCTTGTTGGGGTGATTTTTTAAAAAATGAGATCAAATTGCTGTGTTTATCAGATTCCACTGGAAAATGATAAAAGTGAACTAAAAAGGGAGATTTTTAAAGGTTCATATTTACAGTATCCTGGAAATTAACTCTTTTATAATAAACAGTTCAACTAACACTGAAAAATGCTGGCTGTCACTCACTCTAAGAACATACAAGAGGAGATGTAGTTTAAACATCTGTTTGGCGCGGGTGAATGTGCACAAAGGTAAGAAGCTCAGAGTTCCAGTTTGGAGGGGGCTACCCCAGCTGCACCCGCCCTCTGCAGAGGGGTCCTCTCAGCCCCCCAAGCTCCATAGAACACCCCTCCCCAAGAGTCTAGAGGGTGTGAGGGGTGGGTAGGCTGGATGGAGCAGTTGCCAAAGCCCAGAGGAGGAGGGAGACCGTTGTAAGGATGCTGTTTCCAAGGTGACGACCTGTGAGAGCCTGTTTAGTGTTTTATTTTTTACATCTGGCCATTCGGGTTTGCAAAGGCAGGTCTGGCCATTCTTGCCAAGCAGATTCAATATCATTTTCCAGAGAGAAGATTTGTTCACTTGACAGTTTATTTTCAGCAACTAAACACTATATATTCCTCTGGAAAAACTCCAGGAGAGCTCTGGGGAGGTGGGGGACTCCTTGAAGGGGCCTGGGGGAAATCCGTGGTGGGGGCGCTTACATGGGAAGGTCAGACAAGAGTCAGGAGGGCTGGCCCTTCACCAAGTCCAAGGCAGGGTGGGCATTGGCTACCCAGGTGTGACCAGTGGGACCCAGATCATGGGGAGAGGCCACGGATGGCCTGGGACTTGCCCCACCTCTGGGAAGGCCTCCCCACCTGTCTTACAGGCAGCCTAATACCAAGCAGTGGGTGAGGGGCCCTGCCTTCAGGCAACATGGGCACAGCAAGCAGCTGTTTGACTCCAGGTCAGAGGCCTTGGGAGTTAGTGGAGATTAAGGGGGTTTAAAACACCCCTGCACTGCCTGTCAGCATTGCCACCACATATGCCCTTGGCCACGGATTACCAGGACCATCAGAAGACCCTCTGGCCCCTGGCATGAGCAGGGAGAGGCCTGGGGCAGGGATGGGCATGCCCCACAGCTCTGAGCCCCAGTCCTCCGTGCTGCTGAGACTCAGCAGGCCCCCATCTCTCCGGGCAACAGGGGTCCAGCCTGGCATGGAGGGGTCTCTAGCTGCCCTCCCCAGCACAGCCCCACCTCCTCCTCTAACACAGGGAGCGTGGGGTCATCTCACTTGGAGGAGGGAGGGCACCCAGGCTTGGGTGCTAGAACCGTCAGCACCCCTCCCACCAGGTTCTGGCACCCCCCGCCCCCCAGGCAACTCACATGAAGCCAGCATCGTCGTCCTCCTGTGGGTGGCAGGTCCCTCCGTTGCCACAGGGGCTGCTGGAGCAGCTGTCCAGGGACACCTCACAGTTTCGGCCCTGGGGGGGGGGGGCAAAGTGAGTGATGAGGACCTCAGAAAGACCCCGGGATTGCTGTGAGCCAACAGAAACAGCCAGCCCCGCAGCAGCAAGCCACCCTGGCCCAGGAGTGACCTCTTCCTTCCTTCCTTCATTCATTCACTCGTTCACATGCTGAGTCATTGATTAAACACTCCCTCATGCGCCTGCCCTGGACACGGTGGGCAAAGCGGTGAACAAGCCAGCCCAACCCCGTCTTTCCTGGAAAGAACAGCCCTCCTCCTCCCCGGGCCCAGCCTCCCCTCACCTTATAGCCGCTGGAGCAGGCGCACCTGTAGCCCTCGAGGGGGTCATTATGGCAGGTGCCCTCGTTCTGGCACGGGCTGGACAAGCAGGGATCACACTTGGCCTGGACAGCCAGGGTTGGGGGACCTGAGGCGGGAGGGGGGGGAGGTGTTAGAGCAGAAGGGAGAGGAGGGCAGGACAGCCCTCAGGGAGAGCGGCGGAAGTCCTCTCCCCAGGGAAATGTTGGGCCCTCTCTCTATTTCCTCTGGGTCACGTTCACGCCCTCCTTTCTCAGCCCGCCTCCCCTCAGCCTCTATAAAGTGAGGTTAGTTGCAGCACCTTCCTCGGGGGCCATGAGGACTAAATATGCTAATTGGAATGTACTCAATGGGCGGGTGCTGGATGCCCATGGAGCCCCCACATAGTGGTCAGGGCAAAGCCATCAGTGTGAGGGCGTCACAATCACAATGACCGAGGTGGGCTCTGGCTCCCCACCCCAGCCCCATCCCAAGGAGCAGGAGTCTGCAGGCCGCCACCTCGGCAGGGAGGGGCACGGGTCTGCAAGGGACTATGCTCAGGAGGAAAAAGTACATTTGCCTTCAAGTTGTTTCTCTCCAAGGCTGAAAGGGGGTGGGAGAGACTGTCCCGACACCACAGGCAGGACCTTCTCCAGCCCCTGCAGGACTCACGGGTCCTCTTCCCTGAACTTGGAAGTGGGCCAAGAGCCAGCAGCCAGGCTGCCAGGGGCACCACCTGTGAGGGGAATGAGGACCTCACAAGAATAAAACTCAGGTTTCCACTCCGGTCTCTTTCTAGAAATGGAGAAATATTGGTCCTGCTGAAGAGGCGTGAGCCTTAAGAGACAAACACTTTTCACTGGAAGGAAGCATGAGTGGATTTCCCAGGTACTGGGATTCTGTTCCTTCCTCTGGGTGCTATTTCCCTGGTGTGTTCAGTCTGAGAAAATCCAGGGACACCCCCCCCACACACACTTATGATGTGTGTCCCTTGATGTTATGAATGTTATATTTCAACAAAAAGTGTTCTTAACTTACCAATACCACCTAATAACCATTAGTTAAATACTGAATCAATGTTTTGCTGCCAACAGCCAAGCCACAGATCAGGGACCTCTGAAAGGTTACCCCCGTGACAGCAGCCTGCACGCCAGGTGACCATTAACCCAGGGCTGTCAGTTTCATTTCCGATGGAGGGCTGTGAGCTTGCAGAGCGCAGGGGCTGGGCCCCCTGCTGGCCCCCGGGGCACACAGCTGGACCTGGGGCAGCCCTCAGCCCCCTCTCGGCTCAGCTGAGCTCCCGGGCCATCAGTCAATCAGCCAATCCACCTCTGAAGGAGAATTTCCAGACACCCCAGGTGAGGCAGCTTCAGGGCAAAGTGTGTGGAGTCTCCAATCACTCTCGGGCCCTGTGTTTCTGCAAATGTCAGGAGAGTGACAGTGGGGTCCAGTGGCTTGGGGGGGGGGATCAGGGCCAAGCACAATTTCTACCAAAGGGAGCCCTGAGCCCTCCTGCTGCTGAGAGGCTGGGAGTGTCGGGAAACGCTGCTACTATTTTTATTTTCCTTACATAACCCCAGGGAGAGGGATTAAGGCCCTCACAGCCTGAGCTGTTCGACGCAGCTTTTCTCGTTCGCTGGACATCAAGAATAGAAAGAAGGTAGCCATGCTAACAAGCAGCAGGCCCATCATTCCTGCCACCTGACCCCCCACTCAGCTGGTCACCATGGGGACACAGGAGACCCTGGAAGGCCTTGCCAGAATTAGACAGGTCCTGTAGGCCCCTGGCAGCAGGTGGTGGGGACGCAACCGTGTACCTACAGCCCCGCCCCAGCCCCTGCTCTCATGCTCCTGGGCTCACCTTGGCATTCAAACTTCTTGGCAGGCGTGGTGAGGAGCAGCTTGCCCTCCATGTCTGGGGGCCCCGCACAGCGGGCAATGCCCGGTTCCTTATAGCCTGTCTTCACCCAGCCGGACAACCAGCGGAGGTGGCAGTCGCAGTACAGAGGGTTGGCCCCAATGGCCCTGCATCAGAGAGCAGAGGGCAGCAGTCATCCCGAATGGGGTCCTTCACCCAGCAGGCACTGAGCTTGCCAGGCACTCAGCCAGGGGCTGCCAAAAATCCTAATGGTCCCCATGGCGTGAGCCTTTACTGCGCAGCCGGCGCTGCTCTAAAAACTTCCTATGTGTTCTCTTCTTTTTTCTTTTCTTTTTTTTTTTTTTTTTAAGATTTCGTTTATTTCTTTGACAGAGAGAGCACAAGCAGGGGGAGAGGGAGAAGCAGAATCCCTGCCGAGTAGGGAGCCTGAGGCGGGACTCGATCCTAGGATCTTGGGATCATGACCCGAGCCCAAGGCAGACAACTAACGGACAGAGCCACCCAGGTGCCCCCGTGTGTGTTATCTTCTCAGTCCTCCCCACAGCCTGCTCTTCTCATGGCATATGTTGAAACAGGCTCAAAAAGGTTGGGCACTTGCCTACAATGGCACAGAGGTAAGGGGGAGGTGGGATTTGAACCAGGGCTGTTGAGAATAGGGCCACCTCCAGAGTTGCATGGGGGGGGGGGGGAGGAGCCACCATTTCCTGCTGAGAGGAACCAGCTGCCTTCCCACGGCCCCCACATCGAATCTTCTCATTAGCCCCACGGTGTGAGCTTTCTTCTCCGTCTCCAACAGGGGGAACGGAGCCTCACGTGGAGTAAATTCCCTGGGGTCACACAACAGTGAAGGGCAGCCCCCAGCTCCAGACCCAGGGCCCTCTGACTCTGAAGCCCATACTCTCTCATTTTTCTTTTCATTTTTAATTAAACAAGGAGTCACAAATGCATTCTCAGTGTAAGCCCCTTCCAAGTACTGCAAACAAAGTCCCCACCTCGTGGTGTACGTACTAAATGCCACTGAATTGTACACATTAAAATGGTTCATTTTATCTTACGTGAACATCCCCTTAATTTTCTTCAAAAAGGTCCATTCCTGTGACTGGTGGAAGAGAAAAATGGCGTTAACTGTGACACAGGGGGTTTTGTGATGTCTGTCAAATCACCCATGCAATGGCCTTTTGACCTAGCGATTCTGTTTTTGGGAGTTTCTCTCACAGATACACCTGCCTGGATGTGTAAAGTCATCTGCGCAGCGGTACTAATCACGGCACTGTTTGCAATAGAAAGAAACTACAATACATTCACGATGCAAAGAAAGGCTGCCCACCCACCCCCCCAACCCATCACTACCAAAAGCACAGAACGACCCGTGTCACAAGGTCACCACACCCAGGCCTGTAGCCTTCCAGTTTCTCCCAGAGTTACACTTAGGGTTCTTTTTAAAAAAATTATTTTAATTCAATTAATTAACATATAATGTGTTATTGGTTTCAGAGGTCCCGGTCTGTGATTCATCAGTCTTCTGTAATAGCCAGTGCTCACTACATCACGTGCCCTCCTGGATCCCCATCCCCCAACACCTAGGGCTCAAAGTATATACACCTCCTGGATCATCACCGGGCAGCTTCTTGTCATTAAGTGGCACGTCTTGGAGATCTTCCCAGGTCGGCACAAAGGGACCCCCCTCATTTTATCAAAGCACTTCATAGCATCCCAAAGGAATGGATAGCTCACAGCTTACTGAGCAATTTCCCTACTGCCAGACATTCTGGTGGTTTCCAATGGCGTGAGCATTTCTCTAGAACAGGTGCCTAGAAGTGGGCTTCGGGTCACAGAGGAAGCTCAGGCAGGATGTTCAGAGCTGCCTCCCAAACAAGTACCAGCTTGTGCTGGCCGGCAGCAGCATCAGGCCAGGCCTGCCCCCTCACCCCGACCCAACCCCGCACCCCCAGCCCTGCAGTGTTCACCAACTAGCCGCCACACTCAACACCTCCCTGACGAACAGTGGGAGATTTAGAGAGGAGCGAGAGCCGGCTTTGGGAGAATGCAGGGGCCAGAGCTCCTGGGTCCAGCAAAGAGAAAAATCAGAGCTTTGGGCCTGCCGTTCATTGATATCAACACTATTTTGTAAGTATAAGGCTGTGGGATGATAATGAGAATGGGCACATTATTAAATAACAGCTGCACTGCCCTTTTCCACCTGTTTCTGGGTCATAGAGAGGAAGCGGCTCCCCGAGGTGTGTTTGGTCTGATGAAAACAGCAGCAGCTCTGAGCAGGAATTCCTCCAAAATAGGCCAGCGGATGACTGCACAGTGTGACAAGGCGGCTGGGCAAGACTTGGCCTCGGGCCCCAGCGCGGCTGCTCCCTGCCCGCTGACCTTATGCAAGCCAAGTCCCCTCTCTGGGGCTCACTTTACGACTCGATAAAGAGCTTGCAATCTGGAGGGGAGCAGGAAGACAAGCACAAATAACCTAAGATGGGCACCAAGGGAATAACGCAGCATGGAAAAGACGGCCAGTTCAACCTCGACGTGTGTTTCATTTTTTCTGTCCTGATGTGCTGACAGCATCCATCCTGGCTAATGGGACAAGGGGTGACACCTTCCTCTCTCCACTGAACAGGGCCAGGGCTGCCAGAGGTTGAGGAAGCTCAGAGGCTCTGATTTTTCTGAAGCTATGTGTGATTAAAATTTTAAAAAAAGACTTTTTGTGAATAACAGGAATACAAAAATTGTGCTATATTTAAAATGTTCATGTTAACCAGATTAATATTTTTAACATAAAAAGTGCAAAGTAATGTGATTACGTTATTCAAAATGTCAATACAGACTTTAAAAAAATTTCTTTTGCAGTGCACTTGCAAGAGTGTGGTCTGCTAATGAGCCATGAGCTGAAAGTTTATTACGAATGACTTCTTCTTTCAGTCCTGTAGCTAGCTCATTTAGAGAAAATGCTCCAGAGACTGAAGCCACTGTGAATGTGGAGACCTTGACAGGTCAGGATTGTCACAATGCCGATTCCCCCTATGTCCACCCTACCCCCATAAAGGGCAGCAAAAGTGCACCACAAATCTTTTCTTCAGGTTTGTCATTATTTATAAAGTAATCTCCACAGCCAAAGTGGGGCTCAACCCTCAGCCCCGGGATCAAGAGTCACGATCTCCATGCACTGAGCCAGCCAGGCGCCCCATGTGCACCTCCAGTCTAAGCGTCCCCTTCTGACTCTTTACATAAAAATAACAGTGAAGAATAATAAAAACTCCCGAAGTCAATACTGCTATCCAAAAGTTAAGTCAGGGTTGACACCCGCGTTTTCTTTGTCTACAGAGCACCTCTGAACCACACCTGGTTTCAACCACTCACCCTCTCCGCCACCCGCAGGCTGGGGGTTTGAGACCCCTTCACTTTCGCCCGGGGCTATTTTTCCCATCCAAAGTGACTGAGAACTCAGGGTGGAGTGGAGAAACACTGGCCCAGCCGAGGCACAGTGGTGGGGACAGTAGGCAGGGCTGCCTGTCAAGCCAGAAGGGCTGTGATTCAGGTTTACACCCTCGCCAGGGTATAAATAATCCCATGTTGTTGATCGTCGGTGTAACCTGGAAATCGCTGAAACAGCAGATGCTCGGTGTGTCCACACCAAGGCCCTGCTGGGCTTTGGCTAACGTAACTGCGGCCAAAATAGCTGTCCCATGGCTGTTTCCCAGATTTAGCACGTACTAGAACTTCAGAATTGTCTCCACTCAAGCCATACCTCCTCTGCCCTTTCTCTTCCCCGGCAAATTCCTCATGCCCTGCACTGTCTTCTTCTCCTGCCCTGAAGCTTCCTGACACCAGCAGGCAGCCCAGGAGTGTCCATGAAGCAGCCTAACCCTGACCCTGCCCCAAAGCATGAGGAATGCACAGAGCTCTCAAAGCAAATTCACAAAGAAAAGAATCCTCCATTGTCCCATAAATGTAACTAATTTAATTTTTGTGTATTCCCTTCCAGGTCACACATGTGTGTCCACGAAATCCGAGTGTCGGGTCTTCCTTATGCTGTGTTTTCATCAAATAGTAAATTACAGTGCCATAATGCTCTACTTGCTATGCTGTCCTGTGGGCATGCCATGATCTAGTTCATCAGTCTGTATTTACTTTTCACACTGAATTCTTCTTTTTTTTTTTTTAAAGATTTTATTTATTTATTTGACAGAGAGCACAAGTAGGCAGAGAGGCAGGCGGGGGGCGGAGAGCAGGCTCCCCACTAAGCAGAGAGCCCGATGCAGGGCTTGATCCCAGGACCCTGAGATCATGACCTGAGCTGAAGGCAGAGGCTTAACCCACTGAGCCACCTAGGTACCCCTTCACACTGAATTCTTAATGAATTCGGAATCTAGCTTCCTGACACACAGTAAATCAGAGACAACAAAACGCCAGATTAGAGAGATGAAGAATGATGTTGGGAGCACTGGCTCAGGGACTGGCACACAGTAAATATTCACTGATGAGGAGATGGTTGGATGGATGGATGGACGGATAGACAGACAAGTGGAGGAAAGATGAGCTAACTGCAAAGTGAAGATAAAAGTTAACAACAATAGAGAAGTGTGCACGGTATTGGAACCCAGGATGGTGATGAGCGTTCACAATCATTATGGTATATGGACCATAGTGGACCTTGGAAATAACCTTTGTACACACGAGGAAAGAGGCCCAAAGAGAGGAATGAATTGTCAGAGATCCCACTGCAAGTTGATGGCAAAACAAGGCCCTAACACCATAAGTCCTGATCTTCTTGAGTTCAAGAGGTTTAAATATGGTGGACCTGAGCCTCCACCGCACCCTCTGCCTACCAGCCCCTCCCCACCACATAGAGCTAGTCAAGAGGAGAGGCCCAGGCCAGAGTCATAATAGGAACAAAGGGCACCTCCAGGAGCCAGGGACACTGGATGCCACCTCTTGGGCGACTCCTGCCCTGGTGCCCGCTAGGACAAGCATAGATACACTCTGGAGAGGAGCATCTCTAATTTAGGTCCTCAGGATACCAAACTTCGGCAAAAAATGAGCAACCGCTAACCACTAACCACCAAATACTAATGGAAACAAGGCCCTGTTGAACGGGAGTCATCATGAGCAATGACCAATGTGGCCCCTGCCTGGCTTTTGTCTAGAGCCACCGTCTGTCTCTAGCCAGGCTCCCTCCTGCTTCGTCCCATGCCAGCCGGCCCCCACACGTCACCATGGCTTTCCAGGACCTTTCTACAACTCTACTGTTCCACTATTTCCTTCTATTTTTAACATAAAGTCCACGCTCCTTAGCATGGCACAAAAGGTCCTTCACAATGGAATTCCAATGCCTCTTTCCAGATTCATCTCTTCCCACCCCACACTCTTCTCCCAACCAACCCCCTATTATCCTATGTTGGACACATCCCTGAATAGATCATCTACTTTCTTGCCATCTTGCCCTTGTACATGCTGTTCCCTCCTCCTAGAATGTCTTTCCCTGTTTTCTCCAATGGCAAATCCCTAGCTAGTCCCTTTCTGATGGCGGCATCCATGTCACCCCCTCTGTGAAGCTCCTCAGACTTCCCCAAAGTTAGTCCCTGCTGCCTTTAAATGTGCTTTATAATATCCCTAATGTCACAGAAGGCAGAAAGTTGGTGGTAGTAAATTCTTCAGCACTTGGCTCACTGAGGTTATAATTTATTGAGGCAATACAGAATAAATAAATAGCTTTGGAATCAGATTCACCTAAGTTCCAATCCTGTCTCTGTCATTTCCTAGCTTTATGACCTAGGGAAGCTGCTTCATTTTTCTGAACCTGGGCCTGAGTGGAAAATATAAACAACATATGTAAATAAATGCAAATAATAAATGTAAGTAAATAAATGTAAAATGAAAATAATAAATCCTACCACCTAGAACCTAGAGCCCTTTTTCCCTTTCATCCCATGGCAGACATCACAAGTCAGTCACTGCACTCTTCTCACAGAGTCCAGACCGGCACTGGAATCCTCGCTGTGGGCTCAATCAGTCCCCGTCAAACTCGCAGAACTGGGGGCGCTTGGGTAGCTCAGTGGGTTAAAGCCTCTGTCTTCAGCTCAGGTCATGGTCCCAGGATGCTGGGATCGAGCCCCGCATAGGGCTCTCTGCTCAGCGGGGAGCCTGCTTCCCTTCCTCTGCCTCTCTGCCTACTTGTGATCTCTGTCTGTCAAATAAATAAATAAAATCTTTAAAAAATAAACAAAACTCGTAGAACTGGTGAGCACAATACCTACTTCTCACTTCAGTCTTGGAGTAAATGAAACACCACAGATAAAGTATTTACACACAGTTAAGTACTGGCCCTCGATAAACAGTACATATTACTATTTATTTCCTCAAGTCTAAGGTTAACGCACTACTGATGTAACAATGCTTCAGGAAGTGAGAAGAAATATTATCATTTTAAATAGATCATTTACTGTAGGTAATGGTTTCATTCCCTACACTATGATACACTACGATTTCAGAGACGAGCATGAAGAAAAGGCGAGTCTTCTCAACGGAGAAAACCCAGTGAGATTACGGGAAGAATGAGCCTTAAATGCCTGAGGGCTCCAGAGGGCTCTTTGAGGGAGTGCGTCAGGGCTCCAGTGTGCACGTGAGTCTGGGTCCCAGGAACCCCCGGCGCCCTGGCTGCCGTGCTCCTGGCCTGATCCCTGCCTCGGCCTGGAGCTGGGACCTGGGACCGAGAGCTCAGCACCCAGACCCACCCCCAGAAGCAGGATGGGCCTATCATGGCCCCGCTACTTTTTCTTTCTTTTTTTTTCAGTTGTGGTAAAAATACACACAACGCAAAATTTGCCATTTGGGCCATTTTAAGTGTACAGTTCAGGGGCATCCATGAGCACAATATTGTGCAACGCTCACCACTCTCAGGCTCTAAAGTGCTTCGTCACGAACTCCCTACCCACTGAACAAGACTTCGCCACGTGCTCCTGCTCCCGGCACCCAGAAGCCTCCTTTCCCTGCCTCTAGCTGGGGAGTCGACCATTCTGTACCCCACGTCAGCAGAATCAGACCACATCTGTCCTTTCATGTCGGGCCTACTTCCCTCAGCATGTCACTAAGGCCTGGCCGTGTTGGTAATGGAGCCAGGCTTTCCTTCCCTCTTTCTTTCTTACAGCTGGAAAACACCCCATTGTATGTGGACACCACCTTTGGTCCAACAACTCAAGTTGCTTCTGCTTTTTGACTACCGTGTGAAGGATACAGCTATGTGCCGGGTGTACGAGTTTTCTGTCGTGAGAATCTGCTTCCGATTATCTGGGAAAGACGCTTAGGAGTGGATTTACTGGGTCACAGGGTAATTCCACATTTAGCCTTTTGAGGAACTGAACATCCTGCCTTTTACAAGCCCACGTGGTCCTGCCCGCTAAATGGCTCTGGAAGCAATCCTCCATCGAATAAAGCACTTCTTGGGGGGTAGTGAACGTCCAGAGCTCTTCCCCCACCCTGGGAAGTCAGAGGCTCCAGAGAGGAGCCATGCTTAAGAGCACGGGCTTCCGAGCCAGAAGACTCTGGCCCCTATCAGCTGTGCAGCTTTGGGCAAACTTCTTCCATTTTCTGGGCCTGTTTCCTCATGTGTAAAATGGGGATCATTGTACCCACGTTGAGGGAAGGCTGTGAGGATTAGGTCAGCTGACGCAGTCCATAAGGGCATTACTCCTCGTAGGACTGCTTAGGAAGAAGAGTCCTCAAGACCCTCTGCGGAGACTGAGGAAACAACATGGAAGGGTCTGAGATGGGGGCTGCTTGAAGTTCAGGAGCTTGACTAGCTTCAGGGTAAAAGCCATCAACTCTGCCAGCTCAGGAGGTGGGGGGAGGGGTCTCCCTCGGAATCCAAGCTCTGTGGAAATCCAAAAAGGCCTCGAGAATTGGCCCGAAGTTACTTACAGGTGAGATAAGGAGGTCACGTCTGTGAAGATGCCCTCTTGGAGGGTGGAGATGTCATTGCCATGCAGGGACCTGAGGAGAGAAGAGGCTGTCGGTGCCTCACCCAGGGACAGAGATCCGAGAACCGATGGAGGCATGTGTCGTGCTCCTCCATGGGTCTGTCATGGCCAGAGGGAGACGGCCCTCAGCTCAGAGACCTGGCCCCGCTAGTCACTGGCAAGGGAGAGGAAGCCCCTCATAACCCAATGTGACGACCCCATGGCCCAGCCCTCCTGGAGGGCTTATTTTTGCCAGCAGAAATAACTCAAGGCTCTATTTCTGTTTACACGGCCAATGGAACGTGCGCGGCCCCGTGCCCGCCCACCCTTGGCCGGCGAGCCTGAAGCGTAGGCTCCTCCTGGGTGAACAGGTTACCATGGCCAGCCACAGGTTGAGGGTAAAGAATGTCCCCGTGCCCCAGGCTCGGCTGCCGGGGGTGGGTCCCATGCACGAATCGTCAAGGGGCCCTCCTAACAGGCATGACGGTGGACTTTGATCACAGGGCAAAAACCTCCCAGTGGGAATTCTTAGAAAAGGTTCACAAATCTCTTGTGAACATTCTCCACCTGAACCGGAAACTCACAGGCAAACAAGGGGCCACCTTATGTTCGATGGCATTCCCCACACACACTGCTCCCCCAAACACAATGTGGGGCAGATCACAACCCCCCAATTCTCAGTTTCCCATTCGTTCTTCAGCCTCCGAGGGGCTTGAATGAGCATGGGCAGGCCTGCTATCTCGGGACACTATCGGCCCTGCTGGGGCCACACACATGGAGACATGTCTGCCCACCAGTGGGTCACAGTCCTCCCCACCCTCCACCGTGGGCTGGATTTTCATGGCAGAATGAAGAGCGGGGAGACTCACAGCAGGCGCAGGGAGCGCAGCCCCTGGAAGGCCAGTGGAGGGATGCACTGGAGGGCGTTGTAGCTCAGGATCCTGTGAGAAGAGGAGGATGAGGGACCAGGGGTTGGTGGGAGTGAGGAAGGAGAGACCGGACAGGGAGGGGACGGCGCCAACTTAGGGACCCGGCCCCTGCAGGCTGGCTGCAGGGGGTGGGGTGTTGCTCAGCCGCAAAATAAGGGAGGCCTGAGCATGGGAGGGAGCACAGGCTGAGCCCCAGGCTAGTAAGTCCTGTGACCTGGCCACGTGCCCCAGCCCTTCTATGCCTCCTTCAGTTCCCTTAGCTGCAGAGCAGGGACAAAAACGATGACAACTTGGTAGGGCTTTCCTGCGGGTAAGGGGAAATGACCCAGGTGAAGTCTTCACCGTGCTGTGCCCGGCTCCCCATGAGCCTTCAGTGAGGACACTGGGCACACTCCCCTGCCGAGGCTGCCCCAGTGATGGCCGGAGTTGGTGTCCCTGTTACGTTGTCCCCTGACCAGTCCCAGCCTCACTCCTGGAGAAGACAGGTGAAGTCCGGGCCCACCTAGTGATGTGCTATTAAGAAGCTGTGATGGGGGCACCTGGGTGGCTCAGTGGGTTAAGCCTCTGCCTTAGGCTCAGGTCCTGATCTCAGGGCCCTGGGATGGACCCCTGCATCAGGCTCCCTGCTCAGCAGGGAGTCTGTTTCTCCCTCTGTTCTCTCCCTCTCCCTCTCTCAAATAAATAAATAAAGTGTTAAAAAAAAAAAAAAAAAAAAAGGACAAAGAAGAACTTGTGACGGTGTTGGCAAGGGGCTATGACTGCACCCCCTCCATCATAAATATGGGGACTGAGGCCCTACAGGGAGAGAGAACTTCCCCAGGATGCTAAAATTAAGTCCCTAAGCTGGCTTTTTAAGTCGCCTTCTCAGCTTCCTGGGTCCACAGGCTACACCACTCTCCCCCAAGGCTTCCAAATGAACGAAAGAGCAGTAAAGGAAACAACTCTCACGACAGCCCCACATGTCTGTCAGCGGTGTGACAGATATGAAACCATACAGTGAGAGACCACCGCTCACTGACCAGGAGCAGGGAGCGACCCCGTGCAGGGACAGGGAGGAAGGTCAGAGGAACTATGCTGGCTGGAGAAGCCAAACAAGAGAGAGGACTGTGGGAGGAGTCCCTTCACGTAAAACTCCAGGTGGTTCACACTCGTCCATAGAAGTCTGGGTGGGCAGTGCTGGGGGAAGGAGCGGCAGAGGAAGGGCTGTCACAGGGTGTGAGGAGACTTCTGGGGGTGATGGAAGAGGTCACTGCATGGATTGCGGTGATGGTTCCATGGATGGGAACATAAGTCAGGCTGTAGCCACCTGGGGGCTTTCAGTACGTATAACTGGCTTTTCTAAAATAATGAGAGTGAGGAGATGCTCCTGTCCCAGGGACGGGCTCTGTGTCCCCTTACAAGGGCCGGAATCACTGAGAGCAGGACTGTCCAGCCCCGGCACTATGGACAACTCTTTGTTGGTGTTTAGCAGCAAAACCCTGGCCAGTGGCTCTCCCTGGCCCCCTCCAGCCATGACCCGCCCCCCCAAAGTGTTTCCAATGTGACCAAATGTCCCCGAGGGGGCAGAATCAGCCCAGCTGACAGCAGCTTCAGCACCAGCTCAGGAAGGCTCTGACAGGGCACCCGGTTGATGTTAGACCCCATGGCAAATAAGCACAGGTGCGGAAACTAGAACCACCATTTCATGGCCTCGAGCCCACATTCTGCTCCAGGGGGGGTCTGGCTGGGTCATGACCCTGTCCATTTTTCCTGGGTCTTGGCTCCATATAAGGTTCAAAAATGGGCAAAATGAAACTTCCTTGTATGGACTACATAGGTAGATGGCAAGACTGTAAAGAAAATCAAAAAGTGATTGCCATAAAGGTCAGGCGAGGCAGAGTCTGGAGATGGGAGAGAGGGGGAAGGATCAGGAAGGGATGGGGGAAATTTTGGGGTGCTGCATTCTATTTTTTTGCCTTAGGTATTCACATATGGGCCAGCTTTATGACTATTTGTTAAATGGTACATTTATATTTTTTGCATTTTTCTGTGTAAATACTACATTTCCCTTAAATAAAAAAATTTAGTTCATTTCTTTCCAGCTGGCAGGCCCCAGGCACACTCCCCGGGGATGATGCCATGGGTGCCAGTGGGGCTCGGGGGACATCTCAGTGGCCAGAGCGCTTGTGCCCTCCCTCTACCTCCCTGCCCTGGGACTCACAGGGTGGTGAGCTGGCTCATGTTGGTGAAGGAGGAATTGCTTAAGGAGCTGATCTTGTTGTTACTCAAGTCCCTGGAAGACAAAAATACATTGTTTAGAAAGGAAGAATTCTAGCCTGCTCTCAGCTATGGGCTCCTCCCCTCCCCCACTCTGTCCATGGCGGCCCTCTCTCGGCCAGGTTGGGGGGGGTGTTGAGGAGTGGTAGAGAGGGGCATTGGGTGCACAACTAGCTACAGCGCTCTGTTCTGCTCCCTGAATACCCACTCCATCTCTAGGGCTGCCTGTCTCCATTTCCTTACCCCCACCCCAGGCTTCTGCCCCCTTCCTTCCTGGAAATGCTCCCACCGAGGAGACGGGCTGCCTCTGAACTACCAGATCTAGTGGGTTCTGTGCTTTCTCCTCTTGCTAGTACTTAGCTAGCTCCTTCCTAGCCCAGCCCCAATCCGGTGGGGAGACAGTAACCACCGTTTTTCAAATGAAGACACGCGGTCTCAGATGAAGCCCGTCCAGGGTCACAGCTGACACCCCTCTTCTCAAACTTCTCGCCTCCCCATCTTTCCTTCCTCAGACCCCGGACTTCCCACACTTCCCTCCACCTCCTTGGCCACGCCTCCTCAGTCTCTGAGTGAAGCTTCTTTCCCAGCCAACCCTGCCTTCAGACCCTTTCCCGGTAGTCCACTCTGGGAGCCTCAGGGGACAGAGATGGATGCTCTAGGCTTCCCTCCCCACCACAGGCAACAGTGCTCTCCTCTGTGGGGCCAGCAGCCTGGCTTGTGAACTCCCCTCCAGAGACACTCAAAGTACAGTCCACATCTTGGCGTCTTCCCCCACCCACCCAGAAACACCAGCCCCGCAACCCCACTACCCCCTCTCTCTCAGCCTCCTCTCCCCTTCTGCTCACTTGAGCCATCTCTCTCCCAGCTTCTGGCTCAGGTGCTACCTCCTCTCGTACCTGCAGCTTTGCCCCCCTTTCAACCCATCTTCCACATGGAAGGGCACCACCACCATCCTTCTAGACACAAGTCTGACTAAGTCACTTCCCTGCCAAATCCTGCAGTGGCCCCCACTTGCCTAAAAAATTGGCCCAGACACCTGCTAAGTGCTCTGGGTTCTGGTCCACCTCTCCCTCACTGGCTCCCGTGTGCCTGGCGTGGATTTGCTACCCTTCCTGAAATTCTCTTGCCCCTGTTTCCTCTGCCCACTGGTGAGCTCTGCCTCCGCCCCAGCCCCCCACACTGAGTCCATCACCACCTGCCGCCCCCCTCCACCACCACTTTGAGCCACAGCCCTAATGTGCATTTCCCTCTGTTGGAACACTCATCAGTCCCATGACTTTGTGTGCCCCAAGTCTCCCTCTGCATGCCCCCCAGACTACCACTTTTAGGGGGAGGGCCATGGCTTAGGGGCCTTCATATCTCCTCACTTCATGCCTCTCTTGGTTCAGGAAATATTTGTAACATGAAACCATATGCCCTGCCTTCAACTTGCCTTCGTGAACGTTCTTCTAGCTAATCTCATTCAAGACCAGCCCCTTGTTCTTAGGAACCACTGAGGTTCTTCCCCTGAGCACTCAGCACACTGGGGGGCCCCTCCTTGTGATGGGCAAGGATTGGTTGCACATCGGTCCTCTCTCCCTCCCTACCCCCAGGTGTATCTGAGCCACCAGTGCAGCTGCCCCAAATCAGAGCAGAGAAAGGTTGTCTATGTCTTTGCTACTCTGTCACCAGCCACCAAACCACTGCCCTCTGTCTCCTTCCCACCATGGGAAAAGTCAAAACACATCTGCTAGGTCTTTAGCAAAGACAGATACACCAGAGCTTCAAGATCCTGGAAGCCACAGTGCTACTCAGAGTAGCCGGTCCCTGAACCAAATGTCCTACAACCAGAAACTTCTGCCAAAGCCCATATCACTTAGGACACTGAAACACACGATGTAGTTTAGCTAATAGGTTTGTCACAGTAACACTTTATCAGTGAAGGAAGCAAGACATTGATTTACCTTCTGGTGCAAGTTTCTTATCTAGCTGTGGACCCGTGACAAACAGTCCTCTAGGGACCCCTGGTTTATTTACTGCACCTGCGGAGCTCCGCTCCAAGCCCGACTGAGATGGAAGGCCATCTCTCTGGACTTCTTTTGGGGGAGAATCTGGCCAATGAGCAGACCAGGACAACTGAGATGAAGTGTTAATTAGGCTGGAAAGCTAAAAGGAACTGAAGTTATTCTGAGGCTTATCTCATGTACTTTCGTGGGGTGAAATAACAGAAAAAGATGTTAGCCTAAAGAAAAAGAGTCACAGATGTGAATTTGTGAATTTGTAGCTGCCATATTTCATGTTTGGCCTGGGGACCTTGGTGGAACTGAGAAGTTTCCCATCAGCCTCTTCTGCTTTGGCTCTCTCCTTTGCCAGGATGACCCTCATTAGCAATCATTCTCAGCCCAGAGGGAGGCTTGGGGTGATGCGCTGGGTAGAAGTGGACAGGGTCCAACCCAAGGGAGCCGGGAACATGCCATTCCCAAGTATGACCACTAGGTGGCAACACAGCTCTATGCAAGGACCTTCTAGGCGGGAAGGGGCAAAATTCAAAACCTGATCAGCCCAAAGTTGGGTGGTAGGGAATCCCAGGAAACCTGGAGCCAGAGGGTTAGATACCAGGGGCCTCTGAGGCAGGCCTGGGATCCTTGAGAGGCCTGGATACTCACACAAGCTGCAGGTACTTGAAGGTGGACAGCTGTCCCGGAACCAGTGTGAACTGATTCCCGTCCAAGTAGCTACGGGAGAGAACACAACCGTTAGTGGGCGCTGGGAAGCCTCCCTGCCCCAGCAGGCTTGCCGGCTCTGCTCCGCTCCACTCTGCTCCGCTCCTCCCCTCCACGCAGGCCACACAACTGGTCCAGAATCGCTATCCGGAGAAAACATGCACTCTCTTAAGCACGTGGGTAGGTGCCAGCCAAAGAACTTGGTAAAAGACCTGAGACACAAAGCCTCCCTCGGCTTCCTTCCTTCCCCAGCCTCACCCTCTCAGCCTCCTCCCTGTTGGTGGGTACCCCCCGGGGGCTCACTGCTGGGCTCCTCACCCATCCCCACTCTGCCCCGTGGTTTTCCTGGCCAGACAGTCCTGATCTGCACATTGGTCCCTCCCAGGCCCACTTGCCAGGCCCCTCACCAGCTAGCAGGGCCCCTCTGCTCCTGCCGGCAAAGTGTGTGAGGCTGGTCCTATGGAAGCCCCAGACCCAGACAGGCCCAAACCGGAGCTCAGTGCTTTTCCACCCAAACTGGCCTCCTCTGACTCCATCAGCATCAGACCCATGTCCTACCCACCTAGGCTCAGGACCCTGATGGTGATGCTCCAACTCACTCAACAGTGCCCCAGGGCCGCTGACTCTCCCGCCTACTGGTCGCTGCTCATTTGCCGTGTTCCAGACTCACATCTCCCCTGACTGCACACAATCGCCCACGCCTGGGCTCCTGCAGCTGTCTCTGTCTGTTCCCCCCACCTTGGTCTCCCTGCTGGGACCCACTATATACACCACCTCCCAAGTTGTGGTTCTCAAAGCCAAGGCCACCAGAAATCCTAACACTCCTGAAGCTTCCCCTTGTCTGTGGGATGGTGCTTGGGATTGAAGATGCTGTGAAGGTCACCTACCTGCCCCCAGCCATCCTTGCTAAGCAGCGGCCCAAAGACCAGGAGCTGAACTCACAGCTGGGCTCCCTGCTCTGGACCCCCACCAACCACAGCCCTCAGGATGGCCTGCCCCCAACCTCCAAAGATCCAGAGAGCAGCAAAACCAGGGCCTTGGTTATGCTGCTCTCTGACCCATCACTGTGTCATACAAGTGACTTCCCACCCATCTCATGCAACCCTCTCAATGACTCAATACACCCATTATCAATATATCCCAGTGGCCCCATTTGACAGCTGGGAAAATGAAGGCTTAGAGAAGTCGAGTGACCTTCCCAGCCTCCGCACTCCAGCAACCTCTATCAAAGAAAGCAGGCTGTCCCCCCGTCCCATTATGCTCAAGGTTGCTATGAGGCACCAAGGAGAAAGCAGGTCACTAACGGGATGATAGAAAACTGGGCAAAGGACAGGGTGGCAGGCCACAGGACAAGGACAGCAGTGGTTGATGTGCTTGGGAGGAAAGAGCCTGCCCCACTGGTAAAGACAGAAACACAAATGAGAACCTCATATGCTCCCTGCAGGGGAAGAAAAGCACAGCCTGGAGGGACCAATCCCAGGGGAGGGACCATAGCCTCTTATTTGCGGGTGTCTGTTGAAGAAGCCCAGTTCTCCATCTCTGTGTGTCACACACACAGACATCTATACCCCCGCGCAAGGTCAGATACCACATCCAAGTCAACAAAGAATTTAGCATCATGATGCCCAGAATTGATGGGGTAGGGGTGGGGAGGTAGTGGTGGGAGGAAGGCTATTTCCACACCCGGCCAGTAGGGGGTGCAAAGGCAAGGACTTTTCTGGAAGGCTGTTAATGCAAAAGGCAGCAAGAGTCCTAACAATGCATTATTCTTTAACTAGCAGCTTCACTGAAGTGATAGTCGCCTTGGCACTATTTATAATAATACAATCTAGTAAAACATTGGAAACAACTCTCCAGCAAAGGGGGTTTGTTATGTAGATCATAGTAGAGTCATAGGGTAGAATAGCATATGGCCAGCAAAAATACACATCTGTGGGAGCTTTCATCGCAGAAGGGGACGCTGAAGAGGTGATGTGAAGGGGAAAACACACGTTACTTCTTATTTGAACAGCAGGCATCAGCTGAGAGTGAGAAAGCAGCCACTGTGGGTGACTCAGGCTGGCGGGTGACTACAGGGGCTGTCACCCCAAAGCTCATAGCCTTCTTGGAACCCGTGTCTCCTGCAACACCCTAACTCCAAGCCTTTGTCAACCACTGTCCATTCTCTGTCATCTTTTTTTTTTTTTTTTTTTTTTTTTTTTTTTTTTTTAAGATTTTATTTATTTATTTGACAGACAGAGATTACAAGTAAGCAGAGAGAGAGGAGGAAGCAGGCTCCCTGCTGAGCAGAGAGCCCGATGCGGGGCTCGATCCCAGGACGCTGGGATCATGACCTGAGCCGAAGGCAGAGGCTTTAACCCACTGAGCCACCCAGGCGCCCCATTCTCTGTCATCTTGTACCCCCGACGCCAGGCCTGGGGCTACTCACAGTTCCGTGACGTTCTTGGGGATGCCCTTGGGCAGGGCCTGGAGGTGCTTGTTGCTACATCGGACCACCGTGTCCAGGCAGGAACATTCCTGGGGGCACTGGGGGCGGGGCAGGCAGCCCCCCTCCTCCTGGCCTGGGGAAGAAGGCCCGAAGCCACGTCAGTGAGGGGACAGGCCTTCTTAGGGCCTCGTGTGGCTGGAGCCCCGCTCCACGGTGCCTGGGAAGACATTCTCCGACAGTCTCCCAGGCTCCAGGAAGTCTCCTCTTAGCTACACCCCTTTCCCCCCAGGAACAAAGCCCCCGGACCTGTTCTGAGGTTGAGATGGGTCTTGGGTCAATCTCCTGCCTCAGATCCAAGGTGGACGAAGGCACAGCAGAGAAGGAGGATGGCAACACACCGTTTCTTGAGCACCTACTGTGTGCCAGACACGATGCTGACCATCATCTCTTTAACATGCACTAACAGGCCACTAACTCCCCTAGAACGCATGTACCAAGGACAGAAGCTTGTCTCTTTCCTTTTCTTTGCTCCCAGAAGGAGCCCAGCCCCTGGAGCAGAGCCTGGCCCACAGTGGCCCTCAAAGCAGACCAGCTGAGTGAACACATGAATGGATGTGTACTTTACTGAGGCCTGGAGAGGGTCCCTAACCTGCTCACCTCTGAAGGCTGCTCAGAGGCATCGCAGGGTCCACCCCCACATCCTGCCGATGCAGAACAGGCTCCTGTCACACGTCCTTCATGTATTCATCCATTCATTCGGGAAATACTGCTGAGAGGCCTCTGCCTGCCTTCCCTTCTTCTGACTGGGGCAGGACGACTAATAAGGACACCACGGCAGGAGTGGCTGAGGGCACCAGGTGACCGTGACAGTGGGGAGGCTGGCTGTGGGCAGGCACCGTGCAATAAGGATGAATTCCCTGAGTCCTCAAGCCAGCTCTCTGGCAGGTGTGCTACGAACCCAATTTAGAGATGAGGAAACTGAGGGCAGAGGGGTAAGGTAACGTGCCCAATGTCCCCCTAGCCTGGAAGCGGTGGCACAGGACAGGAATGGAAGCCGGCCGCCACCAGAGCCTGCCTGCTCAGTGGCCTCGTTCTACCTCCCAGCAAAACATCACATCTTTCACCTCGAGGAAGTTCTCCTGTGGGGGTGAGTTGAAGAGAGCTGTCTGTCAGGATGTCCCACCAGGCAGAGTGCGGCATGAGAGCAGAGCTCTGTCCGAACACCAAGCAGCAGGGGTGGTTAAATCCCGACACTCTCCAGACAACGAATTTCATGTCACAAATGTCTGCACAGACGGCACTATATGACCCTAGGTGTGTCAGGTGTGTTTGCACACACACGCACACACACACAGAGCAAAGCTCAGGAAGGTCACACAGCGAATAGTGACAGGAGTCATTCAGGGCTGGGAAGCAGGAGGGGGGACATATTTGTGATCTTTTTACTCTTTTGGATTGTCTGTGGTTGCTTTTGAAGGAAATGATGATGCCTCCCTTTGTAATAAGAAAAGTAAAAAGAGGGACCACCTGGGGAGCTCAATTGGTTAAATGTCTGCCCATGGCTCATGTCATGATCCTAGAGCCCCAGGATCAAGTCTAGGATCAAGTCCCGCGCCAGGCTCACCCAGACACGGCTGTGAGAAGTGACCAGGTTTCCCACGGGGAGGAGGTGGGCCCGGGAACGTCCCACTGCCCCTCACGGACATGGGGAAGCTGTGAGCCTGGAGCGCTGAGGCACAGCCAGGAGGCAGATCGTCCCTGCGTGAGGCATACTTCTATTAAAAAACACACTAACAGGTGAACTGTGATTTTTTTCTGAGTGATGGAATAATAGGTAATGTTTATTTTCTTCTTTTATCCATAGTTCCCCATTTTTAAAACAATAAGGATATTATTGTTTTTAAGATCCCACGAAGCCGCTGCCAGGCAGGGGTTGGTGCAGGATGAAGAGGGGGGGTCTCCCTGCTCCCCCCACCAACACACTGGAGCCCTCCTCTCCAGGGCTGCCAGTCCGCCTCTCCCCTCCTGCCCAGGAGCCCACAGCTTACCCTCCTCACACCTGAAGTCCGGGAAGGCCACGTCCTGTAGGGGGATCTGCCGCAGGAAGTCTGGGTTCTGGCACCGCGGGTTCCCGGTCACGATCTTCCTCCTCCGCAGCCAGTCGCCCAGCCAGGCCAGCTGGCAGTTGCAGTTGAAAGGGTTGGCCAGAAGGTTTCTGGAAGAGGCGGCCGTGTGACCAGCAACACACCCTGCCAGGCACGGTTTCCCTGCAGAGCCCTCTCGCGCCTCCACGGACAGGCCACGCAGCCACGCAGCCACCCGGGGATCCCTCCCAGATGGCCAGCACTTATGAAGACATGGCACCCGGACACAGTGGGACCCCAGGGACCACAAGCGCCCGACACCGCCCTCAGTGAGTAACAACCATCAGGAGGGCGGGTGGCCGCCAGGGAGCGGACGCTGCTGCCAGAGCCCCAGGCCCGCCCGCCCTCCCTCCCTGCCGGACTTACAGCGTGGAGAGGGCTTGGAGGGTGTCGAAGGCCCCGGGCGAGATGGTGGCGATCTGGTTGTCATAGAGCGAGAGGAGGCGGACGTTGCGCAGGCCCGTGAAGCTGTCATTGTGGATGCAGCTGATGCGGTTGTTCCTCAGCATCCTGGGGGGCGGGAAGGGGGCAGCCCCCACTGTGCCCTGCCGCCATCGAGGCGCCCGCACTGTGCCCCCCCACCAAGCCCCCCCCACAAAGTCTCCTCTCAAGGCAGTGAGCCCAGATGGAGGACTGCAGCACCAGGACCCCCTGCACCTGTGCTCCCCTCCGGACCCTCCCCCCCAGATGCTCCCCTGTCCATCCTGTCACCGCCTTCACTCCCTGGGTGCCCAAGGCACCCCCAGGCCAGCTCCACATTCACCTCCAGGGACATTTGCTTAAAACCTACACCTGGTTGTGTTCCTGTCCAGCCTGAAGCCCCAGGGGTGCCCTGACTGCCCAAAGAATAACGTCTCCTCTCTTTACTGTGACCTGGGGGAGCCCGTCTGACACAGCCTTGGACAAGCATCTGCCCACTTCCATAGAGAGCGACACACCTGCACTCGTCTGGCCTGCGGGCGTGCCATCCAGGCCTGCATCACCATGCCCCTCCCTGGCTACGGTTTCCTTCTAGAATGACTCCTTTCCTCACGTATGTCTGTGAAAGTCCCTGTTCACCCTCAAAAACCTGGTTTAATCCCCCACCCCCACAAACAAAACCAAGCTTGACCCAGGATAGGTAACTTACAAAAGAAATTAAAATGGCTTATGAAGATTGATAAAAAATGTTTAAACTTACAAGTCATTAAGAACACATAAGCACATTGAGTCTTTGCCTGACAAATAGCAAAATAAAAAAAAATATAATAATAATGCCCAGGGTCATTGTGGGGGAACGGGCACTTTGACTCTTGGGCTGGCAGGAGAGTGATTCGGGGCCTCCCTGGAAGTGACAGGTACCAAAGACCCTGAAAGGGCCCTTCATGCTTTCTTCCAGCCAGGCTTCTTCTAGGAATTTATCAAAAGGGAAGAATCCTGGGGCGTCTGGGTGGCTCAGTGGGTTAAAGCCTCTGCCTTTGGCTCAGGTCATGATCCCAGGGTCCTGGGATCGAGCCCTGCATCAGGCTCTCTGAAAAGCAGGGAGCCTGCTTCCCTTCCTCTCTCTCTGCCTGCCTTTCTGCCTACTTGTGATCTTCTCTGTCAAATAAATAAATTAAAAAAAAAAAAAAAAGGGAAGAATCTTGGAGGGGCACAGAATTTCGTGATAAAGATATCAATCACAATATTGCTTATAACAAAAATTAAAATAGCCCAAATTTCCAATAATTACATAATATATAGTCCTTTAAAATAATGTTGTCAAGGAAATTTTAATGATACGTACAGGTGCTCGCGTTGTGTTTAAGGACAAAGCAGGTCACTGAATAAAATGGATTCTAGGGTTCTGTTCAGAAATAGCTACATGGAAGCATCCCGTGTGCGGTGTATGGGTGTGTATGAATGCCATCGTACATAGGGGTGCTTGAGACCGGAAAGGTGGTAGCGGTCATTTGTGTGTGGTGGCGGGGTTCTGGCCTTTCTCCCGTGCCTGCACTGTGGCTCCTGTGTGCTGCTCTGCCCCAGCTCTGCCCCAGCACCCCTCTGCCCCTCTCCTCCGTTCCCCTCCAAGCCTCCCTCACGGGGACCCCGAGCACTGAAGAGCCCACAACACCCTCATTCAAGGACGACCTGGCCAGGGTGAGGACAAGCGGGGCAGCCCTGGAAGCACAGCCTGGGAAAGCAGCCCCACCCGATTCACACGTGACGAAAGCAAGTGGCGAAACACAACACAAAAGGAATCCCCATTTTTTAAAACAAGCCAACAGGAAAACACAGAAAGCCACAGGAAATCCCTCCATGTATTCATTTCCTTTACATGAATCCCACGGTATGTGCTCGGGAAACAGATCGCTAGCCCTACAGCCGGGCCGGGGGGGATGGAAACCCAGCCAGGCGGCGTCAGGAGATGTGCTGCCCAGCGTGGTAGCCATTAGCCGCATGGAACTGTTGATGATTAAGATGAAATGAAATTCAGAATTTTGTGTCTTAGTGGCGCTAGCCACACGTCAGGAACTCCAGAGCTACCCGTGGCTACTGACTGGATAGTGTGGACGTGGGACACTTCAGTCAACATAGGAAACCCGACCGGACAGCACAGTCTGCTGCACACTCGGAAGGTCTACATGGTCAACAGAAGGGCTGGCGCTGTCTGGGTGGAGAGAGGGTGCTCCCTGAGGGAGGGATGACCCCAGGATCCTACTGAGTCCTAATGTCTGGTCAGCTCTGGCCAGGCTCTGGGTCACAGGAGCCTAGAATTTCAGAGATGATGGGCCCTCCCTGCTCCTCCATCTGTGCTGGCTGAGTCACCTCAGCCATGTGCCCCTTGGGGCCACCCAGCCCTCTCACCTCCATCCCTGCTGTCCGCTCCTGAACGAACACACAGGGGAGCTCTTGCAGCCTAATTGGAGGGCAGCTAGAGGGGAACCCCCAGTGGGGCCCACCGCCGCTCACCCCTTCACCGGGCATCGACCCTCCCCCCCCAGGTGACATCTGATCACCGGCCCCACCGCAGGCAGGGTCCCCAGCTGTCCCTCGGCCGCTGCAAGCTGGGGTTAGGGGAAGAGGGAGTCTCTCATCCTCTCCGCGCAGACGCCCACACTCTGGCTTTGGTTTGCCTGGAGCAGACCGGCCCTGCTCCCTGGACTGCACACTCACAGGGTCCTCAGGCCATCCAGACCTCGGAACATGCCGCTCCGGATGGACTCCAGCTGGTTGGCGGTCAGGTGCAGCTCGCTCACAGAGGCTGCGCCCTCAAAGGCCCCATCTTCGATTTCCGACACCTTGTTGTTGCTCAGATTGCTGGACGGGAGGCAGCAGTGCAATGATGGAGCTGGGGATCCCCGCCCCCCGGCCCCGCCTTCCAGCACCGGCCCCCTGCGCAGGAGCCCTGCCTCCCCGCTGGGAGCACCCCCACACCCAGTATCCGCCTTCTCCCTCCCCAGCCGGAGTCCTCACTGCCATCTCCCGCCAATGGGTAACTCACATCTTCTTCAGATGAGTGAGTTTTTTAAATATCCCGGTGGCCTCCAGGACGGAAATCTCATTGTTGTTTAATCGTCTGTAAGAGGCCATGAAGAGAACTCACACATTCATAAATGACAGACATGAGAGTATCTTCTAAATTGAGACTATTTGGGACTCAGACAGGGTTCCCAGAATTTATGTGGCAAGGCAAACGGATCCTATTTCAAAGGAAGGATGGATGGGCATACTCGGGGAGTATTTCTAACGTTAAAAATGCCATGAAAATGTACCTACACAAATGACAGGCATGTGTAGCTATTCACGGATGTGCACACACACGTGAGCACAAATTTACATTTTTAAAGAAAGAAAACAGCTGAAGGATGGCTTGAGAGCCAACTTGATCTGATGGAATCCTATCCCCCAGAAGAAGGCAAAAGCATGACTGAGAATAGCTCCCCCAGTTCAGGCTGCCAACCTGCCCGACCTGCCCGTGGGCCCAAGATTTCTTTGAGGGTCTGAGGCTGTGATTGGGAGCAGAGGGGCTGTGGGGGGCGGCGGGGGTTGGGGAGCCACTCCCTGCCACACCCACAGCTGCCACGCTGGGGTCTTCCGCACTCCCCGACAGAGCTGGATCAGAGAGAAACCCAGAGCAGATCCAGGGGGGTTAGTGGGGCTGGGGGCAGGCAGGGGTGGTGTGCAGAGGGCAGGGGGCCTCACAGTTCAGCTGTGGACTGGGGGATGCGCTCGGGGATCTTGGTGAGCTTCAGGCTGGAGCACTCAGCCAGGCTGGCCTCACAGCGGCACTTGTGGGGACAGACGGCATCGCTGTTGCACTCACTGTTCAGCTGGTAGTCCTCCGTGCCTGCAGGGACAGGGCAGGGGCTGGGGGCTGAGCAGCCCGGGGCAGGGCCTCCCCGGCCCCCCCCCAGCCTGCTGCCCCTGCCCACCCACTGTCATCGGCCCCCCCTGACTGGCCTCAGTCCCCCCCACTCTCCTACCTGGAATGAAGTACTGCTCTTTGGCTGGGGAGAGAAGCAGAAACACCATGAAGCTGCCATCCTCTAGGACTTGCAGAAGAGCCCAGGCTCCAAACCCACTGTCCAGGTGAGGGCACCCCAGGAAAAACACTGGGGTCCCAAATCTGGGCTCCAGAGCCCACCTGCCCAGCCCCCAGCTGGAGAAGAGCACGGATGCTCCCTGGCTGGGCTGAGGCTGGGGACAGTATCTGCCCCAGCTGAACCTCTCAGGGAGCACCAAAAACACAAGAACGTTCATGGTCAGTGGCCCAAGACAAGGATGGGGCTGCGAGGCACCATGTCCCTGACCAGGATCCAGGCTCAGAAGCTGACCCACACTGCCCCCAGCCAGTTTCTGCTGCCCCCAGAGCCTGGAGGAGGCAGTTCTCTCACCGAGGAGAGGTCCCAGGCTTCCTGAGTCTGAAAGCAGTACATGAAAGCAAATTGACCTGGGAGCAGAGGAACCCGGGTCCTTGACTGGGCAGGCCTCCCTCAGGGACCTTCGGCCAGCCCTGGTCTTCCCTAAGCCTCCGTGCAAGATGGGGTGGGGCTGGCCGACCACTCAGATCTGGGGCTACGATTTGGGACCCTCTAGCGAGGGTCTGGAGTGGCCAAGGACACACCGTTGGGGCCATTCAGAAATCATCACGGGTCCCTAAGCAGACTGAAGACAGGCCGGCCGGTGGAGAGACTGGGCGGGGGGGGGGGGAGGGGGCAGGGTGGACGGACGTCTACCTGAGCAGCGGAACTTCTTGCTCTTGATCTGCCCGATGCGCTTGTTGGCGAGGCGCCGGGGGCTGGCGCAGCGGGCTCCGCTCGTCTCGATGGGGTTGGTGCGCAGGAAGTCCGCCAGCCACTTGAGGTTACAGTCACAGATGAAAGGGTTCTGCGCCAGGTGCCTGTCCCGGGGGTGGGGGGCAGAGCGGGGATCAGAGACAGGGCAGCAAACCGTGCTGACCTCGGCCTGGAGGTCGCTGCTCGCTGGTGGCTTGAAACGCATGGCCTTGGGCCACCGCCTGGATTCGCCCACCAACTACGGAGAAGCCTTGCCAGAACCTGGCAGCGGGGAAGGCTCTCCACAGGCTCTGGAGCTTCCCGCTGTCCCTGCTGAACCCCCCGCAAGCCTCACTCTGTCCTCTGTCCCTCTACCCACCTGCACCCACCCCCCAGCACACTTCACGGACACGAGCGGAGGCAAGAGTGACCTGGGGACTGGCCGGACCACGCCAGCCTTCTACGGGTGAGGGGACAGAACGGGTATTAGAGTCCAGGACTGTCGGTGCCCAGAGGACTTTGTCGTGGGTCGTCCTCTCCCGGCAGCCTTGGGCAACAGCAACTTCTCTCCATAGCCTTTGTCAGGAAGGGAATGGGGCCCCAAAACATGGCTGAACAGCTACTTATTGGGCAACCACTCATATTCTGCCAGGCTGCCTGTGCGACCAGCAGGATAAATGTGGGAGGGGACAGCCGGCAGGCGATGCTGACTGTAGGAACCCGGGGTGCTCTCAGCGACCACATGGGTGGTTTTCCCATTCGTGGGCCCTCCCCCCCGCAATAAGGCTCAGACCAACCACATCTGAACTGCCAGCAGCCCGCTTGCCGGCTTGTGTCGTGGCCATCACAGCCCTGGGCAGGCCCTGCTTTCTAAACGGACACAGGAAATAATATTCTAGCACCTGTACCTGAGAGCCAACGTTTCTGCGTGCAAGTACAGAGACAGAGCAGGGGCCAGCTCGAGGACTCGCCATGGATGGCCGCTTTTCTCCACTGAATGCCGCCAGGGTAGGCCATCTACTTATTGGCCTCAGCTCAGGGCCCTGATGGGGGTCTAGGGCTGTGCAAACAGAGGCATGAGCTCTGCCCAGGGTCTGCACCAGCTCAGCTCTGACCTGGCCGTGCTTGCTCCTATTTGTCGCCTCCTGGGCTCTGCTTCCTACTTGGGCTACCTGGTCGGAGCCTTCTCTGCCCAGATGTCCCTGCCACTCCCCTGGGCTCGCCCTCACTTTCCTGCCTGAGTCCAGGCTCCTGTCAGCATCGCCAGGTAATCCAGCCCCACCTCCACCCCTTCTGCATCTCACTGGACATTTGTCTCCCCATTTAAACCGTCAGTTTGCACAGAGAAGATACGTTTGCTGACACCCCAAGGCAAAGTCCGTTAATGACTGAAAATACATGAGGATTCGTGCCCTGCTCCGGGATCCGCCCAGCCGCCCAGCCACATTGGCTCAGGCCGCACTGCCAGGCCTCTGCCTGAACTAATTGCTTCCCTTTATCACAATCTCAGTAGAGAACTCTGTTTAAAATCAATGCAATTATGTTGTTCAGGCATGTATTAAAATGTTCAGTGGGTGTGGGGTAGAATATATCCTTTCTAAGAACAGGTTATTTGTGTCAAAGCCAATTTATACAAACTTGAACCACTCACAGAGACAAGTGGCTTAGGTATTTGACACAAATTGGAATTTTTAACCATCCTAAAGAGCAGGGAGCTGAGAAGGGAAAATGCTCAGGAAGAAGGAAAAAAATACCTGCCTGGGAAAATAGCATCATGCTAAAGGCACACCCAGAAATGAGCTGCACGTGGGGCCATGCTGTTCCCTCCATGACCATTTGTGAGAGTAGAAGGCAGAAGGGAAGATTGAAATACGCATTAAGACGTCCCAGCTAGAAACCTTCTGGGGCTAGTGCTCAACATCACTAGTCAAATTAGACCCACCATGAGACACCACTTCACACCGATTAGAGTGGCCATAATGAAAAAGACAAGTGATACCAAGGATGGGCAAGGATGCAGAGAAACTGAAATCCTCATAAAACACCGCTGGTAGGGATGTAAAATAGGATTTACCTCCGCTTTGGAAAACTGACAATTTCTTAAAAAGTGAAACATACATTTCCGATGAGACCCAGAAAGGCCAAGAGAAACGAAGACATTTGTCCACATAAGGATTTGTAAGCAAATATTCACAGCAGCGTTGCTCATAATGATCCCAAAGTGCAAATCCAATAGCCATCAACTAGGAAGGATAAACACAATGTGGTCGATCCATTCAGTGGGAAATCACTTGGCCATAAAAAGGAACCAAGCACTGATACCTACACTGAGGTGCAAATGGACCTCAAAAATATGAAGTCAGTCACAAAACATGACATATCATGATGATTCCTTTTTTTTTTTTGAGAGAGAGAGCTAGCATGGGTGGGATAGGGAGGGGCAGACGGAGAGAGAGAATCTTTTTTTTTTTTTAAGACCTTATTTATTTATTTATTTGACACAGACAGAGATCACAAGTAGGCAGAGAGGCAGGCAGAGAGGGAGGAGGGAAGCAGGCTCCCTGCTGAGCAGAGAGCCTGATGCAGGGCTCCATCCTAGAACCCTGGGATCGTGACACAAGCCGAAGGCAGAGGTTAAACCCACTGAGCCACCCAGGAGCCTCGAGAGAGAGAGAATCTTAAGCAGGCTCCACACCCACTGCGGAGCCCAACTTGGGGCTGGATCTCATGACCTTGGGATCGTGACCTGAGCCGAAATCAATCTTCAGATATTCAACTGACTGAGCCACCCATGTGCCCCATGATGACTCCGTTTTTATGAAATGTTCAGTAAAAACAAACTACAGAGAGAGAAATTAGAGTATGGGTTGCCAGGGGATCAGCAGCAACTCGGGACTGACTGTAAAAGGGACACAAGGGAGTTGGGGGTGGTGAGGGAAACTTTCTAAAATGTGACCGGGGTGATCATGGGACAACTGGAAATCTACAAAAAATCATGGATGCTTAGAACAGGTGGATTTTATGGTATATAAGCTATACCTCATTAAAGCTGTTAAAAAAAAAAAAAAAGAACAACACTTTGAAAAATCTCTTGGAACAAGGAAAACAGCAGCAAAGTCAGGAGTGGGTCCCAGGCACTCGGCCACAGATCTCAGAGAGATCAAGCAGGGTGTGGGTTGTTTAAATCCACTCAGGCCTGACCCCGTGACTCAGTCAGGGCGTTTAACCCTCCAAACCTGTATTTAGAGTATCTGATTATTCCTGGGTCTGTGTTTCCTTTATTCTTCTTCCAAACTGTACTCTGGTTGTTAATACGTAATAGTTGTTCATGAAAGTCCAGTTCTGCTCTCCTGCCTTAACGAGGTCTATTCTGATGGAAAAAGCACAGTCGAGGGCAAAGCTAACTAACTTCTCAGGGATGGTGAAGAGGTACCTGAGACCAAATACCTGCTCTGTGAGTGTTGTGTGACCTAGAGTGAGTCCCATGACTTCCTGCCTCAGTTTCCTCAGCAGTAAAGTTGGGACGACAGACTCTCCGGCCACCGGCCACTGTGAGAGTTCAGGAAGATAACACATGGAGTGAGCCGCAGCCTGGCACTGGGTCAGGGCTCGACAATCAGTAGCGACTGCTGTTGTTCTCAGGGTCCCACTGTTTCTGTCTCGCCTGCAGGAAGACTTCCTGTTCCAAGGTTCTGCCCCAGCTCTGTCCCCACTAGTACCCGCCGGCAGTGGCCAGGATCTCAGGCCTGGTGTCTGGCAGGCAGAAGCGCTCTCTGAGATCCCACCAAAGACGGAAGCCACCTCCAGGAAGGCCATCCATGCAATGTGTTCACTCTGCTTCCACCCACAGAGGGAGACCCTCCGTCCTGGTCCCTATCCCTCCAGGCTCTCCTGTGTGGCGGTCCCCAGCAACGAAACCTCTTTCATGCTTTTCCCTTGGACATCCCGCCAGCTGTATAGAACCTTCCACCTTGCCCGTGTCTCCCTATAACTTCTGATTTCACATATTTGGCAAGATTTCCCTGTTGTGCTCCATCGTCCTCTCCCTGCCATAAGTTAACTAGCAGGAGAGGGGCGGCAGACGGGCGTGTGTGGGCTTTAACAAGTTTGTCTTTGTGGCTCACATCCTTGCTGATGCACAGGGTCCCCAGGGAGTAGGAGCTGTGCCTTTTATTTGACCTGTTTCACACCTGTGCTGCCTCCCCGATGCGGATATTATCTGATGGAGAGCACTATCTGGCAGATAAACAATGGCTGCAACAAAATTTATAATAAATGCCCATTAAGCATGCATTTAAGAAGCACTTATAATGAACTCAGCTCTGTACAAACGTCCCCTTTTGTCTCCTAACAACCCTACGAAGAAAAGAGTATCCTCATTTTATAAATGAGTGAACTGAGGCCCAGAGAAGCTGATTAACTTGACCAGGGTCACACAGCTAGTAAGAGGCACAGTCAGGAGTTGAACTCGGGACTATCCAACCCTAAGTCTGTGCTCTTTCCTGTATAAGAGACCACTCCTGGTGAGCAAAAGGCACAGGGCAAGACAGCTGCCTGTCCCCAGAGTCTGTCCCTTCTCCCTAGGTCTTCCTGCTGGGCCTGAGGGGAGAGGGCAAGAGGGCACTCACAGGGTCTGGATGGCCCGCAGGGAGGTGAAGGTGCCCTTGGCGAGGCTCTGGATCTTGTTGTCATACAGGGAGAGAAGTGACAGGTTCTGCAGATCCTGGAAGGCATCGGGCCGGACACAGTTGATCTTGTTGGCATTCAAGAGCCTGTGGGCAGACCAGGGCCAAGTGGTGGTGGGGGGAAGAGGTGCAGAATTGGCTGCATCAGCTTGCCTCGGGCACCTCCCTGGCACCAAGCATGACTGTGTCGAGGAGAAGTGCCCAGGAGCAGGCACAGGGCGGCTAGCCCTCCAGATGTCCACTGCATACAGGAAGCTGAGAACTTCAATCAATTGCCCTCTCTGTGCAAGGGACTGTCCTGCCCTCCTGCTCCTCTCCCTTTCAAGGAACTGCTACGAGTGCTCACAAGGTTCTTGGGAAGCAGGGAGCACAATGGTCAAGCCACCTCCCAAAGGCATTTTGGAGGCTCCCCTCCTTTCCAGAGTCTGCTGGGTTGCCAGGCATCTGAGATGGACCATTTGGGTTCTGCTCCTCTGGGATCCTGGGATGGAACCCCTGCCTGAACTCTCGTGCTTCACGGAGCCTGAGCTGGGGTGTCCCCCTGTAGGAGACAATCCTGTCCCCAGGCCTGCTGATCTCTTCGGGAACACAGGCTGCCTCTCAGGAGCCTCTAAGCTCCAGCGTCCTGCGATCAGCTCTGAACCTGACCCCCTTCCCTCCCTGGACTCGCAGAGCCCCGAAGTCCCTCGTGGCACCCCCAGCTCTGCCATCATCCAAGCTCCTCACCTCATTGAGTCCCAAACCCCAAAGAGGCTGGCAAGGCTAGTCTGAGAGGCCAGAGGAATACCAGCCCCCTCCCTGCGCATCACCCAAGGTCACCAGCGGATGGATCCTTACAGGAGCTGTAGGGTGTACAGGCCTCCAAACACACCCCGGGGGAGGTCTGTGATCTTGTTCCCATACAGGACCCTGGAGACAAAAGGCAGCAGAAAGAGAGAGTAAGAGGACAGCCACCAGGTGGGCATGACTTTGCAAGGGGCCCCCACATAATGGCACCACCTCTAAACAATTCACAGGGCACAGTGCAGGGGTTTAGGTCGGCTCTAACAAGTGGCCAGCAGGTGGCAGTAAAGTGTGTTAAGATAGGAGCCTCCTTTTGTAGTTTCCGAAAGGTACCCTATGGGTTGGGGCAGCCATGACCCCCACTACTGCTGAGCATTCCCCCAATACCCACTCTCTGTCTCATGCATGGAACCCACAGAAGCCTGCAAAGGAGCCCTTTGGGAAACTTCACAGGAATAATCTGGCCCTGGATATAAAAGGAGACATTCAAAGAGGAGACAATCCCATGGGAAGGATAATGTGCATATTTCCAGAGAATTACAAGAAAAAACCACGAGTGCCAGACATTATACACAGAATGAGCTCTGACATCAAGCAACAGATAACACACCAGAAAAAAACAGGTCAAAGTTTAGCTGTGCAGAGGTCTAGGCAGTGGGGGTGCAAGTGGGTTTCTTCACCTTAGTTCTCTGTGTTAAGCAGGAATTCCGTGTGTGATTAGGAAAAAAGCAAAGGTTCCACAAAGCCATGCAGGCAGGAATGGGTTCAGGCAGAGGGAGAAGTATCAACGGGGCTTGGGGACAGGGTGTACTCCAATTCCAATATTGCAAGCAGCCCCCACAAGCCACCCTGGAAACAACTCAGCCTGTGTAAAAACAGTATGTGCTTCAAGATCCTTTCTGGAGGAGGGCATGGCAGAAGCAAAATCCCCACAATGGGATCCTGGCTGGCCTGGAAGTGGTGTTGGAGGGGGGCTCGGTGTGGCTTGAGTAGAAGAAACAAATGGAATAATAGCTTGGGTTTTGCTGGGCAGGGAGCACCAGGAAGCCTCTGAGACAGGATCGGATTTGCATTTGGAAAGATCAGAGTGGAGGGGGCAGGGGCTGAAGCAGGGAGACCAGGTCAGTCTCTGCCAAGGTGGACACTGTCAGTGAGGTCTATTAGCACACAAGTTCCCATATAGTGGGGAGATGTCTTTGTGAGCAACAGGAACCCACTTAAATGGGTCATTGTCATGTTCCAATTTAGGAAGGTGTCATTCACTTCTCAGATGAAGAGCCCTGCATTTTGGCAGGCTACCTCCAAAATCTGATCTCCTCAGCCAATGAGAGAGACCCATCACCAAGCTGTCAGGTACAGCTGTGTAGGTTGTGCACTGCACAACTTAAGGAGTGCCATTCACAATTGGCCCCACCCACTAACTCATGCTCCACTCCAAGAGAAGAGGGTACACACAGAGGGACTGAGCTGGCAGCCTCCTACAGGCCCCAAGGGGAAGCTCTGTCCTATTTCACTTCCCAGAACCCTAATCTATGCAAGGCATGTGTCCAGTGCTGCCAGGGATAAGCAGAAACACTCACTCCTCAGAGTAACAGAAGGCTCCTCACAATGGGGGCTCACCCAACTACAGGGTGCCCTGAGTGTACTCTGTATAGACAAGTGCTGTGCACCTCAGACAGCGAGGGGCTTGGTGAACCTGGAGGGTGCGAGCAAGGGCACTGGGAAAAGAGATGAAGTAACATTTCCAAGAGAATGTTTGACGTTGTGTGGCATTTTGTAGATTCATGGACAACACCCGCCCCCCAAGTAAACCCTCCAGGGAAGGGAAATGGGGAGAGGTGGAAGAAAATGCTTTTTTCTTGTCTCCCGCCACAACTTGGGAGCACACTTGGGATGAAAGGCACAAGGTGTGGCCGATGTCACAACTGGAGCTGAGAGTGGCAGCCCTTATCGGGAAGCTGAGTAGGGTTTAGGAGCACAGAACCCTGGGCCTCAGTGGGGAGGCAGGGCCAACACGAAGGCTGGGCCATGACAGGTGAGTGCTGCAAAGAATGCTGGGAAAATCCCTTTCCTGGCAGGAGGGCCATCAGAGTTGCCAGGGGCAACAGCTCTGCCTGGATTCCCTCTCCCTCTTCCCAGTTGCAGAGTGTCCACCAGTGAGGAAGGGGGAGCTGGACACAGCCTCCCCCTCCAGAGGGGCCCTGGCACAGGGGCGGGGGCACCCTGGACCCTGGGAGACTTGGCATGGCTACTCACAGCGAGTTCAGGGAGCGGAGGCCCTGGAAAGCGTCGGGCGCGATCTCTGCAATCTGGTTGTTGCTCAGGTCTCTACAAGGTGAGCAGGAGGGAAGATGGCTGAATCCCTTGGCAGCCACCAAGCCCTGCTTGGCCCCTCCTCCCATGTGCCACAGGAGGGCAGGCATTTCTTTGACATTAGAGAAATAAGAGGCCAGTTCTGCCATCCACCTGAAAAGCCCCTGGCCACTGTTTCCCTGTGCAGGCTGAGGCTCGTGCTCGGGCTGGGCCATCCAGCCTTGGTCTGTTCTTGAGGAAACTTTACCCCGCGCCCCAGCTGTGCCCTACATCTCCTCTCACATCGGCAACTGCTCCTAGGAGTGCCCCGCTGAGATAGGAGGATGACAGTCAGCTCTGATCACCTGCCGGATTCGGGCTCAACAACCCCCCCCCACACACCCCCACACCCCTAACCCCGGCGTGGGCCTCACGCTGACACTGTGAGGAGGTCACGCCGCCACCACCCTCCATGCTCACAGAAGAAGCTGGAGGCGGAGTCAAGACCTGCGCCATGGCGCCATGGCCGTGGCCTGCCAGCCCTAGACCCTGCCCCCTGCCCCAGGCTGACTCCCAAGAAGCAGCAGGAGACACTCACATCCTCCGCAGCTTTCTGTAGGGAGAGAAGGCTCCTGGGGGGATGGACTTGATCCCATTCAGCTCCAGTCGGCTGCAGAGCGAGAACACAGAGGAAACCCGGGGTCCTGACTGTCACCTCCCAGACTTACCTGCCCAAACCAGACCCGTTGCCCCTGCTCCCATCCTCCATCTGGAGCAGACAGGTTGGCATGGGCAGAGGAAAGGAGCTGCTATATTTGAGTCCCATGACCCCAGATTTTGTGATCGAAAGGAGCCCACAAATCAGGCTACTACTGAGAAACCGACTCCAGCAGGCTCACCCCGCGGGGCTGGACAAATGGGACCCCAGAGGGACACCCCCTCCCAACTCTCTGGAGCTGCCCAGCTTTGGGTGGAGGGCTCCGGCCAGCCGAGGCCAGTTGTCTCTCCTCCGTGTATAGGGAGGGGCGTCAGGCGAGCTGTTCACTGGGCCACCAGAGCCCAGTCCGGCCCCAGGGCCCACATCCCAGCACCCGCCCTGGCCCATACTCACATTTCTGTCATGGTCTCAGGCAGGTTGGCAGGGATGGCGGTGAGGCCCTTGCCGCGACAGTCCACAATGCCATTGCCGCAGGTGCACATGGCTGGGCAGGAGCCCGAGGAGAGGGTGCAGGAAAGCGATCGGCCTGCCTCCCCTTGGCCTGAGAAAACGGTGGGCGGTGACCTGGGGGCATCCCATGCCCGTGCCTCCACCCCCAGACATGGCGTCACGGGTGGGGACAGGGCAGACAGTGTTTCTCTGCATCCCGATAAACCGGAGGAGATCACTGAGAACGACCATGCAACTCTGCGGGCGCCCCGCACACAGCACGTGCTGGCTGAATGTTTGCCAAGCTTGAATCTGAACCTAACTGTGCTGCCTGAGAGTGTGGTTCACACCTGAGGAAATCCTGGCCCACGCTCTGAAGCTCCAGGTTCTAGTCTGTGTCACCTAACACTCTGGAGCCTCAGTCTCCTCACTGGTCACCAGAGAATGGCAGGGACCCCGTTTATCGTTCTGGGCCACATGCTGTGGGAAGGGTTATACACGCAGTACCTCATTTAACCCATCGTGGCCATTTTACAGCTAAGAAAACTGAGTCCTTGATATTAATTAGTTTGTGGAAAACCACACAACACTGATAGGTGACAAAACCAGGATAAAGCATAGAGGCTGATATAAGTTTTTTAAATTGAAGTATAACACACTTGTTACCATCTTCAGTGTACAGCGGCTGAAGTTCTCAGAGGTGCACCCACCAAACTGTCCCCAGACACAGAACATTTCTATTCCCCAAGAGGGCTCCCTTACACCCCTATTCCAAGGCAGCTGCTATTCTGAGACCTGCCACCAAAGATCTGGCCTGCTGATCTTTGCAGGCCTCACTGCAAAAACTCTGACATTAACCCACGTTGTTGTGCATCTCAGCAGCTTGCCTCTGTCACTGCTGAGCAGTATTCTGTCGTACGGACAGACCGTAATTAGTCTATCTAGTCCCTTGCTGGTGGACATTTGGGTTGTCGCCAACTCTGGGCTAATATGAAAAAAGGCTGTCTTGAACATTCTCAGACATGTTTTTTGCGATGGGAGGTGATGGAAGGGGACAGGAGGTGATGGGCGAGGACAGGAGATGTGGGCAGTTCAGGGGTGGTGGGTAAGGACAGGAGGCGATGAGCAGAAAGTGATGGGCCGGGGGCGCCTGGGTGGCTCAGTGGGTTAAGCCGCTGCCTTCGGCTCAGGTCATGGTCCCAGGGTCCTGGGATTGAGCCCCGCATCGGGCTCTCTGCTCAGTGGGGAGCCTGCTTCCCCCCTCTCTCTGCCTGCCTCTCTGTCAACTTGTGATCTCTCTCTCTGTCAAATAAATAAAATCTTTAAAAAAAAAAAAAAAGAAAGAAAGTGATGGGCCAAGAGAGGAGGTCATGGGTGGACCAGATGTTAGCGCAGGGTGATGGCGGTCAGGGGAGGGAGCAAGACATGTGGGGTGGGGTGGGGAGCAGAAGGCAGGGGTTGGGCCGTGGAGAGTCCCAGCAGGGCTGGCACCCACCTGAGCAGCTGAACTCGCTCTTCTGGACCTCAGCCACATTGAGGCCACGCAGGCTGGCGGGCCCCGAGCACTGTGTGAAGAGCCCGATGGTTGGCCGCTGCCTCAGCCACTGTGAGAGCCAGGCCAGGTGGCAGTCGCAGAACAGGTGATTGGAGTGCAGGCGGCTGTCGGGGGAGAGGGCAGCTCGCAACCCACCCGCCTGGGGCCCCAGCCCCACAGTGGGAACCCCCTGCCAGGGAAGGGGTGCTACATGTAGCCCCAGCCGCCCGCTCAGGCTCACGAGGGGTCACTGGCAGCAGCAAGATGCTTCCGGCGGCCACTGCCTCCCTCCCAGCTTGTTTGGGGCAGCCGCTGGCCTGAGTGTGACCAGAAATGATTCATCTCCCTGAGCTCACACAGACCCGCTGCCCAAAAGCACATAAGTCATTTTTAAACACAAAAACAAGTCACTTGTTTTCGGAGGAAAAATCAAGTAGAAATGACATTCAACATCCATTTTAGGTCACTTCCCTCTCCCTTGGACTCCGACACCCCCCCCCCCCCAGCCTGAGTGGATGACCCACCTCTGAGAATACAAAGAAGAAGAGGGAGCTCTTTCTCCACCCCCTTCCCGGCCACCCCCAGCCCCGACTCAGCTGCCCAGGGGCTGACTCACAAGGTCCGCAGCTTGGGCATGTGGTTGAAGCTGGACACAGGGATGGTGGTGATGTTGTTGTTGTTCAGGGTCCTGGTTGGGGGGAAACCAGAGTCACCGGGCGTCTGGGCAGTAGGCCAGCCCAGCCCTCGGGCTCTCACACCCAGATCCATGGTCCACCTTCCAGGGGAGCCAGCACCGGGCTGGATCCTGGGGAATCCACCCCAGGAGGAGCGGGAAACACAGAGCTACCCTCTGAGGAAGGCCTGAGCTGGGACAGTGGTGATAAGGCAGCCGGGACAGGGAGCAGGAGGGCGAGGAGGGAGAGGCTGCCTGCCCGCAAGTGCGGGCTTGCACAGAGGCAGGCAGGGAGGCCTTTATACCTCTTGTGTCAGAAAGTCCTGGAAGACACAGACACTGCCCTGGGCTTGGTCATGAGCAGGGTAAGCCTGGATCTTACACTACAGGCATGACCCTATAGTGTAAGCAGGTGTCCCCATCACCCTGGGTGCAGAGCCCAGGAGAGCAGAGAGTGTGGCCTCTGCTGTGGGGCTGGCACAGCATCGGTGGGGGGGGGGGGGGGGGGGTTTCCCACCCCGTGGGCTGCTCCCAGCCCCAATCCAGGTGCCCAGCCCAGCTCCCGCGTTGCCAGGCTCTCCAGCCCCTCCACTCTTCCCTGGTTTCACTTACAGCACCTCCAGCCCCCGCAGGGCCCGGAAGGCCCCTTCCTCAATGCAGTTGATCTGGTTCTTGTCCAGCTGTCTGTGAAGCAAAAGAAAGTTGTGCAGGAAACCATGCTGCCTAGGGCAGGGGCGTCCCCACGTTTTGATCAAGGGCTCCGTTAATTTAAAACAAAGAGCCCTGGCCCCACCCAGTCCTTTGTTCAGGATATAGGCGTAGATCTAAGTAGCAAATACTAACAAAAGCTTATATTCTTTCTTATTTCGTTAAAACAATAAATATAGGGGCTCTGGGTGTCATGATCCCAGGGTCCTGGGATCGAGCCCTGTATGGGGCTCCCTGCTCAGTGGGGAGCCTGCTTCTCCTCTCCCACTCCCCCTGCTTGTGCTTGTGTTCCCTTTCTCGCCTCTGTTAAATAAATAAATAAAATCTTAAAAAAAAATAATCAATATTTAAAAAGTTATATCCTATTCCTCCACCTGACTTTGGATATCCTCCGGGGAGCAGGCGCCTGCCCCCCGGCCCATTTTGGAGACCACCGGAAAGTGCTGGCCCCTGGACGAGGAGACAACGTCTCCTAAGGGCAGCGGTAGCCAAGCCGTGGCCACTTGGAATGCCACTTTTGGAATAAACTGAAGCTGTGACTGGGTCCCTGGGAAAGAAGGCAGTGCTCAGTTGTCTACCAGAGACGTGGGGGCAGGCAGTGACAAGCATGCTGGGCATTTGCCATTCCTGCCGCAGTCAGAGCTCGGGGAGGTGATAAGCGTGCACCAGGATAAATGTGAGTAGTAGGAAGACACCATCACATTTAAATAGCACTTGAACAAGCCTGGGAGGTAAATATGATCATCCCATTTTACAGAATGATATACTGAAGCTCAGGGAAGTTAACGGACTGGCGGCCACTTCCACAGTACGTACCTGGAAGAGGAACTCACACCTGGCTCTCTCTCAGTCTACTCAAGGGCAAGTGCATGCGGACTGTGCTGTTCAAATGGACCATGAACTTCACCTAAACACCCACAGTTCATGGCACTCCTTTCTACCCAATCCCCAAAGGCTGCCTGTTTCCTTCGACCCCAGACTGTTCCAAAAGACCCTGCTGGCACCAGCCGTCTCAGGGCCCATACCAGCTCCTGAGCTGCCTGGACCGCAGGGCTTGGGGAGAGGCACGGGGACCCTGCGAGGGGCAGCCCTCCAGCCCCGATACCCTTGTCCCTCCCAGGCCTGGACTCACAGATTTTTGAGGTCTGTAGCTCCACGAAAAGCTTTTCTGGGGATGGCCTGGATTGTGTTCTCACTCAGGTCCCTGAGAGGATAAAGCCAGAGGGAGAAAAACACTGGTCAGAAGAGATTTCTCTGGAGTGCCCCCGATGAGTCAGGGAGGCCGGGATGGCCCGATGGTGCTCCCGCATCCAGAAGAGTGCTGGGCACCCAAAGGCCTGCTCGGGGAGCATCTGTTGAAGGAAGGAAGGAAGGAGGGAAAGATGGAGCTGGAGAGAGGCACCCTGCTCTGGAGGGAGGTCTGTCCCCCACTACCTCCCCTCTCTGCACAGAGGTGGTTGCAGCTGGAGGGACGAGCCTGGGGCAGCCATGACTGACTTCGCCAGACCCCAGCCCTGCCCACAGACCCCCCCAGAGGCCAGCTCAGCTCCCAGGGCATCAACCAGCGCTAGGAAGGAGCAGGCACAGGAGGGGTTCCTTGATGAGCTCCTAGCTACCTGACACCTGCGGTAACCCACCCATGACCCACTCTCTGTTTCACTGATAAGGAACGAGGACTTGGGAGGAAGGCACCGCTGGGAACCCGGCCAGTATGTGGCAGAATCAGGTCATGAAGTCCGGCCTGGGTCCCGTGCTCTCAGGCCTGCCGTCTGTCGAACCACCTCCGAGAGTCTGAGCCCACGCTGGAGTCGGCCCCATGCAGCCTCTCCCTCATGCTGGTGGGGGTCACGGGGCTGCCTCCCTGTCCCACAGCCCGGATAGCAGGGGTCACCGAGGACATTAGTCTCCACATTATCAATGCCCTGACGGGAGGGAGGATGAACCGCAGGGACTGAAAATTCCTGGCCCCTGCAAGCCCAGAGCAGCTTCTGGACACCTCCTCTGGCCCCACGGGAAGACAGGGCCTCAGGCACCTGCCCACCAGCCTCTCCCTTCCCCTCTCAACATCCTTCCTATAGACTTTCACAAAGGCCCTTTTTCAGGGCAGCTTTTGCTTGCCACAGTGGTGGGCTCAGCTGTCACTATGTCCCAAGCATGTCCCCCAGGCCAGCACTGCCTAGCATGTCACATACGGAAACTCACTTGACTGTGGTACTAACCACGGAGCAAATACTCTTACTTTCCCCTTTTCCGAAGGAGAAAAGGGAGGCCCAGAGAAATCCAAGGGAACACAGCTGGCGAGTGGTGGCTCCAGAACCCGAACCCAGGCAGTGAAGGTCACAGAGCTAACCCTTTGCACAGCTGCCCCAGGAGCAGGAACTAGAAGTCGGGGTATGGACACCCTCCCCTATTCTGCAGAGGAGAGCGTTGAGCTCCAAGAAGTGAGCTAATCCGCCCAAGGTTAAAGCAGGATGGGTCCCAGGCGGTGTACAGGAGAGCCAACCTCAAATGTGCCCTCAGGGTCCTTGAGCTGGACAGCTGGGGGCTGACCTGACATGGGATCCAATGCTGGGTAATTCCACAGACCCTCAGCCCTTACTGGGCTAGGCCTACAAGGTTTTGACCATGACCTTCCTTTCAGCCATTCACCCCACAGGCCTTAGGTTTCCCTGCCAGCCCCAAGAACATGGCCTACAGGGCCCCCCGGCACACAGACCCTGGGCTGTGAGGGCACCACCCCACCATCCGGGTCTTCCTGTTGAGAGACTGAAACAGAAGCACGATGTAGCAGAGTGCACAGTCCCTGAACTCAGAAAGGCCACTCTGATCCCAGCGCCCTGGCCTCCTGGCTGTGCATCTGGAGGTCGGGCCCCTTTCCCTCCTGAGCCACAGCATCCTTGTGAGCCAAGTGCAGATAGGAGCCTGGCAAAGACAGTCTCCCAGGTCCCCCAACCCTGTCCCCTCAGGATAGCCTGTGATCTCTCTCCCCTGCAAACCCTAGCCTCTCCTCTTCCCCCAGCCCCTAAGTGGCCCCAGGCACCTGTGGTCTGAAGCCTTCATCAGCAGTAGCAGCCTGCGCCCTGTTCTCTCCCTCCTGGAAGGAAAGCATCTCAAGCCTGTGACACAGACACTTTCTCCTCCAAAACGATATCATTTTCCATTACAGCTCGGGCCCTACTTCACTACAGCTGGCTTTCTCTGTCCCTTAATGCAACAGTCACTTCACACTGGACTCCCACCTCCGGCCAGGTGGCAGTGGGTTTTGGGAGACGCTGGTGCCCACCTTCCTCTCCTTCCCCCACCCAACAGGTGGGTCTTCTGGCTCCTTCCAAGGGGCTGTGATCTCAGCTGTCTGCAAGCATCTCAGGCACCTCTGTTTAGTCTGTCCCTGTTCCCGGAGACACTCTCCACACTCTATCAACAGGCTGCTCCCAGAACTGCCCCCGCACCCCCACCCCACATTACCTGGCCAGCTGCCCCTGGTGTCCCCACCCTGTGCTACCTGCCACCCTGCTGCCAGCACCCCCAGCCAGCACAACCGCTTCCCCCTTTCTCCACAATTCCCAGCAGCTCCTCAGTCTTGAGAGGACAGGAGAGCTCTTGAGCCGTTCCTTATCTGCTAATCCTGTTGTCACCTCTTCCTTGCCTGGAGACAGCACCTTGGTGGCTCTGTCCCCTGCCCAGTTTCCATCATGCAGGTAATTGCTCCAAGGAAGGTACACCCTGTACTGGCCTGGGCCTACTGTCCCCCTATTTCGTGACCTTGATCTCTCCCTCTTCTTAAGTAGATGTTCGCGCTAGGCAGGGTGGTCTGATGCATAAACTTCTGACTTGGGAGCAAGGGCTGCGCGGGCCACACAGGGAAATGAGAGATCGCTCGCAGGGGCTCGCAGGCACACAGTCACACGGGTTCCCTCCTCACACTCTCTTGAGAAGACAGCCGCTGTGTCAACGACACTCAAGCAGCTCTCTGGAGAAAACCACATGGAGAGAACCAGCAGCCTCCTGCCAATGGCCAGCACTGGCTTCCAGCAATGTCCATCAGTCATCAAGGAAACAGATTACCCAGCCCCAGTCAAGCTTCTGGACTCTGCACTGATGCGCGCCCCCCCCCCCCCGAATTCAGACCCTGAAATCCTAACGCTCAGTGTGATGGTGTTGGGAAGTGGGGCCTCGGGGAGTGCTTAGGTCCTGGGGTGGAGCCCCCGTGAACAGGATGAACGGCTTCCCCAGAGAGGTCTGAGACGGGAGGGCACAGCAATGAGCCAGGAAGTGGGACCTCCCCAACGCCAGCCTGTAGGCACCACGACCCGGGACTTCCCAATCTCCACGACGGTGAGGAACAAATAGTGCCTGTTTATAAACTACTCAATTTATGGTATTTCTGTTACAGTAACCGGAATTGACTAAGCTACAGCCCCAGTCAACGTCTTACCGGCAACCTTGTCCAAGACCTTCCAGCCACCTACCGAAACTGTGAGACAGTACATGTTTGCTGTTCTTTTCAGCCACTGTGTTTCAAAGTTCAACAGTCAATGACTAACGCAGGACTACTTTGGGGGGATGGTCCAAAAGAGAGGCCTGGATGCGGTGCTGGAGAGCCTGCTCTGACTGCTCTGACAACGGCCCCTGAGAACCTCTGAGGAAGGCAGGGTCACACTCAGACTTGATGTGAATGAGCCCAAGTATGCTCACAATGTGGCCCCATCGCTATGCACTTTGGGCCTCAGTTTTCTTGTCTGTCAAACGCACAGACTGAGCCAGAAAATCTCTTCCTCCCCCCACCCCCAACACAATCCCACCACATGCTGACTACCCCAAGCCACGGCAAGCCACACTGCTCCCACACAGCAAATTTGGTTCCTAGAGCATCTGAGATCCCCGGGAGGGAAGGGGAGCCCATCGCTGACAGCACACTTTCTGAGAAAGGCAGGATAAGAGAAGACAGACACAGCCATCCACTTTCTCCTCCCCACAGGGAGCCAGGGAGAACAAAGCATGGATGGTGAGGGCAAGACAAGGCAGGGAGGGGCAGGGGCCTGGAGACTTCTATAGAGTCAGGACTATGGAGGGCGCACAGGAGGTGGGCAACTCCAGCGGGACAGTCATCTGGGCCCCAGCTGGCCGCTGACCCTCCAGCCAAGCCTGGGAGGGAACTCTGGGCTGGCTACTCACATCCACTATCTTGTTTAATCCCCACCACCACCCTACAAGGAAGGTTTTTTATTTGTATCGATTAGTTTATTGATTTAAGCCAACCTTGTTTCAGAAAGGCTTTAAAGTGGCTTATAGGGATTTACAAAACAGCAAGAAAGCAAGAGTGAAAAGTGGGGCAAAGAGAAGAAAAATCAATGGCAGAGACGAAGAACAAGGCAGGATGTCACCCATGCACATCTGCCAGGTCCGGGGCAGAGCACGGGCTCTGGGCTCTCTGAGAGCTGATGGAACAGGGGGTGGGGACTCCTCCCTTAGCAGTGTCCCCAGTATACGTATAAATTCAGTTTCTTAGGAGGAGAGCTGCTCAGGGTACTAAGATGAGACAAGAATTCTCCAGGAATCCTTATAAAAAATGACAGTGTGGCCTAATCAATGATACTAGACCCTTATAATAAATGGGTTTCAAGTGTCTGGTTCTTATATTAGTATTGCATCAAAGTACAATTCAGGAAATGCAATTCTATAAGGACTCACACAGGGAGCTAAGTAGGGAAGGAAGGGGCAGAATAGTCCGTGCGAAGGCAGGAGGCCTAATCGAGGCTGGCACCACCCAGGAGTGGGGAGGTTTGCCTAGAGTAGAAAGTGCCAGCAACAGGCCAGAGAAGGGGACAGCTTCCAGCAGAGAGGTATTTGATCCAATGGCCTTTTAGACACTGCTCGGGAGCCCCAGAGCTTACGGAGGAAACATGCTGCCCCCAGGGCAGGTAGGAGAGGTGACACCAAGAGCCCATCCAGGAGGTGAGGGTGCAGGTGCAGGTGCAGGGGTGGGTGCAGAGGGGCCCAGGGCCAGCCCCCAGGAGCAAGCCCCTCCCACAGGAAAGAAAGGGAACTTAAGGGAACTTGGGACCCCGGAAGAAGCCAGCCTCTAGACCTGAGGAAAGGGTGGGCCTTAAAAGCCTGGGGGAAAGGCAGTATGCCTGAGGCACAGGAGGTGCTGGAAAGAGCCAGAACTCTGGGAGGAGTGGATCTGGGTTCCAAGCCCACTGGTGCCACTAATCACCTGGGCCCCTGGAAGGTAGGTGCTGAGTCCTTAAGTGTCTCTACTTATAAAACGGAGATAAAAACATCACATGGTGGTGGGGGCGCCTGGGTGGCTCAGTGGGTTAAAGCCTCTGTCTTTGGCTCAGGTCATGATCCCAGGGTCCTGGGATGGAGCCCGGCATCAGGCTCTCTGCTCAGTGGGGAGCCTGTTTCCCCTCTCTCTCTGCCTGGCTCTCTGCCTACTTGTGGTCTCTGTCAAATAAAAAATTTTTTAAATCTTTAAAAAAGTACAACCAAAAAAGCCCAAAAACAACACCCATGAGTTTGGAGAAGATGAGTTCTTGCGATTTCGCTTCTGTCCTAGGACCTCCCTGGCAGTACTTAAGAAAGCAGGCTTCTGTCCCTGGTCCAACATAGTGGGCCGGTCCCTTTCCCGAGGGTCTGACTGTTGTCCCCAGTTTGCTCACTAGGGGGCACCAGAAGCCTGCCCTGGCCTCCAAGGCCTTGGCCACTGCTCAGACCCAAACAAAGCTATTCTCAAGGTTTTTTTGCCCCAGTTGACCTCCTATGTCAAAAATTGTCTTGTCTTTCCCAGTCCTCTTTGAAGTAATGTTTCTCCCTCCATTTTGCCTACATCTTGTGTTTTTGCTCTACCTTCATCCCACAGGTGACCTTGTCACAGACCCAAAGGTGAACATGGTCAGGGCAGAATGAGATACACTGAGACAGGGAGGGTGCCGGAGCTGGAGAGACAAACCCAGACTGGGAGCCTCTGGTGGCCGGACCCTGGGCAGGGGGAAGCAGAGGGGGCAGAGCCACGGGGCAGATAGGCGCACGGAAGGAAGTCCCAGGCAGGACAGTGAAAGGCAGACTGGAGAGCAAGGACATAGCAACCAGACAAGAGTCAGTCTGGGGAGATAAATAGAGGCCTGGGGCCAGATTCTAAGGGTGAGGATGAGGTCTTGGGCTTTGACAAGCTCCCCGGCGATACGGATACTGCTGGCCCAGGAAGCACACACTGAGAGGCAGCGTGTGGACAGGAGAAAGCCCACAGCAGAATGTCATCATAGAGATGGGTTCAGTAAGCCCTGGCTTAGCCACTTGAATCACATGGTCTCGGGCAAGTCACTTTAAACTCTCTGGCCTTGGTGTTCTCATCTGCAAAATGGGGTGGGGATGAGAAGTGGCACTGACTTTGCAGGATCTGATGTGACAGGTGCTGTGGTCTGTCATCCCTGCCTATTACTCCACTTATGCGGTCATTCCTTCAGTTCCTCAAATCCCTCCTGCCACAGGACCTTTGCAGTTGCTACTCCTCTGCCTAGAATATTCTTCCTCTACCCTTTACCCAGTAAACTCCTACTCATCCTTCATATCTCAGTCTATAGACACTTCCCCTGACTGCTCCCTCTGCTTCAGACTCCTAAGACCCCATGCTTTTCCTTCTTAGCTCTAATCCAGGTTTATAATGAAATATTAGTATACCAAATAATAATACTGACTTTGGGTTAACATCTTTCTCTCACTCCAGACCATCATCATCATCTCTCTCTCTCTCTGTCTTTTTTGCCCCAGACCATTCTCTCTTGAAAGAACTGTCTCCTGTGCTCCCTACAGTATCTCCGGACCTAGAACATTTCAGGAGCTCACTAATTTTTAACTGAACTGAACTAATGCGGATGTGATGTAGGAAAGATGTTATTAGGGTTCAAAGCTGACAGCCAAGAAAGAATTCTTGAGATGTCTTTGGTGAGAAAAGAGTGATTTTATTAAAGCAAGGGGACAGGACCCATGGGCAGGAAGAGCTGCCCCAGGGTCATGAGGAGTGACCCATTATATACTTTCAAGTTGTGAGGGGCTTAGGAACGGTGTAAGTCTCTAAGAAATTGTGGAAACAAGGTTTTCAGGGGGCTAGCTATTGTTGGGAAAAGGTCATTTATTACTGTCTTAATAAAACCTTGGTCATGAAACCCTTCAGATGTATATCAGTGGGTCATATGCTTGGGGGATGGTTGCCAACATGTACCTTGGGAAGATTCCAAAGGAATTTTTAGTTAAGGTAGACTTTCGGGAGCTTGAGGGGGGTGGGGGTCAGGCTAAGATTGCCTTTTGCCCTTTGCAAAGTCTTAACATCGAGGCGGTTAAGTCCTTAGAGGAATGTCACTCTGCTTTAGAACTTATCAGTGGGCTCTAGGTAGTAAAGAAATTTAATAATTTTTCTTCTGTTTTTGTTTCCCATATTAGATGTATGTTCTCTCACTGTGATCCATCTGCATTTTTCTGGCCAAAACAAGGAAGAGTGACTGAGAGCGGAGCTGGCTAACGTGGCCTCAGCAGACCTAGCAGGAGCTCAGAAACAGAGAGGAGGTGCTGGAGAAGCACTGGTCACTCTTGTTTTCCTATCAACCCTGTCCTTCCCTTCACGTACCCTCATGGAGCCTTAGTAACTGAACACCCTTGGCTAGTTCTGAGCTGGCGCCAGCAACATGAGCCAGGAGGCCTGGGCAGCATTGGAGGAAGGTGACTCCGGTGGGACCCCACAAGATAGAGAGGGAGCTGGAGTCGCTAAGAGTCCACCTGGGCTGGGTGGGGAGCTCCAGTTGAGAGTCCTGAGGCCAAGAGCCTCACAGTCTGAACCCCACCACCCAATATCAAGGGCACTGAGAGGCAACCGTCCGCCAACTGCAGCACCACCCGGTCTGGGAACACCCCCAGAGACCCAGGCCTGGCCCCTTTCTGTGAAGAGAAGGGGTCAGCCAGGCCCACACCCTGACTTGGGTGCTATCCCAGTGGCCTCCTCCTCCCACATACTCTGCCAATCCCTCCAGCTTCTGCCAGGGCTGGGGAAAGCAGGGCCTAGGAAGCCGAGGTCAGGACCCCATGTTCTTGTTGCTAATCCCCCTTCACGCTCTAACCAGATTGGGCCCTGCTGGCAGACCGGCCTCCCCAGTTGGGGACTGCTGGGCACCAGCCAAGGCCAGACTCGGCCCCAAGATCCCTGCCGCCAGCTTGCCAACCCCACTGCAGAGCTTAGGACCCGCTCTGTCTGCCTCTCAAGCCACAAGGAAGCTCCAGGCAGCCCGGGCCTGTCCCCTTGCCCTCAGAGCCTGACTGGTGGCCCAAAGCCCACCCAATTAGCAGCCTAGAGGGGAAGGAAACAGGTCACCTCACCCAGGTCTTCCTTGTTGGGAGACTGTCAGGGAAGGACCTGAGCCTGGGAATGGACAGCCAGCCATGGACCCATTGTGGGGACTCACACAAGTTTCCCAACCCCTAGAGGCTCCTTGGCTGTGAAGCAGGAGTCATCACGGGCTTGGGGCGTCACTGAGGCTGTGTGCAGGGCTCTCAGCCAGGCCTGGAGCCATCAGCTGCCACACCTGGCACTGGAGGGAGGGGTGGGGAGGTCAGGGTTGGAAAATCCAGGACAGGAAATCCAGAGGCTGAGACTTGAGACCAGTTCTGCCCTCAGCCCCCTTGGCAATTGGGGATGAGACCTACAGTCAGCTCCCAGCCCCTCAGGCTCCCCATCCAACAACACCACCCTCCCAGCAAAATGGGTGTGTGACTGCGGGGCTTGGGGAGTGGGGGCTGGCTCCCACAGCTACTGCTAGTGAGGAGTCCCCCCGTTACCCCCTGGTTCATGCCCACATCCCACCCTGGGCAGCTCAGTGCCTGGGTTGGCCACAGCTGTGCCCCCAGGGACTCTGTTAGAAATCCGGGATTTCCGGCCCCACGGCATCAAGAATCTGCATTTCAGCAAGCCGGCCAGGTCATTCATATGCATATTCAAGTTCGAGCAGCCCCTGGAAGGACGCAGAGAACATTCTCTAATCCTCAACTAGGGCTAACCTGCTCCCAGCCAGCATTTCAAAGCGAGGGGCAGAGGCACCAGCCCCTATGCTTGGGGCACGCCCCCTCCCACCCCCCTCCACCACAACTCCCCCGCCCCCCACCCCGCACTTGGACTTGACCTTCCTGCAGTGAGCAGAGGGAAAAGCAGCAGCCTCTGGCTGATCCCTTTTGGTTTGCCCCCGCCCGCTCTAACCATGGGCCAAGAGGAGGCCCCCACAGGAGTGGGGAGAGTGTCAACCACCCCGGCCCCACAGCCTTCCTTGCTTTCTTGGTGGAGTTTGCAGGGCAAGGGGACACTGCCTGGGGGCCTTGGGGAGAACTGGGCTGTGGCTGGAATCAGCACAGGAGTCGCTGCTCCTGGGAGACTGAGCCCCCTGGTCTCCTCTGTACCCCACTCGCTGCAGGATGCACCCACTGCAGTGTATACTGTCAGGATAGAGGGTGGCAGGGCCTCCTGGGTGGGATACTGGGGTGCTCACCCTCCTCTGAGGTGCTCCTGGGATCTGGCAGGAAACTCCCACCTTGTCTCTGCCTGTCCTTCAAGCTTGCCCTCAAACTCTACCCCTCCCCACCAGGAGGGAAGTTAGTCCTGCAATTGCCCCTCTCTGTTGGCTCTCCCAAGCCCCTGGGATGACATTCAGGTGCCCCAGGTCTACCTGGTAGGTGGTCTGCCTATGTGTGCACCTATCTCTGGCTGACCTTCAAGGTCGGTCTTTTAGAGGCATTTGGTGGCAAGGACCTAAACTATGCTGCTTCATCCTCTGACCTCGATGACCTTAACAACCTCAAAGACCTCAGCTACCTCAACATAGGGAGCAGGGCTTTGTCTGCTTAGAAATCTCAGGTACTCCCAGGAGATGCAAACTTTCTCAGGGCTGATCTCAATGTGAATGAATTTGTTTCATTGTCTCCAGAAGTCAAGTTTGAACAGGAGGAAAGAAGACGGGGCAGAAGTGACCAGGGACCAATGCCAAAGGGGCACACGGTGGGGGAGGGGGGTGAAGGTGGAACTAGTTTCCTCTGGCCTTGGCCAAGTGCCCCTGCTGTTGTCAAGACAAAGAAAAGACCAAGGGAGCTGCCTTTGCCTCCTGCTTGTGGGCTGACTGCCCTCCTAAGTAGCCAGTTCCCCTGCTAATCCTTGTGTGCCCTCCTGACCCCTCTTTCCTCTACTCTCCTAATCAGCAGAATCAAACCAGCAAAGGGCAGGGCCAAGAGATAGACCAGTATCCCGGGGCTCTGGGGGCGCTCAGTGATGGTGAGGAGCTGGCCAGGCGGAAGCCAGTCTGGGAGGAGAGAGCCAGGCGACCTGGATTCAAACACAAACTTCTTTGTGCCTCAGTTTTCTCATCTGTAACATAAGCTTGTAAGAAGAGTAAATAAACAGAAGTGTGTGAAATTACCGAGAGGAGTGTCACGCACAGTAGGTGACAATGGCACCGCCGGCAAGGCTTCAGCCCTGGGAATTATTGCTGGGCGATCCCCTCTCCTACCTCTCCTCTCCCCGTCCTGAGCCTTTTTTTTTTTTTTAAGATTTTATTTATTTGAGAGAGAGTGCCATAGGCACACACAGGCACGTGTTCCCAAGAGAAAGGGGCAGAAGGGAGGGAGAGGAAGAGAATCTTTAGCAGACTCCACACCCAGCACAGAGCCTGAAGCAGGCTGGATCCCACAGCCCTGAGATCAGGACCTGAGCCAAAACCGAGAGTCGGGTGCTCAACTGACTGAGCCACCCAGGCGCCCCGTCCCCCTCCCACGCTGGTTTTAAGATTCACAGAATTAAAGCTCACACATGCTCTGTGAGGTCTTGAGATTTTTAACAAGCGTTGAATACCCAGGTTCTTCCCAGGGAACCCTTGATATCCACACTCCTGTGGATGGTTTTAAAGGCTGACATCATGGATGGCGGGGTTTGAGCTTTGCAGGAGAAATGGGCTGATCTGAACACTACGGGCCAGGTGCCGTCAGCCCTGAAGCCACACACTCTCTGGGGGCTGCGCCCCTCCCTCCAGCCCTGCAGAGTTAATGTTGCAGAAACCTCATTAGGAAGAGACATTATGCAGCCCTGGATGACTGCACCATAAAATCAGCCTGGGTAACTTCTCCTCCAACCGGGCTGTTTGTTATGCAGCCGCTGAGCATCACTGCAATCAATTCCCACAACAGAGATCTCGGATGAGATGCTCACACCCCAGAAAGCAACCTCAGAGCCCTGCCAAGGACAAGCTGCTCCGAGGCTGGCATCCCATTCAGAAGTGAGTAGCTTGGGGACAAGCAGGAAACAGAACCAGCGGGCATGGGTCCCAGCAACCAAGGCAAGAACAAAGTAATGGCAAGAGGGTAAAGAAGGCGAGGGGGATGCAGGCCCCTTCTAATCTGAATGCCAGGGCAAGGCCTTCCCTATACACAACCATCACACACTGACCCCCAAGGAATCACCAGGCATTCTACTGAGCCCGAGCAGAGATGCATGGGGCAGACAAAGCTCTTGTCCTGGATACCTACAGGCTGGAAGAACCAATAACCTCAGGCATTCCCAGACATGACACACAGTGGTGGTGGTGGGGGGGGGGGGAGCACAAGTGCAGGAGAAAGAGTCAAGATCTAGAAGAAAGAATGTGAGGTCTGGAGCCAGACAACCCTAGGCTCGACTCCAAGCTCTGGCACCATTTACTGCCTGTGTGCTCCTAGACAAGTTACTCCACCTCTCTGAGCCTGGTGGCTCATGAGTGCACGGGGGTTAAAAACAGCTCCCTCTTGTTGAGTTGTGGTAAGGATTATAAACCACACATGCCTTTTATATAAAGCACAAGACTAGCCGATGTTGTTAGAAGTCAGAATCATGGTTACCCTTGGGGGTGGGGAAGATCAACAACCAGAAAGAGGGACTGGAAGATTCTGGGGACTCCAGATGTTTTAGTTCTTGACCCTGTGCTGGGCACATAGGTGTGTTTGCTTGTGAAAGCTCAAGTGTTTTGCTTGTGAAAGCTCAAGCTATTTCATAGACATGAAATATAGATATGATATGATATACAGATGATATATAGAAATATAGATATGAAAATACGTGACACACACATGGATAGCTGCAGCTTGCTGTTTGTATGTTACACTTCAGTGACAAGGTTTTCAAGATAACATATGCAATGCCACTCTCAGTCCCTGGTGCTTTGTAGGCGTACAACCGACGCCAGTGCAGGGTATCCCTGACCCCTCACTGGAGGAGGCAACTGGGGGAGAAAAGCTGCCAGGGTGACAAGTTCCAGAAGAATTGGAGCTTATGATTCTAAGTGGGGGGGATATGCAGACTGAGGGGATGGTGGGGCAGGAACAATGCCCACCCCAGAGTGAGGAGGGACTAGAACTAACTGCAAACAGACACCGACGTGGGAAAGCAGTCTCGGTGGGCATGTGAGGAGTCTGTGCTGGGCTAAGATGCTGCATCACCCAAGGAAGACACAGCAATGCATGTTTTGGTTCCATATCTTCCTGAAGATAGGGGGTCTGTGATCTGCCCCAGGATCAGACCTCAGGTGAGCTAAGATGCTGCTTCTGGAGGAACAAGGATCTTGGGGAGCTCAGGGTAGGAGTGGGGGGAAATGGACCCACAGAACTGCCTTCAGAACAGGTCTGGATTCTTTTTCTGCCTTGTTTCAAGAAGGTGCTAAGGCAGTTTGAAGGATACATTATTAAATGGAGTAAGGTAACAGAAACCAGAAGAGGTGGAAAAAAAAAAAAAAAGGACAAAGAGACAGACAGAAATGGGTAGACATATATAAAACAAGAGAGAGAGGGGTGCCTGGGTGGCTCAGTGGGTTAAACCTCTGCCTTCGGCTCGGGTCATGATCCCAGGGTCCTGGGATTGAGCCCCGCATCAGGCTTTCTGCTCAGCGAGAAGCATGCTTCCTCCCTCTCTCTCTGCCTGCCTCTCTACCTACCTGTGATCTCTGTCAAATAAATAAATAAAATCTTTTAAATAAATAAACAAATAAAACAAGAGAGAAATACACTCTGTAAAAGCCTTTGCATCTACTTACACAGGGGCCCTGGCTTTCCCCGACCGCGGGGAATGTGGAGACGGAAGTGCTGTGCACTTTATGAACCTGCAGACGAAAACAAGCTTGGGAGAGGCATGGCCTTTCCTGGTTCCAAAACCAAGCATCGAGGCCTCCCGCCAGTCTCCCCAGAGAGGTGGCCAAAGGATGGAAAAGCAAGACCCTCATCAGCATCTCCAAAGGAGGCCCAAGTGTGCTAGGTCACTCGCTTCTCCATCACTTCCCAAGAAGCCAAGTTACAGATCAGCCGATTCTCCAAGAGGTCAGCTTGCTAAATTTCACTGTTTCCTTTATCAATGTGGTTTTAGCTGGGTGGTTTCCCATTTGTCTTCCCAGCGGCCTCTTAGAATCAGTTGGATTGTCCCTGCCCCACCTCCCTGCTCTGCAGCCACAGGAAGAGACTAGGGGAGGTTTCACCATAGTTCAAACACCAGGAGCAGGGGTAGAGACAAATGGAGCAGTCCTGCACATACTCTAATAATGACAAAATGCAAACCGGTCAACGCACGCCAAACAGTTAAAGGAAGTAAGTCAAGGTGATGAATTGGTCATTTGACAAATTGGCCATTCCGTGAATTGACTTTTGGCAAATTGGCTTTTAGCAAAACGACATTTGTTTTAAATCGGTCTGCTTCTGACATAGTGATGTGTTTCACAGGACAATTACTTACACTCCCGGTCTTGTACCAGAGCTTAGGAGAAGCCGTTTTGCAGACTAATTAGCCCCACACTATCTAATACAAAGCCTTCCACTGGACTAGCCTAACCCAAGGTGGAATTTAGACTACTTTGAGGGATACACACATGGCACAACATGCGGGCCATCCCTCCCCTGTATCATTTTCCTCAGTTAAGCTCACCAAAAACCTGAGGCGCACACTCTTTGGGTTCTCCCAGGTAAGGACTTGGGAGTGGGATGGGTGGGATTGAGTGTGGTTTGGGAAGGGGAAGAACTAGGGAGGGGGCAACAAGGCTGGGGCAACTAGAATCCAGGCTGTGCCGAGGGAGGGGACTCCATTAGGTGCCAATGACCAAGTGGCCAGTCTGAGCTTCCCCATGGAGAAGATAGAGGCCCTGACCAATGTGATGCGGAGCTAAGGCCACAACAGATACCTGATTCTATCTGAAGCCTGTGGCAGGAGCAGTGAACGAAGGAAACCAACAGAGTTTCACCAAGTCCCAGGGCCATTACCAGTCCTCTATTTCCTGACCACCTTTTTTTTTTTTTTTTTTTTTTTAAACCAAAGGCAACACCCAATGTCTCCCCATTTCTTGCAGTATACTCTGCACTGTAAGTCTTGGCCTCTGGAGTTGTTCAGAAGAAAAGGGGAGCTTGAGGGAATGGGATGGCAAAAGAGAGGTCAACCTCCCCTAATGTCCCTTCCACATAGACACACAGAGGCGCCCAAAGAATATAAGACCCCTAACCACTTCCCAGGCAGGCAGAAAAACAGAGCGCTGGCTGGTTACAGGGCGAGGATGGTCTTTAGTTGCTGACAGTTATCCACAAGGGGCCACCAGGAGGGAAAGCCCAGGAGCTAGGAGGAGCCCTCGCCCGGAAGAGCTGTCTATGGTCCTAGGAGCCCTGGTCTGGAGGAGCTGTCCATGGTCCTGACCCCTCTTGGCTGCTCTTCTGGTCAGGACTGAAGACACATTTTGGTCCCATCCAATTTCAACCTTACCCATCTGGCCCACACACTAGACCTTGTCTATTGAGCTTTTTTTCCCAAAAAGCCCACAGGACTTTTAGCATACACAGAGAGGGTCAGGTAAGCATCATTATGAGTTGCAAGGGACCCACTCTTAGAGAATGTGCTAAGCCCAATCCACACAGGGAAGCTACTTCCAGATAGGGGTTATGTTTGATCCTGCCCCATTTCTCCAGAAGTCAGACCTCCCATTGCCCAGACACAAACCTAAGCACAGAGAGGTGCTGAAAACTGGCTCTGTCCCCAAACACCTTCCCTCAGATCCTCCCACCAAACTTTAATCCTTAGGACCCTAACGGTCATCACTGACTCTTGTATAACACACAATTATAATTAATGATAATGATGATAATGATAACTACATATATTGGGCACATTTCCTATGTGCCTGGCACTGTGGTAGGTATTTTATATGTTTTATATATATTATTTTACCCAATCTTTAAAGCAACTTTCTAAGATAAATACCCCCACCACTTGGCTGTGCTGACTGTTGACAGTGGGGAGGTTGGGCATGTGTAGAGGGTATGGGAACTCTCTGTGTTTTCTAGTCAATTTTGCTACATATCTAAAACTGCTCTAAAAAATAAAGTCAGTTTAAAAAATTATCACCATACCTATTTTCCAGACAATGTAACTGAGGCAAAGTAACTTTCCGACTGCAGACCCCACAGTTCTCCCACTATGTTACACTGGCTTAGCACGTTGGAATCATCAAAGTGATGGACAGGTGGGCGGGAGGCATCTAGATGCAAATACATGTCAGCAGTGACATTTGATGAACTTGGGGGAAGGAGGTGAAAATCTAAAAAGCAGAGTGTGATAATGAACACTCATAATGTTGACATTGAGTCATCAAAAAAAGGTTAAATTACGTTCAGGGCCCTCTGTTTTAGAACTGAGATGACTGCATAGTAACTTTTTTTTTTTTTTTTAAATATTTTATTTATTTATTTGACAGAGAAAGACAGAGCGAGACAGGGAACACAAGCAGAAGGAGTGGAGAGGGAGAAGCAGGCTTCCTGTAGAGCAGGGAGCCCAGTGTGGGACTAGATCCCAGGACTCTGGGATCATGACCTGAGCCGAAGGCAGATGCTTAACGACTGAGCCACCCAGGCGCCCCTGCATAGTAACTTTTAGACATATCTCATTTTTACAAATGGCAGGAGGTTCAAGTATTTTTCCCTGAGCAGTCATGCCGTGGGGAGAGCAGAATGTCAGCCTCAGGCTGGGATGAGCGTGGTTGAGGGACTTCTTACAACTAGATTCCTAAGTCACTCCTTCCAACCCCCCTTGTGGTTGAAAGACAGGGAGGCACACTTTGGAATCCTGTGATGAGGGGCTTCAGTCACAGTCAGTGCGGATAGGTGTGTCCCCGGCCCTCTCACCCTGCCCCTGTTTCACTCTCCTCATCACCTACCCATTCCTCCATGCTTCACAAAGGCATCTGCTGTTTCACATTGCATATCTTGAGTCTCTGGCTGTCAGTAAGGACAGCACAGCTGTTGGGAAGGACACATCTGTCCTCTGCCTTCACCCCTGGAGAAAGGCAGACTAACATGAGGAGACAGACCAACATTTAGGTCACATCTACAAGTGGCCACAGCCACGCCACCACGGAATGCCAAGTTCACTGCATGCCAGCCTGAGCTTGCCAATCACGGCTTTTGGTTCCTGTGTAGAGCATCTAGCCAGGAGACAGTAACATCCCAGCTTGCAGAGCCCAGGGCCTCCAGCCCAACCCTGTGCTCCAACCCACGTTTGCCAGAGCTCTGCGCCAGAGAGATTGTGTGGATCAGCACACAGCCAATATTTCCCATTTTTCATCTGTCATTGTTTGAGAACAAAGCCACATTGGAAAATACGCAGTAAAAACTACAGCCCTATTACTCACAGTGTGCTCAGAGATGCACAATATTGGCATTGGAAGAAAGGCAGAATCTCAGACCCCATCCCAGACCTTTGCCCTTTTTTGGAGAACAAGTGCCTCAGAGGAACAGAATCAGAACTCTGCATTTAATAAGGTGACTTGTATGCACAGGTAAGTTGTGAAGCACTGGATAGAGCACTACTGCTTAAACTTGGCTGCACATTAGACTCTGGGGAGCTTTAAAAAATACTAATGCCTGGACCCCATCTCAGAGATTCTGATTTCATTGGTTGGGGTAGAGCCTGGGCATTGGGATTTTTGAAAGACCATCTTACCCATTCCAGTGTGTAGCCACAACAGAACATCCTTCTACACATGTGATCTTTAACCCTGTCCTCTCTTCCCCTCAGACTACTCGTCTTGTCCTCCTCCACTCAGTGTACCTCCCCTTACGATGCTGTTTGCTTCTCCAATCCCTTCTTTCTCAGGATTTCCAATCTACCAGGATTACTGAAACTAGTTGAGTATCAAGAAAAGTAGTTCAGGGGCACCTAGGTGGCTCAGTGGGTTAAAGCCTCTGTCTTCGGCTCTGTTCATGATCCCAGGGTCCTGGGATCGAGCCCCACATCAGGCTCTCTGCTTAGCAGAGGGCCTGTTTCCCCTCTCTCTCTGTGTGCCTCTCTGCCTACTTGTCATCTCTGTCTGTCATATAAATAAACAAAATCTTTTTTAAAAAAAAAGAAAAGAAAAAAAATTAGTTCACACTAGAGTGTGAATGACTGACAGCCTTGATGTCCATGAAGTATGTGTATTTTTAAAAGAGGAGGATTCCTTCATCCCTGGTGACATCTGCTCCATTTTAGGAATGTAAAGAAGATGCTTGTAGCAGAAAGGGCTTTTCTGGTCTCTTGAATTTACTTTTTCTATTCAGCTAAACTTACTATACAGGAAAAGAGCTATTTATAGCATAGGTAAAAGTTTATTATTAAATTCCATGGTTAAGCAAAGACACCTGCCTGTTTACCTGTGTGTATGTGCCACTCTGTCTCCTACTGATGGGGGCCTGTCCTGAGACATTTTTGGTGGGAGGGAGAAAGAAAGAAAGAAAGGGGAGGGGGTAAGAGGGTACTTTCAGAAGTCAGGAGCAGAGCCTGGAGGCCAATGCCATAGGTGACAGGATCAGATGGTGACCACATCTATCATAACTTTTTAAAAAGATTTTATTTATTTATTTGAGAGAGAGTGTGTGAGACAAATTGAGAGAGAGCACGAGTGGGTGAGGGTCAGAGGGAGAAGCAGGATCCCTGCTGAGCAGGGGCTTGATTCTAGGCCCCCGGGATCACATTCTGAGCCAAAGGCATACGCTTAACCGACTGAGCAACCCAGGCGCCCCATCCCTCATACCTTTGTGGTGACTCTGGTGCCAATGTTTCTGCACAAGTACACTCCCCTCAGACTCAGGAGCTGCCATGGGGAGGGTCCAGAGACTGAGGGAGGGTAGAGGCCAGACCAAGTGTATTTAACACATGAGCAGCAGAGGCTTGAACCGAAGCCAGAATCCCAGGCAACGCCTCTGAGTCCACCAGCACACCCTTGGGAGGCACCCCAGAGGAAGACCCCAAGGAGACCTGATGGGCCACAGCCCCAAAGCTGCAGAACCCACCCCCAGGCTCAAGGAACAAGGCAAAACCCCCTGGTGGGAAGGTAAGGAACCCAGACACAGAATGAGAGACACGGAGATGAGAGACCAACAAAGAGAAATGGGCGAAAAGAGAATGGAGGAGAGAGCAGCTCAGAGAAGGAGACAAAGAGAGCCAGACAGAAAGAGATGGCGGGGCCGAGACCCCCTGACTGAGGCTGAGGCTCAGAGGCAGGGACTTGGCTTTTCACAGTAGCCAGAGGCGAGCCTGTGTCAAGGCTGACAGCCGCTGAGGTGCAAATGAAAAGAACCAGCCTGTGAGCCTGCTGGGGCCCTAGGCTCTGGGCTCAAACACCTGCCCCCCCCAAACCCCAGCCTCTCTCCTTGGCCAGCAGGGCTGCTGGGGTAATTTGCCCCTGGCTGGAGGTGTGAGGCTCCAATGATGAGTGTGAAGCCTGCAGGTGACCCGCCCTCAGGGACACACCCTGTGTGAGTAATCACCCTGCAGAGGTGGGAATGGAGCCCGGGCTACCTCCGCTTCTTCCAGACAGAATCAAGTCCCAGGGTGTGCATGCAGGTGTGTGCGTGTGTGTGCGCGCATGCGCGCATGCACGTGTGTGTACATGTGGGGGGCGCTGCTGTCCTCACTCGTGGCTGGAGAGGGAAGGCTTTTACAAAGAGAAGGACCTGAGGGCTAGTGGTAGGCTGGGGGCCAGAGCCAGTAGGGAGAGGAGATTGTCGTGGAAGGGTGGGGGGCCTCTGGGAAACAGTGGCGTGCTGGGTGCACCTTTCATGTTCTCTCTTGCGTACCACAAGTCCAACAAGCACTTTCCATGTAAGCTAAGAACAGAGACTCTGGAGCCAGACTGTCTGGGTTTGAATCCTCACTCTGCCCCTTACTAGCTGGGTGACTCTGACCTTGTAGCCTAACCTCTCTGTGCCTTAACTTTCTTCTTCCTTAGACTGGGAATAAGAAATAATAATTCCATCGAGCTCAGGGGCTTCATTGAGGATCCGATGAATGAATATGTGTAAAGTGTTCAGATCGGTCCCGACCGGCCCTCGGTAATTGCTGCGTGTGTTAGTCATCGGCATCCCAGAGTCATACAGCCCCTGGAAGTGCCAGCCGGTGGGCTGGGGGCTCTGTCGGAGCAGCAACCAAGACAGAAGAGGTCCATGATTCCATGGCTTTCCATTTGGGTTGGGGAGAGAGAGACGCTAAAGAGCACAACCGAAGTGCTCGCTTCGGCAGCACATATACTAAAAAAAAAGAGCACAACCGAAGACCTTCAGGCTGATTTCCAAGATGGATGAGTGCCACATGGGAACTAGCACAGGGCACCCTGCTAAGGAGTGACTGGGAAGGAAGAGGTTCTAGTGGCCAGTGTGGTCAGGGAGGGCTGCCCTGTTTGTCCAAAGGGAAGCCAAGTGGTGAGAAAGAGGGAGCCAGACAGTCCTGGGGAAGAGCATTCCGGGCAGAGGGAGCCGCAGGGGAAAGACAATGAGAGAGGAAGGAAGTGTCAGGGGACAGAAAGGAGCCCAGTGTGGCCAGTGTGGCCAGTGTGCCATGAGCAAGGGAGGAGGCGTGGCTAGAACGGAGGCAGGGACCGGCCAACAAGGGCCTCGAGAGTGTGGCAGGACATGAAGCAGGACTCTATGTGGGTTAGAAGCTGTTAGGTAGGAGACAGGCCAGGTCCCACTGACACCTTCAAGACCGGCTGCTGGGAGATGAATGAATTATGAACGGGGTGCGGCAGGGGGCAGTGAAAGCAAGAGTTGAACCTTCTTAACAACCAGGGAGGGAGGGTTTTTAGGATGAGGAAGCTGAGGCCCAGACAGCAGCTCCAGGATGAGGGGAGTACAGGCCCACAGCACTACTCTCCACAGAGTGCTTACGTCTCCCACGACTTGGTGCCTTCTCTGTTACCACTTACAGAATAGGTTCAGTTGGGATCCCAGGGTCATCCAGTTGGTCCGGAGTACGGCTGGCCCCAAAGCCCCTGTCCATGGAGGCTGGCCCCCTGCTGGTGCTGAGGAAGGGCAGAAGACCCCCAGGGGCCCTGGTTCTGAACACAGAGCTCTTTCCTGCTCCAACCCCAGCACATGTGCCCCCATCATAGATGGAAATAACTCGCTGTGATGGGAGGAGGGCTGTTCAATGTCAGAGGTGGTGCAAGGGGCAGAAAACCCCTTTATGATGTGTTTGAGGTCATTTCCCTAAGCCGAGAAGACACCTACCTCCCCTACTTTGGTCCCAAAAGGACACTCCAGTTTGATGAGATTCTATCCCCTATCCCCAGAACTCAGCATCTGTCCCTTGCAGAAGGCAAACACTATAAATTCAAAGCACGGATTTATTTTGATTTTTTTTTCCCCATTTAACATGGACTTGCCAGCTGCATCAGAAAACCCATGACTGTGGGCCTGTTCAGACACATCCCCTGCGTCATTTCCACCATCCTCTCCCTGGAAAGGAGCTTCTCTTGATATCTTCCCATGAAGCCTGCCAGGCTCCCTAGGGAACTTAACCTTTGTTCATCTCACTACTACCAATTAGGGACTCTACTCTGTGAAGTTACCCGCGACGTGGGAGACTTTTGTGTGGCAGAGTAGCAAATTATTACCGCCGGGCAGGGAAGATAACCTCCAGGGTTAGTTACTGCCCCGTAGGACACTAACCAGCTCTGTATCTCTGGCTGTCATTTTACTTCCACGTTCTCTTTCACTGCGTATAAGCGCTCAGTGCCTGAAATTCTCCTTGAGACAACTTTACCAGCCTGCTGGCTTTCTCATTAATGACGTAAATAAACCTTTGGCACACAACTATTTTCTATTTGTAGGAGAGTCAAGTTTCTAGCTTTTTTACAGTAATGCTGGGGCCGCCGTTTATCTTCGTCTTGCAGGCGAGACGAGTGGGGCTAAGAGAAGCCAATGAATCAGCTGAAGGGCACAGAGCCAGCAGGTGCATAGGCAGGACCTGGACGCCCCGCAGTCTGCTGCCGGAGCCCACAGTCCCAGTGCCCCTGCCGGTCTCACGGGTCATCTGGGTGCACAGGGGGCCTTCGAATGACTTGATTGAACTCCTTTATGTTATAGGAGCGGACCCAGAGATGATGGGAGCGAGAAGGCTTGCTGGTGAAGGGCATAGGACAACTACAGCTGAAAAGACACTTCTCTCTTAATGACTGCCTCGTCTACTGACATTTAGCCCAGGTCTTTGCTGGTTCAAGGCCACCCACAAGGAGCAAAGAGTGCCAGCCACACAACGAAATCTCACCTGCCTGCTGGAGAGGTGAGCCATCTCCAGCAGGGAGTCACTTCTTAGAGTGTCAGCAGGGCTCTGACCCTCTGACCCAGAGGCCACGGAGGCCCCAGTGGACCAAAGAGGGGCCGTGCAAAATCTGCACATCTCCTGGGATTGTGTGCACGTTTTGGCCTCTGTGCCCATTGCCTCCGATTCTCAAAGGGATACAACTGTGAAAAGATGACGCATCCTGCCTTGTCTGCAGAAAGCCCCTGTCAGAAGCAAATGAGCTGCCTGAGAAAGAAACACATTCATCTCCGAGCACTTGCATAGGTCAGCCTGTCCAAATGGGCCCATTCGTGACTATGAGAACAAAACCATTCGAAAGTCATTGTTTTTAATTGGGTCATTTCCTTGGTCAAGTACCTAAAAGGCCCAGAATCTATAGGACTGCCTGTGGAAGGTCCAGGCCTAGGGACACATATACCCACTCAGATGCCACTTCCAGGAGCACAAGAGCAGCCAAAGGCCTCAGGGCCTCACCCAGCAGAATGGAACATCAGCTCCCGGAGGTAGGGATCCTCGTCGGCATTGTTGGCCAAATACTTCAAGACTAGAAGGGAGCCTGGTTCATCTTAGATGTTCCATAAGTGTTTGCTGACCAAATGAGAATTGTCCAGGAGGAAAGAGATATGTTACTGACTGATGAGACCTCTAAAAGCCATGCCAAGGGCACAACCCAAAAATAAGATTGATAGCAAAAAATACTTGTCCAAGATCCCAGAGATGCGGAGCCAAAATGACCCCTGGACCATGTCTGTCTCAGTCCAGGTCTTAACTACACAACACTGCCTCCCTCGATTCGTGGGAGAGGTGGCGGAGGACAGAGCCACAGCAGGGAGAAAGGAAGCATTAAGTGAGGTGAGAAGAGGACAGTGCAATAGTCAGAAGATGTGACCTGTGCTGCTGGGACAGTGCTTATGAGGCTCATGGAAAGGAAAAGAGGAGAAGCAGCAAGATGTGACAAAGGCTGCCAGCATCCATTTTTCCCTGTCCCTTCTACTAGAACTGTGATTTTATTTGGCTAACAATTTGCCCAGATAAAAGAGTACATTTCTGGCTTCTCTTGCATGTAGGTATGGTCAAGAAGAGGTAAGCAGAGGTTGCTAAATGAAAAGCTTCCAGAAAATCTCTATGAAGAGATTTTCTGGAAGCTTTTCATTGCTAGAGATCCCCTTTTATCCTTTCTTCCCCTCTTTCCTTCTTTTTTCTGCCTAGAACCCATATGAGATGACTGGAGCTCCAACAGCCTCGTCGAGCCATGAGGTGACCTTAAGGAGGGAAGACAAAGCCTAAGGATGTTGAAGCGAAAGGTAGGAGGACCTTGGGACCTTGAATCCCAGCTGGTTCTGGAACTACCATGCTTTGATGTGAGAGAGAAACTTCTATACTTAGTTTAAGCCCCCTTTTTAATATAAAAAAAAATTTTTTTTTTTTTTTTTTAGTTTTCTTTATATAGACTCAAACTCAATCCTCCCAACTGGCACAGAAATCACCTTGGGGGAGAAGACCAGCAGAGTTGTGCAGCACCCAGCATTCTATCTGCAGAAACATCAGATGGAGGATCTGTAGGCTTTGACATTGGGTTTGACCACAGCAGGAAGCATAGTCTTGAGATGGGGAGTGGATAAGCTTCCTTCACATCCCAGACTCTCTCTTAACGCAGGTAACAAGGGAGGGTGAGAAGACACAAACAATGATGTTAAAATGAGAGTGAATGCCAGAGAAGCTGATAACTCCAAAGATGAGGATTTTCAGAAAGTTCCCAAAGCATGTTAATCTGTGGGAATAACTGTAGGCAGCAAGTTCTGGGGCTAGTCCTAAAGCCAGAACCTTCAGGACCACTGCCAGGCCACAGGGGACCTTTGTGGGAATTGGAGAAAGGTGCCCCTTCCTCAAAACACTTTTATTTACTTGGAAACTATCAAAATAAATATACAAGTCTACATTTATAATGTGACTGGTATCCCTTAGAGATGACGCCCTAGGACAGTGCACAGCCTGCACAACTGTAGAGTGACTTTGCACATCCATCTGGTTCCACCACACCTGCATCAACCGCACAGCTCCAAAACTGGCTGAATGCTGTGCTCCTAATGATGTCTCAGCCTTATTAAGTGACGATTGCATAAGGCCATGTGGGCCCTGGTTTAAAAGGCAGGAGATATTTCCACCCTAAAAAAAGATGCAATGTCAAGTTCAAGCACCTGGTTCAATGTCCTTCAGAAGGAAAATGCAGCTATGTGGAGCAGGGAACAGTTACACTAAGATCAGAAGTTACTATATCTCTTGTCCATAAGTGTGATAAAGACCAAGCACACGGCTTAAGTAGAAAATCACAGTCTAATAATTTGTGGACTGCAAGAACGTATGGCAAAATGAGAGGGGGCACAGATACCTCCGGATTTTATGGAATTAATTAAAGCTTGTTTAAATCATTTTATTGGTCCAGCCCCCAGCCCCTTGGAGGGAGGAAAGCACTTTTACAATTTAAGGAATTTAAATAAATACAAGCAAATGATCTCAAGAAATAAATTATTCCAACTTTAATTCTCTGCCCCTGCCCCAACTACCAAAAAAGCCCCCAAACCAAACCCAAACCAAATCAAACCCAAACCAAACCAAGCAAGAATGAATTAAACTCCATCTGTGCTTTCCAGCTGGGGTCCAGCTGCTGGCGTCATCACACCTTAATGCTAGTCCTGCACTAACCACGTTTCCCAAGGAAGGTCCCTCTGCTTGGGGCTCTCTAGGCCCACCACACCCCTGTCACACTTCACATCTTCGGATGCCAGCTCTGAGACAAGAGAGGAGAAGTGAGCATGCCTCAGATGAAGAGGGGCAGGGGCTGAGTTAAGTGCCAGTGAGAGTCTTAATGAGAAGAGCTGGAGTTCACCCGTCAATGCCAAATAGTTCCTGGAACTAGTGCCCAGGACAGAGACAAGCCATCCCAACTGCGGCAGGGAGAGAAACGACAGCCATCCTTGTTGAACTTGCACTTGTGCCCAGCACTCTAACGGACGGGGCACTGTTGGGAAGCTGACAGGGGGTAATGCTCTGCACCCTGAGGCAGAGGCTTTGTTTCTTGCACTGTGTGACCTTGGGCAAGTCCCTTGGTCCCTCGGGGCCTCAGTGTCCCCACCTAATAAACCAGGGCTATATCTAACGCAATGTTGCTCAAGCTGTAGTGCGCACACAGGTCCTCTGGGGTCTGGTTCACAACATAGGGTGGTCTGAAAGTCTGCCTTTCTGACAACACTGGCCCTTCGCCTCGTTCTCAGCAGCCGCACAGGGAAAGCAAGCCTCTCCCCGAGTGAGCTTGGCAGCTGGTCCCTCTCCAGCCTCTATGATTTTATCCCAGCAGACAAAACAGCGAGCTGTGGACAGAGCCCAGCGAGCTAGCCAGCTGCCTTCTGCATTTCCCTTTCCAAATAAAATTTGAGATGTCACTTTTTTTTCTCGATCACAGAACAGCCGAGGAAAGAAAACAAGTATTTCCTCCTTCTCCATCTCTGATTCCCAACCCCAATTACCACTTGCCAGAAACTAGCCTTGATACCTTCCTGTCCTCTTCTCCCAGCCCCCACACCCTCACCCTTATCTGACAGGATCCCCCCAACTCCTCAGGCCCTCCCCTCCACTCTCTGAGCTCACCTCTGGCAGAGGCTCGCCAGGCTTATTTTTAACAGCTCTGATTGAAGCTGGGATCCCGCTGCCATTTATACTCCCTCCTCATTATCAGCTCCAAGCTTCCAGCAGCCAAGCTAAAAAGGCTTCACAGAGCAGGAGGGGCCAGAATGAAATGTCAGCAGCTCCACACCCGTGCCTCCTGCCTCTTGCAGAGCTGTCCCACCACCTTACGGTGGCCATGGTCCACCACCAGCCCCCTACCAGCCCCCCACCAGCCCGGCCCGGTGGCCAGCAGGGTCTTGTTCTTGTGAACACATTTTCTCTTCCAAGCCTCAGGACACGTGGTATGATTTAGAAATGCACCGATGTGAAAAGACTCATAGAAGCAGAAAAATTAAATCCCATTTAGTACTGTACTGAATGAGAGCCACCAATGAGCCCCTCCTGGGCAGCTTTGTCCCCATTTAGACATTAGGCACATGTAAACCACCCACCCATCACTCTGTTGAACTTAACAGCCTTCCTGCCCCTCTCTTGAGATCTGCAATATCCAAAGCTCCGTTTTCTCCTCTCTAAAAGGGGATCGCCATCCCCACTCTTCAGGCTACTGGGACCGTGAAATGAGAACAGGCAGGTGCCTGCAGTCGGGCTCCGCCAGCTCCCCACCTTGCATGGCCGCCCTCTCCCTCAGGGGCATCCCTCATGCACACCTCACACATCAAATACTACGGTCACCTCTGGTCCTTGAAGCTGCTGACCTGTTGAGCCTCAGAAAGAAGAGACAGGCGAGCAAGGAGCGCCTCAACACTTCACTGTCTCTGAAGAAATTCAAGGTCATGTTTTACATCTGCTCTGCAAGGTCAGGGTTCGTGGGAGTGTGTCGGACTCACCACGAAATAATTTACTCCTGGGTCACCAGGGCAATAATTTTTCAGAGAAAGCATTTCCAACTCAGTACACTAAAATGTCAGTTCATTAGGGTTGTGGGGGTGGGGTCAGGGTTAGAGGCGAGAATTAGGATCTTGGTGACTCTTCTGTTGGGAGGAGAAATGAGCTGTTAAAAGCACAGAGATGACATGAGATGGAGTGAAGTGAACCACATAGGCACTGGGACATAGCGTTAGGTCGCCACGGACTTTCTGACCATACTTCAGAGGATCGCCTGCTTCTGGCCCAGAATTGACCATGGGTAACTGAAACTGTGGAGGTGAAAAGCATATGGGTACTGGTACAAAATAAAACAGTCTAAAATGTATGATAAATGGGTATCTTAAAAAAAAAAAAGCCTGTGCATCTCAAGGAGACCCCTCTAGGAAGTCTTCCCTGATTTACCCCAGTCTGAACACTGAAGACGACTTTATAGTCTTTTAGCACTTGGCTATGTGGTCTTGTCTGCAATCCAGTGCACCTCAGGAAAACATTAAATTTCTCCTTGTTTCCAGCATTCAGGGAAGCCCATCCCCAGCCACACACTGTCCACAGGCAGCCATGGGCCTTGTCATCTCTGCCATTCCCACATATACCTCTACAATCACCAGCATAACAATTTTGTTAAGTTATTGTTTTGATATTACCATTTCAGGTGAACCAGGAAGCCCAGATTATATAGTTCAATCTGCAAAATTCTGATCACACTACCAGCTATCAAATGTCTGGCAAATCCAGTCGCCTTGTGACAGCTGGAATGAACGACTATTCCCAGAGTGCTTTCCACATTAACACAGTGACTGGACTGTGTGAGGAGTACAAGCAGGCATGTCCTCATGGAGCTCACTGACGAAACTAACAGTGATGAGTGATCCTGATAGCTGAGAGTTCTGGAACTCTCTCTGCGCTCTACACCACAGTGTAGAGCAGTGCTATCACACTCCTCAGTTCAGAACTGGGGAAATGAGGCTTACTTAGGAATGTGGTAACTCAGAGAAAGCTGCACCGCTAGAAAGTGGAGGCTGGGTTTCCAACTCTGATATTCTTACTCCAGAGCTGAAGTATTAACCGTGAAGTCCATTCTACCACCTCAGACCCTGACTGAGACAGGACCCTGAGTGACAAAAAACCCGGGGGGAGGGGGAACCCTGAGAAAGAGAGAGAGAGAGAGAGAGACAGGATCCTGAGAGAGAGAGAGAGACTAGATTCTGAGAGAGAGAGAGACAATCCTGAGTGAGAGAGAAAGACAGATCTCTGACAGAGAAAGAGACAGGACCTTCAGTGAGAGAGGGACAGAGCCCTGACGGTCAGAGTCAGGACCCTGACACAGAGAGAGAAAGATGGGATCCTCAGAGACAGACAGGCCCCCGAGTCAATGGGACAAGCGTGTAACAGTCACCCAGCCCCCACAGGGACGGCTACACAAAGGAGCTAACTATGGAAGGAAGTCATGTAGAAGAACGCCCCTGGGCTGGAGAGGCTTGGGAGGGTGACTGGAAGTCAGGTGAGTGTTGAGGGGAACATGAGGATTCAGACAGGCAGAAGATGAACCACGCCCATGGTGCTGAGGGTGTGTTGGGACAGAGCTGAAAAGTGGGTCTGTCGGGGTGTATGGCGAGAAACAAGCCTGGAAGGGGCCTGGTGCCAAGGGGCCCCTGAAAGCCAGCAAAAGGAAGGTAGACCTGAGCCAATGCAAAGAAAACCACTGAAGTTTCAAAACCAAGAATGGACCGATTGGAGTGATGGCCAGGCAGGTGATGCCTGGCGCCCGAAAGGGGAGGGCCAAGGAGGGAGGGGGGCCATCTGGCTTCCCCCAGATGTGGAAATGTCTAGGGCAACAGATCAGTGTGGCTCTGGAGCTCTCCAGCTGTGTGGCCCTGGACAAGACAGCTAGCCTCTCTGGTCCCGTATTTCCCGAGAAGTGAAACAGGAACAACCGTAGCCCCTCACGTGGGGCTGCTACAGGACAGAATAAGCTCATGTGCGTGACGCACTTAGCCTAGCACCCAGCTCGCAGTACCTCGAGGTCATCGGCTCTTATGACATTAACAGAAACACAGGCTGGCAGGGAGGTCCTGGGATCTGCTGGGACTGAACCTACATCAGGCGGTTGGGAGTGAGAGGTGGGGCTGGGGACAGGGGTCCGGGTGAGCAGTCTTGATTTGCAGGTTACCTCGGGAAGGGGAAGGCTGAAGTCAGAGGAGGGCGGGAGGGGTCAGATCTCCCAGGCGCCCAGGGGACCCCCAGAGCAGCAGGTTCAACAACAGCAGCATGCGGCCACTGCCCCCGGAGAGTTTCCAAAAGCAAGAATGGCAGAAAGGTCATGAGACTCTCCAGGGGCAGAGGTCCAATGTTACCGGATCTGTTGTGCATCTACTCAGGTGTCTGTCCGTCTGTTTGCCCCCAGCGACCGCTGGCTCGGCCCCTTTCCACCCCTGCCTTTTCTCCAGGCCCTGGCCCTCTATCTGCATACATGTGTTAGGTCTTCAGGGCGGAGGCACTTTCGGTCAGTCATTTGTTCTGCTTTTCCTTTTCAAGCAAATTTAGTTCAATGGCCCTTGAGCAGCTGCCCTGACCCAGAAGGGGGAAAGGCAGCCCCAGGAGGAGAAGGAGACTCTGGCAAGCGTCTGGCCTGAGGGAAGCCACACAGCCAGGCAGTGGCCCAACAGCGGCTGCCTGCCAGGAGATGGAAATCATACATGAAATCAGAAGACAAGCGGCCCCAGGCACCCCCGGCCTGGCTCTGACAGCACTGACAGCTAATTAGAAAGCTCCATTTGAGCCTCACGTTGAAAAGCCATTTAATAATTAAATGTCTTGTCTGTACTGAAATTCCTCTGACAATATATACTTAGAGTGTGGCCAGAGAACACATTTTCTCACTTCCGTCACCCTACAAGACACAATATTGAATCCAAGCATCTCCCTCACTGACAACAAGTGACACCATGTCACACGATTTGTATCGAGAGTGTTTGAGCGTCAGGGGGACTCTTCCTCCAGGCCCGTGGATCGATGTGGCACAGAGAGACTCACCCTCAGAAACAGGCTTGACACGAACATGTCCCTGTACAACTCACTGAGCTGGGAGGCAGGGGACAGGGGAGGGCCAGCAGCCTCATGGGCTATGAGGAGGGGCAGTGATATCTGCATGGTCCCCCGAAGCTGCACCCCATCCTGCTGGCAGCAGGGGCCATAATGTCACCAGCATCCCTAGGTGCGCTCTGAGGGCCATGCAGAGCTGCGAGCAGAGGGTAAACCCCAAAGGAACACACAGAAGTCTCTACAGGGTGACCAGATTGAGGTGGGAGGGAGTCCCAAATGGTCCCATTTGGGGCACAGAAAATAAAAGAGAGGGAGACTGCCCACATCCTCCTGCTATTGGTTTGGAGCTCTCCTCTTGGGACAACCCAAGCACTGCTCCCCCCTCGACCCCAGGACAGGCTCTCAGAGAGCACAAAGCTGTGACTCTGTCTCTGCTTCTGGAACTTTCTCTTGCCATCCGATTGCCATCCGAGCCAAGGAAACCCCCAGCAGAGACTGCATACTCAAAAGAATAAGACCTGAAGGGAATTTAAACATGACCTCGTTCAACTCTCTCCTCTGACCAATGTAAGAAACTCAGAGAGGTCAAGGGCCTTCTCCAAAGTCACCCAGCTGGTTAGCTAGTGCTCTTTCCACACCCCCACCTGCCATGCCTCCAGGAAGCATTATGGCATCGTAGGGCCTTTGCAGTCAGAACGTTCAGGTCCAGATCCTGCTCTCGTCTTACAGGCGTGTAATGTGGTCTACACCACCAGCGCTGCCCAGCCTTGGGTAGTAGCCGGGACTTGTGGCTGGCCTCACGGTGAGCCTTTGTGCAGGGCCCCAGGCCCGGACAGCACCGCCCTGCTTCAGGGTGTTTATGACTTTGCATATCAGGGATGCTTGAGTCACAACCAATAAAACCAAGCCTCTCTCTTCAGTTCATGCTGTCTGCTAACTGTTGGAACTGTCCTGGACTATCATAACTCAGGGACATCAAGGGTCTTAGAAAACACTAACTGTACCTGCCCCAGCTGCGACCCTGCCCTCAAGGTGCTTTCCATGCTCTTGGGTTGAACTGTTTATTTACTGTGGGCTCAACTGCTGTCTCGCCATGTGTGGTCCTTGGAGCAAGAGGGTCCAATCGCCTGGGAAAGACAGAGCAGCAAGCCCCTCCTGGACCTGCTGGTTCAAGCTCTGCATATACAGGAGACCCCCAGGGGACTTGACACTCCTTCCAGCCTGGGAGGCCCTGGTTTAGGACACTGTGGGGAAACCCAAAGCTGAGGGCCCCAGAGCCAGGCTGGCACCCACCGCACCATCAGAGACCATCACAGACCATGTGTGACATGGTGCCACTGTCCCTCTGCTCTCGAACAGGAGGGCGGAAGAGGCCCAGCTCGGCAAGAGCTCAGGTGGAGAGGTTCTGAGTTTCTGCGGATGGCAAGCCTGCTCCAGTGGGAGGCATGGCAATGCGGCCAGCCACTGAGTCAGGAAACCGTTACACAGTGTCTGGGGGGGTACAGGTTCCAGGCTCCCCAACCTGGGTCTGTACACCCACTCCTTATTCCCCAGCCCTGGGACCGCTGCAGTCTGCTCAGGGCTCCAGGACTTGTTCCTACATGTCCACTATGACGGACAGATGCCGGGAGAGCCCGCAGGTGAAAATCTGGCCCTGGCCCGGTCCCTGATCGGAGCTCCAGCACTGACAGCTCTGACTGTGATCAGGAGCGACGGAGACTAACTGCTACTCCACATACCGTGGGGGGGCAGCGCTGGGCCGGAGAATAGTGGGTGCAAGTCCCAGGACCGCAGTTGGTGCCAAGCACACGGGCAGAGCAGGAACCGCGAGCTCTCCCACAGGGAGCATGGTGTGTGCTGGGGTTCAGGACAGGGAGCAGGGGACACGGGGGGCCAGGGGAGACTGAGAGGGACATCCTTTCTCCTCCTTTCTGTCTCCCCCAACACACAAACAGGCAGCTGCACATCCTCTCTGCCTGCAGCGGGACACAAGGCTGGGAGGATCGAGCTGCCCTGGGGTAGAGGCGACCGACAGGCCTAGAGGCCCCAGAACACTGCCCCGGTCTGTAGCAGACAAGCAACTCTCCCTGTGGGGCCGGGAACCAAAAACCAAGGCATCACCGGACTCCGTAGAAACCACCTCCTGGGCCCCTCTGTCATGATTTTAACAAGCTTCCACACAGCTGCTTAATTTTTACAACAGCTGTACTCTTTTTCTTTTTCTCCTTGAAATGTTCGTTTTAGCACAACTGAACAGAACACTGGAAATTCCAAACCTAGTTAGACAGTGATTTCTTCAGAGGGCCATGTCCCGGGTTAACAAGCCCTCCAGGATCGGAGTTCCTTCTAACAAGGATGCCATTAAACACAAAGCCCCCAGAAACCTCACACAGTCCCTAAGTGTCTGTCACCCAGTCACAACCAACTGACAAGAGGGTGTGTCCAGAGCAAGTTATGCAGACAGCTGGGAGCAGGGCAGGCCCAGCCATTCCTGGCTGCTAAAAGGAAGGGAACTAGATGCGTGGATATCTGGAAGGAAGATTGTTCTAGGCAGAGGGAACAGCCCATGCAAATGTCCTGAGGCTGAAGTTTACATAGTGTTCACGGAAAAGCAAGGATGTCAGGAAGGCTGGGGTAAGAAAGGGGGAGAGTGATAGCCAGCTAAGGATTTAGGATATCACACAGAAGGAAGCAGCAAGCCATCTTATAGGGTTCTGAACAGAAGAGCAACTTGATTCATAAGATGGCACAACTAAGTCACTAAGAACAATATGTGGCACGGAGTCAGTGTTCTATTAATATTAGCTGTTGTTAGACTTTACCCCCTGAATTTCCATGTACGCACCCCACATACGCAAATGCGTATATCACTCAAAGCCCTTCAGTAACACCCCTCTCCCTACTGAGGTGTTCCAGGTCCTTCTGTCTGAGATTCAAGCCCTGCTATCATAAGCCCCCAGGCGCACTTACAAGCCCAACATAGGCCCAGATGTAGACTCACTCTCTCTAGAACCTGCATACCTCTCCTCCTCTTTGCTTTTGCCTATACAGTTCCCTTCCTCCTGAAGGCCCTTGCGTACCGAATGTCACATCCATCTCAAAGGCTACTTCCTCCATAAAGGCTTCCCTCAGCCCCAGATAGATTTCAAGTCTCCACCATTAGCCAAGCATGCTGTGCCACTCCTGGAACTCCTTATCCTTGGTGCCCATTTCATCCGCCCACCAAACCCCACCTCTGGCCCCTGCCGCCATCCATGAGGAAGGAACCTACCAAGCTCCCCGGCCGGGCTTAGACCAAGCACTGGATGAGCCACTTTGACGATCAGCAGAATAACACAATAAATGCACAGCCCCTGCCTACCCCCACCCACTTGACGAAGATCTGGCCAAGACTCCACCAAGCAGAGAGGGGCAGCCTGCTCTCCCAGGCTGCCGGGCTGCCCAAGGGGCCAGTTAATTATAAATAGGAAAGATAGGAGGGGAGCTGCTTCTTCCTTCAAGTATAAAACTTTTGTCAACAGACAAAAATAAATGTAACAACTGCTCAGATCAGAACTGTTCACCTCTGAAGCCTAAAGGCTTTGCCCCACACTCCATGAGCACAGATGCAGGCATTTCCCAAGACAAAGAACAGCCATGATAAAGAAGAGGAAGGGGTTCAAAACCCCAGCCCAACACCACACACACACACACACACACACACACACACACACACACACGTCTAGGACAGCTACATGGCCATGTTTAAGCTCTTGCATCTGGAGAAGGGACATCCTTCACATGTCTGGGAAGGCCCAGAGCAGCCACCAGGCATAAACCCGATGAAAAGGAACTGAGGCCATCCTTGGAAAGTCAGCGGTAGGCAGCACTTCCCCTCCATCACAGAGGCCTCCAGGGACTGTGGTGTGATGACAGCGGGGAACACGACTTACCACCTGTCTTTACAGAAGACATATTAAAGCACTCTCAACTCCCACACAGTTTTCTAAAGCAGGCAGAAGAGAACGGTAGATCAAACAGGGGTCAGAATCTTCTAGATGACTGACTAACCAGGTGCAGATAAATCACAGGACCCCAGAGCAGCTCCAGAGGGTCTGAATTAACGAACTCAAGGTGAAAATGGGGCCAGGACTCTTGAGCTGTTGCTCCCCGGGCCCCTAGGGGAGGCTCTGGCTTCTCTCTCTTAAGCTATAGCACCAGGTTAGCCCCTGCCCATGGCCGAGAACCCAAGAGACAAAGCCAGACAAAGCCAGCCAGAGAAGCAACTGGTACCCAGAATCTGTACTGAAGGCCTCCACCAAAGGAGAGTCTGTTGGATCCCCGGTCCCGTAAATGAACCCATAATGGACATCCACTGGTTTTGCTCTGCTTATTGTCCTCTGCAGCATCGGCTCACTCTACTTCCCAGGGATAAACCCATTTTTGGGGAGGGGGGGATCTGCCACCCCCTGCTCTGCGCTCATGGTCAGGTAGCTGTGACTCCACTCCCAGCTCCAAGCCCTGCCCCCATCATCTTTCTGGCCACGGTGGCTGGTTCAAGATGGCCATAGAATCCATCAGAGCCAAGAGAATGGTGTGAGACTTTTGGGACAGAGGCTAACACTCTTTCCTGGTGGATTGGAGCTGAAGGCTGGAGCTCCTGTGGCCACCTTGAAGCATGAATGCAGGGAGAGCTGAGAAGGTGGACAGTGTAGAAGAGACTTGGGGGGAGGGGCACAGAGACAAAGAGAGAAGAGATAGATGGATGGACAGATGTGTGAATGAATGAATGAATGAAACACCCTGGTATCATCATTTAAGCCCCTGATCAGGCCTCATCTGATTTAAACTCAGGTCTGCTTGATTCCAAACGAGGGAAGGAAGGTAATGGGTAGTGAGTATTTATTGCTGGACACGGTGCAAGTGTCATTGCATTTAGTCTTCACAATAATGCTGTCAGGGGGGCTTCTTTCCCCTCTTACTTTACTTATAAACAGGGAAACTGAGGGGAAAGAGGCTTTTTGAACTCTCCCAGGTCAACCGATTCACTACAGGCGAAACCACAGCCGAGGGTCCTTCAACTCCAAGGCTGTGATCTTCAAGCCGTGCCGCTCCACCCCTGGGCGAACAGGCCAGGGCTCCAGGCCAGAGCCCTGACGAGCTCCTCTGAGGGCTGCAGACCCAGGGGAGTTCACATTTTGGGAACCGAGCCAGAGGAGGGCTGCCAGTGAAACACCTGCGTGAGGAACCATGAGGCATAATGTTCTCTGGGAGACAAATGCCACGTCTGCTGGAACACGCTCCAGAAAGATCTCTGAGGGCCGCAGAAGCCTGCAGAAGAGCTGCTGACGATGTCAATGCCCACAGTCCACCTAGCACTGGGGCCGGGCTGGGGTGGGGTGAGGGGGACAATCACCTAAACTTCCTGAACAACAATGACTCCACTTGGAGCCCTCAGTCGCAAGGCCAGACGGAGCCCTCAGAGTCTTCTGTGGGGATTGCCAAGGACACAGACCGAAGCCAGAAGTCACAAAGCAGTAAACACCATCAGAAAGGTGTCAGCAACAAAGACAAAGCCCGTCACATCCTCACCGTCCCATCATCACATCGGGGAACCCGCTGCTCCAGCAGCCCACCTCGGGCTGTGGGGAAGCAGGGAATGACACGGGCCTGTGTTCCACCACAGTGTGCTGTAAAACGCAGGGCAGTGGGTTATTTTAACTCTGCTTGGTTTGTGAAGACTCAACCTCCTTTGTTAAGATGACCCCACAGCCTTTCCCCAGGGAGGGCAGGGCAGCTTGCCAAGGATGCCACCTCTGTTCCCTGGGTGTCTCCTCTCTCTGGATACCTCACCTCTAACTATACCACACAACCCCTACAGGGCTGCTGATTCCCCTTGATGTTCAAGCCCATTTGGCCTTGGGCCAGATCTTATTCCCTACAGCGTAGCTCTTCACTGCCCAAAGAGGAACAATCAAGAGCTGCAGGAAAGACTAAAGAAACAAAGGAAAGGATGAGGAAGCCACCTCTGCCAGGGGCTGGCTGGGAGAGCTTGCCCCCCACCCCAGTCCTGCTGACGCTCCCCCTCCAAGACTGGAAGGCCCTGTCCTATCCCTTGTGCTGCCATCCCAACTAAGAGTGGGGTGAGCCAGGGCGGATAGGGAGCCCGCCAGCAGGGCCTGCACTCAGAATAAAGCAGAAGCCAGGCTGGGCTCAGAGAGGTCCCAACCCCTGCAGAGGGAGCCCCGAGTACCCCACTCACGTTTCACCCACACGGAAGAAGTGCAGATTGCTAATAGGAGGGCAGAGCTAGAGGCCGTTGCCTGAAGGTTTGGGAGGAAACAAGATCCTAAGTGAGGCACAGTTGTGCCTGGGCCTTCCCCGCCCTGGGGTCCTGCCCTCCTCCCACAGAGGCCCAGGAGATCCCTCCTTCAGGAAGTCCTCTGGGATGTCCACCCTCCTCCTCCTCTTTCCATCCAGCCCCTCTCCACAACCAGGGGCTGTGCCCTCCCCTGGGACTGGATCAGCACCTGGCAGGTACCTGCCTGAAGCACTTTCTGGAAGGTAAGAAGCAGAGGAAGTAGGGGTAAGAAGGCAGGCAGGCTCTCCTTGGCTGCCTGGGTTCACACCGCAGCTCTGCCAATTTCGTCATTGTAACCAAGCCACTAAAGCTCCTCGCCTCATCTGTAAAATGGGGAGAATGGAACTGAGGCGTGAATGAAATCATTCATGGAAGGCATCTGGCTCAGAGCCTGGCTTATGCAATAAACTTGAGTTTTTGCATCTCTAACTCATCCCTTTCCTCCACGGAATGGAGAGCTCCTCAGGAGTGTGGGCTCTGGGTCACCCCCACCCGTGTCCCCAGCACAGAGCCAAATCCACTTCCCCAGTAACAACACGGAACAACCACTCCACAGGGTGATCAGGAAAGGTCAAAAATGGAGTAAGGGACCCAGGCGATGACTAAGAGCCGCACTGAACTTAGCGGTCTTGCTCTGAGTGGGTCCTGGGTCAAGTACGAGAGCAGGTTCCTTTACTCCTCTGAACCTCAGTGTCCTCATCTTTAAACCTGAGATAAAAATGACAAGCTCACAGGGTTACTGGAAGGAGTAAATGAAAGGATGTTTCTAAAGAACTTAGCACAGTTCCTGGCTCATAGTAAGTCTCAATAAATGTAATGGGTTCTGTCACTTTGGTAATAATAATGCTGGATTGCTATGGGTAATGAACACTGACTAGCCTGAGGTCATTTGCAGCCACAGCTACTCTCTCAAGAGGTACTTAAAGGAAAAAAGCAGAACAGAGGACTGCCTCTGAGATGCTGGGGGAGGAGAACTGCCTACTGAGGGCCCAGATCAGAAGAAAGTTCTGGAAGCATCCTGGCAGGCACCCTTTCCAGTGAGAAGCTGTGGGCCCCTGCCGTTCTCGGCATCTCTTCTCTAATTCTGCCTTTTTCCCTCTTTGCGCTGTTAGCCTTGTCACACTGAGAGGAAGGCGTGAAAGGTTGGAGTCTGGAAATTAACATTTCAAAGTCAATGTTGGCTGAGCTCTGCCTCCCGCTTCCCGAGAGCTCGGAGGAGGGTGGAGGGGCGGAGCTGGCATGTGCGGTCCCCACAGCTTTTGTGCCTGATCAGTCATCTTTCATTTTCCTTCCGCAACACATGAACAAGAAACATCACTGACAAAGCTTCCCCAGCCAAGATGAGCCAGGCTTCAAACACAGCTCTGTCCTCTCTGCTCAGGAAGACATGGAAACACCTCCGGCCTCCTCTCCGCCTGCAGACCTCTGTCAGATAGGCTGGGCCAGAACCTGGGAGGAAGAGAGCAGTGTGCTCAGCCCAGTCTGCTCAGATACCCACCCCAGCAGCCATCAGGTCAGACAGTGATCGACCTCCCAGACCGGCCCCAAATGAAGCACAGAAAAGCATCAATCGCTTGCTCGTGGATCCGCTGTCCATTCAACAACCCCTGCTAGTAAATTTTACCGAGAAGATATTTGCTGGCTCATTCTCTTCCCATCTGAGAATCATGCCTGGGGAGAAGGCACCGAGAATCTTTTTTTTTTTTTTAAAGATTTTATTTATTCATTTGACAGACAGAGATCACAAGTAGGAGAGAGGCAGGCACAAAGAGGAGGAAGCAGGCTCCCCGCTGAGCAGAAAGCCCGATTCTCGATCCCAGGACCTTGGGATCATGACCTGAGCCAAGGCAGAGGCCCCAATCCACTGAGCCACCCAGGCACCCCGGCACCGAGGATATTCTATGGCAACCCGACAAAGGTATGGCTTAGCCCCTCACTCGTGTGTGGTCAGAACAGTCACAGTCCCAGGAGACTCCTCTGAGAATGACACAGGGTGAAAACGCACAGACAGACTGGTACAACCATTCTGTAAAACCATTTGCAAAGAGACAGTTAAGTTGACTTATGCCTGCATCCTAGCAACCCCACTCCCAGGAATTCACCTGAGAAACTCTCCCCAATGGGCAGCGGGAAGCACACGTGAGGACTTTGTCAGCCGCACTCTCTGCAGCCAAAAAACCTGGAAACAAGTCAAACATGTACTGGCAAGAAAATGGATGAGCTGTGGAAATGTATACAGTGGTGACAATGCATGAGCTGCAGCCGCCCATGCCATCATGGGTGAACTTCAGAGACATAGTGCTAAGTTAAAAAAAAAAAAAGGAGAGAGAGAGAGAGAGAAAGAAAAAGGAAAAACCTGATTGTAGAAGAATGTACATCGCTGGGTTCCTTTTAGAAAAACTTAAAGAGTCAGCAAAACTTAAAGTAACGCTTATATACACATGTCTTAATAATATAAAGAAAATCAAGAAAATTACAAGCACAAAAATCAGCGAGCGGTTCCCCCTCTGGTCCTGGGAGGCTGCGGCAGGGTGGGGGGGAGTAGGGGGCCTTCCAACAGCATCCTAATGCTCTTCTGCTTAAATAAGTTGGTGAATTCTTGGATACTCATTTTATTAGGATGCTTCGCCATTAACGTATACATTATTTATAACACATTATAAATATTCTTTTTGTATTATGAAAAATTCACCTAAAAATCATTTTCAAAAAGAGGGCTGGCAGTAATATCGGTAGGGACACATGAAGGCCAAAACGGACTGAAACCCCAAGGAATGCTGAAGCTGAACCAGACGATCACTGACAGCCCTCCAGCTGAGGGTTCAGGTTGTAAACACTGGAGACAAATGTACAATCATACGCTGCTTCTGCAGCTGCCCGCCGCGTCATCGGCACATGCTGGGCTCGCCACAGGGTTGACTCTAATTTCCACTTGTGGACACTGGGTGCTAATCTTGCCGTGGAAAATGTGGCTCTGAGAGGTGAAGTGACAAGGCCAGGGTCATCCAGCTGGTCCTGCCGCGGAGGGAGAAAGCAGATGCTCCCCATCTGTCCGCCTCTGCAAAGACTGCGTCGTTCCACGATGCCAAGCAGCCTCTCAAATATTTATAGACATAAATGGTGAATGAACCAAAGCGCAATTCAGTCCAACACATATTTATAAATATTTATAACCAAATGTTTTGCTTTGATAAGGCCTATTCTCTGAAGTGCCTGGCGTCAGACACACGGGGCTCTTTCCGCAGGAGCAGGCTGTGGCTCACCTGGGAACGTTAACTCATTTCCATGAACGCACACTTACGTCTGCGCTCACATCCTACACAGATGGCCCTCCGCCCCGCTACTCATCATAATCAACTTAACACCCCATGAAAAGAAGATTCGGGTGCTTTGGGACCACAGGATGCTGTGTTTGTGAGGGAATTCATGCCTCTCTGCCGCCTAAAATCTGCCAGAGGCTCCCCACCATTTTTGGAATGAAATCCAAACGCCTCGGCAGAATGACATGTCCTGGCTGAACTCATGTCTTTCTGCTCACAGCTCACACTCACACCCTGAAGGGAAGGCTGGGCTCCAGTGGTAGGTTCTCGAAGGCCTCGTGCTCCGCTCTTGCCACCTGTCCTTGCACAGGCCATTCCTTCTGCCCTTCCCCTTTTCTTCACCTCTCTGCAGGCCGAGCCCACGCCCACCGCGCTCAGAGCCCAGCAGTGGATCCTCCTCCCCCAGGGAGCTGGGCCCCCACCGCTCCTGCACAAAGTGTCCCCTGGGTCTCATCCCTCTGCACCAGCTCGCAGTTTTCTAGTCCATCCTTCACCACAGACCCTGAGCTCCCCTTTCTATATCCCCAGCCTCGAGGCTGGGCAGATACGAATTCAGAGCTCAGCAGAAGCCATGCTGTCACCTGAGCCTCCTGCCCCCGGGCCACAGGACACAACAGGGGGTTGGGACATGCAATCCGTGTTAATGGGCCTGTGCCAGCCTGTGTTGAGCTGTGGCAGCGTGATCTGCCTTCAGTCCTCACAGCCACACGGTGAGGCCACACCAGCCCCACTCCACCAGTGAGGAGACCGAGCTTTAGAAAAGTCCCGGTGATGAGGGAGCAGGAGGCTGGCTGAGGACAAAGCAGGAGCTGGCACCTTGCACCCCCTCTTCACCCTTTCCCCTCCATAAGTGTAGCATTGCTCAGGCAGCCCTGACTGCCATGAACAATAAGCAAATAGTTAACTTGCAGAGCTCACAATCCTGCTAGACAGGAGTCTCCCTTGGCTTACAAATGTTCTAAATCTCACTAACAAAGACGATTGATAGCAGGATTGTGAGACCCCACCAAAAAGTCTCCCAACTATCTTAATGTTAATGGCTGGTCTAAAGACAACATTGATCCAGCAGCAAGGGCAAGGCCTCCGGCAGGCCTGGAACATCCTGGCACTTTGTAGGCCCTCTTTAGCATATGAAAACTCCACTGACACCTCCCTTCTCCTCACCTTCCCCCAACCGCAGGGTACAGAACCTGCCATCCCTCACAACCCGGGGCAGCAGCTCTTCCTGCCCACGGGGCCTGTCCCCGTGCTTTAATAAACCACCATTTTGCACCAAAGATGTCTCAAGAATTCTTTCTTGGTCATCGGCTCCGGACCTCAGCCCACCAAACCTCACCTAGGTTCTAGAACTTCATCACCGGGATGGGAACAAAATCATGCAGCCAGCCGCCCAGGCCTGTCAGACTCCAGAGCCTGTGATCTGTGGGTAACCTTTGAATAAATAACTGAATTCCCTCAGAATCCAGAAATCGGAGGACGGAAGCCCTGAAAAGCATCTTGGGAAAGCAGTAACAACTTTTAGTTGTCCCTTCTGGGTCCCTGAGAGTCTTTTATTTTTTAATCGTCTGCAAAAAGGGCTAATGAGGACACCTTAGAGATTTGTGCCGCTTTGTAATTTCAAAGGATTTTCTATCTAAATCGGCTTCTCTGAAAATTTGCCTTTGAGGACTTTTGAGGTGGGTTTTATGGGTTATCCCAACAGTGGGACAAGGCGATACAGAGACCTGGCCACAGATACAAGAAGAGACTCACTAGCTACCTGCCCTCTCCACCAGGGCGAGGCAGAGGACGGCTGTGAGGCCCAGTGCGGGGTGGAGGATCCCCCCACCCCCCACCAGCATTCTAGGCCCTCCCTGCCTGAAGCCACACCCACCCCTCCAGGGCTTCAGGACACCAGGGACCTTCCCCCCAGGACAGGAGAGGAGGATGAGTGACCCAGAAGAGGAGCACCATCTGTCCCGAGAATTCTTTTTTATTTTTTCAAGATTTTATTTATTTACTTGAGAGAGAGATAGTGAGAGAGAGCATGAGCGAGGAGAAGGTCAGAGAGAGAAGCAGACTCCCCATGGAGCTGGGAGTCCAATGCGGGACTCGATCCCGGGACTCCAGGATCATGACCTGAGCCGAAGGCAGTCGTCCAACCAACTGAGCCACCCAGGCGTCCCTCTTTTTTTTTTTTTTAAAGATTTTATTTATTTATTTGACAGACAGAGATCACAAGTAGGCAGAGAAGCAGGCAGAGAGAGAGGAGGAAGCAGGCTCCCCACTGAGCAAAGAGCCCGATGTGGGGCTCGATTCCAGGACCCCAGGATCATGACCTGAGCTGAAGGCAGAGGCTTTAACCCACTGAGCCACCCAGGCACCCCTGCCCTGAGAATTCTTGACCACTTCGCAATATGACTATACGCCAGGGACCAATGGGACAGGTAGGAAGAGCAATTCACCACACTCTTCAGGGTCAACGTGGGGGCAGCCAAGGCCACAAGTGCCCCACAGAACGAAGCGGGCTGGACACAGGGTGCGTTGGGCCAAGGCCAGGGCCTCCAACTCTGGGGCCCGCCCAACGGAGGCCCAAGAGAGCCCAGAAGCAGAGAAAGGATCACTATTGGACAGTCCCAAATATTCCCCTAAGGACAGCAAAGGCCCTGGGAGAACTAAGCCTGGACCCCAGGAGTCCTGCCTTGGCCCAGAAAGAGGCCCACAGAGGCTCGGTCTCCCTGCCTCCTCCCCCACCCCTGGCTAGTCTGAGCCTCGGTTTCCTCCTCTATGAGATGCAGATATTAACAAACAATTCCAACCTCATAGACTTTTGAGAAGATTAAATAAGAAAAGGCATCGAAACCCCTTAGCACCCAGGAGGCCCCGACACAGGGGATTTTCCTACTGTTCGGACGTTCTGCTTGACAGGCAGGCTTGTCAGCTGCACACGGCCTGGGAACAGGGACCGTGTGGACCTCGTCACCACTGAATGCCTGCATACGGACTAGGTCCTCAGCAAACAGCAAATGACTGACCCATCGGGCCATCAGAGGCTGTTCAGACTGGGAGGAAATACCTGGATCACAGGGTGTGGGGGCTAGTCGGGCTCAGGAGCCCCTTCCTGGCTTTCCTGGCGGCGGGGTGGGGGGCGCTGGCAGGCTACCCACCAGGCTCTGCCTGATCACCCCCAGGGCCAGAGTTCTCCATACTGCAGGAGGCCCAGCATCCTCTCTCGGGCCGCTCTTCCCCGGACTCGACCTCCGCCGACCTGCCAGTGCTGATCCTCCTTCTGGAGAATGCAGAATAAGCCTCGTCCTCCTTTCTCCCCTTCTCCCGGTTCTTCATCGTCATGACCCCCTTTCTCAGCAGCTCTGGGGACCACCCCCCAGCCTACTAGTCATTGGCTGACATCGCGCCAGTTTCTTCACTGACCCTTCACGGGCCGATGCCGGGTGCCTGTGGGTCTGGCAAACCTTCCAGGCGAGAGCTTGGAGCCTGGCAACACATGCTAGGGAAGGAGGCTTCCTTCCTCAGCTCCCCTATGGCCTCCCTGACCCCCAGTCCTGGGCCTGAAAAACCTTTACAAATCCTGTCCCTGGAGTCTCTCCTATCCTTCTGCGGGTGTCATGTCAATGTCATGTCAGTGATTCAGGTCATTGATTAGGGGAGAGCCAATAAGCAAGACCCATTACTGGGCACCCAGGTGTGCTGGGACCTCTCCCCTAGAAATCTAATTCACCTATGAACCACCCCATTCTCCCATAGCACCATGGAAATAGTATTTTTCTGCTCTTCCTTCTAAGGAGCCAGGTTCAGAGAAGAAGCCTGTGTCAGATTCCAAGTTTGTGAAGAAACATCTACTCCTCCCAGAAGGACTATGGAGTTGAGGAGAGCTGGGCAGCTGGGGAAAGCTGCCTACCAATGAGAGCAGCGGGCTCTCTCCTTGTCAGGAGAGTGTGGGTATCAAGGGTGAGTGGACCTAGCACAGACTTTGGAATGAAATTTGCATTCAAGCCTTGGCTGTGTCAACTCCCTTGCTGTGTGACCTTGGGCAAGTTGCCTGACCTCTCTGAGCTTGAATGTGAAAGAAGACTCAACAAAATATACTTCACAGGGCTGTTGTAAGAATACAATTAGATGATGTATAGAGAGTCATTAGCTGGCCTGGGTTAGGGCCAGTACTAAAAAAAGTCTTCGACTATGATGATGATGAAGAACCAGGAGAAGGGGGAGAAATAACCATTCATCACCACACCACCCCCACCGGAGAGGATGTCTTCCTGAACTGCTGGAAGGAAGCCCACTGCAAACATTCCAGGTTCCTCCCTGCCACGAGCTGTCCTGAGGCCTGGGTCAACACCCCTTCCCCACCTGACAGAGCCTGGAAGAGTGGAGACCACCCACAAACATGCACCCACTGCCCCCAGGCCCAGCATGGCCTCCTGGCCCCTCCCCGCAGTGTTGCTGACCGGGAGCCTGCCCCCACTCCCTTACAAGTGAGGGTATCTCCCTGGCTCACTCATTCTGGAGACAGTGGGACCTGGGGCTGGGCACCCTGCCCAATTAACACTCAAGAACGCAGCTGCAGTGGCAGCTGGACTCCCCGGGGCGGGGGCGGGGGGAAGGCCCAGGTGTTCCTGCCTCCTCTCAGGTGCAGGCTAGGGGGTTCCCGAGCACTGCCAAGGAGTGGAGAAGGCAGGGTGCCTGCCAAGAGCCTGCACTAGGCCTAGGCCCCACCCCAGGGCACCTGGCCTTACCCTGTAAGCATACGGGGGCCTCACGAAACCCTTGTCCCTTCTGTGACAGGCGTACCACGGAGACAAGAGAATTGGTGGCCTCTGGAATGAGCAGACTTGGGATTCTGGCTGGCCCCAGCTTACCCCCCCGTCTGGAAAGTGACAGCACACTCTGCCTCATGTTGTCACAGAGTAACATGAAGACACAAGGCTTGGAACTTGGTCCACAGTCAGCACCCAGGGAGGTGCCGGGGTCCTCTCTCCCCTTGCAGGCAGCAGACACACGCCAGTGCCGTGCTTCCCAGGGAGAGAGAAGATGAACTTGGAGCCACACACAGAGAAGCAACTTTATCTCTGCCTCTGAGAGACCAGTTTGAAAGAAAAACACTTGGCATGAAGAAAAGTAAAGAGGCTCTGATACCAAGGAACCCACCCTGGCAGGTCTGAGAATAAAACACACAAACAGAGTGTGCAAAAAACTATATAGGCACAGGGGTGCCTGGGTGGCTCAGTGGGTTGAGCCGCTGCCTTTGGCTCAGGTCATGATCTCAGGGTTCTGGGATCGAGTCCCAACATCGGGCTCTCTGCTCAGCAGGGGGCCTGCTTCCCTTCCTCTCTATCTGCCTGCCTCTGTCTACTTGTGTTCTCTGTCTGTCAAATAAATAAATAAAATCTTTAAAAACGAACAAACAAACAAACTAGGCACAAAAGGAATCAAATACAGGGAGAGGAAAGATGGGGAACAACGTCTATTTAAAAATCATAAAGACAGCTTCTCACCTCTAACAATTTTCTTGCTTATCAACATACTTTCCACTTCAATAGCTAATTGATGTTTGCTTGCACTGAGCTAATTTAATAAAACTATTTATCTTTGTGTTTAACAATAACCACAACAACAAAAACAGGATGTGACTATTTCCAGTAGTTTAACCTTCAAGGGGCTGGAGCACACTACTGCCACCTCGTGGCAGGGCACCTAAATTGGAGGGGCAGAATCTGAGAAGTATATTAAATCCCTATAGTGGCTGAATCTGAGAAAGAGCCATGAGGCTTTGGTCATATCACCCACATGCATGTCACCCCTCAGTTACCAGCAATTAGTTTGAAAAATCAGCAAACTGGGGCACCTGGGTGCCTTACACGGTTGAACATCTAACTCTTGATTTTGGGATCGGGCCCCACATTAGGCTCCACACGGGGGTGTACTTGGGATTCTCTCCCTCCCTCTTTCTCTCCCTCCACCTCACCCCCGCTCTCATGCTATAAATAAATAAATAAATAAATAAATAAATAAATAAAATCTTAAAAAGAAAAATCACCAAACCATGCTCCATTCCCAGCCCTCCTTGAAAAAAAAAGTCACTCTTTTTCTTATCTATAAAAATGAAGGGAGACTACCTTAAAGACCTCTGCTGGTTCTGACATTTGGAAGTTTTATAAATGTACTTCAGAACCTCTAGGAGTGTCTGTTAAAATGCAGATTTCTGGAGACATCTGGGTGGCTCAGTTAAGGATTTTCCTTTGGCTCATGTCATGATTCCAGGACTCTGGGATCCTGCATCAGGCTCCTTGCTCAGCAGAGAGCCTGCTTCTCCCTCTGCCTGTGCTCCCCCTGCTTATGCACACTCTCTGACAAATAAACAAAATCTCTCTCTCTGACAAATTAAAAAAAAAAAAAAAAAAAAAAAAAAAAGGAAGATGCAGATGTCTGGTTCTAGCCTCAGAGTCTAAATCATAATATCTGGGGAAAGGCTCTAAAATCCACATTTTTAACAAACAGGCTCTTATCTCTTTAATGTTTGAGAATGGCTACCCCCAAGTTCTTGCATGTAATATTCAAGATGCCACTTTGTTAAATCTAGAAGTTTTGAGGTACCTGGGCATATCATGGTACCCTAACATTTCCTGAGGGCCTGAATATTACACAGCACTCAGTGCAGTTTCATAAGGACTCCATAGGGTAAACCAGTTTTAGACCCATTTTGCTGATGGAGAAACTGAGGCTCAAAGAGGCACCATAAATCGCCAAGAGCACAAGCTGAGTGAGCTGGGTCTAAAACTTCATTTTTCGAATATCCATCAACTTGCCAAGGAATCCAAAACCTTCTTGACTCCAATCTCCGTTTCTCAGTGCAGTGGGGCTGGGGTTCCCAGAAAGCAACGGAGCTCAGGGCCTGCTCCCAGCTCTCAACAGCTCTCGGCAGCCTTGTGGGACATCAGACCCCACCCCAAGCTAACAGAAGATCGTGTCATCCTGCGCCATCGTTCAAAGCGTTCCTCTCACTCCAAAGCCATCACTGTGGGTTTTGACATTCAACTTAGAAAGGCAAGGCTATGACCAAAACCTGCACTCCTCTCTTCTGCCAGGAGAACACACGTTACTTGAGGAGCAAGGTAAGGTGCCTAATCTTTGCTACGACAGCTACCTACACTTTGCAGCTAGAAGCCATGTGCTTAGGGATTTGAACTCCAGCTCTGTTGCACACTGGCTATGTGACCTTGTGACCTTGGGCGACTTCCTCTGCACCAGCTTCCTCATTGGAAAAATGAGGAAAACAAAATCTGACTTCAGTGTTGCTGTAAAAATTCAAAGAGATAATAGACCTAAGGCGTTACCATGATGACTGGGATACAGGAAGTGCTCAATAAATGGTAGTTTAAAAAAAATATTCACACACATTCACAACATACGGCTCAGAGAGAAATGGAAATAAATCCCACTTCCCAGACAGACACAGAGTCCCCCAGAGGCTGGAAGGACGCCACTCCGTGTTGGTTACGGGCAGGCACTGGGCTAGACCCACATCTGCTCTGCTAGAGCACCAGTTTCCTACCTGGGAAAGGCTTTCTGGCTCCAGTTAACATTAGAAAGAGCTCCCCTTCCCCACTGCCCCTGCCACCTTCTTGTAAATCCACAGGAAACTTCTCTGGGGAACCTGACCTTCCACGTGAAGGTCAGGGCATCCGCTCGTCACCATCTTTATTATTACACGAGATGGCAGGCAAATCCCCTTTTCGTGATCCTCGGAGGGATGGGGAAGTCTGTTTATCTTTTAATTGAAACAGGAGAGGGAGAAGGGAGCCGCTCCTGACCAACCTAACCACCGCCTCTGTGTTCTTCAATTACTGGTACAAAATGATTTGATGAGAGGAACCAAGCCGACATCTGGGTTTCAGTGAGCATCTGACATGGGGCCTCGCTAATTAATCTGGAAACATGAATTGACAAAGGCTCAAATCCAAGCGCAGTCAGGGAGAAAGCCGGCTGACGGGCCGTGAACAGAAGGTGGTGTGCGGCAGGCGGGTGCAGAGGTCACTGGGAGTGGCCAGAAGGACTCTGAGATGGCGCCTGGCTTTGTCATCTGACCCCCAGAGGACCGGCTGGAGGTGGCCCAGGAGCAGCTGGGAGGGGCCCGGCTGACGCCCCGCCTGCTCTGTGTGGGCAGCCAGGGAGGCAGACAAAGGGACCCAAACATTCAGCCCCATCGGCCAGACAGGTCGTTTTGTTCCCACCTGGCCTGACGCCCACACATTGTTCTATCTTCCCCAGTCCTAATTCTTGTCTTAAAGGTTAAAAAAAAGGAAGAAAAAAAAGAAAGAAAGAAAATCATCTGTATATACAAGAGTACTTAGCATTTCATAGTCGTTTCTCAGTAAGACCCTTTTGGAGTCGATCCCTTACTAGGCACCAGACACGGAGCTAAGAGCTTTACATACATTACGACCTTTAATCCTTTTAAAATCCTTATAACCAATGTAATGAAGTCTTATTTCCATTTTACAGTTGAGCCAAATGAGACCCAGAGGGGTTAAGCTAGTTGCCTAGGGTTGCACAGCTAGTAAGTACAGAGCCAGACTCCAGCCCAGGACTGCGTGCCAGGCCCTTGTTAATCTACAATTTCAGTGTGACCTCCAAGGACGGAGATGCTGGAGTCACAGAACCTCTGCCAACGAGAGCCAAGGAAACCCCAGAAATCATGGGTGACCGTCCAGCTGTATCCCACGCGATGTTGGAGCAGGGCCTGAGGCGGAGGGGCAGCAAGGGAGTGGCCTGGGCCCCTGCCCTCCCCGCCAGTGTCTGCTATATATCTCGGGTTCCCTGCGAGATTTATTTTGACTGAACAGGTTGCTGCTTCTAAAATCCGTCCCCTGCTGATTCAAATCCACTACTCACATTTTAGAGTGAAAGGTACACAAATCTGGGAGCGTGCAATGACTCATCTCAGAGCACCGGAGCCAGAACCCACATCTGCAATTCTTTGTGCTCCACACCATGTCCAAAGGGGAGCTCCAAACAGAGGCACAGGCTTCCCTGGCATGGCATTTTCACAGGCTGTGCCCCTACCTGTTCATTTGTCCTTCTGAATGCCTGGCACCCAACAAGTGCTCCGGAGATCCTAAGTAGCATTACAGTTGTCTTTCATTGTTCCCTGGTGCTAACATAAAGCCTCCCAGCACCTGACTCTGGCCCGACCTCCCAACTTCCCACCATCACCCAACGGGAGAAGCTGCGTATCTGAAACAGGGCCGATCCAGTCCCTGGCTTGTAGCTTGTTGTCCCAACTTCATTACCTGCAAGGCTCCTCTCCCCTCCTTCCCACTGCATCTATGAGCCATCAAGATCTGTGTCACCGGCCCGGGAGTGCCAGCATCTCACACCTTTCTCCCGGCTGACAGTTGGCACTGCTCTACATTCTCTCCTTCTGTAGACCTATTCATCGCTCTCCCATTTCCTTTGGCTTTTGAAAATTAATTATCAGTGATTTGTTAAGTTCATTAGCTCTGCCTCTCAACAGCATGGAAGGCCTGCCATCTGGACCCGTATTTTCATTTTCATGCAAGTTGCTCCATAATTACACAATAAGTGGTGTCACCCTGCAAAGCCACGCTGAGCGCACGCAGCTCACCCCGCCTTTCTTCAGACTTACACGATCTCTCGCCAGGACAAGGCAGGTCTGTCCACCCTGCTCCTGGAGTCCCCGCCATCTTGCTCTTAAGCATTTACTGACCCCATCCCAGGACTGCAGCCAGTGTAGGCATCCTTACGTGTGCTTTCATACGTGCCTGTTGTTCTAGGAGGTTACTATCATCAACCCATTTGCAGATGAGAACACTGAGGCTCAGATGACGAAGTTACTTGCCCCAATAATGCTGAATTTTCAAGTAGTGGAGATTTGAATCCAAATCCTAGGTCTACACCAGAATACCCCCAGACTGAAAGTGGTATGATCCTTCAGGGCCACCCTTGCCTTTCCACTAAATCCACGTTCCCTTCTGCCTTCTAGCACAGGACCTTCTGGGTGTGCAGCCCTCTCCTGAGTTCCATTTTGACACCCATTCCTGCCTGATCAGCTAGAGCCCTGGTCAACGCTACTGCCTCACAGACACCAGATTCTTGACAGGGTGAATGCACGTGCAGTGATATGACGAATAAATTCTATTTATTAAGCACTCACTACATGATAATTGCCAGATGCCTGGATTACCTCATTTAAGTTACGCAACACTCTTGTAAGACAGGTGATGGGGGGCGGGGTTATCGTACCCATGTGACAGAGAGAGTAAGATGAAGCCCTGGCCGTGGTCACCCAGGAGTAACTTATGGAACCGAGATTTGAACCCAGGTACTCTGATTCCAGAGCCTTCTAAACCATCCTCCCTCATAAGGAAAGAGCCGACTACATTCCTGAGAGGCCGCTACACACGGAAGGACCCTAATCAATAAGGAAAATGGGTCTGGGGACGCCTGGGTGGCTCAGTTGGTTGAGCGTCTGCCTTCAGCTCAGGTCATAATCCCATGGGATGGAGTCCAATGTCAGGCTCCCCCTCCTCCCTGCTCATGCTCACTCTCACTAACCTTCTCTCTCTCTCTCAAACAAAAAAAATTTTTTTAATCTTACAAAAAAAAAAAGAAGGAAAATGGGTCTAAGCAGTCACAAGGTAGGTGCAGACAGACTCCCACGACTCCACTGTGGGCATGTGAATCCCTGTTTTCAGGTGAACAGTTACTGACAGGGAAGAGTCCCAGAACACTCATTCCACAAACATCTACTGGATGTCCATTAGAGAGCAAGGACCACACTGGATGTTGGGGACACTGAGGACAATAGATCTTCAGTCCATCCTTCAGGAGCCACAGACACTGGACAGAGGATGACAAGTGTCCAAGCCTGATGCATGTTGCAAAGAGGTTAAGTCAGGAGTGTTGAGGGAACACATGGCAGGGGACCCCCCCCACCCAGCCCATGAGGTGATGAGAAAAGGCTTCGCTGAGTAAGCAGTGTCTCCGATGAGGCCCAGAGGATGACAGGAACTGTCACATGATGTGTGTCAGTGTGTCTGTAAGAGTATATGGTGCCCCTCTCCAGGGAGCACATGTTCTGGGCCAGGGGAACAACAGGAACAAGCCCAGAGAAGCACGAGGACAGCATCCATGAGGAGCTCAGGGAGGCTGGTACCCCGCACAGCAGCAGGGGTGCCCCCTCATTCAACAGATGCAGACCCGTTGCCGGAGACACTCCCTGGGACCACCTTGTCTGACAGCTGCTTTGCAAGCCCAGCAAACCTGGTCAGGCCTGGAGCTGCCTTATTTTGGGGCTCCTCAAACCATCTCTCAGTCTGTATCTTACCCGCTCACAGCTCTCCCCAAAGTCTATTTTATCTGTCTCTGTCTCAAGAGTCACCCCCTCTAGCACCTCCTAGAACTTCAAAGCTGGTCCTTGTCCACAGGGGCTACAGCCACTTCATCCAGGAATGGAACTCAGCTAATAACGTTTACTGAAGCCGGTGTCACACCTCCTGGTGTGACACCCTCCGGTAAAGCCACACTACACCCCTCGGAGGCCCGTTATCTCCCTTTACACAGATGAAGAAATTGAGCCCGGGAATGGCGTGACGTTTGCACCACCTCACAGAGCTGGTCGTCTCTCCCCAGCCTTGTTTGCTCCCTCTTTCCCAAAGAAATGACCCTCCAAAACCAACGTTCTGTCTGTCCTCCCTGAAGGGACTGTGGCAAAGTCAGGGACATGAGGCTCCTTCTCCCTAATAACTTGACATCACTCTTCAGCAGGCCACATTCTAGCAAAAGGAATGGATTCCTTCAAAAGTTCTGTGGAATGTAATCTGTGAGCCACCCACCCAGCAAAGCGGAAACGAGGGGCTCTCCCTTCGTTTGACAAAGAATGTAACCCATGGGGAGACGAGACAAATAGATTCCTCTGGAACAGCTATGCCTGGACAATCCACAACAAGAACCTACTACGTGCCGACCCCAGTTTCCAGGAGAAACTTAGTCCTGAGGTCCCCTTCCTGAGGAGTTAACCACTGGCCATGAAAACACCAGAAATACTTACGCGTCAAAGCAAAGCCCTAAAGCTTCGTTCTCATCCAGAGGTTTGCCAGCCCTCGGGCAGCCTAGGACACACGCCAAGGAGGCCTGAAGCCCTCCGTCAAACGGTGTCGCCTAAATAAACAGTGCGCCTTCCCCATGTACACAGACTCCAGCAGGATGAGTAAAAACAAACTCACTTAAAAGCATTTCTGCAATGGAAGCCTCAGGGATGAGACCACACAGGATCTCACTTTCCCTATGACACAGTTCTGGGATCTCTACATTTTTAAAGTGAGTATGTATGACCTTCATGAATTTTTAAATAACTTAAATTAAAATGATATTAAACTCACAGTAGCTTTGCCCCTGTATTTTCTGAAATGACACAGGCTCCAAATCCACTCATGACCAGGCAGGGCAGTGGAGGCAGGAGAGGTCTTCGAAGTCTTTTGACATTGGGAGGGACCCCTGGCCTTGGGAAGGTTGGGCCCTAGGGACAGGGGCTTTTCAGCCCTGAGCTCCTCCTCAGCACAGCGGCTGCCCTCCCCCAAGAGCCCTGCTATTCCAAGGCTGAGGCCATTTCATGCCTTATCAATAATTCACGGCTACAAACAATAGTGCCAGCTGGATGTCTTCGGGTCGGGGAGGGGCCTTTGAGGAGGCTGGCAGGAGAAACCTTTAACCGCCTGGAAGCGAACAACCACACATGCGCCCACACTGCCTACTGGAGAGAAACAGGACCTAGAAGCACTTTAAGAGTCAAGGTCCAACCTGAGAGGGCTTATGCTTGGAAACCCTCTCCAAGACCCCCACATTCCTCTCAGGGCCAAAGATATTCCTGAGAAGGCCCCGCATGAGATCCATCCCCCTCCCAGGGACACAGGGTAAGGCTCCTCCAGCTCTCACATAGGAAGACAGCCTGGGCACTAGAAGAACCACTAGATCTGAAATCAGAAGTGTGAGTTCTGGTCCCGGCTCTGCCATGCACCTGCTGTGTGACCTAAGATAATTGAATTAACCTCTCTGAGCTTCAGTGTACTCTTATACAGAAGGCAGTCAAAATAGAAAAATGGGCAAAGGACTCAAACAGGAGGTTTAACAGAAAAGAAATACAAACAGCCTTAAAAACATGAAAAAAGGATGTCCAACCACACTTATAATTAAAGAAATAAACATTAAAACAAGACTTTTTTAGCCCATCAAACTGGCAAAAATGAAAACCTTAACGATACCCAAAGAGTATGAAAAATCAGAGATCCTCATGCACTGTGGCGATGGTACAGCCTTCCTGGATAGCAATTTGGCAAGAGCCATCATAAAATAAAACGCATTTTGAATTAGCACTTCCACTGCTAGGAGTGTGTCCTGTAGACCTATCCATAAGGGCAACAGACAGACAGACAAGGATTTTTCTTTTCGTTTTGTTTACGAAGCAAAAAGAACACAGTTCAGTGACCCTCCATGAATACACAATGAGAGTTCACAGTGCCAAGGAAAAGAACAGCAGCTCTACATGCGCTGATACTCAGCACCCCCGAGCTCTGGGCGGAAAGAGAGAGAGAAGTAGGAGAGAAGTACATCTGTTTTTCCATGCACAGAATATTTCTGGACGTCTCCACGAGGCTGTTTCAGTAGCTGCATCTGGGAAGGGGACCAGGAGGTCTGGACTGGGACAGATTTCTTTTCATTGTATAGGCCTTTGTCCTAATCTATGTTTTGAACCAGGTTTTACATTTTCAAGAACTTTAAGACACAAGGGTTTTGTTCCGCTTAGATGGGGAATGTCTTATGGGTGCAGAAATTCAGTGCCCCTGCTGGGAGCGTCGTTTCTCAAACCATAAAGGACCATGGATGTGCCAAGGGCTGTTCGTTGGCACACACGTATCAAGTCCCACGTGTGATATGGGCATCTCGGAGGGAAGGACACTACCTGAACGTCTAGGGGAACGATGAGTTTGGATAGACTGCTCACTGCTTCCACGCGCTCACAGCTCACTCATCCCCAGGGAGGTTTCAGGAGCCACTGACAACGACAGGGTGTGAACTGGCCGTCACCGGGTTCCAGATGAGGATGGGGACTAACTGATTCTGTCTGATGAAGACACCCTAGGGCCAGAGGCTGGCTCTCCCAATGCAGGGCACACAGATGCCTGAGGGTTTTGTCTCGCTGACACCAGGCTGTCTGAGCATGCCACCTCACAGCCGGAGCGGGGGTGTTCCCCCGGCCCCCAACACCCGGCTTGCTGCCAGGCACAGGCACCCACCCAGCAAACATCTGTGGAACGGAAGAATGAGTGCCTGTGAGTGGGCTGCCTGCCTGGGAGCTCACAGACGGTTAGATCTGGAAGGTCTTTCTGGAAGACCCAGCGTCCCAGGCACAAGTGAGACTTGCTCAAGGCCCATGGCAAAATGGGACAGAGGCAAGCCTGGGACCCAAGGTCTGCGACCCTCCCTGAAGCTTCCTGGCCCGCTTGCTCCCTGAGTGTCCACAGAAGTCACCTGGTTCCAGATCCAATGTGCTGCCTCCCTCTACCCCCTCCTCAGGCTTTAGAGGTTTTTAAGGTGGTCTCCGGTCTGAGGTTTTTGTAAAGCATCCAGACCCACCGGCAGGGAAATCGTAGCGCTGCCCCGTGCAGCACCCCCGTTAGGCCCTGTCATTCTAGACCCTGCAAGATACCAGCGTCTGCAACTCACGGTCTTTAAGAGGCAGACTCCAGTCTCTCCCCAGCAGGGTCACTGCAGGGCTGAAAACCAGGGGACTAATCAGAAACGGTGTCCTCTGGGTACAAAGACGAATCCAGTGAGCTCTACTGGTTCCCTTTTCTGTCTGCAAGTGGCTCTTTACAAAATACCATGCACCCAGGTAGAAATCTGAGTCTGGGGTCCAGCTCCCAGCCCTGTTCCCAGCCTGCTAAGAGATTGAATAAGTCATGCCACGTCTATGGGCCTCTGTTTCTGCATCTGTATACATGGACTGTGGATTAGAACCTCTCTTGGGTTCCTTCAAGCTCACGAAGAACTAAAGCAGTAGCTCCTCCATGATGAGAGATGGAAACCCAGAGACAAAGATTTGCAACGAACTGACAAGCAATGGCCCTGGACAGACACAGCTCCATACCAGCTTCCTAAACAATGCCAGCAAATAAGGCCCTCGGAAGCCACCATGGAACGTCAGGTGCTGTCCACCCTGCAGGAGGCCAGGCCCTCCACCTCCCACCTCCCACAGAGAAGACAGCCTCAGCCTTGGCCTTGGATCTCTTCTCCGTCCTTCGTCCACACCTCCCTCTCTCTGAAGACCTCTACGGTCCCAGGGTCCCAGCGCTCCCCTTCCACGCAAAGCCTGAGCCAGAATCCCAGGGAGCTCTTCACCGCATTTAAGAAACAAGCCTTTTGAACAGACATGTGTAATTGGAAAGATGGGCGCAGCAGGAGAACCAGGAGTGTTTGCCTCTCACCTGGCACAATGCCGGCCTCCGGCAGCCCAGGCTGCTTGGGCTCCACATGCACACGTGCACACACACACACACACTCCTCAGCAAAGAGCCGGGAGTGAGAGTCCACCAGCTCACCTCTTCCTCCTAACTTCCCAGCAGACCCTCCCCTCCCCGCTCGGCCTCCAAGAGGGAGCCTACAACGTGCATTATGTGTGCAGGATCCACAGAAAGTATTATAGCAAAGAAAGGCACGCCTGGAGCCTGGAGCCCAGAGCCCAGGGCTGATGGCGGTTGCTAAGAGACAGAGGATGCCCAGCTGGAACCGTGACTGCAGTTTCTTGTTTGTGCAAGAGCAAGATGAAGAGGAAAGGAGAGATGTGTTTGCTGTGATGAATTTCAGCCTCCACCAGATCCTGCCAGAGGAAGAAGAGATCTCACTTGAAATTATACCCAATGACGTTCAGTCTTTCTAGCCTTCTGGCAGCAGAAAAAGCTAAAAGCCCCATTCTTTCCCTATTCCTTAAATATATACCCCAAATAACTCAGCATTGCCGCCCCGCCCCCCCCCCCAAAATCCTGGGAGAGGATAAAAGCTAGCCGTTCTATCTGTCAAGGTGCAGCGCTGTAGGGAAGTAGCTTCAAGTCCAGTCCATGGGCTTGAATGGTCTCCATTCAGTCCCAGCTTCTCTGCTTACCAGCTGTGTGTCTTTGGGAAAACTGCTTAACTCATCTGTGCCTCAATTTTTACTTACATAAAATGGGACTAATACAAGTGTTGTGAGGATTAAGTCCAGTAACCCTTGAAAAGTACTTAGCACAGCCCCTGGCTCTCAGATAAGACCCACAGAGGCTCACTTTTACTGAACGTGGCTTATCAGAGCTAAATCTTCCAGGATCCTTATTCTGAGCAGAAGCATGTGAGCTGCAAAATGGTCTAAACCAGGAGTCCTGTGACTGATTCATACTGCGTTTCGGGGAAGGTAGGGCCGCCTCCCTGCCCCTCCAGCATCGCTTCTCTCCCCTTCCCTGGGAGAGGCAGCAGCCCAGCTCCCCAGCCTGCTGAAAAGGGAACCCTGAGCCACTGCCACTGGAGCCTTCTCTGCCCTCTTCGTCTCCTCATCTCTGCCCGGCTGGCACCACCTCAGGCACTGGGCACGGCACAAGAAGAAGGTAACAGAGCTCTGCTCCCCATGCCCAAGATTCCCACCTATGAAGCCCACACATATCCCTTTACCACCAGAGGCAGCCCAGACACTTCCCCCTGTCCCCCAAGCAGACCCTTAGCCAGGAAGAAGGCCATTTCTCTCCTCACCCAGGCCCTGAGGCCAGTACGCACACCCACCTGGCCTGGCCCCTAGATCCCCAAAGCGGGGAAGATAACAAGAGGGAAATTCGGAAGGAAACAAACTCCTGGCAGAGGTGTCCCTCTCCCACCTGCGCAAGGACACAGGTCCAGGGAGAGGGGACACTGGGGAAAAGGGAGAGTGTCTGGACAGCACCCAAATGGGCCAGATAAGTGAAGCTTCTAAATCCTAAATCGGACACGTCCTCGATGCATGGGTTTTTTATGTATAAAAAAGTCTGGCAGTATGGCAGTTCCTCAAAAAATGAAACACAGAATTACCATTTGATCCAGCACTTTCATTTCTGGGCACAGACACAGACCAACTGAAAGCAGGGACTCGCACAGATCTGTATACCCATGTTCAGAGCAGCGTGATGCAAGCAGCGCAGGTGGACATAATCCAAGTACCCGTCATCAGACGGACAGATAAGCAAAACGTGGTAGAAGCACACGACGGAATATTCCTCAGCCCTAAGGGGAGGCAGTCGTGTCCCACATGGCATCGTGGACAAACCTGGAGGACACTATGCGGAGTGAGATCAGCCAGTCACAGAAACACAAATACCGGGCGATTCCACTTCCGAGAGGCACTGGGGTAGTCACACACAGTGGAATGGAGGCTGCCAGGACCTGGGGGTGTGGGGGGAATGGGGAGTAGTTAGACTGTACTGGGCACAGATGTCACCTGGGGAAGGTGGAGTAAGTCCTGGAGATGGACAGTGGTGACGGCTGCCCCAGTGTGAAGATACTTCTGTCACTGAACTGTATACTTAGCATAGTTAAAAGGGTCACTTTTATGTTATACACATTTTATCATACGTGCAAAAACAGTCTGGCAAAGGTTTCCCACCAAATCCCATTTAGCTGCTTACTGAGCACAGTACACTTCTGGAAAAGACTGAAATAACAGGCCATTTGGGAAGAGCCCAGAAAATACAAGAGGGTGAGTTCTCACCTGTGAGATGGAAACTTCCAGAAAACATCCCATGAATGAAGCTCAAAGAGTACCCAACCCCTGGCCCCAACTGAGTCCCACATTCTCCAGAGTAGCTGGAACCAGGAAACGGGTCTCCTTGGCCACTGACTGGGAGACTAGGAGGTAAGGGGGTGATCGCATGTTGCTCACGGAGCAAGCGGCGTGGGTGCTGGGGTCCGGGTGCCACCGGGAGGGGCCATGCAGACAGGGCTCCGGAATCCCACAGAAAGAGCCCACGCTGGAGCCCACACCCCACCCACCTGGGGGACCTCAGAGGCCAGTTACCAGTTACTCTGTGGGCTTATTGTTCTCAGTAGAAAGACCAGGGGAAATGATCCCAACTTTAGAGAAGTGTTAAGAAGATTAAAGAAATAAAGAGAAACCTAATATAATGGGAAGGAACAGGAATCCTGGGGCCAGATGCCTGGGTTCAAATTCTGGCTCTTCTACTTTCTAGCTGTTTGATCTTCAGCTGGTTACTTAACCATTCTGTGCCTCAGTTTCCCCACCTGTACAACGAGGATAACTGCGTTTACTTTGGAGGGCAATCGGGAGGATTAAATGAGTCGATGTATGTCAAGCATTTGGAACACAGGGAGCGCATGGAAACACATCAGCACGTTACTGTGATCGGTGGGGGCAGCAGTGTCATTCTACCCAGAGTCTGGGTGTCTAAGGACATTGCTGTCTTCTTTCCTTCTGCCAACACCTCTCAGCACACACACACTGCCCTCCCAGGAAGGCACACTAAGGCGGCTAATCTCAGCCAGTACCACCTGCGTGTTGATTGCCTCTGGTGGCCAGGAAAATGCAAACAAGGTGTCTCCTGGCCACCCACCTCACCCTGCATGGGGCAGGAGAGCTGAGCAGCCGCCCTGGGCATGCAGGCCCAGGCCCCTGCCAGTAGGGCCAGATGCAGGCCGATGGCACCATCCCTGTATGTAGCAAGCATCTGTGGCCACCCCACTCTGAGCCAGGCTCTGGAGAGCCCCTGTGAACAATGGACCGAGTTCTGCCCTCTGGGAGCCCGCGGCATTTCCCCAGCAGCTCCCCACAAATACCCCAAAAGCCAAGGACAGCCGCTCCTAGCACATAACTTCTTGGAGGCCTTCTGCTCTATGTCACACGTTCCAGTCCATTTTGCATTCTCCTTAACGGCCCAGGTTTGGTTCTACCAATGGTCAGGATAAGAACAGCCACTATCTATGAAGAACTTGCCTTGTTACAGGTGCTTTTCTGACCTCTTTATAGGTATCAGCTCACGGGCTGAAAGAAGCCTGTGAGGAAGGCTCTGTTAGCACCCTGGGGTCACAGATGAGGGCTCGAAGGCCAACAGAGGTCAAGCAACACACCTGGGAGTCACACATCTTGCAAATGGCAGAGCAGGGATGCGGAGCCCACCCTGGCCCATAAGGCCATTTCTTTAACCATTATCTAAATGTAATACACCAAACCATTTTTAATCTCCTAAATGCCCACCCCCCCCAAACTTTTAAGCAAAATTGAAACCCGGGATAATTGCTCCATTTAGCCCTAGGACTGCATACCCATCCTGGCTCCCGGCCCCGGCCCCCAGGGCATCCACTCTCCTCATAGGTCAGGTTCTAAGCACCGTGAACTGGGGCTCTGGCTTCCCTGCCTTCTGCAGACTCCAGTCGGGCCCCTCTGTGTACTTGGGGAAACCCAATTCTCAGGCAGCTGTCTCAGGGCACCCCTATAGTCTCAGTGCCTCCCTTCACCACAGCAAAAGGATTGAGATTTGTAGCACATCTTCTTTAGTTGCCTTCTTAGGGGTTCTGAAGCTGACCCCCTCATTTCCCAGGATGCCCCAGCCCAGCCTGGACTCCTGAGAGTAGGTTCCCTAAGCCTCGGGCCACCTCCCCAGCTGCCACCCTACAACAGATGCCTGTGCCACAGTCCCACAGCCAAGCAAGACCTTGTACTTGAATTATCCATGTGAGCTCCACCTTGCCTCCCACCCCAGGCTACCAATCCAGTAACCAGCCCATCCCCCCTCCCCTGTTCCTATCTTTAAACTCCAAACTATCATTGGACAAAACTGCAAAATACCAAATCCTCCCTCACTGGACATACACTCAGCTGTTCATTGTGCATTCCCCTACCTAAAGGGGGCTGAGTTATTACCAGGCTCCCCAGTACCTGCCAGTATGCTGGGGAGCCATGCACCTGAGACGCTGGGCCTTGTCCCCCTGCCAACATCCCCAGCATTTGGCCGGGCCAGCACTCCATCTCCCAGGCCTCCTCCCCCTTCCCTGCCTGAATGAAGACATGAAGCCATCAAGTACAAGGAAACAGCCAAAGACAAGTATCTTTGGTAAGCATGAAAGGAATCACTGGCGGTCCTGCTTTCGGGAAGCCTGGAGTATTTGGATAAGGAGCAAGGCCAACAGTCACCTGCCAATGTCCCTAAGTCATAAAAAGAAGTCAGAGTGAGCTTCAACATGAAGGAGAGGTAAGTTCGGAGCAAGTTCACAAGAGCCAAAGAATGGAAGCAACCCACCAACCCACTACAATGTGGGTGAACCTTATGGGCCTTATGCTAAAGTGAGAGAAGCCAGTCACAGAAAAGCCAAGCTCTGCATGAGTCCCCTTCTAGGAGGCATCGCAAGTAGTCAAATTCTCAGCAACAGAAGGTAGAGGGGCGGTTGCCAACGGCTGTGGGGGAAATGGAGAGTTGTCGTTTAGTGGGGACAGAGCGTCAGTTTTAAGATGAAAAAGCTCTAGAGACTGGTCGCAAGGCGGTGTGAATGCACCAGACCCCGCCCCGCTGCGTGCTTTCAGATGGTTAAGACGGGAAGCTTTATGTTCTGTATATTTTGACACAACTAAAAATCCAAACAAATACAATAAAATCAAAGTGGGAAGAGGGCTATGTGGCAAGCTGATCACACATATCAGAGCTCCTCTTTGGGCCCTCTAAACCGCCTCTGTGAGAAGCTGTGCATGAGGGTTGGGGGAGGATCTGGCCTGTCGTGGGCCTGCTATGACGTGATGTCCCTGTCCTACCCCCAGGTTTCCCACGGCCCCTGCCCACAGCTGGGTCTCTGATTTGCTATCATTTTTGGACAGCCTAGTGTCCTTGGTATTGGCTTTGGATAGTCTCTTGCTGAGCGGTGCCCCTGGGCTACCCGGGCCGGGGAGCAGAGGTCCCCCCATTCAGTTGTTGACGATTTCCGGGAGCATCATCAGGCCTGAGGTCTGGCGAGCCCCCAGCTCCCAGCGGGCAGTCCCGGACCTTCATCAGACCCTTCACAGGCCTTCTGAAGTCTGGGGCGGCCTCACTTCCTCTCCTCAAAGGGGTATGTTTGCTCTGCTCTGGGGGGGGGATCATTAGCCTGCCCCATCTCGTGCCCCTGGCCCCATCCAGACCCCACCCACCTCCTCCCCCAAACCCCCGTGTCTCCACTGTCGTTGAGAACCGCAATTGCGTGACAAATGACTGAGGAGGTCCCGGGGACGCCATTTCATTCTGCAGGCGTTATTGTGCCTGACCTAAACCCAAATACCCAGGCGCCAGTCTCCCGGGTGACACCTGAAGGCCCCAGTTTCCTGGCAACTGGGAACAATGGCCCCTGGGAAAAGCACACACAGATTGGGAAAGGGCAGCCTTTTTTCTCTGCGCCCCTGGGTAGGACAGGGAACTCCCACTTCTGTAGGCAGAGTCTGGAGGGAAAGTCAAGCCATGAGGGTATTTGGGCCTCCTATGCCCACCTCCCCACCCTAACCCTGAGCTGCAGGAAGTCTCCCAGGTGAGCTGGAACTCACCCACCTGGGGCTGCCTCTTCATGGGACAAAAGCCCCTTTGAGCAGACTCCCTGCCCCTCTTTTCCCCGGAGCAGCCCTCCTTGCTAGTCCCCAGTTGTCCTTGCTTCCCGGAGCTGGCCCAAAGCATTCAGACTTCTGTTCTGGTGAGCCCTATGTCACCTTTTGCCTGCAGAAGTGACATTCTCTTTCCCCTCTGAATGCCCTCAGAGAGTGTTAGGATTCACAGCAGCACAGGCACACGGCAGGAGCTCAGTACCCAGCAGTTGCTATCAAGGCCACTTTCTGGGTTCTGGAGTAACCCCTCTGTCCCAGTGGAAATGGAGAACCGAGTGACTGAGGAGGTCCGGGGGCTGACCCGGGCCCTTCACCATCCACCTCTCAAAGCACAGACATCCGGGGCGGGGCTGGACTTCCTGGGTATGGCATCACAGCCCCCGGGCTCCCCACAGATGCAAGGGGCTTTGATGAGGGTCCCAGAGATCTTCTTTCAAAACCAGGAACTTTCTGGTGAATTCTACTGTGTTGTAAAGACTACTAATTGTGAAATAACGCTTGCCTGCGTGCTAGGAAAAGAAGATCACAATTTGTTTTAAATTCACCCAAGTCCTGCTCGTCTAAAAAATTCCTTCTGGGGACGCCTGGGTGGCTCAGTTGGTTAAGCAGCTGCCTTCGGCTCAGGTCATGATCCCAGCATCCTGGGATCGAGTCCCACATCGGGCTCCTTGCTCCGCAGGGAGCCTGCTTCTCCCTCTGACTCTGTCTTCCACTCTGTCTGCTTGTGCTCCCTCTCGCTCTCTCTTTGACAAATAAATAAATAAAATCTTTAAAAAAAAAAAAAAAAATTCCTTCTGATGGAAACCCAAGGCAGCTTCTGCAACATGAACTCACTGAACTTGGAGTAATGTCTTTTCTCTCCAGCCATTCTGCCATGGCTTCTGGGGCTTGATGTTGTTGCCCATCCCCAAGAGGGCAGGGAGGGAGGAACAGTGTGGCTCCTGTTCCGCACAGGGGATCCTAGAGTACAGGACACTCAAGGCCAGCAACATCTCAGCTGGGTAACATCACAGCTGGGACCGGGCTCGGCCATCCTGTTGGCAGAGAGTGCCAGGAGCAGAGACAGGAGCCCCGAGCACATGTTAGAGGAGGGGCGGGGGGGTGGGGCAGGCCAGAGGAACAAGACCAACTCCCAACCACAGATGCAGGGAGAAGACAGGCAGCAGCCAAACACTAGAGTCAGAAGACGCCACGGCCAAGGACGTCCCGAAGCAGGAGGGCTCTGGGCATCCTGAAGTGCTGGGGAAGGTGGGACAAGATCTCAGGTGTTGCAGATCTGACCTCCCGAGGCTGGGCCCCCAGACACAGAGTCAGACAGTGCAGCTCGAGTGAACAGGAAGGCGAAGGGCTGGACTCGAGCATCCCAGCCCGCCCTCAGCTCCAGGGCCCCCGTTTTAGCTCCCAGCGAACTACAGCCCTTGCCTTCGTCACCCTCATCGTTCCCAACTGGAGTGCCAGACCGGTGGCTGTCTCAGCCCTCAGTGGCGCAGTTCTGTCCCGCACTGCCGGCCAACAGGCAGAAGTTCTGAATAAAACTCTTTTTCTCCAGGTCCTGCTGACGCCCATCCCCAACAGGACCTATCAGCTCTAGAAAGCAGAGATCACCTCCTTTCTTTTCTCACGGCTCCGCTCCCCAGAGACTGGAATGAGGCCAGCAGAGAAATCTTTGACCAGGGTTACAAATGAAAGATTGAGGATCAGACCCCAGAAGAGCCAGCACGAGGCCCTGGGGTGTGCCGACTCCCAGGCATGAACTTCTCAGAACAGCAGCTACACAGGACGGCGAAGCATGCTGGGAGCATGCAGCCCAAATAACTTACTCTGGATTTTGTTCCCTTCCCAGCCCTTCTGTATGCCCCTGCGTCTTCACTAGATGGAAGATGACAGGTGAGCCCACTGACGTGCTGTTCTGGCAAACGAAGGCCAGTGGCCACGCACCGTATGACCCTATCAGCTTCTCCCTGGGAGAGCAAGACAAGGGGCCAGCCCATTCCAGCCTCCGCCCTAGAAGGGACACCCCTCAAAGACAGCAGTGGACCTGAAGGGCCAGGGCCACGGAACAGCCACCGCTCACACCAGAGCTGCCATTCACAGAGACCCAGGCACGGCCACCTCATCTTCCCATCACCCCACACTGGAGGCCTGTTCATATCCCCAGCTCACAGAGGACACAGGCTGGGCGGTTACACCGCTGGTCCACAGCCACGTGGCTACCAGTGGCAGCCAGGGAACTTGACTCCAAAGCCCTCTCTGGCAACCCCCACAGCCTGAGCCTTGACGTAGGATCCCCTCAGGAGGCAGGGAGTGAGAAAGCAGAGATCGTGGGGCAAACTGGAATCAGCAAGGATGAGACCCTGGGAACTGGACCAACAGTGTCGATGCCCAGGGGGTGGTAGTCTCCTGCGGGGCAACCCTGAGGTCCCAAACCCAAAACTGGAGCAGAGGTATACCCAGGAGGGGTGCCGCAGTTACCTCAGCTGAAGACCCCTTCAGCCTCTGCAGCTCTCACCAGACCCTGGGATCCAGAGCGCCTCTGCAGGGGGAGTGGGAGAGAGAGAAGCAGGCTTCCCACTGAGCAGAGAGCCTGATGCGGGGCTCAGTTCCAGGACCCTGGGATCATGACCTGAAATGAAGGCAGACGCTTCACAACTGAGCCACCCAGACGCCCCAAGGCCCCCTCTTTCTAAATAAGGGCAATGACTTGGGAATGGGTCTTCCTCTAGAGAGGTTCCCTTTAGGCAATCCTATTTCGTCCACCCTTCAGAAAAACCCCTCATGAACTGACCCAGCAGGCCCTGGGTGGGGTTCAAGAAGAGGATGGACACTCCAGACCCCCGTGTGGGCTCCTGAATTCCTGGGCTCCCCGGGGGCACCCATGCTGGGTGGGACCCCAGGGCTTGCTAGCCTGAAGCCTCGGTGTCTGTATTCCGCATTAGTGATAAAGACTAGGGACTGACTAGTAAAACCATGCTCTGAGAAAACCCATCTCGCCCTCAGATGAAAATACAAACCAGCCATCTCTGTGGGGCTTCCGGCGGAGCACTGACTGGTAGGATGCTCGCCCTGTAGGGCTGCCAAGGCTGCGAACTGAGCAGAAAGGAATGACGCTCCCATGTTCACAGAGTCCCTAATTTCAAGACTCGGAGGCACATTCTTGGTGAAAAAGAGGCAACACTGTGTCCTCAGGGCATGCTGGGACATGCCTGGGGGCTGTGGCCTCTGTCACATGGGGGGGGGGGCGCGTGTCACCCCAGGACCTCCTGGGTGTGAGTTAATGTTCACAACGGGGACAAGGACTGGAACACATTGAACAGGGCCTAGTCCTCCATGTTAGAGCCCAAACAGGCACCTGCCCAGGCCTGTACCTCAACCACGCCCAACGCTCTCCGAGTTAAATGAGCTATGATGAGCGGCGTCCGTTCATCTGGGCCACGTGGACGCCGGCGGAGTCTCATAGGAGGAAAAGGAACCATTTTGCTGGTGAAGCTGCCGTTCCCAGAGCCAGCATTAAAAACCATCACATTTCTATTTTATTTCTTTAAAAATAATGGTTTTCTCCTCCTAAATAATAGAGGGAATTCTTTACCACACAGCTCAGTCAGGAAACATTAGTGATTAACAGAACCATTTTGGAGAGAGGGACTGTTTTCATGGCTCACTGCCATCTTGCTTGAAAGACTCCAACATGTTTACCATCCAGAATGAATTTCCAGAATTTCAGCCACCTTTGGTTGCCCAGTTTTCTTTGTTTAGGGAGAAAAAAAAAAAAAAGCAAATTACAAATAGACAACAACAACAAAACACCTTTGGAATATTTTGCTCTGACAAATTCTAGGTATAAAATGATAAGGGTGCCTGGGTGACTCAGTGGGTTAAAGCCTCTGCCTTCGGCTCAGGTCATGATCCCAGGGTTCTGGGATCGAGCCCCCGCATTGGGCTCTCTGCTCAGCAGGGAGCCTGCTTTCCCCCTTCTCTCTCTCCCTGCCTCTCTGCCTACTTGTGATCTCTGTCAAATAAATAAATAAATAAATAAATAAATTTTTTTAAAAATAAAAATAAAATGATAATAAGAGGCTGATTACTGGGTAATGGAAATGTGACTTTTCCTTCTTTTCCTACTGGGCAAGGAGCTAGGGCTTAACTATGAAGGAAAATACAAGCTCAGTGTTTCGTGGTGGTTCACCACACGCAGAATGTGGGCCAGAATCCCAGCCCCACCCTTGGCATCATCTTATTTAATTCCTGCTCAGCAATCTGAGATGTCTTTATTATGCCCTCTTCTCAGGGGAGAAAACGGAGTCCACACAAGCTGAAGCAATTTGCCCAGTTCCGTTCGGTAGCAACAGGGCTGTTGGATTCCAGAGTCCAAACTCCTAACTTCCACGTTATGTCTGACCCCCAGCTCTGGTTATTTTGGCAGCCAGAGGATATATACACATGCAAACGGAAGCCACATAGGGCTTCTCACAGGGGCCCTGGGTCACCAGTGCCCGTGCACCCCTCCATCAACAGATGGCGCTCACCAGCAAGGGCCGCACCCCTGCAGGGAACCGTGGGGGACCGAGCCATTTGCAGTCTGTGGTCAATGTTCAAAAGACCACAGCTTTCCCGTAGGGACAGCAGAGGTCTTGTGCTGTGTCCATCTGGCTGTGAAAGATGCTATTAAAAATCATCGATAAATGAGGTCCAGCCTCTGCTTCCACAGTTTACTGTAAGTACCTATCAGCAATGATTTCTTACCCCTTGTTTCCTATCAGTGGAGCTGATGACTGTAGGAAACTGGGTTGTGTCTTCCAGATGCCTTTAGAAGAAGGGAAATGGGAAATGCCCAGGTGTAGTGACATTTCAATACAATGTGGGGAAATTCATGTCTGAACAATGGTATAACTGATGCATGTACATTTGTCCCCACTAAATATGATTTTTCACTTCTATTAGTTTTCTTTCACCTTTCTTTCTTTCTTTCTTCCTTTCTTTCTTTCTTTTCCATTTCATGAGCACTGAGAGGAAAAAAGCCAGGCTACAAACTGACCATCAAACTCTCACAGCTAAGCCCACAGGCAGAGTTTTGGGGCTGGTGAACTAGGGCCCTGATGTGCAAACACAGAACCAACAGTCAAGCTCCAGCCAAGCCCTAGACCGTAGATAATTCACCCTGATATTCCTCGAGCCCAACAAATCACAGTGCACAGCAGATTTGTAATAAGTTCTTTGGGTGAATGAATCCATCCATCCATCCATCCATCCATCCATCCAGGAAAGCTAGACCCAGAATCCCCACTGCCATGCTGGGCAAAGTGACACTCAAAAGGAGGGTTGCCTCTCAGCCAGGCAGCAAGACCAAGCACTCAGGAGCCGAGAACCAGTTGTTGCTTTGCAAACATCGAGCAGGACTTGCATTAAGGATTCCTACCCACAGCCGAGCACCAAGGAAGGGAGGCTCTCGACGTGATGCCCCTTTACTAATGCCCCAGACCCGCACCTGGGGCAGATTCGCCCCCACCCCCCACCCAGGGCCCTCTCTTCTTTCTTCTACATTTCCTAAGTGTTATGAAGAGCAGAGCTGGTCACACATCCAAACAAAAAAGTTTTGCTTGCTAAAAAGTTTTGCTAAAAAGTTTGCTAAAAAGTTTTGTTTTCTAGTAAAAGAATATTAATGTGATTGAAAACTGGTTGCTGTGTGACGGACGAAGAACTAAAACCTCCACCAGCGAGCCACCATTCAGGACTCCGGGATGGCCCTGGTTGTTTGGGGGAACCTCAGGGAGACCCTAAAAGTCCAAATATCAACTGCTATATGGCTTCCTCCAAAAGCCCCCTTGAGAGCGGACGCATCCAAAAGATTCTTCTAGAAATGACGGGCAGAGTTATGGGGCTGGTGAGCTAGGGCCCTGATGTCTTGGGTCCTCCTCCACAGCAGAGGTCGGCCAAAGACAAGGGCCTGTGGTGCCCCCTGGCCAGCTGGGGACTCCTGGGGATCTGCCTGGGGGACCCACAAGTGGGTGCCCTGGGGTGGCACCAATACGGGGCGGAGCCTCGGCTGGGTACATCGCCCTCTACCACGCATAGAGAGGTGGCCATCGGACCTCTCTTCTTTGCACTCCTTTCTGGCCCTCAGCCTGGGGCCTGGGCTTCCGCAGGGAACGCTCTTCCCTTCCTGTCCATCCTTTCCCAAGGCCCCCTTGGGCCATGAAACCCCAGCTCGCTGGGCCCCTCCCAGCCATCCCTCACTATGGCCTCCTCCCTGGGAGCAGGAACATCTCTGGCGTTGGCACTGGGGAGGGGAAAGAGTGGCCCCTGTCTCCCTGCCAAGGGGGATGTCACGCCACCAGAATTTATGGGCCAGCTCTCCTTGTACCAGCTTTTCCCAGGTTCCTCCCCAGCCATTACTACCCCATTAGTTGCCCCGAGTTTTCCCCTAACTGTCACCAGCCCACACTGCCTCTTTGTTAGCCCGAGGCGCTCAGGCCGGCCCCTCCCCAGCCCGGGGCTGAGCATCGGGAACTGTTTCCTCCCTCGCTCCCCTCCCCTCCCCCACCACCCCTGCCCCAGGGCCTTGAGTAAAACAAACCCACCAAAGGGCATTCTGGCTCTGTTTGCACAGCACAAGCCCCCCACCCCACCCCCTGCCCCCAGTTGCCTGGCGCCCCTCATCCTCCATGAACACACTTCCCCTCCTTATTGGTATTCAGTCAATACTGTCCTTTTCTGACCCTTCCCTGCTTGGCCCCTGAGATCTGCTGACAGAAGGGCCTTTGTTGAAGGAGCAGAGGGTGCAAACACCAGGGCTCTGGAGATAGCACACCGACTTCAAAGGGGGGAATGAGTCACTGCTCATCTGGCTGGGCAGAGGGGACCGGGAGTGCGGCTCCTCTGAGCACCACCAGGACCAGACTCTTCCTGAGGGCAACCTTTCTGTGACTTCTCACAGGGCAATACCGTTTCCAAAGCGGTAAAGGTATTGTGCCAGGACTGACTACAACATATGGGCCAGCTAGAACCCGAGGTCTGGTAAATATTCTGTTATGGAATTTGCTGGAAACCCTTTGCTGCGAAGGATGGCCTCCCAGCACCGAGGCTCAGGCTAGGAGACTCCCAGGCCTCCACCGCTGGCCAGTTTCGTGTCTGCGAGCAGATCACCTGTCCAAGCACCCCTTGGAGCCAGCCACTCCCCCGCTCACTGGCCACCCCCGTGAAGCTGGTTCGAGGGCCCTAGATCCACAAGCCGCCACGACTGCAAAACCCAGGCTCACGGCATCTTGGGCACATGGTCCTAGCAGAGGCCAATTCCGCTCTCCCTCAAACTCTTCCAGGGATGAGGCAGAAAGCAGAGTCGCCCAGCCGTCTGCAGCCAGCTCTTGACAAGCCTGCCTCGCCCAGAACAAAATCCACTTGCCCGCCTTCCACCCACTGGACCCACTTCTGCTTCTGCAACCAGTCAGCTCCCTTGTTCTCAGAACAGCCCAGATAGATTAGAAAATTGCTCTGAGTTCCTCTACATTTGTTTTCTTCACACCAAATAGCCTCAGGCTGCTTGACTACATCTCCCGTGAAATGTTTTCCAGAGGCTCCCAGTGTTAGCCAACCTTGTCCAGAACACATGTGGTGTTCTCCCTGCAGAGAGATTCCAGATTACAGTACGGGTCCCATTCTCCACATGTGCGCATCAGCACAGACTAGAACAGGTCTATCCCCTCCCCCAGAGAGGACACCTTGCCTCCATTAATTCAGCCTGTGACCACATTCCCTCGTAAGGCCACCTTCCCACACTCAGCTCATCCTCATCTTAAAGTCACATCCACATCTTAAAGTCACCTTTTCCTAACAAGTGCTCCCAAACCAGGTCTCCCCGTTTTAGCACTTTCAAAGTTGTCTTCATATTTCTCAGTATTTAATTGCACCTCATTGATTCCAGCCCCGTTCATAGAGTTCTTTTTTCAGTCTTCTGTCGCCTTGGCTACAACGCTTGTCCCTTTGCTGTTTTGTGCCACCAGCACATCTGCTGAACATCCCTTCTGTGTGCTCACTCAGTCCATTAATAAACATGACAAACAGCAGTGTGCAGAGATGCTGATGACTTGTCCAAGGTGTCACAGCCAGAGGGGGACAGACCCAGATCTAGAACACAAGCGTCCTGGCTCTCAATCCAATGCTCGTTTCTGTCACACTCTGCCAAGAAGTCCCCAGGCCCCCTCAGACTACTCTCTCTCCGGCCCTCTGGTACCCCCACCTCCTTACTGGTCTATGCCAAGAAACCCTGATTACAGACAGGAAGGTCTGGTAAGGGCTGGCTTCCTGAGAGGAAGACGGGGAAATTACGCCCCCCTAAAGGATCCTACTTTGTTAAATTATGTCTGCTTCCAGCATCTAAGGTCCTAAACTTCTCAAGGGAGCTGCTGAGTAGCCCACCCAACAGACCAGTTCAAACAGGACCAGGAAGACGAGGAGGTCCTAGGAGAGAAAAATGGGTTAGAACGAGGAGGCCAACAAAGATTCTGAGAATCACCCTGAACTTTAGAAAGATTCTATATAACAGACTGTCACTTAAAGATAGCTTCAGCCCTAGAGCCTCTCATGTAAGTCTTGCACGGTCCCTTGAAGATAATGAAGATAAACCTACATCCCTGCTCTGAGTAGAACTCTAGAGAGCAACACCAAGGTCACTGGGTGAACATGCCAGGAAAACAGGTCAAGGTTAGTGTGAGAATTCTGAATCATCAGAGCTACTCGCCACAAGACCCACTGTCTTGTGAGCGCCCCATCACTGAAGTGTTTAAGTGGAGGCTGGAGCAAATGATTTTTGTCCTGTTTGAATCCAGAGATCTAAGTTTCTGTAGCCTCTTTTCTGTTGTGACAGGTCCCTTGTGCTTCCAAGTAAAAAGCCATCACTGGACCCCAAGTGATTTTGAAAAAGAACAAAGTTGAAGGACTCTTACTTCCTGATTTCAAAGCATATTATAAAGCCATAGTGATTGGGGCGCCTGGGTGGCTCAGTGGGTTAAGCCGCTGCCTTTGGCTCAGGTCATGATCTCAGGGTCCTGGGATCCAGCCCCACATCAGGCTCTCTGCTTGGCAGGGTGTCTGCTTAACCCTCTCTCTCTGTCTGCCTCTCTGCCTACTTGTGATCTCTGTCTGTCAAATAAATAAATAAAATCTTTAAAAAAAAAAAAAAAAAGCCATGGTGATCAAATGGTGTGGTATTAGCATAAAGACAGACAAATAGACCAAAGGAATAGAATGGAGAGCCCAGAAATACACCCTCACTTGTATGGTCAAATGATCTTCAACAAGGGTGCCAAGACCATCCAATGGTGAAAGGACAGTGTCTTCATCAAATTGTACTCAGAAAACTGGATGGCCACACACAAAAGAATGAAGTCAGGCCCTTATCTTTCACCATATATAAAAATTAACTCAAAATGGATCAAAGACTGGGGTGGTTGGGTGGCTCAGATGGTTAAGGATCTGCCTTCTGCTCAGATCATGGTCCTGGGGTCCTGGGATCAAGTCCTACATCAGGCTCTCTGCTCAGCGGGGAGTGTGCTTCTCCCCCTTTCTCTGCCCTTACCCTGCTTGTGCTCTCTCTCCCTCACTCTCTCTCAAATAAATAAAGTATTTTTTTTTAAATGGATTGAAGACTTAAATGTAAGACCTAAAACTCCTAGGGCGGGGAAAAAAAAAAAAAAAAACAGGAAAAATGCTTCACAAAATTGTACGTGGCAATTTCTTCAACAGAACACCAAAAGCACAGACAAGAAAAACAAAAACAGAAATGTGGGACTACATCAAAAATTTCTGTGCCTGTAGGACACAATCAACTGAGCAAAAAGAAAATGTATGGAATGGGAAAAAACATTTGCAATCCATACATCTGACGAAAGGTTAAATACCCAGAACATACAAAGACATTTCTCCAACAATGATATACATGTGGCCAGCAAGCATACGGAAAGATACTCGACATCATTAATCATCAGGGGAATGCAAATCAAACCCACAATGATCTATTGTCTCACACCCACTAGAATGGCAACTATCAAAAACCCCCCAAAAAACAAAAAAAAACAAACAAACCAGAAAATAACAAGTGTTGGCAAACTGGTGAAATCTCTATAGAAAACAGCATCTGCCCCTCAAAAAATTGACAACAGAACTACCAGAGGATCCAGCAATCCCACTCCTGGAATATACTCGAAAGAATGGAAAGCGGGATCTTGAGATATCTGTGCACCCGTGTTCACCGCAGCTCTATTCACAATGGCTAAGGCTGGAAACAACTAAAATGTCCATCAACACACGAGTGGATACACGAGACAGAACACCTTTCAGCCCGAAAAATCAGAAATCCTGTCGCATATGGGAGCATGGATGAGCCCTGAGGACATGAAGCTGAGCGAAATGAGCCAGTCACAGAAAGATGGACATCGCACGAGTCCGTGCCCGCGAGACCCCCAGAGTGGTCACATCCATAGACAGAAAGCAGAATGGTGCTTGCGGGGGCCTGGGGGGAGGGGCATGGAGGACTTGGCTAATGGGTACAGACCCCCAGGATGCAAAAGTTCCAGAGCTCCCCATCGTAACAGTATAAAAACAATTACCACTGCGGAGCTGTACACGTAAACATGGTAAAGTTGGCAAAACTTATATGATGTGATTTTAGTCACAGTTTTTTGGTGGGTTTTTTGTTTTTTGTTTTAAGCCACATTGACAAAAGACGGGACAGACTAGAACTGGGAAGGGCAGATGAGAGCCTGAATTTAATGAAGCAGAACCGAGCTACAGATACGTCAGTGAAAGCTGAGGAGACTTCTGGAATATCCGGCCCTTCATTCGCATGTGACAACCTCTACGGCCCCTGTGGACTTCTGGGGCCAAGATGGCTTCACATCCCAAAGTAACAAAGCCACGTGTGTGTTCTTGGGCAAACAGCTGATGCTAAGAGGCTCAACGTTAGGGAAGTTAAGAGCAGATGAAGCAGAGATCACCACCGGTTAAGAATTCACGAAAACGGTACTGAACAGTATCCAGCATTTCCCTCCTCAATCCTGCGCTATCACAGATCACAGATTTAAACATCATGAATTATCATTCGTGTTGATAGTCATGCCAAGTTCATCTACTAAAGCGCTCTCCGTTAGCTGAGCTCCTGGGGAAGGCATTCAGAGAAAGAGGCTGTAGAAATAATTCTTCCATTGGTATGAAGTCACTCTCATTTTCAGCCTATAAAACCGAGAAAAGAAATGGCTGCGTGAGTAAAACTCTCGGGCAACAGGCTAAGCTGCCTGCCAGACCCAGAGGGAGTTTCGACAAGATGCAGAGGGAGGTGGGAAGCTCTGGCCACATGGAGAGCACAGGTGCTGGAACGGAAACAGGCCCTGCTCTGAGCCAAGGAGACAAGCAAGAAGGCAATCAGGACACTCGCACCGAGCCTAGCCGGGAACCTCCCGCTGAGGCCACGAGGAAAGGGGAGCCAGAGAAGCCCACTTGCCTGAAGCAACCCAAGAAGACTTCTAGAACAGCAGATCGTTCTCTACATCCAAGTAAGATGGTTGGAGGGGTCATGCATACCCACCACCTCCACTGCTTGCAGGATGACGGTGTGGGTGATGATGGCATTCACAGCACTTGAACTGGGTGGTCTGTACAAAACACCCCTAATTCTCACAATATCCCCCTCCCCGTTTTACAGATGATGCAATAGAGGCAGAGAGGTTAAGTAACTCACCCAGAGTCCCACAGCTAATCGGAACCAAATGATCATCAGAGGGAAAGAGAGGGCTCAATGTTGATGAACCTAACCATGACCTGGAAGGGCCAGGAAGACTGCCCAGAGGTGCACTTCTCTGGAGAGCTTCTGGAACTACGATGGTACGTGCCCATGATCCCATAATCCCAGGCAGGGAGGAGCTATGCCACGCTTCTGGTCACTGAGAGATACTGTCCTCCAAAGGGAAGCCTCAGCGCAGTATTCTGAATAATGTCACCCGAAGCTGTCCTTGTCCTTACCCCTACGGCCCCCGAATGTGACCTTACATGGCAAAAGGGGTTTTGTAGACATGGCATTGTTACAAATCTTGAGACGGGGAGGTTATCCTGGCTTATCCAGGTGGACCCTATGTAATCACAAGGGCCTTACAAGGGAAAGAAGGTTCAAGAGAGACAGGGAGACATGGCAGCTGAAGTCGTTGGAGAGAATGATGCAGCCACTGGCCAAAGAACGTGCCTGACCTCTAGAAGCTGGAAAAGAAAAGGAAGAGATTCACCCCCAGCCTCTGGAAGAAACACAACTCTGCCCACACCTTGACTTTAGCCTCACATCGAGACCTGTTTCAGATTCCCGACCTCCAGAGCTGTGTAATAACACATCTGTGTTGTTCAAAGCCACTGAGTGTGTGACAGTTTGTCCCAGCAGCATAGGAAACAAATCCAGACAGGAGAGCAGAGCTGCCTGTGGCTGTGCCTGTGTCCCCTCACACGTCCCTGCTGGGGGAGGACAAATCCCCAAAACAAGTCAAAGTCCTTAAAGGCAAAAGTGGTTGCAGCTTCATTAAACCCATGAGGCAGTACGGTGAGAGGGGACCCATGCTCTTTATCAGCTCAGGGAGCCAGCAACCTTTAGCCAATCTCCAGTTGCCTCCTTAAGGGGTGGAAAAAATATGCCATATACCAACTCCAAGAGGTTTGCTAAGAAGTTTTTTGGCAAAGTGTTAAGTGGTCTAAGAATATACAGCGTCCATTTCATGATGCCCACTTTTCATAAAAGACCAGCGTTTCCTTTCAGGTTAGTGCACACCTTTCCTGGCTCTCATCAGGACCAATTCTGACCCTCCTCCTTCCCCGGCCAGAGTCCACTCTCTCACCCAGGGTCTACACCGGGGTCTGCTCATGCCGGCTCACTTCTCAGTGCCCGCAACTGGCCAGGTAGAGGCCTGCATCTCTTCAGCAAAGCTCTGGAACCCACAGAATTATGGGGAACAGAGCCAGAGATTTGGGAAAGATTGGGGATGGGTTTATCAGCTCCCGGCCTCTCCTTTACTGACCACGCACCACTCACCCCACTCCCCACCAAGAGCAAGAGACCCAGAGCTGTCCTGGGACAAAGACTGAAACTCTGCCAAGAAGCTTCGTATCAATACTAGGGCCAAAGCCACACTGACCACGGAGAAGAACAACCAGGGGCTCCTTGCCCTTCAGCATGGGGTGGGGGGGCGTGGGGCGTAGGAATAGGTCCAAACGTATAAGCCAATGGTTCCCAGCCATTTGCCAAAAGAATGCCTTTTGCTACTTCTACTTCACACCCCCCCAAACATTTGAAATGTCTGGGCCATTAAAATATCTTTAAAAAATAATAGTAATAAAATATCTTTAATAATAATATCTCTTTCCATATTTTTTAAAGATTTTATTTATTATTTGACAGACAGATAGATCACAAGCAGGCAGAGAGGCAGGCAGAGGGAGAGAGGAGGAAGCAGGCTTCCCACTGAGCAGAGAGCCCGATGTGGGGCTTGATCCCAGGACCCTGAGATCATGACCTGAGCCGAAGGCAGAGGGTTTAACCCACTGAGCCACCCAGGCACCCCTATCTTGCCATATTTTTATTATTACTCAAGAGCCAATTAATCAACTGCCAGTTGATCTTCTTTTTAGCAAAAGATGGCCAGTGTTACTCCAAACTGATATATGATTCCAACCAAAAATCAAAGAAAATATAATTGAGTTAGCTCATTTGGCCTGACTGCACACACGGCAAAGAGCTTGAGGAACCCCAGGGTTTCTTCTCTGAGCTTCTCAAGCCCTGTGGGCAGCTGGCTAGAATCCCAAGTAGTAAACAGAACCACAGAAGCCACAGAGTTCCATGGAGGGGAGGGTCTCGGCAGCTCATGCAAGGGTCGGTCTGGCCCAACCTAACAAAAAATGGAGTCAGTCAAGCCCTGCCAGGCATCACCTGGGGACAGTTTCTTGCTGACTCGCGTCCATCTCCACCTCCACCTTGGTTCCCTCTGCCCTCGAGTTCTCATGGCCTCTCAGAAACAGGGGCTCCCTTTAACTACTCCATTTCAAACAGAGGGATACGCCTGCCTGCTTCTCCAGAGACTCCATCCAGCCTACCCTCAGTAGAATTCACTTCTCCTACAAACCATCACTAGGCCCTTGAACAACTGGCTTCATATTTCTGGGCCACAGGTCAAGGTCAACCACTGGTCAAGTAGAACAGAGATCGGCCAGCAAGGACTGAGTCTATCAAATCCATGAAGCTGACACACGACACACAAGTGTGAAACCACGGGTCCTGGGATCAGAGAAGGGAGCATGGAAGTTCTGGGCCCCCTATAAAGAGCAGAAGCCTTTGGGACAATGTCTGCCACCAGAAAGACACGGCTTGCCGGCCCTGCTAAAGCCACATGTGCTGGGGTAGCGAGGACGGGCAGGCCTTCATCCCCGAGAACAGCAGGCTGGGTGAGTAAGCCACCCCCAGCGGGCAAATGTCGTCTGCTTCCACATGCGTGATCAACTCAGAAAACGCACATGCATGGAGACGGAAAGTAAAAGAGAGGTGACGAGGGCTGGCGGAGGTCCAGGAAAGGGGAGTTACTGTTCAGCGGGCTGGGGATGACAAGGAAGCAGGGGGCACAGACAGCACCGACTCCCAACACAGGAGCATATCGTTAACGTCACTGAACCGCGCACTTAGACACGGTTAAAATGGCAAGTATTAGTTTATGTTTATTTTAACACACACACACACACACACACACACACACACACAAGTTATAAAGGAACAAAATAGAAAGCTCTGAAGAGCCAAGAATCAGTTCTGCCTGGGGAGGGGGGACGAGAGGAGCTGTGACCGGGAGGTGGCATTTCAGGCAAGCCAAGGAAGGGATGGAGGCCCATCTGTGCCTCGCGTCTCAGGAACAGAGATTGGGAGGGGAGAGGGGAGGCCTTCATTGAGACAATGGGGTGTTGAGGAAAGATCATATTTACTCTCTACTCAGTTGCTCTGCTCATAAGAACCCTCTGTGGCCCCTTCTATCACCCTTTCCAGACTCTTCACTCTAGGAAACAGAGATCATCTACACTGCCTTCTGCTGAGATCCACACAACACTCTAGATTGTGGTGTCCCTGCTCAGAGGCCAACTCCATCCTCTCCACCCACCCGTGTCTCCCACAGCCTTCAACACCAGAGTCAAAACTTTTTTTTTTTTTTAAGATTTTATCTGATTTTATCTGAGAGAGAGAGAGCACGAGCAGGGGGAGAAGCAGAGAGAGAAGCAGACTCCCCGCTGAGCAGGAAGCCCCACAGGGGACTGGATCCCGGCCAGGACCTTGAGATCATGACCTGAACTCAAGTCAGACACTTAAATGACTGAGCCACCCGGGCGCCCAACTCAGAACTTCTTGCCTCCCCAGAAGACTCCTGAGCAATCTCTTTCCTCTTCCTATTTTTCTGTTTCCTATCACGAAAGGCAGGATAGCATCGAGGGTTAAAGTATGGCCCACATTCAAAGCCTGGATCCGCCAACAATAGCTACACAATCTATTACTTCACCTCTCTGTACCTCAGTTCTCCCCACTGTAAAACAGGATAATAGTTGCATAGGACTTTGACAATTAAAATGAGAAAATTCACAAAAAGTGTTCGGTGCACAAAAGCTTAACAAATGGCAATTACTGTTATTGTAACAGTTATATATTGCTTTGATATTAAACTAATTTTAAAGAATATTTGAATGAGGGGCGCCTGGGTGGATCAGTGGGTTAAAGCCTCTGCCTTCGGCTCAGGTCATGATCCCAGAGTCCTGGGATGGAGCCCTGCATCGGACTCTCTGCTCAGCGGGGAGCCTACTTCCTCCTCTCTCTGCCTGCCTCCCTGCCTATTTGTGATCTCTCTCTGTCAAATAAATAAATAAAATCTTTAAAAAAATATTTGAATGATAGCTCAAGTATTTTTAAATATCTTATTTAATTTAAAAAACATATCTTTCTTTATTGGAATGGCAAAATTATTTATATAATTTCTGAAATGGCTTAAAAACAGTCCTCACTCTCCTAAAAGTTATTCACAATAGCCCCGTCCTGTGTGCACTCTTCTCTGTTCAGAATCTTCTTGATGCTTATGGATTCAGTTCGTTCCATGATGATTTTTGTAAATGCTGTAAGAGAGGACCTTTCATTCCTTTGAGCCCCCGGAAAATGTCCCCAGCAGAGCACTCTGTCTTCACAGGGCATTCTCCTGGGGTCTGACCCATCGGTGGCTCTTCCCTCCAGCCCTCCTCTAGGCCCTGGCTGTGTGTGTTTGTGAAGGCCTGTGTGGTTCTGAAGCTGCGGGGTCAGAGCCAGCGGCCAGCTCTGCGTTTAGGACATTAAACCATGCTGGGCGCATCAGCCCTCTCTGGCACTCAGAACGTCAGTCTCGGGCTGGCTGCCCTCTTCTGCAGAGGCTCCCGGCCAGCCCAGTGGGACGCTTGCCTTTTTCACTTGAGTCTTGACAGCAGGCACAGATTTAATGATTGGAAAGCACTTTGAGAATTCAGAGTGCTCCATAATTGCTAACTCATAATCCCCAAATTGTTCTCCGTATGGCTGCGGGAGGCAAAGTGTCTGCCCTCGGGAGGGCCTTTGTTAGAATGCCCCTGCCCCCAGCAGAACCCAGCCGGGCAGGGGCAAAAGGGGGCTCTGACCGTAGAGGAGTGTCTACCTAAGGCTCTTCAAAGTGTGCCGAGAGCAAGGCTGCTCTAAGTGTGAACCAGATAAAGAGGGGCTTGATAAGAATGCAGATTCTTGGGCCCTTCCAAAGCAACTAACTCAGGGTCTCTGAAGATAACCTGTATTTTAATAAACTCCCCTAGACAACTCTCATTCGCACTAATTAGAGCACTAACGGGGAGAGGTAGGGGCACGGGTTTGGGGTCAGAAGGACCTAGGTTTGAGCTGGTCTTGCCCCTCACTGTCAGAGCTCCACAGGCTCGTAAGATCTTGTTTGGGCAACAACACGCCCCCCCACCCCCACCCCCATACGTGTGCTTCATAAGGCACACAGCAGGTTAGAGAGGCTGAACAGTTCCTCTACAAAGAGCCCTATTTGACCCAGAACTTCTCAAACTGTCTAACCAAGGAAGTTTCTATCCATCACTAATGCCAGAATCACCTCACAGACTTACTATCTCATGAGACAAAGCTCGTGAAGGTCCTTCCTGGGGACCATGAAGCCTAGGGAGTAAGGGACAGCACCTTACGGCAGGGGTTCTGGCAGGAAGGAGGCCCCAGCCCGTGAGGGACAGCCCCTGGAGCCCTCCTTATCCCGCAACTAGGGTCCTAGGCAGCATGGCTTGCTCAGTTTTCCACAGACCTGCCGCCTGGAGTGGACATGTCACAACAGCGAGGTCACCTTCCTGCTTCGGGTAATTTCCCTCAGAGGCAAGACAGATCCATTTTTAACAGCTCTTCATTTCAGCAGAGAATGCCCTCCCGCCTCCGATGGGGGCTGGGGACCAGGACTGGAAGGGAGTCTTTGTTCTTCTGACCAGTGCTGACAGTTTAATTAAACCCAGCTCCAGACGGGGTCGGAGGGGTCAGGCATTCTTCAACAGGACTCCTGCAGGAAATCACCTCCACGCCTCTCCAGACACCAGGGCCCTGTTAATGAGCTATCCTGCTCCTCCTTACAGCAGGGATATAAATAAGGGGAAAGAAGCGCCCTGGGCTGCCCTCAATCACCCACCCCCACCCCTTCCAGGTCCAGCAGAGACACAAAAGGTTGATCTTGTCCGGACGCATATTGGTTTCAAGGCTAAAAAGAAACCCCGAGGAACTGGGCTGCCGAAAGTGGCTTCTGGACGAGGAAGGGAAGGCAAGGCACGGCACAGACCCCGCCCCACATCCAGAAGGACAGAGGCACAGAGTCTGACCCTCACTGTTCTCCATCCCAAATGCGCGTGGAGACTGGGTTTTGCTGATATAAGAGGAGCCATGAGGTTCAAGCGTGCCTGAGCCCTGTACGCATCCACAAAACATCTCCATTTTCTCCTGTGATCGACTGTCAGGGAATGAAGCATGCCCCAAACCCAGGCCACCTGCCCCCAGAGTGGAGCCACCCCCGCAGGGGACAGCGATCTAGCCAGGGGAGAGTCCGCCCCACCCACTGCGTCCTGCTGCTGGTCAGACACAAGCCGATCTCAATCTCGCTCTAAGAAAGCGCTGATGATAACCCTCCCCTCCCGGAGAGACAGCGCCTGCCCTCTGCCCTACACAGCCCCCTCCGTGTGTTCTCAGCACCTAGAACAGCGCCTAGCCCACAGGAGGGCCTGAGTAACCATTAAATGAATGGGTGGGCGGGGGCAGGGGATGCGTAGGATTATAGGTAGATTGATTGGTACATGGGTCCGTAGAAGTTGAATGGGTGGAGCGCTGGCTGGGGATGGTGATGGTTGTGGGTAAGCGAGTGGGAGAATCGATGGGAAAGCAGATGGAGTAGGGGGGTGGGAGTGTGTTCGATGGAAGAATGGGTGGAAGGAGGGATGGTAGAGGGAATAGAGATAGATGGGCAGATGGATGGGTTGACTGGTGTATTGTAGATAGGTAAGTAGGAGTGCAGATGAGCGGGGGGTGGGTATGTGACAGATTGATGGGGTTGGAGGATAGGTAGGTGGGTGGGTAGGTGAGTCGGTAGACGAGAACAAGAAGTGGATGTGTGGTAAGGAGATGGTGGATGGAAAAGGGAGGTGGATGACCAGTAGGGAAGGATGAGCTTTAGCATCCGAGAGACCAGGGTTTGAAATTGACTCAGCACCCTGGGCATGTCTCCAACCCTCTGAGCTCACATGTCTGCATCTGTCAAATGAGGGAAATGCTGACCACAGAGATGTTCTGATGACGAAATCAGATCATGTTTGAAGATTGTCCCCCTCCCCCCCCCACCATGAGCCTGGAACAGAATGACCTTCCATTTGTCCTAACAGTTACTGTAACAACTGTTGTTCCTGAGACCTTTCATGACTGTCCTGGGAGACCCAGGCGGCAAGAAGATGTCACAGGATAGGCATACTTCTGCAGAGGCTTTGACTCCCTCTACCCGCAGACAAGGGGTAGGTGGGTGCTCTCTTCTAAAGAGGTTAGGGAGTGAGGGTGCTGAGCGGGAACTCAGGGCTCACCCTTAAGGGGGGGCCTCCCCAAAAAAGCAAAGAGCACACAAGTGATTCCAGGGCCCTAAGAAACATTTCAGGGCAACATCACCTACCAGCTCCATGCTTGCCCAGGAAAGTACCCGAGAGTACAAAAGGCACATTCCCTTTGGCAGTTCCTGGGCCTGAGTGACGCCGGTCCCAGGTCACCCCGTGGCTGCAGGAAAGCACACCACACCCCCTCCACAACCCCTAGGTGTGTCTCTGCAGGTGTGCCTCATGAAACACAGCCTCTTGTGGAGGAAAAAAAAAAAAAAACATTTAAACCTGTTGGGAGAGATCCCTGCCATGGGACGAGATGGTTCTACACGAAAACAGACAGATGGACAAACGCTCAAGTGCGAGGTCAACTTGAAGACCATGATGCCACCGCCAAATCAGTCCTCACGTGGATTCATCCCACATTCCCTGAGCATCTATCACTGGCCACAAAGTTTACACCTGCCACAAGAGTAGGTTACATCTTTCTCCAATCCCCGCAACAGCCTACAAGGTAGCCAGAATTCTCTTTATCTGACAAAAGAGCAAAGCAGGTTTCCCCGGGGTTGGAGGAAGCCCTCCAACATCACATGGCCAGCACTCATTTTAACTCCAACCACAGAGGCTTTCCAGCACTTGTAAAAGCTGGGAGGTCTCCTACCATAAAAGTCACACATGCTTCTTACAGAACATGTGGGAAAACCAGAAAAGAAATAAGTCACCCAGAGACAACCCCTGTTGGCATTTTAGGGTCTTTTTCCATGCCTTCTTTACAGTGATTTATTTAGTGATTTTATCATCAGTACAGTTTTGCATCCTGGTTTTTGGTAATGCAAACATTTGTCTACAATACTCTACACCCTCCATAAAGACCACATTTGATGGTGATATAAATATTTCCTCAAGCAGCTATATCATAATTTACTGAACTGTTGCCCCAACACTGAACATACATTTCAATATTCAGTATTCTATATTTCAATAAAGGAATATTCTACATTTCAGGGCACCTGGCTCAGTCGGTTATGTGTCTGCCTTCAGCTCAGGTCTTGAACTCAGGGTGCTGGGATTGAACCCTACATCAGCCTCCCTAAGCAAAGAGCCTGCTTTCTTCCTCTCCCTCTCCTCCATGCTCATACTATCTCCCTCTCTGTCTAATAAATAAATAAAATCTTAAAAAAAAAAAAAGAAATATCCTACATTTCAAAATTCTAAATCATGCTGCAATGAACATGTTTGTGCTCATGTTTTATTATTTCCTTAGGCTAGATCCCTAAATGTGAGATTTCAGGAAAGATCCTGAAGGTCTGGTATCTAATTCCAGCCCCATCACCAAACCACTCTGTGGTCCAAGGCAAGTCACATCTCTGGGCCTCAGGTCCCACATATGGAACACAATGGACAGACCAACCCAACAAAGGGGAAATATTCCTGAAGAGTAGCCAGTACCAGGATTTTAGCCCCTGACAGCCACACACACAAAGTCAACCCAAATATGGACTGTGCCGTCTGACCCACTCTGTGAGCACCTCACCTACACATTTGGTCTCTCTCAAACCTGCTTCATGCTGACTTAGCATAATGGCCTCTGCTAAAAGCCCATGATTTGCTCCAGGTGGGAAGGATTAGCAACGGATCCCTCAAAGCAGAGGGGAGGTCAACAGAACCACCAGGCCCTGCCTCCTAAGGGAATGTGGCCCCCCTCCAGTTCCTAAAGGAGTGGGCTCCCCAGTAAGACAGCACCAGGCGATCCCACAAACCCCCAACCCACCTCCCTGGCCCAGGAATGACCTGATGACCAAAGGTGAGCCAATCAGATTCTTTTCCTAGAAATCTGGAGTTGGGACCTGAGACACGGGGATTAACTCCAAGGCCACAGGAAGTACGAGGGGAGTCAGCACTGGGGCTAAGCAAAGTCATGGCGGAACTGAGATGCTGCCCATAAGCCCAGGACACTGGTCTGCAGGGAGAAGCAGGAAAAGAATGAGAAATTCAGAAAGAACTAGAAACACCCTTCACTTCTCCGTCTGGTCCCAGCAATACTTCACTTCCTGTCCTGGGAACGTGTAAGTCTGCTGGTTGTGCCCTTGCAACTCCCCACCACCCTTCCCATCACCAGCCTGTGGGGGTTTCTGTTTCCAGAGCCCAGAGTGTCCAAGCGTTCCTCGGCCAGACCAAGCAGACTGCGACAGTTACCAGAGACGTTTGCAATGCCGGATGCTCAAGTCAATAGACTGAGGGTGCAGTTGTGACAAAGAATATCAGCAAATAAATCTTTGAGCACCCGGTGCTCCTGCATCCTTCCTCAGCACAACAACAAAGGTAAAAAACCCAGGAACAAACAACCAGATCAATAAAAGGGTCTGTTTAACCATTTCCCCCAGGACGTGCACTTTTGAGATGGCCTGACTTGGAGTGGCGTCCGGTGGCACTAAAACAGGTTGGGCCCAGCCCTAAACTCAAGTCCCAGCCTGACCTGAGCAGGGGCACTGCACAGGAGTCCTCCCCAAAGTCCTGCGGGCTGCCACACTTGTCCCTGCAGCCGAGCTCCAGAAATATTAACAGGAGAGCTAAAGAAAATAGTTTCCCTCCACCAGGTCTGGCTATGCTCCTGGATAAGAAACATCTCCTGCCAAGAGTTAGGGACCCATTGCCTAAAAAGAAAAAGCAGTAGGACTGGGGAAATGTTCTGCTCTAGAGCCTGGAAATACTCCCCAAAGAACCACCAAGCCTTCTCTCAGGCGTGCCCTTCTGGAAGTCCCTCTGTTGACTGCTGACTGGCCTCCTCCCCAAGAGAGCCAGCCCCAGGTCACAGGTGTGAGAACATCTGGTGTTTCTGGAGGCCACTGCCTCCCCTGGTTCCCAGCGCCATAGGGTGCCAAGAGCAGGAGTGAGGCAGACTCCTGTCCTCGTCAGTGGCTTTTCCACTCCTTGAATGGAGTTCCTGGTGTCATGCTTTACACATAAAATCCAGTCATTTAAATTTGTTAAAGCACAGAAGTACTTTTCTCCAGTAAAATACGAAACCATGAAGAGCACTGAGCGGGGAGTCCGAAAGGGACTTGAATTCTGAGCCTGAGAAGGTCACTTCACCTCTCCAACTTCAAGACAAAACTTGAAGGCGGGTCCAAGGACACAGGGGCTGCCTGGGGACCACTAGGCTCATCAAGAGCTCTGGAAATCGTGACACATGTGCAAAGAACTGGCTGTGCTGAATCCAGATTCCAGGAACCCACAATCATGTTATCAGCACTCGGGCAGTACTGGGGTACCGCCTCCCTCCCAGCCCCACAGCCTCAGGCCTGTCAAAGTCACTTGCTGCCCCTTTCTCCACCTTTATGCTGCCCTACAAGCTTTTCCAGGCAAGACCAGCAGGCTCACTACCATGCACACAGTGCTCGGCTGGCCACGCTGAAGGTCCCAACCAGTGGTCTTTCAGGTTGTAAATGGCAACAACTAAAAGGACTCAAAAACCTCCCAAGTCAAAATTCATAATCCAGACAGCCCTTCAAAAATCTAACAAGAGGGGCCCCTGGGTAGCGCAGTCGGTTAAGTGTCTGACTCCTGGTCTCAGCTCAGGTCATGATCACAGGGTTGTGGGACTGGGCTCTGAGCTCGGTATGGAATCTTCTTGGGATTCTCTCTCCCTCTCCCTAAGCCCCTTCCACCCCCCAACACACTCGCTCTCTCTCTGGCATAAATAATAAATAAATGGGTTGGGTTTTTTTTTTTAAACTCTAACAAGAGTACACAGTTGTTCTACATGCTTACAGAAAGCAAAGCTAAGAAAAACGTAAATTGTTGGGAAACAGATTTAGGGCTCAAACTTAATATTTCTAATATGCAGATCTGTCCATTAATGTAACTGACTATCTGGAGAGGGAGTGAACTCTCCATCATTAGAGGTAACCAAGCAAAGAATGAAGGACCCCATGCTAAGGAACAGCAAAGGAGATTCCTTAGGGAATCTCTAAAGTCCTGCCCAAAGCAAGACGCCCAAAATGGAATAAATGGTAGAACAATCACAGCCACATTTAACAAACCATAGAGCAGCAGAATTAGACACTACCCTTGAAGCTTGAAAGAAGTACATTTACAGCAAATAAAAGTATGACCTTATGCCATGGTTGATAAGCTTCCCGATCTCGTGACTCCAATCTGATAATAGAAAGAGGTCTAAGAAGGGCTTCATTGAATGAATCAATATTCAACCCAAGGCAGAACACCAAAGGCTGAGACAGATGTGCGGGCTGGAAAGCCTCTGGCATCATGGCTGACAAGAACCCCCTCCCAAGAACATTCTCACACCCGCACTGTCAAAGGCAGCACAGAGAACTGAATGAGCCTTGGATCCCAGCGGGCATGACCACTGAGAAACGCCCCGCGAAGCACCTTCCTACAGGAAGGCCTGGCCAGACACGGCCCTTCCCACGGGGTGAGGGACAAGACCACAGCCAGAGCATCAGTCGCCGCATCACTCACAGCCTTGACAGAGCCTGGTTATTCTGGAACAGCAGTTCTGGTAACATGTGCAGCTGGTTCCGGTTCAGTCGTCTAAAAGAGAGAAGAAAGGAAGGGTTGGAAGGTGCCTTGCAATCCAGGAAACACAAAAACTTTTCAGAAAGCCCTGGGTTCAGAGTGGGAGGGCGTGGGGTCCAAATCCGAAGAGGGTCGCTGTGTTGTTACCCCTAGGAAAATGAGCTTCCCTGGGCCTCGGTTTCTATGAGTGGGAGTTCGGCATCGACACTTGGGGAGGATGGGCACTGAGCACCCGGGGAAGCTCCCCGCCAAGGACCCGATGTGTGGTGGGCAGTCGACCCCTCCCGGGATTTCTGCCCAAGCTCCTCTCGTTATCACGTTACATGCGCGAGACCCGTTGTAATTCATAAGGCACTGACTGAAATACTATGCTGGCTTTGTGAGCTGGAACACCGGACTCCACTTGAAACGGGAGCAGGGGTGGGACTAGCCCCACGGTTCTGATTCTTCCTTGCTTTCACCCACATTTAACTCAGGGGCAACTTAACTTTCTTTTATTATTTGCTTTAGGTCTTTTTCTCAAAATGAAAAGAGCGCTATTGATTTTTTTTATTATTTATGAAAGTGCATGCTTAATTCTTTACAAACGTCAAATAATCGAAGAAAACGGATTCGGCCACCTGCATTTTCCTCACCCAACCATCTGCGGATGTCTCTCCACATCAGACAACAGAACAACCCCTTTAATTTTAATGACTGGTATGTCCATCGTTTCTAATTGCTAGACTGGGGGACGGAACAACTACTCAGTTTTATACACACAGGCAGGAGTGGGAAGCCTGGTTCTGCAATGTGACCTGGACGGGAAGATACAATGTGGAAAGAACCCAGTCTCGTCCTAGGAAAGCAGCCACACCTAACCACACGTCAGCAGCTCTTTCTTGGACACCGTAAAACGGAACTCCCGCCCACCGGGGGTGGGACCCCTGCAAGTATGGAAGCTTGGTGCTCACGCTGTGGTCCACAGGCATCTGCACGGGCTTTGCCTGGGAGTTGCTAAGAGCGGCGATATCGCAGCCTCTCCCCTAGACCAGTGGAGTCAGACTCCATTTCAGCAGGATCCCCAAGCGATCCAGGCACTCCTGAGGGCTGGAGAAGCTCTGGTGTAAAACCCAACCTTGGGGTGCCTGGATGGCTCAGTGGGTTAAAGCCTCTGCCTTTGGCCCAGGTCATGATCCCAGGGTCCTGGGATCGAGCCCCACATCGGGCTCTCAGCTCAGCAGGGAGCCGCTTCCTCCTCTCTCTCTCTGCCTGCCTCTCTGCCTACTTGTGATCTCTGTCTGTCAAATAAATAAATAAAATCTTTTTAAAAATTAAAAAAATAAAACCCAGCCTCGGCCCTACAGACTACAGCACAGTTCAGATCTCGCACAACTGTGTCCTTTAACACCACTGGACGAGGATAAACCAACTCGGCAAAAGCTTTCTTGTGCTGGGAGGGAGGAAGAAACATAATTGTTTGTGGCCAATAGTAACTGGCCTGTGGTTATCTCCTAGGAGGTCACCCTTCATCTGATATGTGAGAAAAGCATCGTTTTCCAGCACGGTGCAGACAAGGAGACCAGCTGGAAGAAGTTTACTCAAAGGGTCAGGCTCCTAGGGAAACACATCACTGCCTTGGGGAAAAAAAAAAAAAAAAAAAGACCACCAATAGAATCCTTAAAGCACAGGAGTGGACATCAGATTACCCCAAGTTCCTTAACCTTGTCCAGTAAATTAATTCTGTATTTACACTGCCTGGGAATCATGGGTTTTTATTTTGTTTTGTTTTCCCCCAAGACTTTCTCATTTTTCCAGCTTCAATTTCTGCAAACACTGGAGAGGGGAAAAAAATTCAAGAGCCAGTATAAAGTAGAAAATCAAAGAACACCAAAGGAGGGCCCGAGCATTGTGAAGGAGGGGCAGGTAGCTAAGAACAGACGGCAGTAGTGGTGACCGGTCCTTAGCCCTCCACATGTGCCAGGCACAGAGACGAGTGCTGTAGGGGCGCTACCTCTCCATCGGAGGGAAAGCAGAACGCACAGGTGGGTGTCTTTCTCTCGAGCATGACAACAAGGGCTCACATTCACACACCTACCCTCCCGTTTCTTTCTCTCAACAACCTGCAGGAAATTTTTACCTCTACCGTCTTGCCATATGGCTTGGCTCTTAATAGGTGCTCAGGATGTTAACCGAGTCCACTGAGCTGTCTCTGTGATCGCTGAGGAAGCCAGGATGCCCAGAGGTGAGTGACTCTCCCTTGTCACGGCCACGTACGAGAGCCTGGTTCTGAAGAGCGCTTTTCCCCCACAATTCACAGCAGCCCCCCACGGCCAGCGCAGGGCGGCTGAGAGTGCCACTCCCGCTCCGTGCCCATGGCACGCCCACTCCCACGGCCAGCACGACTGCACACTTCCACCTCTGTACTTGGGCCTACAGGAACTGCTTACAAGAACCAGAATGTCTGTTCCCAAACCTACCTATACCAGAGGCGCTTATAATTTTACAAGGTAATTAACTATGACAGAGGAGAACAGAATACTCATGTGAAAAGAGTCATCTCTAGCAAAACCAAATTGGAGGCTTTCGAGAATGTCAATAAACCAAAAGCTGTTTGTTGAAGGGCTGTTGAATTAAGTAAAACACTGGGCCAAGGACAGGAGGGTCACCAAAAAACTCGGAGGCACCTGGGCAGCTCAGTCGGTTAAGCATCTGCCTTCGGCTCAGGTCATGATCTGTGGGTCCTGGGTTTGAGCCCTGGATCGGGCTCCCTGCTCAGAGTGGAGTCTGCTTCTCCCTCTCCCCTGCTTGTGCTATCTCTCTCTCAAATAAATAAATACAATCTTTAAAAATTTTTTTAAAAAATGGAATTCGGAATTCTTTTTTTTTTTTTTAAGATTTTATTTATTTATTTGACAGACAGAGATTACAAGTAGGCAGAGAGGCAGGCAGAGAGAGGAGGAAGCAGGCTCCCTGCTGAGCAGAGAGCCCTATGCGGGGCTCGATCCCAGGACCCTGGGATCATGACCTGGGCCAAAGGCAGAGGCTTTAACCCACTGAGCCACCCAGGTGCCCCGGAATTCGGAATTCTTAATCCAGATTGCTTCTAAGGGCATTTTAAACATCTCCCTCTACATGGGGTGCCTGGGTGGCTCAGTGGGTTAAAGCCTCTGCCTTCGGCTCGGGTCATAGGATAAAGCCCCACATCGGGCTCTCTGCTCAGCGGGGAGCCTGCTTCCCCCTCTCTCTCTACCTCCCTCTCTGCCGACTTGTGATCTCTCTCTGTCAAATAAATTAAAAAATTTTTTAAAATCTTTAAAAAAATAAACATGTCCCTCTACCTTAAAGAAACCAAAAATCATAAGCAAATCACTTGTGTGTAGTGTAGGTGACAGAAGCAATACAGAACTCCAGTCTCATACTGAGAAGAAAAGCCTGGGGGGGGGGGCAGGGAGGTGGGGAAGAGGGTCGATAAATGCACACTTCCATGTCTGTGCTCAAAAGGGAATGTTTAGAGTACGTGCAGTGTGTATGACTGCCCGCTTTACACAACGTGTAGGATTAATGGATCCACCACTGGTCTCCAGCAAGTCAGAGGAGAGGGTGCTGGCCGGCCTCAGTGACAACCCCCCAGGACACAGCGGTCACACCCCTCAAGAAGAACCACCTGCTGGGAACTTGTGGGGCACCTGCACAGGAAGGAAGGTATAGGAGCAGGACAGAAGGGACAAAGTCTGCAGTGACAAGTCTGGACTCAAAAAGGAGGGCCCTGCCCCCTCCCAAAGGCAGCGGCAGACATGAGGCGGGCACCCCCATCGGGTGTTGACAACCCCGCCCCAACCGCCCACACCTTTCCTCCTCCAGCACCCAGAGCTGAAGCTGCAGGAGCGGGTTTGGTCCGGGTCCCAATCAGGCCCTCACAGCCCGGTCAAGAATGTGTACTTTGTCCTGAGCCTTTGGAAGAAAACAAACAGCTCCAGTCCTCTGTTCTCACGGCAGGCCCCTTATCGCTCACTCTGGGGCCTGGGTGAAGAACGCAGAAGACATGCCTTGATTTTCTTCCAGGCTGCAGGAAGGCAAGGCGACAACCATAGTCTTCTCCCTTTGTTTAATACCCTACTTTCTTTGAAGTGAAAGAGAAAAGTGAGGTATAAGGTCATAGTCGTTAAGAGCTCAGGCTTCGGAGGCAAAATGATCCGGGTTCTAATCCCCTCTTAATCGCTTAATAATGCAAGTGCCTTAACTTCAGTGCCCTTCTGTTTCTCTTCTGTAAAATACCACTGACCACAGCGTTGTTTTAAGGATTAAATGAGATATTGTAGGGCAAAGAGCTTATCTTGGTGTCTGGCACAGAATAAGGCAATCAACTGTAGCTATAGTTATAATTATAAACTCATTGTAAGAAAATCCATAAAAACGATAAGCACAAAGAGTAAAATTAAAGTTACCTGATATCCCACCACTCAGTGCAATGGGGGTTAATCTTTCCAATTACTTTCCTCCTCCTGTGTTCTATATACACAGAAGTTGATGTGATTTACATAAACATCACTTCCTGCCTTTTTCATTTAATATTATATTGTGAGCACATTCCAATGGCCTTAACTATTCTTCAAAAATGTGACTTGATAACCCATGTCTCCACCAGAATGGCTTTCTCCATTTTTTTGTTGCTGTGTTTAAGAGATGTGCAAAAAATATCCTGGATATATACATTTTTTCGCCACATCTCTGATAACTGCCTTAAAGTAAAATGGACTTTCTGGTTCAGAGGGCATGAACTCTAGGACTCTTGACACCTCTTGAGAGCCAAACCAAAGCGGAACAGTGAGACCAGTGACCCCAGTGAATGGGTGTCCCTCTCCCACCTCATTCATACCACAATCCTTTTTTTTTTTTTTTCATTTTTGCCAACCTGAAATGCAAAACTTGATCAAGACCCACTCTCAAATGCAAAACCCCTGGGTTTAGAGACAACATGTAAGTCAGAAACATCACCTTCCAGTGTCTGTGCTGTGGCCCTGAACGTCCAAAACCCAGCTTCTCAGGTGGCTGCTGAGTCTCCCTGACAGTCCCCTTGGCATACCCATTCTTCCCCACTGCACACACACAGAAGCACAGACAGTGGTCACGCCTGGGCTCTGAGATTATAGGAGGCAATTTCACTTCCTCTGTACTGCGTGGGGTCTTTGCCACAATGCATTATCAGGGAAAGACAACAAAGAGACTGGCATTTAGAGTGTGGGGTGCAGACACCCTCCAGCCACGTCCTCACTGTCACCTCGTGATGACACTGTGACCACTTCCCTAGCTGTGGCTGCCCCTGGCGCCCATCATCCAGCAGGAGGCGGTGGGGTGGAGGGGGGCATGCCAGGCTCTCCCCGCACCCTGTCCTTGCTGCTGGGCTCAGCCGTCCTGTCCCCTCAGTGCCACCCCGCCACCCTCAGCCTGCACCTGTGGATACTCACAGCCTCTCCAGCTCCTTCATGTCGTCAAAAGCCCCCCGCTCCACCACTCCAATCTGGTTCTCCATCAGCTGCCTGGGGAAGCAAAGACACAAGGACAGCTGGAAGATGCTGGATGGGGACTCTCAGCAGCAGCCGGCAGCAGGCAGTGAAATGAGAGCAGGGTCCCAGGCGCTCACACACCCAGGTCCCAGCCTCAGCTGCCCCCACAACCTTGCAGATTCCCAACAGGTATCCTCAGCACCCCCAGGCCTGACAGCAAGACACACATCCAGGCCCTGAGCCTGTGCGGAGCTCGCTGCAGCCACCAGGGCCACGGGGTACCAGGACACCAGAGCACCAGGCCACAGCTCCAAAGGCATCCTTGCTCCGGGAAGCCGGGAACCCAGGCAGCAGGAGCGACTTGGGGCTGCTGGCACATACCCTCGTTTGGCCCAGAGGGCGCGTGTCCATGGGGCAGAGCAGGGGGACGGGCCCACAGCAGAGGGAGGGGAGGTTGTGCCAAGTGGGCATAGCCCACACATGTAGCAAACACACTCTTCAGTTGGCAGACAACACCCCCTCTGCCTGCACCCCTGCACTGCCTGGCCCCATCTGCTGCCAACTCAGCCACCTGGCTCCATGAGACTGTACGTCCCTACAGCCCAGAACATCCGCCTGGCAGGCAGTTTGCTTGTTGCGTGGTACTTTCTGAGATGGTCGAGTGTATTTTTCTCCCTGCCTTTCCCCCCTTCCACTCCTAAGCAGGTGGCTTGAGGTTCCATGTGGACCCCACACCCTCCTAGGGAAGGAGGCAGAAGCTGTTACCGCACACTTCTCTTCCTCCACTTTGTTTCCAGAAGCCTGAGCTATTGAGGAGCTCAGACTGGAGGACAAGGTGAGTGAGGGATGCCAGGAGCGAAGGAGGGTTTCCCCCAGACTCAGAAGACACTCCTGGAGATTCGGAAGGAGTCAAGGGTCGGTGGGTTCTGGAGCAGCAGAGACCCCTGCCCAGCAACTGAGAGCTAGGACCCCGGAGAAGATGGAGACACAAAGTCCCCAGCCCCACCAAAGGTCCTCCAAGCTGAAAAATAGTTCTGAAAGAATTGAGGCCCCAGGACACTTGCACTACCCTGGGAGTACGGGGTAAGGATCCTATGATTGTCTGATATAGAATGTGTCAGAATGTATGCATGTGTCTGAGAGCCGCAGGGCAGAGAGAGGTGAAGGGATCCACTCTTTCCCCTCCTCACACCTCACCCCTGCCCAGCTCGACAAGGGAAATGCTACAGATGGCTCCTTTGCTGGCAACTGACCCCAGTAGAGCCACACCTGCCACCTCCAATATCTGCCACTGTCAGACACCCAAGGAGAGCCACCTCTGTCCTCAACAGTCCCCACTCACCTACCCTCTCGAGTCAGCAGGAACTGTAGCCTCACTGGGGAGTTTGTCTGAGGCACAGAGTCAAAAGAACTATGGAGACAGTCATGGACTAAAATGCATCCCCAAAATTCGTACACTGAGGTCCTAACCTCCAATGTGATTTGGAGATGGAGACTAGGGAGGTAATTGATGTTTAATGAGGTCAGAATGGTAGGTCCCTAATCTGATAGGACTGGTATCCTCATAGAAGAACAAAAGACACCAGAGACCTCTCTCTGTGCACACATGAGGACACAGCCAGAAGGTGGCCCAGAAGAGAGGCCTCACTACGAATAGCCTGGATGGCGCCTTGACATCAGACTTCCAGCCTCAAGAACTGCGAGAAAATACACTTCTGTGTTTAAGCCCCCAGTCTGCGGTCTTTTGTGTTGATGGCCCCAGCAGACCAATCCAGAGGCCTAAAGCTTCCTCACGGTCAGTCAGGCTTCCCTCATTCCAGGATAGGACACCCTGTAAGCCCAGCCCTGGTCCTGCCAGGTGGCGACCACTGGGGCCTACACCACGCGCAGCTCCTCAGCCCTGTGCAAGGTGGCGGCTGATCCGACTCAGGCCTCTCCATCACTTCCACCCCAGACTCCTCAGGGCATCTGAAGACTGACTCCAGAGGCAGGAGCCCTACAACCCATAGCCAGGACCACTGCCTGGGAGGGGCAGGAAGGAGGCAAGGAGCGTGGACAGCAGCCCATACTCACAGCACCCGCAGCTGCTTGAGCCCCGCGAAGTCGTTCTTGTGGATCCGAGTGATGTTGTTCCCGTTGAGTTCCCTGGTGGAGGAAAGGAGAATGGAATGGTAAAACGCCAGGGGCAGGCCCCCAGGCCAGGGCTCAGCTCCATACTCCCTTCCACGGAACTCCAGCCTGTCTTCTCACTAGTGGGGCCAGGTGTTTCCCAGCCAAGCCTGGGACCCCCAAGTCCATGTCAAGGCCCAACAAGCCAAGGCCCATCTTTGCAACAGATGCCCAGCCAGCCAGGGAAATGTACAGGGCCCGGGCTTGCTGCTGGGAGAGCTGTGCGAGCCAAAGTCATGGCTTTTGCCCAGAAAGAGCTCAGGCTGATTGGAGAGACAAGACATTCCTGCAGGGAAGAATTTGGAAACCAGCCATTGGAGGTTATTCAGGTAGATCCCCCATCTATAAAGTGGGGGTAATAATTGCGACTATCTCCTTGGGTTAGCACAGGGCCTAAACAGTAAAGAGCATGGCCTGTGCCGGGAACGGGCCCCGTTGCAGACACCAAAGCTCCTACATGTTGTCGGGAGTCTGAGCAGGAGAGAGCAGGGTGGGCCATGCATTTTAAGGAGGCTGAGGACATGGGGTTCAAGCTGAGGCCTAAAAGACAAGGCAGATGTGCCCAGCCAGAGGGATGGAGTGGACATTCCAGGAGATAACACCCGGAATATCTGGGGGCTGAGGGAGGAGACAGGCTGGGAGTCAGGAACTGCAGGAAGCAGGGTTGGGGGCATGTGAATCCAGATCACAGGGGGCTGAGAAAGCAAGCAGAGGAAGACAGGGAGACAAGGTGGCCCGCAGGCAGGAGGGCACCACGAGGACAGTCCTCCATCGAGGGGAAGGATGGCAGGGCCAAGGAAGGGAGGGGGCCCGCTGTCTGGACCCCAGGGCCAAGCCTGAGCTTCAGGGGATCCTCTGCCCACACCACCCTGGCCTCTGGCCCTTTCTCCCTTCCAAGGCTATATGTGGTCCTCCTCAGCCTTCCCCAACCACAGACTTGGCCATGGAGCCACATTAGAGGCCATAGGGCCCCTGCTGAGCCTCCCAGGGAAGCTCACTCGCCTCTGTCAGGCCGCTTCTCTTCCTAGGGAGCTGGTGCAGCCTCAGATAAACAGGTCCTTCCAGGAGGCAGCTACAGCACTCCCCAGAAAGCTCTTCCACTGAGCCACACACAGCAGAAGCTCCGTCAGGCCTGGCCCCACACCCAGCTGTCACCTCCGCATCTGATCTGTCTCCCTGTGGCAGCTCCATGTTCACATCCACGCCATCTCCTCCTCTTTCTCACCACCTCACAGTCACTCAGGGTCTTGGCAACAACCTAAGCATCCCCATCCCAATGCACATGCGCACACACACACCCTGTTCCCCCACAGCTTCCTCACTTACGAGCCCCGGGCAACCCAAATCCCAGCTGCTTTGAAAAACACCAAGATCCCTCTCCTGTAAGCATTTGGGGAGTATGTTGGGCTTAGACGGTGTTCTAGAGTTGCACCCACTACAAACCCCATATTTTAGTTTCCACACATTCCAGACACAGGACTCTGGGGCCACCGTCATGAGGGGCTAGAAAGTCGTGTCAGCAGCTATGTTACCGATGAGGACATTGTGCCTCAGAGCAGTCAGTTGTCTTCCAGAGGTCACCAGCTGGGACACGACAGAGCAGAGATCTGGCCGTCTGATCCGAGGGCCCACACTCCTTCCAGCAGGCTGGGCCACTGACACGCAGGACACACATTTACCCATCACTCTCTCTGCCCTTCCCCTGAGCCTATCTCCTGATCCCAAGGAGCAGCTGAAAAACTCATTCCCTGTGCATCTCTTTCAAATGGGATCTCTGTTTGAAGAGAGAGGATTGAGCCCTCTCTAAGGTGAGGGGGCCCCTGATGAAAGCCCCAGGCTGAGCCACTCCCCACCCTAAATCCTGTGAGGAGGTCTTCTCCACATCAGACAGGCTCTTCTCTTTCTTTCCTTTTTTTCCTGTTTTGTTTTAAAGATTTTATTTATTTATTTGAGAGAAAGAGATCGAGATGTAAGAATAAGTAAGAGGAGGGACAGAGGGAGAAGCTGACTCCCTGCAGAGCAGGGAGCCCAATGCGGGACTCGATGCAGGACCCTGGGATCGTGACCTCAGCAGCAGGCCCTCGCTTAACCAACTGAGCCACCCAGGCACCCAAGACAGGATCTTTCCAATGTGTGGGTCTTTTCTCTTGAACGAAGGATTCTTTCCTGAAACCGCCACCTGTAAGCCTCACCTGCACTGCACCCTAATCTGCTCCTTGCCGATAACTATGCTTCAAGCTTCGAGAACATCACCAACAAACCCTTCAGACTGGTTCCCTCTGCAAGCAGGGCCGGTTTCCTTGGGCCAGCCTGTTGAAACCTTCATCGCCAAACCCAGAACCACATGGAGTTTTTAGTTGTTTTAATTTTTTTTATTATAACGGCACATTGGCACTGATGACAAGAACAAGAATGTTAAGCTGCAATGGACGTCACCAGAGCAACGTTTAGTGGACCTTCCAGCACATCTGAGAAACCAGATACTTCGCAGTCGTTTAAAAGGCCACAAATCATCTTGTACTAACAGGGCAAGATGTCCATGATACAGTCTGCGGTGAAAGGGTCACAAGCCAGCTTGTATTCTATGAGCCCGCTCAGGAAAAATCCATACACATGTCCATCCTGGTCTGTGCACCGAGCAAGCTCCCTGGGGGCTGTTTGCCACACAGTAATGCCTAAAATTGCTAAATGGTGGTTTTAGTTTCCTTTTTATGCTTTTCTGTACTGCTTGAAATTTTTAAAAGATTTTATTTATTCATTTGGAAGAAAGAGAGAGGGAGCACCTGAGCGAAGGGAGAGAGGCAGAGGGAGAGGGAGAAGCAGACGCCCTGCTGAGCAGGGAACCCAACATGGGGCCCAATCCCTGTACCCCAAGATCAGAATCCAAGGTGAAGGCAGTTGCCCAACCTTCTGAGCCACCCAGGAGCCCTTGCTTGAATTTTTAAAATTACATCAGTATTTTTATAAGCCAACATAATAGTCAAGTTATTGCATTTAAAAATTAGAGTAATACAGAGCACCTGGGTGGCTCAGTTGGTTGGGTGTCTGGCCTTTGATTTTGGCTCAGGTCAGGATCTTGAGGGCCTGGGATCAGGCCTCCTTTCAGGCTCTGTGCTGGGCGTGGAGCCTGCTTGGGGTTCTTTCTCCCCTTACCCTCTGCCCCTTCCCCACCTATGCATGCTCTCTCTCTAATAAAATACATAAATAAAAATAAAAGTAAGAGTAATACATGCACATTGTTTAATTTGTTTCAGTTATCTGAATAATAAAGAAAAAAAATTCAAATCACACATAAATTCATCACCCGGAACGAAGCCCTGTTAACATTCTAGAATAGTTTCATCCAAGCCTGTTTCCTTTGCACACAATCTTTATATAGTTGAAATAATTTAATAAATATTGGTTGAAGACTTATTGTTTGCAAAACATTTTGCAAGGTTCTGAAGATGCCGGGACGAGTAAGACATACATGGTATGGACTCCTTCCACAATGTTATGCCCTGTTCGTTCCCCACTGATGATTTTTTGAATGGCCATCAGTTATCCCTGCATTCGAATATATCACGTTACTGGGGCATTCCCTGAACCCTGGCTACAGGACACCTGAACTGTTTTGATATCATTCAATTATAAACAACACTCCGCAAAGCTTGATGGATATTTGGGAGGACTATATTTCTCGATACGGATTATGCAGCCACAAGTCATGAAAAAGCTGATGAGCTTTACAGTAACTGGCCCATTCTTTCTCGGGTCAAGCACAGTTTATAAGACAATTGACTTCAATAACTATTCATTTCACAGGCAGCAAAACTGAGGCAAACGAAAATGTTTAGACTTGTCTGAACAAGGCAGGGCCCAACATGGAAATCAGGAATCCCTGAGGATGGAATTCCCATGAGGTGGTGGGGGGCTGAGGGCTCACAAGGACTTCTGGTGACATCATTGCCACATGCCTCTCTTCTTACCCTTTGGCGCAGGCCCCACTGCTCAGACCCCAGACCGGTTCCTTAGGCCGGTCAGGTGGCTCCCTGCCCTCCTCCTCACTTCCTGCTCCCCACTCCACCCCCCATGCACGAGAAGACCTGGGACAGGCAGGTGAACAATGCGGCAAATACAGCCTCTCTCTCAGGAGGCCCTGCTGCTTCCGGACAAGAATGTCCACGGACACCCAAGCCCACCCGGCCCCCGCCTCTCCCCATCAGCCTCGGTCTCTAAGCTGGAGCTCAGGGCCTCCTCTCAGGGGAGCGCCCTCTGGAGGCAGCCTGGGAGGCAGCCACTTGGGCCCAGAGAATGACCTCCCCTGGGCAGCCCACCCTTGCCCCATCAGCAGGGCAGCCCCTCACCAGGATCGCGTTTCCAACTTGGACCAACCGCTTCCCCTCAAACCTTCAGCAGAGGCCACTGGAATGAGGCAAGGAGGTCATTTTTCTCCGACACCTAATTCCTCCAACAGGTGGTCCTTGGGTGTTGCCATGGAAATACTCTCTCCGGCAAGCCGCCCGGAAAAAAGAAGCTGGGAGAAGCTGCTGTGACCTTAAGACCTTCGCAGCCAGAGCAGCCAAGTGGGGTGAGCCTCCAGGGGGGTCCCAAGGCGTGGTTTCCAGGAAGAACCCTGATCCCCAGCTCCCCAGGCTCCCTGAGGTTCTTGTCGCCGAAGCCCACATCTGCCACTCCTCCCTACTGTGCACCCACCGGGTGCAGGCTCTGGGCCCAACTCCAAGCACGCTTCTCCTCACTCCTCCCTGACCCTCACAGTGAGTTGAGTTGTATTCACTCTGCCTTGCTGAGGAGGAAACTAAGGCACAGAACTGATGAAGCCATTGCCCAGGGCCACACAGCTAACTAGGGGTAGGCCTAGGATCAAACCCAGGCCCGTATGATTCCATGTTCTTTCCCCCCACCCCCCACCATCGTGATGCCTCCTGCCAATGACACTCTCAAGCCCACCCCTCACCCCAAGTGCTCATGAGAAACAACGTGGAGGCTTTGAGTAGGAAACCCTGGGGCCCTGTTCTAAGGCCCTGTGCTCTGCTTAAGCAACAATATCAGGAGGTCCCCAGCCAGCTGCGTCATGTGTGTTCTTAGTGGCTAAGAGCTTGGCCTTTGGAACCAAACTGTCCGGCTTCAGATTCCTGCTCCACCATCACTAGCTCTTAGCTTAAATGCTCTATGCCTCAGTATCCCCATTTGTAAAATGAGGATAACAACAGTACCCACCTCTTAAAAGTGTGGTGTGGTGTAAATGACTTAATATTACTTTCTTTTTTCCTTTTTTAAGATTTATTTATTTATTTTAGAGAGGGGCGGGGAGAGGGAGAGAGAACCTCAAGCAGTCTCCCCCCACCCCTGAGCCTGGAGCCCAACACGGGGCTTGATCTCAAGGCCCCGAGATCACGATCCAAGCCGAAACCAAGAGTCAGATGCTTAACCAACTGAGCCACCCAGGCATCCCCATGACTTAGTACGTCTGAAACACTGAGACCAATGCCTGGTACACACAAGCCCACACAAGGGCTCTCCACATGAGTGTTACGTACTGAGATTAGTTTACAGCTCCTGCTCTAGCTGCGGTTTCCCTCAACGACATGGCTCCACCGGGAGGGTGGTGACCCAGGCTAAGCTCGGGCTGGTGTTGGACGGGCCAGGCCCCGCTAAGCAGTGAGGGGCCGGCAGCAGCTGGTGGCCTGCAGGTCCTGGGATGGGAAAACCCAGAGAAGATGGCCTAAGACAGTTCTCTCTCGGGCGCCTGGGTGGCTCAGTGGGTAAAGCCGCTGCCTTCGGCTCAGGTCATGATCTCAGGGTCCTGGGATCGAGTCCCGCATCGGGCTCTCTGCTCAGCAGGGAGCCTGCTTCCTCCTCTCTCTGCCTGCCTCTCTGCTTACTTGTAATTTCTCTCTGTCAAATAAATAAATAAAATCTTTAAAAAAAAAAAAGACAGTTCTCTCTCTTCCAAAAGTGAGGAGTGTTCCTCCATCCTTCTCTCCCTGGAGAAAATACAATCTAGTGGCAGATGGCACTGATTTCTATCAGCTTCTGTGTGGTCCTAACCTGAAGGAAAAACCTCAGTGGTGGAAGATTTTGGAGAAAATTCTCTGAGGCCAAGTAACCAAGATAAAAACAAAAGCACACAAGGATTTCTTGAATCCTGTCAGGAAACAAAAATCTGATCCCCAGCACCTGGGTGTTTGGGGATACACTGAAAGAACCCCTCAGAGCTCCTAGAGCTGCAGGAATAAACAGCCTGGGTCGCTCACTGTGTGTTCTGGGGGTCCCATGGGCCTCACGAGCCCTTCGTGCCATAGAGCTCCATCACTTCTAACGCCAGTTCCCTAAGAACCAGAACCTTCCCACAGTGTCCCAAGTCTGCAATGGCAGCGGAGAGGCTCAGGCCACCCCCCAAATCCCTTCCTGCTAGATCGCCAAAAAAATCAACACACAGCTCTGACTGGGGCTGAGACAAGCCTCTGGGCTGGGGAAATGTACACCTCGGCTCTGTCCTTTGAAATCCTACACTGGCCAAATCCGTGGCAAGGAGCACCTGCAGAGTCAGAAGGGAGATCAGAGGGGAGGGAGAATTTCCCTACCCAGCCAGGGCCCCTGGACGGCAGGTTGAACACCCCGGCCTGCAGGCCACCCAGCTGCATGCCCATGACCATGGGGCTGGAGTCCCGTAGAGCCACCCCCCTGGGTACCCCACATTCCCCCATCTTCCCTCCAATCTGATCTCCTAGCCACAGCCACACCTTTCAAGGTGCAGATCTGATCGTGTCACTCCCCACTTAAGCCCTTCAATGAATCCCCATTGCTCTTGGAATTGAGACAAAAATCTTCTCACCAAGAACTACAAGCCCCATGTGGCCTGTCCCACATGCCCCCATTCTGATTCACTCCCTCCTGTCGCAGGGCTTTTGAAAGGCCATCCCCTCTGCCTAGAATACTCCTAGCCTCTCCCCGGCAGCAGGAGCCAGAGGCCATTTCATATGGTCTGGGGGCTTCCTTGACTGCTATCTCCGCCCCTGCAGAGGACATGGATTGTGTTGGTTTCTTCTATCATATCCTCAGGGTCTAACACGGTACATGGCACCTCAGAGATGTGGCAGGACGTAGTCCTTGAAAGCATGAACAGACTTGCATTAAAATGGACATATTCCAAACAGCACAAGCTGAGGGGGTTTTCCGAGTTTCCCTGACCCCCAAAGCAAAGAAATACACTATTGAAGGAATGTTCTCCCTTTGGGCACCTGGGTGGCTCAGTTGGTTTAGCATCTGACTTTTGATCTCAGCTCAGGTCTGGATCTCAGTGTCATGGGTTCAAACCCCACGTTGGGTTCTACCGTGGGCGTGGCACCTACTAGAAGGAAGGAAGGAACAATCGGAGGGAAATGCTCTCCCTCATCAAATCATTATGTTGTACACTTGAAACTAATCTATCACTGTATGTCAATTACATTTTGACTTAAAAATAAATAAATCCGGAGGCACCTGTCCGGCTCAGTAGAGCATGCAACTCTTGATCTCAGGGTTATGTGTTTGAGCCCCACGCTGGGTGTAGAGATTACTTAAAAATAAAATATTTTTAAAGTGACAAATAAAAAAAATATTTAAGTAAATAAATAAATTTAAAAATAATTAAAAAACAATTAAAAAGAAAATGCTCTCCCCAAATGGACATCCGCCAAGAAAATCTTCCCAGTGACTTCTCACACAGCTCAAGGTTAAAACACGGATTTTTCCTTAGTAGCTCTCACAGGAAAATACCAGCCCGCAGAGTTTCTGCAGCTCTGCTCCTCTACCTCCTTCAACACACTAGCACTCCTGCCACAGAGCCTTTGCCCATGCTGCTCTCTCAGCCCAGAACTACCCTGAACAGTCTTCTCCTCCTCACCTGCCCACCAACACACACACCTGACTGACCCCAACTGTCCTTCAGGACTTCAATGGAAACATCCGTGCCGGGCCAGCCTCCCCTCTGTGTTCACGCAGCTCCTCTCCCAGAGCTGGGACTGGAATTTGGAGCCGTGTGCAATAGGATGTCCTTTGTTAAAGGCTAGTCTCTGTCCCACCAGGCTAGGAAGGAAGAGGCCACCTCTGGCCGGCTCCCGGCCGACACTCTAACCCAGTAAGAGTGAACACAGTGAACATGTAGAGTAAACACAGGCTGAAGGAGCCGTCCTGCCCCCTGAGCCCAGCTGCTGCTGGCGTCTCGCAGCCGGAGGGCGGCCCACACTCCCATCAGCGGGCAGAGCCTTGCCCACAGTCCTCAGTGGGTCATGATCTGGAAGCTCCCCCAACCTCCCCAGCCCCAGCAGAGCCCACAGGCCTGGGACCAACCCCAGCGCTGGGACTGCCCTCCAGAATGGAATAAATCGTGAAGGCCCAGGGACCCCCAGGCCAGGGCAGACTTGCCACTGGTCCCGCTCTGCCCCTGGCTCCTGGGGACCCGTCTTGTTGCCTTGGTTCAAATTCTAACAATACCTATACTGTCACAACCAAGCCGACTCATTGAAGCCTCGTGATAGCACCTGATTCCAAGGTTTATTTTCAGCCTGGACTCACATCATGAGGAGACCGAGGCATGAAACATTTAAAGGACTTGTTCGAGATTAGCCCACCAGTAAGTCGGTAGAGGAGGCAAGCCCAGGCATGTCGGACTCCAGCGCCTAGCTCTTTCTTTCCTACCTTTTTAATTCTAATTCCAAGAAAATACACAGAACAAAATTTACCACTTTAACCATTTTAGGTTCAGTAGTATTAAGCACATTCACATTGTTGTACAACAGATCTCCAGAGATTTTTTTTTTCATCCTGAAAAACCGAAACTCTGTTTCTATTAAGCAATAGCTCTCCATTCCTCCCCCTTGACCCAGGTAACCACCATTCTGCTTCTGTCTCTGTGAACTGGACTATTTTTTTAAGATTGTTGGGTCCCCCCAAAATTGGGTACCCCAATAATGGGTCCGTGATTAAAGGAGCGAGACTGATACAGTAAAGTGAAGGTCAAGCAAAGCTTTATTTCGCGCCAAGCATCAGGAATCAGACCGAACGCCAAACAGACCAGTCAGGGCCTCCCCTACCGAGAGGCCAACCCCTCCCTGCTTTCCAGACTAACTTTTATAGAGCAAAGGCCATGTGGTTGGGCCTGGCCACACACAGGTGGCCAATGAGATTGTAACACACACAGAAAACTCCACAGTGATGCTAGGTGACAAACTGAATTACAATTTACCCTAGTAGACATTTGAACCAGCCTATCACACCTTGGTTAGGACTGGTGCCAAAAGGCTCCCAAAGGGCGGGGGCCCATACTCCTTGGTAGCTAGGAGTCAGTCTGCGCCAGCACTGATTGAATACCTCCACCTGGCCTGACCCACCCTTGTACTTGGACTTTGCTACATGGGACTGGTTTCCCGGACTTGCTTTTAAATAAGTTCCCCTGGCGGGTGGGTGGTGGGGCAAGGTCAATTTAAGCTTTATAGCAAAATGGCAGTTCAACCGGGGTGGGGCTGCTCTGGCTGAATAGGCCCTTACAAGATTTTATTTGTTTATTTGAGAGAGAAAGAGAGAGCACAAGCTGGGTGGAGGGGCAGGACTCAATCCAGGACCCTGGGATCAAGACCTGAGCCAAAGGCAGATGCTTAACTCACTGAGCCACCCAGGTGCCCTGTGACTATTTTAGATACCTCGGATCAGTGGAATCATACAGGATTTGTCTATGACTGGCTTATTTCATTCAGCATAATGCCTTCAAGTTTCACCCACACTGTAGCATATGACGGGATGTCCTTCCTCTTTTAAGACTGAATTGTATCCCACTGTGTGTGCACACATCCCCCTGGGTTTAGCCCTTTTACTGCAGGCGGACACAGGTGCTGCTCCCGCCCCCCCACCCCCCACCCCCGCTAGCCCTTGTGAACAATGCTGCAAGGAACACAGGTATACAAATATTTGAGACCCCGTTTTCAGTCTTTTGGGTGTACACCCAGAAGCAGACTTGCCAGATCATATGGTAATTCTGTTTCATTTTTGGAGGGATCAGAATGTTCTTCAGAGGAGCTGCCCCATTTTGCATTCCCAGAAACAGCACACCTGGGTGCCGATGTCCCCACAACCTCACCACCAACTGTTACTTCCTGTTTCTTGAGAGCAGCCATCCTGATGGGTAGGAGGGGGTCAGGGCGCAGGTGTTAACCCCAGCTCCGTGCTGTATTCTGTTCTGAGGTCCAGACTGTCCTCAGGTCTCTTCATTACCAAGGCCTGGCCTTGCTCTTCCCAGGTCTGACGCCCACCCCTAAACCACAACCCTGCAGCCTGCACCCCACTGCCACCCACCAAGCCTCTGTGTCCACTGCCTGTCACCCCCTCCCCACCACTCCCCACTCCAGACCCCTGAGAAGTCATCCACCAGCTAATTCCCTGACCCCGACCTCCATCTGTAACACCACCTCCCTGCACCCACCCAACTCTGCTCATCAACCCCCACCTAGAAGCAGGACAGCCCTCCCCATGCTGGCCTGCATGTGGGTCCACCCCGGAAACGTGTGCAGGTTGAGCTCGGTCGTGGCCAGTTTGCCTTTATGCTCCAGTGCTCGGCCCTGATGGGGGTTTTATAGATGTTTAATAAATGAATGGACAAAAGAAGCCAGGGCTTATTAAGATATGCGGTGTGGTAGTCCGAATTAAAAACTAAACATGTCCACGTCTCAGAGCCTCGAGGAGCACCCAGAGCCTGGGCACCTCTCACCAGCCATCTTGCCCCCCAGCCCATGATACGCCTCTCTGACCATCTCCTCATCAGCAGACTGGTGATAATACCTTCCTCCCAGGACCGTGGTGAGCAGTAAAAGGGTAGAGGAGGGTAAAGCATCGCTCTGAGCCTGGCCCGGATGGGGGGCACCACCCCAATTCCTCACTGCCTCTCTCATTCTCTGACCCACCTCCCCCACCCCCACGTGTCTGGCTCCTCCTTTCCAAATCACCCTCCTCCCCTCGGTGCTCCTGTCCACCGGCTCCCCCCGGAGCTCCCGCGTGTTCTCTCCTGCCACAGACTTCCTCACCACCGGCTCGCTCCCACCCATCTGTCTTTGCCTCCCACTTCTCTCAGGAAACTGGCTGCCCAGCATGGCCAGTGACCCACCCACCATCACCACCACCACGGGTCCAGAAGCTGTCTCGGCCCTCGTCCTCAGACAGCCTGGCTGCTCTCCCAGGCTCGGCCTCCTCCCCATCAACGAGCTCCTTCTCTGGCACGGGCAATAACTCCCCGGCCAAGTTCTGATCCACAGACGGCCAGGAGCTCCTCCAGCCTCTCCGCCTTCTCCTCCTTATGGCCTGCCCTCTTTCTTTTTTAATTGAGATACACAGCTGACATACAACATTACATTAGCTCCAGATGTACAACAGATTGATTGGAGGTCCGCATAGATTGCAAAATGATCAGCTCAGTAAGTCTAGTTAACATCTGTCACTTCATATAGTTATGTTTTTTTCCTCTTGATGAGGACTTGAAAGATATACTCTTTTAGCAACTTTCAAATACACAGTAATACACAGTAATACACAATAACAGGCTGGTTAACCACAGTCTCCGTGCTGTACATCACCTCCCCAGGACTCACTGGTTTTATAACTGGAAGTCAGTACCCCGACCACCTTACTATGGGCAGAAACTGAAGGTGGTCCTCATGGGTCCACGAAGTATGTGCCTTCCTCACCAGGGAACCCCAGCCAGAAGCAGTGTTTCTCACACGGTATTCTGGGCACCTCCTGTTTCCACATCACTTGGATTGCCTTTGCCAAAAATCTGCCGAATCAGCATCTCTGGGATGGGCCTGGGAATCTGCATTTATACTAGCTTCCCACGAAGTTTTCTCTCTCGTTTTTTTAAAGATTTTATTTTTGGGGGGCGCCTGGGTGGCTCAGTGGGTTAAGCTGCTGCCTTCGGCTCGGGTCATAATCCTGGGGTCCTGGGATCGAGTCCTACATCAGGCTCCTCGCTCAGCAGGGAGCCTGCTTCTCTCTCTGCCTCTCCCTGCCACTCTGCCTACTTGTGCACTCTCCCTGACAGATAAATAAATAAAATCTTGGAAAAAAAAAAAAGGAGGTTTTTGTTTTTTTTGTTTTTTTTTGTTTTTTGAGTAATGTCTATACCCACAATGCTGAGAATAAGAGTCACACATTGTACTAACCAAGCCAGTTAGGTACCCCGCCTTCCCCCCAGGAAACTCTTATACCCGTAGAAGTTTCTGTTCCCACTCTTCCCCAGGACGCCCTCCCAACTGTCTCTCCAGCCCACATACTCTACAGAGTAACCATTCCCTATCCCTAGCCTTAGGGTCATCTTTTCCACATACCTGATTACTGGTCACTCAAACAAAAGAGAGAGAAGCCAGCTTCACGGCTTCTCCTCCAGGCTCAATGGCCCTCCCCAAGTTCACTCCACTCACAAAATCATTCTCTCAGGCTGGAGGCTTGGGGCCCCATCACCCTGCTCTCTCTGCTTCTTCCTGCTTCAGCGTCTGCAGCCGAACTCCATGAGGACTGTGGCCACGGCCTACCACTGATGTGACAAATTACTCGCTCAGGGGCTTCAAACAACACAGACGTATTCTCTTACAGCTCTGGAGGCCACTCTTGGCCCGTGGCTCCTCCTGCCACCACTCCCATCTCCTGCTTCCATTGTTACTGCTTCCATCTCCCTCTCCAGTGTTGACCCTCCCGCCTCTCTCTTACGTCACCCTGGGGATGACGTCATGCCTGCCCCAATAACGCAAGGTCATCTCATCTCAAGGTCCTCAACTGCATCTCAAAGCCCTTGTGCCATGTAAGGCAACACAATCCCAGGCTCCCAGGATTGGAACATAGACATCTTTGGGGACCATGATTCAATCCACAATGACTATATTTTCTTTTTTTTTTTTTAAGATTATTTATTTATTTATTTGACAGAGAGAAATCACAAGTAGGCAGAGAGGCAGGCAGAGAGAGAGAGAGATGGAAGCATACTCCCTGCTGAGCAGAGAGCTCGATGCGGGGCTGGATCCCAGGACCCTGGGATCATGACCTGAGCTGAAGGCAGAGGCTTTAACCCACTGAGCCACCCAGGTGCCCATGACTATATTTTCTAAAGCAAAGGTCAGAAACATAACATGTCTTACCAAATGTTTAAAAAAAAAACCCAACTCTTGGAACACACCTTTTGTGAGCACCTACCATGCACCAGGCAATGGGAATACAAAGATACATGAGACACAGCCCCTGCCCTCAGGGAACTCAAAACCCAAGGTACTCACCAAAAGAACCAGCTTCTTAAAAAGCAATAAAGTGCTCTTCCCTACAGAAGAATTCCAATTAATAAATGTAGAAGGAGTGAAGGAAATAGAAATTCAAAATTGGATAATAATGGTTGCAGGCAAGATCCATTAATGGGTGCTAAAATTAGTAGGTGAGAATTTGAGGACAAAAAAGTTATGGCAGTCTCAATGTATCTCCCCTAGATAGTTATTAACTGTGGATGCAAATTCAAGAATGTCACAGGGAAGAAAACTGGCTCAACACCATCATAACCAAGAGGTCAAGGTTAACAACACCAGCAATGAGAGATATCAGTGTCACCGACCCCCCAGTGGGATGTCCCGAGAAGGGCACACCATCCCCATACATTCCTGCCAAAAATCCATAACCTCGATTCAATCAGGAGAAAAACACTAGACAAAGCCAAAGTGAGGAGCACGCTACAAAGTAACTCACCAGTACTTTGCAAAAGCGTCCATGTCATGAAAAGCAAGAGGAGACTAAGGAATTGTCACAGACTAAAGGAGATTAAGAGGAAATGACAACTAAGCACCATGTGGAATCCTGGACTGGGTCCCGGAATAGAAGAAAGACATTAGTGGAGAAGCTGGTAAAATCCCAAAAAAGTCCACAGTTCAGTTAATAGTCTTGGACTCGTGTTAATTTCTTAGTTTTGATCATTGCACGATGGATAAGAAAGACGTGAACACTAGGGGAAGCTGCGTGAAGGGTATATGGCAAATCTCTTGGTACTATTTTTGCAACTTCTCTGCAAGTCTAAAATTATTTTAAAATACAAGTTTTCAAAATTTTTGAAGAATAAAAATATAGCGATGGCAGCAAAACCGTTGTCACAGACACGCCAGAAACCACAGTCACGGTCACCATAACCAACTGGTCTCCCCACTGCCAGCTGGTTTCCTGCTCCGTTCATCCTCCACACCAAAGCCAGGCAACAGAATGTCTTAAAACACTATTTTACACTTGTCACCCTCCACTCAAAACCCCTGTGCCTAAGTGCTCAAAGGGTCTTTTCAAAAGGACACAGGGACAGCATGAAGGGGCTCCCACCAGCCAAATGTGGGACATTCTGAACAGCAAAATAAATAGCGATAGTAACGAATTAAAACCCAAAGAATAAAACAGTAATCCATGAGTCCCTATTGTAATAAACTAACAAACAGATGGAGGAGAAAGGAAAGTTCTTTCTTACAGTAGAATGCCAACTAATAAACCAAGAAGAAAAGAAGTTAGAAATGTCTCAACAATACATATTAACACCAGTGAAAGTCTAATGAAGAACAGGATATTTACATAGCCCCAGAGTACCCGCCCCCACAAATGGCTTATCAATGATAAAGGGGAAAATAGTCACTTTTCAGCAGAGAAACCTGGCAGACACCCACTTACTGAGTGATCAAAATGAAAATCACCAGTACTGGGACAAATTGACCTCAGGTGTCTTCCGACACGACCCACTGAGAAGGGCAGAACATCGCTAACTTAGCATTCCTGCCAAAAGGACATAACCTCAATGCGATGGTGAGAAGACCTGATGAAGCCAAACTGAGCAACATTCTACAGAGTAAGTGGTCTGTATTCTTCAAAAATGGAGAGGTCAAGAAAAACAAAGAAAGGCCAAGTTACTAGGCCAGATTAAAGCAGATTAAAGAGCCGTGACAAGTCAATGTCATGTGTGATCCCACCCTCTGATCACCACAGAAGACACTGTTGAGACAATTGATGAAACGCAGACATGAACAGTACTGTATCAAGGTTCAATTTTCTGATTTTGATAGCCTTATTCTTCTCAGAAAAACACACACCAAACTATTTAGAGGAAAAAACTTACATCTTCAATGTAATCTTCTTTTTTTTTTTTTTTAAAGATTTATTTATTTGAGAAAGAGAGAGCATGCATGCCCAAGTGAGGGGGAGGAGCAGAGGGAGAGAATCTCCATCAGACCCCCTGTTGAGTCGGAGCCCAACACGGGGGTGGGGGGGGGGCTCCATCCCATGAGATCATGACCTGAATAGAAACCAAGTCAGATGCTTAACCAACTGGACCACCCAGGCACCCCTAATTATTTTCATTTTAATTTTTTTTTAAGTAAACACTATGCCAATGCCCAATATGGGGCTTGAACTCATGACCCCGAGATCAAGATTTGTACACGCTACCAACCTAGCCAGCCAGGCACCCCTCCAACCTAATCTTAAACAGTTCCCCAAAAATTGTGCATGTGTATAATACATGATAAAGCAAATGGGGAAAAATATAGACAATTGAATCTGAACAACAGATATATAGGAGTTCCTAATACTTTTGTTGCAACTTTTCTATAAATTTGTAATTGTAATATAATAAAAAGTTACAACTAGCACAAAGGATTCTTTTGGGGTGATTAAAAAAATATTCTAGGGGCGCCTGGGTGGCTCAGTGGGTTGAAGCCTCTGCCTTCGGCTCAGGTCGTGATCCCAGGGTCCTGGGATCGAGCCCCGCATCGGGCTGTCTGCTCCGCGGAGAGCCTGCTTCCTCCTCTCTCTCTCTCTCTCTCTCTCTCTCTGCCTACTTGTGATCTCTGTCTGTCAAATGAATAAATAAATAAATAAAATCTTTAAAAAAAAAAAAATATTCTAAAATTAGATTGTGGTGATGTTTGCACAACTTTGGAGATTAAAAAAAAAATCACTGAATAGTAAGAAAAAAAAAGAAAGAAAGAAATTATAAAAATACACATACACTCCCTCGGATGGCCCCCTATTTCCCAGCCCCATGACCCGGTACCAACCCTTCACTTGAATCTCCTCTCTCGGAACTCACCAACACAAAAGCGCACCCCACCAGCTGGCTCTGTTCCTCATTTTCCTCCCCAAATGCATGGCACACACTTCCTGATGCCTCAGATTCCCCCACCCTCGCTTTAGCTCTGTGCCTCCTGAGGTCATGTCCAGGCCTCAAGCCTCATCAGTGCAGGGGTCCAGCCCTTCCTTGCCACCCGGACGCCCATCTCCTCATCTCTAACACCGACAGAGCCCCTTCTGTGCGCCAACATTATTCTAACCACTCTACACCCAGTATTTCATTCGAACTCCCAGCCGGGCATGGTTAAGTGCTATCGCTGGCTCCACTTTACAGATGAAGAAACTGAGTCACTAGGGAGCCAGCTGGGATCTTTCAGGTGGTCATTGATGGAGGCAGAATTCAAAAGAGGCCACTTTCACACCAAAGCCTGCGCGGGCAGCCGCTGTGCTTTCCCTCCCTAGAGACATCTTGACACATTTGTTCTGCAGACAGACCTTTCTCGAGCACCAGCCTGCAGGCTCCCTGGGGAGTGGGTCCACGCTCTGGACCTCTCTCCGCACTACACACCCAGCAGGTGCCCAACAGCTGTTTGTCCGCCACAGGCTGGGTTCCAGAAAGCAGAGGAGGGGGTCGCAAACTCCATCAAAAAGAGGAGCCAATTCTCCACCCCCCCACCCCCCCACCCCAAGCACAGCCCAGCTCCCTGGCTACTGCCCAAGGCCCGGCCGTCATCTGCTCTGAGTAATAAGTATTTGTATGGCGATAATTACAGCATTTGGGGAGAAAATCCCATTAAGCAAGAGCCCTGCCGAGCTGCTAATGCCGGCACAGAACGGGAGGCGGCAACTCCGCCAAGCTCCCGTCTGCTTCCAATAATGCAGGAGCTGCCGGTCCCCACCGCCCTTCACCCGGCCCCAAAGAGCACGGCCGCCCCTGCTGGCAGCCTTGGGCAGCCGGGGCCGCCAACAGCCAGCCACCCCCCTGCCTCAGAGCCCGGACAGAGGCAGGGGCAGGGTTCGCTGGGGATCCAGAGCTCCAGGGTTGCACGGGGAGGAAGAGGGAGAAGAGCCAGGCTGGATCCATCCCTGAGTGGTGCCCCAGCCCCTTTCCTGTCCCTGCAATTCTTTCATCTTAATAACAATAATAATACTACCACTCACAGGGCCTTCGCTGCTGCTGTTCCCCAAGCCCATGCAAAGTGCAGCTCCCAGCCCTGCCTGTAGGCAGTCCTCACGACCAGCCTGTCCTTTCAACCAGCAGGTCCTGTCATCATCCCCACTTTCGGGGCAAGGAAACAGGGGTGCTGAGATGTCACACGTTCGTCCGGGGCACTGACCCCGCTTTACAATTATGCGTTTATTCTCATACTGTGCCATTCATCACTTCCTCCCTTGCTGGACTAAAACTCAGGGAGGGACAGCAGTTTGGGTTTGTGACCAGCCCCGTTCCCTCAGCTCCATGCAGACAGTCAATAGACAGCTATCTGTTGAATGAATTCATTAAACCCACAATTTGCCCAAGGTCCCCCCAGCCGCTGGGGGCAGAGGCGTGCTAACAACACAGGCAGGCTGGCTCAAGCACCATGCCATCACACCACCCACCCTGCAGAGAATCCCTGCCTGCCACCCCTGGCTCCTTCTTACAAACACGGGAGACCGAGACAAAGATGCGCGGGGACAAGGAAGGGAACCTTGCACAGCCAGACGCCCGGAGAGCAGGCTTGCACTTCGGCCAACTCTCCCGTACTTACCTCCCAAACTCTCTGCTGCCCCACTGAACTCTCAAACCTTCGCTTGAGCTTCTCAGATAACAAAAATAATCATAACATCATTACCTAGTTTTATCACGAAGCATTTCCACACACCAGCCCAGGGCCAAGCATGCCACCAGGCCCTCTACATGCACTGGCTCCCTGAATCCTCGCCACCAACCTACAACACAGTCATCCTCCCCTTTTAAGATGGGGAAACTGAGTCTCACAGCAGATGGAGAGATGGCACCTGGGGCTTGCCACCAGTCATGCAGAAGCCAGCGATAAGCCCAGGGCACGTGCTACTGGAGACACAAGCCCCACCCAGAAGAAGCCTCCCCAGCACAGTGCAGGGCTCTGCCCTAGGAGACCACGGTACACACGTGGCTTCTGTCTTCCCTGACCCTTCCCCAGGACCACCACCCAGTCATGATTTGGCTTTTTAGGCTTTCCAAACAGGCTTCCAGGCAATCCATCTGGGGTGCTCTGGGAAGTCCCAAGCCTGACCACCCAGCTCCATTGAATGTGGCCTCCAGTTTCGGGGGCCAAGTTGGGAAAAGGCAAGGGCCTTCCAGGCCTCTGCAGCAGGCAGCGGGCTATGGCAGTGGACCAACTGGCCAGGGGGCAAGAGAGGGACCCCCAAAACTGATGAACAGCAGACCATCCTGGGCTGGGGGAGCAAATGGAAGCCAGGGATCCTTCCCCAAGGCCTTTCCTGGCCAAACCACCATCCTCAGGCCTCTCCCATCTCTGCACCCTGTGCCCACAAGCCTAGAATACAAGTGCTTGAGACAGAAGGGAAAAGCAGTGTCCCCCCCCAACACTATATACTCTCTTACCACACTCTCCTGGATACTTTAGCCTAAAAGACTTTTTTAATTTAAAAAAAAAAAAAAAAATCCAACTGAAAGTCAAAGTCCTTGAGTGACAGAAAAGACAATTAATAGTGGCCAAGGCTGGGTCCCTCTGAGGCTGAATTCTACAAAGAGAGGAAGCTTCCAGGCCTCCTCCACCACACCCCTAACCCTCACTCTGTGTTTTAATTGTTCCACTGCAGTGAATTATTCAGCAACCCTTCCTCAGCCCAGCCCACCAGCCCCACAGCCCCTCTGGCTCAGCCAATTTCCTCAACAGCCCTGGGGCCACACAGCTTCTTCCCAGAAGTCCCCACAGCACACCAATTCCTTCCCACTTGGGGGGATAGGCCCAAGCCCAGAGTCATGGGATAGAGGATCATAAAGTTGCCGGGCCTCCCAGGCTGCCATAGAAACTGCCCATGAGACAAAAGGCGAAAGCACAGCTGCAGTCTCTCCAAATATCACGGCCTCAGAGGCTGCTGTTCTGGGCCCCAGGACAGCACAACGTCCACATCGATGAGAGAGAGGTTTGCTACGGTGATTCTGAGTCTGCCTGAGCTCTCCCTAAGGCCTCTTTTCGGGGTGTTCTTTTCTTCCTCAAATGGCTCTTTAGAGGCCTGCCTGCTGCAAAGGCAGCCTCCCCCGGCTTTCTCCATTCTTTCCCCACCCAAGAAGTTCTGCCCACAGCAAAGACCAGGTCTCCGCTGACTCCCCCACAATAACTCACCCGTGGATTCCATCCCTGAAGTCCCCAAAGGGAAAATCCAGTGAGCAAAGACTGCCTGATTCTTCCCAACCTTCCCAGCCTCAAGCCCCATCACATCGGACTGGGCCCGGCCCACTGCGGCCCCGGCCAGCTGGCCCGTTCACCCATCAGACAGGCTCAGGCACACCTGCCGGCCTTTCGCTCATGTATTCCCTCTGTTTGGGCTGTCTGCCCTCTCCGCTTAGCACACTCCTACCAACCACTGTTGGGTCCCCAACTGTGCTAAAAAATGACCCATCCTCTGAGAAGCACCTTTCCCCCAAGAAAAGTGCTTCCCACCCCAATGCTCCCCACCACAGCCCCATCACATTGCCAGCCTTGCCCTCTCCCAAAAGCTTGCAGTTAGGTGTCCCCTGTCTGGGCCTCTCAACTGTACATCCCTTGAGGGCAGGGACTTGCTCACTCCCTGCTGGAGCCTCAGCACTGAGGGCAGCTCCCAGCTCTGTAAATGTTTGCTGAATTAAATGGGATCTTCTCCTGATCCTAGTATAATGCTGCCTCTCACTCAATAAGCATCATCATGAACTAGGCACTTTTCACACATTATCTTTGGTCCTCACAAGTACCAGAGACTTTAGTATCAGCACCCCCATTTTCTGCATGGAAAGCAACTAAGGCTCAGAGAAGTTAAGTAACTTGCCCAAGGTCACACAGCAACCTAGGCAGCTGGACCTCTTTCTTTTGCACCAGGAAATTTAACTTCCATTCCACTCTGATTGCAAGAGAGCTCATGAGTTCCTGAACATCAAAATAGACACTGTCCTCAGAATTAAAGATGGAGAGAAAGAGCAAGGCATGAGATGACTTCAAGATTCAGATCCAAAAGCAAAGGCAAGGGGCTGCTGTGTCTCAGACATAGGCTGCTACCAGGGTAACAACTGCAGGAGAAACACCCTGTGGGCAAAGGAACAGAGAATAGATCCAGAGTGAACAGGTATAGAAAATGACCCTGCAGCCTCAGGGGTCCTCTGGGCAGATTTCAGACCCTCAGTCCCTCTCTACAGCCACACAGCATAATGCACAGGAAATGTGACTTGGTCCACCCTCTCTCCACACTAGCATCTCTCCCCAGCCCCACAACACACAGTGTACTCACACACACACACACACACACACACACACGTTCCCATCTAGATTGCATCTAGATTGCAAATTCTCTGAAACCTCCACGGGAATTTTTCAGACTCAGCCAAGAAGAGTCTGGGGCAAATGTGTGCTCACTAATTGCTGACCTTGGTACAGAGTTTGATCCAAGAGACAGCTCTCCCCAGGGTCAAATTTCTGCCTCTGGCCAGCTGGGAGCCATGAAAATGTGCTCAAGTTATCGAAATCTGTATGCCTTTCCTGAGAGCCACTGCAGTCGCCCAGGAGTGTGGGAAGGAGCATGCAGGTTTCAAAGGAGCCGGCAGCCTTCTCCGAAGTCCAGTTCAAAAATCTCCTGAGGCAGTCACCTCTGCAGGCAGCACAAAGGCCCAGCATGTGACCAAAAATCACATACAGGGACTCGCACAACCTCCCATTACTGAGGTGACACCACAGATACTAGGAATTCACACAGATGTACATTCTGCAGGAGAATCTAGGAAGGCAAATTATATTGGTCCATAAACACACACACACACACACACACACACACACACACACGGCAAACACACACACACACACACACACACACACACCCTACAAAGCTCGGAGGGTCTGGAAAGAGCCGAGTTTCCTCCAGAATTTAGAAGTGGGAGAGAATAAGAGAAGAAAAATTATTTTTTAATGACTTTTCATGGTCAGTGTCTCCACTCCAGGCTCCTGACCGCTCGGCATGATCCTGGGGCTCCCAGGCAGGATCACATCCACCCCTTCCTGGTGTCCATGTAACATAACCCAGGCCCCAAACCCAAATCCCTCAGGTCCCATTGTCTGCCTGGGTTGGGGACGGCTGGATGTGAGTTGGGGGACCAATGCCTGACACCTGCAAGAGAAGAATTCTTAAGGCTCTGGGGCAAACAATGGGGAGGAAGGGGAAGACTGGAAACTTCAACTCCATTCCATCTGGCTGCCCATCACCTGCCTGCTGGCCCTCAGAGTCCAGTCCACAAGCGCTGCTCAGAACACTGCCCAAGATCATGCCCCCGAAAGGAGATGTGGTGCCTGGCAGTGTGAGGAGTTTCCCCACCCTGGGTGCCAGGAAGGCTTTCTGGCACCAATACACAGCACCCTGGAGGAATAAAGTGCTGGCGCAGTGGGAACGACCTGTCAGGGCTGAGTGCAGGGTGCAGGTGTGAGGCTAGGAGCTGACAGCCCCACCAGGGCCCTCTGAATCTCAGCAGAGGGAAACAGTGATGCTGCAGGCTCCTGGCTCCGGAAGGCCCCTGGCAGGCACTGACCCCTCTATTGGCTGCAGAGCCCGGGGCCCCAACGGTCCTGCCCCCACCCCAGCCCCGAACTGCGTCTGGGTAGGAGGGCAACCTCGGGGGCTCCTTGCGCACTGGGGACGGGGCCATACTCACAGGCGCTCGGTGTTCCGCGGGATGTTCTTTGGGATGGCCTGCAGCCCCGTGCCGTGGCAGTCCACCGTGGTGCCGGTGCAGGTGCAGAGGGCGGGGCACGCGGTGGCACCCAGGCGCCACGCGGCTGCCCACAGCAGCAGCCAGAGCTCGGGCCGGACGAGCCCCGCCGAGGGCCCCCTCCGGGGCGTCAGCGCCATGGTGCCCTCACCGCGTCCCTCTCGTGTGCCAGACGGCGGCAGCCGCTTACCATCCCCGTCCGGGGCGGCCTCCAGGTGCAGTCCCGGGGCAGCGCCGCCGAGCAGGCTCGTGCGCGGCGCCCTTACGAGCCGGGAGGCACCTCGCTCCTCCAAGCGACGGCGCTTGTGTGCGAACCGAGGGAGGGCGCCTTGGGCGGAGGGCGCTGGGCTCCTCTCCGGTTTCTCGCTGGCTGCGTCTCCCTCACTCCCTCACTCCCTCCCTCCAGCTCCCAACTGACTGCTGCGAGGAGGAAAATGGGCAGGCCCCGCGCGCGCACGCACCCCGCGCACACACACACACACACACACACACACGCACAATCACACACTCACACCCCCACGCTCGCTCCCACCCGGCAGTCATCCATCAATCGAAAAGCACACATCCAGAGCCAGACTCCTCCCCGCCCTTCCCCAGCATCCCCCTCCCCCGCCTCCCGACGACCCCTCGGCGGCTGCAGCGAGTCGCGTACAGTTTCAAAGGTGGAACCTTCGAGGCGCCAGGCGCGGGCAGGGGACTGCGCGGGGGATGGGAGGATGGCCACGGCCCGACCTGCCCAGTCTTGGCCCTGGCCGGTTGCAAACACACACACACACACACACACACACACACCACGAGTATGTGCACACTGAGACTCCCGTACTCAGAACGCCGGCCCAGGCAGTTGGGCCAGAGTGGGGAGGGAGATCTTATTTGGCCACCTGGACCCCTTCCCTGGGGCCAAAGACCTGCTTTCCCCCTCCCCGCCATCCCCCCCCCCCCCGACGGCAGAAACCTTTCCCCCAGCCCACCAGACTTGTTTTGTCAATACTTGGTGAAAACAAGCCCCCTGCCCCAGGACTCCAAGCCGCCTGCTTTACTGAGCCTGGGACCTGGAAGACAGAGCTTGGGAGTGGGGAGGGAGGAGTGTATAAAAGCCCTAAATCGAGTACAGTCTTCTCCCCTCTGCCACCAAGATGGCAACAACCCCACTTGTCGGAGAAGACTGAAGCTAGCTGTACCGAGAAGAAAATGACCCTGATTTGGACATTTGCCCCGTGGAGAGATGTCATTTCTGCCATTCGGCTATACTGGCTTCCCAGGTCAGGGTTAGGGGGTTGGCAGAGTAGCAGTGGGGGTTGGAAATCCAGCAAATACCTTCTTCCACTCGCACCAGCATTCTCCCATTTCTGCAGGTGCAAAGGAATATTCATTCCTGCCATCAAAAGACAGCAGAGACAGCTGGAAAAGGGCACAGTGGCCTGCTTGGGAGAGTAGCTCCACGAACCATCACTGTCAGACCCCAAGATTTTACCCTCCTTCCAGCAGGGACTCTTCTTACTCTAAGGAAGATGTAGACATAGAAGTGGGCGTGGGTGTAAACAGGAAATCCAGATGGGGAGAGAACCACCCTCAAGCCCAGAAGAGATGAAGGACCTCCCCAAAATCAAGAACAGCAATGGCTGTCCTGGGCTCTGTCGGACCCAGACGTCCTCTGTCCATCCGTCCCCTGATTCTGGGCTGCCTACAGGCTGGCAAGAAGAAACACTTGAGCAGCTCAATAAGCATCTTCCTTCTGAGGAGTTGGCTACCTGGGTTTCCGCGTGGGAGAAACCAGGAAGAATGGTAGCTGGTCCAAGAGATGCCAGGAGAAGGCACAGCATGGATACCGCTTGTCACAGGGGTGGTGGACACGCTCCACAGGATTAAAACCTTATCCACCAGGTCTCCAAGAGTTGGGGGTTTTCTTTGTTTTTCTTTTCCATCTTGATGGAAATCTTACAGTTTTTTATCTCTACGGTCATAGCGCAGAGAGAACTGTGGCCAGCATCTCACAACTAATGTGGCTGGTCTTATGGGCTTTTGACAGTTCTTTTTTATTTAAAGTTTTTACACACTTCTGGCATGACCTCCATCCAAGGCCATGGGTTCTTCAGCATCAATTCAAAGACAACTGAGGAGGAAGGGGCTTTCTCACGGGTCCCCAGGGGGTGTGATCTTAGAGAAACTTTCCACAAATGAAGCCAGAGCTCCTCACTCCTCTCCCTCACAAATTTCCACTGCTTCTCCGCAGGATGCTCAGCCCCCCTCTCCTCACGGGCCCTCCCCAGCTGCCTCAGGCAGCGTTAAATCCTCATTCCTCAGAGCCTGCTGCTTTGTTTATCCCCTCTTAGCTGGAGCTGTTTACACATGTGGCTCCTTCCCTGACACTCCTCCGGGGGCAGAACCCGCCCCTTCCCCCAGAGCTTACTCTTTTCCTCACTTTGGAGATTAACCAACCCAGCACCTGGCACTTAGTAGGCGCTCAGATTAGTGAAGCTGTCCGGTTTCCAACCTTTGGCTCCAGCGGTGTCTCTCCAGCCCCGTAACCTCAGAGAGCTCTTCAGAAGCCAGGACCCATGTGGAGAAGAGAGAGAGTGTTGATTAACTGGGCCACATGCCCTGGGGGCTGCAGAGTAGTCCGGTGAAGCAGCGGAAGGAGGGGTGGGGTGGGCAGGGGGGCGGCAAGATCACCCCTGCCTGTGTCTCCCAAGAGTCAGCCAGTGCCCGAGAAGCTTCCAGACTAGACTGGACAGTGAAGCCCAAATGGTCACCACCTGGCAAAGTCTGCTCTTTCCTATAAAGGGGAGGGAAGGAAGGAGGGCTCCCTCAGATCCAGGACAAAGACTCCCTACGCCAGCCTAGTCATGAGAGGCCCTGCCCCAGCAGCCAGGCAGCTCCCCAGCTTGGCTCCTAGCCCCAGTTCCTCCACCCCAGAACCTGGCTGGATCCCCAATTTGGGAGGCAGCTAGCCATGAATGAACGCAGCTCATTAGCGTTCCTAGCACATTTACTCGGAAACTACCGCCTGGCCAGCAGCTCACCCTCCACCCCCCACACCGCTTAGCCGTTCAGTTTCCTCTCCCAGGCCCCTCCCTCTGTTGGATCTCCCTACCCCCTCCCTACAGCAGGGCCACCTGCTCCTTCAGCACGGGTGGGGAAGAGGTAGCCCTGTCACATTGCTTCTGCCAAAGCCCACGGGCCACCATCAGGGCAACCCCTGGGCGGAGGGGGGAGCGGGGGAGGGCAACTTGGGACTGGGTCTCCCCACCCTGGTGGCATGAATCTTCTCCAGTGCCCTCAGCCACGGATGCTCAGTTTTGAGGGCCACCACCTCCTGCCTGTGACTTGGGGAGATTTGGGGGAGTGCCTTGTTCCAGCTTTCTGCACAGGGCCCTGTCCTCTGCCTCCAATAGCCCTTCTGAGACACCAAGAAGCAGAGAGGCTGGGTGAGACTGCAGAGCCCAGTGTCTTGGATCTCTGGGCTGCAAAATGCAAGAATGAGACAAAATGCCTGCTGAGCATTGATTAAACACCATTTATTAAGTATCCATGTACTATGTGCCCAGAACCGGGACTGGGCGATTCAACAGGGCGTAAGAGCTGCCCAGGCCTGCACTGGGCTCACAGTCCAGTGGGGAACAGAAAGAGGAAAGCCCACTCTGCATGGTTAGTTTGGTAACAGGGAGTGTGGAATTGCAGGGAAGGCCCAGAGTGCGGGGCTCAGGGATGCGCCCGAAGGGTCCCTGGAAGAGGAATCACTTGAGCTGAATCTTAAAGGATAAATAGGCATTGACTGGGCAAGAAAATAGCAAGAAATGTTTTCCTGGGCAGAGAGAAGTACAGAGGTAAGGCACACAAATGATAGCGGTGTTCCTCAGTGGCTGAGCTAGGGCAAGTTCAGCAAGGCTAGAACATGGCAGGGGTTCATGTAGGCAGAGGTCAGAGAGGTGTGGGGAAGGAGAGGAGGAGCACATTCCAGATGCCCTGGTGCAGCCATTCTGGCTTTACCGGGTTTGCAGAATTACCCTGGGTGCCAGCAGAAGCCCATATACGCATGCGCCTGCAATGCACTATCTCGGGACCCAGTGGCTGTGGTTGCTCCCATGGAAGGGCCTGGGATGATGGCAGGGAGACAGTTTCAGCATATGCTTCTACTGCTAGGATTTTTTAACCTATATAGTATGACTTAACCTCTCCATCACCACCAATGCATTTTTTTTTAAATCACCAATACATTTTTAAATCCCCTTGGATGCTTATTATAAATGCCAGTTCTCAGGACCTTCTTAATCAGAATCTTCACTATTAGCACAGAGGGGGCTGAGGCAGTATGATTCTGATGCAAGATGCCCCAGAGACCATGGTCTGGAATCAAGGCCTGGTGTGCTGGATTAATGAGTTTGAACTCAGACCTGAAAACTCTGGGAGCCACTCAAGGAAGGGGCCCAGCAAGGACAAAGGGTCTGAGGCCTGTCTGCCTCCCTCCTCTTCATTTTCCACATGTTCTTAGCAAGGATGAGACATCAAAGAAAAAGATAGCCACAAGGGACTGGAGGGGAGGGAACAGAGCCATGTGACACTGGTACATCGCGGCTTCATTCACAAGATGTCAGCGCTGCAAGAGGATAAAGAAATGATCAAATCCGGGGCGCCTGGGTGGCTCAGTGGGTTAAAGCCTCTGCCTTCGGTTCAGGTCATGATCCCAGGGTCCTGGGATCGTTGGGCTCTCTGCTCAGCGGGGAACCTGCTTCCTCCTCTCTCTCTGCCTGCCTCTCTGCCTACTTGTGATCTCTGTCAAATAGATAAATAAAATCTAAAAAGAAAAAAAAGAAAAAGAAAAGAAATGATCAAATCCAAACACCACCATACAGCTGGCAGCCCAGAGAAGTGAAACTAGCAACCTAACCTCACATGGCAAAGGCAGAGGTGAGCCATGAATGAGACTGGATCTTGCTCTGCTGGGCCATGCATCTGGGGAGAACCCAGCATTCAATCCAACCTGGGCACTCCTCCTGACCCTGCAACTCCCACAGGAACTGAAAAGCCAGGGGTCTCTGGGAAGTAGTGCGAGCGGTGCTCAGGATATTTTACCTTTAATCCCTGAACGCCTCAGCTTTGAAAGAGGCTGGCTGGATTGCTTGAGGCTTTCAATGAAGAAGCCTAAAGCAGAAAGAAACTATTACTAGACTTAAGATCAGTGGCTTTTACAGAGGCTACCATATGCATGCAGGACAAATCTGACAGATAAGAAGCAAGAGAGAAGCAAAGAGGGGAGAGAAGAAAACAGGAGAGAAAATGAAGGAAGAAAGCAGTGGGGAGAGTCTGCAGGCAGCAGTTTGCTCATTCATTTATCAGACATCGATTGCATGCCAACTAGGAGCCAGGCATTGGAATATAAGAGATTTTTTGCTTGGGATTCACTGGGCTTCTTGTATCTTGCTCATGGCTTTCATCAAATGTGATATTTCAATCATTATTTCTTCAAAAGTTTTTTACATCTCCTTCTCCCTCGCCTCCGGGCACCCCACTTACGCATATATTAGGCCACTTGAAGTTCTCCCAAAGCTTACTGACGCTCTGTTCATTGTTTTAGTCTTCTCTGTGTGTTTCATCTTGATGAGTTTCTACTGCTGTGTTTTCATGTTCATTATCTTTTCTTCTGCAGTGACTCATCTGTGGGTAAGCCCATCCAGCGTACTTCTATCTCAGATATTGTAGCTTTCATCTTCAGAAGATCTATTTAGGTGTTTCTTTCTCTTCCATGTATCTTCTTAATGTGTTTATGTTTCCTCTGCCTTCTCATGCACAGGGAATATAGTTGTAATAACTACGTCTATGAATGCTAATAACAGCATCATTTCTGGGGGTGCCTGGGTGGCTCAGTGGGTTAAAGGCTCTGCCTTTGGCTCGGGTCGTGATCCCAGGGTCCTGGGATCGAGCCCCACATTGGGGTCTCTGCTCAGTGGGGAGCCTGCTTCCTCCTCTCTCTGACTGCCTCTCTGCCTACTTGTAATCTCTGTCTGTCAAATAAATAAATAAAATCTTAAAAGAAAAATCATTTCTGGGTCAGTTTTGATTGTTTGCTTTTTTTTCTTCATTTTGGGTCATATTTTCTTACTACTCTGTATCCTGGTAATTGCAGATTGGATGCCAGACTTTGTGGATTTTACCTTATTGGGTGCTGGATATCCTTGTATTTTTAAAAAATAATCTTGTGCCTTGGTCTAGAACAAAGTCAAGTTATTGGGAACAATTTGATCTTTTCAAGGCTTATTTTTATACTTTCTTAAGCAAGACCAGTGGAGCCTTTAGTCTAGAGCTGATTTTCCCACTACTGAGGAGATACCCTTCTGAATATTCTACCCAAGGCCCTGTGAATTCAGAGGCTTTCTCCTCTAGCTGGTGGGAACACCAAATCTGTGGGAGCGCCAAGGATTGTTTCTGCCTACTCCATTTGGGTGGAACTTTCCCCATCTTCAGGTGGCTTACAGTATTCCCTGATTGGTGCTCAGCTGAAGACTAGGGGTGGGATGGATCACAGGAAGGAACCATCTGCAGATCCCCGGCTGCTCTCTCCGCAGCAATTTCCTCTCCCACCTCCCTGAGAACTCTAGCCACCCCGACCCTCCCAAACTCTCAGCTTCAACTCTTCCACTCAGCTTTGTGCTGTGCTACACTTGGGCACCCCTCTTGCCCTGTGTCCTGGCAACTCTAGCCTATATGCCAGGTCAAATATAATGTTCACCATACTTGTTTTCCCTCTCGAAGGAATCACCATCCCACATTACCAGTTATTCAACGTCAGAAAACAGTTGTTTCATTTGTTTGTTTGTTTGTTTGTTTTAGTTGTTTAAGATAGAAGGGTAATTTGGCCCATTACTCCATCCTGCACAGAAACAGACGTTTGTAAGAGATTTTTAGCAACACTTTGTACCCTTTAAATATTCCCAGCATGCAAGGGAGCTACAGCCAAGCAGTCACTTAACTCCGACAAGTACCATGAAACTGGCCAGAGAGGAAGGGGACTCAGCCACACGGGGCTTCTCTCAGTTCATAAAGCACCTCACACTCCTTGCATAGCACAGTGCCCATGACAGCATGTTCTTTCTGCCGTTCTCGACCTGGCTTAGTCCTTTTCACCCTAAGCAGCACCTCCTCTGGGAAGCCTTCTCTGACCCTGGGTTGAGTCCACCTTCTCCCCTGTCATGCAGTCTCCTGGCTCCCTGTGACCCCTTCAGAGCACTGATACTATTGCTTGTAATGACTTTGTTTATACAAGATCTCTCCTCCCTCTGAGGTGGGAGCCCCACAAGGGCAGATTCTCATTGATCTTGTTCCCTGATGCCAGGTTTAGGGACTGGGATGCAGAAAATGCTGAAAAAATATTTTTTACGGAAGCATAAGGAAGGGCTCATTCAGGGGAGGTGTATCTTGAGAATAAAGGTGCAAAAAAGGCAGGTCTCCTGTCAAAATCAGAGCAATGAAGAGTCACATTTGGCTTGAAAAATAATTCCCCAGGGAGCAGTGAGTTAGGGTGTTGGGGAGAGACCCGGATGCTGAGGGACCCAGAGGCCAGGCTGAGACCCTTGTATGTTATTCTGGAGGCCTTAACGAGCCAGTGGATGGATGGGAAGAGTCAGCACAGAGCACAGATTGGGTTCCCTAGGAAGAGCCTCTGGGATGAAGAAGAGCTTACAGAGCATTTATTAGGGAATGCTCTCAGGATCAAGGTTGTGGGAGGAAGGGAAAGGGCAAGATTGCACAGAGGTGATGCTGACCTACAATGCCGGTTCAATGGCGGACTTGAAAGCTCTACAGAAAGTTCTGAAGAAAGGCTCCTTTGCAGCCGTCCCAAGTTGTGGCAAGAGTGCTGGACCTTTATCCCGTGGCATTGACTAGTCACTGGACCAAGGCTGCTCCTGAAGGGAGATGTAGCCTTGTATGAGGCGGTTTTTCAGCTAAGGGCAAACACCAGAGAGGACTGACAGCTGAGAACCATCCTCAGGCAGCTCTTCCTGCAGCTGGGGGAGAAGTCCTTCATTCCTGATTATAGATCGGGGAACAGGGTAGGAGAAAGCCCAGAGGCAAAAATAGGCACGGGGCCTTTGGCATGACTGGGAGTAGCTTTCCAGGATGGAGATGAGACTGGAGTGGTGGTCAAAGAGGGACAGATCTTAAAGCGCTGAGTAGATCTGTTGAGGTGTTGGGTCAAATCCCAAGAGGAATAGGAAGCCATCTGGGGGGTTTAAGCTGAGGAGTAAGCTATGATCCATTTCTCTGCTCTACTTCTCCTCTGACTCAGCCCCTCTGCCTCCTTGGCATGTAAGAAAGGAACAGCCCTGCTTCAAAGCCCATCCTGTACCCATAACCATCCATGAAGAGGAGGAGGTATTCTCTATTCTCTCCAAAACTCAAGAAGATGGCAGACACTATCACCAGGGAGCTCATTAATCCTCCCAAGTTTCAGGGCCATCATTTGTTAACAGCTAACCTAAAACTTCCATCATGCCTGTACATTCTAAGAGTTTATACTATTCCAAGAGTTGTACATCTTAAATCATTTAGTCTTCCCAAACAAACTTATGAGGCAGGGACTATTTTTACAAACCAGAAGCTAGAAGCACAGAGAGGTTTAGTAACTTGCCCAAGGTCACACAGTATTTAAGTGGCAGGGGCAGGATGTAAAATGGGGTAAGTCCTACCTTCTGGAGAGGAAGTGGAATTGAATGAAAGGTACATATGAAAGTGCCTTGTGTGGTGTGCAGACCCATGGTAAGTGTGTTCATTTTTTTCAGAAAACCAAAACTGGTAATAATGACAGCTTAGAGAAAAAGTCCATCTAGAGGAAGTTCTTTCTGATAAACATTGTATGGTTAATTTTAGAGGATTCCCTCCTCTCCTTTTTCCTCAGCTGCTGCAAATGATTGCCCTCTGAGTCTGCTTGGCAACATAACCCACACAAAGACCCAATATCCTCAGAATTTTCTTGCCATCAGAGAGTACAGGAATCTTCTAGCCTCAGATGTGGCCGTCCTTCTCAAACTGGCAAAGTCCCAAGTATATAACCTGGGGCTCAATCCCAGGTTATAGCCTAAGAACACCAAATGAATTAAATGTAAATCTAATTTTTTTGCATATGACATAAACTTTTTTAAAATTGTAGTTGACATATTATTTTAGTTTCAGATATATAACAGAGATTTGACAATTATATGCATTACAAAATGCTCACCATAATTAAGTACAGTTGCCCATCACCATACAAAGTCATGACAATATTATTGACTTTATTCCCTATATTGTACTTCTCATCTTCGTAATTTATTTTATAACTAGAAGTTTGTCCCTCTGAATTCCCTTCATCAATTTCACCTATTACCCTCTGAAAATCACCAGTTTGTTCTCTATGTTTATGTTTTTCTTTTTGCTTGTTCATTTGTTTTGTTTTTTTTAGATTCCAATATAAGTAAAATCTTACGGTATTTTTCTTTCTCCATCTGACTTATTTCATCTAGCGTGAATGTTGCCATAAATGGCAAGATTTTATTCATTTTTATGGCTGAATAATATTCGATTCCATATATGTATGGAATGTATGTATGTATACACACATATGTATGTGTGTATGTATGTATGTGTGTATGTGTGTGTGTGTGTGTGTAGCATCTTTATTCATCTACTGATGGACACTTGGATTGTTTCCATCCCTTGTAATATATTGTAATAATTGCATTGTAAATAATTGTAATTTAATTGTATTGTAAATAATTGCTGCAATAAACATAGGGGTAAATATATCTTTTTGAATTAGGGTTTTTTGTTTTGTTTTATTTTCTTTGGTAAATATCCAGAAGTGGAATTACTGAATGGTGTGGTATTTCTATTTTTAATTTTTTGAGGAAACTCTATACTATTTTTCATAGTAACTGGGCCAGTTTACATTCCCACCAACAGTGCATTTGGGTTCTTTTTTCTTCATATCTTTACCAACACTCGTTCTTTTCTTTCTGGTACTAGCCATTCTGACTGGTGTGAAGTGATACCTCACTGTAGTTTTGATTTGCCTTTTCCTGATGATTAGTGATACTGAGTATGCTTTCATGTATGTATGTCTTCTTCAGAAAAATGTCTATTGATCCCCTGTCCATTTTTATTTTTTGTAAAGATTTTATTTATTTGACAGAGAGAGATCACAAGTAGGCAGAGAGACAGGCAGAGAGAGAGGGGGAAGCAGGCTCCCTGCTGAGCAGAGAGCCTGATGCGGGGCTCGATCCCAGGACCTTGAGATCATGACCTGAGCTGAAGGCAAAGACTTAAGCCACTGAGCCACCCAGGTGCCCCTCTCTATCCATTTTTAAATCAGATTGTTTGTTCTTTTGGTGTTGAGTTGTAGGATTTCTTTATATTTTTTTGGATAGCAATCCCTTATCAGATATATCATTTGCAAATATCTTCTCCCAACCAGTAGGTTACCTTATTTTTTGTTTATATTTTCCTGTTATGCAAAAAGCTTTTTAGTTTGATATAAGCCCAACTATTTATTTTTGCTTTTATTTCCCTTGTCTGGGGGAGACAGATCCAGAAAGGTATTGCTGAGTCTGATATCTAAGTTTATTGCCTATGTTTTCTCTAGTTTTATGGTTTCAGGTCTCACACACAGGCCTGTAATCCATTTTTAATTTTTATTTATTTATTTGAGAGAGAGAGAGTGGAAAGGGGCAAAAGAATCCTAACCAGGCTCCATGCCCAGTGAGGAGCCTGATGTAGGGCTCTACCTCACCACCCTGAGATCATGACCTGAGCCAAAGTCAAGAGTTGGTCACTTAACCAACTAAGCCAACCAGGCACCCCCACTTTGAGTTTATTTTTGCATACGGTATAAGAAACTGATCCAGTTTCATCCTTTTACATGTAGCTGTCTAGTTTTTCCAGAACCATTTGTTGAAGAGACTCTTTCCCATTGCATACTCTTGCATCCTGTGTCACAGAATAATTGGTCATATAAATGTAGCTTTATTTCTGGGCTCCCTATTCTGTTTTATTGATCTATGTGTCTATTTTTACACTAGTACCCACTGTTTTGATTACTATAGCTTTGTAGTAGATCTTAAAATCTGGGATTGTGATACCTCCAGCTTTGTTCTTTCTGAAGATTGGTTTGGATATTCAGAGAGGTTTTTTCCATACCAATTTTAGGATTATTTGTTCTAATTCTGTGAAAAACACTGACATTTTTTAAAGAGATTGCATTGAATCCATAGATTGCTTTGGATTGTATGGACATTTTAATAATATTTCTTCCAATCCATGAGCATGGTATATCTTTCCATTTATTTGCATCATCTTCAATTTTTTTCATTAACTTCTTATAGTTTTCAGAGTACAGATTTTTTACCCCCATGGTTAAATTTATTAATAAGTACTTTATTCTTTTTGATGTAATTGTAAATGAGACTTTTTCTGAATTTTTCTTTTTGCTAGTTCATTGTTAGAACTAGAAGAAATAGTGCATAGAGGAAATGCACAGATTTCTATATATTCATCTTGTACCCACAAATTTACTGAATTCATTTATTATTCCTAATAGTTTTTTGCTGGAGTCCTTATGGTTTTTTATAAAGTATCATGTCATCTGCAAATAGTGAGAGTTTTACTTCTTCCTTAGCAATTTGGATGCCTTTTATTTCTCCTTCTTGTTTAATTGCTCTGACCAGAACTTCCAGTACTATGTTGAGTAATCATAAATCTAATTAAAAAAAAAAAAACTTTCCAAACATTAATGTTATTGGGATAGCCTCTTCTTTTATACTTTTATATTTTCCATATTTTCTACAATAAAAAGGCTGTAACAAAAAATATTATTTTAGAAATAAAGATATAATCACTAAATCTATAATTACTGCCTAAATAAAATTGCCACTAAACTTAATATTCCAAATTTATTTTATAAGCAAACTAAATACTGAATAAATACATTTTACACTCCTGCATTGAAGAGCTGTTATAAATCTGTAAAGGATGCTTTAAAAATAAGTGATGTCTTCTATGAAATATCTAGAATAGGCAAACTCAGACAGAGAATAGATTAGAAGTCAGCAGGGGTGGGAGGGAAGGAGGAATGGGGAGTTATTGCTTAATAGGCACAGAGGTTGTTTGTTTGAAAATTGGGTGATGTTGCACAATACTGCAAAAGTAATTGATGCCACTGAATTGTACACTTAAAAATGGTTAAAATGTAGATAGATAGATAGAAAGATAGCACAATAAAAAATAACAAGTGATGGGGCCGTTAAGGGAGAAGCTGTGTTATAGAATGTCTGTCCAATCACTGGTCTGTCACCAGCTGCCCAGAATGGACCCAATAAATGAAAACAGCAGTTATCACTAACAATAAGCAACTGCTACCCAGAGGTAAATAAGCTGATCATCCTCACTCACAGACAGGGGCAGGGGACAGAACCCAGGCAAGGTGACTCCCGATGTCACACCTTTAACCCATCTCCCTGCACTCCGCAACGGAAAAATGTCTGCTGAAGATTTCATAGGACATGAATCATCTGTAGGTGACCCTGCAAGGGAGGTGTGCTCTTTGCAGACAGAAGTCGGAGGCTCAAAGCCAACTGCTTGCTAGCTTATTTGGCTGGTGGGGTCAGGGTCCTATTCTCAGGCCCAGGCCAGTGCCTGCAAAGGCCTGACAACGGTGTAAAATGACTGCAGATTAAAAACAACCCACCCAGTATTTAAATTGAGTTGGGGAGGGATGCCTGGGTGGCTGAGTGCGATAAACCTCTGCCTTCGACTCAGGTCATGATCTCAGGGTCCTGGAATCGAGCCCCCCATAGGGCTCTCTGCTCAGTAGGGACTCTGCTTCCTCCTCTCTCTCTCTGCCTGCCTCTCTGCCTATTTGTGATCTCTTTCTGTCAAATAAATAAAAATAAAAATTTTAAATTGAGTTGGGGAATGGGGCGGGGCTGGAGCTGGAGGAGGCTTGGAGGGTTTCCACGCAGGGCAGAAGGAATTTTTTAAATCAACTGTTAGGTTGTCTGGGGCTCTGCCAAACCAGGTTGGATCCTTGCAGTGTCTCTCGTCATCAATGAGTGTTCACCAACTGGCCCTGGGTGGCCAGGGCAGCGTCCCAGGAGCCAGCGTCCTGAGCAGGTTCGCAGACACTCGCTCCTGCAAGCTCTGTCTGTCAGGGCACGGATGGGGCGCTGCTGCGCGTTCCCCGGAGAGAGAGAGGCAGGTCAGGGTGGCAACATGAGGACGTGGGAGGGCGGGGTGGGGCCATCTGGACCTGCCCCCTGGGGTGGGCAGTGTCTGCTAATGGGGGGGCTCCCAACACAAGGAAAACACGTACTTTTCTCGGATCAATCAGGACAGCACCCCTGGACAAATGGCGATGGGCTCTGCGCAGAGGCCCTCTGGGTGGTTTCAGGCACCATCTGTGAGGAGCTGAGGGCAGGGAACCCTCAAGGAAGCACTGAGCTGGTCCAGCTCTGTGACCAGTCCTGACTCCAGCCACCACGTCTTCAGTTTCCCTCTGTGAAGACAGATGCATAGCACCTCAGCATAGCATAGCCCAGTGCTTCTCCAGAGATAAACACTGCAATCCTCCGGCTTCAGGACCATTTTACAGATAAGGAAATAGAGCTCCTACAGGAGAAATAACTAAACCAGGGTCACAGAGCTTATTGGCTATCTATCAGCTTGTGCACTGTTCATGTGTGCACCTCTAGCACCTTGCCCAGTACCTGGGACCTAGCAGATTCTCAGTAATGTTTGTGAAACCAAAATTAACCGGAATGGGAACTGAAAACACAGGTCCTCAATCCTTGAGGAAAGACAAAATTTAGAAATCCAGTGATAATGACAGTTCAGAGACAAAGCAGCTAGTGGCTGGATAAATGGGCCCAACCAGCGACCCTGGACTGCTGCCCAGGCATCTCCACTCTATTCTGCTGTGAAAATTAGTTATTTACCCTTCCTCCAGCGGCCTACTCCAGGGGCTTAGGGTGAGGAAATCACCTGAGGGCTTTGCCTTAAAAACTTCGAGCGGGGAAGAACCTTCCACAGCCTCCAGTTACAGTTCTGTATAATGTTTTCTTAAATGATTTTCACTAAGTTCGTTCAATAAATATTTATTGTGCATCCACCATGAACAAGCCTCTGTGTTGCTGAAACAAGAAGTGTGATCTTTGTTAAAATTAGACAGAAGTTTGTAAGTCAAGAATTTTCTCCAGCCAACGGTATTTAGTGAGCAAACGTAATCAACATTCAATATAAATGGTTTACACAGCAGCTCATCGTTCCAAAAGCAAAGCGTTAAAGTTAAAAAGAGGTCGTTTTTTTTAGAGAAACTACTGCTTTCTGGATGCAAAGAAAATCATAATTTCCAGGCATAGAGAACTGAGCAGTGGACCGGGGAAGTATCCCAAGGCTTTTTCAAGCAGATATGGGCAAGACCTACTCTAGGACAACAACTCAAGAGAGCTAAAGATTTGACATCTGGCAAAGCAAAACTAGACAAAGCCCCTGAAAAGTCAAGGAAGAATTAGAGGTAATTCCAGATTTATGCAAGCCTGCAGAAAACCAAAGTTTAATCATGTGATTGAAAGTATGAAATATTATGGGGCGCCTGGGTGGCTCAGTGGGTTAAGCCGCTGCCTTCGGGTCAGGTCATGATCTCAGGGTCCTGGGATGGAGTCCCGCATCAGGCTCTCTGCTCAGCAGGGAGCCTGCTTCCTCCTCTCTCTCTCTGCCTGCCTCTCTGCCTACTTGTGATCTCTCTCTGTCAAATAAATAAATAAAATCTTAAAAAAAAAAAAAGAAAGTATGAAATATTATAAAAATATTAAAATAGTGAAAGTTTAGAAAAGGAGCTGCCTGGTTGTATAAGTGTTTGCTTTTAAGTCTTGTGCGAAATTGATGTCCAATCTCAGAGTCAGAGTTCAACAGTTCCACGTGGACTGAGAGCCCAGCACCACATCTGATGTGCACAGAGGCTGGGTTCACATTTGATGCAGTTCAGTGCTTTGTGAGTAGAAATCCAGCTCAATATTCACCCACCTATGAACCAGCTAGTTCTCTTCTAGGTAGAATTATAGATATAGATATATCTACAGATAGAGATATCAATAGAGGTAAATTAATGTCTTAGCTTCTGGCTGCTATGATAAAATATCACAGACTGGGTAGAGTGGGTGGCTTGAACCACAGACATTTATTTTTCATCATTTTGGAGGCTGCGAAGTCCAAGACCAAGGTGCCTGCATGCTCAGGTCCCTTTTCCTGGCTAGCAGACAGCTGCCATCTTGCTCTATCCTCACATAGCAAGAGAGGAAGGTCTGGAGCTTCTTCCTCTTCTTGTAGAGACACTAATCCCATCAGGGGACTCTCTGTCCGGTCTTCATCTTAACCTAATCGCCTCCCAAAGGCTCCACCTCCTTATACCATCGCATCAGGGGTTGAGGCTTCAATACAGGAATTTGGGGGAATAGAAACACTCAGTCCAGAACAATACCCAAAAGAAACAAGGTGGTTGGTCAACCAAAAGGCACATAGAAGAATAGTTGCAGCCACCTCATTCATAACAGCCCAGACTTGGAGAAGATTCCAGTGCTCATCATCAATGGGGAAATGGATAAACTGTGGTGTGTCCATACAGTGGAATAATGAGTAAGAACATTAATAAATCACACAGGCATTATGCCGAAAGAAAGTTTGACACTAGAAGACTGTTTAATTTTTTTTTGTTTAATTCAGTTTATAAGAAGTAAAACACAAGCAAAAGTAATCTATGGTGATAGAGGTCAAAATCATGGATGCTTCTGAGGGAGGAGTGGCAAATTCTTCCAGGCTACTGGAAATACTCTGTTTTGATCTAGATGTAATAACATGTGCGCGTGTAAAAGACACCAAGTGGTGCACTTAAATTTAATGTACTGTATGGAGGTTATGCCCCAAGAAAAAAGGAAAAGGATGTTTCTATCAGGGATGACAAGTACATGGTTGGCGGGCTGCCCTTATCCCCTCCCTGGGGATACTGATTAACCACCGAACTCCTTCTTCTCGCTGAGCTCAGTTCAGAACCGTTCTCAGTCCCGCACTCTGGCCAGATCGTGCTGACTCAGAAACTACTACCTTCTCCTGGTGTGCACACACGGGCACCTTAATTAAGATAGGCCATCCTCTTTGATTCGTTTGGCCATGCTTTGGAGAAGCCTGGCTTCTACTCACTGACTTGTGGCAACCACTCCCTTCCAGGTGCAGTTCCCAGGAAGAAATGGCTTCGGAACAGCAGGCTGAGAAGCTGGAGAATGAGAGCGGGAGGGACCACAGCTATCCCAGGCCGAGGTGATGACTCAAAGCTACAGGTTAACACCGACACCTGGCAAAGGCTACAGTCTGACGGGGGCCGGCATTCTACCATGTAGAACAAACTGGCTTTTCTCTAGTAGCAGAGAACAGAGAGGGACAAGATGGAAGAAAAGGCTGGACTGCGGGAAATGACAGTCTCGTGATTTGTGCTAAGTCTTCTAGCAGCTGGAAATATAGCCTCCCTGTCAGATCTTATCAGGGATGCTAACTTCCTGTGGTTTCACGCCTCACGGTTCCCCAAATCCCCTCCATCCTCCATCAAACAACCACGTGATCTGGACAGAGTGGGAATCTCCACCCCATTTTAAGTAAGAAAACAGGCTCAGAAGCAAAGATGTATGACCCACAAATACCCTCTTAGGCAAGTAAAGGATTCAGGATTCATACGCAGGTCTGTCTTCCCCCAAGGCCCATGCTCCTTCTTTGTCTTCTCTTTTTTTATTTTTACATCAAAGTGGTACATGTGCCAAAATGGCCAAGTCATCCTGTAAGATTGGTTTTGAAAATGGCAGGTGTCCCCACCCCCTACCACCACCACCACCATTTCCCCTCCTGAGAGCTACCAAATTCACCTCTTATGACTGGTCTTCTTGGAACTTATCTCCACAATGTAAGAAAACAAATCGACACCAAGCTAAGCCACTTGTAACATCTCAGCATCCTGAGAACACAAAGAAGATCCCACAAGCTTCCAGAAATAGTAAAAACAACATCCCCTACAAAGAGCTAGGGATGAGAATGGTCTCAGATCTCTCGACAGCAACAACACTAGAGCACAGAAGGCAAATTGTGAAGGAAAAGGATTCCCAACTTAGAATTCTATACACAGCCAAACTATCCATCAAATGTGAAGGTAAAATAAAGACATTTTCACATATTAAATGTCTGAAAATATTGACTTCTCGTGTACCTTTTTCTCAAGAATCTCTGAGGATGACGAACCATTTACAGTGGATCCACAGTTGTGTTGCTATTATCCCTCTTTTCTCTGTCTTGCACCTTCAAAATATCCTTTTTCTGTCAATTTAGTAGAATTTTAAGAGGGTGAAAATGGACATATTCAATCAATTTTCATTACCCATCATCTCTCTCATTCTTTGTTTTTAAAGCAGTGGACCCTTTCTTCAAACAAACCCTCATCCAAAAGACAAATATCTAAAACACACCAAACCAATATCACATTGGTTGCAGTATTGTTTCTCTCCAATGGTTAACTGTTAAGAAAGTTGCTGCAGCTAATTAATGAAAAAGGAATGAGCAAATTAGAACAACAGTATTTTGTGCCCACAAATTAATTAATGTACCCAAGTATTGAATATCAGCTGCTGTTAGCATCCCCCCTTACATGCACACACATAAAATGACAGCACAACATTGTGAGCACCTTTTTTTTTTTTAAAGATTTTATTTATTTATTTATCAAAGAGAGAGAGTGAGCACAGGCAGGCAGAGTGACAGGTAGAGGCAGAGGGAGAAACAGGCTCCCTGCAGAGCAAAGAGCCCGATGTGGGACTCGATCCCAGGATGCTTAACCGACTGAGCCACCCAGGCATCCCTGTGAGCACCTTTTGATGGAAGAACACGCCACCTATAGTGGCCAAAAAATCACAACCTGAATTGATCAGGCCTCTGTATCCCACTACCCACTGATTGGAAATACAGATGCTGAACTTCATGCATCACCAGTATGCAGTCAGCAAAATCCAGACTGGGGAAGGCCAACTGGTCCAATGCCCTGGGATCGTCACCATATAATTAAAAGAGGGGGGTAAGGGATGATGGGAGAATCTTTGGCTTAAAAGAGACTTTGAAGACATATCAAATTAAAAAGTAGCTAAGTATACACCCGTGTTCACAGCAGCCTCATTCACAATGGCCAAGCGGTAGGAGCTACTCAAGTATCCTTCACACAGATGAACGGATAAACAAAATGCGGTCTATAAACAAACGGATAAACAAAAAACGGCCTATGATGCAGCCTTAAAAAGGAAGGAAATCCTGTCATGTCACATGCAGCAATGTGGATGAACCCTGAGGACAGTAATGCCGAGTGAAAAAAGCCAGTCACAAAAAGACAAACACTGTGTGATTCCACTTATGTGAGGTAATCAAATTCATAGTAGAATGTAGAATGGAGGTTCTCGGTGGGGAGGGGAAGGAAGAGGGGATAGAGAGTCGTTCAACGGGTGCAGAGTTTTAGTTCGGCGAGATGCAGTTCCGGAGAGGGACGGTGGTGATGATCGCACAACGTGAACGTTCCGCGGTGCTGCACGCTTGCACGCTTGAAATGGTTAAGATGGTGAATTTTAGGCTGTGTGTTTTTTACTACAATTTTTACTACTAATTTGCAAAAGCAGGTAAAACTAAATGGTAGAGTTTAAGAAGGTGCTCTTGGGCGATGAAGTTATAGAGAAATGCAAGGCAATGATCAGCATAAAAGTTGGGATGGGGAGCCACTTTCTGGGGACAGGAAAGATGTGCCTTCAGGACAGAGCACAGAGAGGTTGCCGTGGGCCCAATTCTTGATCTAGGTGCTGATTTACCAGAATGGTCACCTTATACAAATTCACTCTGCCTCTGTCTTCTGTGATTTTCTCTATCTGTTTCAAGTATAATTTAAAAGTAAAGGGGGTAAAAAAAAAAAAAAAAAAACCACCACGAAGAAAGAAATCTGCTACAATCCTGTCAACCAACACCAGTAAGACAACCACTTAAGCTGAATTAACAGAGGAGGATTTGGGAGTGAGGCCGCCTGAAGCCAGGCCTACCAGCTCTTCCTCAGCTCCCCCTTGCTGAACATCTGTGACAGCCCCGTGTGTTCCCTGTCCCGTCCCTGTATCTGAGTCCCTGGTCCTGCGCACCACCTGCTTCTGCCCCTGGGGACTTGCTCACAGAGCTTAAACAGCTGAGCTCTGCCAGGGGTCACAGGGAAAGGACTCAGCACCACGACAACCAGGGTCTTCCCCAGAGGAGCGCAAAGTTTTAAGACTCGTACACCTCTGTTGTCAGCTGTCAAATTCCATTTTCTGGTTCCCAAATTCTCTAACATGAATTCCAGTAACATCTTTGTGCCACCATAATGTGCCGTCACAGGGTCAGGATTGGAACAGCTTCCTGTCAGCCTGTGGTGAGGAGCAACCCAACACGGGGTCCCTGAAGCTCACGCAAATGGTATGGTGGGGCAGCGGGTAATGCAGGGTCCAGATCTGGGCTCTGCCACCTGACCTCACACAACAGGCTACGTAGGATCTCTGGGCCTCTGTTTCCCCATAGATGAAGTGGGTGGTTACAACAGTGTTTATTCTCTGGGGTTGGTACAGGGCCTCGATACGCTGAAATATGTCAAGTCTTTAAAAAAGAGAGCCTGGCTCTGGGTAAGTGCTCAGTGCCTGTCCTTACTTCACTTAAGGACCAAGCCTCAAGCTCACAAGGGCCAGGGACAAAAAACTGGCAAGAGTGGGATCTACCCATCTACAGAACTTCCCCGTGTCCTGGGGATGGGAGGGCTGGAGAAGTCTAGCTGCTTCCAGACCTATTCATCCAGCTGGCTGACGCATAGCTCAAACTCAACAGGACTGAAAGCCCAGTGCATGAGCTCCCCCTGCTCCTCTCCTCTAGCCTGACCCTCTTCCAGTGTTTTCCATCTCTCTGAATAGCAGCCGTATCTATCCAATTCGATGAGCCAGAAACCTGAGGGGCGCCCCATACTCTTTCCTCTTTCTCACCTCACTGCTGACCTGTCTCCAGGACCTTACCTTCTGAGCACATAACAAAGTCTTTCTCCTGTCTCCCTCTCCCTGCCATCTCCCCCGGGGGCTCATGCCGCTCACCTTGTCACTCCTATGGCCACCATTTAAATTCTCCCCTTTGGTTGTTTGACTAGGATCTGCTTCCCCCACTAGACTAGCAGTTCCAGAAGGACAGGCACCATGCTGGTGTTACTGACCTTTGAGTACTCACCAGATTTCAGCACATGCTGGGACATCGCAGGTGCTCGGTGAAGATACATGGAATGAGCTAAATACTGGAGTAAAAAAGGAGCAGGTTTCCCCCATTCACATGCTGTGGCCCAAGGGAGCCTGCTACCTCTGCAGCCCTTAGGGCCTTCCCTGGAGGAGCCACCTTCACCTGCTCCCTCCTGTCCACCCGCCTGGCCTGCCCCTCGGAGCCTCCAGACCAGAGTGGGTGGACCTAGATTGTTTCCTTGAACTGAGGCAGCTGTGGAAGCCTGGCCCCTCTAGCCCTACTGCAGGCCCCACCCCCATCCGTGGCAGGCCAATGAGTTCGGGTACCTCCCCAAAGGCAGGAGGAAAGACACGGGAGCCACAGTCATCTGAGGAAACTTGCTCCATGGCAGAACCTCATGGAGCTGCTCTGCTCCTGCTCTGCTCTGACAGCTGGAACAGCCGGCTCACAGAGTCACTTGCTCAGTGAGTCCTTACTGAGCACCTACTACGGCCGGGCGCTGTGGATGACAGTTGGGGCGTCTCAGTGGACAAACACAGCAGATGCAGCCAACGGCCATTCTCCTCTTCCTCCTCACTAACAAAACCAACGGTGTTCAGTCCCCTGCCCCAGATCCCTAGGGTGGGGTTACTCTATTCCTCTTGTAGATGCTGGTGTAACAAAGGGCATATGACAGTTTCAGCCCACCGAACTTGAGGGGGAGTCCACTGGGGACCTGCTAGGAAAGTCTCCTCGCACGTACAAGGGGAGATAAACAGAAACGCCTCCTCCTCAGGCCTCCACCAGGTGATGCCTGCAGCTGGCTGGCCACCTCGAGACCCTGAGGGAAGTGGACGACGCTCCGAGAATGGCAGGCTGAAAGACAGGAAGAGCCTAGACCCCTCACGACTCTGCTGAGCTTCTGAATCCACTGCTCTGGGACTGCCCAGCCCCTGGTCTATCACATGGTGATTAAAAGCCTTCATGGTTTAAGCTACTCTCCCATGAGTCTTCTGTCCCTTGCAGCCAAAAGCCACCTAGAGGGGCAACACAGGCCCACAGGCCCTTCCTGAGGCCTTCCCTCAGGAAGCCAGAGCTTCCTGAGCAATTGCGGGAGGGCAGGCACGGAGAGCTCCTCTCTCAGCGCTTCCCACTCCTGCCGGAGAGCTGAAATCAATCATGCCCATTGCACAGCTGAAGAAACTGAGACCCAGAGGTGGAAGACAACTTGCTCTGTCACATACCGAGGGCCAGTGCCGGTGCACTTGGAACCAAAGCCCAGGAGGTTGGCTCTTGCCGCCACACCAGCAGAGCAGCTGAGTTTGACTGCCATGTTGGGTGGAATTCTCCATTACAAGTATGACGGGTGGGAGCCAGCCAGCCTAAGCTCTAGAGACATGTACGGGCTCCGTTCCCACCTGCAGACAGGGCAAAGGGATGGCTGGATCCAGGAACTCAGACCATTCCCTCTCATCTTTGCTTCTCTCTGACACCATGCCTTCAGACCAGCTCCCTGCTAGACTGGAATCATGACCACCAGTAGACTTGATCTCACATGCCAACGGCCAAGGGCCAAAAAGGACAGGGGCCTCCCTTTCCCCAGTTTGAGTTTTATCAGCTCCAAACTTGGGCCCCACACCTTCACTGTAAGTCTGGATGCTGAGTGCCACCTTTGGGTTCCATGGCTTGGCCCCTCCAACCTCTCTATGCCTCGGTTTACCTGTCCTGAACTAAGCAGAGCAGCAGCAGCACCTGCTCTGCCAGGAAGGTCATTCATGTGTCCAGCAAACACCTCGTGCATGCCAGTTACCAGTCAGGCGGCATGGGAGGTGCTGGGACCCAATCCCTACCCTTGTGGGACCCAATCCCTGCCCTCAGGGAGTTTATAGTCTAGCAGGAAAGACAGATATTAAATCAACAAACACAGGAAATGATATCTCTGTTTTAACTCTGCTAAGTGTTCTAAAGGACAAACACAGAGCACACTAGGAGTGAAAGAAAAGAACTGAGCTCAGATTGAATGCGTAGCCTTAGAAAGACTGACTCCGGGCATGGAGTAAGCATTCAAGTCTAGGGTAGCTATTACCTAGGTTTTCACTTGGCCTCTTTCCTGTCATCTCCCGCCCACAGTGACTTACTGTGAGGAGAAGAGCTAGGTGACCTGGTGGCCCCGCTCTCCATCGCTGCAACCAATTACAAGCCTCCTAGGGGCTGGAGCACAAGTGTGACGCACGCACTGGGACAGCAGGAGCACAACAGGTCCCAGGGCAGCCTGCTCCTGGTGGATGGCACACACCCAGCTCTCGGCAGCCCCTTCCTGGCTCCGGCTGAGGCTCCAGGGGCTTCTCAGGCTCCTTCCGCTGGCTCCATGTCAAACCCTAAATGAAGGAGTGCTGGAGAGAGATTTACTGCTTAACAAGCCAACTTTCCATTCACTATTGCCAGGCTCTGCTGTCCTCACAGCTCCTGGCCATAGGGACAAGGGCCCTGCCCCTGTTCCAAGCCTCGGGGCCGTCTAATCATGTCCTGGTGACTGCCTCTGGAGGGACCATTTGCGAAAATCTCTTTGTGATCAAAGGAACACACTCAGGCCCCTCTGGGTTTCCACTGCCCCCTCTCTCTCGTACAGACATACTGTTTTTTCAGGGAAGAAGAACAAAGAGGTGCTAGGTTAGATTAATTGCCACAAATGCTAACTCTATACCTATATCCAGGACCCTAATCAGGATGGTGGTGCCAGCCCATCTGACCTCCCGGCCCCCAGCTCTTCTTTTGCAACCATGGAGACAGACAAAGGGGTTGACTGGCACACACATCACTCCTCCATTTGCCACCTTCTGTGGTTCTCTGGATCTGAACAATCTGAATCATCCCCTGTGATCTGGTCCCCCTAACATTTCCAACTCTGTGTTCTCAGGAAACCAGGAGGGGTTTTCCCAGAACATCATACACTTCTTTCATCCAAGATGTTTCCAGCACATGCCTTCCTCTTATATGAATCTGTCCATTGAATAATGAATGCTTCCTATCTGCCAGCCTCGGTGCTGGCTCTGGGATGCGACAATAAGTCATACGGAACATCCCTGCCCTCAGGAAGACCATGATCTCGTGGGGGCAACAGACATCAGTGAAAAACAAAGAATCGCCAGAGATTATAATTACCAAAAGTAGCAAGAGCTGTGACAAAACCACGTAGGATGCTGGGAGCCCAAGAAGGCTTCTGTGAGATGACGTTCAACCTTCAACCTGCCATGGGATGACACATAGGTCCCTCTGGGTGGGGTCTGGGGGAGGGACAAGTCCTGATTATGGGACAGACAAGTCCTGAGGCCAGAGGGCATCTGCAAGCTCTGGGATCCAAAAGTCTGGGTAGCAGATGGGCAGAGAATGTTCAGATGGGCTGGAGAAGAGAGTGGGAAGAGCCCCGCAGATCATGTTAGAAGACCTTCCTGACACAGAGGACCTGGGGGATCACTGAGCTGTTACAAGGAACTCAAACAGGGCATGAGTCCTCTGGACTGGAAGGGGGTAAGAATGACAACAAGGAAGGCTAGGGTGATATGTCGGGGACTGGACTGACATCACCACAGTTGAAATGCTGCGTCAAAGAGGACGCCATTTTTTTTTTAAGATTATTTATTTATTTATTTGACAGACAGAGATCACAAGTAGGCAGAGAGGCAGGCACAGAGAGAGAGAGAGGGAAGCAGGCTCCCTGCTGAGCAGAGAGCCCGATGTGGGGCTCGATCCCAGGACCCTGGGAAGGCAGAGGCTTAACCCACTGAGCCACCCAAGCACCCTGAGGACTTCATTTTTTAACTTTGTATTATATACAGAGATTTTCTACTGTGTATGTGGGGGTGTGGGGGTAGCACCCCAGTCCCCACATTATTCAAGGGCCAGTTGTACTCAGAGGTACCCTAAAGTTGCAGATATAGCTCTTTTGCCCCCACTTTGTAGCAGCAACCCAACTTCCTTTGGTTCAGAGGCACAAGGAGCCCAGCATGGCTGGATGGTGGTCTCAGTTCAACAGACTCACTGTTGTGTTCCCTGATGGAAGCATACCTCCCTCACAACTGAGGTCTTCAAACCAGCTAAGCTGTAAGTTTCTGCAGGTAAGTTAGAGGAGTGACTTGCCTCAAGGTAACTCGACTAGCTTAACTAACCTTGACTGAGGGTAAATTAGAGGGTAAGGAATAGCCCTCCCCTTCCCACCCCTTGACAGCTATGGGAGACAGTCACAGATTTAGAGCATAGAGTGTGCATCCCTTACAGCAGAACTCAACCTTTCGGGACAACTGGTCCCGTAAACAAGCCTTTAGAGGATCAACCCACGTTCCATCAGGCCAACTGCTTCCGGGTTACAGGGCATGTGGCAAGACTAGTGAACTCCTGTGAGCACAAATCTGTTGTTCCCCTTACACTGCTCTGGGAGGAGACCCCCCTGGTCAGAAGCAACATCATGTAGAATATCAGGACAGTGAATGGGATTCTGTGAGCACACAGATGGTTAAGCTGGTGGAAGCATTTCAGGAAAGGGTGGAAATCCACATCCAGAATAAGTGTTTATTGCAGTGATGACCAAACCGATGCCTTCCATGATGGGAGGGGTCCAATGTGATCAGTCTGCCACCAGATGACGGGTCCCTGTCACCTTCAGGAAGGATGAGCTTCTAAAGTGTCTGGAGGGCATTTCTTTCCTTCCTTTCCTCATTCATACAATGATTTTCTGAGTGTCTCCCTGCACCATTGGCCCAGCCTTAACTAACCTTGACTGAGGGTAAATTAGAGGGTAAGGAATAGCCCTCCCTTTCCTACCCCTTGACAGCTATGGGAGACAGTCACAGATTTAGAGCATAGAGTATGCATCCCTTACAGCAGAACTCAACCTTTCGGGACAAGTGGTCCCATAAACAAGCCTACTGGCATCTACTGATGAGATGGCACAGCAGGGGCTGGGCTCTTGGCCATGGTGTGAGGCTCAGGGTTTTTGTCGACAGAGAAACAAGATGGCTACAGCTGCCACCGCTTCTCAGATGGAATGACATGATGGAAAGAGCCCTAGACAAGGAGTTGGAGTGCTTGACTTCTAGTTTTGACCAGCCATCAGCACTCCTCTGATGTGGAGAGAGGCACATTGCCTTGTCAGCCTCCGTTTCCCCATTCTTAAAACAGAGTAAGGGGCGCCCGGGTGGCTCAGTCAGTTAAGAGTTGACTCTTGATTTCCGCTCAGGTTGTGATCTCAGGGTCATGAGATCAAGCTCCACAGCAGGCTCCGTGCTCAGCAGGGAGCCTAAGATTCTCTCTCTCCCTCTCCCTCGGCACCTCCCCACTCTAAAATAAACAAATAAATCTTTAAAAACAAACAATGAAAGCCCCAGAACAGCAGGTACCAGTGGTACCAAGTGTGGGATGGTGGGATGGTCAGATTGGTTCCCCTTGGGTACAGGCAACAAGGGAATCAGTTGTTTATGGAGAGTTTTTTTGTTTTTAATAATGAACTAGGAGTTGGTCTGCTTTTTATTATCACCAAATACCTGCAATTCTAAAGTGAAAGAATACTCCTCACCCAAAAAAGCCTTTTGTTTGCCTAAATTCTAAACAATTGCTACTGTTAGTAGTAAATTGTAGTTTTATAAATTTTATATATGTATATATATTATGTATTTTATATATATAACTTATTTGTAAATAAACACATTTTTTACTACCTGTTTTTTCTAATGAACACGGCAATTTACATGGTTGTCATTGTAGAGAAATCCCAGTTATATAACTGGCCCCAAACGTACACAGATCCAGCTGCAGATGTTTATTTCTAGAGTACGTTCATAATGGTTTGCAATCTTTCAAGCTCACTTCTGACTAAAATATAAACAAATAAATTAAAGACAGGGAGATTTAAGAGAGGTCCCCGCCCACCCAACCTCTAAGGCCGGATGCATTAACTGGGGGAAGATCACCTGCGCCATCTAGTGGTAGAGATGGTGATTACAGGTACACACTCTTCATAGGAAAAAAAAAAGAACAAAATGGATTGCACGTGGAAATGATAGTATTTTGGTGGGGGTGGGAAACAACCAGGAGACTTAATTAGTCAGCCCCACGGCTGACAGTATCACAGCTTTGCCTAGATAACAGTGAGCAAGTTCCTTCACTTCTCAGGGCCTTCCTTTCCTCATTCTTAAAATGGATTAATGATACCTTTATCATGGAATTGTGATGATTAAATGTGATAAGGCGTAGAAAATTCCTGAGATGCAGTAGGTGCTCAGAAGGTGGTTCCCTTCCTCTCAGAGCTGATCAAAATGGGAGAACTAGAGCAGACGGTCTCCCCAGGTACTGTCAGAGGCTCTTGCCTTACTTCCCTCGTCCCACGCTCTCATTACGCTGTGGGTGCCACGGCTGGGGACCAGCTCCAGCAGTAGCCCTCCTGGGCACAGCGCCAACTCGCTCCCCACTCCACCAGGCCAGGCTGAATCTGCCTCTGCCTGGCTGTCACCACATCCATACACCTGCTTGTCCCCTCCCATACAGCTGCCCCCTGCCTCTCCAGCCCCCATATTCCACACCTATGACTGGTCCCAAATTTCTCACCCAGTGCCACCTCTCCATTAGTAGCTTTCAGGGTGGTCCCTAGACCAAAAATATTAGCCTCACCTGGGAACCTGTTAGAAAAGCAACTCATCAAGCCTCAGACCAACTGACTCAGAAATGCCGGGGGTGGGCCCAGCAATGTTGTTACATATCCTCCAGGTGACTCTGACATGCGAAGTTTGAGAACCGCTGCTCTACAAACTCCCCCCCACACACACACCAGGCCTATTCCTCTCAGATTCCTGAGGTTAGGTCCCACCTACTCCTTGGCCACCCCCTCCATCCGGTGACCCCCTATCCTATTATGGAGAAACTCTCCCAGCACCTAAAACCATCCTACACTCTTCCCCTCACCCACTTCACCTACAGTAATGTTGAGCAAACCTGTCATTAGCAAACCTTCAATATATTTATCACACAAGCAGACCACTTTCTTATTTCTTGCTCAACATTTTAAAATTTGACACTAATTCAAACATACACCTTACCCTGGTCCTAAACAATCTATAAATTCTGGTCCTAAACAATCTATAAATTCGGATAATATGTGAATTATATTTTTGTTATGCATTGCAATACACACTATTAAAAATTCGAGCAGTTCATCCAAAGTACCACCTAAATGTTACTTGGGGGGAAACAATGCCTTAAGTGTAGGCTCTCTCAGAACACACAAAGACCCACCCTGCCCAGAACTTTCTGGAAGGATGGCAATGCCCATCTTAATTGGGGTGGTGGTTACAAGGATGTATACATCTTATCAAACTGTATGCTTAGAATTAATTGCTTTAAAAGGAAACAGGTTCAAGTCCACACACAGGGACTCGCAGCCACTCATTGGGTGTATCACCTCATTTCTATTTGTAAATCTCCATTTCTATCTGTAAACATGGTTTGTGAGCTAGTTCGATGACTTTCGGGCCCCTTGTTTAAATAAATTCTTGCTGTGAACCAGAGACAAAGGAGCTAGCTCCCTGGCTGAAGTGGGCAGGGGCGATCTGATGGTGTCCTTCCAACCCCTTCCCCTCCTCACAATGAGAGGGCGCCATTGTCTTCAAGTCCCACCTAGCTCTGACAGGCACTGCTTCAGTCTCTGCTGGGGATTTGCCTCAGGCTAAATATATCCCTTCTTTCTCCAAACCATATGGTTTCTAGATTCCTCTGGAAAGAGTAGGCTTTTATGCTCCCATAGAAGAGGGAAGCAGGGACAAGAGAAGGGCTATGCCTCTCTTCTCCCTTCCCCTCCTCTTCCTGGTTCATTCCACACAATACCCGCAGCGAGTGTTCAAGAAGTGGCTGCAACACGAGACCTCTCATTAATGGTCAATTCCAGTTACATTAAAGTACTTAATAAAGCCTGGATTACTGGGTCATTAGGTTCCTCATAATCCCAGTGGTCTTTCAGCAGGGAGAGGCAGAAGGCCTGGCCCTAGGCCTCTAAGCTGAACAGAAAAATTAATGGGTCTTTATGCCCAAGGTAGTTGGTCATGGGGAGGGAGGTCACATTTTTAATGTTTCTCTCCTGCTCTGACCAGCCCAACTTCTGCTCATTTTGCTTTTAGAGAATTTATCACTAGTTCCCTGCATTTGGGAATATGAAGGTCCTTCTTAACATCCACAAAGCTCAGTTTCTACACTTTTACAGCTGCATTTTGATCCATATTGAAACCTGAGGACACACACACACACCCCTATTATTAGTTCATTAACTTAAAAAATATCTTGATGGATCACAACATGGATAAACACTGAAGGACAGAGTCACCTCTGGAAGAGGCAGGCCGTGTTCAGGACACACCTTGACTTGAAGTCCCCAAGTAGCCATCAGCGCCCGGGACCACGCACACCCACCAGCTGGATCTCACAGAGGCACACTCCCATAACCAGCCATGGTGGGCAGAAGCCAGTCCCAGAAAAGCCAGTGGATAAACCTTTCACCACTTTCCTTGCGACCTTCGTCCCCTCTCCAGGGTGGTCTGTCTCATGGCTAAAGGACAAGAGAAGACGTGGCCACAAGTGCCAATGGAGTTGAGGAGTAGGTTGGCGGTGGGGGAAGGAAGGATAGCCTAGGATTAGAGTCCCAGATGTTCTAGAACATACCAGTCTAACATGAGCCATTTATGTATTTAACATTTTCTAATGTTTAGGTTTCTAATGTCTAATAACATTTTCTAGTGTTAAAAAGGTAAAAAGAAACAAGTAAAATTAGTTTTAATAATATAATTTACCCAGTATGTCCAAAATATCTTTTTGATGTGTAATACTTACAAAAATTAAGACATTTTAACTTTTTTGTTTTTCCTAAGGCTTTGAATTCAGGAGTGTATTTCACATGGAGAGCACATCTCAGTTCAGGCTGCCACATTTCAAGGACTCAGTACCCACATGACTAGAGGCTACCCTATTGGTGAGTGTGTATGAGAAAGCAGGGAAATGAGGATAGACTCACCCTCACAGTTCCCAGCAGCGGCAGGCGTGGGTGGAGGGCAGGTAATAGTTGTGGCGGATGCCACCCTCCTGTAGTTCATCACCACTCCCAACAGGCACACCTACTGTGTCCCAGAGCCAGCACTGAGCAGCTCAGGAGCACGGCCTGCGCAGACCTGGAGCCCAGCCAGAAGATGTGTAGCACAGTGTCCTATAGACAATGCCGAGTGCAGCTTGTGGGCCCAATCCAGGCCATGGAGAAGCTGCATTTGGCTCCCCCCAGTGTTTTTCAATCTCTTGAAGTAGTTGTTTTATTTATAACCTTGTATTTCCTTCTTGACTCTTGCAAACACTGCTGTTAAGGCCACAGTTCTTGAAGACAGACAGTCCTGGATTAATCTTGACTCTCCCACTTTTTAGCTGACATTGGATACATTGAATTCTTCATGTGTCTCCTACTATAAAACTGGAGATCACGATACTTCACAGATGTTTGACTTTGGTGAGATGAGGAATTAATTGGCTAGCACAAAGCTGGGTAGTAAGTACTCAATAAATGATGGTATTAGTTTTCACTCACAGGAGGCTTGAACTCCATAGAGCCCCTACCACGGTCCTATTTCAGTATGGGAAAATTGGGAAGTATGTGCACAGCAGTTCTCAAAAACAACCCCACTTACACACACAGATGTTGGCCAACGGTTCCTGTACTCACAATTTTTAGTTTGTTTCCTTTCTCTGTTGCCCCCAGGTATGGCTCAACTGAATTAAGCAATCTTCACTACTAAGGCACTACAAATTTTAAAAAGCTTATTTCTGGGAAGGAAAGGGGAAAGCTAGCAATGACATCAGCAGCCCCTCCTGCTAACCTCCTTCCTGCTTCCAAGGTGGAAGACTCTTGGAATTGGCACTGAATGCTGCTGGTGAAAGATATTAACGACCAACCTGGACCAAGACTTAGCCATTGTTCAGTCCCCATTTTTGTTTTTTGTTTTTGTTTTTGCTTTTTATGGGGGAAATTAAGAGTCAGGGACTTTAAAACATCTAAACCAATCATGATAAACTCTATCATGATATAATCATGATAACCTCTAGCCTGAGGTTCAGCCTTCCTGACCGTCTCCACCGCCATAGGCTTTAAATTCAGAAAGGTAGGTAGGAACAAAACATGGGCAGCCAGTCACAGGGAACAGAGGCCACAGAACTGGCCCATGAGGGAGACTAAGGAAAACTCTTCCCAGGCAAACTGTTTTCCCATCTTCCCTTTCTGCTCTTTAATGCAAATTTGCTTCTTCATTCCTTTCTACAATTCACTTATTGACTATGTGCTCAGCCCTGTCCTAGGCATTTTGATCCTCCTATTTTTCAAAATAACTCTTGTCCCCTCTACCACTTTTTCTTTTCTTTTGCATTACTCAGTTTCCTGTGTTGTTGGTTTTTTTTTGAGTCTCCATGCTTCACTCTCAAGAAAAAGACATGGCTCCTTTCTTTACAATAAATGAGTTGCTCCTGGGGGATTAGAAGAGGGACAGACAGTCTGAGCAGCACCTAGAGAGCCAACATAAGAAAAAAAAAAAAGGAGCACGTGGGTAGATAATGGAGCAAAGACAACTGCAGGGTTTTTATCTGTGCTCCAGATTTAAGTAACTCTTTTGTTATCAAAAATAACTATGTCAGCATCAATAACCTGCTGATTACAAAATGCATTCTTTGCAGAGAGGGGGAATTAACATCTAATGAACACTTGCCATCTGCCAGGCACTGTGCAAGGCTAGTGATTCTCAGTATTTTAGTGGTCAAGGACTCCTCTGGGATTCTTGTGGAAACTATAAAATCTCTCCCTTAGAAAAACTCAAATGAACACAAAATTTTACAAAGAATCACAAGGGCAAACAATGTTCCAAAGCATAATCACAGACTCCAGATTAAAACCCTTTGTGTTAAGCCCTTAGGATCCCAGAGCATGTCATTATTGAGACAAGATACCATTATCCCTACCTTACAGATGAGGGGCCATCCCTAAGGTCACATACTAAACATCAGAAACATTTCAGACAGAGTTGTCTGAACACTACTTGCTGTCCTAGATAAAAATGTCATTTGATTTTTAGTGTTATTATAACTGTCACTCCTTATTTTTAAACAAAGATTATGTGAGAAACTGAAATCTGTGCAAAATATTCTAGACTCAGCCACAGCACATCAGAAAGCTCAGAATTCCCAGGGGTTCCAATCCCATATCCTATCAGCCAAAAGCCCCACTCCTCCTGAACTCACCTGCCCAGAAAGGAAACAAGCCGAAGAGGTGCTTTTCTTAGCCAGGTTTCATAAGCCTCAGAACAGAAGCAACCTGTCAATAATATCTCAATAAAACTACAGGGAAATTTTTTAAAGAGGCAACCTCTCTTTAAGACAATCTATCAGTCAAAATGGGAATTGAGAGACCAGTCAAAGCCTATGGATATGAAACAAAAGAAATTTAATTTCAGAGTATTACATGAATAACAAAGACAATGCATAGGATTGTTTCTTTACAGTTACATATATATATATGATATATAGTCAAATAAGAATGAAAGACAAAAAATGGTGAAATAGTTAAGAAACCTTGTTTCGCTTGCTGAGCAAGCTCAGGGAGAGCCAAGGGCGACCCCTGCTACGAAAGGCCCTAGGGCGGGAGTGTTTTTCCCAACAGGCTCTGCCAGTCTCCAAGTCTGGGGGAGTGCTCAATGGCTCTTCAGCACCCCTGGCTGTGGCCTCGCATACTTTAGTTTCCATGGCAACCCAAGCACTCAGGCTATTATGTACTCACCTCCTCACTAGCCCCTCCACTGACTCTCCATGAGTGGAAAGATGTCGGTTGGCACTGGCTGCCTGGGAAAACTAGCTTTTCCGTGGGGAGTTTTAGATTGGGTTAATTACCACTGATTTGAAAAGCTTGTCCATTTTAGGGACCCAAATTTTCCCCAAATTCTACAGCAATCTTGCCAAATGCCAACACCCAGGTTTAGATCAAGGTCCTGTCTTCAGTACAAAAGCTTCAGGGTGGAGGGGACAGGGATGAGGATCTCCCTGGGAAAAGGAGTTCTGTTTAGAAAAGACCTTCCAGCATTTGTGTGAGGCCCTGTACAATGCAAGGAAGCAGCGAAGAGTCTAGAGAAGTCTGTTGCCAAAGATGGCTTCCCTGGCTATGCATGGGCCACATGGCTGGTCACTGCAGGGCACAGGTGCAAGGACCACAGGTTCTCTGTGTCCAGAGGCTCCTGGGAGGGAAGCTACACAAAACCACCACTGTCCAGGCGGAGAGAAGGGATTTGCTGGCTTCCTTACAACCCAAGAAAATGGCCACCTCTGGATCACCCAGCAGTCACCAGAGTCAACTGCCCTGTACTACTCCATTTCCCAAAGTGCTCCTGAGAAGGACATTTAGGGTGATGAGTTGGGGAAGGAGCGGCTGCGGTTTGTTTGTTACAATTTGTTAAGTACCAGCTCCTTGAGCATGTTCTGGCACTCAGATACAAAAAGGTATAATCAGTATCTTCTAACCTTTCACTGTGACACTGGAGTTTTTCAAACCAGATTCCCTGGTCCCAGGGCAAAAGTCTATCACACTAAAAGGTTAGAAACTCCAGTGTCTATGGTTTTCCCGGTGATCTGAATCGAGGTGGTGCTCTTGTCTTCACATTTACGCCCGCTGGCACAAAAACACTGCCCTGTGCTGACACCCCATCAGAACCATCACAACCGCAGAAAGAAATGAAATGTTAAAAGCCATAAAAGGAGGGATTTCCAAAGAGACTGTTCCAACATGAAAAACAAACAGATCAGATTAAAAAAAAAAACTTATAGATTAAAAAAACTGTTAAATACTGGCTCAAAAATACCCACCCACCAAGTCAAAAGGGAGACAGTACCCTGCTGTGGCAAATGATAAAGGGCTTTTGTCTTGTAGTTAGTTCTCTGTAAGATTCCACAGGATAGGAACACTTACATATTGCAAGGCAGAAAGTTATACTGTTTATTTCTCAAATTTGGATTCCAACTGGATCACAGCTTCAACTTAAAAAATGACCTATCACACCCTTTAAGCAAGGGAAAGTATATTTAATAAATAACTTAAATGAAACACACATGCCCAAATTCACACACAAAGTGCCCAAGGGGGCGAGCTACACAAAATCATGTGTGCGTGGCAAGCACCTCTCCCACCACTCTAGGCCCGGCACACTTCCCTGGGGTACCAACCCATTCAACCAGTGAAAGTCTCCTAAGTCTTAGCTGCCTCCTCAGATAGAAGCCCAGGACAAAGCTGGTGACAGGAAGGTATCAGGTCACTGCTCTGCACTCTCCACCTGATGCCACGCCATTCTGGGAGGAACCACTTAGTAAAGAAAGGAAGCTTTGGGTTAGGGAGAACACTATTTCAGTCTGGTCCTATCAAAAGCAGTCTCTGTCTGCATTCACTCGTAGCAGGTGCTTATTTTCTTAATAAGGAAAAGCTAACTGGAAACCTACACAAATAAATTTGCTAACAAGTATTTTTAAGAAAGACATATAAATGCTCTGAGAAAGGGCCTTATACTCCTCACCATCTGTTGTTCACAATCCATCGGGCTGGAAGGTCAAATCTTACACTTCTCTTCACTATTGTTGGAGTAGCCAGTGAGACAAGTACGGAAGAGAGGACTGACAGCTGGACACAAAACCAAACCGTGCTCTGCCAGCATCATCCTCCCATTTCAGCAGAAATGCAGCTTTTTCAAGAGTTCAAAGATAACAAGTCCCACTTTGCAGGGCAGCCGCTCCCCAGGAGCCTGACTGGGCTCTGGCACAGGGTGAGGGCAGCTCAACTGCTCCACAGAGCAGGCCCACTCAAACGCTCCCGCCTCTGGCCACACGCCCCCAGGCAGTGAGTTTTTACAACAGATCAAAGCCACGCTGCTGCTTACCTCTAACACACATGAACATCCTCAACCCCGTCAAAGCCCCAGCCCCACCTCCAAACTACCCTTTGCCCACCTTGACAAGGAGAGGGGCGGTGCTGCAACCCCCCTCCAACACTGGTGATCAGCCACAACCGCTTCTAAAGGAGAATGTGCTCTTTCAAATCCTCTCAGCCCTGCAGAGTGACGCGCCCTTCCTCCCGGGACTCCAGCTTGCCCTCAGCGGACAGTCTGACCTGCACACCTGATCCCTTAGAAGGATGCAATATAATCCCACCCACCAGCAGTCACCCTGGACACAAAACCAGCTGGTCCCATCCTAGTCACACTCCAGAGTTTCCAGTACATTCAGATATTTCAGCAAATCTCTATCGAGCCGTCAGTGACTTCCCTTGAGTCACAGGGATCTGGCACAGAATATTGGCACCAGAGATGTTTTAGGCGAGGGGAGGCTGAATGAAAGGCGACGAGTTTGGCAACCGCACAATCACTTTGGCACCACGGAAGAAAGGGGAAGAGAGGGAAGGAAGGGAGAAGAGACAAAGTTTAATAACTGACATTTGTTAAAATATGGTATCATTCTGAATTCTCCTTTTTCAATAACGCAGGTCAAATATCCTATACCCTCAGGTCCAAGAAATTATTTTTGTAATTCCAGGAAAGCTCGAAGTTCTTTGGACAAACGGTATTGAGGAATACGGCCTCATGAGATTAAGAGCTTTCCCAAAGCTTATGGTGAAAAAACAAGGGAAAGGTATCTGTCTTAGGCATAATTTAGAAGACCTATCCAAAAAATGGCTTTAAAAAAACAAACAGCAAATTAACAAGAAATAACCAAAATAATACCTGTACTATCAAAACAGAGAAAAGCCCCAAGTATCAGTTAAAAATAATATCCATCCACCAGGACTGACAGCACTTTAAAAAAAAAAAAAACAAAAAAAACAAAAAAAAAACTGGTAGTTGAGAGAACTTTCAGATTTTTAAAAATAATATCTGCTAAAACAAATTCATGGAATGAGCACTGGAGCCCAGCTGGTTCTGCCCATTTACTGCGCTGTGTGAGCAGGCTGACTGCTTAGTGGTTTCCCCAAAATGCTTTCAAAGACAAGAGAAAGAGAGATGCCAGCACCCAGTCAGTAGACAGAGTCTGCAGACATTATCCAGTGAGTGCGGTTAGAGGTATCAGTCAGGTCACAGGATTAGTTGACTTTCACGATGCTAAACACAGCAAGCTGCAAGTCCAAGCTTCTCTGTGAGCAGTAATGACGTCTGGCCCACTAAAGAGGAAATTCCGGGTGGACAACAGGAGCACTCTGGATCCTTCAGAGGAATCCTAGGTTGAAGAAAAAACAAGAATATTAAGCACATTCATAAATATTTCTTTTTGCAATCATCCCACCTGAAAGCTAGCAAGGTTGTACTTAATATATTCTACAAACTGAGGATTAAACAGCTTAATTGAGAATTTGTGACTTCTACCAAGTAAACATTACTTTGTCTATGTGCTTTAATCTCAATGCATTAAAACAACTTAATGGCAATAACAGCTACCGCTGTACTAAGTGCACATTTTGCACCAGACTCTGCTCTGAGTTCCTGGTGTATATGATCTCATTTATCTTCACAACAATTTGTACATGAGATAAAGCTCTTGCCATGTTACAAGTGAAGAATCTGAAGCCTACACAAATTAACTTTCCCCAAGATAAATAGATACAAGCAGAAAAGCTGGGAGTTGAACCAAAGCCTAAGTGAATGCAGAGCTCCTGGCCTTCCCACCACTATGCCTCTTGCCAGCAAATGTTTACTAAATGCCTAGTTCACGCAAGGTACTGTCAGCACCAGGAGGAAGAGAAGAACAGAAAACAGGAAGTCACAAACCTAGTCTTAAGTCAGGCCCTTGTCTTCCAGAAGAGAAACTAGCTATAGATACCAGACAATACATGTGAAGTCAATAACTATAATAAATCATACTAAATATCAACGTTTCAGTACCATCAATAAGCAATGGAAAAGGTACATCTGGCTGGATTAGCTAAAGAAGGTTTCAAAGAGGAGGTATGGTTTAGGTTGGGCTCTGAAGAATGGGCTTCTCACTACTGCATACTGAAGTAATGCCCATTAATAAGAAAATAATGAAAATAATGCCCATTAATAAGAAGGTGCTAAATGGGGAGTTCTCATCTGGGAGTAAGGTTTCCCTCTCCTCCCCAGGAGATACCTGGCGATGTTTGGAGGCATTCCAGTTGTCCGAACTGAGGGAAGAAGGGTGCCCTGGCATCTAATGGGTAGAGACCCATGGGAAGCTGCTAACCATGGTACAATGTATAAGGCAGCTCCCCACGACAAAGATCTGACCCAAAATGTCCACAGTGTCACATCAAGAAGCCCTGTGCTAAAGAAATGCCTTTATGGAGTATGTGCTTGATGATGATAATAAAATTACATTATTGCCTTCAAATAATATTGCTTTTACAAGATCACCATCAAAAACCTCCAGTTATAGGGGCGCCTGGGTGGCTCAGTGGGTTAAGGCCTCTGCCTTCGGCTCGGGTCATGATTCCAGGGTCCTGAGATCGAGGCCCGCATTGGGCTCTCTGCTCGGCGGGGAGCCTGCTTCCTCCTCTTTCTCTGCCTGCCTCTCTGCCTACTTGTGATCTTTGTCTGTCAAATAAATAAATAAAAATCTTAAAAAAAAAAAAAAAAACCTCCAGTTATATTCATTGCATAAAAGAATTAGATGGCAGGTAAGTAGATCTCTGGCCTTGGAAACTGGAAGAGAGTTCAGATCTGGAGATTCTGGTCTGGGAGCAGTTACCCTACAGAGAAAATAGAGCTGTGGGTTAGCCCAAGTTGCTGAGAGGTAAAAGCAAGAGCAAAGATAAGCAGAGAATTCAAGAGAGCACACAAAGAGGAGGGGCGCCTGGGTGGCTCAGTCAGTGGAGCGTCCAACTCTTGGTTTCACTCAGGTTGTAATCCTGGGCTGGGGAGAGTGAACCCTTCATTGGGCTCTGGGCTCTGCACAAGGTCTTCTTGTCTGTCCCCTTCTGCTCCTCCTCAACCCCATTCACGTACTCTCTCTCTCAAATAAATAAAATCTAAAAAAATTAATAAAATGAAGAGGGGAGGGGTAGGCCAGCAGTAGTAAGCTACGACAGAGATGAAAAAGTCACAAGGAAGAACAAGAATAAGGTAGCATCATGACAACCAAGGCAAGCCTTTCGGGCTGTAGGTGACCAAGGAGAGAACAAAATGGAAATGTCACTGCCTAATCTAATTCCAAGTGTTCGTTATCTGTAGACCCCCACTTTTCTGAATCACTAACATTTTTTTTTTAATTTTAAAGTAGGCTCCATGCCCAACGTTCAGGGCAGGGGGACTGAACTCAACCCTGAGATCAAGAGTCACATGCTCTGTTGACCAATCCCTGCTGGGCGCTCCTGATTCACTAACATTTTTGAGAATCTAATAAAACTATACATTCTGTCCTCCAAAAAGGTACCTACACATAAAATGACATCAACAATATCAGGAACTTGAGGGGTGCCTGGGTGGCTCAGTGGGTTAGGCCACTGCCTTCAGCTCGGGTCATGATCTCAGGGTCCTGAAATGGAGCCCTGCGTGGGCCTCTCTGCTCAGCAGGGAGCTTGCTTCCCTCTCGGTCTGCTTCTCTGCCTACCTGTGATCTCTCTCTCTGTCAAATAAATAAATAAAATATTAAAAAAAAAAAAAAAAGAAAAAACAATATCAGGAACTTGATCAGAGCCCTTAGGAGGTCCACACAACAGCTCAAGAATCCCAGCTCTAAATCTTTTTTTTTTTTTTTTAAGATTTTATTTATTTATTTGGCAGAGAGAGAGCGTGAGCACGAGCAGGGGGAGGGGCAGAGGGAGAAGCAGGCTCCCTCCTGAGAAAGGAGCCCAGTGTGGGACTCGATCCCAGGACCCTGGGATCATGACCTGAGCCAAAAGCAGATGTTTAAACGACTGAGCCACCCAGGTGTCCCTGCTCTAAATCTTCTTGCTAAAATGAACTTGGCTTATTTCCTTAATACATTTCCCTCTCCTCAAAGTATAACTGTCAATATAAAAAGACTTACCATTTCTTGATTCTTTTTTTTTAAGATTTTATTTATTTATTTGAGAGAGAGCATGAGTGAGAGAGATCATAGAGGGAGAGGGAGAAGATTCCCTGCTAAGCAGGGAGCCCAACACAGGGCCCGATCCCAGGACCCTGACATCATGACCTGAACTGAAGGCAGATGCTTAACTAACTGAGCGGAGCCACTCAGGCTCCCTTTTTATTATTTTCAAAAAGGAAAGGTATATATGTCTAATACAAAACAAAGTATACTTTAAAAATAACTTACGCTTAGGTTTAATTCACCGACACCCATGTAGAAATACTTAGACACACATAACTCAAACACCCAACTCCCCTCAATCAGACAGCCCTGCCTACAAGTCAGAAGCAAGATGGAAAGAAAAAAGTGCTAAGATCATTCATTCAAGGATAAGGACTGAGACCCTACCAAAATCTAATCTTCTAGAGAAGAATAAAGATTTCTCCATAAGGACTGGACTTTAGTTCTCTTCCAACTGCTAATGTCTCAAATCATAATTACGTTCCTGTCTCAGCAGTGAAAAGCACATGTCAAACCCGGGATCACTTCATCTGCCATGTTCTTGCTAGTCCTAACAATTGCTACTTGTTAATGCTTCTAAAACATTATTTCAATTAAGACTCATAAGAAATCTGTGAACTCTTATAACTATTATCCTTATTTTCAGAGGAGGAGACGGGCTCAGAGAGAATGAATGGTTTTCCTGGGCCAGAGGAATGATGACTCAAATCAGGTTTAACAGCAAATCCCCTGGTCCTCCCCATGGACCACACGGCTTCTTCAGAGGCAAGTACAGCAGCTACTGCCTTTTACCAGAAGAGCCTGGGGCAACTGGCACTCTCCACGCCAAATAATCTTTTTTGTCCTAAGTATCCTCAAAAATATGTTGGAAAAAGTATCCTCAAAATACGTTGGAAAAAATATGCTGGAAAAAGTATCCTCAAAAATATGTTGGAAAAAAATATGGAAAAAAAATATGTTGTACGATATGATTTCCAGGGTGCGTCAGCTGTTTATTAGCTAGAAAGCCTCACTGAAGTCTACACAGAAAAAGAACATAGCTATTCCATGTTTATGGAGCATATTCTTAGCACTTCTGTACTTGGTTTCACAAATTAGTTTACACTTGCTTTTAATTTGCTTAACAAGTGTTCTTAAGATCTCTTTCACATGTGTCCCATCTGTCCAAGAATGCAGGGACTGTGTGGGTCTGTCTTCACAGCTCTACCCCTCAGCACCTGGGACAGTGCCGAGCAGATGATCAAGAACCATCTGCTGAAAAAGACCCAGGCTGGCAACCTGATGTTGCTTCTGACACTGGGAATTCAAACACTACGACTGACGGACTAGACGCAGAAAGGACTTACGCTCGGTAAGAACACAGAATAAGTAAAATCAATACCTTTTTTCCCTTCTTTCTTCCCCTCAGGCCACTTCAATCTTGTTGGTGTCATCGTGACAGCTGGAGAGCCAGAAAATAACTGTAACAAGAACATTTTATAGTGGCTTAAATCTGCTAATGTCATTCCTACAGACAGACTTTACTAACAGAATTATTCACTTGTTCAATTTCCATGTGAAGAGTTTTACTGAGGCTGATTATATTTATATATCATTAGTCTTAACTGATTTTATTGCTGGCTTAATGAAGCCACATGTGTGGGGCCCCTAGAAGGACTACCCAACAGATACCACAGTGCCAGCCAGGCCCAGCTCAATGGTACCGGCCCCACAGAGTCTCCCAACAGGAACTATTCCCTTCAGCACTGTTTGTGGAGGTCCTTCACTGTATTTGGCATCGCTGCATATGACTGGCTATATCCTTCCGGAACTCTGCGTGTTTGTTTTGACCATCAGCATAAATGAAAGGATTTAGAAAAAGGCACCAGAGAAACACAGTAAAACAGGCCACAGTATATCAATATTTCTCCTTTCTACAAATGTGCACAAAGAGGAAGGCCAAAGAATAGTATCTTACTAAGTTCATATTTTCTTTGCTGGCTCTCTTCATTTCACCAATGGCTACAGATTCCGGAGTAGGATACTTGTTTTTCTTTTCTGACATCATCTGATTTCCCAGGACCTTCCGCTGATTTAGGAAGAGAAAATATGTGATTTATAAAGATCTACTATATCTGTATTGTAGCTAAACTGGCTGGTCTTTAAATCTATAGTTTCTTAGTTTAGAAAAATTTCAGATTTCAAATAAATTTCAGATTTCTGATAAATTCTCCCAGGCCGTCTTATACAAGGGAGGCCAAAGCATGTTCCAAAAAATTCTGAAATCATTGCCTTCCTTTAGGTGATCCCTTTTCCTCTACATTTGAAATACCTGAAATATAAGAAAGTTTTACAGTTGATTTAAACTAGCTAATGCAGGCAAGTTACAGTGTGCTTCTAAGACCATTAAAAAAAAAACAGTTATTTAGCAGTATAATTTTTTTAAAGTTTTATTTATTTGACAGAGAGAAAGAGCGCAAGCAGTGGTAGCAGGAGAGGGAGCAGCAGCCTCCCCGCTGAGTAGGAAGCGAGATGCAGAACTCGATCCCAGGACCCTGAGATCATGACCACACACAGCCAAAGGCAGATGTTTAACCAACTGAGTCACTGAGGCGTTCCTAGCAGTATAATTTTTTTCCCCAAAGATGTGTTGTCCCTGGCAGCTGTTATGAGCCCCCTCCCGACTCAGGGATACTTCTGCTAGGTCCACTCTAAGTCTGCTTCCCTGACATGTCTTTGTACAGGATTAGAAAACTTGGAGAAATCTTTAAGAGTTTCTAATATAGCACAAGAGCGTACAGGCCATCTTAAGGGGCTCACATGACTATACTGTCATTCAGAGCACAACTAAAATCGCTTTCATCTATGAACAGCTTAGAAGCTGACATAACCTACTGTAATAGCTGATAGTGACAATTCTACCATCTTTAGGGAAATCTTCCCTTTTTTCTTCTTAGAGAGTAAGTTTAAATCCCCAGAAAAGAACTTAACAAAGCTAGAAGATGAAACCCTGCAATATAAATCTTAGCAATTTTTTTAAAGATTATTTACTTATTTATTTGACAGAGAGAGACAGCGAGAGGAACACAAGCAGTGGGAGTGGGAGAGGGAGAAGCAGGCTTCCCGAGGAGTAGGGAGCCCAAGGCAGGGCTCGATCCCAGATGCTTAATGACTGAGCCACTCAGGCACCCCTCTTAGCAGCAATATTAAGAATATTCCAATATAGGGGCACCTGGGTGGCCCAGTGGGTTAAAGCCTCTGCCTTTGGCTCAGGTCATGATCCCAGGGTCCTGGGATGGAGCCCCGCATTGGGCTCTCTGCTCTGCAGGGAGCCTGCTTCCTCCTCTCTCTCTGCCTGCCTCTCTGCCTACTTGTGATCTCTCTCTGTCAATTAAATAAATAAAATCTAAAAAGAAGGGAATATTCCAATATAATAAATTATTTACATGAGAGAAATTCTGGAGGAAAAACTTTAGCCCAAAAAAGGGATCAAAGAAGAATATAAATTGAATAGCTAAAACACAGAAAAGCTGGAAAAATGAGACTACTACATCTTCCTTTCAGAAATCAGCTATCACCTCAGTAAGCTGAAATGGGGATGCCAGGAGCCACAGGACCGGCTGTAAAGCTTCTAATGAACATTTTTTTTTTTTAAAGATTTTATTTATTTATCAGAGAGAGAGGGAGAGAGAGCGAGCACAGGGAGACAGAATGGCAGGCAGAGGCAGAGGGAGAAGCAGGCTCCCCGCTGAGCAAGGAGCCCGATGCGGGACTCGATCCCAGGACGCTAGGATCATGACCTGAGCCGAAGGCAGCTGCTTAACCAACTGAGCCACCCAGGCGTCCCTCTAATGAACATTTTTAAAAAAGATTTTATTTATTTATTTGCGAGAGAGAAAGAGCAAGAGAGAACACAAACAGGGAGGAAGGAGAATAAAGAAGGAGAGGGAGAAGTGGGTTCCCCACCTGAGCAAGGAACCCCATGTGGGGCTCCACCCTGAGATCATGACCTGAGTCAAAGGCAGCCGCCCAGCCAACTAGAAACCCAGGAGCCCCTCCAATGAACTTTCACTTTTTTTCATTTTTTTTCCATTTCTTTGTTTTAAATTTTTTTTATTATGCGATGTTAGCCACCACACAGTACATCATTAGTTTTTGATGTAATGTTCCATGATTCATTATTTCCAACAAACTTTTAAAAAGACATTTTGGGGGCGCCTGGATGGCTCAATTGGTTAAACATCTGACTCTTGGTTTCGGCTCAGGTCTTGATCTCAGGGTGGTGAAATCGAGCCCCAAGTCGGGCTCTGCACTCGGTGCAGAATTTGTTCAGTGCAGAATCTGTTGGAGATCCTCTCCCTCTTCCCCTCCCCCAGCTCTCTCACTCTCTCTCTGAAATAAATAAAATCTTTTTAAAAAGGGGAAAAAAAGGAAAGTATCTCCTTAAAAAAAAAAAAAAAAGATATTTCATTACTCTATCACTATTGAGCAAAAACAATTATCTATTAATAGCTCAAAAGTCTCTTCATTCATAATGAAAATATCCTGTTTCATAAAATTCGGTAACATTTCTATTTAAAATTACTGTTCTAAAATGTCTTATACTGAAAGATTTATAAGCTCTTTTATAATTCTAAAGTCCTAAATTCTCTCTCCACAAAGAAATGGGCAGCTGCCAAGAGGATACTCCATATTCACATTTCAGGCCACACTAAGCAATACATCTAGAGCCACTGCAGAACTTTCTTTCACTAGGATGAAAAAACTACACCCCTCTAGCTTCAGTTAAAGAAATATTTGACTAATAACTTTTTAGTTTATTTGACTAATAGCTTTTTTGTTATCAATCAGCTCAATGACAGGAAGTCAGAGGGAATGACAGACTTCCAAGTAAAATGAACCAACAAGGATATTCATTTTATGAACTACATACATGTCGCAGGTGAATATACTGCTAGGGTTCTAGAAAAATAAATGAATTTTTAATTATAATATATATAAGACAAAACTTACCATTTTAGCCATATTAAGTGTATAGTTGAGCAGCATTAATTCCATTCATACTGTTGTGCAACCATCACCACCAGCCATCTCCAGAACTTTTTCATCTCCCCAATAGAAGCTGGATACCCACTAGACAATAATTCCCAGTTCCCCCCATACTCTTAGCCCCTGACAACCACCATTCTACTTTCTTTCTCTATGAATTTGACCATTCTAGTTATCTCATATAAGTGGAATCATATAGTACTTGTTCTTTGTGACTGGTTTATTTCATTTGACATAATGTCCTCAAGGCTCATCAATGTTGTAGTATATGTTAGAATTTCCTTTCTTTTTAAGGCCAAATGATATTCAATTTTATGTATATACAATATTTTGTTTATCCATTCACCTGTCAATAGATACTTGGAGTGGCTTCCACCCTTCACTTACTGTGAATAATGCTGCTACAAACATAGGTGTGCAAACATCTGTTTATGTCCTTGCTTTCAGTTCTTTTGGGTGCATACCGAGAAGTGGAACTGCTGAATATTTAATTTTTTGAGGAACTGCCATCCTGTTATCCATGACAGGTACACTGTTTTACATTCCCACCAACAGCGCATGAGCGTTTCCAATGTCTCCACATCCCCACCAACACGTGTTATTTTCTGGCTTTTTCCATAATAGTCATCCTACTGTGACTTGCTACCTCACTGTGGTTTTTATTTGCATTTTCCTAAAGATTAAGTGATACTGAGCATCTTTTCATTTGCACACCTTCTTGGGAGAAATGTCTAAGTTCTTTGCTTATTTTTTAATTGTTTTCTTGTTTTTGTAAAAGTTCATTATATATTCTGGACCTTAACTCCTTCTCAGATATATGTCTTACAAATGTTTTGTTCCATTCTGTGAGTTGCCTTTTCATTCTGTTGATCACAAAGGAAATTTTGATGGTAAGCAAGACTAATGCCTCAGAGGCTACTGGCCCCCACAGAATTGAGAGTGAATTCTAAATTTCTATTAATGATAATAGCTAAGACCAAAATGAGATTTAGATACTGTAGCAATGGTTAATGACTGCAGCTTAAAGAAAAATATATATATTTTCTTAAAATATATATAAATATATATTAATTTTATTTTTCATTTTAATCAGAGCTCCTTACTCTTGCTGGATTTATAGATTTTAATAATGTTAAAACAATTTTTTTTAAGATTTTATTTATTTATTTATTTATTTGACAGAGAGAAATCACAAGTATATGGAGAGGCAGGCAGAGAGAGAGAGGGAAGCAGGCTCCCCGCTGAGCAGAGAGCCCGATGTGGGACTCAATCCCAGGACCCTGAGATCATGACCCGAGCCAAAGGCAGCGGCTTAACCCACTGAGCCACCCAGGCGCCCCTGTTAAAACAATTTTAAAAAGAAAAACAGCAGAACACAGAACTGTGCTTAATCTCTCTCCAAGTTAACCAGAACCTTGCTTTAGTTTATGGCTGAAAATTCGAACCCCATTATCATGTTATCTACTGCCATCTGATGGCAATATGCAGTAGCTACAAGTTCAGATCGTCCACAAGGATGTGTAAATCAAACAAGCATAACGATGACATCAACAGCACAGAAGCAGATATTGTACTTGTTTTAAAAAATATATTTTTAAATAATTTGATACAAAGGAAGAGAATATACAACTGGATTAAAATGTTAAGCTTACAAAAATTTCAGCTACCTAAAACTCACTAGCCTATTGGAAAATCCATTTCCTAACCATTTCTGTAAGACTGTCAACTCCCTCACTTCTCCATAGCTTCTGCAAATTGTGCAGTGAACCTTGTGGCACAAAGCAAAGAACTCTCCACACTGCTCAGGAATGGGGACTCTGTCCTCAGTCCCAAAGAAAAGGAAGGACCTTTCTTTTACTCTCTAATCGTACAGCCCCTTCTCCAATTTGAAACACAGCAAAATGCTATAAAAATTAAAAGTTTTTCCAAATTCTATCTTTATCTTCTTATAAATGAACCCTTTACAGGGTCCCAAAGAATAGAAGAAAATTGTTTATGCCTAAAAAAAGTCAGACTGTTAAGCTTTCTCAAAGTCAATGCTAAAAATGACAGCATGGCATACCAACCTTAATAAGGCCACTGAAGGAACGTGAACGGGCTCTTTTCTGTACCTGAGGAGTAGAAGATTCTCGCCCTGGCGTCTGGGTCACAGACTGTTTATTAAACTAAGAGAAAACAAACATTTTATTATTATTTCCCCCCATCAAGAGCTAGGATTCTATGACAACAGCTAAGTGTAAATATCCAGACAAGACCAGGAATAAGTAAGTCTGTACACATATGGATTAGTAGGTTAGAAAGCAAATCTCAAAGGCAGAAATCATGTTGCCAAAAAGTCAAAATTTATTAAATTACTCTAAGGAGATGGCACTTTATTTTCCTTTTTCTTATGTACTACGAAGTTGGAAGTATTGCCCCTATTTTACAGATTAGGAAACCAAAACCCAGAGAGTTATGTAATTTGCCCACGATCTCAGCTGGTAATCAAGATTTTTTGGCAGAAAGTATCTTGGACATAGAGAGTGACTAGCACAACTAAAACAGTTCTTAATTTAAAATAAATTGCATGCATGGGATGCCTGGGTGGCTCAGTGGGTTAAAGCCTCTGCTTTTGGCTCAGGTCATGATCCCAGGGTCCTGGGATCAAGCCCCACATCCGGCTGTCTGCTCAGCAGGGAGCCTGCTTCCCTCTCTCTCTCTGCCTGCTTGTAATCTTGTCTGTCAAATAAATAAATAAAATCTTAAAAAAATAAAATAAAATAAATTGCATGCAGAATAAAGAAGTTACTAAAGCTCTTTAAATGGACATCTATCATGATTGCCTGCCAGTATTATCAGAGGAAACACATCAAAATAAAAAGTGATTAATTTTATCAATATCAGCTGTCTGTTTGATAGTATCTAACATGGAGAAATGCAAGATATAAAACACTGTATTGTCTCTATGTGGAAAACACAGAAGTCTCCACCCCCAAATTACTAGAATTCGTATAGCAATTCAGTAATGTGGCAAGATACAGTATCAATGCACAGAAATCAGCTGATTTCTTACACACTAACAATGAAACCATAGAAAGAGAAATTAGAAAATTGATTCCATTTACAATAGCATTAAAAACCCTAAGACACCTTGGAATAAACCCAACCAAAGAGGTGAAGGATCTATACTCTAGGAACTTATGAAAGAAATTTAAGAAGACACAAAACAATGGGAAAACATTCCATGCTTGTGGATCAGAAGAAAAAACATTGTTAAAATGTCTATGCTGCCCAGAGCAATCTATACTTTCAATGCCATTCTGATCAAAATACCAATGGCATTTTTCAAAGTGATGGAACAAACAATCCTAAAAATTGTATGGAACCAAAGAAGACCCCAAATCGCCAAGGAAATGCTGACAAAGAAAAACAAAGCTGGGGCATCATGCTGCCTGATTTCAAGCTCTATTACAAACCTGTGATCACCAAGACAGCATGGTACTGGCACAAAAACAGACACATAGACCAATGGAATAGAATTGAGAGCCCAGATATGGACCTTCAATTCCATGGTCAACTAATCTTCGACAAAGCAGGAAAAAATATTCAGTGGAAGAAAAACAGTCCCTCTTCAATAAATGGTGCTGGGAAAATTGAACAGCTATATACAAAAGAATGAAACTAGACCATTCCCTTACACCATACACAAAGATAAACTCTAAATGGATGAAAGACCTCAATGTGAGACAGGGATCCATCAGAATCTTAGAGGAGAATATACACAGTAACCTCTTTGACATTGGTCACAGCAACTTCTTTCAAGACACATGTCCAAACGCAAGTGAGACAAAAGCGAAAATGAACTTCTGGGGCTTCATCAAGATAAAAGGCTTCTGCATGGCAAAGGAAATAGTCAACAAAACAAATAAGCAACCCACAGAATGGGAGAAGATATTTGCGAATGACACTACAAAGATCTATAAAGAACTTCTCAAACTTAACACCCAAAAAACAGAGAAGTCAAAAAATGGGCAGAAGACATGAGCAGACACTTCTCCAAAGAAGACATACAAATGGCTACCAAACACATGAGAAAGTGTTCTCATCATTAGCCATCAGGGAAATACAAATCAAAACCACACTGAGATACCACCTTACACCAGTTAGAATGGCAAAAATTGACAAGGCAAGAAACAACGAATGCTAGAGAAGTTGTGGAGAAACTATTACACAACTATTACACTATTGTGTAATAGAGAAACTATTACACTATTGGTGGGAATGCAAATTCGTGTAGCCACTTTGGAAAACAGTGTGGAGGTTCATCAAAAAATTAAAAATAGAGCTCCCTATGACCCAGCAATTGCACTACTGGGTATTTAGCCCAAATATACAGACATAGTGAAAAGAAGGGCAATATACACCCCAATGTTCATAGTAGCAATGTCCAAAATACTCAAAATCTGGAAAGAGCTAAGATGCCCTTCAAAAGACGAATGGATAAAGAAGATGTGGTCCATATACACAATGGAATATTACTCAGCCATCAGAAAAGATGAATACCCAACTTTTGCATCAACATGGATAGGACTGGAGAAGATTATGCTAAGTGAAATAAGTCAAACAGAGAAAATCAATTATCATATGGTTTCACTTATTTGTGGAACTCCTAGTGTCCTCCATTTGTCCTCCACAAATGGAGGACACTAGGAGTAGGGAAAAATATAGGGAGAGAAATCGGAATGGGAGACAAACCATGAGAGACTATGGACTCTGGGAAACTGAGGGTTTTAGAAGGAAGGGAGAGGAATGGGAGGGATGGGTGAGCCCGGTGATGGGTATTAAGGAGGCATGGATTGCATGGAGCACTGGATATTATACATAAACAATGAATTATGGAACACTACATGAAAAACTAATGATGTACTGTATGGTGACTCACAACACAATTTTTAAAAAACCACTGTATCGTCTTATTTAATGCTTTGATTCGCCATTCATCTCCCCAGTTAAAAAAATAATGACCTAGTACTTAATTCTTCTATATATCTGCTTTTTCTAACTATAGTTTTTAAATACGTGAATTGTAATTTTGCAAATTTTTATCCATTCAGATTCAGTTCTGGAGGTTTAAAAAAATGATCATTTTCATACATATTATATGAAAAAGTTCTCAAAGTTAATTATCAGAAAATTTAGTCACTTCTAAAGAGCTTAGAAAGCAAGCATCCCTCCTGGATATATTGAGACAACTGACAAACCATCATTTCTGATAATGTTGGCCAGGTAAAATAAGAGGGGCTCTCTTGTATCCAGCTGGCTGGAGCATCCATAGTTTCCTAGGAAGCTGTTTATCAATGTGTGTCCAATGTCTTTTCAAAACACATACTGTAATCCCCCTTTATTCATGATTTGCTTTCTGAGGTTTGTTACCATAATCAACCACAGTCCAGAAGCAGATGGTCCCTCTTCTGATGTATTTTCAAAAGGTCAGTAGTAGCTTAATGCTATGTCACAATGCCTATATATCATTCAGCTGACTTCAGCTAATCACATAAGCATTTTACCATTTTTTTTTAAAGATTTTATTTATTTATTTGACAGACAGAAATCTCAAGTAGGCAGAGAGGCAGTCAGAGAGGGGCGGGGGAGGCAGGCTCCCCGCTGAGCAAAGACCCTGGGATCATGACCCAAGCCAAAGGCAGAGGCTTCCACTGAGCCACCCAGGCGCCCCAAGCATTTTATCATCTTACATCATCACAGGAAGGATGAGTATAGTATAGTAAAATATTTTGAAAGAAAGAACACATTCACATAACTTTTATTATAGTATACTGTTATACTTGTTCTATTTATTAGTTACCATTGTTAATCTCGCATTGTGCCTAATTTATAAATTATACTTTATTATAAGTATGTATGTATTTAAAAAATCATACATCCATGGTTTTCAGGCATATACTGGGGAGTCTTGGAATGCACCCCCCACAGATAAGGGGCAGGAACGACTATATTAAAAAAAAACACACCACCTATGAAGTCCTTACTCAAAAACTAACTAAATAAATAAAACTAATTGGTATTCAGATCAAGTTTGTAGAACTGGATCTAACTACAAATTTCTCATAAATACAGTGAACTGAGGAACATGTTCAATAACACCACAAGGGTGCAACCAACAAAATCTAGACTGTGGAAAACAAACTATATGGTTTCTTTCACAAATAAAGGGCAGAGAGAGAGAGGGAGAGAGAATGTGAGAATATGTGTATTTAAACGTGATGTAGTAACCTGGATTAGATCCTGGCACAGAAAAAGGGCATTAGCAAAAAAAAACTTCTAAAATCTGAATAAAATCTCTAACCTTAATAGTAATAGACCAATGTTAATTTCTTAGTATTAACAATGTTAACATTAGGAGTGAAGGGTTCCTTGGTAAAGGATACATGAGAATTCTTTGTACTATCTTTGCAATTTTTCTCTAAACCTAAATTATGTCAAACTTAAGATCATTCAAACAGGGGCGCCTGGGTGGCTCAGTGGGTTAAAGATTCTGCCTTCAGCTCAGGTCATGATCCCAGGATCCTGGGATCAAGCCTCACATGGGGCTCTCTACTCCGCAGGGAGCCTGCTTCCTCCTCTCTCTCTCTGCCTCTCTGCCTACTTGTTATCTCTGTCTGTCAAATGAATAAATAAAATCTTTAAAAAAAAAATCATTCAAAAAAACTTTGGCAATTTTTTAGGGGGAAAACAAAAACAGGGGAGAGGAAGAAGCACCTATACATTAACAGGGACCCAATAGCTATATCCAGCAAAAAAAAAAAAAAAAAATGCATACCCTTTGGTCATGCAACTTCTAGGAAAACTCTGCAATGAAAATGCCTATGAAAATTTATAAGCTAAAAAATAATCTAATCCCCAAATATGTCCAATAGTAGGCAAACTGTATACACATTAGGTTATATGTGATGAAATATTACACAGCATTAAAAATGTTCACAGCCTTTTGGGGCACCTGGGTGGCTCAGTGGGTTAAGCCTCTGCCTTCGGCTCAGGTCATGATCCCAGGGTCCTGGGATCAAGCCCCACATCGGGCTCTCTGCTCTGCGGGGAGCCTGCTTCCTCCTCTCTCTCTGCCTGCCTCTCTGCTTACTTGTAATCTCTGTCAGATAAATAAAGAAAAAATCTTTAAAAAAAAAAATGTTCACAGCCTTTTAACAACATGGGAAATGATCATGATATAATGTTAAAAGGATGGGAATTTTAAAAACTGAATATATATTATGACCTCAAACAAAAGAAAAAAATGTTAAATACATATATTCATGGAAAGAAAATACTCCAAAACTTTTATCAGTGGTTATCTCAGGATGATTACAAGTGATTTTTCTTCTTTATACTCTTCTGGAGGTTGCACTGCTTCTATAGTGAATATTTACTATTCTTATAATCACAGAGAGAAAAATCAGGAAATAGTAAAATTATAGTTTCACCAAGACAAAGTGGCAGTATTTTAAATGTAGGCAAGGAGTTCACAAGGAAGCATGAGAAAATGTTTATGCTATAATGTTTAGTGAAAAAGAGAGAGAAAAGAAAGTATGTGGTATGGCCCAAACTATGTAGAAATTTATTGACAGGAAAAAGTCTGAAATACCGAAAAGGTAAACCCTGGTGGGATGAATGATTTATTCTCTTCTTAACCTTCCTCCTGATGTCCTATTTTTCTAAAGAGAGCAAAAACGATGTTAGTTTTTCCTTTGTATTATCTCTAACCCTCTGCTTTCTTGATGACAAAAGTCATGACACTTGGCCCTGAACTGTTGTCTTAGTTTCCAACAAGAATTAAATCACTTCACCACTTTGAAACTGCAATAATACTCAGCCAACACCCTTGAAAATTCCAGTCATAACACGATTTACTAAATCTCAAAGTAACTTCAAAGAGCGTAACAGAAAACTTCTCTTGAAGGACTCTATCAATTGTTAAGAACAGCTCAGTTCAACATTTTTCTGAGCACACGGTTTTGTCTGGCCCTAAGCTTCAGATTAGGCATAAAAAAAATAAAAACACAGATTTCCCTCAAGAAGGTCCAGTTGAATAAGAAGCCAAGAGGCTGACTATGCCTGTTCAGCTAAAATTCAAGAGGGACTGAGACAAAACAAATTTCCCAAGAAAGAAACTAACGAAGTCACGGGGATTTACTCAAACTACACTTTAGTCTCAAAATGGCAAATGAGAGACCTAATTTTGCTTCCATTAGCTCCAAAATAAACAAACTTAGCTACCAGAATTTCTACTTTCTAATATCGAACTAGGTCCCTGAATTTACCACTTTTGCTCTACTGTGCCAGCCACTTTACATAGACTCTAATCCTTATATAGTCATGAAACATGGATATTTCAATTACTATTTAAAAAACAAGGAAATTGAAATCAGAAAGATTAAATTATTTGCCAAGAAAATCTGAAGGATTTAAACTTTGGAACAATATGTTGCAACTGCTGGTTCTCTCTCAGCATGCTTGGTACATGACCAAAATTAGAGAAACTCTAACCATACTTGGATCCTTCTGTTTAACTCTAAAAATCCAAGAGCCTCCACTCCTTTCTTTAATGGGACAGTAGTTCAGAGACGGCCATTGAGGTTCCACTGACAAGTCTGCTTTCCTGACCAAGCCAAGCTTGGGCCAATAAGAGCCAAAAATTAAACGAGATTCTTAGCAGTATTCATTAGTGATTCCACAACCTTGATCACATTCCAAAGCCCCACCACTGTTTCCCTGCCTTCATGTACCTGTCTAATAAGTTGTTTCTTCTTTGCTGACTCTGGCATATTGTGAACATGTTGGAACAACTCTCTCAATGCCTCTTCCGTACGCTGCTGGGTCTCCTCCTGGTGAGAGCAAGAATCTACCCAATTCCGTTTCTGAGATTTTGTCAATTGGAAGGACTTAGTAGGACATGAAGCTATCAGATCAAGATCATCCTAGAGAAAATTTAAAGAAAAGCAAATTAATATATCCTGCCAGCTTTGTTTTCAGGTTTCTACAAACCTGAAATAAAAAAGGAGAAAGAAGTGGGGAGCATGTTATGTTCATACCTAGGAATAAGAAAAAATTTAAATAGAATTATCACATGAAAAGAAACCTATTAATTACAGATGATATTAATAGCCCACTCCCAAAAATCTGCCTAGAGAACCTAAATTTATTTAGCATATTGCTATTCTAAATAGCAATGGTGGCTCAGTTGGTTAAGCACCTGCCTTCAGCTCAAGTCATGATCCCAGGATCCTGGGATCGAGTCCCACATCGGGCTCCTTGCTCAATGGGGAGCCTGGTTCTCCCTCTGCCGGCCTCTTCCCCTGCTTATGCTCTCTCGATCGCTCTCTCTCTCCTCTCTTTCTTTCCCTGACAAATAAATAAAGGCTTTAAAGAAAAAAAGAATATTGCTACCAAAAATTATATTTATGTAAGAGTACAATTTTCAGGGATGCCTTGGTGGCTGAGTGGGTTAAAGCCTCTGCCTTCGGCTCAAGTAATGATCCCAGGGTCCTGGGATCGAGCCCCGCATCGGGCTCTCTGCTCAGCGAGGGAGGCTGCTTCCCTTCCTCTCTCTCTGCCTGCCTCTCTGCCTACTTGTGATCTCTGTCTGTCAAATAAATAAATAAAAATCTTAAAAAAAAAAAAAAAAAAAAGGAGTTCAATTTTCAAAGCATCTTTTTATTACATGTAACTCTCACTGCTTTCCTATAAGGTAGCAGGGAAAGTATCATTTCCATCTGATAGAAGAAAAAACTGAAGTTAAGCCCTAAGTTTAAAGTCATTTAGATACGGGTGCCTGGGTGGCTCAGTGGGTTAAGCCGCTGCCTTCGGCTCAGGTCATGATCTCAGGGTCCTGGGATCGAGTCCCGCATCGGGCTCTCTGCTCAGCGGGGAGCCTGCTTCCTCCTCTCTCTCTCTGCCTGCCTCTCTGCCTACTTGTGATCTCCCTCTGTCAAATAAATAAATAAAATCTTTAAAAAAAAAAATAAATAAAATAAAGTCATTTAGATACTAACACGATGGAGCCATCTGGAGACCAAGTGCAAAGGCTCTTGGCTGGTGCTCTTTCCTCCCTCCAGAATATGATGGGATAACTACATAAGAGAGGTTGGTGGGAAAGAAACAACTCTCTAAGAAAAGCTACACTGCAGTTAAACTAGTTGACTAGTTGCAGTATAACTGTTTTCCTGGTCACACCAAATATTTACTGAATGAAAAGCGGAAAGAAAGAGGAGCAGACACAAGAGCATAAGATGACAGCGTAAGTTCCTAACCAAGAAAGGCTAAATAGAGATCATCAAAAAGTACTTGTGAAGTTTTTTAAACTGCTCAGTTTTGAAGCTTAATAATTATACAGTCTTATTTTTTTAAAAAAGATTTTATTTATTTGACAGAGAGAGAGTGAGAGAGAGTACAAGCAGGGGGAGCAGCAGAGGGAGAGGGAGAAGCAGGCTTCCCGCTGAGCAGGGAGCCCAATGCAGGACTTGATCCCAGGACCCTGGAATAACGACCCGAGGCGAAAGCAGAGTTAACCATCTGAGCCAACCAAGCACCCCTATAGTCTTATTAATAAATACCACACATTTGCTTTATAAGCCCTTGTGGTCTCAAGTCTTTGAGACATTTGATAGAGTGTTACCACTGAACCTGAAACAAGAATGTATTATAGAAAACTGTGATTTATTGCTGTAAAATATTTAATACATTTGCTATTTACAGCCTGTTTATATCGTATGCTATAAGAATGCACAGGGGGTGAGGGGCACCTGGGTAGCTCAGTCATTGGGCATCTGCCTTCGGCTCAGGTCATGATCCTGGCATCCTGGGATCGAGCCCCATATCTGGCTCCCTGCTTGGCGTGCAGCCTGCTTCTCCCTCTCCAGCACCCCTGTGCTTGTATTCCCTCTCTCACTATCTCTCTCTGTCATAAATAAATAAAATCTTAAAAAAAAAAAAAAAAAAAAAGATGCACAGGTGCTTTATGGAACTCTTTAAGCAAGCAGTCTACACCATCACTCATATGTACAGGATACCATCCAGCAGTGGTGTATCTCTGAGAGGAAACAAGATGACTATGTGGGGGCCCTCTTATTTCAACATGTAACTTTCATCTCAGTCTTTCACCTTATCTCAAACTGAGTAGATAACTTTGAACTATAACAGTAACAATATTTTGGGGTGCCTGGGTGGCTCAGTTGGTTAAGCATCTGCCTTCGGCTCAGGTCATGATCCCATGGTTCTAGGATCAAGCCCCACATCAGGCTCCCTGCTCAGCAAAAAGCCTGCTTCTCCCTCTCCCACTCCCCCTGCTTGTGTTCCTTCTCTTGCTGTCTCTCTCTCTCTCTGTGTGTCAATTAAATAAATAAAGAAAATCTTTAAGAAAAACAAAAAACAGTAACAACATTTTATTTTCCATGTTCCAAAAACATTTATTTTCCATTTTTACTTTCCATTTGCCTTTACTCTGATTTCACACTTCGTTTTAAAACTCCACTAATCTTAATTAACTCTCTCATTGTTTGGGCTAAGATCAATTTCCTATTCTTACCTTTGATGCTTGAGTTCTGGAGCCCAAATAGTGCAATCTGGCACATTCCCGAATATAAACAGGAGCCTGGGCAGGATATAAAAAGAAAACCAAGAACAAGTAGTTAGCAGTATCTAAAATTCTTTCAGACCACAAGAATAGTGATTCTTGAAATAATCTGACTGGCAATCCTTAAAATGCCCTATTCCATAGCTTCCTTTCTCTTGCCACCAAATGGTATCTCAACAGATTTCTGATAGGAAAACTGTTTTTGAAAAGATAGTACTATAGTTTAAAAAATCAAATATGGCATGTATATACTCAAATGAGCCAGAAACAAAAATACAGACATTTGTAGTAATGTTTATCTTTGACAAAAACTACCCCAAAAGGGGCACTTTGGTGGTTCAGTCAGTTAAGCAGGCAGCTCTTGATTCCAGCTCAGACCACGATCTCAGAGACCTGGGACTGAGCCCCATGTGGGGCTCCAAGTTCAGTGGGGAGTCTGCTTGAGTTTCTCTTCCACTGACCCTCCACATTCACACATATGCTCTTTCTAAAGAAAGAAATCTTTAAAAAAAGAAAAAGAAAAAAAACCTTACAAATTACAAGTGGTCCCTAAGTCACATTTTAAAATCACTGTACAGAAAATACCATTTAGAATTACTATGGGGTAACAAGAGAAAAGAAAGAATTTAGTTTATTGATACATTGCACAGAATTCTATGACACCATACCCTGAATCAATCCCAGCAGAACTGTCAAATAATACAACTGCTATGGGAGAGAATTCGGTAACATCTAAGAAAATTACATTTGCATTTACCCTTAAACCCAGAAATCTCACTTTTGGAAAACCATCCTGATGATATATCTCCAGAAATCAAAAACATACTTGGATGATATTAATCGAAGATTAAATACAACCTAAACGCCTATTAATAGAGAACTGGTTGAAGTGAATTTTTACACATCCATATAACATATGACTATCTAGTCATTAAAAATGAAAGAAGAGGGGCTTCTGGGTGGCTCAGTGGGTTAAGCCTCTGCCTTCGGCTCAGGTCATGATCTCAGTATCCTGGGATGGAGCCCCGCATCAGGCTTTCTGCTCAGCGGGGAGCCTGCTTCCTCCTCTCTCTCTCTCTGCCTGCCTCTCCACCTACTTGTGATCTCTGTCTGTCAAGTAAGTAAATTAATTAAAAAAAAAAAAAAGTGAAAGAAGAGGGCAGCCCTGTCGGGACCCTTCTCACTCTTCAGAGCTTTTTCTGTATATTCACTTAATAAACTTCTATTGCTTTACTCATAAATAAATAAATAAGAAAGAAGAGAGGGAGTAAGGGACAGAAAAAATACTTTATGAACTAATAGGAGTAATTTCCAGTATCTACTGTTGAGTGAGACAAGTTAGAAACAGTATATAAAGTACCTGTGTAAGAAAGAAGAGGAAATAGGAACATACATACACATACACACTTATTTGTTTTTACAAAAAGAAACACAAGGGGCGCTTGGGTGGCTCAGTGGGTTAAGCCTCTGCCTTTGACTCAGGTTATGATCTCAGGGTTATGGGATCGAGCCCCACATCAGGCTCTCTGCTCAACAGGGAGCCTGCTTCCCCCTCTCTCTCTCTCTGCCTGCCTCTCTGCCTATTTATGACCTCTGTCTGTCAAATAAATAAATAGAATCTTTAAAAAATTTTAAAAAAAATTTTTTTTAAAAAGAAACACAAAGAGAACCAGGATATAAATGAGAAAATCATGAAAATGGTTAGGACAATGACTGAGATTTATCTAAGTACACCTTTTTGTGAAGTTTAGACTTTTGAACCATATAAATATTCTAGAGATTCAAAAAAATACAATTAGGGGCACCTGGGCGGCTCAGTGGGTTAAAGCCTCTGCCTTTAGCTCAGGTCATGATCCCAGGATCCTGGGATCGAGCCCCGCATTGGGCTCTCTGCTCAGCAGTGAGCCTGCTTCCCCCCATCTCTCTCTCTCTGCCTGCCTCTCTGCCTACTTGTGATCTCTGTCAAATAAATTTTTTTTAAAAATCTTTTAAAAAAATGAACTAATCATTTCTTTTTAAAAAGAATTTTAATCTACTTCTTGCCCTCACAGAGACTAAATGCAATGATACTCCAGAAACAATGAGTGTAACTAGTGTCACTCAAAGAAACCAGGGCTCCTTGAAGAAAATAAGTGATTCCAGGCCCAGGGCAGAGCAAATGCAAAGTGAGCTGGGGACATTTTTATGCCAGGAAGGAAACAGACTAATGGAATCCTGTCAAAGAGACAGAGCAGGAAGAGCTTGCCAGGGCTCTCACTGGCCAAATCTGAGACAAGTTGAAAATTAAAATGAACTGAAATTGACTTAAGACTTTGAGTAACTACAAGCCTATGAGTCTATAGAAACAGAAGAAAGGAAAGCTCTCTTCCAAAGAAAAAAGTCAACTAATAAAGATTAAACAGTAGAATTAGAAAGCAACTATTTTGTAATACCGAATATAATCATAGATTCCAACAGGATTATCAATGGATGCTAAAATTATTACATTAGGTAATCACCCTCCAGGTTACTTACTAATTGCGAAGAGAGAAGTATACCTTTATAACTGAGAGATGTGGCAGTTAGCAAAATTAGCATCCCTGAGAGGGAGACAATCCGACATCCTGTACCTCCTAATGTGATGCAATCTGACGCAATACGATGTACACAAACACCAGCTGTGAAGCTTCCCCAAATACCTTTAATGTGAATCTAATCAAGCCTCTAGACCTAACTTACAGTTTACAGGAACTACAAAAAAAAGGGACAGAGAACAAGTCAAATAACCTTGAGAAAACAAAAAGACAAATTTAGGATATGGAATATTCTATAACTCAATTGGCCTGTATGCGTCAACAAATCAATGACATGAAGGAAAAGCATCAGGACTGTTCCAGATTAAAAGTGTGAAAATCAGGGGTGCCTGGGTGGCTCAGTGGGTTAAAACCTCTGCCTTCAGCTCCGGTCATGATCTCAGAGTCCTGGGATCCAGCCCCACATCGGGCTCTCTGTTCAGCAGGGAGCCTGCTTCCTCCTCTCTCTCTCTGCCTGCCTCTCTGCCTACTTGTGATCTCTGTCTGTCAAATAAATAAATAAAATCTTAAAAAAAAAAAAAAAAGAAAAGTGTGATAATCAAAAGCAATATATAAACCTCCATTATCTTATGTTATTAAAAACAGCAGCTATGAAATACACTCTTAGGATTTACTGGGGGAATTTGAATCTGGACTGAATATTAGCTAATACGCAATTCTTATTAATCTTCTTAGGATAATGGTACTGTGACTATTAGGAGAATGTTCGCAGAAGATGCATGCTTCAGTATTTTTTTTTTTTAAGATTTTATTTATTTATTTGACAGAAATCACAAGTAGGCAGAGAGGCAGGCAGAGAGAGAGAGAGGAGGAAGCAGGCTCCCTGCTGAGCAGAGAGCCCGATGCGGGACTCGATTCCAGGACCCTGAGATCATGACCTGAGCCGAAGGCAGCGGCTTAACCACTGAGCCACTCAGGCACCCCATGCTTCAGTATTTATATATGAAGTATTACGATGTCTGCAATTTACCATCAGGGGTTCAGCCAAAAACAAAACAAACAAACAAAAATGAATATATGGAATAAGATAAAGCAGATATGGCAAATGGTAACATTTGTTGAACCTCAGAACAGTGAGTGTTCAATGTTTTACAACTTTTATCTATATTTGAAAAACTTCAGAATGAAGTTTTAAAAAAAGAGTCTTGAGACAAAAACCTTAAGACACCTACAGTTCAATTTTCTTTTTAAGATTTTATTTATTTATTTGACGGAGAGACAGCAAGAGAGGGAACAAAAGTGGGGGGAGTGGGAGAGGGAGAAGGAGGCTTCCCGCCATCAGGGAGCCCTACGCAGGGCTTGACCTGAGCTGAAGGCAGACACTTAAAGACTAATTTAATTTTTACCTTGGTAAACTATAAAGGCAGAGCTCAAAACCAAAAGAAATTTCCTCCAAACAAGACTATGACAGAGCCCATACCCACTTATTCTACGAAATTCACTTTAAAAAAAAAAACAGGGGACGCCTGGGTGGCTCAGTTGGTTAAGCAGCTGCCTTCGGCTCAGGTCATGATCCCAGCGTCCTGGGATCGAGTCCCACATCGGGCTCCTTGCTCCATGGGGAGCCTGCTTCTCCCTCTGACTCTGCCTTCCACTCTGTCTGCCTGTGCTCGCTTTCGCTCGCGCTCTATCTCTGACAAATAAATAAATAAAATCTTTAAAAAAAATAAAATAAAATAAAATAAAAAAAAAAACAGGTGTCTGGTGGCTCAGTCAGTGGAGCATGTGACTTTTGATTTTGGGGTTGTGAGTTCAGGCCCCGTGTTGGGTGTAGAGATTACTTTTTAAAAAGTTAAAATAAAAAAAAAAATTAAAAAAAAAAAAAAAAAACAGTTCTGCCCCCAAAAGTCACTCTCTCTAAAAACAAAGCAAAACATGGGGTGCCTGGTGGCTCAGCTGGTTAAGCATCTACCTTCAGCTCAGGTTAGGATCCTGGGGTCCTGGGATCGAGCCCCACATTGGGTTCCTTGCTTAGCCAGGAATCTGCTGCTCTCTCTCCCTCTGCCCCGCCCCCCACTCGTGCTCTCTTTCAAAACCTTTAAGAAAGTAAAATATAATTATAAAAACAAAATAAAACAAAAAACATTCTTTGTCCTGTTGTCCTTTATCTACTGTTCTAATCCACTTATCTAGATCTTGACCTCTAATGGATGAAAATCTTTGACCAGAGCACCCAAGCCTGTGATGCAGCCCTCTGTTTGCCAGCCTATTAAGATTCTGATTTTTCATTTCTAAACTCTAGACTCTGGATCACTCACCATCCTACAGTCAATAAATCCTAGGATGGCCTCTATGTTCACACCCTGCATTTACTACAGAACTATAGTCATCACAATAGTATGCTACCAATATAAAGACAAACATATAGACTAACTGTATAGAACAGAGAGTCCAGAAATAAACCCTCACAGATATGGTCAAATGAGTTTCAATAAGAATGCCAAGACTATTCAATGGGAAAAGGACAGGTTTTCAACAAATGATGCTGGGAAAACTAGATATCCATAGCAAAAGAATAAGGCTGGACACTTACTTAATACCATATAGGAAAATTATCTCAAAATAGATTCATAACCTAAATATAAGACCTAAAACTAAAAAAAATTTTTAAAAAGCATACAACAAAAGTTTTGCAGCACTGGATTTGGCAGTGATTTCTTAGATGTGACACAAAAGGCAGAGTCAACAAAAAGAAAAAAATAAACAAATGGGAGACTTCACTAAAAATTTCCAATTTTGTGTACCAAGACTCTATTAACTGAGTAAAAAGGCAACCCACAGAATGGGAGGCAATATTTGCACATCATATATCTATCCAGATATATATGAAGAACTCCTACAACTCAACAATAAAAGAGCAACCCAATTTAAAAATGGGCAAAGGCCTTGAACAGACATTTCTCCAAAGAAGACAAGCAAACAAGCAATAAGCACGTGAAGATGCTCAACGACTCACAAATCATTAAGGAAATGCAAATCAAAACTACAATGAGATACCACCTCATAACTATCACCAAAAAAACCCACAAAATAACAAAATAACTGTTGGTAAGGATGTGAAGAAATGGGAAATCTTGTACATCACTGGCAGGAATGTAAAATGATACAGTCACTATAGAAAACAGTATGGCAGTTCAGTGAGAATTACCATGTAATCTAGCAATTCCACTTCTAGATACCCAAAAGAATTAAAAGTAAAAGCAGTGTCTTGGGGCACTTGGGTGGCTCAGGGGGTTAAAGCCTCTGCCTTTGGCTCAGGTCACGAGCTGGGACCCAGCCCTGCATGAGGCTCTCTGCTCGGCGGGGAATCTGCTTCCTCCTCTCTCTCTGCCTGCCTCTCTGCCTACTTGTGATCTCTGTCTGTCAAATAAATAAATAAAATCTTCAAAAAAAAAAAAAAAAGGAGTGTCTCGAAAAAGATATTTGTATACCCATGTTCATAGCAGCATTATCCACAGGAGCTAAAACATGGGAGCAACCCAAGTGTCCTCAACAGATAAATGATAAGCAAATGTGATATATACAATGAAAGGGATATTACTGATCCTTAAAAAAGGAAGGAAATTGTGACAAATACTACAACGTGGATGAACCTTGAAAACATGCCAAGTGAAATAAGCTAATCACAAAAAGTGTGATTCCACTTATATGAAGAACTTAGTCAATTCTCTCTCAATTCTCAGCTTTTCCAGATGGCAAGACACTACAATTGAGAAATTCACTATCAGGAAAGTTTGCTCTACATAAAAGACCAAGAATATGACTGTGCAACTTTTTGTTTGAATCTTAGAAACATCAAAAGGTCAAAATTTCCAGTCATACAAAGGGCCCTTTCAAGAGAATAAAGATTGTCTCAATCAAATGAGAGGGCCTCTAGGAAGCAGAAAAGGTACTATTACTCAGTCTTCTCACCAGGAGACCATGGTAGAAAAGGGTTTGTCTTCAAAAGATCTGTATATGTGGGTTTTGTATAATGGAGTGACTCCCTCTGAAATCCATAGAACCACAAAGTTGAGAAAATTATGTGGCCAGAAATATTGACAGTTTGGACTAAAAGGGACAAGGTACAAAATGAAAAGAGACTGTCAGAGCCTCAAAATCCTACTGACAGGAAGCAGGCAGGATAAATTCACCCAACTGCCAATACATACCGGCTTTCATGAAAAAGGAAAAATGACTCAGTGGAGCCAATTAACCTACTCAGCCTCCAGATACCTTCCTATTCCTCCTCACCTTGGCTATTTTCTCTGGGTTTTGCCACTGTCCAACCTGGTTTCAAGTCCCAATCAGGACCTTTTTGGTTGTCATCCTTACATCCCTGATGAGAATCCCACCATGCTTCAACCTCCTTATCTTGTTACCACCCAAAACCCAGCCCTTACTTACCTTAAAAAGTTTCTGAGAGTGTTTGATCATAAAAGCCATCCCATTGTTTAACTTTGTGATATTTTCTTGAAGGTCATTTGCAGTGACCTATTCAGAGGAAAAGAAATCAAAAGAGGGGGATTAAGAGCTGGGAAATGGGGGTGCCTGGGTGGCTCAGTGGGTTAAAGCCTCTGCCTTTGGCTCCGGTCATGATCCCAGGGTCCTGCGATCAAGTCCCACATCAGGCTCTCCACTCAGGGGGGAGCCTGCTTCCTCCTCTCTCTTTCTCTGCCTGCCTACTTGTGATCTCTATCTGTCAAATAAATAATAAATAAAATCTTAAAAAAATTTTAAAAAGAGCTGGGAAATGGAAGAGATACTCCATTTACTTACCAATAAGCTTATTTTTTCAAAGATACAGTGGCTTTTTTCCCTAACAACAGTGCTTCTAATATAATGTTTAATTCTGGAAAGGCCTTTTGGTTCAGCAGGGTTTCTACTGAAAATGACATAACCTAAGAGAAACCAGGTATCCCTGAAGTTACCAAAAAATCCTTGAAAAACAATCTTTGTTTCCTAATTCTGCTCGAGAATTATACATGCAAGCAGAGCTGCTAAAGAGCATCTACTCTGGGATTCAAAATGGGCAGGAAGAATGGAATCTATACCAACCATCAAAGACACTGCCTCTTCAGAGAAACTGGAGTTTCTCCAAAAGGTGAGAGAACTGTCACTACTAGTTGATACCAAAGGGGTGACATCTGTTTCTTAAAAACACATAAGTTCATTGATTTTCTTCTTGTTTCTCCTGCCTCTAAAAAAGAGCACTTGAGCATCTCTACTATCCCAAAGCCTCATATCTCTGTTACTTAATCTGTTTGCTTTTACCAAGATCTCTTAATATTTTTTTATAGGCAGAGATTACTCACTTTTTTCATAATTTCAGCTGGCTGGTTCTAAAATTCTTTCATTAGGAGGCTTGACCTCCTTAATACAGACAAATGTTGGTGTGTCCTTTTATTCTTACCCACCTCCCCCGAAACCTTTGTCTGGGCAGAGGTTCTTCCTGGCCTAGAAGATCACATTTTTTTCACTCGTTACTTGTTATGTAAAATATTGGATACTATTCCTTTCCCTTTTTTTTTTTTTTTTTTTTTTTTGGTAAAGTAAACTCCATGAGCCCATTGTGTGGCTGGAACTCAGGACCCAAGATCAAGTTTCAGCAAGCTCTACTGACTGAGCCAACCAGGCATTCCACAACTGCTCTCCTTAATCTTCCTTTTCTCATTTTTTATAATCCCAAAAATCTTTTATAAGTCACCATACCCTATCTATTTCTAGTCCAACAACCTTATGAGGTAAGTGATAAAGTACTAATTTATGCCCAGTTTACAGAAGAAGAGCCTAAGTATAAAAAAGGCAAAGGATGGGCACCTGGGTGGCTCAGTGGGTTAAGCCTCCGCCTTCAGCTCAGGTCATGATCTCAGGGTCCTGGGATCAAGTCCCGCATCAGGCTCTCTGCTCAACGAAGAACCTGCTTCCCCCTCTCTCTGCCTGCCTCTCTGCCTACTTGTGATTTCTCTGTGTATGTGCCAAATAAATAAAATCTTAAAAAAAAAAAAGGGAAGGGGCAAAGACACAGATAATATAGCTGGTTTGCAGCTTCTAACCCAAATATTCTGGCTTCCAATTCCATCATGCAATAAAACCCACATTATGAATGGGCAGGAACAGGGGCACCTGTGTGGCTCAGTCAGTTGGGCATCTGCCTTGGCTCAGGTCATGACCCCGGAGTCTCAGGACTGAGCTCTGCATCAGGCTCCCTCCTCAGCTTCAAGTCTGCTTGTCCCTCTGCCCCTCACCCTGCTCATGTTCCCTCCCTGCCTCCCTCTCTGTCAAATAAACAAATAAAATCTTAAAATATATTATATATTTATATATATCATATATATATATACATATTATATATATATATATATATATATATATATATATATGGGCAGGAACATAAAGGAACCTAAAGCTACATGCCTCCAGGTCAAAAATTAGTTCAAAAGACTTTTTTTTTTTTTTTTTTAAAGATTTTATTTATTTATTTGACAGAGAGAAATCACAAGTAGATGGAGAGGCAGGCAGAGAGAGAGAGAGAGGGAAGCAGGCTCCCTGCTGAGCAGAGAGCCCGATGCGGGACTCGATCCCAGGACCCTGAGATCATGAACTGAGCCGAAGGCAGTGGCTTAACCCACTGAGCCACCCAGGCGCCCCTCAAAAGACTTTTAATAATTTATTTCTCACTTAAGTCACTGAGAAAGCCATAGTCTCAATAATAAAAAACGCATTCAGCTTTTTCCAAGGAAAGCATATCTACAAGAAATAGAAAAGTCAGGATAAGACAGGACTGTTCTATATCATCTTACCTAAAAGCTTAGTGACATTATCCTGTAAAACTATATGGTTCTTGGGACGCCTGGGTGGCTCAGTTGGTTAAGCACTGCCTTCGGCTCAGGTCATGATCCCAGTGTCCTGGGATCGAGTCCCACATCAGGCTCCTTGCTCGGCAGGGAGCCTGCTTCTCCCTCTGCCTCTGCCTGCCTCTCTGTCTGCCTGTGCTCGCTCGCTCTCTCTCCCTCTATCCCTGAAAAATAAATAAAATCTCAAAAAAAAATTTTTTTTAAAAAGAAAAAAAACAAAACTATATGGTTCTAGTCTAAATTTATACTACACAATCTTCAGAAATCAACCTAATTTTTCAAAAGCCCTTCCTGTTAAGAAGGAATATGACCAGCCAAAATGAGTATTCTAGTTTAGTTAGTAGCTACAATTTTCTACTAAGAGCTTCCATTAATAAATTATCTTTCAAGTTTATCAGAGATTGATTTATACATGAGGTTACAAGAATTGGCCCCTTCAAGTTTAATGACTCCCAAATGAACTAACAAAGTATGTTCCTAACATTGTAAAGCTGAAGAGTAGACCTTGGACCCTTGATAACCTCACCAAGGTACAGCCCCAGGATGAGGCCAACCCCAAGAAAACCAAGCAATCTTTGCTCTTCCCCTCAACACTCACATTTTTCGGCCACAGGACATGGGGTGCAAACATAAGGGCAAGGTTATAGGCAGACATCTTATTCTTGTCTTGTTTCTTTGCTGTCTGGTACAGGAGATCAAGCAGTAACTTCAGCAAGTTACGATTGGGTGGAGGGAGAATGAGGAAGAGCAACTGGAGAGCCTCAATTTGCCGCTCCTTATCTGGAACATTGGTCTTGTTTCCTTTATCATCAAACTGCATCAAATCTTGAGGACAAAAGAAATGATTGCAAAGGAGGGAGAAAATACAAGGAAGAAAAATCAACATGCCTACTATTATCCTCCCCTCAACTCCAATCCAAAAAAGGATGAAAAAAAGAATCAGGCATAAACACAGATTATAACAAAATATAATAGTGTCAGTATTCAATAATAAAAAAAATAATAAAAATTTTAAATAGGCACAAGACTTGAAAAAACATTTCTCAAAAGAAGATATACAAACGGCCAATAAGCATTTGTATATTCTATATCACTAGCTATCAGGGAAAAGTAAATTAAAACCACAATGAGATACTACTTTATACCCACTAGTATGGCATAACCAACAAACTGAAAATAACAAGTGTTGGCAAGAATGATGAGAAAATTAAACCCTCCTACATTGCTGGTAGGAACGTAAAATGGTGCATTTCGGAAGACAGTTTGGCAGTTCCTCAGAAAGCTAAACATAGTGTTACCATATGACCCAGCAATTCCATTCCTAGATAAATATTCTTAGGGATACAGAGAAACAAAAACATGTCCACACAGATCTTTGACAATGCCACCCCCTCACTTTTCCTTACCCAGATATTTTACTGTTAGAAGAAATATGACAATGAATTATGTGGGAATAGGAGGATGATCCACACAGCTCCCCCATGGAATCAGAATCACTGTTTCTCCCCAAAGAAGCTACACACATTATCAATAAAAACAATCCCCTTGATAATCAGAACTTCAAAGGTCACAAATAACCATTTGGATATAATTCCAAATCCTGAAAATGATTATGCTGTGTTGTGTTTTAAACTATTTAACTTCAATAATAATTCCAAGTTTAGGAAAGGCAGACAATATTTCTAAAAACTATTCTCTGTTAACATGAAACTGAAAACAAAAATCCCTTCCAGTTATCAGCAAGGCATACCAAATGCTACAATTGTGCCACACCTCAATATGATCACAAGGAACAGTGAGTCATGGGGTGGGGGAGCAGAGGATTTCAAATATTGCACTAAATTAACTCAACAGAAAAGTGAACAGAATAAGCATTCTTCATGTTAACACTTATTTAAAAAGTATCACATTTTCTATATCTTTTTCGAGATCCAACTTTATTTCTCTCCAAAATAATTATAAAGTTATATAACATTCTAATAGTATTTATTCATTTGTATAATTCAGATTGCCACTGAGAGTGCTAAAAAAAAACAAATCTACCCTTATGAGATTTTACAAATTCAAAGCAAGTTTTTTAAGTAGTAAAAATTAGGGACACCTGGGTGGCTCAATCACCTGAAAGTCTGCCTTCAGCTCGGGTAGTGATCCCAGGGTCCTACGATGGAGTCCCACATCAGGCTCCTTGTTCAGCAGGAAGTCTGTTTCTCCCTCTGCCTGCAGCTCCCCTGCCTTGTGCACTCCCCCTCCCTCCCTCTCTCTCTCTGACAAATAAATAAATAAAATCTTAAAAAAAAAAAAAAAAAGTAGTAAACATTACTCAACAGAAAAACTTATATTTTCCTTAAAATTAGAAAGAAAGAGGAAAATGGCCAAGGGCAGAAACCAAGTGAATGCAGTACGGATTTTGATGCCCCATGTTCTGAGTGCCTATAGCAACCTAAGAGCTGTGCAGTCTAAGAATGAATTCCCCACCGCGCAGACATAAAAGAGAATGAGGGAAATATGAGCTGAAAATGGAACATCCATGAGAGAAAAAGAATATATGTAAGTATTTGTTTGTAAATGTGTAAAATACCTCTGAAAGGATACACTAAAAATCAATTGCCCTGGTTGACTCCAGGAAGAAAAACTGGGTATTGGGAAACAGAGGTGGGAGAGGGGCTTTTTGTTCTATACTTTTATGAATCTTTTTGAATTTTGAACCGTGTGAATGTACTGCTTATTTAGAAAACAAATAAAATTATTTTCACGAAACAAGTTTCCAAGATTACAGATGATCTCAACTGAGCCATATTAAGACTTAGCTAAAGCCCCAAACCACTGCAAATATAACAAACCTGCAACCACCTCAGGTACGTGAATCAATCCACAGAAAAGCATTCATTTATTAAGCAACTAAAATATTCAAAGCACAATGCTTTGTGACTCATCAGGGATACAAGAATAAATAAAACCCAGAATTTATCATCAAAGAAGCTGATTTAACAAGAAAAATACCTGAAAACCTAATTAGCCAATACTACCCAGAGAGCCCAAAATACCATGAAGTCTTAACCAATTTTGGCAGAAGTACTGCTATGGGTTACAAACAACAGAAAATGCCAAACAACTTTACTCAATCCAAAGAAATGTATTCATTTACACCTCCTTCTCACCCCCTATACTCACCAGCAATTTTGAGGTGTGCATGGAAATGTTTATGAGTCAGCAGGGGCTCAGGTAGCTCTCCCAGAAACATCTTCAGCAAGGTAGCAACGTCATTTGAATGAAACTCCCCTGATTCCAAGTCAATATCAGTTCCATTATTGAGAGCATCTCTTAAAATCTGCTGTCGGACACTATTCCCTGGAACTCTAAACAAACCCTCTACTCTCAAGTCTGTTTAGCATGGAAAAAACAGAGGACATGCAAAAAGAAGTCACAATTAAAATAAGTCATCTAAAAGACTATGCTTATAAAACCTTTTATAAAGACCTTGAAGGAGGTTTTCTCCCCATTTCCCAGAAAAGTTTTAAATCTACTGGCCTCTAAGGAGACTTGTCTGAACATCCCTGAGCCTTGGGGACAGTCTGCCCAGGACTAGGCACATTCAGAGACTGAATTTTACCTAAACAGTGACTGGAATGAGCTTGAAAAATAAGTTGGAAGAAAGCCAAATCTCCTAGAAGGCTCCTTCCCTTTGGTTATTTCAGATTTTGTCTGGAAGGAATGAATTCATCTGTGGTAGTCTGTTGCTCCTATAAATGGTTTCTCAGTCCAAAATGAATCTAGAGTCTCTGCACTGCCCCAGAAATCAGAATTCTAACCTATCAGATCACCTTTCGGACTGAGACTCCCAGAAGCTTAGGATCGCCAACTGAACTGTTTTTCCGTTCCAACTAGGTTCTAAACTAATATAAGAGGATTAAGAAAGATGAGAATTAGAGTTTTGGTTCAATCTGGAAGAACCATGAGAGTTCATGTTTTCAACTTAGGTACATATTTATTTTTGTATAGCCCCCTAATTCAGGGGTTCAAGTTCAAATGCCTTAGAGGGCCAGACAGATAATAATGAATGAATGGGAACCAGAACAAACTAGAGAGTACATACTTGTGCTCCAGCTGATTGTGCCCAAGGGAGGGTCCCAAGATACTAGATCTTCTTATCACCCAAAGAATTCAAAAACCTGGACATTCCCCATTCCCCACTGATAACTGATTTTATTTTTACTTTAATCCTTTCCCAACCAAACAAAATGTGAATGTAAAGGACTCAAGTCCTTACCCCATCAGTTTGCAACCTCTGCTCTAGCTCCTACCAGAATGCCCCACATAAAAAAGTCAAAAATAAGCATTTGTATTGAACTTGTCAAAGTATCACATACACCACACATTTCACAACACTCAACTGTACCAACCACTTACAGCAAGACATAACCAGCACGACCACAAAATAAATAAGCATTAAGCAAAGAATATATTTTAATTATAGAATTCCAGAGATGAAAACTATCTTTAGTGATAAATCATAGTCCCTTGAGTAAAGATCATGATTCTTTATAATTTATTTTTCCAGAAAAAAAAAAGCCTGAGTCTAGAAGAAAATGTGATTTTATAGATACTATCTAATTTATCTACATCTTTGAGAGTATAAAACAAACCAATATATGAGATGAAATTTAAAAGGGAATATATTTAGGGGAACCTGGGTGGCTCAGTGGGTTAAAGCCTCTGCCTTCAGCTCAGGTCATGATCTCAGGGTCCTGGGATAGAGCCCCACATGGCGGGGCGGGGTGGGGGCGGTAGTCTCTGCTCAGCAGGGAGCCTGCTTCCCCCTCTCTCTCTGCCTGCCTCTCTGCCTACTTGTGATCTCTCTCTGCCAAATAAATAAATAATAATCTTAAAAAAAGGGGGGGGGGATATATTTAGAAACATGCCACCTAAAATTATCATTGGTTAGTATCTTTTGTTCATTGGCACCTACTTACTCAAGGAAGTTAGCTTTCAACAGAAAACTGACAATTCTTCATTAACAAAGAATAATAAAATCTTGAGAACTCTTACTTTTGTGTAGATACTCAATTAGTTGGTATATCTGGGCAATGCCTTCCTCCGTCAATGGGGATCCAAATACCACTCCTTTTTCTAAAAAATCATACAACAGGACAGAGCTATATTTTCCATATATAGTATAAAATCATCATTCTTAAAGCCACTCACGCATCCTATATTACAGTTCAGCAAATGCTTTCACAGATTCAATAAACAGAACCTTAAAGCTAGAAGTACACCCAAAAATTCAACAACTCTCAATCAACTCTCCACAAGTTTAATATTAGTCATAGCTTCCTTAAAGGCAAAGACCATCTTCTTAGTTAAGTAACAATACCTAGTGTGTTGATATTTAACTTAAAAGAAAAAGTGAGGTGCCTGGGTGGCTCAGTCAGTTGAGCCCTGCACTGGCCTTCAAGCTCTCACAGAGTACATGAGATTCTCTCTTTCCCTCTCCCTTTGCCACCTCCCCCACTCCAGCCCATGCATTCTAAGATAAATAAATAAAACCTTTAAAATAGAATAATAAATAAACAAAATTTAGAACCACGACTGTCGAAGTATGACATATACATTGGTATATGCCTGATCTGTTATAATGTTCAAACTTTTTTTCTACCATAAATGATTTTCTTATACTTAATAAAATAGTACCTCTTTAATATCTTATCAAAAGCAGTCCACAATTTATTTTCTAGGAAGGCTTTTATTTTGGATGACTCATAGGTATCTGCCTTATCAAAGCAGTCCATAGAATGAAAACATTCGAGAACTGCAGTAAAGAAAGTTCAAACTTTCTTTACTGTACTCTCCAGCTATGTCATAGGGCATGAAAATCAAGGTAACTACCTAAACTGAATCATGTCACCTTTCTCAGGGACTGATATACTTGCTTTAGTTTAGCTACTTTATAAATTTTTATTGCTAACCTGAGATTTTACTACTTAAGAAAATGAGAAAAATGCTCCCCCCCCCAAAAAAAAACACCTTTACATAATAGCAACTCAGTGAAAGTACAGATATGAGGAGGTGAAGCCCAGGGAGCAGCTGCAGCCTGCCCGCCCTTCACAGACACGTGCCCTACCCTTTCGCTTGAGAGACATTAGAGACCGGAAGAATCCTGACGCTGGGCCGGCCCCACCAGGCAATTTAAGGTCCACTTCCCCCATCAGCTGAGCCAGCTCAGTTCCAGGTAGGTCAATGAGCCTTGTGATATTGCTGACCACCAACTCGGTGAACACCTCAGGTTTCTCATGTCGGAGTTTCTCCACAAAAAAGTCAGGATTGAAGATAATGGGCTGCCCTCGAAGGGAAGAGTCATTGCAGATAACAAAATTGCAGATGGCATCACTGAAAAAAATGAAACAAGAAACTTTAGGGGATCATTTGTGCATGTTTCTCATGCTCTGTAAAGTCATACAATTATTCACTGTTTCTGTGGGTTAACCTACAAATTGGTTTAAAAAACCTAATCCTTAGTCTGGTTCACTGTACAAAAGAAGACAATTTGAGCTTGTTGCTATTTAGGTTATACCCACCTAGATACTTAGGAATTTCATTTAATGAAAAGATACTAAATAACCTCTAAATACAACTTGACTCCCTGCTCAATGGGGAGTCCGCATCTCCGTCTCCCTCTGCCCCTTTCCCCTCCTCCTGCTCCTGCTCATTCGTGCTCTGATAAATAAAATCTTTAAAAATAAATAAATAAATACGTAAGACCCGATTCTGCCCCTTAATTTCAGGTGTACACCATAAGACATAGATCCTTAGAGCCTCCCAAGCCCAGTGGTATATTAAATTTGGTAGTCACACAGAGCACATTTCCTTATTAAAACAGCAAAACCCTAGGGGCGCCTGGGTGGCTCAGTGGGTTAAAGCCTCTGCCTTCGGTTCGGGTCATGATCCCAGAGTCCTGGGATCGAGCCCCGCTTCGGGCTCTCTGCTCAGTGGGGAACCTGCTTCCTCCTCTCTCTCTGCCTGCCTCTCTGGCTACTTGTGATCTGTCTGTCAAATAAATAAATAAAAATCTTAAAAAAAAAAAAAAAACAGCAAAACCCTGAATTTTTACTGTTAAATACTAGTAAGATGCCAGACCTGCCGCTGTTCTTCCTAACACAGCATGGGTAATAGTTAAGACCTTGGGACTATAGCCAGTACCGTACAGTATTTCCCATGCAGTGTCCCAACTGTTGACAGTACTACATTTAGGCCAGTCTCAAATGCCACGGAAACCACATGACAGCAAGCATGAAACTATTCAAGAGCTAAAACTACATCTAAATAGTGTAGTAGAGTGGGGCGCCTGGGTGGCTCAGTGGGTTAAGCCGCTGCCTTCGGCTCAGGTCATGATCTCAGGGTCCTGGGATCGAGTCCCGCATCGGGCTCTCTGCTCAGCAGGGAGCCTGCTTCCTTCTCTCTCTCTCTGCCTGCCTCTCAATGTACTTGTAATTTCTCTCTGTCAAATAAATAAATAAAATCTTTAAAAAAAAATAAATAAATAAATAAATAAATAAATAGTGTAGTAGACATTTTGGAGACATTTACTTGACCCATACAGTTCTTTGGTTCCTGGGTCCATACACAGGTGTCTGTTTTGTTTTGTTTTCTTCCTTTCTTTCTTTCTTCCTTCCTTCCTTTCTTTCTTCCTTCCTTCCTTTTTCTTTCTTTTTTTAAAAAAATTTTATTTATTTATTTGAGAGGGAAGGAGAGGGAGAAAGAGAAGCAGACATCTCCCCATCCCCACCCCCACCAAGCAGGGAGCCTACACCAGCGTTTCCTAATCAGCCCGCCTTTTTTTTTTTTTTAAAGATTTAATTTATTTGACAGAGAGAGATCACAAGTAGGCAGAGAGGGAGAGAAAGAGAGAAGGAGGAGGAAGCAGGCTCCCTGCCTAGCAGAGAGCCCGATGTGGGACTCGATCCCAGGACCCTGAGATCATGACCTGAGCTGAAGGCAGAGGCTTAACCCACTGAGCCACCCAGGCAGCCCCTAATCACCCCGCTTTAATTGAAACAGCTGCCCTTGGATTCCTTTCCTCATAATCAAAAAGCCTTCACCAGAATGGAAGGCATTTACAAGTACATAAAACAGATATTAATTCCACCTTACCCGGGTCCAGAAATAGATTTTATTTTAAAATCCTTCAACTCTGGATGCCTCTGCCCCTCATCTAAGTCCAACCTTTATTCAGGCAGGTTCTTCTCTCTAGGCACTTGGAAAAACTCTGTATCTTGCTCCTAATTTCACTTCTCTGTCACTGAATAATGCTAAGCAGCTAAGTTCTATTGGCCTCTGATCCTAGCTGATTTTCCACTCCTACACTACCTGGACTATATTCCTGGCAAAGCTCCTTTGACTCTCAAGAAATATTTTCTTCCCCATTCACTGTTTTCCAATGCCTAACTACTATACTGCTTTGTACTTTTAACATGTTATGTTAAAGTACACAACACTAATTGTTTGTACCCATTATCAATCATCTCTAATAGCTTATTCTAATCCTTATTATATAAAGTCATCTATTATATAACCAATGAGTAGACAGAACACAAACCAGAAAGAACAAGTCATCACATCTGTCAGGCAAAGTTGAAATTCACCTGACACATATAAATATTCCACGATAAAAACAACAAAAAAAAACAATTACAACTTAAAAGTCTTCCACAACATCCTAGGTACCGAAAAACTGTTCCAGGAAAAATGACACTCTAAATATTAAATATTAGTAATCTATAATCTACTTTGTTAACACTACACAGATAATTTCTAATAATGATATAATGAAAACAAGGCATGGGAAAACTTCAAAGTTCATCACTTCTTCCTTGAAAAATTACTACATAAGGGCACCTGGATGGCTCAGTGGGTTAAAGCCTCAGCCTTCGGCTCAGGTCATGATCTCGGGGTCCTGGGATCGAGCCCCGTGTCGGGCTCTCTGCTCAGCAGGGAGCCTGCTTCCCATCATCTCTCTCTGCCTGCCTCTCTGCCTACTTGTGATCTCTGTCTGTCAAATGATAAATAAAATCTTTGAAGAAAAAAAAAAAAAAAAGGAAAGAAAAATTACTACACACGGTCCAAATTTTCAATTGATAGCTACTAAATTTTCTTTTCTCTGAAATGATAATAAAAGAATTCACATAAAGATTTAAAATTATAAACATGTATTCTTAAGTCAAAATGTCATTAAGAGGGGCACCTGGGTGGCTCAGTGGTTTGGGCTGCTGCCTTCGGCTCGGGTCATGATCTCAGGGTCCTGGGATCGAGCCCCGCATCGGGCTCCCTGCTCCGCAGGAAGCCTGCTTCCCTCTCTCTCTCTCTCTGCCTGCCTCTCTGCCTACTTCTGATCTCTGTCTGTCAAATAAATAAATAAAATCTTTAAAAAAAAAAAAGTCATTAAGAAAGAGATCTAAAACTGCTTACCGACTTAACATTTTTATATACATGGAAAGGTTATTTTCCTTATTAAGGGTGCAAATGATTATAAGGCAATTAAAATCAAAAGCAAGTGTATCCTAAACCAATGACAAAACCTCTTTTTTTTTTAGTGTACGCTTATTTCAGTGAAGAAACATGAGTCAATATAAAACTACTGTTTATAATCACTGCCAATGAGAAATCACTACTCTGAGAGAGCCAGAAAAATCACGAAACGTGTTAGCACTGAAAAGAGTCTTATAATTTACTGAGTCTAAACTATCATTTTATGGACTTCAGATCCCTTTTAATTCTGAAAAACAGATTTCAGATCAAATTAGTTCTAACAAATAAATATGCATAAATAGCATCCATTAGGGGCGCCTGGGTGGCTCAGCCAGTTAACTGGCTGCCTTCTGCTCAGGTCATGATCCCAGGGTCCTGGGATGGAGCTGTGCATCAGGTTCCCTACTCAGCAGAGAGCCTTCTTCTCCCTCTCCCTCTGCCTGCCCCTCTGCCTACTTCTGCTCTCTATCTCCCTGTCAAATAAATAAATCTTACAAAAAAAAAAAAAAAAAAAAAAAACACACAGCATCCAGTACATTCCTAAAGCAGAAACACACAGAGACATATACCTTCAGACTTTAATTTTATTAATATCCCAGAGCAATATTCAGTTAAGATCCTAAAACTTGAATCACAGGGATGCCTGGGTGGCTCATGGGTTAAGCCTCTGCATTTGGCTCAGGTCATGGTCTCAGGGTCCTGGGATCAAGCCCCGCATCAGGCTCTCTGCTCCGCAGGGAGCCTGCTTCCCCCTCTCTCTCTGCCTGCCTCTCTGCCTACTTCCGATCTCTCTCTCTCTCTGTCAAATAAACAAATAAAATATTTTTAAAAAATTAAAAAAGTAAACTTCCATCACAAATGACACTCCAGCACTAAACTGGATCAAATACAAAAATGAGAAAGGAGCTAGAAGCACAAAGCCCTAGCTACATAGTTTCTCAACAGAGTCCTCCCTACCTGACCATCACCTTCAAGTCTATCCCCTCCTAAACAGGTAGAACAGATAGAAGAATAAGTAAGTTCAAGTCTCCCTCTACCCATTCACAAAGAATACCAGAAAAAGTTCCCTTGAAAGTCCTAACCCACAGGTAATAAGCAATCTGTTTCTTTTCACCTTCTGCTTTTTCTCCCCTTCCTTCCCATGACCATTCATCCTTGTTTTGCCCCACTTGAAAATCTTTAACCTAGTTTTTTATTTCTCCTTTTTCACTTTTTCTGAGTGGAGCACCTATCTGGTAAGATAGGATGTAAGAGAGAAAAATGATTAAAAAGGAAGTAAAATGGAAGATGGGAGATGGAAAAGACAGATACACAGTGGGTTACATTTTTTTAATTACCCCCATACCACATAGCCTGCTAATCCCTTTCCACAGAACACACAGTATCACAATATAAAGTTGAGAATATCTAGGAACATGATTAAGAACTTAAGAGATTTCTAGGACTAAAGAAAATACTACATTTAAGTAAAAACAACTTCCTACTCTACAGTATCTTATTTTAAAACTAAGTCTAAGTTTGCTCAAGTTCAAGAAAAAAAATTTAATTTCTTACATAAGTGCTGAAAGCTTCTGATGAGGCATTGGTAAAGCGAAGAGACTGGAAAAAAAATTTTCTCCTTGTTTGTTGTGACAAAGGAACCCTCCTTTCCCTGCCCCATTACAGCCTACACAAATTCCAGACATGTTAGAGGACACAAGGACACATTATGGGGCCTGAAAGGCAGTACTTATCAGGACTCTAAGCACTCATTTGCAAGCAGGAACAAAACAGAAATAAAAAATTGGACCAGTTCATTGTATTTGCCAACGTGTAGATAAAGCTCAACAGTAGTCTCCCATCACACTAAAAGTTGTATTAGACAAAACAATCATATAATGTAAGAGTATAAGGACAAGTACTCTTATAGTATGGAGGGGAGAATGATCCCTACCTCACATCATACACAAAAAATACAAAAAAGATCAAAATATGAAAAGCCAAACTTTAAACAGTTTAGAAAAGAAGAATGAATAATAAATGAGGCAGAAGAAATGTGTCTTAAACAAGGCATAAAAAGTACAATCCACAAAGAAAAGACTGACACATTTAACTACATTAAAATTTTAAATGTGTGTACAACAAATGACATTATGAACAAAGTTCTTTAAAAATGAAGTCAAAATGCCTCTGGAGAGAGATGAAAAAACAGGAGTGGGAGAAAAACTTTTTACTATATGTTCTTTCATATTTTCTAGATTTTTTTTTGAAGATTTTATTAATTTATTTTACAGAGATCACAATAGTCAGAGAGGCAGGCAGAGAGAAAGAGGGGGAAGCAGGCTCCCCACTAAGCAGAGAGCCCAATGGGGGGCTCGATCCCAGGACCCTGAGTTCATGACCTGAGCCTAAGGCAGAGGCTTAACCACTGAGCCACCCAGGTGCCCCCATATTTTTTTGAATTTTTGATTCCTGTGAACATAGTGCCCATTCACAATAAATACATAAATAGATTTAAATTTTAAACTAGAAAGCCATAAACTGGGGGGAAAAACTTGTCATGCATATAAAAGAATTAATATTCAGAATTTATCAATCTAAAAATTTATATCTAAAATTTAGAAGAAAAACACACTCAAAGAAAATTAGACAAATGATCAAGTAATTCATAAAGGAGGAGCCCTACGTGACTAACAAACATGAAAATAATCTCAACCTTAAAAGTTACAAGGGTTGGGGTGCTTGGGTGGCTCAGCTGTTAGGCGCCTGCCTTCAGCTCTGGTCATTATCCCAGGGTTCTGGGATTGAGCCCTAGATCAGGCTCCCTGCTCAATGGGAAGCGTGCTTCTCCCTCTCCCACTCTCCCTGCTTGTGCTCCCTCTCTTGCTGTGTCTCTCTCTGTCAAATAAATAAATAAAATCTTTTAAAAAATAAAAATAATTAAAAGTTACAAGGTCGGGGCATACTGAGTGAGCATGGAAACTAGTTAAGATTCTCTCTCTCGCTCTCCCTTTGCCTCTCTCCCTCTCATGCAAGCACGCACACTCTCTTTCTCTCTCTCTCTCTTTCTAAAAAGGGGGGGAAAAGTTACAAGTATAAGCAAACTGAAGAATGGTGTCTTTCCCCATCCATTATTTTGGCAAAAACTATCAGATTCAGGCAATATCTTTTTACTCCTAGTTTGCTGAGGGTGACTTACTATCATGAGTCAGTTTAATTTTATCTATTTGTTGTGCAGCAGTTGATATGATTTGATTTATTTATTTGACACAGAGAGAGAGAGAGACAGTAAGCGAGGGAACACAAGCAGGGAGAGTAGCAGAGAGAAAAGCAGGCTCCCCACTGAGCAGAGAGCCCAATGCAGGGCTCCATCCCAGGATCCTGAGATCATGACCTGAGCTGAGCAACCCAGGTGCCCCAATCTTGCATTTCTATAATGCTGTTATATTATCATCTTTATATATTGCTGAATTTGGTTTGCTTATAGTCTGGGTTTCCATATAGATTCATAAGTTAGACTGTCATGGAATTGCTTTCTCAAAGTAGAGAGTTCCTGTGAAATCTTTCATGAGCCAAAATGGCATTAAGTGAAGAAGCCATTACCATTAACTTATATGGAAAAAATTTTTTGCATCCCCAGACCCCAAAAATAGCCCCTCTTAGCATTTTTTGACCCTACATTCCTGGTGGATGTACAAAATAAATCAAGATAAAGTACAGATACCCACAGACACAGTTCAAACTCATGACAGCTTGCTGCTGAGATGCTGAGTATAGTTCTCCGGGAAGGAGCTTGGGGGTGCCGCTCGCAGGGTATGAGCTGCCTCTATATTGGCTCGCTGGAAAACAAACGCTAAATGCTATTCTCACTTTTTATCTTGCTTTGTAAAAGTGGAAATCCTCTCTGGGTTTCTTTCAGTTAGTGAAAACAAGCTCTAATGTAGGTCCCTCCTAAAAGCAAAGAGGTCTAACACAAACGTTCAAAAAGCAGGAGGATACCTGTACAGAGCGTGACCTCCTCTTCCACAGTTTCACTTTCTGTGGTCCACAAGCAGATAATCCCCCTCTTGACCTACCATCAGAAGGTCAACAATAGCCTGACAATGACCAAAGATCCCTACATCATTCACCTCACTTCATCTGATAATATAGGCATTTTATCATTTCACATGATCACAAGAAGGGGGACTATAGCGCAAAAGGTATTTTGAGAAAAAGACCACATTCACCTAACTTTCATTATATTGTTTTTTTAAGAGTTTATTTATTTGACAGACAGAGATCACAAGTAGGTAGAGAGGCAGGCAGAGAGAGAGGAAGGGAAGCAGGCTCCCCGCTGAGCAGAGAGCCTGATGTAAGGCTCAATCCCAGAAACCTGAGATCATGACCTGAGCCGAAGGCAGAAGTTTAACCCAATGAGCCACCCAGGCGCCTCGATTTTATTTATTCATGAGAGAGAGAGTGCATGCGCATGAGATCACAAGAAGGTAGAAGGGCAGAGGGAGAGCTGAGCAGGGAACCTGACACAGGGCTTGATCATGACCTGAGCTGAAGACAGATGCTTAACCCACTGAGCCACCCAGGTGCCCCTCACTATGTAACTTTGTAGTTTTCTTTTCTTTTCTTTTTTTTAAGATTTTTATTTATTTGACAGATCACAAGTAGGCAGAGAGGCAGGCAGAGAGAGAGAGGAGGAGGAGGCAGGCTCCCTGCTGAGGAGAGAGCCTGATATGAGGCTCCATCCCAGGCCCCTGGGCTCATTACCTGAGCCGAAGGCAGAGGCCTTAACCACTGAGCCACCCAGGCGCCCATAACTTTGTAGTTCTTAAGAGAAACCATTAAAAAGTTCCTAAGAGGGGTGCCTAAGTGGCTCAGTTGGTTAAGCTTCTGCCTTCAGCTCAGGTCATGATCTGAGTCTGTCTTAGGTTCAGGGTCCTGAGAAGGAGCCTCCCCTACTTTTCCCTCTCCCTCTCTCTGCCACTCCTGTTTGTGCGCTCTCGCGCGCTCTCTCTCTCTCTGTGTCAAGTAAATAAATAAATAATCCTTGTTTAAAAAGTTATCTCCTCCTCTTTATTCATGATGTTGACAATTTTTCTCTTTTTATTAATTTATAAATCTTATTAGAGGTTTATCAATTTTATTAGCTTTGTCAAGTTTTGATTTTGCTGAATCCCTCTATTACATGTCTGCTGTTTACTTTATTAATTTCTGCTCTTATCTTTATTACTTCCTTTCTTTACTGGATTCAGGGTAAAGGTGGTGCTGCCACTCTGTGGAATGGATGACCTTTTCACTATGTGGTGCTGGAACACTTGTGATACATACAGAGGGGAAAAGTGAAATTTGATTATCTACCTCACACTATACACAAAGATCATCAATTCCAGGTAAATGGAAGATTTAGAGATGAACAGAACGATAAACCTACTAGAAGGTAATATAGAAAAATACACTCTTGAACTGAGGCTGGGGAGATTTTTTAAATAATTTTAAAATAACACATTAAAAATATTAACCACAAAAAAGATTAATACATTTGAGTTCATTAAAGTAAGAACTTGGGGTGCCTGGGTGGCTCAGTGGGTTAGGCCCCTGCCTTCGGCTCAGGTCATGATCTCGGGATCCTGGGATCGAGTCCCGTGTCGGGCTCTCTGCTCAGCAGGGAGCCTGCTTCCCTTCCTCTCTCTCTGCCTGCCTCTCTGTCTGCTTGTGATTTCTCTCTGTCAAATAAATAAATAAAATCTTTAAAAAAAAAATAAAAAATAAAAATAAAGTAAGAACTTGTGCTTATCAAAAGACATCCTTAAGAAAGCCACAGAGTAGGAATATAGCCCAAAAAGGGGCTCACCTTAATATACTAAGCATTCCTACTATCAGTAAGAAAAAACACAACCCACTAGAAAAACAGGCATGAAATTTCAAAAAAAATCTCATAAAAAAGAGTAGCCAAGGGGCACCTGGGTAACTTAGTAGGTTAAGCACCTGACTCTTGTTTTAGGCTCAGATCATGATCTCAGGGTCAGCATGGAGTCTGCTTGAGAACTCTCTCTCCCTCTGCCCCTCCACAGGCTAGCAAACATGCACACATGCTCTCTCACTCCCTCTCAAATAAATAAATAAATAAACAAAATATTTAAAAAAATGTAGCCAAATGCAAAAAAAAAAAAAGCCCAATATCATTAGGTATCAAGGAAATGCAAATTTTAAAACAATGACATACTACCACCCAACAGAATGACTAAAATTAAAGAGAATGACCAAAGTTTAGAGAAACTAACAGTTAACTCTTTTATACTGATAGCAAAGCTATAAAACTGGTACAACCACTTTGGAAAACTGTTTGGTCTTATCTACTAAAGGTGAACAAAAGTGTGTCCTATGACTCCATCAGTTCTAAAATATGCTTAATGTGTGTAGCCACAGGTGCACCAAAAATCACAAACAAGGATGTTCACTGAGGTGCCTAGGTGCTCAGTGGGTTAGGCATCTGTCTTCATCTGTCTTCAATCATATCTCAGAGTCCTGGGATCGAGCCCTGAATCCAGCTCCACGCTCAGTGGAGAAGTCTGCTTCTCCCTCTCCCTCTGCCCCTCACCCAGCTCATGCTCACTCACATGCTCTCATTCTCTCTCATTCTAAAATAAATGAAATCTTTTAAAAAAATAAAAAAGTTCACTGAAACATTAATTTATAAACAGCAAAACATCCAGCAGAATGCTTCTATTAGGGGCGCCTGGGTGGCTCAGTGGGTTAAAACCTCTTCGGCTCAGGTCATGATCCTGGGTCCTGGGATCGAGCCCCACATTGGGCTCTCTGCTCGGCAGGGAGCCTGCTTCCTCCTCTCTCTCTGCCTGCCTCTCTGCCTACTTGTGATCTCTGTCTGTCAAATAAATAAATAAAATCTTTAAAAAAAAAAAAAAGAATGCTTTTATTAAATTGTGGCATATATAATGGTATATTTTACAGCAACGAAAATGGACATACTCCAGTCAGATGAGCCATCATGGATGAATCACATAAAATGATGAGAAAAGAAGTCTCACACACACCCACCCGCCCACACACTACTTACTAAGTATGTGCTGACATTTACATCAAATTTTAAGAACAGACAAAAGCATATCATTTAGCAATACTTGTTTAAGTGGTAAAATTGTAAAGAGAAGCAAAGATAGATTTACTATAAAATTCAGGATAACGGCTACCTTTGGGGGACAGTGATTAAGAGTAGGCAAGAGGGCATGAGGGGAATTTCCACGGTGCTAGCAATATTCTTGTGATAAATCACTGAGCTATGGAAAAAGGGAGATTCATTGGAAGTAAATATGGCAAATGTTAAGGTATGTTGAAGCTGAGCAATAGGAAAATATTAACTATATTATTCTACATACTTGCATGTAGAATCACATCTTTCTAGACACATTTTTTTTTAAAAGAACAAGTAGCTTTGACCTAAATCTTGCTACTACTTGATGTAAATATCCTAGTTAATCAAAGTTAAAAGTAAAGGTTAATTTCCTCATCAAAGAAGTTTTTGCATAGGTGACCAGAACCAGGAGAATTAGTAGTGAGGTATGTAGGCATACAGAGATAGCAAGGACTCTAGTATTTTTTTTTTAAAGATTTGATTTATGTATTTGACAGACAGAGATCACAAGTAGGTAGAGAGAGGCAGGCAGAGAGACAGAGAGGGAAGCAGGCTCCCTGCTGAGCAGGGAACGTGATGCAGAGCTTGATCCCAGGACCCCAGGATCATGACCTGAGCTGAAGGCAGAGGCTTAACCCACTGAGCCACCCAGGCGCCCCAGGACTCTAAATGCATGTATTAGGTAACCATCCCAAAGAAGGATAAGAGGCAAAGCTGATCAAAAAGGATAATTTGGTAGGCGCCTGGGTGGCTCAGTGGGTTAAGCCACTGCCTTCGGCTCAGGTCATGATCTCAGGGTCCTGGGATCGAGTCCCGAGTCGGGCTCTCTGCTCAGCAGGGAGCCTGCTTCCTCCTCTCTCTCTCTGCCTGCCTCTCTGCCTACTTGTAATCTCTCTCTGTCAAATAAATAAATAAAATCTTAAAAAAAAAATAAAAAGGATAATTTGGGTGCAGGATAATTTGGGGGGAGCTGGCTGGCTCAGTCAGTAGAGCATGCAACCCTTGATCTCAGGATCATAAGTTCAAGCCCAACGCTGGCTACAGAGCTTACACTGGAAAAGAAAAAGAAAGAAGAAAAGAAAAGGGTAATTTTTATTACCTACTTGACTGCTATGATTACTCTTACCACTAGATGGAACTCTACATGCAAGGCGATCTGTGATTAGTGAAAGGACCAGAAAGAGAATCCACAGCTGAAAAATCAATTACAGAATACTGAAATTCAAGTGCTTTTCAGGCATGTTGAACCCATGAATCTGCAAAACTGAAGGCAGTGGGGGAAAAAAAAAAAAACAACTTATCCTGCAGATGTATCTTTTGGCTGACTGCTACCAAAATGCTACTGCATACCCACAAAACTAAATGTTTCCTCCCTAGTGAATTGCTTAACTCGATTTGTTCTCCAAGAACCACAACCTTGGCAACATCTATCAAAATAGGAGCTATATTTAAAGCTGTCTAAATCTGACTTACCACCCTAAGAGAAGTATGCACTCTCTTACTACTTTTTCAACCCTCTGGCTCTGAAACATGGCTTTCATTGTGTTGCTTTCTGGGAGAGCTGTTAATAAAAATACATATAAATATTAAAGAAGTTATTATTCTTCCTTTTTCTAAATATGTCATATATATATATATATATATATATATACACACACATATATATAAAATTTAAACTGTTATCATTAAAGTTGTATATAGAGAGAAAGGATAAAACAGGTCCCATGTGCAAAAGCTGGTAGAATTTCTAAGTAACAGAAACAGTTCAAGGTTGATTAGTATCACAAGATTTCTGGAAATTATACCCAATTTCTTATACAAAAGTTTTGAAACATTTACATTCTAAGGGCTGCCCTTTGAGTAGTTGTCCACGGTTTTGTAATTAGGATATCTTATCTCTAATTTAGACTCCAAAAGTCTGCAAAAGCATATCTGACCCCTATATTTGATCTCAAACTCATTTCAAAGTACTTAATTTCAAGGCAACTTAATCTGAATTAAACTAGTTAGAAATTAAAGAATTCCTGATTGCTTATCTTTTCTTAAATTATTTTATTAACATAAAATGTATTATTGATGGCTTATCTTCTTAACCTTAACATTTTTTGGAAACCTGACCTAAGATTTTGTCCTATGGAATGACAACACAATGTCCTCAGTCAAGTGAGTGAATTATACTTCCTCCAAGTATCAATAACACAAATTTATTGTTATCTATTTACTTGTCAATTTTTATCCTTTTGGGTGTCAAGAGAATTGGTATTAGTTCTTTTTTCTTTTTAAAATTGTATTTATTTATTTGACAGAGACATAGAGAGAGAGCACAAGTAGGCAGAGAGGCAGGCGGAGGGAGAGGGAGCCCGATGTGGCGCTCAATCCCAGGACCCTAGGATCATGACCTGAACAGAAAGAAGGCAGCCGCTTAACGGACTAAGCCACCCAGGTGTCCCGAATTGGTGTTAATTCTGTTACCATCATCTCTCTTAATTTTTCTCCTTCAGGCAAGCGTACAATAAGAAAGTTTATTTGTATTTATTTGTATTAGAAAAATAACATCTTGAACCTGGGTGGCTCAGTCCTTAAGCTTCTGCCTTTGGCTCAGGTCATGATCCTAGAGTCCTGGTATCAAGCCCCACATCAGGCTCCCTGCTCAGTGGGAAACCTGCTTCTCTCTCTCCCACTCCCCCTGCTTGTGTTGCCTCCCTCACTATCTCTACCAAATAAACAAACAAAATCTTTAAAAAAAAAAAAAAAAAGAAAGAAAGAAAGAAAGAGAAAAAAGAGAAAAATAACATCAAAATTCCCTATTTGGAGAAATTTCTATAAAATGCTTTGTTGACAATACAGTATCTCTCTTATTATTACCTAAAACAACTTTTACCTAAAAGTTGTTTACCACTCAGAAAAGTATAGTCCAAACTTCAAAAAGTTGTTTACCACTCAGAAAAGTATAGTCCAAACTTCAGAAGACTCTTTCCCAACAGACTTTAAATGACACGAGCCTCAGAAATACACAAAGTATTTCTATGTATGATCAGATTAGGTTCCAAAAGACTACGTCTAAATCGTTTGTTCCAAAGTCCAGAGTCATCCTATCCAAGAGAGATAGCAAGTACTTTTGCTCTGGCACGTGACATTCATCTCTCACACAACTTCTTTTTTTTTTTTTTTTTTTTTAAAGATTTTATTTATTTATTTGACAGAGAGAGATCACAAGTAGGCAGAGAGGCAGGCAGAGAGAGAGAGAGGAGGAAACAGGCTCCCTGCTAAGCAGAGAGCCCGATGCGGGACTTGATCCCAGGACCCTGAGATCATGACCTGAGCCGAAGGCAGCGGCCTAACCCACTGAGCCACCCAGGCGCCCTCTCACACAACTTCTTAAAAAGAGCTTCTATTACCTAAGTCAGTAGTCATAAGTCTCTTCATCAACTAACATAAGAATGTGAAATCACAGTTACTCAGGTGTCATTTAAAATCAAACTAACCACGACCTACTGAGTGCTTTGTACTTTTATGAAATTCTAAGGTATAGGTACAAGAATCTAAGCTAGTTGCTGGTCTCCGGAAGCTTAAAATTCACCAAGCTTTTATTCTTTTTTTTTTTCCCCACTATCTCTAGATAGCCAAGATACAAGTAGCCAGCTGCAGGTACAATTAGCACATGAGCACCTAGGAAGCCCAATGAGATAACTTTGAAAATTAGGAAACAATTTTTATTTTATTGCATTTGCATACACACACACACACATTAGCCTTTGAAACATCACTATTTTTTTTAAAGATTTTATTTATTTATTTGACAGAGATCACAAGTAGGCAGAGAGAAAGGCAGAGAGAAGGAAGCAGGCTCCCTGCTAAGCAGAGAGTCCGAAGCGGGGCTCGATCCCAGGACCCCAGGATCATGACCTGAGCCGAAGGCAGAGGTTTTAACCCACTGAGCCACCCAGGTGCCCTGAAGCATCACTGTTTTAAAGAAATCTTAGGGCAACTGCTAAAAATCCTTTGAAATTGGAAGTGTTTATGAGACTTTTTCCTCTGTAGTTAGTCTTAAGCAACCTCCACTTTGGGGAAACACAATATACATTCCCATTCAGTCTAAATGATACCAACTGTTGAGATGATGTAATGTTGAAAAGATGGAGTTCTAATATATGAGATTTTTTTTTTTTAAGATTTTATTTATTTGAGAGAGAGCATGGGGAGGAGGAGCACAGGGGGGAGTGCAGAGGGAGAAGCAGACTCCCTGCTGAGCTGGGAGCCAGGGGACATGGGGGCTTGATCCTAGGACCCTAAAATCATGACCTGAGTCGAAGGCAGACACAACCAACTGAGCCATACAGGCACCCTAATATATGAGATTTTATGGTTCAGGTCTCAATCCTTTATCAAGTATGTAATACTTTTGAAATTTTTTGAAGTATTTCAAAAAATATTTTTTTTAATTTAAACATTCTAACATCTTTTTAACACTTCTATTTCTCAACATCTAAAAAGAATGTATTGTGCTGGTTAAAATCTTTACGCTGCCTCTGCCTTTGGCTCAGGCCATGATCTCGGGGTCCTGGGATCCAGGCATCAGGCTCTCAAGCTCTCTGCTCAGCAGGGAGCCTGCTTCCCCCACCCCACCCCCACTTCTCTGCCTACTTGTGATCTGTCTGTAAATAAATAAATAAAATCTTTAAAAACAAAAAACTTTACACTTTAATAAAATTTAGGCTTTATCCTCTGTACAATCTTAATATACATACCCTGTATTTAAATAGTCAATAAAATCGTTAACACACTGATATAAGTATATGTTTAATCCTGTAATTGTATTCAGCATGAAAACAAAACAAGTGAAGAACTTTTTAATTATATTATCCCAGTGTCTTTAGGTTAATTTCTAAATTAATGTGTTTCTTCCCTCCCAAAAGGTATAATTAAAATACATCTAGCAAATGTAGCTCTCATTATTGCATGCAATTATAAATTTAATATTAATAACTATGTGATTCTATATTTCACTCATGAATTTTTCTTTTTATTGTTACTGATAGAACCCAGCTAAGACACTTTATGTCTATTCAGATGACTTATTATCTTAAAGCTGTCAAATCATGTTTTACTTCTTTATTAAGACACATCTCAGAAACTTGGACAAAGATCAACCAAACCATTCTAATTTTATATGGGAAAAAATAAGAACAAAAAAAGAAAATTGGAATCCTATAATCAGGAACATTTTTAAAGTGGATATAGCTTTATGTGATATCTTGGACATTTACTGTTAAATTGGGAAAGGTTTATTTGTTATGGTTTGGCTCAGATTATTGTAGGTTTTTTTAAATGTTTATTTTTGAGAGAGAGTGAAAGAGAGAGAGTAACTGAGCAGGAGCAAGGGGAGGAGCAGAGGGAATCTCAAACAGACTCTCCACCAACTGGGGAACCCAAGAGAGAGAGTAACTGAGCAGGAGCAAAGGGAGGGGCAGAGGGAATCTCAAACAGACTCTCCACCAACTGGGGAACCCAAGGTGGGGCTCGATCTCCCAACCCCAAGATCATGACCTAAGCCAAAATCAAGAGTTGGACCCTCAACCAACCCAGGTGCCCTTATTACTGTGTTTCTGTAATCTGAGTCCCAAGAAATTAGTTTTATGCTATATAATACACTATATAATTTTATATTATATTATATATAATATAATCAAGAAATTTGATTTATTTGAAACTGATCTATATGCCTTTAAAGGAAACATCTCTTTTCCATACTTGTGTATATAAGCAATATTTTAGTTAAAAAACCCAAAGGGTTAATACTTCAGCACAGCTAAATTCAGCAGCGAGGTGACCGATTTTTCTGTGGTTCTATTTCATTCTTGCAGTAATAAAACACTGGTGTCTAGCTTTCAGGTAATAATTCAGCTTGACAGGTGCCTGGGTGGCTCAGTGGGTTAAGCCGCTGCCTTCGGCTCAGGTCATGTTCTCAGGGTCCTGGGATCAAGTCCCGCATCGCACTCTCTGCTCAGCAGGGATCCTGCTTCCCTTCCTCTCTCTCTCTTTGCCTGCCTCTCTGCCTAGTTGTGATCTCTGTCAAATAAATAAATAAAATCTTTAAAAAAAAAAAAAAATGTCAGCTGCTAGGATAGAGCCGAGCCCCTCTGGTGGTTTTGGTTATTCTGCCTCCCTTCCTCCTTCTTGGGAAATCTCTGTTCTCTGAGATCACTTCTTTTTTTTTTTTTTTAAGATTTTACTTATTTATTTGACAGATAGAGGTCACAAGTAGGCAGAGAGGCGGGCAGAGAGAGAAGGGGAAGCAGGCTCCCCACTGAGCAGAAAGCCCGATGTGGGGCTTGATCCCAGGACCCTGGTATCATGACCGGAGGCAAAGGCAAAGGCTTTAACTCACTGAGCCACCCAGGCGCCCCTCTAAGAGATCACTTCTTGCTGGGCTCATTCTCACCCCTGCCTCCAAAGTCTGCCCCATGGCTGTGGCAGGCAGCCTCTACTAGAAAGTCACCCTCTCTCTCCTTTTTTAATTTTTGTCTGATCTCCTGCGCTTCTCCCTGCTGTATCATTTTTCCAACGCTTCTCAGTTTTTCATAAGCCAGTCTTGGTTTTCCTTACAGATGTGAACTTCTGTTCAGCCAAATGCACCAATCGCAGCATATGGCATGCAGCCTTTCTTTGGTTCTTCAGCTCAACTCATTTCAGCAATTTCAGCAATTTTCATTGTTCTACATTATTCAAAAATTCTTTTTAAAAATAGCAAAACCATCCCGTGCAGCTGAGTAGCTCAGTCCATTAAGCATCTGCCTTCAGCTCAGGTCACGATCTCAGGGTTCTAGGATCAAGCGGCTGGAGCACAGCATTGGGCTCCCTACTCTGCCGGGAGTCAGCTTCTCACCTCTCTCTCTCTGTTCCTCCCATGCTCATGCTCTTGAGCTCGCACTCTCTCACTAATAAATAAATAAAAGCTTTTTTTTTTTTTTAATAGCAAGTAACTGTCGTTGATGTTAAATCTAAATTCAGGACAAAAGGGTATTACTCTGATAATTATAAAAACTACACTTGTTCCAAAGATTCAGCCACAATACCTAGTCCTAGAACAAAACCCCCCCAAAATTACTGTACATTAGACCCTGGCAGAAATGCAGTAACTCTTTTGAAGTTATATATATTTCAAGATCATTACAAACACCAATTTCTAAAACCTCATATAACTACATATCAGAAGTTCCAGGTAAAAAGGGAAATGTGAAACTAGCTTGCTCAAAGACACACACTGCTTTCATAGAGAGGAAAGTATCTATAAACAACATACCCTCTGGGATCTTCGCAAGTTTGAAAATGCCAAGATGGATAAGGTAATACTAAGTACTTAAAATACCAGCATGCCTCAAAAAAATAAAATACACATGAACAATAGTTATTAGGTTAAATATAACTTAACAGTCTTACCCCAGGTTCTTTAATCCGGGAAACAGTTATTCTATTTGGAAAGCATATAGGCTTTTACAAACTTACATGCAAATAAGTGTGTCATTGCATATTTAACTACCAATCATTTTCTCGTCCTCACTGACTTGTTCCTGCCCCTCTTCCTCCATTCAGATCCTACACACTATCTCCCATACTTGTCTATAAGAGGCTTAGGAAGTGCTGCAGCAAGGGAAGCACAGAACTGGAGGGAGAGGATTCTCCACATGTGCCAGTTACGGATTTAAGGTCTCTCACCCATCCTTGCCTACTCTGCAAAAATGGAGCTGGAGCCTTTAAATACATTTCCTTTTCCAGTTGGCACAATGTTGAGCATTATTAACAAAGAACACTGGAGACACACTGCAGGAGGAAGAACGTTTCCCTTTCTGGTTCCAGGGCACTCCGCTGGGCAAGCTCCTGCAGTAGGCAAGCTCTGCCAGCACCCAGTCCCCACAGCAAGGGCAGCATCTCTTGATAGCCTCCTGCAGTCTACAGCTCTCAGCAGCATCCATAAACCAGTAACTTCCCTCCAAGACACCTCCCTATGAACGGCTTTCCCCAGTACCCTCAAGGGTGGATTTCTAGTAGGTTCTATAAGATTAATTTCCAACAGGGGCGCCTGGGTGGCTCAGTGGTTAAGCCGCTGCCTTCGGCTCAGGTCATAATCTCAGGGTCCTGGGATCGAGTCCCGCATCGGGCTCTCTGCTCAGCAGGGAGCCTTGCTTCCTCCTCTCTCTTTCTCTCTGCCTGCCTCTCTGCCTACTTGTGATTTCTCTCTGTCAAATAAATAAATAAGATCTTAAAAAAAAAAAAAAAAGAGGGACGCCTGGGTGGCTCAGTTGGTTAAGCAGCTGCCTTCGGCTCAGGTCATGATCCCGGCGTCCTGGGATCGAGTCCCACATCGGGCTCCTTGCTCCACAGGGAGCCTGCTTCTCTTCCTTCCACTCTGTCTACCTGTGCTCGCTCTCGCTCACTCTCTCTCTGACAAAATGAATAAATGGGGTCTTTAAAAAAAAAAAAAAAAAAAAAAAAGATTAATTTCCAACAAATTCTACCACAGCAATTTTCTGCCATTCAGTGTGATAAACAGCCATGCCTTAAACAAGGTCTGGACCTCTTCCTTGTACATTCTACTTCAGCCCTTAGGATTATAGTAGATTCTTTTTTTAAACCAAGGTATAATTAGCAAATAAAACTGCAAGATATTTAAGGTATATAGCATGATGAGTTTGATATATATACAAGCTAATTGTGATTATCTACTGTTTATATAATCTTTAGAGATTCTTTTCTTTGTTCAAATTACTGTATAATTTCTGTGTCCTAGTTGAACCCTGACTGATACACCAAGTAAAACTAGCAAACCAACAGCACAAAAGAGATGGACTCTGGCATTTCTAGAAACAACCTATACTAAAAGATGGTTAATAAAAGTATGGTTAAGGGGGCTCAGGCAAGGTAACCAGAGAGTATCTTCAAGAAGAAAATGCTGATTTGGGGCACCTGGGTGGCTCAGTGGGTTAAAGCCTCTGCCTTCGGCTCAGCTCACAATCCCAGGATCCTGGAATCCAGTCTCACATGGGGCTCTCTGCTTAGCAGGGAGCCTGCTTCCCTTCCTCTCTCTCTGCCTGCCTCTCTCCCTACTTGGGATCTCTGTTTGTCAAACAAATAAATAAATAAATAAAATCTTTAAAAAGGGGGGGGGGGCGCCTGGGTGGCTCAGTGGGTTAAGCCGCTGCCTTTGGCTCAGGTCATGATCTCAGGGTCCTGGGATCGAGCCCCGCATCGGGCTCTCTGCTCAGCAGGGAGCCTGCTTCCCTCTCTCTCTCTCTGCCTGCCTCTCCATCTACTTGTGATTTCTCTCTGTTAAAATAAATAAATAAAATCTTAAAAAATAATAATAAATAAATAAATAAATAAAGGGAAGAAAATGCTGATTTAAAAAAGAAAAGAAAAAGCAATAATCTAACCAACTGTAATATGTCCCTCCCAAAGATAAAATGGGACAAGCTAAGGGGCACTTGGGTGGCTCAGTTTGTTAAGCATCTGCCTTCAGCTCAGCTCGTGATCTCAGGGTCCTGGAATCAGCCAATTGAGCCCCAAATGGGCTCCCCACTCATTGGGGAGTCTGCTTCTCCCTGTCCCTCTGCCCCTCCCTCCAACCCCTCTCTCTCACAAATAAAAGCTTAAAAAAAATGAAGCAAGCTCATATACGTACCTTGTATATTCTTCATGCAAATTACCAAGTTTGCATTTATCAGTTGGCTTCTTGTGAACCCAAATGGAGTTAGTCTCCTCAAACCCATCTAATGAAGAAAATAGGGTCTCGACTTGAGATAACAAGAAAAAGACTGCAACTCTCTGATAACCTTCCTCACAACCAACCAGCAACCTCCATCTTTAACATTTGTTAATTTCACAAATGCTACCAAAGGTTAGAAGCAGTGCTCGCTTCGGCAGCACATATACTAAAAAGGTTAGAAGCAAAGAAAAGTAAGCCACTTACTGGTTTATGAGGATTAATTTCAAAGATTTTTAAATTTATTTTTGCGAGAGATTGAGAGAGAGAGATCTAGCATGAGCAGGAGGGGGTAGGCAGAGAGAGCAGCAGACTTCCCTTGGGCAGGGAGCTGGACATAGGACTAGATCCCAGACCCCAGGATCATGACCTGAGCCAAAAGCAGACACAACCAACTGAGCCACTCAGGCGCCTGAATTTTAAAATTCTATTCTTCGTCCCCTTTTTTTGCCAACACTGGCCCTGTCTATAAGTATAATGATCAAATTCTCTAAGCCAGGTAACTGATAAAAATATCAAATAAAATTACTCAGATTCAAGAAAGACCACTGAAGAATCTATTCAAGATTACCCTTCAGATAGGATTTGACAGCACAAATACGAAACTGGATTCATATATTTTAAATCATGTTTACCCACTTATGCACGTAAGAACAGGCAAGTCTTCCTAAGATCAGTAAATATTCCATCTATCACTTTTCTTGAAGGGCCACACTGCTGTCTTATTAGAGAAAGAACACTTTAATTTAAAAAATCTTCAGGAAATTATATGTTTAGTAACCAATATTTCATATCTAAGGTGTATGTAAATTAGTAGAATATAAGATCCTTTTCCCATCTATAGGCACCTCCCTAATCCTCCAAAACCACTTGCAAAATGGGATGCAAGCATCCAAAAGTCTGTTCCTAAGCTTCCTGATGTTCCTAAGTTCCAGAAGCAGGCTTGGGCCCCAAAACTTTGACACCGCTGACACAAGAATGACAACTTATGACAAATGTTATCACTACCACAGCTTGCTTTGCTTCCCTACAACCCTGTACATTCCCCTTTGCTTTTCCTGGTTCACAGCAGGTTTCTTTTTTCCCTGTGAATATTGAGGTTAAATAGCCTGTGACTCAGGGCACCTTGATGGCTCAGTGGGTTGGGCCTCTGCCTTCAGCTCAGGTCATGATCTCAGGGTCCTAGATGGAGACCCAAATCGGGCTCTCTGCTCAGCGGGAGTCTGCTTCCCCCCATCTCTGCTTACTTGTGATTTCTCTCTCTCTCTGTCAAATAAATAAATAAATAATCTTAAAAAAAAAAAAAAAAAGGCCTGTGACTCTTTGTCATCAATTTTCCCTCTTCATCTAATAATAGTTAGCACTTTCTTTATATATCTTTTCAATTCAAAAAGTACCCTACTGCCAATTATGTAGGGAGGTGGCTTTAATTCCTTCCTGCTTTATTTTCTTATGATTTTTAATTTAATTTAAAAAAATTTTTATTATGTTAGTCACCATACAGTACATTAGTTTTTGATGTACTGTTCCATGATTCATTGCTTGCATATAACACCCAGTGCTCCATGCAATCTGTGCTCTTCTATACTCATCACCAGGCTCACCCATCCCCCCACCGCCCTTCCCTCCAAAACCTTCAGTTTGTTATTGAGTCCATAGCTTCTCATGATTCACCTCCTACCCCAATTTCTCCCCCTTCATTTTTCCCTTCCTTCTAAAGTCCTCCATGCTATCCCTTATGATCCACAAATAAGTGAAACCATATAATAATTTACTTTCTCTGTTTGATTTATTCCACTTAGCATAATCTCCTCCAGTCTCATCCATGTTGAGGCAAAAGTTGGATATGCATTCTTTGTGATGGCTGAGTAATATTCCATTGTGTGTATGGACTACATCTTCCTTATCCATTCATCTGTTGAAGGGCATCTTGGCTCCTTCCACTTTGGCTTTTTCTCTCTTTGGCCTTTGAAAGTTTTAACTATTTTTATATTGCTATTGGTAAAGTGGATAGCTTCTATTTGTGGATTCCCCCTTAGAACTGTCCACTTAAGAGTAACTTGAAGGTATAATTAAAGTTAGTAAAATTTTAAAGCATTATTCTACCTGATAAAGACCAGAAACAAAGGGGAAAAGGTGTTTACCATCAACAGGTCAAAAGAGAAAATTCTTTACAGGCAGAGCAAATTTTTTTTTTTACACAATTTATTTACTTATTTGAGAGAGAGAGAACACACAAGCAGGAAGGTCAAGGAAAGGAAGAGAAAATCTCAGATAGACCCCACACTGAGTATGGAGCCATACTCAGGTTCATGACCCTGAAATCATAACCTCAGCGGAAACCAAGACACATAACCAACTACGCCACCCAAGCACCCCCAGAGCAACTTTTTCTTATTTAATTTGATTAAAATTTAAAGCATTGCTAATTATTAGGAACAGGCTTAAAATAATGATGAAGAAATAGAAAGCTAGTTATTCTTTATGGAATGAATACAAGGTGCCACACCATCAATAGAACATTAGAAATATCTTCAGAGAAAAAAAATAATATGTATGGTATTTATCACCACAAGGAGTATTTTATGTCTTAGAGAGGACTACTATTCATTCAGTATTGACCATCTACACAAAACTAAGCATTGGGAATATGTAATAAAAATATACGTGTGTCCTGCCCTCAAAAACCTTACAGAAATCCAAATTCTCTTTTACAACATGAAATTAATAAAAGAGTTTCAAATTCAGATAAGATTCTGTGGATACCTGTTGATCACATAACTAATACTAGCAATTAAAATTTAAATTCTGGGGCGCCTGGATGGCTCAGTGGGTTAAAGCCTCTGCCTTCGGCTCAGGTCATGATCCCAGGATACTGGGATCAAGTCCCGCATCGGGCTCTCTGTTCAGCAGGGAGCCTGCTTCCTCCTCTCTCTGCCTGCCTCTCTGCCTACTTGTGATCTGTCAAATAAATAAATCTTTTTTAAAAAATAAATAAATAAAATAAAATTTAAATTCACTTGGCAACATCGTTGAAAGAAATTCAAACTACTCCTGCTATACAATAATGTTTGGTGTTCTATCTTCTTATCACAATTCAAGATTTTAGAGCAGGATGAGAGATGAGCTGATCGAATTTAACAATCACCTCTAGAGTTTCCAAGCAAAAATGATCATTTATAGGCACCTCTAAGGTATCAACACATTCAAACATTCTATCCCAGCTAGGGAAGGAATCCAGTGGCCCCTCATAAACCCAGCTTCCCAAGACTTGGAATCTCCCATTCAAGACAGAGGGTACCAAGGGACACCAAACCAAAGGGTCTGCACTTTACACTGAGACAATGTAAATAAGCTCACTCTACTAAATTCTCTTATATGTAACCAGTTAAGACATGTACGATCTCAAGAGTGTGGCCAGATCACCTGGAAATTCTTTCTAGGAAAAGCTACATTTTGCTGTGCCTGTAAAAATTATGATTTCCTAAACTACAGATCTATTCTGTTCTTTACTTCTACCAAGAAAAAGAAAATCTATCATGTACTGAATGGTTATTACCTGCTAGGCTCAGTGCTACACACTTTAAAAAGACTGTCTAGGGGTGCCTGGGTGGCTCAGAGGGTTAAAACCTCTGCCTTCGGCTCAGGTCATGATCCCAAGGTCCTGGGATGGAGCCCCATATCAGACTCTCTGCTCAGCAGGGAGCCTGCTTCCTCCTCTCTCTCTGCCTGCCTCTCTGCCTACCCTCTGCCTAGTTGTGATCTCTGTCAAATAAATAAATAAATAAAATCTTAAAAAAAAAAAAAGAAGAAGATGATGATGATGACTAATTTAATCCTGACATTCTCCAGAGTAGACATCTAATGTCCATTTATAGGTAAAGAAATTGAAGCACAGAGAGGTTTAAAAATTGGCCTGAGTATTTTATTCTTTTTGGTGCTATTGTAAATGGAATTGTTTTCCTAATTTCCTTTTCAGGGGCGCCTGGATGGCTCAGTGGGTTGAGCCGCTGCCTTCGGCTCAGGTCGTGATCTCAGGGTCCTGGGATGGAGTCCCGCATCGGGCTCTCTGCTCAGCAGGGAGCCTGCTTCCCTCTCTCTCTCTCTCTGCCTGCCTCTCCATCTACTTGTGATTTCTCTCTGTCAAATAAATAAATAAAATCTTTAAAAAAATAAAATAAAATAAAATAAACCCTAATTTCCTTTTCAGACAGCTCATTGTTAGTATGCAGAAATGCAACTGATTTTTGCACGTTGATTTTGTATCTTGCAACTTTACAAAATGTGTTTATTATTTCTAACAGTCTTTAGTCTTTAGGGTTTACTATATATAAGATCATGTTGTCTGCAAACAGGAACAATTTTAGTTCTTCTTTTCCAATTTTGAAGCCTTTTTAATCCCTTTTCTTGCCTAGGTGCTCTGGCTAGGACTATCTGCCTCATTCCTTATCACAGTGGGTTATTATTACCTCACACCTGTCAGGATGGCTATTATCAAAACAAAAACAAAAACAAAAGACAAGTGTTGGTGAGGATGTAAAGAAAATGTAACCTCTATACTGTTGATAGGAACAAAAAATGATGCAACTGCTAGGATAAATAGTAAGCAGGTTCCTCAAAAATATCAAAATAGAATTAACTGTATGATCTAGCAATCCTGCTTCTGTGTATTTAACCAGAAGTACTGCAATCAGGATCTCAAAGAATTGCTAGCACTCTCATGTTTCCTGAGGCACAATTAATAATCACCAAGATTATTCATGTCCATGGCAGAAAAATGCAATAGCAAAATGCGGTATATACATAGAACGGAATATTACTCAGCTTTTAAAAGAAAACTCTGCAACAGGTGACAACATGGGTGAACGTTACAGACATTATGCTAAGTGACATAAGCCAGTTACAGGAAGACAAATGATTTCAATTACATATATGAGGTATCCACTGACATGAGATTATCTAAAATAGCCAAATTCATAGAATGAAAGAGTGGAATGCTGGTTGCCAGGGGCCATAATAGAGGGAATGGGGAGTTACTAATTAATTGGCATAAAGTTCTAGTTAAGCAAGATAAGCTCTTGAGATACGATGTACATTGTACCTACACTCAACAGTACTATCTTGCACACTTAAAAAATGTGCTATGAGGGTAGACCTCATGTTAAGTATTCTATATATATATATACATATGTATATATATATATATATAGTGTTTTTTTGTTGTTTTTTTGTTTTTTGGGTTTTTTTTTTTTTTTTTTTTTTGACAGACAGGGATCACAAGTAGACAGCGAAGCAGGGAAGCAGGCTCCCTGCTGAGCAGAGAGCCCCATGCGGGACTCAATCCCAGGACCCTCAGATCATGACCTGAGCAGAAGACAGAGGCGTAACCCACTGAGCCACCCAGGCGCCCCTCATGTTAAATATTCTAAAGCACGGTAAAATCGGTCCAAGAACTCAAATCCGCTTCTAACGGACACTCCCTTGCTCCTACTTTAACACAATAAACTGCCTCGAAGCAGATTAGAATGTACTAAGAGGACTCTCTCCCAGCAATGTGTGACGTTAGGGAATTCGCTTAACAGCTCTGAACATGAGTTTCCTCACCACCAAAATAAGTCTCTGCGCAAACACAACTGGTCGGTCTGCAGTCTTGGCTACCCGCCGACCTCGCAAGAGCATCCGCGGGACCAAGAGGAGGTCACGCTGGATCTCAGCTCCTGAGCCAGACCGCAGGCATGAAGGGGCGAAACGCTGTAGGAGAAAAGAAAGCCTCGTCCCGCTGGGTCACTATGACCCAAAGGAAAAGCGTCAGTAAGTACGACCAGCCCACGGCCTCGTTTCCTAGGTAGCTGGACCAAGAACTGGGCTCACCTCGGGCGGGAATCACTGGCTGGCACCTCCCCTTCACCCTGCGCCTCAGTCGCCATCTTAGTCAGCAAACTTCTCTCACCGCCCCTATCTCCGGCCCCGCCCCCGCGCATTTGGATTGGCTAAGGAGTTCCCCCTCTTCAGTGCGATTGGATGACTAAACAGTTTCATGATATTATTGGTTTATTCAAATAGCTAACGGTCATTGGTCACCCCCAGCCCGGGCGGAAAAGGGTTGGGGACCAGACCCAGCCCCGAGGCTTCTGGGAGTTGTAGTTTCATGTTTCGATGAGACTTTCCGATTCCACCCACTTTTTTTTAACTTTCTGGTCAGAAATCCCCAGCCTACGCTCAAATTAAGTCTGGATGTGAACTCTCAGAATCACAGAACTGTCGAATCTGAAATTGACTTTAAGAACAACGTTCTAGGGGCTCCTGGGTGGCTCAATGGGTTAAAGCCTCTGCCTTCGGCTCGGGTCATGATCCCAGGATCTTGGGATCCAGTCCGGCATCGGGCTCTCTGCTCAGCGGGGAGCCCGCTTCCTCCTCTCTCTCTGCCTGCCTCTCTGCCTCCTTGTGATTTCTGTCTGTCAAATAAATAAATCTTAAAAAGAAGAAGAAGAACAGCGCTCTAAAATGTAAGATTCATTTTCTGTCTGGACACAGAATATATCTAGAAGAGTAGGTACGCCGGGGCAATCAAGAAGTACTTGACTATCACGTTTAGCTCACATCCAGCCGCACAGCTTAGCGGTGGGTCACTTAGGCTTCTTTCTACACGCGCCCTTCCGGCTACCCAGAGAACCCATAGGCTTTGCCTCTATGATCTGAAACAAGGAACGAACAGCACCATAACCTTGTCCCTGAATGAGCTTTAATGCTCAATGGTAGAAATAGTCGTAATTATGCTTGTCCTGGGATCAAGCCCAGTATCAGGCTCCCTGCTCAGCCAGGAGCCTCCTCCTCTCTCTCCAGCTCCCTTGAGCTTGTGTTCCCTCTCTTGCTGTCTCTCTCTGTCAAATAAATAATTTTTTTTAATTATGTAGTTGTTTATGTGACTATTTATTTCATGTGAGGGTTCCCAGCTAGATTTCCTACCACTCTTGGGTGGAGACGACCTCTATTTTGCTCCCCATGGCTTGTGGCTCATAGTAACCTTTTCAATAAATAGTTTTTGAACAAACGAGTAAACAAGTCCTCAGATTATAGGATCCAAAATAAAAGTTGATTCACGGGGCGCCTGGGTGGCTCAGTGGGTTAAGCCGCTGCCTTCGACTCAGGTCATGATCTCAGGGTCCTGGGATCGAGTCCCGCATCGGGCTCTCTGCTCAGCAGGGAGCTTGCTTCCTTCTCTCTCTCTCTCTCTCTCTCTCTGCCTGCCTCTCAGTGTACTTGTGATTTCTCTCTGTCAAATAAATAAATAAAATCTTTAAAAAAAAAAAAAGTTGATTCACGTGTTCTAATAGATTATTTCAGTCGATGAATTTATATTAAAAGTTTGAAGAAGGTGTCAAAATAAAATTGCTTTATGTTTATTCTGTGTTTTATGTTTAACAGAGTTTCTTTGAGCAAATAAATACATGAAAAGTAACACAAAATTCAACAAACATGTATCAGTGAGATTATTCATTGAACCCAAGACACTCTTGGGAAATCCAGGCTGCATATTTGGTGTATATTTACAAAGCAAGGAACACAAGACTCAAATTCTGCAAAGCATTTCTCCAAAGTATGAACAAGTTTTTGTCCCAGCCTCCTGATACTCCACATCAACTGACTGACTGACTGACTGGATTGAACTGATGCTTTCACACAGAAGAAATGTCCAAAACTTTAAAGTATTACTGCTACAGGGCACCTGGGTGGCTCAGTGGGTTAAAGCCTCTGCCTTCAGCTCAGGTCATGGTCCCACATCGGGCTCTCTCCTCGGCTGGGAGCCTACTTCCCCTCTCTCTCTGCCTACCTCTCTGCTTACTTGTGATCTCTATCTGTCAAATAAATAAATAATCTTAAAGTATTACTGCTACGTCCAAGTAGAATACCACACAACGCTATTTTTGGTTTACCTGTTTGGATGAAAAAAATTTTTTTAAAGATTTATTTATTTATTTGACAGAGAGAGATCACGAGTAGACAGAGAGGCAGGCAGAGAGAGAGAGAGAGAGAGAGAGAAGCAGGCTCCCCACCGAGTAGAGAGCCCGATGCGGGACTCCATCCCAGGACCCCGAGATCATGACCTGAGCCAAAGGCAGCGGCTTAACCCACTGAGCCACCCAAGCGCCCCTTGGATGACATTTTTATACAAAGTCCTTAATGTCTGGAGAAATGTTGTCCTGTAGTTAAGAGCAGTAAGCCTACTTTCAAATCCTAGCTCCATTACTTCTAACTGTGTGACCAACAATTTAACTTTGATTCCTTTTCCTCCTCTGTAATATAAGGATGATAATAATTCTCAGAGCAGTATTGTGAAGATTGAAACGAGATAATCTCTGAAACGCTGCTTACCTGCACAGTGTCTGGCACGTATTGAAACTAGATACATAGTTGGGCGCCTGGGTGGCTCGGTGGGTTGAGCCGCTGCCTTCGGCTCGGGTCATGATCTCGGGGTCCTGGGATCGAGTCCCGCGTCGGGCTCTCTGCTCGGCGGGGAGCCTGCTTCCTCCTCTCTCTGCCTGCCTCTCTGCTTACTTGTGATTTCTCTCTGTCAAATAAATAAATAAAATCTTTAAAAAAAAAAAAAAAAAAAAAAAAAAACTAGATACATAGTCAAGGTAATGTGATAAATGCTAAGAATGCTAAACTCCCTTCTCAGATAACATTTCTATCTCCATTGCTGCATGATAAGGACCATACTTTACACTTATAGTTACAGCTTAATCAGTTACGCTGGAGGAACGAAAACCAACTATTCGGAAAACCAACTATTCCGCTGTGACTTCTGATGAAAAGCAAGTATTGTTGCTGAGTACTGTAAAAGTACTCCCCAGCCAGCAAGACTGCCCTGTTTCTGCAAGGATGTCCTGGCCCCCCTGAAATCTCACTCCATCGAGGTACTACTGCTGGCCAGCCTCGTGATAAGCATGGCTGTCCAGCAGGTATTCATGAAAAGTTCAGAAAGTCATCTTGTTTCCAACAGTCTGGCTGAACAAAAGGTCACAGGATAGTGGCCCCAGTCCTCAAGGAGTTACAGACTCAGAGATAAAATGAATATACATAAATCACATAAAACAGAAGGCAGATTAGAATTACCAAGAACGAAATAGTAAAGCAGAGAAAAGACTTCTAGGAATTCAGAAGTACGAAGAAGGGAAGAAGGCCAAGGCTCCAAAGGATGGTTTATGATCCCGGGCATGGATTAGAATCTACCCCAAATGTCATTGCACATCAATCTATCTACCCCCAATGAACTTCAAACACCTTTTGCATTGTTTAATTACACAAATAACACGTGAAGATGCTTCCCTTGCAAATAAATAAGTAAATAATACAGACAAAAGCTCCCTTGTCAACCATCCCTACATTCTAGTCCTTCCTCTAAGAAAATGCCATTTTCAGTTTAACATGTGTCCTTTCAAGGGCACTTGGGTGGCTCAGTGGGTTAAAGTCTCTGCCTTCGGCTTGGGTAGTGATCCCAGGGTCCTGGGACCAAGCCCCACATCAGGCTCTCTTCTCTGTGGGGAGCCTGCTTCCTCCTCTCTCTCTCTGCCTGCCTCTCTGCCTACTAGTGATCTCTGTCAAATAAATAAATAAAATCTTTGAAAAAAAAATAATATGTGTCCTTCCAGATCATTCTCTATTATAGTACATTCCTTCAAAAAATATTTACTGAATGCTACTATGTGCCAGGCACTGTTCTAGGCCTGGAAATAGAGATGTGAACAATGCATTTGTTCAAGCAAAGAATTGAGGCATTTCTTTCCTTTTCTTATTTTCCCGTTAATCTTTTTTTTTTTTTTTTTAGAAATCTCAACACTCAACATGAAGCTTGAATTCATGACCCCAAGATTAAGAGTCACAGGCTCTACCAACTGAGCCAGTCAGGCACCCTTTAATTTTTAGATACATGGTGATATATTGTACATATTATCTTTGTAGGAGTATCTCAGAGATCTATGTCAGTTACACTTTTGAACTGCTATGTTTGCCGTATAATGCTCTGCCATCACCCTTTTGAACTGCTGTGTAGCATTCCACCTTATAGATGCTCCCCAGTTTACTTAAACCACCTCCTCCAGACATAAATTCGGTTTACATCAATCTGGATTGTAAGCACTGGAAGCTGACTTCGGCTAACATAACAGAAACTGGATTTGTTGGAAGGGTACTGGGGTAAGAGCTGGTGGAAAGGAAGGGGCCTGGGGAGCCAAAAACCCAGCCAAGGTCACACCATTCAGTACCACTTGACTCAGCACAGTGACCCCTCCACTGATTTCCCAGCTACGCTCGGATCTCCGTATCACTCCAGGGAGAGGAAGAGTCATAAGTGAAAACATCTGATTGGCTGGACCACAGTCACCTGCCTCCATCCTTTTGCATGGAGGAAAGCCCTGTCTCCCACCAAAGTTCTCCCAGTGGGGAATTACCCACAAAAGGTGGGGGGGAATCATAAGACAAACGTGTGCTACACATTTCTTGCTTCCTGGGACACCTGTTTATTGTGGGCTGGGGCAAAGTTTAACCAGTCATTCTCCTTCAGACACACTGGAGACTAACACTTACATTATTCCATATGCAAGGGGAAAAAAGCTACCTGCAGCTTTGCTGTAGAATCCCCTTCAAGACTGGCCATAGGGTGAGTGGAAGAGGGAATTCAATGAGGTGAAGAGAAGAGCAACCCATTCTGTGCAGCTAAAAGCGACCCAGGTCAGGGCTGGAACCGTAGGGGAAGAACCCCGGAGGTCATTTTCCCCAGCCGGGATAACAAGCTGGGAAACAGTCAGGTCACAGGCAAAAAAGGCTGGTGGAGAAAAACACTGGAAGCACACTCAGTCACAGAACGTTCGTGATTGGATTCACCATCAGTCAGGCACTGAGCTCAGCGTTGAGCACTGAGCCATGAATCCTACCTCTGAAAGCTCAGACTGGTGCTATGGGGCACTGGGGCCAGGCTTCCTGGGCATTGAGAGAGGCAAGGAACACACTCTCTGAAAGCCTGAAAATACAGGAAGTAGCCGGGCCCGGCGCAGGGAATGGATTTGAGGGAGGCTTGAGGGGGTTCTGAGTCTTGCAAGGTGAGCTGAAAGTCCTAAACACTGGCCCAATCATTTTGGGGTTTTTGTTTTGTTTTTTGTTTTTTTTTTTTAAGATTTTATTTATTTATTTGACAGAGAGCGAGATCACAAGTAGTCAGAGAAGCAGGCAGAGAGAGAGGGGGAAGCAGGTTCCCCACTGAGCAGAGAGCCCGATGCGGGGCTCGATCCCAGGACCCTGAGATCACACTACTGGAGCTGAAAGCAGAGGCTTAACCCACTGAACCACCCAGGCGCCCCAGCACCGCCAAATCATTTTGAATTGGAATGTTTCTGGCCCTCTAATCAAAAACACTCAGGCCTCAGGTCTGGAGGCCCCAGGTGCTGATGGTAAGTTTCGAAGCAGTAACATGTATGTGACATTCAGGAATGGGCAGGTTCATTGTGAACTCACTGTGTGGGGTGTTATCTCCGCAGTCATGTGAGCTGAAGCCTGAACGGATCCTTTTTTCTGCCACTACAGCCCATTCTCATGGAGATGGTTTTGATATGGAGAGAAGTTTTGCACATTAAGCCTATACAGCTATTAGGAGGCAGGGTGATGGTCAGAAAAGGCTCCAAGCCTTCCCCAACCTATTTCTTCTCTAGACAGGAGCCTTCAGAGTCAGCTTCCAAGATCCACCCATTCAAAATCAGGAAGTAAAGGAAATTGTCCTTTAGCCCCCTGTAGGCCTGTATAGTCATCCCCACCCATATGACCCATCTTCTTTCAAGGATGTAAGAAGAAAGGATTCCCTTGTTCATTCATTCTTTCATTTACACACACTTCAGTGTGAATTAAGCCCAAGGGTACTTCATTTGGAACATGTGAATGTAAAAGACCACTTCTAATTGTAAGATAAAAGGGTTCTTGCACAGTTAAAATAACTTCACACAGTCATTTGGATTAGGAAACATGAAAACCTTCTGGGGACTCAGTTGTGTCTCAGACTGCCATGGCTGCATTTCTAGATTTGTTTTCAGATGGCTTGGTTAGTTTTGGCTTACCCCTCTAGACTGTAAGCTCTGTGAGTTAAGGACTACATTTGGTTTTGCTATATGTTGAACTATACGTAGAAGGAATAAAGGATCAAATCAATCAATGAAATCAAGGAAGTAATAAATGAAACAATGAGGTTTCTCAGGCCTTATGGAAAAACTACATCCTGCCAATACTGAATGTATAGGTTTTTATTTTGATGTACCCAGCATCTCTTAAGGGGTCCTCTGTTTCCCTAGGTTTGACTGACCCTATTTCTGGCTATAAGGTGAGCAAGAAGTCAGGCTTGGCCAATCAGAGGACTCTAACCTCTAGACTTAAGAGTCTTACAGTCTAGACCAGCCCAAGTAACTACTGAAATGAAGAATGCTATAAGAGCCCCATTGAGGGAACTGAATGGGATGGGAGAGCAGAGGGCAGAGGAACCACGACCTACTGGGGAGAGCAGAGACAGCTTCATGAAGGAGCCTCATGGACTGAGCAAGACTTAAATGGCTGGAGATGTGGGAGAAGGCATTCTTTGCACAAAGAACTGGACCAAACATGGGAGAGAGGAATATATCGGATGTGTTTGGAAGTCGGCAAGGGCCCAGTCCAATAGCACCATGGGGGTGAAGAAGAAAAGAATGTTATAAGAGTGGTTCAGGGCCAGGTCTCTGAGAGCTCTGGATACCATGTTAAGGAGCTGAAGGTTTTACTCAGGAGCCCATGTGGACATATTCAGAGTGGGAGTGGTGAGTCACCTGAGAAGGGTTGGGCATTAGGAAATTCATCTTCCAGAAGAGTGGATTAAAGGGAAAGTGGCTAGGGTCCAGACACAAGTTGCTCGAGCTCAGCCAAAGAAACATGAAGGACGTCGGCAATGGAACCAGAAATAGGGCATGACTACTGGCATAGGCACTGAAGGCCTTGGGGAATAAGAGCGAGGCTGAGTTAAAGGACCAGATTGCAGCGCTTGGGTAACAGCCTTTGGATAGTGGTTTGAGAAGGGCAGGTTTTTGGCATCATCCAAAACTGAATCCTGGTTCTTGCGCCGGTATGATCTTGGGCAAGTTTTCTTATCGGCCTTGATTTTCTTATCCATAAAAAGGATAAAACCAAACTCAGAGGTTATTGGAAGACTAAAGGAAATAATATCTGTAAAGCACTTTTTGGTATTGCTAAGAGGTATTAAGTTTCTTTTGGGGGTAATGCAAATGTTCTTAAGTTAGATTATGGTAATGGCTGCACAACTCCGGAAATAAACTAAAAGCTACTTAACTATACAACTGAAATGGTAAATTTTATGGTATGTAAATTAGATCTCAATAAAACTGTTACAAAGAATAATCAGTATGTGGCAGCTGCAATTATGATCTATTTCAGCTCCTGATCAGAGTACTTCTTATAGGCCTGCCTCACTGGAATTGCTCTCCAAACCACCTCTGTAGATTTTCCTGTTGTTGTTGTTTTAGAGAGAGAACAAACAATGGGGAAGGAGCAGAAGGAGAGGGAGAGAGAGAATCTCAAGCAGTTCCAATACAGCGCTTGATCTCAGGACCCTGAGATCATGACCTCAGCCAAAATCAAGAGTTGGACGCTTAACTAACTGAGCCATTCAGGTGGCCTCCTGCAGATTTTCTGATTATAGCTGCATTATCTTTAAAAAGTATCTGGGTGGTATCAACAAAGGAGAATGTTATTTCTTCCTCACATAAAAAAGATCCAGAGGTAGGCAGTCTAGAACTGACTTTATGTCTTTTTTTTTTTTTTTAAGATTTTATTTATTTATTTGACACAGAGAGACACAGCAAGAAAGGAAACAGAAGCAGGGGAAGTGGGTGAGGGAGAAGCAGGCTTTCCTCTGAGCAGGGAGCCAGATACAGGGCTCAATCCTAGGACCCTGGGATCATGACCTGAGCCAAAAGCAGCTGCTTAACGAAGACTGAGCCACCCAGATGCCCCATCCTTTGTCTTCAGAAATTGTTTGGGATTCCTTCAAATGCACTGCTCTCACATGGTTCAGTATGGCTGCTGGAGCTCCAGCTATCACATCCACGTTCCAGGCAACAAGATGAAATGAAAAAAGAAAGGTTTGCCCCCGCTCCTACTAGAGAGACTTCTGACATATCTCACTGGCCAGAACTGAATCACGTGGCTCCATCTAGCTGCCAGAGAAGCTGAAAATTGTCATTTGGGGGCTCTGGTGCTGCTGCAATGTGGGGCTCATTGAGGGGAGAGTGGTACTGGGAAGTGAGCAACAGCTTCTATCTAACGAAGGGAGGCAGAATACAAAGATGATAGATAGATAGATAGATAGATAGATAGATGAATGACAGATAGATCTTTGAAAAGAATAAATATTGCATAGTTTGCCTCCAGGGAGGGAGGCTGAAGACAGGGATGGGGCTGGACTTTTCACTTGGCTCATTTTGACCTTTAGAATTTTGAACCATGTATCTGTATTACCCTCTTCAAATAAATAAAACTAGAATATTTTTTTTTAAAGATTTTATTTATTAATTTGACAGAGAGAAATCACAAGTAGATGGAGAGGCAGCCAGAGAGAGAGAGAGGGAAGCAGGCTCTTTGCCGAGCAGAGAGCCCGATGCGGGACTCGATCCCAGGACTCTGAGATCATGACCTGAGCCGAAGGCAGCGGCTTAACCCACTGAGCCACCCAGGCGCCCAAAACTAGAATATTTTTTTGAGAAGACTGAATTGTGCTACCTGATCTACCTGATTTCTAGTTCTGTGGATTCCACGGCTGTCCCAGGCATCCAGGCAGGCACAAAACCTCTGCAGATTAACCTCTGAGCTCAGGTCATGGTCCCAGGATCCTGGGATCTAGCCTGCATCAGCCTCTCTGCTAAGCAGGGAGCCTGCTTCCCCCCCCCCACCCCCGCCCCCAGCTTGACACCTTCCTAGCTGATCTGCAGATCCAAGACTGCCTAGCTCTTCCCTTCCTGCTGTCATCCTTTGGGCAAGGGCAGCTCAATCTTTTCTGCAGTTCCATAAATGGGAGTGCTAACTGCATCAGCCTAGAGGGGGTCAGCCTGAGGAAATGGGCTCCTGATTGGGCCACTGTTTACCTATGACAAACACTCAGTAAGGGTTTATCGGACCCTTGTCTTTTTATCTCTTCATTCTTCTCCTGTGCCAATGGTAGATGTCCCTGAGCCTAGCGTAACTCAACAGCTAGCAGACAGGCCCTCAGCCCTCAGCCTCAGTTTTTCCATTGATTCTTAGAACTCCCCTAGAACCTCAGTAAATTTCTCCATGGCTTACACATGTTACACAACCCCTTGAAATGACTCACTCTAGTTCCCTAGCACAGCTCCAACAAATCTCCAAAAACTTGGGAGACATCTAGGTGACTCAGCCCGTTAAGCATCTGCCTTCAGCTCAGGTCATGATCCCAGGGTCCTGGGATGGAGCCCCACATTGGACTCCCTGCTCAACAGGGAGTCTGTTTCTCCCTCCCCCTCTGCCCCACTGTGCTGTTTCTCAATCATGTTCGATCTCAAAAAAAAAAAAAAAAAAAATCTCCAAAACTTGGTACCTTATAACAATAGAAATTGGGCACCTGGGTGGCTCAGTGAGTTAAAGCCTCTGCCTTGAGCTCAGGTCATGGTCCCAGGATCCTGGGATCGAGCCCACATCAGGCTCTCTGCTCAGCGGGGAGCCTGCTTCCCCCCACCACCACCCTCTCTCTGCCTGCCTCTCTGCCTACTTGTGATATCTGTCAAATAAATAAACAAAAATCTTAAAACAAACAAACAATACAAATTGATTCTCTCAAAGTTGGAGGTCAAAAGTTGAATATCAAGGTGTCAATTAATAGGTTTGTTTCCTTCTTGGGGACTCAGAGACAGAGGCAGCTCTGTGCTCTCTGTAAGCTTCTAATGACTGCTGGCAATCCTTACCATTACCTGGCTCGTAGCGGGATCTCTCCAATCTCTGCCTCTCCAGACACACAGCATTCTCCCTGGGTGTCTCTGTGTCCCAATTTCCCTCTTTTATAAGGAGGCCACAGGGCGCCTGGGTGGTTCAGCCATTAAGCGTCTGCCTTCAGCTCCGGTCATGGTCTCAGGGTCCTGGGATCAAGTCCCACATCAGGCTTCTGCTCAGTGGGGAACCTGCTTCCTTCTCTCTCTCTGCCTGCCTCTCTGCCTACTTGGGATCTCTCTCTCTCTGTGTCAAATGAATAAATAAAATCTTTTAAAAAACAAACAAACAGGGGCACCTGGGTGGCTCAGTGGGTTAAAGCCTCTACCTTCAAGTCAGGTCATGATCCCAGGGTCCTGGGATCAAGCCCCACATTGGGCTCTCTGCTTGGCAGGGAGCCTGCTTCCTTCTCTCTCTGCCTGCCTCTCTGCCTACTTGTGATCTCTGTCAAATAAATAAATAAAATATTTAAAACAAACAAAAACCTAAAATAATAATAATAATAATAAGGAGGCCAGCCACTGCAATTGAGTCTACCCTCATCCAGTTTGACCTCATCCTAACTTGATTACATCCACACAGACCCTCTTTCCAAATAAGGTCCCATTTGCAGGATCCTGGCAGACAGGAATTTGGAGGGGACTCCTTTCAGCTCAGCGCACTCTTCAAGTTTCCACCTGCCCTGCTGTGTCCCTCTCAACCCCATCCTGTCTTGGGTCCTTTCTGCTTTTATAAAGAGCAAATTATTTCACACTCTGGAACCCATGCTTGCCCAGAGCCGTTTATCCATTTTAACCACCGAGTTACAGACCCCGCTGCTCCTAGCACCCTGCTTAACCAGCAGCCAGTTATCGTCTCTGTCCTATCAGCAGCCTCAAGACATTTTCAACTTCTGATTTCTCCGTTTCCACCTTCCTCAGCTGCTACTCTGCTGAGAAGTGTTTAATATCTCATTAGCACCTCTTCGTAGCTCGGTGTGAATCCCCTCATCTCTTAAATTCTCTGTGTACAGGGGCACCTGGGTGGTTCAGTGGGTTAAGCCTCTGCCTTCGGCTCAGATCATGATCTCAGGGTCCTGGCTGGGATCAAGCCCCCCTTCCCTCTCTCTCTCTGCCTGCCTCTCCACCTACTCGTGATCTGTCAAATAAAATCTTTAAAAAAAAAAAAAAAAATTCTGTGTACAAATCCCTCCTCCCCAACCAGCTCAGCTCCTAGAGCCTCCGGATCTGGGCACTGGGCAGCAGTGAAGGGACTGGTAAGGAGGGGATCCCGTGTTTGCCTTGCTGCGGCAGAGGCCCATCGCTCAGCCCTCAGGGATGCTGCTGGCCTCTGAAAACAATGTCAAGCCTCATTCCTGCACAGAGAGGCCAAGAACTTAATCAAGCTGCAGCAGACTGTCTACACATCCTTTCTGCACTGGAGAATGAGTCTACATGGTTCCCAAGCTGGGTGACAGGCAACCCAGCAGCCGGATGTCTCCTCTCTTCCTTCCCTCTGGCCAGCTCTGCGCCTCCCAAGCCCCGGGGTAGTTCTCAAGGAAAGTCATAAGTTAATCAACTCTTTTATGTGGCTTATCTTTTTTCTAGCATTTGATCCTAAACAATGTCCATCGACAGAATTGAAAGAATTTGACCATGGGGCGCCTGGGTGGCTCAGTGGATTAAAACCTCTTGCCTTCTGCCCAGGTCGTGGTCCCAGAGTCCTGGGATGGAGCCCCACATCGGGCTCTCTGCTCAACAGGGAGCCTGCTTCCCCCTCTTTCTCTCTCTGCCTGCCTCTCTGCCTACTTGTGATCTCTGTCTGTCAAATAAAATAAAATCTTTAAAAAAAAGAATTTGACCATGATCTATCCTATTACCCAGCACCTAGATTCTACCATTAATATTTTTTAGCATTTAAAGAATTGACATACACTTTTGAAGTGTCCGCTTGTGGTCTTTACTATATTCACAACATTGTACAAACATCACCACTAATACCGAAACACTTTCATCACCCCAGAAGAAACCCCCTACCCATTAGCAGTTAGTCCTAATTCCCTTCCCCTCCCATCCCCATCAACCATTAATCTACTTTGTCTCTACGGATTTGTCTTTTCTGGACATTTCATATAAATAGAATCATACAATTCATGGCCTTTCGTGTTTCATCTCTTTTATTTGGCAAAGGTCTTCAGGGTCCTTTGATGTTGTAGCATAGAAGAGTACTTCATTCCTTTTTTTTTTTTTTTTTAAGATTTTATTTATTTATTTGACAGAGATCACAAGTAGGCAGAGAGGCAGGCAGAGGGAGAGAGAGAGGAGGAAGCAAGCTCCCTGCTGAGCAGAGAGCCGAATGCGGGACTCAATCCCAGGACCCTGAGATCATGACCTGAGCCGAAGGCAGCAGCTTAACCCACTGAGCCACCCAGGCGCCCACTTCATTCCTTTTTATGGTGAATAATATTCCATTGTATGAATAGATTACATTTCATTCTTCCATTCATCATCCAATGAACATTTGGGCTGTTCTACTTCTTGGCTATTACAAATAAGGCCATGAATGTTTCTGTGCAATGTGTCGTGGGGACACAGGTTTCCAATTCTCTCAGGTACATATCTAAGGAGTAGAATTGCTGGGTCATATAGTAACTAACGTTACATTTCACTCTTCGTGCTTTACCCTCTATCTACCTGTCTCCTGTCTCAACCATCCTTCTAACCAAATATTAATCCATCTCACATTTGTATACACTTGAGAATAAGTTGCAAACATCAGTACACCTCATCCCTAAACTCATCAGCACGTCTATTAACTAGAATTCTAGTATTTGTTTAGTTCTTTTCTTTGCAGGTAAAATGTACATCCAATGAATTCTATGTGTACGATTCAATGAGTTTTAACAAATGCATACACCTGTGAAACCCGACCATCAGGCCCCTTCCAATCCAGTTTTGCCCCCACACACCCTCGCCAAAGGCAATCTGTCTTCTGATTTTTTTCCCACCAAAAGTTAATTTTGCCTGTTCTGGAACTTCACATAAAGCCATATAGTACGTACTCAGTATATTGTCTCTGAGATGCACCCGTGTTACAGGATGTAGCAATAATCCAGTCCTTTTGGCTGTGGAAGAGGATTCTGCCACCATCACCAGGTGAATGGGCCATCATTGAGCTGCTGTTTTTTTTTTTTTTTAAAAAGATTTTATTTATTTATTTGACAGACAGAGATCACAAGTAGGCAGAGAGGCAGGCAGAGAGAGGGAAGGGGGAAGCAGGCTCCCTGCTGAGCAGAGAGCCCTATGCGGGGCTCGATCCCAGGACCCTGAGATCATGACCTGAGCCGAAGGCAGAGGCTTTAACCCACTGAGCCACCCAGGCGCCCCTGAGCTGCTGTTTTTATGCTGTTTCCAGCTTTTACGGATAAAGCTGCTGTGCTCATCAGCCATCGGCTTCAATGTGAACCTAAGTTTTATTTCTCTTAGGTAAATGCCCAAGATTGAAATTCTTTCATTGGTTAAGTATATGTTCAGCTTTCTAAGAAAACTCCAGACCTCTTCCCAAAGTGGTTGTACTATTTTTCATGCCCAAAACGATGTATGAGGGACCCCTGGGTAGCTCAGTCGGTTAAGTGTCTGCTTTTGGCTCAGGTCATGATCCCAGGGTCCTGGAATGGAGCCCCACATCAGGCTCCCTGCTCAGAGAGAAGCCTGCTTCTCCCTCTCCCACTCCTCCTGGTTGTATTCCCCCTCTCTCTGTTCAATAGATAAAATCTTAAAAAAAAAAAAAAAAGTAACATCAAAAAAGAAAAGACACATTATTTAAAAAAAATGTGGGGCGCCTGGGTGGCTCAGTGGGTTAAAGCCTCTGCCTTCGGCTCAGGTCATGATCCCAGAGTCCTGGGATCGAGCCCCGCATCGGGCTGTCCACTCCGCGGATAGCCTGCTTCCTCCTCTCTCTCTTTCTACCTGCCTCTCTGCCTACTTGTGATCTCTGTCTGTCAAATAAATAAATAAATAAAATCTTTAAAAAAAAAAAAAAGTATGTGGCTTACCAACTTTGAACCAAAGAATAAAAACACTATTTCCATTTAAACTTCTAAATAATTAGGTGCAGAATATTGTAGCTAATGTCTGTCTGTCTTGACCATACTTTCAAAAGAATAATGACTTAAAATGAGGGGATGGGGTGGGAGGTTGGGGTACCAGGTGGTGGGTATTATAGAGGGCACGGATTGCATGGAGCACTGGGTGTGGAGAAAAAATAATGAATACTGTTATGCTGAAAATAAATAAATTAATTTTTAAAAAAATTTAAAAAAAATAAAATGAGGGAATGCCCTTTCAAGATAAAAAGTGCTCAACAGGGGGTCCTGGGTGGCTCACTTGGTTAAGCATCTGCCTTCAGCTCTGGACATGATCTCCAGGTCCTGGGCTCTAGCCCCACACCAAGCTCCCTGCTCAGCAGCAAGTCGGCTTCCCTCTCTTTCCCTCTGCCCTTCCTCCCTGCTCATTCTTTCTCTCTCTCTCTCTCAAATAAATATATATTTTTTTAAATTCTCAATAAGCCAGGAGTAGAAGGGAATGTCCTCAACCTGATGAAGCCATCTTTTTATAAAAACCCACAGCCAACATCATACTTGATGATGAAAGACTGAATGCTTTTCCCCTCACCATTTCTACACCACATTGTTCTAGGTCTAGACAACTGGACCAGAAAGATAAAAGGCTTCCAGACCAGAAAGAAAGAAGTAAAACTATCTTTCTTTGTAGATGTTATGATCATATAGAGAGAAAATCCTCAGGCAGCTACTAAAAAGAAGTAATGAATTTTTTTTTTGAAGATTTTATTTATTTATTTATTTATTTGACAGAGAGAGAAATTACAAGTAGGCAGAGAGGTGGGCAGAGAGAGAAGGGGAGGCAGGCTCCCTGCTGGACTCTGAGATCCTGACCTGAGACAAAAGCAGAGCCTTAATCCACTGAGCCACCCAGCCACCCCAAGAAGTAATGAATTTTATGAAATCCCATAGAAGTCCAGATTTCCAGGGCACCTGGGTGCTGAATGGGTTAAAGCCTCCGCCTTCGGCTCAGGTGGTGATCCCAGGGTCCTGGGATCAAGCCCTTCATTGGGCTCTCTGCTCAGCGGTGAGCCTGCTTCCTCCCTCTCTCTCTGCCTACCTGTGATCTCTGTCTGTCAAATAAATAAATAAAATCGTTTAAAAAAAAAGAGGAAGAAGAAGAAGTCCAGATTTCCAAGATGTAAAAATTCACTGGCTTTCTTCAAACTGCCTCTTCCTTTATCCTCACATTCTTCTCTCCACACTTGGCAAGAATAACGCAACTTTTTTTTTTTAAGTTTTTTTCTTTTTTTAAAGGTTTTGTTTGCTTATTTGACACACACACAGAGAGAGAGAGAGAGACCACAACTAGGCAGAGAGGCAGGCAGAGAGAGAGGGGGAAGCAAGCTCCTGAGCAGAGAGCCTGATGTGGGGCTCAATCCCAAGAACCTGAGATCATGACCCGAGCAGAAGGCAGAGGCTTAACCCACTGAGTCACCCAGGCGCCCTAACTCAACTCTTTTTAAACAACTACCCAGGGGTGGCTGGGTGGCTCAGTGGGTTAAAGCCTCTGCCTTCAGCTCAGGTCATGATCCTGGGATGGAGCCCGGGATGGAGCCCTCCATAGAGCCTGGCATCAGGCTCTCTGCTCAGCGGGGGAGCCTGCTTCCTCCTCTCTCTCCCTGCCTCTCTGCCTACTTGTGATCTCTGCCTGTCAGTAAATAAATAAAATCTTAAACAAACAAACACACAAACAAAAAACAACTACCCACCTATTCCCTCCATGTCATTCCTCCATGAAGGTTTGCTCCTGTTATTACACATCTTGGAACTGCCCACCAAAACCCTTGTTTCTCTTCATCTGGACCCCAGAGTTCCCCTGGTACTCCGTTTCTGAATTAGATTACTCAGTATTTTAAGCAGCTCCCTACTGCCTGGCTTCTGTATTTGTGTGTCCATGTACTGTGGCTAATTTTTAAAACAGCTTTATTGACATACTTTACATATGAAATTCACTCAGTTTAAGAGAACGTTCAATGATTTTTAGTAAATTTACTAAGTTATTCAACCATCACCATAATCTGGTTTTGAATATTCCTCTCACCCTAATAATATTATCTCCCCTGGTTGGCTCCTAAGGACTGGACCACCAGAAGTCTATCTACAAGCTTAGAGTTTGGAAGTTAGGCCTGAGGATTTGGGATTTTGAATAAAGGTCTAACATCTCTGGGCAACAAGACAGCAAAGGATCATTTTTCCATCCCTCCTACTTTCTTTTTTTTAAAAAAAAGGAAGTTCTGGTTAATCATTAAGCCAACCACAGTCTCTTGAAGGGTTAAACTCATCCGCATCTCCATTATCATCCAAATAGTTCATTTTGCCCTCCCGCTTCCCCCCCCACCCCCAAGAGGATACTCCCCTGCTGATCTGAGGCATTTTTAAAGAACTTTGTAGCTCACTTCACACCCCCGCCCAAGACCGACGACCTCCTCTCTCCTGGAATGCCAGCCCCGGCCCAGGCCCGCTTGTGCCCATGCTCCCGGTCAAGAAACACTCACTGAGGCCTTTCTTCCCAATTCTAACTCTGCCACGGCTCCCCCGTCCCCGCCCCAACTCCCATCGAACCGCTAGGGCCCGGTCTTCCTTTTTATCCCTGTCGGCCTCGTTTCCCTAATCTCCAGGCAGATCCCGAGCCTGAGAGTTGCATCCTCGCCTCACTCGCCGGGTCAGCACTTCCCAGACGCTGGCACCCGCACCTCTCACGCGCAAAAGCCAAAACCAGACGAGTTGACGCGCCTAGAGGAGGGGCGTGTGTGGGTGTAAGCGTCGGTGCTAGTGTGTGGAAGAAACCAACTAAGTCCACGCCGGTGTTCCTTTCCGGGAAATGCCACCCACGCCCGGCTGACAGAGCGAGCATCCGCACCCCAGCGCCTCCCGCACACACCATTCCAGGTTGGCGAGCTCAGAAGCAGCTAGACTTCCCCCTGCACGCGGGCCCAGTGGGCGCCCCGCCCCCCAACGGAACGGCGCACCCCCGGCTCAGCGCGGTGGTAGGGCCCGGCGGCAACGTCACCCATTGTTTACAAATCAACCCGAGCCGGTAGGATTCCGGCTCCCGCGGCTGCAGGCGCTCCCCGCGAGTGTCTGGTGGGCTCCCGCTTCCGCGTCCGCCCCGGCCCCGGCCCCGGCCCGGTCCCCGCTTCGGCCTCACCCCCGCGCCCCGCTCCGCCGCGACCCACCGAGTCCTGCCCGCCGCCGAACTCCGGGTGCCCGGGCAGGGGGCCATGCCGTGCGGGAGGGAGGAAGAAGAGGAAGCCGGCGAGGAAGCGGAGGGGGAGGCGGCGGAGGAGGAGGAGGACAGCTTCCTCCTGCTGGAGCAGTCGGTGACGCTGGGCGGCTCGGGCGAGGTGGACCTGCTGGTGGCCCAGATCGGCGAGACGCTGCAGCTGGACGCGGCGCAGGACAGCCCGGCCTCCCCGTGCGCGCCCCCGGGGCCGCCGCTGCAGCCCCCGCGGCCTCCGGCGTCGGTGCGGGCGGACAAGGCCCGGCCGCCGGCGCTGCCTCTGCTTCTGCCGCCGGCGCCGGCCGAGTCGGTGGGCCCGGCGCCCCCGGGAGCCCTGCGCTGCGCCCTCGGGGACCGCGGCCGCGTGCGGGGCCGGGCTGCGCCCTACTTCGTGGCCGAGCTCGCCGCAGGCCCCAGCGCGCTGTCCGCACTGGCCCCTCAGCCCGGCCTTGACGGGCCTTCGGGAGCGGACAAGCCGGGCGCCCCGCAGCCGCTGTCGGGCCCGTGCCGCCGAGGTTGGCTGCGGGGCGCCGCCGCCTCTCGCCGCCTGCAGCAACGACGCGGGCCCCAGCCCGAATCCCGCACCAGCGACGACGACCCGCACCGGCTCCTGCAGCAGCTGGTGCTCTCGGGGAACCTCATCAAGGAGGCGGTGCGGAGGCTTCATTCGAGACGGATGCAGTTACACGCAAAGCTTCCCCAGCGCCCGCTCACCGGGCCTCTCTCGGCCCCAGTGCATGAGCCCCCTTCGCCCCGCAGCCCTCGCGCGGCTTGCAGCGACCCCGGAGCGAGCGGGAGGAGGGCGCAGCTCAGAACTGGCGACGGCGTTCTTGTCCCTGGCAGCTAACACCCGGGGAGTGGCCACAGCGCCAGCCTCTGCCTGGAGGGCAAGGCATTCCCCAGAGGGCTGCATCCCTACTCCGACGGGTGAACTCGCGTTTTTGGAAGCGGGAAAATAAGCTAATGCAGACGGGGAAAGGAAAAACCGCGAATATTTTCGTGGGGGAACTAATGGAGGACCCCGATGCGTTTGAAAAACCGAAGGACTTGGCCCTCTTTGAGGCGGATTACAGAACGCACCCCAAGCTCACATTCAGTAGTGCTCCTTATTTGGCGTGACGAGTCCCAGCGGCGTAGCGTAGCAACCTCTAGGGCCCTCCATCCCGGCGACCATGTGGCCACACTCCACGCGCCTCAGGATCGCCGAGCGCCCAAAGGACGAGGACGATCCCAGTTACTTGCTTTACCTTTTCAGGGCTGGTTCCTGATCCACTGGGGGGAGGGAGGGGAACAGGAGTAGACCATGATTTCAGGGAGAACCTCAAACTGCCAGACTTGAAAATTTACGACTCTTTAAAAAACCCATCTCGCGTCTTGTGGGTGCTGGTTCTTAATACAAAACACGCGGTACCAAGAAAGGACCATTTGGGGAGTTGGATAGGAGTAACGCGTGTTCTGCCTCCACTTTGCAGCTGGCTGCTGTTCTCAGAGCGGCGGGGGAAGGGCTCGCGCTCGGTGGGGATGGGAGGCGGGGGCGGGCGGTGCTGCGGAAGGGTAAGGTGAGGCTCGGAGAGAACCTTCCTTCCTCTCTCAAGTGTTTGCGCAGCCGACCCCCTCCTCCTCGGGTTCAAGGTCACCGTTTTCTCCGCGCGCGCAGGGTTCCGGGGCTTCAGTAGTGCACAAGAGTTGCCGGGTTGTGCCTGTACTCGGGAGAAGTGCTGGGTGTTCTGCAAGTGCTGGAGTCTCTTAAGGACACGCGCACCGCGGCCACCGCGGGTGTGGGGAGGCGGGGACATGCTGGGCGCCGGTGCCTTCCGCGGCGACCGCGCCCTGGGCTTTCATAGAAACGGCCCAGTCTTACCTCGGGTCCCAGCACTCCCCCGCCCCCTCGGCTCTGCTGTCCTACTCCAGGCGGGTGGCGCTGGCGCTCCTGGGGGCCCGGGCTGGGGGTTGGGGAGACGCCACGTGACGGGCACTCCGGGGACACAGCCTCGCACAGCAGCTTATAATGGACTCTCCGGGGCCATTTGCAATAACAGCTGCAATTCCCTGGATAGACGGAGTTGATTTCCTCCCTCTGCCCCTCCCCCAGCCATGCCAGCTCGCCTTTGTAAGTGAAGGAAACCGAGTAGAAAATGTGACCCTCCAAACGGAGAAGCTGCAGGCTTTGCCATTGTGAAGCGTGGTGAAGTGTTTTTTAACATACCGTTCGCTTACTCTGAGGGATCGAAAACCGTGTCGTTGGTGTTTTAGTTTTAAACAATTCAATGGCTTGTTCATCGTCCAGATGTGGCTGTTGAGGTATCTACACTTCGCACCGGAGTGTCAGGAATTGTGGCTGTCCTGATTATAGGATTTTAACTTAACTGAAATAACTTGTTTTTAATAAATGCATTGAGGTTTTTGTTAGGGCTTTTGTTTTGTTTGGTTGGTTGGTTTTATCCTATTCTTGCCTCGGGTGGGAAAGATGCACAAAACACATTTCTCTAATCCATAAACCTAAAAACACTTGGAATCCTTGTCAGCCTGCCTTGGGGATGGTAATTAGAGCGCCTTTGTGTCTGAGCAGCTCACTAGTTAAGCAGGGTCTGTGGCTGGGTGTGTATTGGTGCTGGCAGGAAATTAAATGAAAGTGAGGTCAGGTTTGGGACCAATCCCATTCACTAAAACCTTAGAGTCTTTGGATTACTAGTCCATGATGGAGATGTTTTATGAAGGGGCCTCTGACTGTATCAGCAGAGGACATCAGATCAGGCCATCACGGCAGACTGGGAGGCTCATCACCTTTTTTTTTTTCCCTTCTGTGGTCATTGAAGACTTGTTTCACAAGGCAGTTCTTAAAGCTGGGGCAGCTCTTGGTTAGGGGCCGATCACGATACAAACCCACGGTGGGAAGGCTGGTTGGCAGTGTCTGAAAGGACTCCTCTCTCTGCCCTTGGCATGGTTGCTGCCATTCTCTACCTAAGCCGTGACCTAACAACCCGTCTCTGTCCCTCCCTCCCTGAGTTACTTCAGTCTATTCCCTCCTGGAAGGAGCCACACTAGGCGACAGATTACCCAGGGTTTGAAGCCACTTATTAAATGGGGTCCTTGGACAAGTTGCCCAACTTCTGTGGTCTCTGGTTTCCTCATCCGTGAAATGAGATGAGGAAAAGGTTCTCGGCAACTGGCAGGTGCTGGAGATGAACAGCCTCGTCCCTACTCCTTCCTTCCCAGCACTGCCTCTTGGCAACCAGACGACTGGGTCTTCAGTTTCTCATGAAAGAGGAGCATGCCATCCATGGTCCTAACAATGCTTTCTGGATTGACTGCTGTATGATACAATCTTAATTGTCTAACACCCTTTCGGACTCTGTGCCTGGTGTCCGTACATCCCCATTCTCTCAAATACACCCACCATCCCCGATGGCCTGTGAGAAGTTCCTCCTGAGCACCCCAAGCCAGCTGTTTCCCACCTGTCCAGGAAGTGTGGGAGGCTTGTCCAGTGCTGCTCAGTAAGGGAAGGCTGATTACAGAGGCTCTCAGACAAATGGTGGGGAGGGGTGCTCTAGCCCTGCAGGAGGCTGCCACCTCTGGGCACTAAGCAGGAGGAAAGTGGTCAGGTGCTGGCCGCCCCTGGCATTGCAGTAGCCCTGAGCTCCTTGGCTCCACTACTTTAGTGGGGATGGGATTTCCTGGACGTCAAAGGGTTAGGAGCAATCCAGGGCTGAACTGGCCCATGATTTGATGCCCCTTGCACAAACCGTGCTGGCTTGTAATGACCGGTTAAGGCTCGACTCAACCATGGGGTTCACTACTCCATAAAAAAGGACCGGAGAAAACAAATGCCTACTATCACGCACTTTAAATACCCTATAGCCCTGGGACGCCTGGGTGGCTCAGTTGGTTGGATGACTGCCTTAGGCTCAGGTCATGATCCCAGAGTCCCGGGATCGAGTCCCGCATCGGGCTCCCAGCTCCATAGGGAGTCTGCTTCTCCCTCTGACCTCCTCGCTCATGCTCTCTCTCACTGTCTCTCTCAAATAAATAAATAAAATCTTAAAAAAAAAAAAATCTTTAATAAATAAATAAATAAAATAAATACCCTATAGCCCTAAGTGTCCCTCTTTTTAAAAATCCTGCAGCTCTTACTAGCCACCCCCAAATCCTCTTTTGGAATAAGTCAAGGTTCACACAAGTGATTTTAAGTTATTAGACCATTTTATAAGTGGAAAAATAGTATCGAAAGGGACAGGGTAGAGTGACCTACTGAAGTCACTTATGAAGTCAAAGACCTGTGGGAGTCTAGAACCCAGGTCTCTGGGCTCCCAGCTCGGGCCTATCTCCAGGAGCCTAATACCATCACACACAGTCCAGTACTGTCCACTGCACAACTCCACACATGAATGACCCCTCTGTTGTCCAACACGGCGACTCTGCCCCCAGAACCCAGAAAACCCTACCCCAGATTCCTAGGCTGAACTAGGGAAAGCCAGGTATGGGCCACATGGGCCACATGGGCCACAGTCATTTTCTTACAAAACGTTCAGGATCCTATGAAGACAGCTAGCTGGCCACAGAAGATGGCCTGGACGAACTAAAAGACCAAGCTCTAAAGTGAATGAAAAAAAATACAAAATAAGTTAAAACACAGAAAGCGGCAAATGACAACAAGCACCATGAGGAAAAGAATGGCCCATCTTAAGGAGGACTGTAAAGTCTGCTGCCCCAAAATTTCGTTCTCAATTAGGTGCAAATGCTACAATATTTGGATTCAATTTTCACCCTTCCTTTTTCAGCTCATAAGCAGAAACATAGAACGAAGATCAGACACCACTTTCCTATCCAGCAAAGTCTGTATTGAACCCTGTGATCCCTTCCTTCCAATCAGGAAAGAGTTACCCTGGCAACCAAATTACTAACTCACTCAATTAGCTCCCCCCTCTTCCCCCAATGCTCAGTAATCACAGAATGTCAGCCCAGGGAGAGCTAAGCCTTAGGCGGTCTAGTGCTATTGCCTCATTTAGGCATGGAAGCCCAGAGAGGTTTCCACTCAGAGATGCCCTCATCGGAACACCGTGCAGACTGGTCCAGGCAAAGGGTCAAGACCTGTCCCACACAGCACGTCCTTCTAGTCTTCCATCCATAACTAAAGGGAGAACAAGTGACCTGCCCTTTACAGTTTCCCAGAAGCAGGAGACAGACAGGCGTGGGCTCTGCAGGCGGCCCTCCTCTGCCTCCACACAGGCAGCTGTGGGATTTGGGGCAGGGTCCTTAATCTCCATGAGTTCAATGAACTCATCTGCAACATGGGGTAGGAATGGAGCCTACCTGGAAAAATCATGTGAGTGTTCAACTAGATAATATAAGGGAAGCAAATAGTAAATACTCAAATAATAAAACATCAATTCTGCTATTGCATGAAGGCCACTACTTTGTTTTCTGTGGAAAACCCTGCTTTTTAAAAACTTCTTCAATCTGTTTCTTAAAAGGCATAAACCTGGGTGTCTGGGTATCTCGGTCAGTTAAGCGTCTGCTTTCCCCTCAGATCATGATCCCAGGGTCCTGGGATTAAGCCTCAAATCCGGCTCCCTGCTTAGCAGTGATTCTGCTTCTCCCTCTGCCTGCCGGTCTCCCCTACTTGTATTCTCTCTCTCAAATAATAAAAAAAAAATTTTTTTTAAGATTTTTATTTATTTGACAGACAGAGATCACAAGTAGGCAGAGAGGCAGGTAGAGACAGAGGAAGGGAAGCAGGCTCCCCGCTGAGCAGAGAGCCCAATGCGGGGCTCGATCCCAGAATCCCGAGACCATGACCTGAGCCAAAGGCAGAGGCTCTAACCCACTGAGCCACCCAGGTGCCCCAATAAAAATTTTTTTAAAAAGAAAAGCATAAACCTGTTTCCTCTGAAGATCAGGTGCTTGAGCTTACAACCCTGTTGTATAGGTAAGTGCTAAGGCAAGTACAGAGGAAGGGAATATTCAGTATAGTAGAGGTTTAATCTCAAAAGTGTGGCAATCCCTTTGAGCCCAAACCTTGAATGCAGATCAGGATTGGGACTGGTAGAGTAGGAGCTGCAGAGAATATTAACAAAGGGGAGGGTCTGTGCTGAGGACAGCCTGGGACCACGGCTCTTAATGCCCCCATCAGAAAAACCATACCCTTCTAATTCAGATTCAGTGCTCGGCTGAAGGTCTGCGCGCCCACCCTGTCCATTCCCATTCCTAATTTGTACTGAGAAAATCATGCGATTTCATCACAGGGAGTGACTTTATGGTTCATTTTGTCCTTACTTTTCATTTTATTTACTGTCATTAGAGGGTTATCTTAGGAGCTCATATGTGAATGTCTTCTTTCCCCAAAGAGATTAGATAGTCTTTGATGGCAGAGGACAAGAGGAGGAGGAGGTGTTGGGCAGCTTATCAGGCTACTTGGCATGGGGGACGGTCTGAGGTTGGGGAGAACATCCACCACATCAGTCAGATCGGTTGAATGGCTGTTATAACATCCAGGCACAAGGTGATAAGGGGCTTGGTGGGAAGAGAGGAAAAGACAAGACACACTTTGAAAAGGAAAAACAAAAACAAAAACAAAAAAACGAGCAAACCCATAGGCCTCCTGTAGTACGTTGTGGCATCTCAAATGTCAGTTAGTTCTGGAGCCAGACTGCCTGGGTGGCCACTTCTGGCTCTTTCCTTTAAAGCTCCTTCTGGTAACTTCACATCACCTAACCTCACCTCCAGTTCCTTGTCTGCGAATTGTGGTAGTAATGAAGCCCCCGCCTCATGGGGTTTAAGGATTCGCCGAGCTAATGCTAGTAAAAATGCTGAGACCACTGCCCAAAACATAACTGCATTGAGTAACGCTGCCTGGGAACTGGCATGTAGTAAACATTTGCAGAGCAAACAAACAAGGAGATTTCAACACACTTGTAGAGCCTAGGGAGTGGGATGCTTGGGATGAGGAGCTGTGGTTCCTAGAAGTTCGAGAAGAGGGAAAAGGAAGGACAGCAGCTAAAAGGGGAAAACTGGACAGAGGGACGGATCTGCTCAACCAGGAGGGACCTGTGCTTGATGGTCTCCAGGAGGGACGTGCAGAGGGAGAAACTGAAGGGAAGGCGCTCAAAGGGACAAGGCCACCTGAGGAGGTAAGAAGGAACAGCGTGCCTTGAACGGCAGGGTTTTGGGGGGGTCCGAGGGGTGGCTGTCCCACTTGACAGTGCCTTATGTCACAAACTGTTCTGCTGCGGTGGGCCAGGGACCTGACTGCTGGCCATTGGAACCACCGTGTATCACCCTTCGTGCCCAGGATAGCTGCATATGCTTGTGCTGTCCCTGTGTGAAGGAATCCTTCCCTGCAACTTAACGCTCCAATAGAACGGAAGCTCAATTTGCTCTCAAGGAGTTGATTAACTGCTTCCCCTTATCAATTAACTGACTCATAGGAGGTAAAATTCACAACCCCCAACTGATAGGCTGCTCAGGCAGTTTGTTTGACTTATTGATTTGAGTGGGTTAAAAAAAAAAAAAAATCACAAGCTGGTTATCGTCTTGTTACCTTTGGCCTGCCTTTTGCCTGTTTTCTTTTTTTACTAAATAAGATTCCACAACCTAACTTGGTTAAAAATTGATCTCCTAGGTTTTTCCAAAACTCTTCCCTGGACTGGAGTCATAATCGCCTTTCTCCAGACACACCAGGCACAGGACTTTGCTTCAGCGGGGCTAAGGAGGCAAAGAACTCACAGTGCACATATCCAAGACACACGGCTTAATGGTGCCAAGGAGGGAACGTAACTTCAGGGTGCAAAAAAGATAGTGAAAGTCACTGAGCACGTTCTGATTCCATATACTCTGGACCTAACCACAGAGGATGTATGCAGACATAACGTAGCTACAGCTGTGTGTGTGTGTGTATGTGTGTGCACGCGCGCGCGCACGTCCATGCACCTGCGTAGACCCACTCACACAGCCACCGTCCCTTACCGTCCACCCTTCAGCCTCCCTCAGTTCTACTTTTACTTTCCGTCCCTTTCTATTAGTTACTTTTCTTCCAGCCACGTAGTTGGGAAGCGTTGGTCTTCGTAAAGCACTTCGATCGGAGCCTGGCCCCTGGCAGGCACTGTGTCCATTTGCCAGTGTTAGTACTGCTTCGTGAGGGCCAGCGTCTCCCCGGCTCCTTCTGTCCCCCTTAGTTCTAACTCCCGGATCCTTAGCCCAGCCCTGCTCTCTCTCTCCAGCTTCTAGTCATTTTTGAACCACAAGGCTGCTGTCCCTATGGCTTCCCACACGAAACTCCTCATAGAGCCCCATCCCCCCACTCCAACAACCAGCTTCTGCTTGCCACTTCCCTATTGTTCTGGACCTTCTGGGCTCAAGACTTGCAGAATGTTACCAGGGAAACCTAGGCCCCAGCTCCTTCAGAAGATGAGAGCTGCCTCAATTCTGCCGGCTCCCACACCCCCAGTTCTGTGCCCAGCCACTCCAAGGGCTAGGGATAGCCCAGGCATAGTCATTCCTGGGCCAGGTGCTAGGAATGGGCGATCCCACGGTGCATCCCCTTGAAAATGGCCATTGCCTCAACACAGACACACTTGCCCAGGCCCAGGCTCTCTACATTCTTTGCAAATGGCTGAATCAGTAGCAGGGGCTGCTCGTGAGATGTGTGGTAGGTTCAGGCAGGAGGCAAGAGGATCAGCTCAAGAGCCATGAGTACAGATCCTGCTCTACCACCAATAATTCCTACCTCTACCCATTATAAAGAGCAAAGTAACGTCTTATAAAAAGTGCCCGCCCGCACAGTACCTGCTCTTAACAGGTATCACTTTTTCCCTCTCTCTCCCTTGCTTCTCAGGTCCTAGAGATCCTCTCTCCTGGTCTGCAGACACAACCCTATCTTCATGCCCGAGTGCTGTTACGGCTGTAATGTAGAGACTGCAGCATCTCAGCCCTATGCCCTCATCCTACAATCTTGAGGTTCTGCAAACAGCAGCCATATACCATTTGTTATCTGTGCCTCTCTGATGTGATTCCTACTACCTTGGCCCCAAATCTGCTGGTTAATCCTTCCAGGATGTCTCAAACCCTGCCCCATCCCAGATCCCCCAGGCTCAGGACCTTGCACATATGTGGCTGGCATTTAAGATAAGTTTGAGAAAAGAGATGCTACTGTGTTAAGGTACTTAGTGGGTCAAGGTGTGTAGGATGCTCTTAAGAAAACTTAATAAATCCAACATGGGAGAAAATGGTGTCAAGAAAAGTCTCATATACGTGGTACAGTATCCTGGACAATCCGGTTGAGGAACAAGAGATCCCAGAACCAGGCTGCCTGCGTTCAAATCCCAGCTCATCCCCCTAAAAGGTGGTGACTTTCAGCAAGTCACTCAGTCTCCTGGGCCCCATCTATAAAATGGGTCCTCATCTATAAAATGGAGAAAACAGGGGTGCCTAGGTGGCTCAGTAGGTTAAAGCTTCTGCCTTCAGCTCAGGTCATGATCCCCAGGGTCCTGGGATCCAGCCCTACATCAGGCCCTCTGCTCAGCAGGGAGCCTGCTTCCCCCTCTCTCTCTGCCTGCCTCTCTGCCTACTTGTGATTTCTGTCAAATAAATAAATAAATCTTTATATATATAAAAAAAGGAGAAAACAGTGCCTACCTCATGGCCCATCAATCCATGACCTAATGAAATAACAGAGTGATTACCCAGAACAGTACTTGGCACACGTGTGCCCAGTGAACACTACTCCCAGAATGATGAAAGCAGGGGGACACTCTGGTTTAGAAGGCCATGTGGATACAGCCTTCTGGGAGTTACAGGGACTTGTAGGGTACAGTAGCAAAGGCTGGGGACAGCTTGTGCTCATGGTAGCTGAAGTTAGTGAGGGCAAGTTGGGACACATTTAGGACAGATTAGAGCCCCCCCTGGGAGGAAGGGACAGTGGTGGTGCCAAGAATAAACACTATCACTTTTTGAACATGTAAGTTATCTCAGACACCCAGATCATCATTTAATCCTGCCAACCACCCTAACAAGTAGTTATTGTTTTATTAACGAGAAGGAAAAAGCACAGAGCAGGGACTTACTTGCTCGTTGTGACATGGCTGATGAGCCGCAGAGCTGAGTCAGTCACAGAGCACCAGCTTTCTCTGGCGGCCTGAGCGTGGGTGAGTGGTGGGCAGGCCAGGGAGGAAGAGCTGCTAAGCAGACCACCACCTAATGCAGCTGGCTGGCAGACCTCTGGGCTGCAGCAAGTATGAACTCAAGAGTTCCACGCCTGGGAAGATGGGCCTGAGGTCAGGAATTCAACCCAACCTGCTCTATTCAATTCAATCCAACCCCCACCTGCTCTAACCAAAACCATTTACAAGACCAAATGCATGGCTATGAAACCGTTTTTCCTTTCCTGGCCCATAGCTCAAGACTGGGTCAGTGGTGAGAGAAAGGAAACAGGGTGGCTTTGCCTGTGTCCTCCCCATTCTTCACATACAAAAATTCAGATGAAAATCAGCTTCTTCCACCCTCTCCAGACAGAGCGAGTCACTTGGCCTCTGTCCTCCAGCTTGGAAAACATTTCTGGAATATATTATTTCACAAAAGGTACAAAAGCCCTTCTAGCAGTTTCAAAAACCTGGACTCAATCCTCTGATCTTGTGGAACATCAACCCAGAAAAAATGAAGGACAGCAGCCCTACCAATATTCTACACTGCGCAAAGGTGGCTCCCACCATTTGCCCAGGTGCACCCCCCAGGACACTCTCCATTACGAAGATAGCCCCTAGGTGTTCCCCCCCCCCACACACCCTCCACCAAAAAGCCAAAGCACGCTCCAAAACAAAAACCAAATTTATTCAGCAGACATTTTAATTAAGAAATCCTATAAATCAGGACCACCACAATTTCTGACACTTCGGTGCGAAGTGTACGTCAACAGCTACATCTGGAGGATGAACAAGCCATTGAATCTGTTTTTTAAAATTGGTTTAGCTACCTTAAGAGTGGGGGTGGCACTTTATACTTAAAGTGCCGTCAAGTTTCACAAGGGTAAAGCCAGCGGGTTCTCCTCTCGGAGAGTCACATTTTTTAACACGGTTTCAGTCACTCACAAGAAGAGCTGGTGACAGGAGGAAACTGTGAAGGGTGAGGACCCACACCAAGGCTCAGGCCCACAGCTCCAGAGACGGCCAGAACGGAGCAGAAAAACGGCCAGGGTCTCATCTATCCCATGCAGACCCCAGAACGGGTGGAATAAGAAAGTCTGGCTGGGAGGACAGGGGAGACTGTTTATGACTGTTTCTGAGAAATCTCATGGCACGGCCAAGAGTGGCCCCACGGGAGGAGGAGGAGTTCTGGAAAGAGGAAAGCACAGCAAAACACAAATAACTCTCTCCCATTTGTCCCTCTCTGCCTGCTTGTCCTCCACGGACTCCAAGAGGTAGCAGGTAGCAAAGCACACACATGGCTCTTCTTGGAGCAAGAGAAAGAAAAGTCACAGGGGTGAATTTAGCTCTCCCAGGAACCCCACAACCTTTTGCACACAGCAAACTGTGACCTTGAACCACAGGTGGCAAGGTCAAGTCAGTTAAAAGTCCACATTCAACTCCCAACTCTACCCACCTTTAAAATTCTCCACCTCCCTCCAACCCCCAACAGGACCTCCCATCTCCCACCCCGACCAAACACCAATTAGGTGGGAAGAAGGGGGTGATGGCAACCCACACACCAACAGGCGTTGACGTTCTTCTTCCCCCCGGAATTTCTTTGCACAGCAATTGTAGCACCGTTTCCACTAAGCTCTTCCACCGGAAAATAAAGAAAATGTATGCGTATCATTAGTTTTCAAGTATTGTTATAAAGCCCTGGCGATACCCGCCCCTTGGAGCCCAATCTTTAAACAATCCAGTACACGACGCCCCCAAGGGTTAAGTCAGGTACAAGTCGATGCAAGTAGCTGCCACAGTTCTCCCAGTTTATCCCAGGTCCTTGGCGCCGAGGTGGCCAGGGAAATTCTCACGCGGCACGTCTGCGCCCTGGCCGGTGCATTTCTCCATGCTCTGGTTCTCCGACAGCCTCGCTGGGGCCGGTAACTTCTCGCTTTGAGGTCTCTCCCCACGCGTCTCCCGCAGCCTGGGCGGTTACTCCCAGGACGGCGACGGCTGCTTCAGCTCAGTGTTGGGGAGGGCAGGACGCTGTTGGGTCTGCGCAGCGGCGTCTTCTTCCTCCTCCAGGGCCCCGGGTCAGTGTAAGGCGCCGGAAGGCTGCAGGGCGACAGGGTCCAGTCCGCTGCGGCCGCCTCCGGGCACAGAGGCGCCCGCGGGACTCGTGGCTGCCACGGCAGCGACGGCTCGCTGGAGCCTCCGCACGGCCTCCTTGATGAGGTTCCCCGAGAGCACCAGCTGCTGCAGGAGCCGGTGCGGATCGTCGTCGCGGGCGCGCGTCCCGGCTGGGGGCCATCGTCTCTGCTGCAGGCGGCGGGAGGAGGCGGCGCCCCGCAGCCATCCTCTCCGGCACGGCCCCGGCAGCGCGCTGGGGCCTGCGGCGAGCTCGGCCACGAAGTAGGGCGCAGCCCGGCCCCGCAAGCGGCCGCGGTCCCCGAGGGCGCAGCGCAGGGCTCCCGGGGGCGCCGGGCCCACCGGCTCGGCCGGCGCCGGCGGCAGAAGCAGCGGCAGCGCCGGCGGCCGGGCCTTGTCCGCCCGCACCGACGCCGGAGGCCGCGGGGGCTGCAGCGGCGGCCCCGGGGGCGCGCACGGGGAGGCCGGGCTGTCCTGCGCCGCGTCCAGCTGCAGCGTCTCGCCGATCTGGGCCACCAGCAGGTCCACCTCGCCCGAGCCGCCCAGCGTCACCGACTGCTCCAGCAGGAGGAAGCTGTCCTCCTCCTCCTCCGCCGCCTCCCCCTCCGCTTCCTCGCCGGCTTCCTCTTCCTCCTCCCTCCGGCACGGCATGGCCCCCCGCCCGGGCACCCGGAGTTCGGCGGCGGGCAGGACTCGGTGGGTCGCGGCGGAGCGGGGCGCGGGGGTGAGGCCGAAGCGGGGCCCGGGCCGGGGCCGGGATGGACGCGGAAGCGGGAGCCCACCAGGCACTCACGCCGCGCGCCTGCAGCCGCGGGAGCCGGAATCCTACCGGCTCCGGGTGATTTGTAAACAATGGGTGACGTCGACGCCGGGCCCTACCACCGCGCCGAGCCGGGGTGGGGTGACGCGCGAGCAGGGGCTGGGCTGCGGGTGGTCGCGGGCGGTGCAGGGCCGCGGGAGGAGCCTTCTGGTGTTTGCTCCCAGTTACCTACCCAGGAGGGGTTCCCGGGAGCGGGGAGAGCTGCGTCCTTCCTCCGCCCGGTAACCAGCACGAAAACACGCCGACTCTGAGGTGGTCTGGTTGGTTTCTCCCACTCGCGGACACACCCACCCACACACCCGACCCCTCCTCCTCCGACGCTTCCTCGCTCCCCACGTGTCAGCAACGCCTGGGCCCCTCCCGCTCCTCCCCCGCGCACCCGCAGTCACCCGGACCTGGCGTGTTGGGGGAGGGGAGGGCTCCGCCGGCGGTCCGGCTTCGCCGCGGTGGGGGCAGGGAAAGAAGGAGGGGTTTGGGGTGCAGCGGGGACATTGCAAAGGAGGGCAGGTTCGTTACGGGTCGGCCCTCTGAGACTTCCCCTCTGCCTTGTTCTCCAGTCCGCAGGGACTCTGGGAGAGAAGGACGCGCCACCGCAGGGCTAAAGAAGAGTTGATTTTGTTCATTGAAAAAAAAAAGTTAGATAGACATATAGGAGGGTGGAAAAAAAAACTTTCATAATCACAGGGTTCAAACATGTTCATATTTAATTTTTTTTCTTTCCAGCCTTTCTCTTATCAAAGTGTATCATACAAACAACCACACACACAGTGTTACACGCTTTTCCAGTTCTCATTACACCATAAATGGTGTTTATGTTATTGCAAGCCCTTTGAAAACTTATAATGATTACATAAGTTTCCATCAAGTTGCTTTTCCATAAATTATTTAACAACTCCTTTGGCGTTTGCTGTTTACCAAATTTCACCACTCTAAGTGTGTGACTAACATTTCTTTCCCTAAAACTTTTTCCATATTCATGATTCTTGTGCTAAGACCATATTCCCAGGAGTGGAATTTTAGGTCAAATGATATGGATATTTTAAGGTTTCTGATGAACGTACCAAACTGCTTAGTGTCACTGCTTAGTGTTGAGTACTACAGTTTAAAAAAATTTTTTTTTGTGATTTCATAGGTGAAACTGACATCTCCTTCTTGTTTTCATACCTCTGATTTTTAGTCAGGTACAGCAGTTTTCTAAATGTTAACCAACTGCACTTCCTTTTTTGGCGATTTGTCTGTTTCCTAGTAAGTTTTTCCTCTTGAGCTTTTCTTACGCATGCATTTGCTGCATTTGCATGACTCCTCTACACACCAGAAGTTAAGTTAACCCTTTTCTTTCACATTTGGCTCTATCTCTTCAGGTTTTTGTTGGCCCTGCACAGTCATATTTTCCTCTACTAAAACTTAACGAATTTTAACGTAAGCCAAATCTACAAAATCCCTTTCCTTGAGACTTCTAACACAATGCTAAATTTAGAGTCTTCTTGTCTCCAGAAAGTTATTAAATATTCAGTTCTATTTTCCTTAGTTTTTTTTTTGAAGTGTCTTGTGATTGTTTTTTGTTTTGTTTGTTTTCTTTTTTTTATTATTTTTTTAAAAGATTTTATTTATTTATTTGGCAGAGATAGATCACAAGTAGGCAGAGAGAGAGGAAGAGAAACAGGCTCCCCACCGAGCAGAGAGCCCGATGCAGGGCTCGATCCCGACCTTAGCCCAAGGCAGAGGCTTTAACCCACTGAGCCACCCAGGCGCCCTTGTTTCTGTTTTCAAACTCATCTGGGATTAATTTTGGTCTTTGGTGTAGGGAGATGATATGAATTTTTTTTTAATTCCCTGGAGAGTTTGCGGGTCTGGGCTGTACATCTTCATTAGAACAGAGGTGTGTGGGTGGTGTAAACACAAGCCCCATCCTTGTGAGCTCCTAGTTGCTGGTTAAGTGATGGTTGTGAGAACTGGGTGGGGCTGGGAATATTTGGATGGGTCTGTGCTGTGTGAAGTCAAAAGAACCCTGAACAGGTTGTACAAAGACCTGGATTGAAGTCTCTCATTCCTGCCACATCCTGGGTGTGCGGCTCCTGGCAAATCAGTTTACAAGTGTTTTCACTTGTAAAATGGAAAAATAATCCCTGCCCTGCCTCCCTCTGAGGATTGTTTTCAGGATCAAATGAGATAATGGGAACAGGCTTTGTCAGGCATTACACAAATGTAATGTGGGATTAGGTCCAATGATTTACTAACAGAGACCTGGCTCAGTTCCAGCGATTGCCCCCAGGGAAACGGCTAATATATTAATGATAAATGTTCCCCCTTGCAGCCCACTAAGTAAAATGAACCCGGAGGGCATTACTTCCTCGCGTTTACGCTTGAATTCTGCCTCCTGTCTACCCTGACCTGTGCTTCTTTGAGGCCTTCTGAAATCAGCCCAGAGTCTCCCAAGTCCTGAGGAATGTCACCACAGCCATGGTTTCGCAGGTTTGGCGATAGATCCTTTCTCAGCTGGGAGCCTTCCTCCCCACCCACCCCCCAGCCCCACCTCGGCTCCGTGTAGGGCTCTTCACTCACTTACTGATGAGGACCGGAAGCCATTCCCCCCAGAGAGAGCGATTCTCATTTTCATTCTGATGGTACTTACTGGAGAATTTCAGTGGGAATAAAAATTAGGGGAGGGCTTAAGGATTTCACTAGAGTTAAATGGCAATTTTTCCCCCTCCTCTCTGTAAGATGATGCCTGCCTGTAAGTAGAGAAAAGCAGTTTTATGCTCCATTGACTTTAAACATTAATGGGGCTGGTGTAGCTATTGTCTCTAAGCCAGCATCTCTGGGAGTCGGTTCTGTCTTCTTGTCAGGGTAATTCCCAGAGTGTTCTTAGTACTATAGGAAATGGAGCTTTGAGATGACATTCTTTTAAAAATCTTCCCTTTGTAATGTTGCTTTTGTGTGGAGATTGCTAAGTAAATATGCCGGGCGGGGGGCTTCGTTATTATACTCTTCATTATAGAGGCGAATTCATTAGAGAAGACCAACTCCATTTTCTGGGGGCGCTTCTCTGGGGAGCTCTGAGAAAAGGAAGTGCTGTGCTGGACCAGTGGGAGGCGGAGAAACGCCTTGGATTAGGAATCAAAATGCTCGAGAGGCTCAGATGCAATTTAAAGTAATGAGAGGTTATCAAGAAAGGACTCAATGAGAGCTGTGCGCTGGGCATGGGGCCTGCCTGCCCCGAGAGAGATGCTCAGGGTGCGTATTCAGAACCCCTCGTGGAAGGACACAGAATTTAAGGGTTTTCTGCATTAGTCTATGCTGCATTGAATTCTTCCCCAAGGATTTGCTTTCCACATGGACTTTGTTTTCAGTTACCTGCACTCAGAGATACCAGCAGGGGTACAGTGGAATGGACTCTAGGCTTATAATGCCATTTGGATCCAGAAACTTCATCCTTCTATGCCTCAGATTCTGAATGTGCAAAATCGGGGATGATCCTTTCTTTACAAAAATGTTATATGGCTATGAGGACATGTATGGAAAGGCTGAGCACATGGGCCCTTGGGGTGACACTGGAGTTAGGCTCTGGGCAGTACAAATAATTTTAGTGATGTTCAAATTAAAAAGAAGGCAAATTCTGTGGGCTACCAGCTAACTGTGGCATAGCCATACAATGGAATATTACTCAGCCATGAAGAAAGAAAGAACTGCTCATCTGCTACATTCTGCTGAAGGGAAAGAAGCTAGACCCAGAAGGTCACATATGATCCAGCTATATGAAACATCCAGAAGAGGTCATTCATAGAGCCAGAAAGCAGATTGGTGGTTGTGTAGGTCTGGGGGGTGGGAATGTGGGAGGCTGCTAGAGATGGCTGCTAATGGGTACAAGGTTTTCTTTGGGGAAGCTGAAGGTGTTTGGGAACTTGACAGAGATGGTAGCTACACAACACCGTGGGTGTCCTAAATGTCACTGAATTGTACCCACATGCTCTCTCTCTCTAAAATACATAAATAAATTTTTTTAAAAATTGCCTTGGACAAAGTTTTGTAAGTTCAGATAACAGAACAGTGGTTGCCAAGGGTTAAGAGAGGAGAGCTCTGGGGAATTTTGGAGGGTGATGGGACCGTTCAGGGTCCTGATTGTAATGATGGATACATACAGCTATACATAGGTCCTAAAACTCAGAACTGTGCACATGTGGTTAAGTCAAACATCTTGAGATGGGAAGTTTATTCCAGAATTATCCAGGTGGGCCCAATGTAATCACAGGGGTCCTTATAAGAGGGAAGAAGAAGGGTCAGAGGCAGAGAAGGAGACATAGAGGTTGGAGGACTGTAATGGCTGGCTTGGAAGGGTTTGTGAGCCAAGGAGTGCAAGAAACCCCTCACACTGGAAAAGGCAAGGAAACAGAAGCCCTCCACCCCCACCCTGGGCCTCCAGAAAAGAGCACAACACTATTGACATCTTGATTTTAACCCAGTAAGGCCCACTTTAGGCATCTGACCCTAGATCTGTAAGAAAATAAATCTATGTTGTTTTAAGCCACTAGAGTGTATGGTATAATCTGTTTCTGTAACAGATTATTATCTGTTACAGAAACAGAAGGAAACTAATACACATTCTAATACAAAATCTGTGTAAATAAATGATTATTGTACTCTGCCTTCAAAATGGGTTCTAAAAGAATTGGCTTCCAAGTATAGTGTTTCAACCCCAAAAGGAGCAGCTCAACCCAGTCAAAATGAGTTAGGAAATAGTTTCTGTGAAAGTGACTCGGGCTGACACTCAAGGATGGTGTGGCATTTGTTGACAAAATCCCATTCCTTTTTCTCCAGGAACATAGCTAGAATGTTGCCCAGCCCCCCTTGTGGTGAAGTGTGGCTAAATGATGGAGCAAAAACAGTGTGCTGACCCGTCACAACCTCCCTCGTAGGATCGTCCAGCATTCCCTCCTGTTGGGCAGACAGTCTGTCAATGCCTGGGGCAGTCTTAGAGGCCTCTGGGGGAAGATGGCAGCCCCCACCCTCACCGCCAACACACGACATCCAGAAATATCAATCCAGATCGTTAGAAGAACCTGAAAACAACTTTGTGTTCAACACGGAAGTTTTGAAATTTGCTACAGCAAATGGCATCACCCTAACCAGTAGAGATGGGGAACCGCTAAGAGGGGAGAGAGAAGTGGGGAGAGTAGGACACCAAAGCAACTTGGAAAAACTCAGAGTGGTTGGAAGCGAGCATCAGAGGTGAGAAAGGGGACCTGTGAGGGATGGGGGTGCTGCGCTGCAGGGCACAGGGTCCACTTGTGGGCACTGGTGCATGAGGGGACCTGATCTGCATTTTGAAGAGGGTAGTACCCCCCCAAGAAGGTAAACCCCAAAGAAGTGAACTCGAAGGCCAGATGACTGTTTAGACTCATGGCAAGTAGAGGCCTACCGGTGTTAGGAAGGTCTTCACCATATGGATGGCTGTAGCCCAACCCTTCCCTTCTCCCATGCCACAGCTTGTGTCACCCTGGCCTTCCTCCCAGGAACACAAGTTCCATTTCCCAAGTCTCACAGGACCTGTGTTTCACAGAATCTTGGTTAAGTTTGTCCTAGAAAGGGCAGGTTGCTTCAAGTAGGCCATTCTGCCGTTCTGAGTTTTCCTCCCCCAAGTAGCTTTGTTTCTGGTTTCGGGGGGCGGGGGGGGACACAGGTGAGTCTATGCATCTGTAGACCCTAATCTGAAAGAATGCTTATGGCCTTCTCTTTCCCATTTCAGATTCCTGCCTGCAGATCTCAGGGCCTCCCTGGAGACATTGCTGGTCTTATCCACAGAACTACATGACCTCATTTGGAAAAACATAAATCCCACCCAGCTACCTGCCCATTTGGAAATGCAGACTTGAGGGCACTATCTAAATTCATTCTTAGCTATTTCTAGCCTCCATCCCTAGGTCTAGCGAGCTGTGCATGGCCTCCGGCTTCCCTGTGTAGTCCTGACCACCTTCAGCGGAGGACACCGGGTTGGGAGTTGGTGACCTGGGTTCTAGTTCTGGTTCTTCCAGTGCCCGGATGCCGAGAAGGGCAGTCCTTGTTCTGGGCTTCAGTGTCCCTATTTGCAAAGCAAGGGGTTTGGACTCCATTGCTGGAGGCTTCCCTGACTCTGGGAGCATGGGTGGGCAGCTTGGTTGATTACACAGGTTCATAATTTCTTGAGACTTCCTCATATTCTTCTTACAAAATTAGGATGGCTTAGAAGCTAGTTTCAAAAAAGATGATGAGGGGACAAACAGGTTTCTCTGTGTTATTTACTCTGTTTCCAACTTTGTAAAATAGACATAATAAAAACATCTAACTCAGGACCTGTTTAAAGCAGGGAAGGAAGAGTCAGCTTCATCTAGTGACCAGCTTCCCAGCCCCCAAGTAAATGACGGCCCTTTGCTTGTCACCCAGGCCCATCAAATGCATACTTCTAGATACCTGTTAGCCTGGATTTGGGGTTCATTCTTCTCTCTTCTACATGTGCTTTTATTTTATTTTATTTTTTCAAATGGATTTTTTAAATGGAATTTTTTTTTAAAGATTTTACTTATTTATTTGCCGGAGAGAGAGAGAGAGAAAGAGCACAAGTGGGGGGGGGGGGTAACAGGCAGAGCAAGAAGCAGACTCCCCGCTGAGCAGGGAGCCAGACAGAGGACTCAGTCTCAGGACCCTGGGATCATGACCTGAGCCAAAGGCAGACGCTTAACCGACTGAGCCACCCAGGAGTCCTAGTATGTGGTTTCAATATTTTCTTTTCCAGCAGTCTTGCTGTATTTTAGGCTTGGGTTTTTATTCTTAATATATATAAATTTGTGGATGTAGATGGGCTATACATTTAAATAAATAAAAACTGTTGTGTTCCCAAAAGAACAAACAAAACCTGCAAGGTTTAATTGGACCAGAGCTTAGGTAATGATATCTAACACTTATTTGTAGTTAACATATGCCATGTACTGAGCTTAATGCTTTACATATGTTTTATTTTATCCTTAAAATAAATGTACAAGTCAGATATTATCTCTGAGAATATTATCTCTGGAGAATAGAGAAGTAGGAGAAGCAGCCAACTCCAAAGAAGTGGGTCACACAGCTCACAAGTGGGAGACTGTGGCTGGGTTTCTCTTGGTTCTAGCATCGGAAGTCCTGTGTCCTGGGAAACCCCCCGAGTCCCAGGCAAGCCAGGACAGTTGGTCACAACTCGGGTTCTCAGCGTATTGTCTCAGGAGATATTCTGCTAGTTCTTATGAAAATGGGGGTCATTATTTTTTGTATTACAATTTTTACCAGGTATAACTTTTTCACCTCTTACTCTCCTTTCCACCATAATATCCCTAAGAAAGTATTATTAGCTCTGTCAAACCACTTCCCGTGCTTACAGGAGGAGGAAAGGAGTTTGTTTAAGAGTACCCAGGGTGAAGGGTGCCTACATCTTACCTTTAACCAGAACTGACTTTTCTGGCAAGACACGGCTCCTTGGAACCTCCTGCTTTGAAAATCAACTTACTCGGGGGCCCTTGGGTGGCTAGCTCAGTCAGTTAAGTGTCTCCTTCAGCTCAGGTCATGATCTCAGGGTCCTGGGATCGAGCCCTGCATCAGGCTCCTTGCTCAGCAGGAAGTCTGCTGCTCCCTCTCCCTCTGCCCCTTCCCCTGCTTGTATACTCGCTCCCTCTTGCTCTCTCTCTCTCTCTCTCTCTCAAATAAATAAAATCTTGGAAGGAAGGGAGAAAGAATAAATCAACTGGGCCATTTCTCTGGGTTCTGAGGACTTGGCTAGGAGTTTTAAAATGTTACCTGGGATACTGGTTTTATACTGGTGCAGTGAAGTCAACAGATCAGTAAACTCCAACCACCGAAATGAGAGTTTGTTACTCACGGTTCCTAAGAGATCAGGGCCTGCTGGATCCCAAGCAGCCTTCAGCGAGAACACCAGCTACATGGGAAGAGTGAAGGCAAGGAACAAATCAATGAGTAACCCCTGAGCTCCTTAGTGGTGTCCCCTAAACCTGGATCCTTAAAGGGGACAGTACCCTTTTCCTTTCTGAACAATGAAAGTACATTGCAAATCAAGCCATTTTGAAACGTGGTTGATTAGTGGTTTCCATACAAAGAAAAAATCCTCTAAAAGCTAACCAGCCCAACATGAGTATAAGATAGTAACTTTGGGAGCCCTGTGTCCTAAAGTGGTGGCCACTGCCCCATAGAAATAGCGCCCCCCCCCCCGGTAGAAGTAGTTCTAAGCCTCAAAAAAAGTCCACGGAATTTGCCCTATGATCCCGCAATTCCAATTCTGGGCACATACACCAAATCGGGAAAGTGGAAAGCAGGGACCCAAGTAGATACTTGAGACACCCGTGTTCATAACAGCCTTATTCTCAATAGCTTCCACTCTGGAGGCGACCCAAATGTCCACCAACAGAGAAATGGAGAAAGAAATATGTGTACATATCACGGAATATTATGCAGCCTTAAAAAGGACAAAAATTCTGACACATGCTACAATGTGGATGGAATTTGAGGACAGTATGCTCAGTAAAATAAGCCAGACACACAAGGACAGATGCATCATAATGCCGTTTACAGGAGGGATGTCGAGGAGTCACATTCAGAGAGAAGCATTGAGATGGTGGCCTCCAGGGGCTGGGGGAGGGTAACAAGGAGTTAGGATATAGTGGGTATGGGGTTTCAGTTTGGGACCATAAGAAGTTCTGGAGCTGGGCAGTGGTGACGGTTGCACAACAAGGTGAATGTACTTCATGCCCCTGAACTGTACGTTCAATACGGTTAAGATGGTGAATTTTAGGTTCTGCCTATTTGACCACAGTAAAAAAGAGAAAAGGAGGGCCAGTTGCAAAGAAGAGAGAGGAGGAGGAGAAGTAGCAGCAGCAGCTGTGATGGTGCTGGCAGGGATGTGGAGAGGTTGGAGGCCTTCCCATACCTTGCTGGTGGGAATGTAAAACAGTGTAACTGCTTTGGGAGTCAGTCTGCCAGTTCCTCAGAAAGTTAAACATGAAGGTAGCAGAGAACCCAGCACTTCTGCTCCTGGATGTACACCGGCCAGAGCTGACAGCATGCATTCATACATGTAATCAGCATTATTGACTGGAGCCCCAAAGTGGAAACAGCCCAGATGTCTATCACCTGACGAATGAATAAACAAAATGCACTGATTATCCACACACGGAGTGCTATTTGGCCACAAAAAGGGTCTAAGAACTGGGGCGCCTGGGTGGCTCAGTGGGTTAAAGCCTCTGCCTTCAGCTCAGATCATGGTCTCAGGGGCCTGGGATTGAGCCCCGTGTCAGGCTCTCTGCTCAGCAGGGAGCCTGATTGCTCCTCTCTCTCTGCCTCCCTCTCTGCCTGCTTGTGATCTCTGTCTGTCAAATAAATAAAATCTTAAAAAAAAAAAAAGGATCTAAGAACTGATGCGTGCTATACCATGGACGAAACTAGAAAATATTATGCTCAGTGAAAGAGCAAGAAAAAAAGGCTATATCTGTGACTCAGTTTATATGAAATGTCCAGATAGGCAGATCTAGAGAGACAAAGTCAATTGCAGGGCATGGGGAATGACTGCTTAATCGGTACAAGTTTCCTATTTTTTTTTTTTTTTTTGAGGTTTATTTATTTGAGGCAGGGAGGGGCAGAGGGAGAGGGAGACAATGAATCTCAAGCAGACTCCCTGCTGAGTGTGTGGCCTGACTTGGGGTCCATCCCAGAGATCAGGACCTGAGCTGAAATCAAGTCAGCCGCTTAGCGGACTGAGCCATCAGGTGCCCAGTATAGGTTTTCTTTTTAAGGTGATAGAAATTTGTGGAATTAGATAGGGGGGATGGTTGTGCAACACTGTGAATATACTAAAAAAAAAAAAACAAACACTGAGTTCCACACTGTAAAAGGGTGCGTTTGGGGGCATCTGGGTGGCTCAGTGGATTAAGCACCTGCCTTTGGCTCAAGTCGTGATCCCAGAGTCCTTGGATTGAGTCCCTTATCGGGCTCCCTGCTCAGTGGAGACCCTGCTTCTCTCTCTGCCCCTCCCCCTGCTTGTGCTCTTTCGCTCTCAAATAAATAAAATCCTTTAAAAACAAACAAATAGGGGTGCCTGGGTGGCTCAGTGGGTTAGGCCACTGCCTTCAGCTCAGGTCATGATCTCAGGGTCCTGGGATCGAGTCCCGCATGGGGCTCTCTGCTCGGCGGGGAGCCTGCTTCTCTCTCTCTCTCTCTCTCTCTCTCTCTCTGCCAGCCTCTCTACCTGCCTGTGATCTCTCTCTGTCAAATAAATAAATAAAAATCTTTTTTTTTTTTTTTTTTTTTTTTTTTTTTTAAAGATTTTATTTATTTATTAATTTGACAGAGAGAAATCACAAGTAGATGGAGAGGCAGCCAGAGAGAGAGAGGGAAGCAGGCTCTCTGCTGAGCAGAGAGCCCGATGCGGGACTCGATCCCAGGACTCTGAGATCATGACCTGAGCCGAAGGCAGCGGCCTAACCCACTGAGCCACCCAGGCGCCCCTTCCCAATAAAAATCTTTTAAAAAAAGTTTTTTTAAAGGGTGAGTTTTAGGGTATGTGAGTTATATTTCAATATAGCTGTTATAAAAAAAAAAAAGCTTTCACTAAGAAAATAAAATACCATTAACCAAGTGAAAATTGGGTAGGGGCGCCTGGGTGGATCAGTGGGTTAAGCCTCTGCCTTCAGCTCGGGTTATGATCTCAGGGTCCTGGGATTGAGCCCCGTGTCCGGCTCTCTGCTCAGCCTGGAACCTGCTTCCTCCTCTCTCTTTCTGCCTGTCTCTCTGCCTACTTGGGATCTCTGTCTTTCAAATAAATAAAATCTTCAAAAGAAAAGAAAAGAAAAGAAAATTGGGCAAAAGAATTGAATAGACATTTCATTAAAGAAACACAAATGGCCAAAGTAAGTGCACAAAAAGATGCTTGATGTCGTTAGTCATTATGAAAATGCAACTTAAAACCAAAATGAGATTCCAGTGTACAGCCACTAGAGGGCTATTAAAAGGGACAGACAATGCCAACTGTTGACCGGGATGTGGAAAGACAGGAGTCCTCAGACATGCTGGTGGGAACACAAAATAGTCAGCTACTTTGGAAAGCAGTCTGGCAGTTTGTTAACTTTTTTTTTTTTTTTTTTTAAGTAATCTCTACACCCAACATGGAGCTCGAACTCATGACCCCGAGACCAAGAGTCACATGCTCTACCGACTGAACCAGCCAGGAGACCCTGTTCAGCAGTTTCTTAAAAGATTAAACATAAACATAGCATATGACCAAGGAATTCCACTTCTAAGACTCTACTCAAGAGAAATGGAAACATATGTCCACACAAAGACTTGGACGTCAATGTTCATAGCAGCATTAGTCATAGCTCTAAATTGGAAACAATCCACATATCTATCAACCGGTGAGCAGATAAACAAACGTGGGCATAGCCGTCCACTGGAACACTAGTCAGCAATAAAAAGAAATGAAGTACCGACAAGCGCCAAAACAAGCAAGAATCTGGAAAACGCTATGTTAAGTGAAGAAAGTCAGAAGCCAAAGATGACACATTATACGATGTCATTTACATGAAACAGCCAGAAAAGGATAATTTATAGAGAAAGAAGACCAGGGATTGCCCGGGGCTGTGCATGGGAACAGAGAGAGTAACACCAAAGGGGCCATGAGGGAACTTTCTGGAGTGATGGAAATGTTCCAAAATTAGAGGTGGGTAATGGTTGCACAATCTGTAAATTTACTAAAAACAATAGAACTGTACACTTGCAATGGGTAAATTTTATGGTAAAGAAATTATATCTCAGAGGTGCTTGGGTGGCTCAGTCAGTTAAACATCGGCCTTTGGCTCTGGTCATGAGCCCAGGATCATGTCTCACATGGGGCCCCTGCTCCTTCCTCTGCCTGCCGCTCCCCCTGCTTGTGTCCCTTCTCTCTATCAGGGGTGCTTGGGTAGCTCAGTCAGTAAAATGTTCTCTCTGTCAAATAAATAGATAAAATCTTAAAAAAAAAAACAAATAACAGAAATTGGGACGCCTGGGTGGCTCAGTGGGTTAAGCCTCTGCCAACCTGAGTCAGCTCTGGTCATGATCTCAGGGTCGTGGGATTGAGCCCTGCATCAGGCTCTCTGCTCAGCAGGGAGCCCGCTTCCCGCCCCCTCTCCCTCCTCTCTGCCTACTTGTGATCTCTCTCTCTCTCTCTATCAAATAAATAAAATCTTTAAAAAAAAAGAAAATAAAGAAATTATATCTCAATAAAACTGTTAAAAATGAAGGGAATTTATTGGCTCAATAAAAGAAAATTCTAGAGCTGTGGCAACTTGGTATCGCCAGCCACCCAGGTCTACTGAACCCTTGAAATACAGGTAGTCCAAATAGAGACACTAGATGTGATACTTAGCACGAACAACAGAATGTAAGATGTTTCGTTAATCATATTTTACATTATTATATGTTAAAATGTTTCTATTTTAGTAATATATTACTAAATATATTACTATTGCTAAAACTATTTTACTTCTTTTTGGGGCGCCTGGGTGGCTCAGTGGGTTAAAGCCTCTGCCTTCGGCTCAGGTCATGATCCCAGGGTCCTGGGATAGAGCCCCGCATAGGGCTCTCTGCTCAGCAGGGAGCCTGCTTTCTCCTCTCTGCCTGCCTCTGCCTACTTGTGATCTCTGTCTGTCAAATAAATAAATAAAATCTTTAAAAAATAAAAAACAAAACTATTTTACTTCTTTTTAATGAGGCCGCTAGATGATTTACCCAGATGACTTACATTATATTTCTGTTGGATGGTGCTGCGCCAGAGGCAGATCGAACTTCAGATGGACCTTGATCTAGCAGCTTGATGGTGTCACCCAAGACCTGATTTCTTTCCAGTTCTCTATTTGGTCTTCTGTGGGATGGGTTTCATCCTATAGCCAGCAGCTTTTAGAAGGACAGTCTTCCTTATCCAAGAGCAGAGTCTGCATATCAGCTTTTTCAAAAGGGCTAGGATTCACCCATTGGTTTAGCTGACGTGTTCACCCCTGAATCAATCCTGAGGACAAGAAGATAGACTCGGGGTGCCTGGGTGGCTCAGTGGATTAAGCCGCTGCCTTCAGCTCAGGTCATGATCTCAGTGTCCTGGGATCAAGCCCCGCATCAGGCTCTTTGCTCAGTGGGGAGCCTGATTCTCTCTCTCTCTCTGCCTGACTTTCTGCCTACTTGTGATCTCTCTCTGTGTCAAATAAATAAATAAAATCTTTAAAAAAAAAAAAAAAGAAGAAGAAGATAGACTCACAGGGTGCCTGGGTGGCTCAGTCGTTAAGGGTCTGCCTCTGGCTTGGGTCATGGTCCGAGGGTTCTGGGATCAAGCCTTGCATCAGGCTCTCTGCTCAACAGGAAGCCTGCTTCTCCCTCTCCTACTCCCCCACTTCTCTTCCCTCTCTTGCTGTGTCTCTCTCTGTCAAATAAATAAATAAAATCTTCAAAAAAAAAAAAAAAAGAGAGAGAGAGAGATAGACTCAGTGGATGGCTTAAATGCCTCACTCTTAGAGCTGGTCATGGGTCAGCCTCCCCCGAACCATATTCTTACTAGAACTGAAATTAAGAGTGTTGAGAAGGGGGCGCCTGGGTGGCTCAGTGGGTTAAGCCACTGCCTTCGGCTCAGGTCATGATCTCAGGGTCCTGGGATTGAGTCCCGCATCGGGCTCTCTGCTCGGCAGGGAGCCTGCTTCCCTCTCTCTCTCTCTGCCTGCCTCTCCATCTACTTGTGATTTCTCTCTGTCAAATAAATAAATAAAATCTTAAAAAAAAAAAAAAAAAAGAGTGTTGAGAAGAGAAAAGGATGGAATGGGTGCTGGAGAAGCAACCAAGAAATGTTCCCCATTGAAAAAAGTTCACGAATAATAATAACACAATGTGACCAGTGAGATCATAGAGGTGTGAAGAGATGTCCTGGGGTATATTCTTGTTGTTTATTATTTCTGCTTTTTCTCACTCACACTTTACTGTCTCCTAGTATGCCTGGTTACTTTTGATTGAATACCATATATTGTATTGAAGACTTACTTGTAGAAATAAGTTGGAACCTAAGATGATGTCGCTATGTTTGTTTCTGCAAAATTCCTGGGGACACTAGCCTTTCAGAACTATCTAAATCCAAGTCCTAGCCTCAAGATTCCCAGACCATCCCGACAGCATGATGGTAGTTGGCAAGCACGCGCAACAAGCTCTAGATTTACCCTTCTGCCTAGGCGGTGGCCCATTAGGGTCCCAGACTAAGGTGTGCAAGGTGTGCGTGTGTCATTTATTTCAGTTTCTGCCCTTGGTGGTTCCCAAACTCCAAGTTCTGTCCCCTTGACCCCATGAGGCCTCCGAAAGTGCACTTCAGCTTTACAAGAGACTCTTCCTACTCTGCCCTACCCTGCCCCACCACCCATCCGCCCCCCAAGCTTAAGTTCCCCTCCTGCAGGGGCTTTTCCTTGCCAGCTCCTGTCCATTCCTGGGGCTTGGTTAGGTGATTCTTTACTCTCCAGCTAGCTCCTTGTTGCTTTTAAGAAGTTTATTTTGGGGAGCGCCTGGGTGGCTCAGTGGGTTAAAACCTCTGCCTTTGGCTAAGGTCATGATCCCAGGCTTCTGGGATCAAGCCCTACATTGGGCTCTCTGCACAGCAGGAAGCCTGCCTCCCCCCCACCCCCGCCGCCTCTCTGCCTACTTGTAATCTTTGTCTGTCAAATAAATAAATAAAATCTTTTTTCTTTTTTAAAGATTTTATTTATTTATTTGACAGAGAGAGATCACAAGTAGGCAGAGAGGCAGGCAGAGAGAGAGGAAGGGAAGCAGGCTCCCCCCTGAGCAGAGAGCCTGATGCGGGGCTCGATCCCAGGACCCTGGGATCATGACCTGAGCCGAAGGCAGAGGCTTAACCCACTGAGCCACCCAGGCGCCCCATAAATAAATAAAATCTTTAAAAAAAAAAAAAAGGAAGTTTATTTTGGGGCGCCTGGGTGGCTCAGTCAGTTAAGCATCCAACTCTTCATTTCAGCTCCGATCATGATCTTGGGGTTGTGGGAGGGAGCCCCACATCGTCGGGCTCCCTGATGAGCAAGGAATCTGCTTCTGCCCCTCCCCTGCTTGTGCTCGCTCTCTCTTTCAAATAAATGAATAAAATATTTTTTAAAAAATAAATGTTCCAGGGCACCTGGGTGGCTCAGTGGGTTAAACTGCTGCCTTCGGCTCAGGTCATGATCTCAGGGTCCTGGGATCGAGTCCCGCATCCGGCTCTCTGCTCAGCAGGGAGCCTGCTTCCTCCTCTCTCTCTCTGCCTGCCTCTCTGCCTACTTGTGATCTCTCTCTGTCAAATAAATAAATAAAATCTTTAAAAAATAAAAATAAAAAAAAAATGTTCCATCCTACTTTTTAGTTGAACTTGAGAGCAATTTGGGTGGAAATGCCGATTCCCAGAATGCCTCACCAATGACCTTCATGTTACCAAATCCAGCAATCCTCATCTTACGGGACCTCTCAGAAGATCTGATGCAGCTGATAACCTCCTTTTCCTTGAAATATTACCTTTACTTAGTTTCCAGAATACATGTTTTCTTTTATCTTGTTGGTTTGTTTTTTCTACCTCCCTGGCTGTTCTTCCTTATCTGCTTTTATAAGGAATCCCAAGTTCAGACCTTAGACATGTTCTCTTCTCTATCTGCATTCACCTACTTGTTGACATCCCAGTCTATTTGCTTGAAACACACACACACGTACACACACCACTCTCAAGCGTATATAGCCACACTGGAACGCTCCTGAGTTCCAGATTCCTATCTCTAGCTGCCCCATCTCCATTTGAATGTCTAATGCCATCTCAAACTCAGTATGTCTAAAACTGAACTCCTGTCTTTCCTGCCCCCAAATACTCCACCTGCAGTTGTTCCCATCTCAGATGATTACCTCTTTGGGTCATATGACCCCTACATTCACAATCGTCCAATGGTTCCTCTTTCCACTGGGAAGAAAAGTCAAAGTCCTCACAATGACCTATAAGATACTATGCCATCTGGTCCCAATTCACAGTCTGATCTCATCTCCCTCTCACTGTCTCAGCTCCAGCTGTTTGTTTTTCTTTGAACACCACAAGCACGTGCCTACCTCAGGACCTTTGCACTTGCTATTTCCTCCATTTTGAGGAGTTATCTAAAGGCTCAATTCCTTGAGTCTTTAACCACCTTCTCTTACTGGCCAATTTAAAGTTGACACCACCCTTCCCTTCCATCCAGTATTCCCTATCTCCTTTTCTGCTTTATAATTCTCCAGGACACTTACCACTAACATGCTAAAAAAAATTTTTTTTAAGATTTTATTTATTTACTTGAGAGAGAGAGCAAGTGCATGAGCTGGGGGACAGGCAGAGAGAGAGGGAGAAGCAGACTCCCTGCTGAGCAGGACCTTTGGATCACAACCTGAGCCAAGGACAGACACTTAACCAACTGAGCTATCCAGGTGCCCCTAAAATTTCGTATTTATTTTGTTTGATCTTCCCATGAAAGCTGGAGTTGTTTTGTTCTCTGGTGTATCTGCAGTTCCTAGGACGGTGCCTGACATATGGTGGGCAACAACTAAAAAGGGCTTGAATGACTGAATGAAGTTCGTTCAGCCCTTGTGTTCTAGTAAACAAGGGGCCTGGCTGTCCTCACCTGAAGCCGAAGGCCCCTCTGCTAAGAGCACTGAACTTCAGCTTGCAACTACAGCCACTTCCTGCCATCTCCACCACTGGCACCACCACCCCCAGCCACATGCACCATCCCCTCTGGTCCGGATTCTGACAGAAGCTTCCTAACAGGCTGCCTTGTTTCCTCTTGCCCTGTTCCAATCTTCGACTCACACAGCAGCCAGTCATCTTACCAAAAAAAAAAAGCAAGTCAGATCAGGTCACCCGCTGGCGTTACCACGGCCATGGCCACACATTGGAGTTAGGTTAATCAAAGACCCTGTGAAGCCCCAGCAGCAGCTTCTCCAGTTTGTGACTGTCCCATGCTATCCCCCTCCCCCGGTCTCTTGTTCCGGCAACCTGGGCTTCTTTTCAGTTCTTTGAAGGGGCCAAACTCTTCTTGGCTTCAGGGCCTCTGCATATGCTATTCCTTTGTCTGGAACAGGAGCCAAAAGTGGGTGAGAGGAGCTTTAACTGCAGTCCCCATCCCTCACCACACACACACACACACACACACACACACACACTCACTCACTGTAACAGTGAGCCTGATAGGGAGCAGAGCATCAAGACAGGTCCTGCCCAGGCCCACCTTCCAATCATATTGCTGCCCATAGGCCCCATGATCTGGAAATTTTGGAACCTTGGTCATTGAGGCAAATGACTTAACCTAAACCCTGCTCACCCTTCAGGTCTTATACAAACAGTATTTTCTCTAAGAAGTCCCCCCTGCCCCCCCACGACTTCCTCATCCAAATCGGGTCCATTCAAGGCATGCACATGGCACTATTCCAATCACATGTTTTTATTCTTTCTTGACCTGTCCCTTCCTCATAAACTTCGTGAAGGTAAAGATCCTGTCTATCTGGCTTACTACTATATCTTCTGTCTCACAAAATGCTTTTTTGGAAAAAAAAGAACTTTGCTCAGAATAAAGGCACGATGCAAATTGTGTGCGCGCGTGTGTATGTGTTTGCATATGTGAGATACACAGTGACAGAGGCAGACAGGGAGGGAGAGGTGAGGAAGAGGACAAGGAATGTGATAGAAAAGAATGGCAGGAAGAAGGGAAAGACCTGCAGACCACCTCCATCACCCTCCGAAAGGGGAAGAGCACGGAGGGGAAGGAATGCCCAGGCCACCATCGTGGGGATCAGGAGATGGTGCCTGTGAACACATTTGGTGATAAACTGGAGGGCTCTACGCCTGCGTGCAGCTGTGTGTCCCTGCGTGAAGTCTGGAGGGACAGGGTCCACGTGACCCCCCCTTGAGAGTCCTCATGTGGTCAGGGAAGGGTTTTCTTCAGAATAGATACTAGACATCGGCTTTGCCAACCTGGTTATTTGTTCTGGGTAAACTCCTACTTGCGAGGAGTTGAACCAGCTGCTGGAACGGTTAAGGAAGGCATTTTTAGGTAAGGGGTACCACACGGGGACCCAGCCGAGAGGCGCAACTGTGTAAAATCTTCTCAGGTAATGCTGCCCTTTATCATTTTTTTTTTTAAAGATTTTATTTATTTATTTGAGAGAGAGAGATCACAAGTAGGCAGAGAGGCAGGCAGAGAGAGAGAGAGGGAAGCAGGCTTCCGGCTGAGCAGAAAGCCCGATGCAGGGCTCTATTCCAGGACCCTGGGATGATGACCTGAGCCGAAGGCAGAGGCTTTAACCCACTGAGCCACTCAGGTGCCCCGCCCTTTATCATTTTTATGAGCTCATTTACAACAGAGGGCTGGTCCCAAGTTACCGTCTGTGTATGTATTTCAGGCTCAAGTCCAAGATCTCTGGCAAAACAACAGTTCTGGTTCAAAGCAAGGCTCTTCAAGAGCTTGTAAAACCAACAGAGGAGCCATAAGGATGCCAGCTACTCCTGGCACCATTCACAAATCCGTCCGCCTGTCATCAGTGCCTCGGGCCCTCTGAAATCCTGCCCTAAAATCCCATCAGCTCTGTAATTGCTACCTTTGGGTGTACAGGGTAACATCCCTGGAATCTGGAAATCAAGCTACCCTCTAGAAGTTAAACCCTTCAAGTCCCCACATGACAGATAGGATTAGTTAACGTGCACCAGGCCCTAGAGAGAACAGGATGTCTCCCCAGGAAAGCCGGAAGAGTTGGCCTTGGAAATTCAATCCAGGCATGCCTGCATGTGAAGGAAGCAGGGGCAGAACAAAAGCTCAGAAAAGCTTCCGAACAGCAGGTGAGGGGCTCTGAAGGGTCTGGAAGACATGAGAGAGGAAGGATCTGGCACTCACCAGAATAGAAGGGGACCCGGTGGGCAGGTATATCCCACAGAGAGCACACTGTTCTACCTCAGCAACACGACCCATGTTAACACATATGACTCCCCGTGCCCTGGTCCGTGCTCACTGAAGCCTCTGATTCTGACTTCCTGTGCAGGGGAGTGTTGCTGAGCGGTCGCCATGACACCGGTCTCAGGCCCCTTGGCAAATTTATTTCTTATTATAAATTAATAAATCATCATTTTGATAAGCCTCTTGAGAGTCCCTTTATTCTTCTCTGAACACGATCAACTCTGATTTTAGACTTGTACAGCTGATATCCGGGCCTCAGCCCAGCCTGAGTGTGCCGCCATACTCCCCACTCACATTTTAAGTTGGTTTTTTTTTTTTTTTTTTTTTTTTGAGAGTACATGCATGCGTGCAAGCGGGGAGGCGGGGGGCAGAGGAAGAGGGGGAATCTTAAGCAGGCTCCATGCTCAGGGCAGCCTGAGATGCAATCACCAGGCATCATGACTTTAGCCAAAAATCGAGTCACAGGCTTAACTGAGAGAGCTACCCAGGAGCCCTCCACACTCCAACATTCTTTTTTTTTTTTTTAAGATTTTATTTATTTACTTGACAGACAGAGATCACAAGTGGGCAGAAAGGCAGGCAGAGGCAAAGAGAGGGGGAAGCAGGTTCCCCGCTGAGCAAAGAGGACTGTAGGATCACGACCTGAGCCAAAGGCAGAGGCTTTAACCCACTGAGCCACCCAGGCACCCCTCACACATTCTTAATCAGTAGTTGCCCATTATTGACCACAGCCTCAAAATCCTGTCCTAGGCACTTCCATGACCGATTGGTGGGACCAGGAATGGGAGAACACCTTTCACCCCTGCAGTCCTGGCCCAGAACAACTTGGCCAGCGTCTTTGACAGTGTGGTAAATGGTTCTCATGGCAGAAGTTACAGGAAGCATGATTTCAGGAAATGGCAAGCCAGCTTAGAATGCCCCAAATCAGGGTTATTTTCTGAAGTATGTTCATTTATCTATTTGTTATAATGTACAGCAAGAATAGAACAAAGAACAGTCATCGTGTCGCTTTCTACGTATTGCTTTGCACATAATCCAGCATCGAGCAATGGCCTTACACTCCTGTGTACCTCAAGGAGCAACACACTTCTGGGCTCAAAGATTCTTTTTTTTTTTTTTTTTTTTTTTTTAAAGATTTTATTTATTTATTTTACAGACAGAGATCACAAGTAGGCAGAGAGGCAGGCAGAGAGAGAGGAGGAAGCAGGCTCCCTGCTGAGCAGAGAGCCCGATGCGGGACTCGATCCCAGGACCCTGAGATCATGACCTGAGCCGAAGGCAGCGGCTTAACCCACTGAGCCACCCAGGCGCCCTGGGCTCAAAGATTCTTTGTAAATGAACCGACCTACGTCCCCTGGGAACGTGGACCGCCATTTAAACCGGGCCATTGAAAACAATGTTTATCAGATGTTTATATTGGCAGAGTAAAGTTTGGGATAGCCAAGCACAAACTTAGAATATATAACTTGTGTTTTATAACTCTATTTTTGTATCAAAAACCCCTCATGTATTATAAAACAGGAATGAAATACACAGTTGATACAGCTGACCCTTGAACAATGTAGGGGTTAGGGGTACTAACCCCTGTTCAGACCAAAATCCACACACAGTTTTTGACTCACTCAAAACTTAAGTACTAATAGCCTACCATAGACCAGGACCCTTACTGATAACATAGTTGAGTATGTATTATATACTGTTTTCTTATACAAAGCAAGTTAAAGAAAACGCTATTAAGAGCATAATAATGGGGGCGCCTGGGTGGCTCAGTGGGTTTAAAGGATCCTGGGATGGAGCCCCGCATGGGGCTCTCTGCTCAGTGGAAGTCTGCTTCCCCCCACTTGCCCCCGCCTGCCTCTCTGCCTACTTGTGATCTCTCTGTCCAATAAATAAAGTCTTAAAAAAAAAAAAAGAACATCATAATGAAGAGATAGCACAGATACAGTTCTGTGTGGTATTTATCAAAATAATTCGGGCACCTGGGTGGCAGTCCGTTAAGCATCCGGCTCTTGGTTTCTACTCTGGTCAGGATCTCATGGGTTGTGAGATTGAGCTCTGCACTCGGCAGGGAGTCGGTGTGAAGATTTTGCCTCCCTCTGCCCCTCCCCTTCCCCAGGTTCTCTATCTCCTTCAAATAAATAAATATTTTTAAAAAAATCCATGTGTGGGGCACCTGGGTGGCTCAGGGAGTTGGGCCTCTGCCTTCGGCTCCGGTCACTATCTCAGGGACCAGGGATTGAGCCCCACATCGGGCTCTCTGCTCAGCAGGAAGCCTGCTTCCTTCTCCCCCTCTGCCTGCCTCTCTGCCTACTTGTGATGGCTGTCAAATGAATAAATAAAATCTTTTTTTTTTTAAAAGATTTTATTTATTTATTTGACAGAGAGAAATCACAAGTAGATGGAGAGGCAGGCAGAGAGAGAGAGAGGGAAGCAGGCTCCCTGCTGAGCAGAGAGCCCGACGCGGGACTCGATCCCAGGACCCTGAGATCATGACCTGAGCCGAAGGCAGCGGCTTAACCCACTGAGCTACCCAGGCGCCCATGAATAAATAAAATCTTAAAAAAAAAAAAGCATGCGTAAGCGAACCTGTGCATATCAAATCCTTATTGCTCCAGGGTCATCTATTCTAAGATTCACAGTCAGAATTTGGTGGAAGGATTCCAGCTCCTGCTTTTACTTTTGTTTTTTCCTAATGTTCTGTGAATCTTTATTACTCTTATAGCAAAACAGAAAATCCGTACTAATTTCTTAAGTTACCCTGTGATGAAACATAAGCATGAAGAAGAGAGAACAGAGACCACTTGAATATTGTACGTTATTTTCTCCCCTGTTGCACCCAGTGCAGGAAACACGATGAAGCAGGTGAACAGCGGCAGGAATGCAGAGACACAACGGACCTAAGGTGGCAGCCCCTGGCATGGGCTCATGTCAGGAGCCAGGTCCGCAGCCAGTCACGAGAAGTTGCATTTCCCAGAAAGAGTTGAGGTTGGTTTAACCAGACCCGCCGGTGTCCACAGGCGTCAGGATGGGGGGACGCGAACGGATGGCCTTTGTAAACCCCCGATGCTGAATGCTGCCTCGGCCGGCACAAGGGGGGCTATTTCCGTGCAGTCAGGCAGGCCGTGTTCTGCCTTCTGTTTCTGAGAAGGAAGAGAGGATGAACCCCAGAAAAGCCAGAGGAAATCTGACTCGGATTTCACCTAAAGTATAACAAAATTAAAAGTAGTAGATCTGGATCTCGGTGGAGGCCCTCTGCTTTCCTAGCTGTCCAGAAACTGAATGAGCCTTGCGTTGATAAATATTCCCAACTTCCCTTCACCCGCACTGCCGGAACAAAAGCAGCACTGATTTTCGTAACAAGTGTTTCAAGCACCTTAAGTTTCTGGGCAGATTAATTCCTGCCTCTGCTTTAAGATAATTTGCATTTGAAGTCTACTTCCATAAGAATATGGAATTCAGCGCATCAACAATACCAACCTTTTTTTAAAACCATTTTTCTTCATAAAGAAGTTATTTCTTTTAAAGGATTTTATCCATTTATTTGTCACACACACACGGCACAAGCAGGGGGAGCCGCAGGCAGAGAGAGAAGCAGGCTCCCTACTGATCAAAGAGCCCGATGTGGGGCTCCATCCCAGGACCCCGTGACCACGACCCAAGCCACAGGCAGGCACCCAACCAACTGAGCCACCCAAGTGTCCCTAAACAATTTTTTATTATTTTTTTAAAAATATTTTATTCATTTATTTGACAGTGATCACAAGTAGGCAGAGAAGCAGGCAGAGAGAAGTAGGAAGCAGGCTCCTCGCAGAGGACAGAGCCCAATGCGGGGCTCGATTCCAGGACCCTGGGATCATGACCTGACCTGAAGGCAGAGGCTTTAACCGACTGAGCCACCCAGGTGCCCCCCTAAGCGATTTTTCTAAGGATTTTATTTATTTGAGACAAAGAGATACAGAGAGTGAGCATAAGTAGGGGGAGAGGGAGAAGCAGATTCCCCACTGAGCAAGGAGCCCAATGTGGGGACTCCATCCCAGGACGCTGGAATCATGACTTGAGCCGAAGGCACTTAACCACCTGAGGCACCCAGGTGCCCCAACACCAACCTTTCTAGACACTTGTTCCAGCCCCACATTTGAAAGAAAATGAAGGTACCTGGAAAGCACACTATAGTAAGCAAGTTGGTTTCAGACTTTTTGTTAAAAATATCAACATTGGGCAACTGGCTTATCCCCATTCCTACTCTCACGGAGTGTCTTTCGGCATGTGGCTGATTTCCTGACAAAGGAAACAGCAGAGGGCTACGATAGGCCTAGTTTGTACCTAAGTGTAATCACAGGGGTCACAGATCACGTTGGCAAATTTCTAATAGCCGTCTCTTGTGACCACCGCCATGGCTCTCTAAGCACGGACTTTCTGTGAACAAGGCATGGAAAGAGCGCCACCTCTGGGTGAAGTGTGGTTCCTCTCCACTTCCTAGCCTCCAAATAACTAGGAAGAGATGCCCTCATTTGGGGGTGGATGGATCAAATCAAGACTGGAGCTCCTGCGCACAGGGCCTCCTGGGAGCATAAACTGAGCAAAGGGCATGAAACTAGAACGGAAACTATTGAGTATGTGTGTGTGGAGGCTGGGGTGGAGGGTAGTCTCATCGCAAACAAAGAATTTGAGAGGAGTAAAGCTATGAATCAAATGCTAGGGGAACATTCCTCCTGTTGGGAAAAGCCCCAGGGTTCCTTGCTTCTTGATGCCTGTTAGGAAAACACACACAGGGGTCCCCTGGCTGATAAAGTGACCTCAGGGGCAATGGGAGGTCAGCACTACTATTCCCTTGACTCCAGACCAACAAAGCATGCTGCTCTTTCCCCAACTTGTCTACCTGCCTGGGAAACCAGGACATGATGATCAGGGAGGCAGGAGATCCTGCTGTGCTCGGCACTTGCAGGGGCTCGGTAAACACTTCAGTGAATCAGGAAACAAAGCTGCCGGGAGAAAGCTGTGTGCGGGGCGGCCTGGGGCAGCCAGTGCCATGGCTCTAAGCAACTCTTGGCTGCTCCACAGACCAGCTCCAGAGCACTCCTGTACCTCCCGCACCTCCAAATGTCACCTTCTGACTGGAGCTGTACTGTGAAGCTGGGGAGACCTCCTGACACAGGTGGGTGTCCCTGGGCAAGTCCTAAGGCCTGACCCCGGGCTACCTGCAGTGCCTGAAACCGGATGCCGGGTCCGGCCAAGAAGCAGTCAAACTACTGTTGCCAATAGCGGGACACGGTTCTTGGGGTTCTTGGCCCCGGAGGTGCAGGTGATAAAGCACAGTGCTTCCAAGGATAATGCATGGTGGTGCTCGTTTATTCTACACCTTGTCACAGCAAATCTTGCACACCCAGATCACAGCCAGGCTAAGTGCCACATGGCTATAAGCGGCTGGAATAAACGGAAGCTCTGCTCTGGTGCACGGCCACCTGCACAGGAAGCACAGCGGCCTCACCAGCCTCCTTGGAGGCAGTGAGGCCACATTCCCATCCCTAGGCCTTAGGGATGGGAATGTCGCTCTGAAGAGCGCTCTGAAGGGCGACTCCAGTTTGGAGCTCCCAAAATCCTGGGTGCCTCTCTGGAAGTCAAGCCCTGTCCAATAAGTCATTCTGAGTCCAGGCTGTGCCAGAACCTCGAGCATCTGGAGCTGATGTCAAAGCAGCTCGGGAGCTGCAGAGGGACCTTTGGCGGGGTCACAGAGCAGCTCTGGGGGCCCCGGGGCTTCAGGGCCGACGATCCTTCCTGCGGAGTTTGTGTCCCACCTGGGATCCCCGCTGGGCAGCTCTCACCAGGCCTTTGAACTGCCCCTGCAGCTTCACCTTCTTCCTGCAGGGAAAGGAACAGAAAGGTCACATCTCCCTGAAGACAGGCCGTCCCCCTCACTGTAATGCTGAAAGGTGGCCCCCCCAGCATTAGGAGGAACAGGGGGAAAGTGTGCTGCCTGGCAGTGGACCGCACGTGATCTGGACAGACCGGGCATTCCCCTGCCTGAAAGAACAGTTCAAGTCAGCAGCACACGTGTGTGCATGTTAAAAAGTCCAAATTAAAAAACTGGGAAACACCTAGCCATTAAGCTGAAGAGTTGACTGAGAATGAGGCCCTCCCCCCTTTGGAGCTCGGAGCTCCCAGCCTCGCAGCCACCATCCCAGCCAACCCTACACCACCCAGCACATACCTGCGGTTGAGCTTGGTTCTGTTGAGGGGGATGTAGGCGTAGGGGTCGAGCCGACCTTTCTTCTTCACATCACCCTTTGCTTTCTGCTCAGCCATAGACACAGAATCAGCCAGGAGCATAAGGTTGCCCTTCCTCCCTGCTCCTGACTTAACAGGGCCCGTGTCCTCCCCTTCACTCTGTGCCTTGGTGGCACCAAGGGCACTCATATCCCTGCAGTGGCGCCCAACAAGGGCATGGACTTGAGATGCTAACAGATCCTCAGTGCACCCGTCGCCGTGGCCTGAGTCTGGCCCACACCTCTGCCCTCGCCCTTTCCCAGGGGTTCTGTCTCTACCCATGGCTCTTACCTTGGCTTTGTACTCGGCCCCAGGCATAGCCTTCTTGGCCACAGGGCGGTGGATGCCAGAGCCTCCAGCTAAAAGGAGAACACAGAGGCAAATCAGGCAAAGCCAGGGCAGCATCCTTCCATGAGAAGGGAATGGTTACCTTCTCTCTGCAGAGCTGCCAGGGAGCAGACAAATCAAGGCTCGCAGCCGGCTCTGTCCCCTACCCAGCAAGGACAAAGACCTTCCTCGAGAAGGGACTGTCCAGTGGCTTGACAGTTTAAACCAGTGGGCTCATCAGTGGCCCTGAAGCTGCAGAGACCGACCAGAGACGTCTGAGAACACACACCTTCTCCGCTAACATAAGCCACCCCACAGTCTCCAAAGCCAAATCCGCTCTGTCTGCTCTAGAGAAAGAACATAGGCTCTGAAGTCAGACCCAAACCCAGCTCCCTGTTGAACAATGACCGGCTGAAACCTCAGCAAGTCTCTGAGTTTCTGGAGCTTTGAACCTCATCTGTAGAACAAGGCACTTCGGGCTTCAGCTCATTTGGGCTGCACACCGACACTGACAGAGAAAGGCAGCTCTCGTCCCATTGTACAGACTTGCGAACTGCAGGTACAGACACCCAGGTGCTTCCAAGGTCACCTGGCATTTCCAGTCTGGATCTGAACAAACTCATGAGTGGAATTCTACAACGATGACTCAGGAGGACTCTCTGAGATACTCCGGATAAAGCCCGCTTTTTCTTTCACAGGTGAGAAACTGGAAGCTCAGAGAGGCAGCAGGACTGGGCCAAGTCAGCCTCACAGCAGAGCACCAGCTGTCCTGCCCCTGGGGCCTGTGCCACACTGGCTGGTTCCACATCACAGCACCTCAGAGCAGAGGTGACAAACTGGGCACTGGCCTGGGAGGCCACGGAGGGAGAAGCCAGGAGGCTCTCTAGCTGGGTCAGAATGCCGGAAGACTCTGAGGACAAATCTGCTCCTGCCGCTGGGGACTTGCCACAGAAGCCCCTGTCCCTCCAGATGCACCGCAGGGGCTCTGCTGGGGGCACTCAAGGCCAGGGGCTGCCCATAGGGGAGGGGGCCGGAGACGAGTAATAGAGACCTCCCCTGGCCGTGGGCAGCCATGCGGGTATCTCTAGCAGCTGCTCCGGGGAAACGAACAGCTCAGGGGACCAGAGACAAACAAGTAGGGGAACACCCTGGGCTGACACTCCCAGCTGCCACCTTCCATCCTTCCAGGCTAAGGTGGTCTTCCCAAACCCAGCCCAGCTCAGGGCTGGACAAGAGATGCAGACACCCCCCAGAAAAAGGGGTGTGCTGCAAGCCTCACAGAAGGCCTAGGTGGGTGGGACAGAGATGGGGTTCAGGGGCTCCCAGAAGAGCTGGGGGTTCCACACATAGACCTCCTGACCCCCAGGCCCTGACACTCTCAGGCCCTACCCCAGTCCTGGGTGACATATTGGCCAATCTTTGTCAGTGCTGACTGCAACGTGGCCATGCAAACTCGTGGCTCTGCCTGCAACTCCCTGTCTAACGCGGGGGACAAGGAACACAGTATCCCAAGAGGGAAGCGTGGAGGCCTCACCTTGGTAACGAGGTGGCATCTCTAGCTCCTCCTCATCAGCCTCGTTCTGATGCTTGAGCTTCTGGTGTTTCTTCTATAAAGTGGTGAGCAACATTCATTAACAGGGATATATGATCATCTCATTAATGTTCCCAGTAAGAGCAAGCAACCTGTGTTAGCAGAAAAGGTTCCCTGCCAAGCACTCCACCCTCCACTTACAGACGAGCACTCTGAGGCTCAGAGAGGGTAAGGAACTAAGATCACACAGCTAAAGAGCACAGAAGCAAGGTTCCAGCCCAGGCCCTGACTGCTTCACACAGAACTCCTGTCCCAGGGCTCCAAGTGCCCATCTGGGTATCCTAACCTAAGTTTACGCTCCTGTTCAGAGGGGACTCCTGCATCAGGGGTCTCTCAAACCCTCAGCTACACTCTGACCCTGTAACTCTGATCTTTTATGTCTGGTTTTCACCCAGGTCTCCAAACAGAATTCTGCATGGGTGCAAAGCTGTAACAAGGCAGTTCGTTGGGCCCTGGTGGGAAGACGGACATCTGGCCAGGGACAGGGCAGTGGTGAATGATATTAACAAAAGCAGTTATTTGGGGAGAAGATCACCAAATGCTATACTCATGTGCTTGACACGTCCAATCTCATCAAGCCAGCCCGATAATTCTTCAAGACCCACAGGTGACAAACTGAGTGAAAAGTCAGGCTGCAGTCGGAGCGGGGCCCCAGGACCTGCCTTTACTACTAACACTGTATCCCCTGCCTCTCCCCTGTCCCAAGGGGGATACCCAGGAAGGCTAAATGGGCTGGCCACAGTCTGAGAGGACAAAGAGGTAAGACACTGCTCCAGAGTGCCCCCGGAAGTGCTGTCTGCTGGGCGTGGGAAGGACAGTGAGGGGCTGGGCCCACATCACCCTCGCTAGTTTGGGTGGGGCAGGTGAGAGGCTGCACTCCATCCTGGGAGTTACCAAGGGGGTTAAATTCTGGGGCTCAGGAGATGGGAAGGCCAGGGTTCGAATCGCTGCTCTGCACCTAACAACCCCTGTAACCTACTTACTTTCTGCAAGCCCCCTCTGCAAACGGGGATGATAAGGGTCCCCGTCACCTGTGAGGATTAGCTGAGGTGACGCATGGGGCCCTGTGCACTCCCCAGTGGTGGCTGCCCCTGCCCCACACAGGAACCTGCCCCTTGGAACACACAGGCCAGATGTTGCTTGTGCCCTCAGGGGAGAGAAAAAGGGCTCTGCCTGTCTCCTTCAGCTGGTCACCCACTACAGTGTGCCCTGTAATACACACCATACCCTCTGGACTGTCCCCTACACACCACTGCAAGGCTCTGCCGTGGATTCAAGAAACAGGGCAGGTGGGTGTGTGTGCAGTGTGTCGGGGAGGGGAGTTACGGAAAGACAGGCAGAGGACCTGTCAGCCCAAGGCTTCGCCTTGAGGGCACAGCCGCCCACCAGAGGAAGTACTCACACTCCTGACACCCATGTCTTCCATCACGTCAGCCATCTCTTCGTCCTCCCCTGGAACCAAAAGGAAGAAAGGCCTGTGAGCATGCAGAGAGCACCCATTTGCCCAAAACTCACACATATCTCGTCCTGCCTTCTCCTGTCTCAACTGGCTGACGGAGCTGGCAACTCCAGCCCAAGAAAACCCACGTCCTTCTGGGCAAGACAAGACCCCTGAACACCGACTACCCCTTTATCTTTCCCATCCTAGGCCCCAGGGACGACAGCCCCTCAGGGAAGTGGTGATCCCACTTCTGAGATAAACACAGCTTATTCTGAGACCCTAAGGAAACCCTGGGTTTCCTGGGGAGTCAGACACGCCCCAGCTCCACAGACATCCCGCTCTGCTTGGAGGATAGCCTCATTCTCCTACTTGAGAAACCTTTCTTTCTTTTTCTTTTTTTTGCTCTCTATGAGCTGAGCGCTGTGAGGGAATGAGCCAAAGAAGTATGAACCAAGAAAATACACAGGCAACCAAAGTAAAAATAGATAAAATGGACTATCACAAAATTTTAGAACTTCAGTGTCTCAGGGGACACAACAGACTGAAAAAGCACTCTACAGAGTGAAGGGGAGGATGTATTTTCAAATCACACAGGTGACAAAGGGTTAACGTGCACACTGTGTGAAGGCCTCCCACAATTCAACAACACAAAACGAACATCTCAATTAAAACGAGCCAAGGGTTTGCGCAAAGGGAATTCTGGCACACGCTGCAGCCCGGTGAGCCTTGCAGACACCAGGGTGGGAGAAAGACACGGGTCACAGACAGACAGTGCATCATTCCACTTACATGAGGCACCTAGACTCCAACTCAAATTCAAATGACTACAGACAGATTCTGGAATGGGGACTGTCAGGGGCTGGGGAGGGGGCCAGGAACAGGCAGAGGCTGTTTAACGGGCACAGAATGCCAGTTTTGTAGCTGAAAGGGGTCGTGGAGATTGGTTGTCAGACAACGTGACTGTACTACGCACCAGTCTACATGCTCAAAAATGGTTCATCGGGTAAGTTTCAGATTACCTGTACTTTCTCCTATGAAATTCTGACCAGCGGGGGACACACAGTTAAGCAAAGTCAGTCAACAAGCAAATAACACCACAAGACAACCCGGGACGACATGCCCCATGCTGGGCGGTGCCCAGGCTTGCCAGGAGCGCTGGGGGATGAGGCTGAAGACTGACGACCATGGTCGGGCCGCAGAAAAGCACTCAGATTGGATCTTAAAGAGCGGGGAGGCAGGAGGAGAAGGGAAGGGTGTTCTTAGCACCAAGGACATCTGGGCAAGAAGGGAGCAAGGAGACTGGAACCTGAGAGCGGTGAGAGGCGGCAGCGGCAGGACCGGATCAGGAACCAGTGTGGTCACCCTTCCACCAAACGCAGACATGGCTGTTCTGGCTACCCACTTTATCTATAACCATCTGAAGTAGGTACTGGTATGATGCTCATTTTGGGATAAGGATATTAAAGCACAGAGAAGTTAGTGATTGTCCCCGGTCACACAGCAGGTAAGCCGGATGTAGGGGCTGCCATGAGAACGCTGGTTCGGAGGCTGCAGTGAATCAAGCACCCAGGGATCAGGACAGTGGGAACAAAAAAAAAGAAGGCAGATAAATGTCTGAAGACAGGCTTTCTGATCCAACGGATGACACGGGGGAGGGGGAGCAGGAAAGACTCCACAGGACAGAGACTTCTCACTGGGGCCGCTTCCAGACAGCAGGAGACTGTGCAGTAAGGAAGGAGGCAGGTTCCAAGCCTGGATCCTCTACCTCTAAATGAGCTTCCGGATCTCAGCCAAATTCACATTTTAAAAAAAAAGGAGAAAAGGAAAAAAATGGGAGAAGAGGGGAAGGAAAGCAGCAGAACAAAATAAATAGAGGCCAAAACAGTGCGTCACGCATGCTTAAGAGGATGTACAGTGTTTTGAAAGTTCTGCCTGGATGATGTATGTATTGTATAAACGACTAGCTTGCAACAGAAAGATTTCTTAATGTGGTCAAAATAGTTTGAGAAACTCAAAGTTTGAGGAAGTTGCCTTAGCTCCAAGCTCCTTATCTCTGCTGTTACCTACACTCCCCCAGCAAGTGGGTGCTGAACGAGTGAGCGAATGAACAGGCAGGGAATGAATGAACAAGAGAGTGCAGCCCTGCCCAGGCCAGCACTGTGTCCCTGGAATGGACGACAGTCCCACCTTTTGTGCCTTCCTCCTCCTCCGTCCTGGCCGTGGCAGCATCGTCCTCGTCCTCCTCCCGGATGATGAGGCGGCCATCGGCGCTCACCTTGAAGCCGTGGTCCTTCTTTTTGGCCCGGCCAGGCCCAGGCTGTGTGGCTGGCGTGGCAGAGTTGGACAGTGAAGAGGTGGCAGGTCAGTCCTAAGCTACCCACAGCCCCCTCCAAACCAACGACACAGGTGCCTGCAGCACACGGTGTGTGCCTGTGGTGGCGAGGGGTGCCCACCGGCCTCTGGGGATGTCACCCCTGGCCCCTGAATAGGGCACCAAGGCGAGCCTCTTTTCTGGACTCATGTGCCAGTCACTTCTTGCTTACCGAGGACTCGCTGGGCCACCTTAGGGTCCAGGAAGTTGAGGGGCTCATCCCCACCACCCTCCTTCAGCCACGCCCGGCTCCTCTGTCGGGCCAGCCTCCGGCGCTCCTTGGCCTGGCTCCTTTCCTCTTCTTCCTCCTCCTCCTCCTCTGAGTCAGCCAGAATCTCCTCGATGCTAAGGACAGAGAAGTGGCAAGTCAGGGTGTTCCCAAGAGAGGCGGGGGCAGCTGAGCATGGGCTGGGCAGGCTGTGGGCTAAGAAAGACCTGGTCCGCAGGACCCCATTATGGGTCTTACCTGTCGCCTTTGCCCTGGGCAGACTCCTCTTCCTCCTCCTGCTCCTCTTCCTCAGCAGCCTGGCTCAGAGCACGGTGCCTCTTGGCGCGGGCCTCTGCCTTCCGAATGTTCACCAGGACCTTGTGGTACTCCTCAGGCAGCAGCCCCTTCACCAGTTCAAACCTGTGGGGCAATGAGAGGCTGGCAAGGCACACGGGCCACAGAGCGCTCTTTGGAAGTAGAAGGGCTCCGCCAGAGCCCTGCTGGCCACAGGGGCAGGACTCAGACCCAAGCCCTCCCGCCCAGTCCGCTCTCTGCAGGCTCCCTGCGGGGACTGGAAGCCCCTCATCTCCTCCCTGGCCCTCCCTGTGGGTCCCGCACACAGACCCAAACTTGCGGATGAACTTGATGAACAGGTTCCGAAGCTTCATGCGGAAGTGCCGCCGCATGTCGTCTGAAAGCTTCCCAATGGCCTCCATCTGCCGGGCAGAGCAGCGAGGGTCAGGGGCACCCTCCACCCTGTCTGCCCTCTCACTGCGGTGCAGACCAGGCACACAGCAAAGGGGTGAGGGTCGCAGCAACCCCATTCCTGGCCCACCCCTTGATCCAACTGCATTTCCGCAACCTGGCGGCCGTCCACCTTCACCCTAAGCCTCCTCTGTGACAATCCAGGACTACCCTTCCGAGATTATAGCTTCCGAGTCTTCCGAATAGTCTGGCATCTCTCCTTTATTACCTCACTGAATCCTTAGAACCCCATGAGGCAGATCGATCATGACCCCAGTTTACAGATGAGGAAATGGAGGCACAGAGAGTTAAGTGGCTGCTCCATGGCCAGGGACAGCAGTCAGCCCAGGCATCTCTGATGCCATGGCCCATACTGGGCCCCAACACTGCCAGGCTTCTCCAGATCCCACACAAACCTTCTACCATCCTGCATTCATCTCGTGGGGACAATTCACACACCTTCGTCGGGCTTGGCTGGAACCCACGAATGGGTGGCAGATCTCTGCAGTGTCCCCAAACAGAGCTGGGGACACAGAGCCCCAATGACCCTTTGAAAGGCTTTTATAAACCGTTGGCACCCCATGACAGATCACTGCTCTTGCCCTTCTCATCTCTGGTCCCCAGTAAGGCAGCAGGCTCAGGAGAGAGGGGCAGGCTACCTTGACCCCCACCTCCCCTTTCTTTCCTTTACCCAAGGCCAGATACAAAGAAGAGAGGCAAGAGAGACCTGGAGGTGCGACTCCACCCAGCTGGAAGGGAAACACTGAGGCGGTAGACACAGGGGCCAGAGAGACCCAGCCGGTGGCACACCCTGGGCCTAGCTGAGGGGCTGGAACCCAATCCCGGGGGGCTCTGCAGGCCCTTCTGCAGTCAGCCAGACTGTCCAGAGGAGCTTCCTTGAACCCAGAAGGTCAGAACGCAAACACAAAAAAGAGAAAACAAGATAATGGGCCCCGTGGTGGGGAGACCCATGAGGGTCAGTTCTGAGCTTTGCATTCTGGTCCCAGGGCCACTCTCATTAGCAATGTGATCTGGGGAAATCTCTGGCCTCAGTCTCTCCATCTGTAAGACAAAGGGTGGCCATGCCTCCTGATTTGCACCTGCAGAGCCCTTGTTTCTATGAAGGGGGAGGGGGTGGGCCATAGGAGGCAGCCCGGCACCATGCACCTCCTTCACTCCCACCGGGTATGCGTTACCCTACTGGTCCTTTCCAGGACTCCTGCATGACCTATTCCATGAGATGGTTCGTAGCTAAACACATGTCTGAAACTTGCTGGCCTCAAGGCTTGCTGGGTCCGTGCCAGCAGGCCAGAGGCCAGGCTGCCACCCACTGAGGGGAAGTGGGCGCTTACCACCAGCGGCACATGTTTGGCCAGGCACGCCACATCCATGACCGCTACTGCCACCTTGATGAAGCCCAGTGCTGACTTGACCACATCACGGGTGCGGGAAGCCAAGAGCAAGCACACGTTCTCCAGCAGCTGCTCGATTGTGCTGGTCCCCATGAGACCTGGCGGGGCGGCGGGGGTGGGGGTTCCAGAGGGCCACCGTCAGAGATGCCCAGGAACCCATCCAGACCCAAGATCCCTGTCAGGTCACATGAGTTGGAACTAACATTTGGGGGACTTCTGTGTACCCGGTACGGTCCTAGTCACTCCGCATAGAGTACAGGCAATCTGTGATCAAGTCGTGTTTTTCTCTCCCATGTTAGAGGTAAGAAATTGAGGTCCTATGAGGTCCATAAACTTGCTCAAGGTCTCCCATGGTTGATAAGAGGCAGAACAGGGACTAACACCTGGGCAGGGGCCTGACCGCCTTTGATCCCCTCTGACAGTGGGACACAGGGCAACTGCAGGTACACAGGAAAGATGACACAGGCAGCAGCAGGGACAAGAGGCAGCTAGGCCTGGTTTTGGTTCCTTCTCCTCCCTCGAAGAAGGAAGGTGATAGCTACCTTATTCTGATAATGACCTTGCCCTGACCTTCTGGGCATTTTCCTATCCTGAGGGCTCCCCAGGCTTTCAAGGAAGCAGCATTCACCTTTAAACTCAAACAGGAGGTGGGTCAGGGCCAGGATGCTGCAGCTGACCATGGTCACAGCGCCCACGAGGCCAGGGTAGATCAGGACGAGGTAGCGCTGCAGGGCTTCTGGGAGGGCAAGACAAGGGCAGTCACACAAAGGCAGAGCCACTCCACACGCTGCACCTTGGGCCCCCCAGGGAATGGGACTCCACCCAGAGAGGAGCAGCCTGCCTGCTCCAGAGCCAGGTGGCTCTTCCCACCTTTTGTCTTTAGCTAGTGGTTTGGAGGGGTACCTCCCCGAGACTTGCGAGCGGAGCGTGTACCCCAGCCCCTCACCTTCTTGGTTTGGGCCAAACCGAAGGAAAGCATGGCCCATCTCCAGCAGCAGGGCAAAAGCGTTCTTCCGAGCCCCCACCGACACCTCCTTGGTGCACAAGATCACCTGCCCAGACAATCCTTTAAACATAAGCTCCGGAGCTGCTAGCGAAGGGACCAGGTGGTGGCCTGAGGCAGAAGGGGGCAGCAGGGGTGCCGACGCTCCCAAGCAGAGAACTGAGGCACCCCTCACCTCCGTATTGCTCTCCCCCAATCCTGACAGGTTGTCAGAAGCCACACTCCAAGGAGCCCCTCAGAACACACGTACACCCCCGCCCGCACCCCTCACCTCCGGGACGAGGGCAGTGATGAACTCCTCGTGTTCAGCAGACAGCTTCTTCACGATATGTATGAGGCACTTCAAACGGGGCTGCAGGGAAGGGCGAGGAGAGTTAGGACGTCTCAATGCCACCTATGCCCCTCAAGTCCCCTGTCTCTAGGATGCTTCTCCCCCAGTGTCGCCCCTCCTCCCGTGGGCAGAGCATGGGTGCCTCGGAAGCCTCACCCTCTTGGCAGGTGAGGAGGTGCCCCGCAGCGAGTCCAGCAGGGTCACCTTCAGGTCGTCCAGGTGGCTCTGCACGAAGCGGGCCCCAGGGCCCTGGGAACTGGCGCACACCTCCTCCAGCACCCGGTAGGCCTTCTTCTGTACTCCGTGGGCCTTGCTCTGGGCAGGGACATGGTGGTCAGGGATAGGTGAGGGAGGGGACTCTGGGGTCCCCCATCCATCCATCCACCCCCACCTGCACTGTTCAAGGACAGTCACAGTACAGCCACCATTAACTGTGACCAGCACTGGGGGGATTCGGGACCGCGGCCTGCCTCTGGAGGGCTGGCAGAACGGGGGAGGCTAACTCTATGCCAGGCAGGGGGGGATGCTGCAGGGGGAGAAGGCCCGCCAGCCTCCACTCCACTCACAAGTCTCACCGTGATGCTCATCCAGCAGCAGGACCCTGCAGTGCCTCGCCTGCACTGAGGCCTGTGTGCCTGCTCCCCTTTCTGGCTGGAGCACTCCGCTCTCCCCTTCTTTGCCTAACTCTTTGGCATCACAAAGGAGCTCTGTTACTCCCATTAAAACAACTCTCCAGAAGTTAGGTGGCCCTGCCCTGGCCTTCTGTGCCCGCCCAAATGGTTGTCCAGACAAGAAGACAGGTCCCAGCTTTCCAAGGAGGCCCCTCTTCCCCCAGGGGTGGTCCTGTGGGAGTCCAGCCCAGGTAGGCTCACCTCCAGGTAGGGCCGGATGGTGGAGTACAGCTTGCCGATGGCAGCTTCATCCGCATGGGGAGCCAAGGCCACAACCAGATCCAACACAGACAATCTGCTCAGGGCAGAAGACCAAGGACAGGCTTAGGGTGGGCTGGAGAAGGGCACAGACTATCAGTGCCTTTTTATCTACTGGGTACAGAAGTGGGAGAAGTCAGGGTGAGGAGGACCAGGGGCCCGAGAGGAGCCTGGAAACAACAATCACAGCTCGCAGCCAGTTTAGCCATAAGAAACCAGCTGTGGTTCCAAGGTCTTCATGTGCATTTAAGCCTTCAGTCCTCACAACAACCCTGGTGCAGGTCTATTATCAAGCCCATTTTCACAGATAAGGACAAAGAGCACACAGAGCAGGTAAGTAACCTGTCCAAGGTCACAGAGCTTGTCATTAGTGGATCTGGGATTTGAACCTGGGCCGTGTATCGCCAGGGTCCGCATCCTTCCCCAACAGGCTGTAATGCTTCTCTGAGAAGGAGAAGCCAATCAGGCTTCATCATTGAGCTGGGACATTCAGTATCTCAAAAGCTTCCCAAATAAGAGCAGAGAGAAGCCACAGGGCTTCTGCTTGACACAAGCTCTAGCCACCTGGGCTGTCCCAGCTCAAGTGGAGCATTTTACCTGGTGAAGTCAGAGCTAGCAGAGTCCAGCACCTTCTCGCTGGCCTTTTCCAGGAAGCTGTTCACTAACTGGCAGCCACAAAGGGATGAAAAAGAGGGGGTTGTTGAAGAGAGAAACACAGAGAACTGCACCCCTCCCCACATCTCACCCCACACAGCCTCGACCCAGGTGTCGCTGGTATCCAGTGCCCTGTCCCCCAGGTGGTAGAGCCCAGGCAAACCCTGGTAGGTGGGCCCTTTCTCACACACCCAACCCAACAGTCACCCAGTCACCCACCTGACTGTTCCTCCCTCCCCTCCACCAGCATGCTCACCTGAGGGTCTGTAATGGTCAGGTAAGTTTTGACCGTTTCCAGCACAGCCCGGCGGGGGGCTGGGGTGTCCCCGGCTGCAACAGGTTGCCCGTATAGGTTGAAGAGGATTGGCAGAAAGTTCTTGGCAAAACGGCTCACCTCCACACGGTCAGCCTCTGGCAGGAGGACCAGAGTTTGTGTAAGAGGGGCAGGAGTCAGCCCCGCCTCACAGGCTGTTAGGGCTGCAGCCCAGAGGCAACCTTTTGGAGGACTCATGACAGGACCTGGAGCCCACAGATTTGGGGCTTCTCTGGGACAAGAGGTGCCCCCATACTCTACACTCCTCCGTGGCTCTGTCCTATGGGTCACCCAAGAGCCGGACACATGATAAAGCCCTTACACCGACTGGATAACACCCAGCAGCTGTCAGCACAGTGGGAGTAAAGAGGAAAGGGGCAGCTTTCAGTGTCCTACTAACTCCTTGGGTCTCTAGCAAAAGCCCCAGGTCCTTGCAAAGGCTCAGCTATGGCTCTGGCAGTGAGGCACAGCAGGCCAGGAGACCCGGGCCACTGCCACTGCTCCCCTCCCCACCCCGAGCCTTAGGGCCCATACATACCCGCCTCACAGCCCTTGGTGACGAGGGTGCGCAGGGCTTGGCACACAGTGACCCTCAGGTCTGGGCGCTCACTGATGGCCGTGCCCAGTGTCCGCGCCAGCCCTTTGAAGGAGGCGGCCACGTCCGTGGGCTTCGTGCAGAACCCAGGCAGGAGGGTCCAGATCTGGGGGGTTGGGGAGGGATGGTCAAGGACAGTGACGTCCCGCCACTCAGGCCCCCGCACCATCCAACTCATGTCCCCCCAGCTGATCCCTTACCTGCCACTGGAGCGTATCGTAGATCTTGGACTCCACTGTCCTGCCCGCCTGGGCCAGATCCGTTGCTGCGTGTGACACAAGGAGAGAGTGGGACCCTGGGCACCCTTCATGCCAGGAGCCTCATTTTTACCAAACCAAAAGCCCAGTAATGAGAACAGGAATGTGGGTGATTCCTCTCTCCCCACAGACGGAAACATGATACTTGCTCATTCAAAAAAAATTTAAAAGATCTACATAAAACAGGCAGTGGGTGTCTCCTCATCATCTTATCCTTCCAGGGATAGCTACGACCTCTACTGACTCCTTCACGTTTCTTTAAAAATATAAACAGTCCTGTACGATGCACATACTGTTCCGAAACCTGGTTTTACTTGACGGTAAGGTTTCTCAGTGGGAGGCTGTCTGCTGGGCACATCCGTGACGGCTGCACTTCCCGCTCACACGGCAGCTTTCACCCAGAGTCTACTGAGGAGCAGACCCGGAGGAGCTGCATCAACTGCCCACAGTCACCCTGCTGCGGTGCGGCTCTGCTGAGATCTGAATCTGACCTGCTCAACTCACTATCTCCTAAATATGCCTGTTCCCATGTGAGGTCTTCCTCTCTTCACAAAGACCACACCGTGGCCTACGGTGGGACTTATCGTAACTAAGTTCACCAGAACCCCCCTGAGGAACGTGGAGGTCGTGTCAGATTTTTATGAGGAACGGCTCTGCATATATACAAACTGGTGTGTTCTTGTTTAATTACCTCAGTAGGACAGGAGGCCACTGTTGGCCTGCCACAGGGCAGGGTCCTGTGAGGGGGAGCTGCCTGGCTGTGCCTCTAAGGGAGGAGGAGGGCCCTCAAGCACTGGCTGGCCACCTGCCTGGCAGAGGGACGCTGCCCAATGTCCTAGGAGCCCTTCCTGACCCCTTCCAGCCAAGGCTCCAGGACTAAGGTGGGGCCCATACCTTTGTTCTTCAGGGTGGTAGCCAGGGGTAAGAAATAGGTGGTGAAGAAACCGAGCCGTGTTTCCCGGACGTGGTCCCGGATGACAGGCAGCAGCCAGCTCCGTGGGAAATCCAGAGTCTCCCTGGGAGGAGGCAGGGAAGGCCCAGTGAGGGCAGCAGACCCAGCAGCCACGGCCCACCAAGCCGAGGAGCTTGAACCCTGCTGTGGCCTTTCCCACTGACCCCCACGTGACACACAGAGACCTCACCCCAAAAAAGTGAACATCCTACTGAAGGAGAACAAGCAGCCGACTGCCCTGGGGCTCGTAAGGAAGCCAGCCAGAACCACACTTACTCAGAGCCGTCAATTTCCAAAGGCACAGCCTCTAAAACCACCTCGGGTCCCATGCTGGCCACCGCTGCCCCCACGGCCTGATCCAGAGCCGCCGTGTGAGGGAAGTGCGGGGAGAGACGCAGGTCACACAGGGACTGGAGGCACTGGAGCAAAAAGACATGAGAGGATACACCAAGGCCTGCTCACAGAGCAGGAGCCCACGGCTGAGTCAGGGCCAAATTCTCAAAGAAGAGGATGAGAGGGGCGCCTGGGTGGCTCAGTGGGTTAAAGCCTCTGCCTTCGGCTCAGTCATGATCTCAGGGTCCTGGGATCGAGCCCCCCATCGGGCTCTCTGCTCAGCAGGGAGTCTACTTCCCTTCCTCTCTCTCTCTGCCTGCCTCTCTGCCTACTTATGATCTCTGTCAAATAAATTAACAAAATCTTTGAAAAAAAAAAAAAAAAGAGGAGGATGAGAGCTCAGGAACACGGGCCCATGTTAAGCTCTAGGTCAGAGATCACAAACCAATAACCACATTTAAGCTGTTTAAGAGTCTCACCTCTCCCCAATGCCCCAAGAATTTAAAAGATTCTGTATTTATTAGTAACACGTAAAAATCAGAGTTCACATACAAACATACATTTCCAGTTTGTCTTGAAAAAATGGGAAACACTGGCCAAGGGAAAAGACACACCCACGTGTGACAATTAGCAAATTACCAGATCCTGAGGAGTGGATGTCCCTCAAGACAAGGCTGTGACCTCTGGCCCACCACAGCCCCACAGAAGCCACCAGGGCCTTGCCTGTAGGCAGCCAAGTTCATCAATCTAACCTATTAGGGACCAGGCTTCTTGAGGAAGTCCTTGCTGTCCCAGAGTGGCTCCTTTCTTCCAACCAGCAATGGTGAGAGTCAGTGAAAGCTCCAAGAGGCCAGGAGCTGATAAGCGGTCTGGGGCCTGCCTCCCTAGCTGGGGAGGATCCCAGACCCCCCCACTTTTTTTAAGATTTTTTATTTATATATTTGACAGAGAGAGAGAGAGAGAGGAAACACAAGCAGGGGGAGTGGAAAAGGGAGAAGCAGGCTTCCTGCTGAGCAGGGAGCCTGATGCAGGGCTTGATCCCAGGACCCTGGGATCATGACCCAAGCCAAAGGCTGACGCTTAACAACCGAGCCACCCAGGCGCCCCAAGGGATCCCTGATTCTTATATAGTTTACTCTGGGCTGCAGTAATCTGTCTGGGACCTAAGGCTGCTTAAAACACCATAATCCCTTATTATAGGAAGTTCAGAGAATTAAAAACAGAAGATAGGAGTAGGGGTGAGGGAGAGTCACGATGGTTCCCTGTTCAAAGCCATCAACCTCAGCCAGGACTAGCGAGCAGTTACTGGCCAAGGGGCCAGGGGAGGTCCCATCCCTCTTTTTGTTTCTCACGTGTTGGCTCAGACACTTTCCTGGAGACACTGTGCTGGGCACCTGCTGTGAGTGCCATCAGGGATATAACAGGGGGTAAAGTGCACAAGTAGCAGACACATGACCACTCTAGGAGCCCACAGTCCGACAGCCCAATAGCCCAATCACCACCTCCTGCCTTGGCCCTGGCAGCTCCCCAGCTCACCTTCTTCATCACAGGATGGGCCTGCCTCCCGCAGGCCTGGAAGAAGACACACAGCAGCTGTAACACGGAGCTCCACGCTGCGTGGAATTTGTATGTCAGGCCTTCCTCCACGGCCCTGCCAGGGGAACAGTCAGAGTCAAGTTCCTGCTCACCTGGGCCTCAATCAGGAAGTCAATGGCTGGCCCATGAGCTTCAGACCACCAGCTGGCCAGTAAGCGTGGAGCCCCGGGAAAGGCCAAGGGGGAGAACTAGCAATTACAATGCAGCCCCTGTGCTGAGTTTCATCTGAAATCCTACTGCCTAAAGAAAACTCTGAGGTATGTGGTTTCTTCCACCTTCAGATTGGGAAACTGAGGCTCAGAGAGAGGAAATAACCTGCCAGGGTCACTCTGCCAGTGGCCACCCTGGGCCTCCAAAGCCCATGCTGTCCCTGTCTCATGCTCTCCTGGTCCGACCCAGGATGGGCTGCAACGGTAGAGCAGGTGGTCTGGGTCAAGGGGAGAGTGGCACGAGGCTGGCTCTGCCTCCCAGCCTCCTGCACATCCGAGGCAAGAACGGCCAACAGGGATCAGAGTCGGGAAACAGGAGAGCTGGAGGTGCGGGTGGCTCTGAGTTTTCCTGAAACTCCATCACAGATGCATCCAGAGGCAACAGGCCCGTTTCCTCACAAGGAGCAGGACCCAAAGCACCACAGCCTGGAGGTGAGCACACAGACCCGGGGCAGACACCAGGGATCCTCACTCCTTCCCCAGGGCCCTTCCAATGTCTACAGTGCTTGGAGGCCCCTCACCAGCTGCAGAAAGGACGAGATGGTCAGTGGCCACGTCTGGGAATGGCTCCTCTTGCAGGCGTGAAGGGCAGCACAGCACGTGAACAAGAGTGGGCTCTGCTGTCAGGCGGCCCCCTCCTAGTTGGGTGACCTCAGCCTGTCTGTCTGTAAAGTGGGGGTCAGTACATATCTCCTAGAACCACGAAAACCACTAGTGGCTTTTATTCGCTGAGTGCTTAGCTGCGTGCCAGATACAGTTCTGAGAACTTTACACATACACACACATTGAACCCTCACATCTGTCAGTAACCTTCGAATGATGAGGACCCTGAGGTATTTAGACGTGGAGGACACGGGGGAACTTGCCCCAAATGACCAGCTCAGAATCCATACTCATGAGCACATGATGACACCTGGAACGTGGCCAGTGCTCCATCAGCATCAGCTGTTCTGGCACTGCGCACGTGCCCCCAGTAAGTGACAAGTGGAACACCTGTCACTACAAGGAACTTTCTAGAAGGTACACCTATTCCTTCCTAACACAGATGCTGTGTTCTCACCTGAACATCTTGAAGACATGCTGGGCAGGGCCAGAGGCTGAAGAGGTCACGGAGCCAATGCTGGCCATGTGGGGAGCGACACATTCCTTCAGGATCTCCTGCAAAAAGAAGCCCCAGCTGTCTGGGCCTAAAGCAGCCTCCCAGCACCACTCAGCCCTCCTAGCAAAAGTGATCGCTTTTGGACACTTCCAGGAAGCCGATCCCCACCCCAAGAACTTCCTCCCCAGATCCAGCTGGAGGTCTAGGGCAAGTTCCAGGAGAGACAGGGCAGCCAGTAGAACCCCCTGTACTCTCTGCTTCCCCCGCTAAAGCAGGGGCTGGGGTACCTGAAGGCTCTGAGTGGCAGCTGTCACCACCTGTGAGTGTGGGGAGAGAAGGCAAGTGGTCGCGGTTCCAAAAAAGCGAGGGAGGTGGCCCAGCCCCAGGTCCCGCTGCAGTCTGTGAAGACAAAAGGCTTCTGTGGGGTCTGGTCCTGGGCCTCAGGGACCCACATGGCCCAGGTCCAATGACAGTCACCGATTTAGAAGGTTGTACAGGGCCCTTCTAGTGGGCAATTTTAAAAAGTACTGTTATTCAAGTTAATAGCCACATGTGGTAAAAAAAATTCAAGTAGGTCTTCAAAATATAAAATAAAGAGTATACTTTCTTTATCACACTTTTCTCCCAGACTGACCTTCAGATGAACTTTCCAGAGGAAAATCAAGGTTAAGTTTCTCAAATACTCTTCCAGAAGGTCTTACACATGTACAAACATAGGAAGTAACGTATGCTAACATTTACTTAACAATTTTCATTCTCCAAGCACTGTTATAACATACATTCATTCACTTAAACCTTTCAACAAGGTTTGCAACAAGATTAAGTCCTATGACTTAAAAATTCATTGTAAGTGGGGAACGTGAGGCACGAAAAGTCAAGTTACTTGCCCAAGGTCACGTCACGAGTAGGAGGCAGGAGTCAGGATCATACCCTGACAGTTTCGCTCCAGAGTATGCTGTGAGTCTTCTCAATACATTTTGGGATCTTTCCGGGTGAGCATGTACCTCTCTACTTCAGCAACTTTTTTTTTTTTTAAGATCTTGTTTATTTATTTTACAGAGATCACAAGTAGGCAGAGAGGCAGGCAGAGAGAGAGGAGGAAGCAGGCTCCACGCAGAGCAGAGAGCCCAATGTGGGGCTCGATCCCAGGACCCTTTAAGCTTTAACCCACTGAGCCACCCTGGCGCCCTACTTCAGTAACTTCTAATGGCTACAGAGTATCTCACAGTATACTGACCAGTCCTCTCCTTGGATACATTTGTGTATGGTTGTGTTTGGCTTCTAGGTTTTTCTGCTGTTAACTACAGCATTACAACAAACAGCTTGAGGTGTATGTTGTGGCACAATTGTGGAAGGCTTGCAATCTCAGGACTAATCCTGAGAAGCAGAGGGGACACCTGGGTGGCTCTGTCAGTTGAGTGTCTGATCTCAGCTCAGGCCACGGTCTCAGGGTCCCAGGATGGAATCTCGAGTCCAGCTCTGCCCTCAGCAAGGAGTCTGCTTCTCCCTCTTCCTCTGGTCCTCCCCACTTCGCTCTCTCTCAAAGAAAAAAAATCTTTTTTTTTTTTTTTTTTTTTTAAGATTTTATTTTATTTATTTGACAGAGAGAAATCACAAGTAGACAGAAAGGCAGACAGAGAGAGAGAGGGAAGCAGGCTCCCCGCTGAGCAGAGAACCCGATGCGGGACTCGATCCCAGGACCCTGAGATCATGACCTGAGCCGAAGGCAGCGGCTTAACCCACTGAGCCACCCAGGCGCCCCAAGAAAAAAAATCTTAAAAAAAAAAAAAATTCTGAGAAGTGGAGAATAAGGCTATTTTGCCATTTTTTGGCATCTCCAGATAAAAGCTGGATGGTGTGGATAGAGAATGTGGGCCCAGCAGATGTGGGCTGGAGACCTGTCTTCGCTCCTTTGCGGTGGCATGACCAGCTATCTCGCACTGCTTCTGTTTCTGGCTCAAGAAAAAGGCTAGCAGGGGCGCCTGAGTGGCTCAGTGGGTTAAAGCCTCTGCCTTCGGCTCAGGTCATGATCTCGGGATCCTGGGATCGAGCCCCGTGTTGGGCTCTCTGCTCAGCGGGGAGCCTGCTTCCTTTCCTCTGTCTCTACCTGCCTCTCTGCCTACTTGTGATCTCTCTCTGTCAAATAAATAAATAAAATCCTAAAAAAGAAAAGAAAAGAAAAGGCTAGCACGTTCCTCCTGGCTGGCTGTGATGAGTGAGGTGGACAATGAGGGAAAGCACTCAGCGGGGGGCCTGAGAGAGCAGGCCGATGGGAGCCCTTCAGCACAGGGGAGAGATGACACAGCATGGTGGGGCCCCAGGGTCCTCAGAGATCCTCACTCCAGGCGAAACCCAAGTTGCCAACTGATACACTTATTCTTCTCAGCCTTATTCTGGAAAAGCAAAATTATCAGGTGGCTACTGTGAAGTGGCCAAGCTCACACATGCGTGTTCTGACAGACACAGAGCAGACACTGGGTGTGAAGAACTGCGAACCCCAGAAGAGGGGACTGTTAACCCAGGTGGGGGGAGGGGTGAAGCCACAGAAAATGCACGAGGTAGTCTGAGAAGGAAACCAACCGCAGAGGATTCAGTCAGGGGATGACAAGACTGAGGATGGAACTGGGGCCCCACCTCTGGGGCGGTGTGCTTAGCCCACCCTGCTGCTCCTTAGAGCTCACTGATAACTGCTCTGGCAGGACAGTACCAGCCCCACAGGCCACACCATCCTGCCCTGCACCTCAGAACCAGAGCTGGTCTACAGCACACCTGACAAGGAAACACTGCCCTCCCTCTCCAGCTTCCAGCTTCTGTCCCTCCCATCTGCACTGCAGAGCAGGTAGCCTGGCTGGAGGCCTTCGGACACCCCTCCACCAAACCTACCTGACCAGGTTGATGTGGGCTTTCTCCATGACCTTAAGCCAGGCCAGCAGGGGTTGTAAGTCATTCTCGCTGGGAACATAATCATATAAGGCCTAGAGGTGGGACAGGGAATAAGCAGGGCGCTGAGTGAGTGTGTCTGCTGTGGCCTAATGACAATGACCCTTCCCAGCATGTTCTAATGACAGGCTTGCACAGGTGGCCCCGGAGCTCCCAGGCCCCTTGGTTTTTCCAAGTCCTGTATTTCCCTATTCCATGAAACCCTCCCAGTTCTGCTCTTATGGGGTCAGTGTTTCTAGAATAGTAAATAGTAAAACCTGGGTCACACAACACTTTGGATCTCACAAAAGCCACAGAGACTCTCTCAGGAGAAATGAACACGGGCATACATATGCACACTTTGCAAACAAGAAGGGGATGTTTATGCTCCCTTCCCCAAATCCATCCAGGGATCCCTAAATTTGAGAGCCTCTGCTCAAGATATGGGTTACGACATGTGACCATGCTGAAATTGTTTATTAAGTTAAGTAAGAGTCGAAATCCCCATGTCCTGTGGACACTGATGTGGCTTTGGTGGCCAGTCTCCTAGCTGCCTGCTTCCTCTTTGCTTGACTACTGGCCTCCTCCGCTGAGCTTGAATCAGCCCACTCAAGCTCACTCTGTAGACAAGTAACAGGCCCCCCTCACCCCTCTACCACCACCACACCCCTCCATATCAGGCCTCACCGTGATGATCTGGGCGTTGAGCTCCGCTGACAGGGTGCCCAGGCTGGGCTTGGCAAGGAAGAGGCTGTGGAAGGCCTGCATGGCACAGGCTGTCACCAGCTGGAGAGGACAAATACACTTAGTGGGGGACTGCAAAGCCCATGGCTGCCCTGGGCTCCTCAACCTCCAACTCCAGCCAGTGGGCTGGGAGAGACCCACGCCACTGACCTCAAGCATGCCCCCCACACCGATACACTCAGAGGACTGACACTTTACGAAGGCTCGGCAGCTACTGAGAAATTTTTAAGAGATTTAAACAAAGATAATAGAGGAACATGACCAAATAGTTTCTAACAGAATGGGTTATAAAAGCAGGCTATATGTGGTGGGCAGGCTATGATTATGGCTATATTTTCACAGGTTTTTATCTATGTTTGTTTATCCAAAAAAATATATCTGAAAGGATATACAGCAAGTTATTCTAAATGGGTTTCTCCTTCTAAACAATGATTGTGTTATTTACATAATAGATGCTTTACGAAGAATGTATCCTCCTATGAGAGGATATATAAAAATTAACAGAATTGTGCTAGCATGACAAAAATGTAGATCGTTTTATGTATTAAATAAATTATTATGTATTAAAGCTACTGTACAAATATGTTAGTAAATAAGCAAAAACTAAAAAAAGAAAACAGATCCATGACTGTGGCTGAAACAGCTCAAGCAGGGAGAGGGCTGCTGCCTTACCAGTCCCGCCTCGGCTCCCTTCCCCTGACCCAATCCCTGAGACCAGCTCCCAAAGGGACCGGGACCCTGAAGATAGCCTGGTCTATCCGACACCAAGAATGGCTGGTGTCCTTGGTCATGGACAAGAGCAGGGTTGGGGTGGGGAGGCCCCAGCTCCTGCTTCTGGCCAGACCGGCAAGTTCTTAGGCATCAGCATTGAGGGCCTAGGGTCTGAAGTTTAGCCCCCTGCCCCAGCACACTCCTCTGGCTCCCCGGCTGAGCTTACCACATGGCTCAAGGTCATGACCCTGAGGAGGGTCTCACTGCAGCTCTTGACCAGGCCTTCTGGGAAGCAGGGCAGCACGTCCTTCAGCAGCGTCAGCATGTGCAGTGTGGTGGTGGCCTCCTTAGAGCCTGGCAGGCGAGGGAGCTGAGCCTCCAGCCCACCCTCTCAGGGTGGCCTCAGCCCACTCCTCCCAGGCTGGCCTCGGGCCCCACCCACCCTGCCGGAGACCCAGTTCCCCACCTCCAGACTTCTCAATCTCCTGGATGCAGAATTTGGCGGTGGAAACGGCAGCAGGATGATGGGCAGGGGCTTTTTCACCGAACATGAACTCACTGCCCTTGAGGACAGAGCACACGCCATGCTGGGCAGCCTTCCGGATCTGTGAGCCAGGGAAAGAGGGGCCAGGCCCAGGTTAGCATACACCCAGCAGCGCGGATGGCACGCCTCCTTCACGACCAACGCTATACCCAGCCCCGCCTGTGTGCAGACTCCTCAGCAGGGCAGTGAGACGAAGCTCGGCTCCGATCCCCGCTCTCCCACTAGCGCCCCAAACGGCCCTGAACAAGCTAACCACTTCATCTCTGAGCTGCAGCGTCCCCATTACTCCAGGGGTTCCATCAGTCACCCCACAATACCAAGTATGACCAAGCCTGGCACTGTTCTCAGGACTGACAGTCTGGCAGTGACCAAAGCTAAAAACTTGCTCTCTCTTTGGCAGGCAGAACACACACACGCATACACTGGGAGGTAAAAGTACTTTGCAGACCATATGGCAAGGGTTGTTACTTTTTACACAGTGGTCAGGCAAGTGTCACTCCAGTGAAGTGACCCTGCAGCAGAGACCTGAAGAAAGAGCAGAGCAGCCTCGGGAATACACAGGGAAGGAGGCGTGACCCGACCTGGGAAGCGTGCAGAGCCCCCGAATGACTGCGGACCACTGCTGCTGTGCTAGGACGAGGGCCCTGCCCTCAATTTCAGAAGGAAATGCAGTGGCTGGCCACCACTGCTGAGCGCCTGCTCTGAGCCAGGAACTATGAGAGACAATGGAGTTGCCCCATACCCTTGTAGCAAGCTTGGTATTACCGGCCCTACATTCCCGTTAGGAAGCCGAGGCTCAGAGAGCTTAAGTAACTCACCCAAGGTCACACACGAGTGGTGAACCCAGCAGCCAATTGAGGAGTGTGAGACTCCAAAGCCCCATGCTGCCCCTTCCTGCCACTGTAGCTAAACCTGTCACTGACCAGTGAGGCAGCAGGGACTCAGGACGGCCTGACAGTGAATATCCCTTCTGAAGGATGAGGAGCTGCCTCTCACCTTCTAGGATTAAACAAGGACGGCATCAGGGGCAAAAAGTAAAGCCTCAGGACAAGAGCCCAGCCCTCAGGGCAACCTCCCCTACTCCCCCTACTCAGACAGATGAGCCCACTTACTAGAATGGCTGCCCCCCGCCCCCATTTTCTGGGGGCCCAGCAGCCTCACCTTGGGCTTTGGGTGCACTGTGAAGCTCAGCAGCCCCTGGTACACTTGCAGGGTCACAGGGTAGCTCCAGGCCTCCAGGTCCTGCTTCCGCAGAAGGGTGGCCAGGCAGGAGAGGACCTTCAAGAGAGATTCGGAGTCTCTCAGCTTCACCTGCTCCAGCCAGCTGGGAGAAGAGCCCAGGTTCTCACCAACTCCAAAAAATCACACGGGGATCCGTCGGAAGCCCACGTGGTGCCTATACCCCTCCTGGGGAGTATCCGAGCTCCAGCCAGATCTGCGGGGCTCTGGAAGATGGCAGAGGGGAACCAGACCCAGAAACTAACCCATCGGAGGGCAGAGGTGGAGCCACTGTTGGTCTGGGCTGCCATGATGTCCATGAAGGCCTTGGAGGTGTCGGAAAACTTCTTAATGAGTACAGGACTGGGCACACTGGGGGGGAAGAAGAGAGATGGCGGAACCCCGAGGGGCGTCCTACAGCAGCAGGAACAAGCTTAGCCCTGGTCTGAAGGCGGGAGCTAGACAGAGGGAGGCAGCACACTAGCCCAGTCACTCAGCAAGCGGGCAGGAGTCAGGACAGGAGCCCTCCCTTCTGGACACCACCTCCATGTGCTTTCTGTGGCACCTGAGCTCTGCGCCTCTTGCCTTCTCCACTACCCATTCCATTCTCACGAGATGGGCCCCCACTGCTCTCCTCAGTCCTCTCCCTACCTCCCCTACCCGCAAGACCCAGGGCTCACACCCTGTACAACACCCCAAGCTGCCCCGGGAGCCTCACGCTGATAAGGCCATGATGATATCAGGTCAGCTGATACAGTTCCCTTTGCCCCAAGAGACTCTGTGCTCAGACCTAGGACAGGACTCACCGCTTCAGGACAAGGTTCAGCAGGTAAGAAACAGCAGCCAGAGACTCAGGGGACTCCACTGCCTCCACTGTTGTCATCTGAGGGCCAGACCACAGGGGATGAGTGGGGAGTTGTGTAAGCTAGGCAGGTGGGGTGCTAGGGCCACCCTGTGCCCAGCAGGATGGTGATGAACTAGAACACTGGTGTCAGAGGTTCAAATCCTGGCTCTGCCAGGATTGTGACTTTGGGCTAGCAATGAACCTTCTGTGATTCAGCTTCCTCACTTGTAAAACAAAGATAAGTTGTTGTAACATTTCACTAAATTCGTATGTGTCAATTCCAACACTGCCTGGCCCATAATAAAAACTATGTATTACTGGCTAATTTATTCATTATACAGAAGGCTTCTTCCATAAAGGACTGGATCATAAATATTTTAGGGTTTGCAGGCCATAGATGGTCTCAGTTGCATATTCTTTTGAGTGTTTTGAACAATCCTTTAAAAATATAAAAAACATTCTTAGCTCTCAGGCTGTACAAAAACAGGCCTTGGATCAGATTATTCCCATGGGCCGTAGTCTGCCAAACCCTGTTCCAGAGCAGTGGTTCTCAAACTTTTACACCGTAGAATTTCTTGCAGAGTCCCTGAGAGGTTTTGTTTACATAGGTGATATCTACTGATACTTACCACATTAAAAATTAAAACTGAGAAATTTTTAAAATACAAGCATACACGGGGCGCCTGGGTGGCTCAGTGGGTTAAGCCTCTGCCTTCAGCCCAGGTCATGATCTCAGGGTCCTGGGATCCAGCCCCACATCAGGCTCTCTGCTCAGCGGAGAGCCTGCTTCCCCCTCTCTCTGCCTGCTGCTCTGCCTACCCTCTGTCAAATAAATAAAATCTTAAAAAAAAATTAAAATAAAATACAAGCATACATAAGTACAATTAGCTGTTAAAATAACATCAGCAGACATGAGATAACTTCTGGAAAACTCCATAGTACACTCATGAGCGAATGAGAGTAAAAGGGCAAAGGATGTTGTAGTAGTATTATAAAAATAATTTTGATAGCCCACGAACCCCAGAAAAGGGTCTCAGGACCAGCCTCCCACCTGCCCCACCCCTGGCCACACTTTCCCAACCATTTTTCTAGAGGATTCCCTGGGCCTAACTCAGCTTCATGGATCAGGGAAGAAAACACAACAGCAACAACCAGAGTGGTGGGTTTTTGTTCTGTAAGGATAGTATAGCAAAATACCACCAGCCTTACGAAGCTACCACCTGAGAATAACTAAAGCACTCTTTTTCTTTCCTTTTTTAGTAATCTTTATACCCAACATGAGGCTTGAACTCACAGACCCAAGATATCAAGATATCTTGATATCAAGATATCATATGCTCTTCCGACTGGGCCAGCCAGGAGCCCCTGAAGCACTCTCCCCTACCCAGGAATGTCCTGCTCTATCTCCTCATACCAGGGGCATCTTCTCTCTCCAACGGGAATAACCTGCTGTTCTGGACACCCACTCTCAAGTCACACCAACTCACCAGTGCAGCGAAGTACTCAGTCTCTGTCTCCTTCCCACCCTGGGAGCGAATCACCTCAGTGACAGCAGCCAGAACAGCACAGATCTGCACGTAAAGGAGAAGGCACCTAGGACATTTATTTTATATTGAATCCCATCCCTGCGCTGCTTCTTTTCCTTACTCCGTCACAAATTATTCTCCTGACAAGGCCTAGAGATAGAGAAGATGAACTGCACTCAGAGCCAGGTGTACACACACCATAAGACTGAGTGAGTGGGCAGACACGTTTGCCGAGATTCCACCTCTAAGACCCATCTCTTACAGGAATACCCGCATGAAACTGCAAACATTTAGGTACAAGTGTGTTCACTGCAGCAACAAACTGAAACAACACAGCAGCCATCAACAGAGGACTAATGAAGTATTACTATTACTATTTTTCAAGATTTTACTTATTTATTTGAAAGAGAGATAGACAGCACAAGCAGGCAAAGCAGCAGGCAGAGGGAGAAAAGTAGGGTTTCCACTGAGCAGGGAGCTGGATGTAGGGCTCGATCCCAGGACCCTGGAATCATGACCTGGGTCAAAGGCAGACGCTTAACCCACACTTTAACCAAGCCACCCAGGTGCCCCAATAAAGTATTATTACTACATAATAAGTAATGGTGGACTCAAATACTACAGGACTATTGAAAATAATGGGAAACAATACCATATTAATTTAGAACTACTGTTCAGTGGGGCAAAATTGCAGAACACTGCATATAAAATATAATCTATAAACATAAATAAAAAAATAGACAAGAGGGCGCCTGGGAGGCTCAGTTGGTTGGGCAACTGCCTTCAGCTCAGGTCACGGTCCTGGAGTCCCAGGATCGAGTCCCACATCAGGCTCCCAGCTCCATGGGGAATCTGCTTCCCCCTCTGACCTTCTCGCCTCTCATGCTCTTTCTCACTGTCTCTCTCTCAAATAAATAAAATCTTTAAAAAAAAAAAAAAAAAACAGACAAGAAAGTCTAAAACAATAACGTTCACAAGAGCACATGGAACATGGGTAGTGTGACTGAAGAACTGAATCCTTAATTCGTAAATTTAAAAATGAACACTTGAGGGGCACCTGGGTGGCTGTTTGTTAAACGTCTGCCTTCTGCGCAGGTCATGATCCCAGGGTCCTGGGATCAAGCCCTGCCTGGGGAGCCTGCTTCTCCTTCTCCCTCTGCCCCTCCTGCCCTTCTTGTGCACATCAGCACACAGGCTCTCAAATAAACTTTTTAAAAAATCTAGTTATGGGAAAACAAATATATATATCTTTAAGATTTATTTATTTGAGAGAGAGCACTTGCATGTGTGCAAGTGTGGGGAGGGACAGAGGGAAAAGGGAGAGAGAGAAAATCCCAAGCAGAGTCCAACTCGGGGCTTGATCCCACCACTCTGAAATCATGAGCTGAGCTGAAATCAAGAGTTGGATGCTTAACTGACTGAGCCACCCAGGCGCCCTGAAAACAGATATAAAACAGCTTAGATATATGGCTGTAAGTTTTAAGAAAACAGATTTAGAACAACTTGGAAATATGAACCTTTTGCCTTTGTAAATTTTACGACCAACTCAAGTCCTTTCAAAGAAGAGTTAGCATCCAAATAGACATGTAAAGCTAACATACACTCCAGATTCTGAAGACTTAATATGATAAAAATAATACAAATCATCTCATTTTATATCGATTATAGGTTGAAATGCCAATAATTAACTATAGTAAGCTTATTATTAAGATTAATTTCAGGGGGCACCTGAGTGGCTCAGTGGGTTAAGCCTCTGCCTTCAGCTCAGGTCATAGTCTCAGGCAGGGTCCTGGGACTGAGCCCCAAATCAGGCTCTCTGCTCAGCAGGGAGCCTGCTTCCCCCCCCCCTCTGCCTGCCTCTCTGCCTACTTGTGCTCTCTCTCACCCTGTCAAATAAATAAATAAATAAATAAAATCTTTTAAAAAAAGAAGATCAGGGACGCCTGGGTGGCTCAGTGGGTTAAGCCGCTGCCTTCGGCTCAGGTCATGATCCCAGGGTCCTGGGATCGAGTCCCAAATCAGGCTCTCTGCTCAGAAGGGAGCCTGCTTCCTCCTCTCTTTCTGCCTGCCTCTCTGCCTGCTTGTCATCTCTCTCTGTCAAATAAATAAATAAAATCTTAAAAAAAAAAAGATCAATTTCATTTACTTTTTACTTTTTTAAAATATGGGTACTAAAACTTTACAGTTACCTGTTTTGTGGCTCGCACCACGTTTTGGACAGTGCTGGGCTAGGTAGACGCATGATAAGCCATCAACAATAACTGCCATGAAGAAGTTAAGTTGGGAGAACAACTCTGACGTTTTATTCTACTCCCATCACTTTGGTACCATTCATAATTTTGACATTATTCATTTAAACAATGAATATAAGTGGCCGGTTAGCTCAGTTGGTTAGAGCGTGATGCTAAACAATTAATATAAATATGTATAACTTAAAAGTATTAACTAAAAAAATACAAATAAAATCTGGTTCTTGTTAGATAAAACATTTTCTATCTATTGTTACTCAGCATTAATTTACAAATGTGTCTTGAAAATATTCTATGTAAAAAGTCCTGCGATATGAGAGGTAAGTATTTGGAAAATATTTCTAACCCGAGGGACTTTACACTTGAGTAGGGGAGATGCTGCTAGAAAAAAGCAGAAAGTGGAACCCGCCCTAGGAGAGCTAGTGAGTAGGGAACACAAAAGATAGAAGAGATGACACATCATCCAAAAATACCAGCTGTCTCCCACAGCAGTGAGCCAGCACTGGGAGAAAATAAAAAGAAGCCCGAGTCTGGCTCCTGCTCACCACCCCAAGTCCTCCTGACCCTCCCCCCTACCTCCTTGTGCGCGGCTGAGTTGGACTCCCAGAAGCGCTGCACTTTGCTGAAGGTGACATTTGTGCAGTCCGAGAGACCGCTCAGGAAGGTGCCCGAGGACTTCTCCGTGAGAGCGGGCCCCTCCTCCTCTTCCATGGCCGTCTCAGGGGCTTCGCTTTTGCCCACACGCATGGACCCGGACTGCAGCTCATTATGCAACTTCACCGCATCAACAGTCAGGTCGCTTTTTCCTGAAAACCGGAGGCACAGGTGAAGCCCTCACTTCTACCCGAACCTCCTTTTGGCCGGGATCCACCCATACGACAAAAACTAGCAAAGTCCAGGCCCCCAGCTCGAGACGCTGAATTCTGAACATGGCCTGCCTCATCGGCCCACCATACCCCTAGAACTTAGCAAACCCGCCGGGTTAAAGTTTCTGCTTCTGTGTCCCGACGGATTAAGTGCCGGGGGGAGACGGCGCGGGGACTGCACGCAGGGGCTTGGGTAATAAATGCAGGTGAAAACACTTTGGTAAGTCTCCCCCAAAGTTAATTATAGCCAAGTCCCAACTCTGACACCTGTGGTACCCAGGGCTACTGCGGACTCCATTTCCCCATCTGTCAAATGCAGAGGGTGGGTCTTTACAGCAGGCTCCACGTGCGACGTTCTAGGAGAAGAAACGTTCAGCGCCTGGGCCCCAGGGCCTCCAGAGAGGCCCCGACCATCAGACCAGATCCGCCAGAACCCCGCCGCCAGCGCGTTGGAGTCTCGACCCCGCTACCTGAGGGCCCGCTGAAGAAGCGGCTGCGGGCGGCCTGGCGGTGGCGGCAGATGGCAGGGTTGCTGTCGCTACTATGGCCTTTCTTCCAGCGTTTCAACTTGGCCGAGACACCGGAGGGCAACTTCCCCGAGCGACCCATGGCGACTATGCCGGGGACAGAGCTTAAAGCTCCGGCTACCAGGGACCGGGAAACACGCGCGGAACCCACGTGGATAAGTAGACGGCTTCACTTCCGCTTTCTCTGACGTAACTTCCGGATTCGCGTCTGTTTCTATGGCAAAATAGTCAACATCCGGTTTTACATTTCCTGGGTGCTCGGGGTCCCCGAGCAGCGCCGATGAGGCTGATTGCTGAAGAGTCCCTCGGGCTTATCTCCAGGGCATCGGTTCTTGGCTACAGGAGTGGGCCTTATAAAACTAGAATTACTTTGCAGGTTAAAAAACAACCAAACGTGGGATACCTGGGTGGCTCAGCCGGTTAAACCGCTGCCTTCCGCTCAGGTAATGATCCCAGGGTCTTGGAATCGAGTCTCGCATGGGGCTTCTTGCTCGGCGGAGAGCCTGCTTCTCTCTCCGCCTCTGCCTGCTTGTGCGCTCGCGCTCTCTGTCTGACAAGTAAATAAAAAAAAAGCATATTTGTAATTTTTTTAAAGATCTGATTTCGAAAGTAAAGCTTGGAAGCAAGTTTATTTGAAAGAGTCAAAACCTGGGCAAGGTTTTTGCTCCGAAACGAGAGAAAAGCTGCCAGTGATGCTCTAAACCTGCTTAGTTACTTTCATTTAGTAGGGGGGATACCTAATTGCTAAACCGCCCCCACGCCAGTTCCTCTCACTAATGTCTTCTAATCTCACATTAGAATCAGCAATCAATCCTGAATTGATTTCCACTTCCACCCTCTCCAAAGTCGTTTAGATGGAGCCCAAACCTTAAAAAGATACTTTCCTCCCCTGTCTTGGGGTGCAGTATTCCAAGATTCCTCTAGAATTCCCTCTCCCACTTCAAATCAAAAAACCTGATTTCATCAAACTATGGCTGGATCCTGGTGAGTTGTTTTGCTTTGTTTTTAAGTAGGCTCCCCTACTTAAAACATGGGGCTTGAATTCACAACCCTGAGATTAAGAGTCATATGCTATACCGACTGAGCCAGTCAGTCCCCCTAGTGAGTCTTGGCTGATTAGGCTTTAATGCATTCATTTTACAAACATTTTTTAGCTGCCACTGAACAAGACATTTCAATAAGTCAGACTTCCAAATGAACCAGAAGTGGACAAAATTTCTGTATACCACTTCTTTCACTTGATAAAGTGTGAATTTTTCCCCTTGCTATGGTCTGAATGTGTTTTTTAATATTTTATTTATTTATTTCCAGAGAGAGTACAAGTAGGGGGAGTAACATAGGGAGAGGCAGGCTCCCCACGGAGGAAGGAGCCGAATGCAGGACTTGATCTCAGGACGCTGGGATCATGACCTGAGCCAAAGGCAGATGCTTAACTGACTGAGCCACCCACACATTCCTGTTGTCTGAATGTTATATCCCTGCAAAGTCCCTATGTTGAAATCCTAACTCCCAAAGACGATGGTGTTGGAGGTGGGGCCTTTGATTTAAGTCCTTAGAGTGAAACCATCATGAATGGAATTGGTCTTATAAAAAAGATTCAAGAGAGATCCCTAGTCCCTTCCATCATGTGAAGACCCAGCAAGAAGGAGCTGGCTATGACTCAAAAAATGGGTCCTCACCCAAAGCATGCTGGCACCCTGGTCTTGAACTTCCAGCCTCCATAACTGTGAGAAATAAATTTCTGTTGTTTACAAACTACTAAGCCTATGTTACGTTGGTATAGCACCCTGAACAGACTAAAGACACCCTTTGTTCTTAAATATCCTTTTGCAAAGATGATTCTCATAAACTGTTGCTACTGAGCTTTGGGGAGCTTGGGAAAAACATAGATCTGCCATATAAATTTCATGAAGACAGGAATTTTGTCTTTGTCACTTCCATTCGCAAGATCTGGAGGAGTGCCTGGCAAAGAGTGTAGGAACTCAACAAATTAACTTGAATGAATGAATGAATGAGTATATGTGTGTTGTGGAGGAAAGAAGAGGGACTAAAATAGGGGCACAAATTATAAAAATTCAAGGATAAATGTAAATGCCAATAACTTAGCCAAACTGAGATGGTGTTTGTCTCCACAGATAGACACACAAAGCTCAAAACATACATTTCTGAGGGAGTTAAGAAGTATCAAAAAATAAATTTTGGTCCAAGAACCAAGTAGCTATAGATGGGGAATAAAGAGAAGGCTGGGATGAAATTCATGCAACAATAGTGTTGGTGCTGGAAGCAGTCACGGGGGTCATCCAGATCACAGGTCACACGCCAGTCAAGGTCAGTACTGTAGTGGTCTGTAGTAAAAGAAGTACACACTAGTGATGCTGATACTCAGATGCCTTTTCTCTTACAAAGCAACAGTGAGACTAAATGAAAGGTTCCCCCCCCCAAAAAAAAATCATTATTTGCCAAAATAAGGAGTTGGCAACCTTCGGTTGGGTCTTCTTTTGTTTTTTAGTTATTTATTTATTTTTTAGACCAAGGAGAAGGGGTAGAGGGAAAGGGAGAGAGAGACTCTTAAGCAGGCCCAGTGCAGAGCCTGACACGGGGCGTGATCTCACAACCCTGAGATCACAACCTGGGCCAAAATCAAAAGTTGGACACTTAAACTGAGCCACCCAGAGAGGCCCTAGGTATTCTCCTTTTAAAAACAAGTTTACTGCTGTGTAAAATGAAACATATCTGTAAGCCAATTTTTCATTGGAATATCTGAGCCAACTCTTCACTTTGCCAGGTCCAGAAGTATTAGAAGTCAGTATAGCATTTCCCATGCTGGTAGTAATGACAGTGGGCCAGTGTGTGGTAATATTCTAAGTTTTTGGCGGAAGGGAGTTTACATGGAATCTTCACTGCGGGATAATTCATTAGCTGTGTGCTTATAATTTGTGCGCTTTCTGTATACGTGTTACTCTTCGTTGATTTACTAAAAATAGAAAGTGCTCCCGGCATGCAGAGCAGAGAGAGGAGAGAGACTGTTAGTGTGAGAAGGTGTCACTGCAGAGAAGGTAACTCAGTGCTGACTCTGGGCTCTGTACCTCCAGCCACGAGGGCCAACACACCACCTGCCTGCAGAGCCCGCTGCGGCCTGGGCGGTAAGGCTGAGAGAAGGGAACTGGTGGCCTGAGGAGGAAGAGGAAGTCGAGTCTGGAAACTGTTGTAAGTAACCTGGTGCTCAGAGGTCTAGATGTGGGAACAGTCACTGAGAGAAGACCTAGAAAGTGTTGGTTAGAGTCTGGACTTTACCGCACAACACTGGGCAGGGATTTAACCTCTCTTGAGTGTCCATTTCATATCCCGGAAAGTATTGATAATAATATTGGACCCAAGGGCGCCTGGGTGTCTCAGTGGGTTAAAGCCTCTGCCTTCAACTCAGGTCATGATCCCAGGGTTCTGGGATCAAGCCTCACGCATTGTGCTCTCTGCTCAACAGAGAGCCTGCTTCTCCCTCTCTCTGTCTCTGCCTGCCTCTCTTCCTACTTTTGATCTCTGTCTGTCAAATAAATAAATAAAATATTTTTAAAAAATAATAATACTGAACCCACTGGGCTACCCTGAGGATTCAACATGAAAATGTATATGTCAAAATTCGTACATCTCCAAAACCGTTATCTTGCGAAGAGTGTGGTGGTGCACCTCTGCCAGCAGAGGGAGCTCTGCAAACAGCCAATTAAAGCTGAAACCCTGGAGGGAGGCAGCAATGTCGGGTGAGCAGGCTGGGCTTTTGCAAATCAGATGGGAGATGAAGAGGCCCTGGCTAGTGGCAGTCTTGCCAACCTTTTCTTGGGCACAGACATCTGCCTCCAAGCTGAGTCTGCTAAATCAGAACCAGGTACAGCCTCTCAATGAACCACCTGTCTGGGAGTGGGCTGGCCCTCCACCTGGAAACACCCTCCATGCAGAGCCTCCTCCAGAAGCTGGTGTCAGGAGAAGGGACGCGAGGCATCCAGATGGCTTGAGCATACTTTCTCCCACTCTGCACAGCTAGGGTTCACCTTTCTGGTGAAGGGCCGACTTCACTGTCTTTGAATTCCAGCATCGTCTTCTACTAGAGGAATTAGCCTTCTCTATGATAATCCATACAATTTATGGCAAATAAGGACCACTCACATTTGTAGGATGGGTCCTGCAGTTAGACCCTCTGGGGTAGAATCCAAGTGTCTGACCTTCAGCAAGTCACCTTACACTCTAGGTCTCAGTTTTCGTCAGCTATAAAATGGGGATAAGAATGCCTACCCATAGGGTTTATGAGAACTAAATAAGACAATACTTGTAAAGTGCTTAGCACACTGCCTGGCATGTAGTGAGAAGGCAATAAATGTGAACTTATTATTATTCAAAAAGCTCTCAGGGTGCCTGGCTGGCTCAGTCAGTAGAGCATGTGACTCTTGATCTTGGAGTTGTGAGTTTAAGCCCTCTGATTACTCAAAAAAAATAAAATCTTGGGGCACCTGGGTGGCTCAGATCAGGTCTGCCTTCAGCTCAGGTCATGATCACAGGGTCCTGGGATCAAGCCCCGCATCGGGGTCTCTGCTCAGCAGGTAGCCTGCTTCACCCTCCCTCTCTCTGCCTGCCTCCCTGCCTACTTGTGATCTCTCTCTCTGTCAAATAAATAAATAAATCTTAAAAAAAAAAATCTTTTTTTAAAAAAAGAAAAAAGAAAGGAAAGCTCTTCTCAAGTTCCAAAACCCCTTCTAACCTATTATCTAACTGAGGAGAACAGAACAGTGTCCTCATTTCACAGACGGGGAACTGTGATTCCAAGGGCTTCCATGACATCCCCAAGGTCATTCAGTTGGTCAATGGACAAAAGCCAAGAGATCCCATTCTTACCCTAGGAACTCCCTCTGCAACCACTGCTCTCAATATTGTCTGTGAAGATCACATGCAGGGAACAAAGCTGCTGCACCCAAAGCATTGAGCCCACGGCCAACAGGAAGGCCATTTTCCACCAATGGAGCTGTTGTCTGTTGCGACACTGGGCAGGAGGAAAGGGAAGTTGAGGCTTAGCCTCTTGCCCCACACAAAGAGGAAGCATATGGCTTGGGTGTTTAACTTAGTGCTCAAGTTCTAAAAGAGGGAGATAGGCTTTGTCACTCTAGGCAGCCCATCATGACCCAGGTGGTGGAGTTATGGCTGCTCGGAGGGTTGCCCTCACTGTGGAGCTGTGTCAAAGCCGAGGCCATGGATTCACGCAAGCCCGTGTTTGGAGCCATATCCCAGGTGTGACCAGGGACAAGTAGCTGAACTTGGTGAGCCACAGTCTCCTCACCTGAAAATAAGGCTGCTGTTCCAAGGCTAAAATGAGATCGTGCATGCAGAACACTGAGCCCCATGCCTGGCACATCACTGTCACAGAAGGCTGCATGTCCCTCAGCCTCTGCGGCTTTAACATTCCATTTGGCCGAAGAAGAGCTTGCTCCCTAGACTAAGTCCGGAGGGGACAAACGGATGGCCTGGTTGCAGAGGGAGTTCCTAGGGTAAGGATGGGATCTCTTGGCTTTTGTCCATTGACCAACTGAATGATGGCCTGGTGTGCTAACCAGGACCCAAAACTGTGAAGAGGACTGAAATCTGGGCATGGCAGGTGTGCTCTTACTCAAAGAGGGGACTGCGCCCAAAGCAGAGTCCACCTTCATTTGTCATCTGACAGGATGTGACCGTGACAGGCAGGAGGGAGTGTGGGTGAGCAGAGACCATGTGATCGCCACTCTAACCTGGCATCCTGATGCCCCCAAATTCATTCTTATTGCAAAATCATGCATTTCCCCACCTACTACTTCCAACCTCCCATTCCTGTCAGGGGCCTCTGTATCAGGAATGAATTGTGTACAGCTGCTAACATGGAGACCTCAAGATAGTAGCTCAAACACACAGGATTAATTCTTCACATTCGGCAAGTCAGGAGGTAGGTGGGCTAATATGGTGGCTCCATAGAGTCCTCAGGGCCCTAGGCGTTCTCTTTTTCTGCTCTACCCTCCCTGGTATATGACTTCCATCTTTGGTATCACCTCATGCTCCAAAGATGGGCTGCAGGAGCTCCAGCCATCACATTCAGTCTAGGTGAAGGCCCAGACTCAGTAAGATGGAGCCAAGGGGGCACTCCCAGCCAAGTCAGCTCCCTTTAAGCCAGTTCTACTCACATCTGATTGGCTAGAATTTAGTAATTTGGCCAAACTTAACTGCAGAGGGGCTGAGAACTATAGCCTTTTAGTCGGGAACATTGCAGCCCACCCCCTTCCTCCCAGTGGGAGTTCTATTGCTAAGTTAGAAAGGAAGAACTGATACGGGGTAGGCAGTGAGCTGCCCCTGAATCTTTGGTGTGGAGAGGACTGGTTCTGATCAATTTAACTCAGTTACATTCCCAAAAGTTCTTTCTTTTTTTTTTTTAATAAAGATTTTATTTATTTATTTGAGAGAGATGAACAGAGAAAACACAAACAGGGGGAGCTGCAGAGGGAGAGGAAGAACCAGGCTCCCTCCTGAGCAAGGAGCCTGATGTGGGACTCAGTCCCAGGACTCTGGGATCATGACCTGAGCCAAAGGCAGTCACTTAACTGACTGAGCCAGCCAGGTGACCCCCAAAAGTTATTTCTTGAGCACTAATTATATACAAGACACTGTGCTAAGTTAGCATATGGAGGTACATAAAGATGCTTGAAGGCTCTCCTGCTCTTAAGAGACCTACAGGTTATGGGCTCCTGGGTGGCTCAGTTGGCTGAGCATCTGACTCTTGGCTTCCACTCAAGTCATGGTCTCAGGGTCGTGGAACGGCCCCAGGTAAGGCTCCGTGCTCTGCGGGGAGTCTGCCTGGGATTCTTTCCCTCTCCCTCTGCTCCTTCTCCACCACTGCCCCTCCACCACTTGTGTGGGTGCGTGTGTATGTGTGCACCCTCTTTCAAAAAACAAATAAATTTTAAAAATCTTAAAACAACAACAGCAAAAGAAACCTACGGGTTACTGCTGCTGAGACAAGCACAAAACTTCTCAGTCTTCTCATCTGTAAATCAAAGATGTATCTCATTCTCTTCAGGACCTCAGAACTCGAATGCTCACTGAAGCTCCATTCATAGAAATGCTTTTTGCTTCTGTGTCTCTTCCTTAAAAAAAAAATATATATATATTTGAGAGAGAGCAGAGCGAGCGAGCGAGAGAGAGAGCACGAGTGGGGGTGATGGGCAGAGGGAGAGGGACAAGCAGACTCCCCATGGTGCACGGACCCCAATGTGGGGCTCGATTCCAGGACCCTGAGATCATGACCTGAGCCGAAGGCAGACGCTTAACTGATCGAGCCACCCAGGCGCCAATCCCTGTCTCCTCCTTGACTGCTGGACCCCCTGAGGACAGGGACCATGTCTGGTCCATTCTTGTGTCCTCAGAGCTTTCGTCAGTGTCTGCACTTAGTAGGTGTGCAGTACTCCTACTTGTCAAATGGATATGTGACATGAGCAGAGCTCACCAGGAGGTGCAGGAGAGGGTCAGGGTGGCTGTCAGAGGGCTATCTTGGGAGCAGATCCTGAAGGGCCTGAGGATCAGAATAAAGAGTCTGGATTTTCTTTTCTTTTCTTTTTTTTTTTTTTTAAAGATTTTATTTATTTATTTGACAGAGAGAGATCACAAGTAGGCAGAGAGGCAGGCAGAGAGAGAGAGAGAGGAGGAAGCAGGCTCCCTGCTGAGCAGAGAGTCCTATGCGAGACTCAATCCCAGGACCCTGAGATCATGACCTGAGCCCAAGGCAGCGTCTTAACCCACTGAGCTACCCAGGCGCCCCAAGAGTCTGGATTTTCATAGGGAGTTTTTGCACATTGCAATCTGGGAAAATAACTGAAGGAGCTTGTACTTTAGTAGGAGTATTGGTCCTCCATTTAGTCAGCCGATACACACTACTGCTGAGTATATTGGGCATTGTGGAAGAGAGGAAGGTAACATTTAGCAGTTGTCTCTGTGCCAGGGACTCTTCATGGTCATAGCATGGAGATCCACCATGGATGAGCATTCCCAGAGCCGGGCTTCACTGGCAGCATCCTGCAACACACATCCTCACAACCACGCCGTGCAAAGTCAGGGTGATTTTTTTTTTTAAAGTTATATTATTATTTTTATTGTTAAGGAATCCATTTCTGTGATTGTTGTGAAGTCCAGACTAGATTAAGGGCGATGAGTCCTGGAGGTAATTACACCCCACTCTGGCCTTTGTGGATACATCCCTGCCCTCCTGTTCCTGGAAGGTGCCAAGCAGGTGCTATTGTTCTCCACGTTTTACAGGCTTTACAGACCGGGAAACCAAAGCTGGGAAAAGTCACGTAACTTGCTTTAGTTTTCAACAGCATTGAGTGGTGGAGTTGGAATTATCACTTTGTCCCAAAGTCCCATCCTTCACAATGACCGGTTACAAAGAGATGAAAGTCACCTCGCTCTTGCTCTCCCGTGCAGGGCTCACTGGCTGGCTGGAGAGGAAGCAAAGGCAGGGGGAAGGAGAGAGGAGCTGTGCAATCATCCAGCTATGCCCCTGTGGGGGGTTGGGAGGTGCTGTGGGAGGACCCAGCTTGGCAGGGAGTGGTCAGACCTAGTAGGAGAATCAGGGAGAGCTTTGGGTAAGGGGACTGTCTTGGTCTGTTTGGGCTGTTTATAAACAACAGAAATTTGCTCTTCACAGTTCTGGAGGCTGAGATGCCCAGGACCAAGGTGCAGGCAGATTCAGGGTCCGGTGAGGGTCACTTCCTGATTCCCAGACTGGAGTTGTGGATGCCAGTTACAGACTACTACTGTACCAGTTCAGATGAGAAACGCTGAGGTCTGACACTGAGACTGTGATTGGAAACTGTGTTTAGGAGGTAGAATGGGCAGCACTCACTGGTTGACCAAGTATGAGGGGTGAGCAGGGTTGCTGTATTCGGTTGAGCAAACTGTGGACTGCTTCATTTCCCAGCTGAGGGAGTTGAAATCTAGTCTTCACTGGGGCTTGTCTAAAAGAATTGGCCTTTTTTTTTTTTTCCTTTTTTAAAAAGATTTTATTTATTTATTTGATAGACAGAGACCACAACTAGGTAGAGAGGCAGGCAGAGAGAGAGGAAGGGAAGCAGGCTCCCTGCTGAGCAGAGAGTCCGATGTGGGGCTCCACCCAGGACCTTGGGATCATGACCTGAACTGAAGGCAGAAGCTTTAACCCACTGAGCCCCCGGGGTGCCCCAGAGTTGGACTTTTTCTAATTCACCAACAATACTGGAGCAATGGCTTTAGAAGTGAGGATAAATTACTCCCAGGAAGGGGATATTCCAGAATATGAGTGTGTCTATGGAAGATAGCCCGTCTCAATATCTGAAACAAAAAGCTGGATCTATTACTTGAGAGCAGAGCAATGCCTACAGGGTGTGATCCCTTTGAAGGCAGCAAGGGTCTTCTATAAGGTGCTGGGAGGTGTGAAGTTTAGTGATGGACACACTGAGAGGAGGCAGAGTTAGGGGATTGGTGGATGATGCACAGCGTGGCTGGTGCTGACTGGCTGGGTTACAGAAGTGTGGTCACTGAGGCAAACGTCATTGTTCAGTAAAAGGGAGATGAACTGTCATTGATTAAATGGTTTAAAGCCCTTTGTGGTGGTTCCTCGTTGGCATGGCTACAGGACAATGAGAAACTTGTCCAGGAAAATGAGAACTTCTTTCTTTTCCTCAAGTGACAGCTAACTCAGACCATTCATCCTCCCAAGGGCATTTCACTTTAACAGTGGACCACGAATGATCAAGGGGATAGATCTCCAAAGGTTTTAGAGGCTGTTTGGGGTGAGGTCAAGGCTGTGGCAGAAATGTCTGATGTCTGTCACCTCCCTCCAAAATCCTGGGCCTGGGTGTTCCCCCAGATGGGGATCTGGGAGAAAAATTAGTTGCATAGCCAGGAAGGGCCTGGCCTGGGGTGGCATATGAAGTCAAAAATGGGACCTAGGGCGCCTGGGTGGCTCAGTGGGTTAAGCTGCTGCCTTCAGCTCAGGTCGTGATCTCAGGGTCCTGGGATGGAGTCCCGCATCGGGCTCTCTGCTCAGCAGGGAGCCTGCTTCCTCCTCTCTCTCTCTGCCTGCCTCTCTGCCTACTTGTGATCTCTCTCTGTCAAATAAATAAATAAAATGTTAAAAAAAAAAAAAAAAAAGAAATGGGACCTAGGCACCTGACTTCCAGTCACCTGTCTGGAAGGAGATGTGAGGTGCCTAGAGGCAGAGTTTGGGGCCTGAGGCTAGACCACCAAGTTTTTGTCCTTGTTGCCACTAAGACCTTGCCTCCGTCCCTCCTTTACTCTCTCGGTTCAGCAAGAACCACTGGTGCTGGCCCAGCCACACCCTGAGGAGCACCCCTGGAGCTGCCTGAGGAGATTGGGAAGCGTGTCAGGACTGGCAGGAAAAGAAGACTGTTGCTCCCTGCAGCTCAGCAGCTGAGTCCGGGTTCCCAAGCTCTCCCCACACACCCCCTCCATGCCCTTGAGCGATGGCTCTTAGTGGCGAGGCTCTCACAGATTTTTTTTTTTTTTTAAAGATTTATTTATTTATTTATTTGACAGAGAGAGATCACAGGTAGGTAGAGAGACTGGCAGAGAGAGAGAGAGAGAGAGAGAGCGGGAAGCAGGCTCCCTGCTGAGCAGAGAGCCCGATGTGGGACTCGATCCCAGGACCCTGAGATCACGACCTGAGCCGAAGGCAGCGGCTTAACCCACTGAGCCACCCAGGCGCCCCAATTTTTTTTTTTAAACAGCTTTACTGAGATATAGTTCTCATACCGTCGACTTCACCCATTTCAATTGCACAATTTAATGTTTTTAGTTCACTTCACCGTTATATGTAACCAGACCACAGCCCATTTTAGAACATTTCATCACCTCACAGAGAAACTCCATGTCCCTTCTTTAGAAGCCCCCAACCCTCCAGCACGAGGCCTTTTGCGGTCTGACGTCTCTCCTCAGCCTACTGTTTTCAAGGTTCATTCAGGCAGTGTGTATCAGTGTTCCATTTCTTTTCATGGTTAACTATTCCATGGTATGTCTGTACTGCATATTATTTATCCATTCTTCAGCCGACAGACATTCTGGTTGTTTCCACATCTTGGCTTTGGTGAATAATGCCTTTTTTTTTTTTTTAAACATTTGTGTATGAGTTTTGGTGTGGATATTTGCTTTTATTTCTCTTGAGTATACACCCAGGAATGAAATCACTGCATCATGGGGTAACTCTATGTTTAGCCATTTGAGAAACTCATGAGGGTTTCTGATTGTTGTTCTTTCTTGTGCACATGTCTTAGGCTGGACAACCCTGAACGGGCTCCTGTTATCACCTCTGGGAGACAGGCATTTCCTCCACTGCGTTCAGATATAGGACAGCCACCAGCTCCCCTGCTCTGCCCTCTGCAAAATCCTTAGCCGGCCTGTTAGAAACCTGGCTGACCACCTTGCCGTTGGCTGATAGGCAACTTGGATAACCTCCCTCCGTCAGTCAGTAAGTAGTCACTGACATAAAACAGACATAAAAACATTTCTGACTAATCTATTGAATGTACGTGCACGACCATGAGAATCCATCCCCCAAATCTCATAGAGCTGGTTGACCCGGGGCTCCTACTGTGCCACTCTGAAATCCCTCAAAGCATTCAGTCAGAGGCTGTGCTGCCCACAGGCTGCTCACCGCTGACTTAGTATCCCTGTGCCAAGGAGGCGAAGGCAAGGCCTGCTCTGAAGAGTGATCTTGGCTTGAGGATTCCTCAACGTTCTTCCTGAATTTCCTCAGAAACGTTCCACCTGCTCAACCTTCCTTTAATCCTTCTTTCACTTGGGTCACACGTACTCTGTCAGCCTGTCACCCTCCTATTTCCTGTCTCAGGCATTTCCCCTAATGCAAATCCTGCTAGGCAATGGCTTCTCAGAAATCCTGTATTAATTCATACCACTAATCTCTCAGTCCCTCACTACACTTAACGTGAACCGTTCCCAAATAACAAAAGTGTCTGCCTGTTTTGTACTTAGAATTTCATCTAAAGAAATAGTGTAGGGAAACTTTTTTTTTTTTTTTTAAGATTGTATTTATTTACTTGACAGACAGAAATCACAAGTAGGCAGAGAGAGGGGGACTCCCTGCTGAGCAGAGAGCCCGATGCAGGGCTCGATCCCAGGACCCCGAGATCATGACCTGAGCCAAAGGCAGAGGCTTAACCCACTGAGCCACCCAGGTGCCCCAGAAAACAGTTTTATGTGAAGGAAAGTAGAGGAGTCAAAAAGGTTTGCTTATTGCCCCACTTTGAGCAGTTTTATCATCGTAGTTATGACATGCCGGGCATAGAGGCAGAGGGTGGTTTCTTTTTAGAGACTGGAAGAGCTCCAGGATCCAGAGAGAAGGGCTTGTACTATCACTGGGCCAGACACTCAAGTCCCAGGCTGGGTTCTGAGGACAGAGAAGGAAGGATGTTGCCAGGGGAGTTGTAGGAAGCCACCAGTACACAGCAGTGTTGTCCTTTCTCTTTTCCAGTGACACTCATTCCCGCTGTTTATCCTCAGATGGCGACCGACCGTAGAGGGCTGGAGCGGGACTTTCAGGCCTCCTTAAAGCACTCTTCCTCTACAAGCCCAGAGTCCTGAGGCATTAGCTACAATCACTTGGGCTCACTCTCTCTTCCAGACAGAAATCCTGTCTTCCTCAGACAGCAGCACCGATAGCTGGCTCGTGTGAACAGCAGGCTGTGGATTCACAAGATGTTCCCCAAGTAAGGACCCGGGTGTCCTGGCGGGGATCCCTGTGGGCCAAACGGCAGCTGCCCCTCCTTCAACCCTGCAGAGAACTTGGCTTGCCTCACTTCAATTCGGGTCCTGCACTGAATGTTCAGTGCTTGATAACAGAGTTGTGCTTCTGTGGAAAACATAAACGGAGAGGGAAGGCTGAGAGAGGGCTTTACTGTTTTAATGAACAGTGGAGGGAAATAGGGCTGTGCCTCCTGATTATCCTTATCTGAGTTTTTGTAACAGCTTAACCGATAAGCTGGTTGGTTGAAAGTTGTTAGAGTCCTGAGATTTTCCCTGGGTCTGGGGAATGAATTAAAGCATTCTGCTGGAAGAGAAGCTGTCGCTCTAAGAGTTTGGGGTTTTGAGGCTGGCTGTAGGCCTCAGGGAGAGATGAGGGCTTGGAGCTTAGATCCCCACCCCACACTCCAGGCAGGAGGAGGGACTTAATGGGCCCGCAGTTGCCCCCTGCAGGGCAAGAAGTGAGGGCTGTGACCCGGTTAGGAGCTGTGAAGTCGGTCCCTCAGGTTGCTCCTAGAGCTGGAATCCAGCTGAAATCAGCCCCCCTCACTCATCCTTTGTTCTCAGGATGTATGAATTCTTTTCCGTATCCACGTGGTGCCCCACTTTGAGCAAGGAATCAACCCTGACAAATGACTCTGTGCTGTGTGTTCAGTAGAGATAACACTTAAGTTTAAAAAAAAAAAAAAAGTAGTTGAGGACAAACCCCACTGATTTATCCTTACTTTTGACTGCCATTTGAGAAATCGCCTTGGTTTGATAGGCTCTAAGCTTCTTCCCAGATTTGTGATTGAAGCTGAGTGAATCCCCATCTCTGCCCAGGAATTCTGGCTTCCAGCTGCAAAAGCAAGCCATCAAGGTCTTCTTCCCACAGTGCTTCCCATCCCCCAAGCTCTCCCCCTCTCTGGATCTCTCCAGGCTGCTGCCTCCCTTACTGACACTGCAAGTCCCAACTTTGGGGCCCTTCCCTGTGGGATCACCTGAGTCCTCCACTAGTCTGCTCTTTTTGAATGGTTCAGGTCACTTTCCTCTTCTGTTACATGTGAACCGGGGGTAGGAGGAGGTGGGGAGTTGCAGTGGAGAATTTTCTAGACCTCTCCCAGCCCTGACACTCAGGGCAGGGCTGTGAATTCCGACAACTTAGTTCTCTGAGTCTGGGCATACAGGGATTCCGGAACCAGCCTCAGCTTGAATCCCGAGCCCTGTAACCTTAGGCAGTTTACTTCATCCCTCATTTTCCTCATCAGTAAATAAGGAAATAGAATACCTGCCTCATAGGACCATTATGAGTATATGAGGATTAAATGAGTTAATGTTTGTAAAGCACTTATAACACTGTTTGGTACAGAGGGGTTTTTTTTTTTTTTTGCCTTTTTTTTTTTTTTTTTTGAGAGCATGTTAAAAACTTTTCTAGAATCTGTTAAATATAGCACACAGCACAGTTTCATTGTTAACTATTTACCTGTGGGTCTTATTGGCACTCCACTTGCTGTGAAGGGCAGAAAACACATTCAACCCATCTTTGGCCCTAGCCCACTGACTCCTGGTTTGGTGCTCAATGAAGTGGCTAGTTTGAAATAAACCAGGAGTCGGTGGCAAGGGTAGCGGAGAGCTGTCCAGACAAGCAGATATTAAACTGCTGATTGGGTGTAGGCAGAAGAACAGGCAGTGACTCTCCTTTTTCTGGGATGTTTGAAGGGGTCCTGAGTTTGCCTCACTGTTGGAGGACCAGGAGGCACCGACTCGAGAGAGTGGGAGGCACCCGAAGAGGTGGGATAAACGGCTCAGTGTTTCTGGGAAGCGCAGGACTTTGGAACCAGCAGTCAGGGACAGTTCTCTTACATGTAAAATAGGATATGAATATCCACTAAAATGAGAAAGCCCTCGTAAGGGCTATTGACTGAACACCTTCCAGATAGACTGGCACCAGCTAAGTATTTATTATGACCATTCACGAATGAGGTTGGGCGAGGTTAAGCCACCTGCCCAAAGATACAAAGCAATAAAAAGGAAGAGTGAAGATTCGAACGCAGGTGTGTGAACTCAAACTCTGCTTAAGAATGGAAAAGTGACCTGGCGCAGCTAAGCCCCGTTCAAATGATAACGGTCACTTTATTAGAACAAAGGCTTATGAATAACAGCAATGCTAGGACAGCAGGGTGGCTCTCGAACGCCCCCTCAGGCACCCACACCCCTGCGGTGCCCAAAAGTCCCGCCGCCTTTCGGCGCTTACGTGCGCTCCGTGACCGCCGCGGCAGACGAGGGGCCGGCGGCCCAGACCGCATGCGCTCTGGCGCCCTCGAGCGCGCCCCTCCCCCACGACGGCCGCAGCGAGGGCACGGGGCGCATGCGCACACCGGGCGGGCGGAGGGCGGCCCCCAGCCAGTGGAAAGATTTTGGACGACCCAGTGCGCGGGATCCCGGTGGTGGCGTGTGAGCGCGCAGGCGCGACTGGGGCCAGGCAGCAACTCCGGAATCTTTGCTAGTCCCAGTGTGTGTCGCACCCGGAGCCGCCGCCATGGCTGCCTATAAGCTGGTGCTGATCCGGCACGGCGAGAGCGCTTGGAACCTGGAGAACCGCTTCAGCGGCTGGTATGACGCCGATCTGAGCCCGGCCGGGCACGAGGAGGCGAAGCGCGGCGGGCAGGCGCTGCGAGGTGCGGAGCGGGCCGGGCTGGGCTGTGGGTGGGGGCTGCGGAGGCCCGGGCGGGCGCCTCACGGTAAGGGCCGCCGCCTGGCTCGCCCCCGTGCCCTCCCAGAGAGGGCTGACCTTGAGCTTCAGCTTTCCAACAATTTATTTTACAACTGACGAAATGGGCGCAGGTTGGGGGGGGGTCGACTTGCTCAAGGTCATCCAGTGGAGTGAGGGGCAGCGCCAGGAAGAGGGCCGAGGGCGGTCGCCCCGTAACCCATTGCGTTCTCCACTACACCCCCTTGCGAAATTCTCCCATTTTCTAGTCTGAGCATTTAGTAAGTCGGGGACGGGTTATTACATGGGATGCCGGTTGCCTTCCAGCAGCCGTAACCACGCCTTTTCAGGAGGTCGCTGCGATTCTAATGAAACGTCAGGCCACACGCGGGTCCCTGGCTGTGGGGGAGTAACGCGGCCCGGTGGGGGGGGGGCGGCGCGGGTAGGCAGCGGGCCTCAGAAACCCACGTGCTTACGTAGGCCTTTGCTGTTCAGCAGCATCCCACAAATTCTGTGTCCAAAATCCCATCTTCAAATGTAATTGAGCGAATGAATGAATGAAGGATTTGAGTTGATCCTGTGCAGATTCCATAGACAGATTTTAACCCCCTCTTTTCTATCCTTTCCTGGCCCTCTTTCATAGTTGGGAAAAGTGAAGATTGCATAGATGACTTGTTCAAGGTCGTATCTTTCTATTCCTAGTCCATCTCGCTTGCTCCAGTTTGGGTTGAGTAACAACAGGTGGGCAAAGGTGGAAGTGGCAGTGAGATAAACTCATCTACCCAGGCTTGCCCCACCCGGGGGGGTAGCTCTCCGTGGTTTTGGAATGCTTTTTATAAGGAACCATTCCCAGCTGTCAGCAACTCAGAGACACTCTCTGGTCTGAGAAGGTGTTCCTTTGATGATTAGGGCAGATCCTGCCTTGCTCCTTTCTACTTTGGACGTAGAAGCAGCCATTTAAAAGGGTCATTGATGCCTGATGTGGAAGAGGTATTTGGCCTCAGGTTATTCTAGCGTCTTGCCTTCACTGTAGATTCTTTGAAATGAAGCACAGGTTTGGAAAGTGGGAAATGTAATCCTGCTGGCTGTGTGTGTGAACGCTTTGGGATGGTCTGGTGTGACTTACATTAGGAGAGGCTGGGAAAGGGAAAGTGCTGGTAAAGGAGGCCATTTTCTCTCCTGTCTGGCATGAAGACCTGTATGGGTCTGTGGTGGTTTGCTGAGACTAACCCAGGACAAAGATAATTGCAGCTGTACCCTAAAAGACTGATCAAATGGTCAAACTTGGAATTTCTCTTTAACAGATCCTGTTTCAGTTGTTGATTATTATTATTTTTTTAACTTGCTTAATTTCAGTAATCTCTGCACTCAATGTGGGGCTCAAACTCATGACCCCAAGATCAAGCAAGAGTCACATCCACTTGTGACTAAATCAGCCAGGCACCCCCCTATTTCAGTTTGTAAATAAATGTTGGTAGCATTAGTTAGAAAAATTTCATTTAAGATCTTAATATCTGTTGTGGGCATCACTCATGATTATATTAAAAAAGACTGAAAGCAGAAATCTGAATGGTGAAGACCATTATGAATATTGCAAGAAACCTAAAGTAAATACATGAGTAAATCTTAAGTTCTTCAGAGCTTTCAATCATAGTAGGGTTAACAATTTTTTTCTTTTTTAATATTTTACTTATTTGACAGAGGCACAGCGAGAGAGGGAACACAAGCAGGGAGAGTGGGAGAGGGAGAAGCAGGCTTCCCACTGAGCAGAGAGTCGGATGTGGGGCTTGATTCCAGCACTCTGGGATCACGACCTGAGCCAAAGGAAGATGCTTAATGACTGAGCCACCTGGGGACCCCAAGGTTTATAAACTCTTGAATTGTTTCAGGAGAAAGCCAATGAGAACTGAGTTCCCCCATGCAGTCTTACTTCTGGGGGAGGATGAGGTCCACACCATACCTTTTACCCCGCCCCTGGGCTATGCTAATGGGAAAGTTAAAGAAAGAGGCCCTAGAGTTCTCTGTTAAGAGCCCTCAGGGGAACTACTTTTCTTCTTGGGGGCCTATTTGGATATCCAAAGGTAGGCACTCCATTGAGAATGGAAATAATTGCTGTGAAACAGCCAGTAGCTTTGCAGCATGGGAGATGACGTTTACACTATGGATGGTTGCTTCCTGGTGACTCAGCCTTTTACTGGGGAGCCATCCCTTCCTTAGAGTTAGGGAGGAGATGGTAATGAAGTCTACTAGGACTTGTCCTGAGGCTTACTGATGAGATTCATCATCTTTTCCCTTGCGGGTAGTGTAGTAGTGGGTTTCCTGGTGATTAATCCTTCCTTCCTCCATCAGCATAGTTCTTACTGGCCTCATTCTCAGCTGAATGACTGGCGGGAGAATTCACTTCACATTGCATTAATTACTGTTGGCAACCTCCATATGAGGCAATATCCAGGAAAGTTTGTGCAGTATTTCAAGGAGGGCCTTGTAGCCTCATGGAGGAAAACACTATATGAAGAAAGGGCCATCTCCTTATTAAAGTGGGAGGGAGGATAATCTTTCATGAAATATGATTGTAGCCTCTTGGTTGGGGCAGCATAACTCTTGATTACCACCCCTTAATAACTAACAAGTGTGGAGGAGAGATTCATTTATAAATGAATCAGTGCATAGCATTTGTTCTTTTTGCTCTTTCTCCAGGGAGTGGCTTCTCCTAAACCTTGGTCTAGCCATCGACCTAAGGAGGTACAGGCTGGCACATAACTAAAAAGAAACTGGATAAAGAAATTGTGATGCGATTTCCACTCCATAGTGGACATAAAATTTCAAGCAACAAATTTAAGTTTTAATCAGCATCCTCTAAGAGCTCTTGCTGTGTCCTGATTGTTCGGGGTTTAAAATCCACTTTCCCTAGATAAGAAGTTAGAACTGAAATACATTAGTAATCATTGGTCAAAAGTGACTGTTTTAACTAAAATACAAACATCCAGATCCTTAGGAATTAGGAAAATATAGAGGGAGCTAGAGATGGTGGTTATGAATTGGATTTTGGAGTCACACAGCCTGGATTTTAATCTCTCACGAATAAGCTGTGACCTTGAATAATTTGCTCAACTCCTCTAGCATGTGTTAGAAGGATGGTTATGAAGACAAACATATACAGAATAGTCCAGTGCTTGACAGATGGCAAGCCCTCTATACGTATTGGCTATTATTATATATTAAGAGATTCCAAGTTTTTAAGCATCTTTTTCTTGAAAGAATTGGAGAAATAAGTTCTTAAAATGGCTTAATTACAGCACTGTGTGGTTTAGGATTAGCCACACAGATAGTACACAGTAGCTACTTGACAATATGTTTAGGTCTTGGGTTAGATGAATTATTGGGGAATCATGTTGTCAACTATAAAATAACAAATTTTATCTTTTGTGAAGGCAGAAGATTGTCTTTCCTGCTAGAGTATACAAACTAGCTAAATTTATATGTAAGAAAATTCTGGTTCCAGAGTGGATCTGATTAGCTTATCACTTTGAATTTCTGATTCCCAGATGCTGGCTATGAGTTTGACATCTGCTTCACCTCAGTGCAGAAGAGAGCAATTCGGACTCTCTGGACAGTGCTGGATGCCATTGACCAAATGTGGCTGCCAGTAGTGAGGACTTGGCGCCTCAATGAGCGGCACTATGGGGGTCTGACTGGTCTGAACAAAGCAGAAACTGCTGCCAAGCATGGCGAGGCCCAGGTGAAGATCTGGAGGCGTTCCTATGATGTCCCACCACCTCCAATGGAACCTGACCATCCTTTCTACAGCAACATCAGTAAGGTATGGTAAAACGGGGTTTGGCTCAACCCCACTTAGGAGGACCACAGGTTATGGTTTCTGGCCTCACTCTTTCTTAGCTTTTTATTAGTGTCTGCCTAGTCCCATTGAGTTTATAATTTATAATAAATAGTTAATTTTTTCAATTATCCTTCTCTAAGGAATGTTAAAAGATTTAGTTGGTAGTTACTTCTCTAAAAATATATCTCCTTTTTTTCTTTCTTCGATATACTTCATAAAACCTATCCATAGTTGTAGGGCCCTTCTAAGACAAGTGGAAGATTAAGTGAATTGGGAAGAGCCTTATACTTACTTTCCCCCCCTTCTTTTCTAAGTTTCTTTGAAAAATTAATCTTCCAGTAGCGGGCAGTGGTGGTAGGAAGAGCTGCAAGGTAATAATTAGCCCCTTTGCCAAGCTCTCAGCTCTATTCTGTGCGCTGGTGAGAGATTTTGATTCATCACTTTAATTAGGGGATGAGGAGTGGGCAGAACAGATGCAGCTACTACTAATTGGTGAATTTGGATTTTGTTGTTGTTGTTTAGGATCGAAGGTATGCAGACCTCACTGAAGATCAGCTACCCTCCTGTGAGAGTCTGAAGGACACAATTGCCAGAGCTCTGCCCTTTTGGAATGAAGAAATAGTTCCCCAGATTAAGGAGGGGAAACGAGTACTGATTGCAGCCCATGGCAACAGCCTTCGGGGCATTGTCAAGCATCTGGAGGGTATGTGTATTTTTCAGGGGAACCCTCAAGGAGGCATACAGCAAAATTGCCACTAATCAGGGACTTATTTCATGCAAAGGAGACCTTCGGGAAAAGGTTAGACATTGAGAGCCTTGGAGATAGTCTAGATTGACTCCTGGTCACCCTCTACCCTTGTTTCCTCAAAGCATCGTAGACAGACTCACTGGGTGCTTACTGTATAAGCAGAACTTTAGGTTCCCCTTCAGACCTGATGCAGAAACTGCTATCTGTTACTCACATACACTTTATAATTTGAGATGCTCACCTTTAGATTTTGATTGCCAGTTCAAACTGGTAAAATCCTCCTTAATCACAACCTGGTACAACTTCACACATGAATCGCGATTTGCATTCTAAATTGCTTTACCTGAAGGCCTAGAGGGACAGATTTGCTGATTTTTGGCAGGCTGGATGGATCACATAGGACATTTGTGATGTGGATGGTCTTGATCCTACTTTGGGAGAGAGATCTGTGGTACACACCTTTCATACATTTTTGTTTTTCAGTGGCTGAGAGATAAGTATTGAGTGTATTCTTTGGGTAACTGATCTATAATACAGATCATTACTGTTACTACAAATACCAGAAAGCGTGTCTTGTTTTATTTAATTCCTGCTGAAGTCCTTTGTCACCTGCAGAGGTGACATGGATTTATGTCTTGCATGGCTAATCACGGTGTGTATTTTCAGGTCTTTCCGAAGAGGCTATCATGGAACTGAACCTTCCAACAGGCATTCCCATAGTCTATGAATTGGACAAGAACTTGAAGCCCATCAAGCCCATGCAGTTCCTGGGGGATGAAGAGACCGTGCGTAAAGCCATGGAAGCTGTGGCTGCCCAGGGCAAGGCCAAAAAGTGAAGGGAAGCAGGCAGACTACTTCCCCAAGGATACCTCCCCTCCCTGTCCATCCCACTCCTCTGCACTTCTTCCCTGCACATGTCACACTGACCGTATCTGTAGGCATCTTAAGTTTTAGCTGCAGATGAGGACCAGTGGCTCCTAATTTCATTTAGCCATTTTGTTTCTTGCACCCACTCTCTTCATATATTCTAGTCAGAATGGCACTTCTGGGGCATGGGTTCTCAGTCCAAGCTGAGAGAAGACGCTTACCCAAGAGTAGGGAATTAGTAATGCTGGGGGTTTTGCTACTGTTTTATTATTGAGGACCTGCTTGCAATAGGGATAGGGAGGAACCATGTTAGGTGTGACCAATGAGAAGCAAAAGAGCCTGTGTGTGTTCCCACGAGCAAGTCCTATACTGTTCTGTACAGGTGGAGCAGGGGGTGCTCTAGTCATTCCAGTGGAAGATGAACGTAACCTGCATGGTGATGAAAATAGTCATTTCCCCTCTGACCCTAGAAGAGCTGGCTCCAGAAGATTGGGATCAATCTGAATGTTTTACATGTTGCATTTACTTTTACAAGAAAAAAAAGTATATATATATATACATATATATATATATATATATATATATATATATATATATATATATATATATATATAAATACAAAACGAAAACCCTTCTGGGGTTTCTAGTGGCGGTTGAAATATTCCCACATGTGATCATCCAAAAATAAGCCATTCCTCACACCAGTGTGGGATAAACTCCTTGACTTCTGAGGCCTAGGAGTTCATTCTGCTGTGTGTTTTAGAATCCCTCCCCTGCCTTAATGTTTTATGGCAGTGAGATGCCTCTTGATCATGTCCAAGTGTGTCTTTCACTGTATCTGTTTCTGATTATGTTCCAGTTGCTTGGCCCCACCATGGGCTCAGTACTCATTTTGAGTGTAACCGTACTAAATCTTTTTCCCAGATCAGTATAATAAAGGAGTGATGTGCAATATCTTCTGTGTGATATAGTGATCCCTCTAGAACTTTAAGACAACCAGTCAGTTTACACAGCCTGGTCCACATATGGTATATCTTACTAGGTTTTCTATCTTAGGTTGGGGAGCTGAGGTGTGGGGGAGCAGGTCATCTTAGCTGAACTCTCCATTCCTATTGCCTCTACAGCTCTTGTTCAGTGATGCTGGTTACTGAGTACCACTTGAGTGGAAAATGAAATTCTGAAACCCCATTATACCTTTTGAGTAAGGTAAAGACTTGTTTACATTAAAAAGCTAATATTTTTCTATTAGAAATCTATAAACTTGATTCACTTTTCATCCTCAGAAATTACATACAACTTTATAAAATGATGCAGGAAAAAAGAAGTTGATTACATTATATAAATAATTAGGAAGGGGCATGGCTCACATTTACCTTCTCTCTAAGGTCTTTGAAAAGATTGTGGGATCATAAGAGAGACTCCAAGGCATGAAAAAGCTCTTAATGCCTTTCTTCTAGCAGGAGGTAATAGGGGCCTCTGTCTGGGAAGCTCTCACGAAGCTCCTCTGTGCCGGCCATTGGCTGAGGCATGTTAACATACACAGTCTCTAATCTTCATCACCTCTGAAAGGGCTGCTATCCCCAGTTTACAGAAGAAACAGGCTGAAAAAGATGCAGAAACTGGTCAAATATATGCTACCAAGTACTGGAACCCAGAGAAAAGATGTTCAACTAAAGTCCTTATTCTCAGTTTAAATACTTGAATCATCTTCTTGAGTTTTTCACTTGATCTGTACAGTAACTCTAGGATGAGCTTTAGTAATTTAAGTCTCCCAACAGTCTGGTGGAATGTTAAATTTACTTAGCCTGTACTGAATCTTAGACTGAAAGTTGATAATCCTTTGATCAAGGCTCTTCACCGAAGTCAGACTGGATCAGCTTAGATTACTCTTACTCTGTGTCCTGACATCTGAATTTATGGCAGTCTTCACTCACTGACTAGAACTCTTACAGGCAGGAAAGTAACAGAAAGCCTGCATTATCTACCAACACCACCAGGAGGCTAACAACTAGCATCGTTCCAAGACCCTGCTTAGCTAGGGTAGCTACCTAAGCAGCATCATCTAGTGGGGGCGGGGGGGGGGGTGTTGTTGCGATTTGTAGGCAGTTTTGAAATTCACCTCACCCAGGCTGAGAATCACTATTCCAAGGCACAGAAACCAATATCCTCCTCATCCCTTAGAACCAGTTGTAGATTAGCAGATATCATCACTAAACATCACTATTTGGGCATAGCTGTTGAGTCAGCTATGAGAGCACTCAAAAAAATTTTTATTGCGCTTTTGCTATGTTTAGTCACAGTACCAGGCACTGAAGATTCAAAGAGATTCCTGCAATACAATACTGGATGGTTAATGGAGAAAATCCATCCTGCTCTGCAGATCTGAGAGCGCTGTTATTAGCTGCTTCAAATGTTCTTTCTGACACTTTATTAGAATGTTTGTTTACGTATCACCTGTCTTTCCTCATTAGAATGTAAGCTCTACAAAGAAGGGATTCTATCGTTCACTGTTTTAACTCCTAGCTGCTCAGTATATGTTTACTGAATGAAGTCCCAACACGCACTCAATTAATGAACCACTGCTAATTTGGAGAGCCTTTAATTTCATGCCCAGGGTTCAATCAATATTTAGAAAAAGGCACCATGGTATAGAAGAAAAAATTTTGGCTTTTTAAGACAGACTTAAGTTTGAATAATGCTCTAATGCTCTGCCACTTGATGTCTTTGTGACTTAGGGCAAGTTAACTGATTTTCCTAAGCCTCAGTTTACTTCTCTATAAAATGTAGAAACGATCAGAACATTCCAGGGCTACTGGGAAGTTCAGAGGTAAGTAAAGTGGCTAAAGTGGTTAATGCTGTAGAGAGAATCAAATGGTAGCATCTTCTTGCAAGGCAATATGGGAACACCTAACCAAAATTTTAAAAATACACATTCTCTGACCCAGTGTTCCACTTCTAGGACTCTGTTTTGCCACAGAACTTAGGCATGCACAAGGATATATAGGATAGGGGTTTTCTTGGTAGCATTGCCTATAAAAAAGGAAAATCTGTAAAGTTTTAAAACCTCTATCAGTAATGGGACTACTTAAACTACATAGTAACGTAAGGCCTGGAATTTGACAGATCCTTGATAGAAGGCAACCAGATCTGTAATAACAATAACATAATACTGGTATGTACTGGAACTTAGGTATTTCTTCCTCACAATAACCCATGAGATTATACTATGCCAGACGAGGAAAGAGACATAAACAAAAATAACTTGCACTACTATCAATGTTCAACATCTGATTATTTTAGTATACTATAATTTGTACAGTGTTACCATTGGGGGAAAAATGGGCAAAGTGTACCAGGAATCTCTTATTATTTCTTAAAACTGCATGGGGAGCTACTGATCTCAATTCTGTTTTCTTTTTTTTTTTAAAGATTTTATTTATTTATTTGACAGAGATCACAAGTAGACAGAGAGGCAGGCAGAGAGAGAGAGAGAGAGAGAGAGAGAGGGAAGCAGGCTCCCTGCTGAGCAGAGAGCCTGATGCGGGCCTCGATCCCAGGACCCTGAGATCATGACCTGAGCCGAAGGCAGCGGCTTAACCCACCGAGCCACCCAGGCACCCCCCCCTTTTTTTTAAACACTTTTTTTAATATAAAGATATTTATTTATTTGACAAATCACAAGTAGGCAGAGAGGCAGGCAGAGAGAGAGAGAGGACGAAGCAGGCTCCCCGCTGAGCAGAGAGCCCGATGCGGGACTTGATCCCAGGACCCTGAGATCATGACCTGAGCTGAAGGCAGAGGCTTTAACCCACTGAGCCACCCAGGCGCCCTCGATTCTGTTTTCTTTTAAAAAACCAACCTAACCTATTCAAGGCTAGTAGCTAGAGGATATAAACCCAGGTGGGTTGACTCCAGAGTTCACAGGTAACCACTGTCGGTACACCTAAAAGATAAGGGCTCCTTGAAGAACATCTCAAGAACTGACATCTCGAATTCTTTCCTTCCGGTCCCTCGGCAGCTTCTCCACGCTTAACCCTTATCCCTTCCTCATCCCCAAACTCGGATGTCCATTCCTTCTGTGCTTTGTTCAGGCTCCTTTGTCTGCCTTGAATATTTCCATTCCACTTAGTCAAGTTCTTCAGTTCCTTTTATTTCACACATCCTTCCCTGGTCTCCCATGACCGTGCTCTTTCCCTCTTTTCAGTTCAGGTTTAACAAACATATGCTGGGGTACCCACTAAATTAGTAATACTAATTTCATCTAATTACTTTCAGAACTACTCACATGTACCCTGAATCACCATGTGTTCTTTAATTTTCACTAAACTGTACTGTCTCTCAATGAGATGTATATAAAGTGCTTGACTCAGTGCCTGGCATATAGCAAGTACTCAGTAAGTGGAAGTGCTTAGAACATAGAAAATATAAGAAAGATTGGAGATTAGGCTTTTCCAGAGTAAGCAAGCACTTCACACATGTCTGTAATGGGTGTCAGCAATCAGGCAAATCCCTCCTCTGAATGTCATGATGCTTTTTAGATGCTTCCCTACTCAAGACAACGAAAGCCATAAAATCTTTTTAATAAAAAATGTTTTGTCTCAGCAAAAAATGTGTATTTTTAAGACTGTTAGAGGGAACAGGTTACTTCCAACATTGTACAGTTTGTTGGCACCTCTAAAAAAAGAGAAATTGATCACTCCAGAAAATGAAATCCACTGAAAGGTTCATAAGAAAAATATTCCACCTAAAGTATAAGTTGCTGGCAGATTTTTCTAAAGGTGGTTATTGGCCAACCCCAGGCGTCTGAATAAAGACAATGGCATCTTGATGTTGGATTCATACACGTACTCTTAGATAAACGGCTTACCCCTCTCCATGGGGTAAAATGTGGCTTCTTAGGTCTGCAGGAATTCAGGCTGCACTCGGGCCACTTTCCGGAATTCTTTAGTGTGGGTCTTAGGGCACTGCATCTCACACCAACTAATGGGAACCATCTGGACACCTGAAAGGAAAGAGCTGGTGTTGGAGCTGGAAACCCCAAATGTTTACCAAAGACCCTTCCCTTTCAAGGCTGGTTATGAACTGAAGTATCACCAAACAGCCTACTGAACCTCACCTCATATGCCACTGACTTAACACAGTGAGTCCCCCATTACAATTATATAAGGAGAATCATTCTAATCTCAGTAGTAAGTACTGACACTCATATTGCTTCCTAGATAATTAAAAAAACAAGGGTAACAAGAGCAAACAGTGGATTAATCCCAAACCATAGCTCCCAGGGAAAGGTGAGCACATGGATGCATGGACTTACCCGATTCACTGTGGGCCACCACCACCCCGAGCTCGTTCTCGGCAGTGGTCAGGAGGTAGTTGGATTGTGCGTCACCCAGGGAGATCTAGTCACACAACACTGGTAAAGGAAAATGATGGGTGATAAGTCTTCCCTCCTATAACCACTTGAGTTGTTTTCTACTTCTATTTTTTGTTTTGACAAAGGACCACAACACTCCTGGGAATAAAGGATACCACTTTGGCCAAGACAATGTCACCTGGGCGGAAACTCTTATAAATCTCTACCTGTAAGAAAAGAACAGGATTGTTAAGTGAAAGCTCTAAATCAGATCTACATGAAACTATTACCCCTCTGTAGACCCAATCTACTTTTTAACCCCATAGGGTGAAAAGTCATCATTAGTCAAGCCAATCAACAACTTCTATTGCTTCTACAGCATCATTATATAAAGCAAAGATTTTTAATTCAGTAACCTGATCAGGAATCTGACTTGGACAAAAGTTACTATAGCTGGCTCTGAAAGGATCCAGAGTAAATCGGAACAGTAAAGAATAAACACCTGGCTTCAAAGGCAAGGAGTAAACTAATCCCCGTCAAAAATCCTAAGGGAGAGGAATAGGACAGGGAGGTGAATTCCACACTTTCTAGTAGGAAACATCTTAAAATTCCTTGGATCTTTGGATCTACATTTCTATAAATGTTTGAAATTCACTGAAATAATTTAAAAGGATTGAGATTCCTAAAGTCATAAGGAAAAAAAGAAAAAGGACCAACCAACAACCTTGTCTTTTTCAGTAGCTCGGACATCTTCCTTGCTATAAAAAAGAATTAACAGAAAGATTAATTATCGGTGAGAAAGAATTATTCTGCAGAATCACAGACAAAGAGCTACAAGAGTAGAGAGAACGAGTCATAATGGGGACCTAGATGCCATGAGAGAAGTGGGGTAGAGAAGCATTCCAAGTCCTCAGCCGGAGGAGAAAACCACATTCCCATTCTTGGGTCACACAGAGCAGCAGTATCAATACCTCTGAGTACAGAAAAGCAGAACAGATTGGGCAGGAAAAATTAAGGAACTTTGCTGCCTTAGTAGAGCTTGAAGAGAAGCATTATAGAACAACACAGCATCCTGAGAGTGGAATGGGACCCAGAAGTTAAATTATCTGGCTCACAAGAACTGTTGATCCCTTCTCAAAGAACCCACAGGGAAACAAAAAAAAAACAAAAACCAAAAAACAAAACACACCCAACTACCATTTCACCTACTAACCATTTTTTAGAAGTATTTTATTTTTTTAAGATTTATTTATTTATCTATCTTAGAGAGAGACAACACAGGTGCATAAGAGTGGAGGGAGTATGCGCTCTATTTCACAGAGGGAGAGAGTCTCTAGTAGTCTTCCCACTGAGCGCAGAGCCCAACACAGGCTCAATCTCATGACCCATGAGATCATGACCTGAGCTGAAATGGCAAATCAGCTGCTCAACCAAATGAGACGTCCAGGTGCTCCTAAGATTTTATTTATTTTTAAAAAGATTTTGTTTTATTTGACACACAGAGAGAGATCACAAGTAGGTGGCTTGGCCGGGGGAGGGGGGGCGGCAGATAAGAAAGCTCCCTGCCGAGCAGAGAGCCCGATGTGTGGCTCGTTCCCAGGACCCTGAGATCAAGACCTAAGCTGAAGGCAGAGGTTTAACCCACTGAGCCACCCAGGTGCCCCTAAGGTTTTATTTTTAAGTAATCTCTATACCTAACATGGGGCTTGAACTCACAACCCCAAGATCAAGACTTATCCATGCTTTACCGGTTGAGCCAGGTGCCCCTCCCACACTAACCTTTTTAATGTCTCAAATCCTTGGGTTTAAACTATATTAAATAGGGGCGCTTGGGTGGCTCAGTGGGTTAAGCCTCTGCCTTCGGCTCAGGTCATGATCTCAGGTTCCTGGGATCGAGACCCACATCGGGCTCTCTGCTTGGCGGGGAGCCTGCTTGCCCCCACCCCCCTGCCTGCCTCTCTGCCTACTTGTGATCTCTCTCTCTGTCAAATAAATAAATAAATAAAATATTTTTTAAAAAGTAAACTATATTGGGCGCCTGGGTGGCTCAGTGGGTTAAGCTGCTGCCTTCGGTTCAGGTCATGATCTCAGGGTCCTGGGATCGAGTCCCACATCGGGCTCTCTGCTCAGCAGGGAGCCTGTTTCCTCCTCTCTCTCTCTCTCTGCCTGCCTCTCTGCCTACTTGTGATCTCTCTCTGTCAAATAAATAAATAAAATCTTAAAAAAAAAAAAAAAAAGTAAACTATATTAAATAAAAGAAAGGAAGGTATTTCCTAAAATGTCTTCTACTTTGTTTCATATGAGTCATTATGCATCACTAGTCTCCAGCTTAGCTCAGTTCTTTTCATTTTACTTTAAAGCCCAATCTTGTCACTATTTTCCTTTTGTCTTAGCTCATACATTATAACCTTTCCTTTGGACACCATCTGGACAGAATCTGAACACAAAGATGGGAGCCAGAGAGGCAGGTATAGGAACTGTAATTGTTCCTAAAAATTCCAGTCCCCTCTTCTATCCTCAGGTGTGGAGGCCAACGCAAAGACATGAACACTTCTTACCGGATAGTTCCTCGAAAAGAGTTCTTAAGTGGTGTGGACCCTACATACAGGATGTGCACTTTGGCAAAGCGTGAATTGATGCTAGAGACCTGTGAAACAGAGAAAAGATCAGCATTAGAATAGTAGCAGTTGTGAGCTCAAGGAGGCAGCAAGAAAGTAGGAATTACCAGGATTTTAGTCCAAGCAACCCCATTAATTATAGAATTTAAGCCAAGTTAACTTCTACTTAACTTTGCATAAATGATACATGTCAAGTGGAATGAGAGTAACTCTGGCCAACTAATAAAGTTACTGTAGGCATCCAATGAAATAATATGGAGGAGATCTTGAAAAATACAGAAACCTAACATAAATAGACACAGGATATTACAGCAAATCTAGACCTTCAGCACATCTTGCTAAAAGCCCCGTAGAGTGAACAGAATTTAAGTTTACATTTGAGGTACTGTATAATATTTGGATCACTGCGTCTTCAGTTGTTTTGAGAAAAACACACAGATTTTCTGTTGGAACAATTTATAAAGAGAGAAACTAAAAGCTACAAGTTAATTTAACCTGGCAGAAGGTAGTGATGGGGTACCTGGGTGGCTCAGTTGGTTGAGTGACTGACTGCCTTCGGCTCAGGTCATGATCCCGGACTTCCAGGATCGAGTCCCGCATCGGGCTCCCAGCAACTTGGGAAGTCTGCTTCTCCCTATGACCTTCTCCTCTCTCATGCTCTCTCTCACTCATTCTCTCTCAAATAAATAAATAAAATCTTAAAAAAAAAAAAAAAAGAAAAAAAAAAGAAGGTAGGGATGGGCAGGGAGTAAGGATATATTACATTAATTGATCATGGCAACCTTAATTTGTACTTCCCCCTGGAATACCCTAAAAGATAAGATTTAAAAGGAATGCTAGAATATAAGCTCTTTTGCTTCCCTGCAGAATAAGATCTAGCTTCTAGATATTAAAAAATAGGCCTCCTCATTACCCTTTGACACCCCTGTTTCGCAAACTGCATACTTAGAGACTCAGCTCAGTGAAAGAACTATATACTGCTGAAGCAGGCTGCCTTGATCACTAACCCAGAACTTTCCAAGCCAGCACAGTCCCGTAACCCTGTGCTGATAGAAATGTTCTGTGCTGGCCAACAGGGCAGCACTTGAAATGTTGCTGGTGGACTGATGAAATGAACTTTTTTTTTTGGTCAGAGAGAGTGAGCACAGGCAGACAAGAGTGGCAGGCAGAGGGAGAAGCAGGCTTCCTGCTGAGCAAGAAGCCCGATGTGGGACTCGATCCCAGGACGCTGGGATCATGACCTGAGCCGAAGGCAGCCGCTTAACCATCTGAGCCACCTAGGCATCCCTGAAATGAACTTTTAATTTTTTTTAATTTTAATTCATTTCAATTAAATGGCCAATATGGCTAGTGGCTATGGTATTTGACAGTGCAGTTCCACAATGATCATGATTTCGCCATTGAACAAGTGTCTTAAGCAGGGAGGTTAAAACCAACTTACCTTACAGGTTACAATAGCCCCCACATCCGGTAGTAGTTGGGACTCCGTTTCTCTCATTACAGAAATGACTGGAAGCTATAGAGAAAACAATAAAATGTAAGATCTTGACTAAGCCTTGCATAAAGGTATCTGTGGCTTAAGAGTAATGTAGTAATTCTTTGGTCCATAGCTGAGATCACAAGGACTTACAGACATAAGTGCCCAGAGGAGATAGCCTTAGAAATTCTAGACAATAGGAAGGTCAAGGGACCATTCTTCAAGGGAAGAATGCTACTAGAACACATAATCTAATCATTTCAGATGAGTCCTATGAAAGTTTTTGGTGATTTTCTTGGATTTCTTGGTGTATAACCATCGTCTATCATTATGCATAACTTGACTCCTTCCAAGTTATACTACTTCCCTCTGTTTCTCACTTTATTGTACCGGCTAGAATTTCCAAATAAACATTATATAATAATGGCCATACTTGATTTCTTCTATTTTAAGGGAATACTTGTAGTTTTCTCTTTGAGCAAGGTATTGGCTGTTGGTGTAAGACAGATACATTTTTAAAATTATTTATTTATTTATTTGTTTGTTTGTTTTTAAAAGATTTTTATTTATTTATTTGACAGACAGAGATCACAAAGTAGGCAGAGAGGCAGACAGAGAGAGAGGGAAGCAGGCTCCCTGCCAAGCAGAGAGCCCGATGCGGGACTCGATACCAGGACCCTGGGATCATGACCTGAGCGGAAGGCAGAGGCTTTAACCCACTGAGCCACCCAGACGCCCCTAAAAGATTTATTTATTTTAGAGAGTGCGTGCATGCGCAAATAGGGAGAGGGACAGTGGGAGAGAGAGGGAGAGAATCCCAAGCAGATTCCCCACTTGTTGGGGGGTCCTGACATGAGGCTCAATCCCAGGAATCTGAGATCATGACCGGAGCTAAAATTGAGTTAGCTACTCAACTGACCAAGCCACTCAGGCACCCCAAGACAGATATTTTGAAACTCATCTTTGATTTATCTCTTTCTTGTTTACTGTGCTTCAGTTCCCTGGCTGCCTTTCAGTTTCACTAACTCATTAAACATCTTCCCATCTCAAAATTTGTGTTCAACCTGTTCTTTCTGCCAGGACTGTGCTCTCAACCCAATTCTTATTTATCCTTTAGATTCAGGTTCAGTGTCATTTCTGCTGACCACAGTGGGTTTGTCTTTTACATGTTCTCACAGTAACCTGTAATATTTTTTCAAAATAGTCATCACATTTGTAGCAATATGCTAATTTGAGCACTTACTTGTTTACAAGTAAGTTTGTCCCTCGACAGCAGGGACCATGTGTATTTGGCTTACTACCATATCTCTAGAGATCAGCATTGTGCCTGGCACATGGAAATGCTCAATAAATATATGATATTTATTGTCCCTCGACAGCAGGGACCATGTGTATTTGGCTTACTACCATATCTCTAGAGATCAGCATTGTGCCTGGCACATGGAAATGCTCAATAAATATATGAAATGAATAAGCTTAGATATGTTAAAGACATTCCCAAAATTGACTGAATAGAAAGCCTCTCATTTAACATATGAGGAAAAACCTAAAACCAGAGATCAAGTTTCTAACATGAAGCAGAAACACGGCCTAGTTAGCCAGTACCTAAAAGTTTTAATTCTGAATTCTCTTTCTACTATATCCTCTATCTTTAAGCTGCTCCTTCAAAGACTGCTTATCTGATCCTGGGCTACTCCTGGATCAGCCTCTGGAACTAGAGAGGACAGTGTTAGGCACTCAACAAAATTTACTGAGCACAGGCCCTTGTGCTTGGCACGAAAGGTATGGTGGCAAGGTTTGCTTTTGTGGAACTTAAAGAGTTTAGTAAGGGAAGAGTCAAGGGGGAACATGTAACTGAATGTTTAATTATTTGCAAAGCTGAGCACAGGGAAGGAAAGAAATGTAGTTCCTTGTGAGGGTTTAACAAAACAAAAAATAAAAGCTCATACAACTCCTTTCCTTGACTAGTAGGTCTAGCATGGCTTCTCAGATAAAGTGATACTAGAGAAGCTATCTGAAAGACATTAAAGAATTAAACACGCTAAGGAGATGACCGTGTTCCAAACTGTTTGTGTACAAAGGCTCTGTGGGAAGAGAGAGCTTACCCTACCAGCGACAGTGAAAGAAGCCTGTGTGACAAGACTGCAGAGTGAGGTGGGAAGAGCGAAGCAAGATGAAACCGGAGACAGGAGACATTCGGACAAGATGAAGCTCACTGCAGGGCTGAGTCTGCCTCTGCTCGTTCCCTAACTTCCTTCCCCGAGTGTCAGCAATTTAATCAAGCGAGAGCAAGACATCCGGTCTGTGGTGGCTAAAATGCCCAGCAGTGGAGACCAGCTGTTCTACTGCTGAGGCACTAAAGACGCGTCCGTAGTGCCCCTGCCTAACGATCGCGAAACCAAAAGCTGCCTAAAAGAAAGGAAGAGAAGGGGGAACGGGAAGCTGCCCCTTTACCGCGCCGTTCTCGCTGCTCTTCGTCAGGCAGCCAGCCAGCGAAGAAAAGATGTAGCCGTGTCGGGTGTAAGTGCCGCTGCCCGGGCTGCCCTCCTCCAAGTTACACAGACGTTCGCCTGAAGAAAAACGCTGCATCAGTCACGGGTCCCCATGAGGTGCCGGCCATGCAGGCTTCCTGCTCTATCCTATCCAGAATTCGCTATGGACCCCTCACACTTACCGGGAATGCAGTACCTCACGGGTGGCGCCATGACTGCTAGTGGAGGGAAACGACGTCGACTTCTCATTGGCCAAAATTCAGGAGCGGTGCTAGAGTAAGAAACGCGCCAATTGGTGTGATTTATCACGTGTTCGTCAGGAGCCTCTCCTCCGGAAAACTTTATTTCCCAGGTTGCCCCAGAACCAGTCTGGGGGCGGGGCTCCGGCACGCTTGCGCGTGCGCTTGTGGTCCAGGATGGGCTGGCGGCGGGTCCCAGGCTGCGGGCTGGTGCTGCGAGTGGCGGGCGATGGTTGGTTGGACTGACCCGGGCCCGGCCGGGTTGCAGAGCTGGAGGGGGTGGCAGTGAACGGCGGCGGAGGCTGCGGGGGTTCCATTTGGCTGACTGGGGAGTCGGCGGGCGGCAGGTAAGAGCGGAGCCGCGGCCTTTGCTCCCCAGTGCTGCCCTTTTTTCTAGGGTCGGGCCCTGTTCGGGGCCTTTTCCTGAGCCCGGGTTCCTGTTCTCTCCTTGCTCCGCCCTGCACGGCCTTGCCCAGCACAAGACTGGCGGAGTGCACCCTTGGGGAGCTGTAATGCGCGGAGCTGGAAGGAGGTCAGCCAACTCAAGTTGCCCATTTTACAGATTTGGAAACTCAGATCCAGAGACAGGATTTGACTTGTCTGGTGGCTCAAAGATAGTTTAAGGTAGAGCCCAAACCGGAACCCAAGTTTTTTGTCCCCCCCCCCCCCCCGACTTCCAGTCCATCCCACAGTGACCAGGCCACCCCATTCAGAAGTAAAACCTTCTCCGGGTTTTTGTGACTGCAACTTCAGATCTTGCAGTTGGATCCTCTCAAGCGGATCTCAGGTCGTGTGGGCCCATGCTTAACTTTTTCTCTTTCAAGGGATGTTAGTCCGGAAGAGAAGTCTGCACTCATCTTTGTCCAGATGAGATTTGCTACAACTTTCATCTCAGTTTCCCTTGCCTTCTGGTGGCTTTGGAATATATCCCTCCCCGTTCAAATCCTCCAGCCCCCACCACTCCAGTTTCCCCTTGGAAAACAGATGGTGACTTAGAGCCTTGGAAAGAGGGGAGTGCTGTGGCTGACTTCAATCCTCTCTAATCTGGTGGCAGACGTCACTATGGCCCATGGTTGCTACGGAGGGATCAGAGTGCTAAAGGCTTGTGCTTGGGGTGATAGTGAAACTCAGCTTTGCTGTTTCCTCCTGTGTTCACTCTCATTCTTTGCACCCCACCACAATGTACACACACACAGTTTTTTCCAAATCTGTTTTACCTCAATTTCCTGAGAAGGAAGGAACTCCGTATGTTCAGGTGTGATCCCATGGACCACAGTCTCTCTTCCCTGCCATCCCTGTACCCCCTAAACCCCAGTAGCTAAAATGAGTTGCTCAAATCTGATGTGTAGCTCTGCATCTACAAGCTTTTAGCTTACATGTTTGGGTTGATTTCTGGTTGGACATGTTTTCCAAAATCCTTTCTTGCTCTTAAGTACTATGATTCTAATCATGGTTTCCTTTTCTCTTCACTGACCATAAAGAATGATAGCATCAGACACTTTTTTTTTTAAATGTTATTACTTTGGTAGGAGTGCACTCGCTATTATTTGTAGCACAGATAGACGTTGGACCAGCCTCACCACTTCTGTGTCCTCTGTTCTTTAACAAGCTTTTATTGAGTCCTTCTGTGAGCCAGGTATCATGTTAAGCATTTTGTAAATATTTCATTTATATCTTAACTAAGTGTATATATAGAACGATAGAGGGTTAGAGCTGGAAGAGAACTTAGCATTTAACCCTACCCTGTCACTGAATGAGAACACAAGGAGATTGGGTGATTTACCCAAGATCACAGAACTACTTAAGTGCAGAATGGAACCCTAGTCAAGTTATGGGGTAGATGAGAGTAAGTCTAGTCCTGGAGGCAGGCATTTCCTGTAGAGCTCTGGAATACCAGAGGTGGTTGAGGACAGTTTGAAAGGTGGAGAATCTGAAAAAGAATATTTCTGGGTTTTTTTGTAGACTGGAGAGATGGCGTATAACTCCTGTTTATTAACAGGCGAGGAATGCATCTTATTTGTGAGCTGTTGCTATAAAGAGTATTTATTAAATAGGAAACTCTCCATTAGCCACAGTAAGGGAATGAACAGGGATGTGGATAATCTGAGTCACTTGGATTTGTTGTGGGGTAAAACGTTTGTCTCTTACATTTAACTATGGCCATATACTATTTTGAAAATTCATACTTCAAGCCAAATCATGGTTCTGAGCAATAGGACTCCAACTCAAGAGGAAGGAGGAAGGCTGATTTTTCCTTTCTCTCATTTCTACACTACTTCTTAAGTCTCTTAGCTCCTAAGAGTGATGGGAATGGCCAGTTTCTTTATCCTGATGCAGAGTAGATCCTTACTGAATTGTCTACTCTTTTGCTGGCCTTGTCTGCCGGATTCTTTTTTGCCGTAAGTCATTACAGGGCTTGTGGAAGAAGGTAATGAAATGTTTTTGTTTTTGTTTTTGTTTTGAAAGGCGTCTAGTGATAAGCCAGTGTGCAAGGAGAGCACCTTGCTCCAGTTACTGAACTGAAACCGTCACTACAGTGGAGCAGCCTCCTCCAGTTTCTGTTGGGTTTTGAGCTGCCTGTTAAATAAGTCAGTGAAGTTGCTGAGGACATAGTAGCCCTAGGGGAAAATCAGATAATTTCTCTTCTGGTAAGGGCTTTGATCTGCGGAATTGATGAGACTAGCATTGAAGGAGCCCATGACTTCTGTTCTGGACATTGCCTGGGCAGCTGACCTCCCATGGCTGTTGAGTGAGGTTGAACTCACATAGAGGAATGAAGGTACTTTCAGAGGTGGGAAGTCTGGTTGGGAAGCTTGGGGGCAAGGGCAGCAGCTGCAGAGAAGACTCATGAGTGTCCAGCTAGAACTGGCCAGTGGAGACTCATCACAGAGGACAGGCTCTGTGGTCTTCATGAGCCACAGCATGAAGGCCCCCCTCCCACTGCCACGGTCTCCTGCCTGTGGTGGTGTTCTGCTGTGAACACCTGAAGTTGTCTTGGCTTTTGTATCCTTGGGGTGGGGCTGGGACTGGAATTGGAGACAAAGCATCTGATGTCATGTAGGGTAGCTGAGGTGTCCTGACAGGAGACAGGAACTCTCAGGCTACCAGGCTGGGTCTGGTGGCTTGTAACATTAGCCCAGAGGAAGGAGGAAAGATGAGTATCTTCTGCAGAGATTCAGCACCAGGGCAGATCTAGATGTAGGACCCACATGCTACGCGCTTACTCCCCCAGTGGCCATTCCATGGTGAAGAACAATTGTTTGGAGGTGGGTGGGTGGGCTAGAGCAGGCAGGAGACCCTGGGAATCCTCCCCTGTGATGGCCCTGCCCACAGAGGTGTGGTGCTTGTCCGCTGTGCTCCACCCAGTGCTCTGTCTACACAGACAACTCCGAAGACCCTGCCTTGCTTGGAGCTGCCTGCCTCTCCCCGAGCCCTTTACTGTGGCTCTTTACTCTAGGTGTGCCTCATCTTGGATTTGCTCTGTACCCATGTGGTATAATAGAAGTAGGATTTCTGCAGGTTCAGAACCTTCAGACCCTACCCAATGTAATCTGGTTGGGACACTGGTGCCACCTATTCTGCAGAGAAGTGAAGTGACCTTCCTACTTGCCACAGCTGGTGACTGGCACAGGTGGGCCTCATTTTGAGGTCTTTGCCCCCTCCTCCCTGGCGAGATAGGGAGGGACAGGACCTGACCAGCTCCTCACAATGGTGTGCTCTCCTAGGAGCCATGCGGGGCCAGCGGAGCCTGCTGCTGGGGCCCGCCCGCCTCTGCCTGCGCCTGCTTCTGCTCCTGGGCTACAGGCGCCGCTGCCCACCTCTGCTCCGGGGCCTGGTACAGCGCTGGCGCTATGGCAAGGTCTGCCTGCGCTCCCTGCTCTACAACTCCTTTGGGGGCAGTGACACCGCTGTCGATGCTGCCTTTGAGCCTATCTACTGGCTGGTGGACAACGTGATCCGCTGGTGTGGGGTGGTGAGTGATGCCCAGGGAGCAGGAAAAGGGCTGTTTTGGGGTAGTAGAAGGACATGTGTCTGGTGGACCCACATTGGGTTTGGGACCCACACCAACCCCCTACCCCAGGGAAATTCCCGAGTCTGCCCTTGGTGTTGGCAAACTCTGACTGTGTCTCCACAACCTCACTGGTGTGGGCAGGTGTTCGTGGTGTTGGTGATTGTGCTGACCAGCTCCATCGTGGCCATTGCCTACCTGTGCGTCCTGCCTCTCATCCTCCGAACGTACTCAGTGCCACGGCTCTGCTGGCACTTCTTCTACAGCCACTGGAATCTGATCCTTATCGTCTTCCATTACTACCAGGCCATCACCACTCCACCTGGATACCCACCGCAGGTTGGTCCCCACAGGGCCATGTGGGAGGGATAGAGCTGCAGGCTGTGGGAGCCAGCCCCAGGAGTGGGGAGGGAGAGTGCCTTGGTACCTTCTGAGGTCAGCTGTGCTGCCGCTGTTGTCATGATGCTTTTCTCCCTCTGCACAGGGCAGGAATGACATTGCAACAGTCTCCATTTGTAAGAAGTGCATTTACCCCAAGCCAGCCCGAACACACCACTGCAGCATCTGCAATAGGTGGGTCTTGGCTTTGCTTGCTGTGAACCCCAGCTTTGGCCGTTCTGCTGAAACCCTAGGGCAAAATTTAGACCTAAAGTTTGAGAAGACGTTCACGAAGCGCCCGTCATATATACCAGGCAGTGTGCCCTCACATCGTGACACCTGGTCCTCAGGATGGTCCTGGGTTAGGCATTGTCACCACTGTGGACACTGAGCTTCAGAGAGGAGTTAACCTTGTCCAGGATCATGTAGCCAGTGAAGCAGGGTTTGGAAGCGAGGCCTGGCTCTCTTCAAAGTCTGTGCCCTTTCCACCTCAGCAGGATGCTGGGCCTTGTAGGAAAGGATGGGCACTGACCTCTCAAGAACCTTGGCCACCGTAACAGAGCCTGTGTCCCTCCCTCACAGGTGTGTGCTGAAGATGGATCACCACTGCCGTATCCTTTTATGGTCTCTTCTGCCTGAGGCCTGTTCCTTTAGCTCCAGAGCCCCGCACTGGGTTATGGGCCACAACCAAGGCATCATCCCTCCCAAGAATACTGGGCTCATGAAAGTTAGTAGAAGAGGAGTGGTGGGGACTGGCCATCTCTGGGGCCAGGGCTGGCGGAGAAGAAGCAGGAGGCTTACCAGCTCTGGGACAGATCTTCGTGGAGCAGAGGATCTATTCTAATAGTTTTCTTTTGTAGACTGTCATGCTATCATTTGTGGGATGTTAGGAGTTGTTTGGGCTTCATGGTGTCCACTGGGCGTTCCAGATAGAACCACTGGTATCTTGGTACTGTCCCTTACAGGTGACTGGTTAACCCAAGCTAGGTTGAAGTATTGGCAGATTCATTTTGCTGAAGGATTTCAGTTTTCACAATTTCCCAGTGGGACTGGTGAAGGCTCTGAAAAACTTTAACCTCTGGGAACAGTCCTATGTTTTCCTGCCTTTGGGATATAGTTCTTGGTAACTGGAAGCCCTGTGTTTGGATGATGCCTTTATGAAGCAGGGATGAACCAGAGACCAGAAGCTGCGTTTGGTCTTATCCTTAATCCTTCCCCCACCAGCCTGGCTAAACAACTGTGTGGGCCACTATAACCATCGGTACTTCTTCTCTTTCTGCTTTTTCATGACTCTGGGCTGTGTCTACTGCAGCTACGGAAGTTGGGACCTTTTCCGGGAAGCTTATGCTGCCATCGAGGTGAGCCCATGGTTAGGAGCAGGATAGCTCAGTAGAATTTGGGGGCATGGAATTTGTTCCTAAGGAGTGGGGCTGGTAGCACCTCCATCCTAGAGGCCTAAGAGTAATAACCAGCACTGTTTTCCATCCCCTTAGAAAATGAAACAGCTCGACAAGAACAAACTACAGGCGGTTGCCAACCAGGTGGGCTGTCCCCACCCCACTGCCTCCTGCTGCTCAGGCCAGGGGGTGTAGAGTTGCTGAGGCAGCGGGGGCCCACCTGCTAGTGCAGTTGTAGAGGCTGGCTGAGGGGCCTCTCAAGACTGGATCAGGGGTATTCTGGAAGGCTGTCTGCCATGGGCAGGCTCTGTGGCCTGGGGTAAACTAAAATCCCTGGTTTGTGACAGTTTTGGGCTCTCTATCCCATTATCACCTTCTTTGGGCCGAGCAAGGACTCTGCCTTGGTGATGGCCTGAGCAGCAAGGAGTCTGTGTTAGTCTGTGTAATGGGGTTCCAGGGGACAGAGATCAGGCTGGGCCAGTCTGATCACCCTTTGTTCCTGGTCTTTCTGCATCCATTGTCAGGATCATTGCTTCTCCTGGGCCTTTTAGGACCCCTAATTCTGAGAGGTCTTGGGTCATGACTGTACCACTTAACCTCTGCTGCCCTTTCAGCCCTCAGCGGAGCTCAGTTCTCCCTGCTTGTGCTTATATTCTGGGTGTGGGCCTGGCCTCCTCTCTTGAGGATTGCAGCTACATAGTGAGGGTGTTCTCGCTGGGAAGTGGAGTGGCTTCCCCTGGAGCCCCATTTGTGTTGTCAAATCTGAAGGCTCAGGGTCGGCTCCTCCTGTGCTTTGCCATCCTGTCCAGACCCGCTCTGCCCAGTATGTGTCCACATGATGCCGCCGCCGGGCTTGGCCCACCCATCTGGCTGCTGCCCCGAGTTCTCTGTGGCTTGACTCCCTACTTTCTCACCCTGGGCTTTGGTCACTTCCCTGCCTGCAGGTCCTGGGGGCTGTAGTAGAGACCAACAGAGCAAATGAACCACCCTGCTCTTCTTTTTCTAGACGTATCACCAGACCCCACCACCCACTTTCTCCTTCCGAGAAAGGGTGACTCACAAGAGTCTTGTCTACCTCTGGTTCCTGTGCAGGTATCAAACACTCATTTTTGACAGTTTAAGTGGGGGGCAGCTAGAGGAAAACCGTTCCAGTGCCCATGTGTGGGCAGGGACCCACCTGTCATGTGCTGCTGTTCTTAGTGTGACTTAGCTTGGCAAAGAGTCAGTGCTTCATTTTCTTCAGTGTTTTGGGGCAGGGAACACTAAGGATGCTAGCACTGAGTGTTACGTGCCAGGGTAAGTTAAGCTTCTACCTCAGGGTAGGACAGTACAATTTCCAGATGAGAACTGAAGATGAGAGGGTGAAGTGAGTTGCTGTGTGATCACAGCTGGGAATGGGAGAGCTGGAATCAGAAATGTGTGCTGCCTGTTCTAAACCTGGTGCTTTCAGTACCTGCTGCTGTTTCCTAAGCGTGGGTATTTTAGGAAATATGGACCATTTTTATTTGCAACGCACACTTGTTTCCCCATCCTTCTTTCCACATAATTTATTCTTTGCCCATGTTGATGCTTCTTCATTGATGTTTTTAATAGACATAGCGAAGCAACAACTGACCTACGACATAGGCTGGGAGACTTAGAGAGGTTTCCAGGGGATCATTGCTCAGCTCAGTTTTGAATTCAGACCTACTTGTAGCCTCCCCCTCCTCAAAGCTCCCCACCAATCTCGGCCCCTCTTTTCTTAGTTCCGTAGCACTTGCCTTGGGTGCCCTAACTATATGGCATGCCGTTCTCATCAGTCGAGGTGAGACTAGTATCGAAAGGCACATCAACAAGAAGGAGAGACGTCGGCTGCAGGCCAAGGGCAGAGTGAGTAGGGCGAGGGCTTGGGGTGGAGGGTAACTGAACCTGCTGTCCTGGAAACAGAAGCCATGGCCAGGGCCAATAAGGGCAGGCCTCATAGGTCAGAACTTGCCTAGCTGAGCCTTAGCTTAGCCAATTTAGACTTTAAAATTAGGAGGGAATTAAGTAAAAAAGGGTTTGTAAAAACCTGTTTTTCTTGGCTCTAGGTTTTTAGGAATCATTACAACTATGGCTGCCTGGACAACTGGAAGGTTTTCCTGGGTGTGGATACAGGAAGGTAAAGTATAACAGCTAGTCCAGTGCCATCCAGTAGAATTCACTGTGATAAAAATTTTCTGTACCTATGTTGTGTAAGATATTAGCCACTAGCCACATATGGTTGCTGAACACTTGAAATGTGGCTAATGCACCCACAAGTTATATTTTCAATTTAATTATCATTAATTTAAATAGGCATATGTGGCTAGTGGCTCCCATACTGGACCACTGCAGGTCTAGACTCGGAGTAGAGATCACTGTTCCATTGAGCCAAAGGGGCTTAAGGCCAAAGCTGTGTGGTGTACATGCATATGTGGCTTACAGATGACTACAGCTACTGTCAAGAAGGGACCTCTAGGTAGGAGAGAGTGACCACGAGCCTCCTCCCATTTGTATGCCAGTGCCTGGAGTTCAGGCCAGCAACACGTGAGATAGTAGTCATCTGTTTGTAACACAAGTCCTAGGACAAAAAAATGAAGTTCCCTCCCTGAGCCCAAGAGACAAGGGTAAACCACTTTTCAAATTGCAACTCCCAAGACAGTAGTAACCAGGAGACCAGAAGTACCTGCCCTCATTGCAGTCCTGCCTGTCACTGCTTGGAGTGGCCCCTTAGAAGTTTCGCTTGAAACCTCTAAAGGCCCTCAAGACACCAGAGGGCACATGGGACAAATTAGAACTTTTGTTACCTTTGGGATTAATGCCAACGTAGCTTGAGGATACCTTGAATCCTTGCTGAGGACTGAGGATCAGGAAGGAAGACCAGGAACTCTTGGAACTCAGACATTCTGTCTTCTCTTACAGACACTGGCTTACTCGGGTGCTGTTACCTTCCAGTCATCTGCCCCATGGGAATGGAATGAGCTGGGAACCCCCTCCCTGGGTGACTGCTCACTCGGCCTCTGTGATGGCAGTGTGAGCTGGATTGTGTCAGTCACAGCTTGAGCACCACCCTGCTTCCTACGTTGTCTCAAGGGCCTCCAAGGATAGCTTCTTGGGATCCTTGGGCAAAAAAGTCAGTGGCCCTGCCTTAGAGTACTGTGCAGGGACAACTCAAGGACCAATCTCCTGGCTACTGCAGAAACAAGGCACGATGTGGAAAAATCCTAGGACTGATGTTCCTTTACTCAGCTCAGGCAAACTGAACTTCCAGCCCCAGACTGGAGATTAGGCAGCTAGCAACCTTGCCAGGTGCTGACCCCAACCTCCTCCAGGTTCCAGCACTGGGGTTGGCCACCTCCTCTTCCACTTGCTGTCTGAGGAAACACCTGAACAGTAGAGCGGAGATTCTGGCTTCTCAACAGGGCAAGACACCATGCCTACTGCTGAGGTCACTGCCACTTCTCACATGCTGCTGAAGGTGAAAAATAAAGGTATTTGATTTTTAAAGATACGTAGCTTCCTTTTGCTTTTACTAGAGGGTGAGGAAGGGAGAAGTCAGAGTCAGGGCCTGGTGAGTATGTGTTTTGGGGTCATGCTTCCCGTGCTCTACTTCGAGAGGTGGATGCCCCCAAGAATTACTGGCGAGTTCCTGTTGTTAGTGTTCCTCTAGCTTACGCAGTGGTGCGCTTACGCAGTGGTGCTCTAACGCAGTGGTGCTCTAGGTAGGTGCCACAGAGACATACGTGGGGAGGGGGAAAATATCTGACAGCCCCATTACCAAAAGAAACCTTTATTCTCCAGTAGGTACACACACATCCATCATCCTGGTCCTCAAAGCCACATTCATCTGCATTCGCCCCACAGCAGCATATCTTCCTTCTTCTAACAGGTAAATGGAAGAGCCCTAAGACCAAGATTTTCTTCAAACACAAGTGGTCTCACACTCAGTTACTTCACAAAGCCTTAGAAGTCAGGATTCCTATGTTAAACAGCCAGCAACAGTGGCCCACGGAGAGGCAATCAGAGGCCAGTGGTCTCCCTGCCTTGGGCAAGATGGCTTGCTAGTTAGTAATTCCAAGTTAGATTGTCTGTTGGAACAGCCTAGGCTGGGACTGAGGGCTCAGCTGCCAGGGCTCCCCAGCAGAAACCTGTAAGCAGAAAGAATGTTGGCAGCGTCAGCAATGAGGCTCATTTCAATTCCATCTTGCCCATGACCTAGAAACTCACCATTCTCCCCTGGCTGATACTGCCTCCTTGCGCACCAGTCTCTTCTTGTCATCCAGGGGCTTGGCTAAAGCTCGGATCACCTGTGGTTTGTATGGCAGCAGCTGTGGAGTTAGAAGAGCCACAGCTTCGCTCAACCAAAGCAACTGAAAGGGCTGCTTCTCTGACTCTACAACTAATGTCTTCCTCTTCTTTAGCGATTCCAGAGGATGCTCTGTGGCAGGATGGCCGTTCCATCACAGGGTGGTCAGGTAAATGCCTGCCTGTGCGTACCTCACACAGCGGTCACACAGCAGGGTGGCCAGTCCTGCTTGTTAAGGCAAAAAGGTACTTCTCTGGCTCTTCTAAGAAGGGTCCAGGCCAAAGATGTACTTACCACAGGGGTGGGCAGACGAGTAAGAGCGTGCATACACCGCAGCGCAGCAATCCGGACCGCCTGGAACACAATCCCAGAGGGTGAGAGGAGACCCATGAAGGAGACACACAGATGCCAAAGAGTTGTGGGGGCTTAACGCACCATGGAAGGGCTAGAGCTGAGGTTCAGAAACTTGGTGACGAGGGTGTCCACATGAAGACTCATGACCTGGGGTGCTTCCAACAGAAGAGGCTGAAGGCAGCTGAGGGTAGAGAGCTGTACTACACAGTCAGAGCAGGACAGGGCCTCCAGCAGCAAGGAAAGCAGCTAAAGGGCCACAGAGAAGGCAGGCACGATCATGTATGTGATAAGCCCGCTTTTCCTCCACCTCATCATGCCCCGGCTGGGGACACTGCCTTAGTGCCCCCGTCTGAGGCTCTGACTTCAGGACTTACTGTGGGCAACTCTGGCAAGAGCACAGGCTTAGGCAGCCTATTAAGTACATGAGACAGGCCCTTCAGGTAATTTGGCTTCACATCTGTAAAAACATGGAAAAGCTTAGGCAGAAACTGGTCTCAGACATAGGGCTTGGGAATTCAACTTCAATCTCTGATGAAGCTGGGACATCAGCCGAGCAAAAGGTTGGGAACCCCCCCCCCCCCCGACCAAACCTTCAAGCTCAGAAAAGGCAGAGAGACTCATTAAAGGAAAAAAAAGTGGAACAAGCATTTGGAAATTTTAGCCTTTCAGGTACAGGCGACACTACAGCTCTAAAGCAGCACTCAGGTCCCAAATTATTTGAGAGAATGTGCCCTGAGCAAAGGAAAGGTCTATATATTCGAGGCCTTTCTTTTAGACCCCTCTCACCTTGGGAAGCAGCATGGAAGCCCTGCACCAAAGCAGGCACATTATCTGTGAAGAAGCGCTGGCGGAACATGAGCCGCACCTCAGCGTGGCCAGCGCGTGTCAGCACATCTGTGCAGTCAGACATGAGCAGAGAGAAGCCGTCGGCTGCTGCTGGGCCTAGCTCTGGATCACTCAGAAGGCCCGTGAGCTGCAGAAAAGAGGTGCACCAGAAGAGAAGAATGAATCTTAAATACTCAAGAGGAGGATGACTGTCATTTCTAGGATGATAAACAAGGAAACTCCCGTTTAGGTCCTCGGCTCTCCTGTCTCCAGAACAGACTTACCCGGTCTGTAAGGCAGGAGCTGAGAGGGTGATATCTGAGTACCAGGGCCTTTGTTACCTGTAATCAGAAAGAGAACAGAGCACGACACTCGAACCCCAGAACCCCAAGAAGCATGCTTATGGTAAAAGGTCAAATGGAGAAATTTCATTTAACCAGACAGAATTGTCTCTGTCTAATCAGAATCCATTCTGGCTCCTTACCCAGAGAAGCAGTGTGAAGGCCTGACTTCGACAGGGCCCAGGGCTCAGGCCAGCCTCTACTTTGTCCACAGCTAGCTGCAGGAATTCATCCACCTGTTGCCCTAAAAATAAGGAATACTGATGCAGAGGCTACACATTTCTCCTTTAACAACAAAGGATATAAATCGTTTAAAGGCAGGGCTCCCTGAGAAGACTTTAGAAGAGAATATTATCAATCTGGCTGACTTGGCCCACTCAGATCTAGGACACCAGCGTGAGAGCCTGGTATCTCATAACACAGGGGTACTAGTATTCGGAAAGAGCGGTCTACTTCTAGAAAAAAATGATCTCTAATAGCACCCTGTGGGGAGTAGGATGACAGACCTAGACAGAGCACTCTGCTTGAACCCTCTTATCTTCTTATGTCCCGTAAGTTTTGCCCAACTTTGGTCTTGACTCTTGTCCCAAGCACTGTCCCTTGGGAGTCCCTATTATATTATTAGCAGCTCCTTTTTATAAAGGCTTAACTTCCAAGATTTCATCAGTAATTGCTTCCAGGAGGCTCCCGCCCCCAGCCTCATCTCAGTACCTGCAGGGAGCTTGTTGAGGAGTCCTGCAAAGCACTTGGCAGCGGCGGTGGAGGAGAACGGGCAGCTGGGGCAGCAGCTCAGCTCCACAAGCTCCCGCATGAGTTGGTTCAGCTGAGGGATTTCCACCTACACAAAACCTGACCATGTGATGCACGAAGAGAACACTTGCACTCCAAGAGATACCCAGTAGAAAGTGGCAGCAGGGGCCAGAATGGATGAGAACTAAATTCTCCCATGAGGAAAATAGATCAGCTTAGCCTACGGCAAGTTTCTGACCGGAAGTCACTTGGGAGCTGCCTCCCCTTGTCAGGGTTAAACTAGGGCACTCCCCAAATGTACTCACATTTCGAGGTAAGGAGCACACAAAGGCCATAAGCAGTGCAACCAGCCGCCTCTGCCCTGAGGAACCATCCTATAAAAGAAGAAGAGCTCTAGCAAGCCTGTCTTGCAGCACTAGGCTTGTCTGTCCCCAAACCCATCCCATATTAGCTCTAAAAATTTGAAGGAAAGGAGTCCTGGGACGCCTGGGTGGCTCAGTTGGTTAAACATCTGCCTTCGGCTTAGGTTATGACCCAGGGTCCTGGGATCAAGCCCCACATCGGGCTCCCTGCTCAGCAGAGTTTGCTTCTCCTCCACCGCTTATGCTCTCTTGTGCACACTCTTTCCCAAATAAATACAATCTTAAAAAAAAGAAGTCCAAGATTCTTTCCCTTCTGGTCCATTAGATTCTTACCTGGAATGGCTGGAATCTACAAGGAAAGCTGTTTTCAGGCAGAAAGGAAATGTTGCCATCCAAGAAAAGGGGCACAATGTGGGCGACACTCTGGGCAGCTAAGCTGGGGAGAGAAGACTACGTATCACCAAGGAGCCAGGGTTCTGAAGTACCCTCAGTTCACATGAGCGTCACTGGGTCAATGGGCCAAATCATGATCTTTCACGCATTCAACAAGTATTAATTTAGCATATATTATGTGCTAAGAACCATTCCCATTTTAGGCCCTGGTGATTTAGCAGTGAACCAGGTAGATTAAATCCCCGTTCTCCTGAAGCTTATAATCTATCTAGTCAGAGAACTCAGTGTATATTTCCAAAATAAATAAATAAATACATAAATTAAAAAATAAACAAAAATGCTCCACAGGTGATTCTTATGCACATCTGTAGCTAAGAAACATTAGCCCATGCTTCCCCCACCCTCATAACCCAAGGTGCTAAAAAAGCCCCTTCCTTTTACTTTGCCAGCAAAACAACTCCCTCCACATTTGATTTTGGGTAAAAGGACAGTTCCGAAGGCAGCTATCTGCGGCTTCTCTTCAAGACTGTTATCCTCCTGCCTAGGATCAAGCCACATCAATGATTATACTCACTCAGGGCTCAAGTGGGTAGTGGCAGTGCCAATGACAGACACCATGGCAGCCAAGACCTCATCTTCCAACAGTACTTTTCTCAGAACTGAGTGTTCCTTCTCTGAAAAATCAACACACACACACACACACACACACACCCCATCACCATGCCATGACTGTGGTTCAGATTAGGCCCTGTCATCACCACAGTTCTAGTTAAAATGGCAGCAGTTTCTACCCTGTCCTCTAGTAGTGCTAAGGTCCCCAGCAGCCCTGAGCACCAGCACAACCCCAGAAGCCGGAGTGGCTAACGTGGGCCACAAGTTCTTGAATATTCTGTGCTATCCTTAGGCTGGCAATGTGGAGAATTAACTAGAGTTAACTATCACAATCTTCTTAACTTCAGGAATATTTTAGTTTTTCCCAAACTTAAAGGTCACACGTATTTATCATCACGGGTCCTCATTATCACAGCAGCTACCTATAGGGAGCCCCCATAGGTATATACTACGTACTACATTGCCAGGCACCACACATTTTTATTTAATCCTAACTACCCTGTGACGCAGATACTACTCTTTACCTTCCCCTTATAAGCAAGGGAACAGAGGCATACAAAGGCTAAGTATCTTCACTTAAGTTAACAAGAGGTGGAGTTAAAGCTGGCCAACCAGGTCAGCTTAACTCCAAGGCCTAATTTTGAACTAAACTAATCACATAGCAATTACAGAGAAAAAAAGGTACACATCGTTCTGGTGTTGCTAACACCGGTCAGGTTGGCACCCTTTGCTTGAAGTGAAATCTCACTTTGGGGACAAAGCATTCAAAAGAAGCCTCTGCTGGTACAGAATGTAATACCAGCGATAGCCTCAGGGTGACAGTGCTGCTCAACACTAGTGGAAAGCTGAGGTCTAGAGGAGGGCTAGCTCCAAGTCTGGGCTGCAGAAAAGTCACCTGGCATGGAAGCCTGCACAGCCAAGGCAAGCAGGCAAGGTACAGCTGTCTGATGGAAATACCAGCAGCTCTCGGGGTCCTGTTGGCATTTTTCTGCCACCTGCTGGAGGCTCTGACAGACGGCAATAACTTCACTGGTTTCTGCAACCACAGTCCCTGTGTGATGAGAAAATATTCTGTCAAGTTTTCTTTTCTTTCTTTCTTTTTTTTTTTTTTTTTTTAAAGATTTTATTTATTTATTTGACAGACAGAGATCACAAGTAGGCAGAGAGTCAGGCAGAGAGAGAGGAGGAAGCAGGCTCCCGGCTGAGCAGGGAGCCTGATGCGGGGCTTGATCCCAGGATCTGGGATCATGACCTGAGCTGAAGGCAGAGGATTTAACCCACTGAGCCACCCAGGCGCCCCTCTGTCAAGTTTTTTTTTTTTTTTTTTTAAAGATTTTATTTATTTATTTGATAGAGATCACAAGTAGGCAGAGAGGCAGGCAGAAAGAGAGAGAGAGAGAGAGAGGGAAGCAGGCTTCCTGCGGAGCAGGGAGCCCGACGCGGGGCTCAATCCCAGGACCCTGAGATCATGACCCGAGCCGAAGGCAGCAGCCCAAACCACTGAGCCACCCAGTGCCCCTGTCAAGTTTTCTTAAAAGCACTTCCAGGTGTTTCAGATACAGACTATGGGAAAAATAACCAAAGATGAGTGACTAAAGAGTCCAAGAGCATCTTATGAAGAGCCAAGTAACCGTATTCTCTTGCCTGCTCTTTTCACCTACTCTGATTTTGGAGCAGAACTGGAAGTCAACTCTGCAGGAGAAGCACGCATACATTTTCTCCTTTAGTTTTCATAACCCCCGGAGAATATCATTTCCCCCATTTCACAGAGGAGGACGTGGAGGCTAAATGAAACTACCAGTGGTTTCCCAGGGTCACAGTAAGTGCAAAGTTAGGAGTCAAACCCTGGCCATACTCCTTCTGCTATGTAATGGCTGCTGGAACACCCACTGGCTCTGCCACGAAAAGCTGGCCAGTGCAAAGGCGGCAGCTTAGCAAATTAGTGAGGGCCCACGGTGGGCTTGCATAGGTTCACAGCAGCAACAGCTGCTGTCACTTACGCCTGGAGCAGTGGTGCACAGGAGTTAGTTGGAGACCCTGCTCAAATTTTCATCAGTAGGGCCTGAGATTCTGCACTTCTACCAAGTTCCCAGATGGTGCCCAGGCTGCTGGTTGATGGAACACATTTTGAGTAGCATGGCCCTAGAGTGGTGCTTTTCAATTCTGACTTCACGCTGAAATCACCTGAACTCTCAACAATTCCTGTTGTTTAAGCCCCATCCCTCCTCAAAGACCGACTCAGTTGAACTGAGGCATCAACATTTTTAATATAGCCACCAATGGGACCACTGGCTTAGAGGAATCAACTCCAAAGCTGCCTACGGTTCCCCATTCAGCCCAGCCCCTTGATGATTATTCCCGGTTGTTACCTTTGTTCATCCAGCAGAGATGCTGTAGCAGCAGAGGCAGGGTCTCCTTGACAATATTGGGATGTGTTGATATAGCCGACAAGGCTTGCAAACAGCGTAGATGCCGGGACTGTTTGGTGGGCTCATCCCCTCTAGACAAATCTAACTCCCCTGAAAGCAACCCAGGAGACATGATTTCACTGTGTGATGGCACGCATGAAGGCCCCAAACATCCCTGGGAAGGGGTGAGCCACAGAGGGTCCGAGACACATACCTTTGTGCAGTTCCTCCGCAAGCTTGGGCACCAGGTAGCTACTGAAGGCTATGGGATAGACAGCGGCCAGGGCTCCTGATGCTTCCAGTGCTGCCACCCTGCTGGGGCACAGGGCAAATGGGCAAAAGCTGAGGCCTGGCCTATAGTTTCTTGCCTCAGCCTGCCACTAGACAAATTCAGGGGTGCGGGCTCCCAAGCCTGCCTTGCTAAAGAGCAGGACTCAAGCACCTACACCAAGTTGGACAGGACTTTTTAATGGCCTCAAAAGAAAGAGGTCTGGCATATCTCCAATCAGTTGGTAGCCAGAGTCAAACAGAGGGCCCACCTCCCCTAGGGACACTCAAGGGTCAGAAGCACAGAGCCCTGGAACAGCTTGCTCTTCTCACTGCGTTTGATTCTCACCAACTTTGGGAGTCCTCCTCCAGGAAGCTCAGTCTGTACAAGTGACCCACTGCCAGCTCCAAGTCTCCGGAAGAGAGGAGATCTGTGTTAGAAAGAAACACAAACCTCATCATTCTTCCTCTATAGCCACCACAACCCTTCCCAAAGTCCTGTAAGAAATCCGAAACTATGAGGCGCCTGGATGGTTCAGTAGGTTTAGCTGTGGACTTTGGCTTAGGTGATGATCTCAGGGTCCTGGGATGGAGCCCTGTGTTGTGGGGCTCACCGCTCAGCAGGATATCTGCTGGTCTCTCTGCCCCTCCCCCTGCTTATGCACTCTCAAATCTTAAAAAAGAAAAAAAAATTTTTCAAATCACCCACAGTTACATTGAGAACCAGGGAATTAAGGTTGCTCTTCACTGAAGACAGAAAATCGCAAGGAACAACCAATACCCTTCCTTTTCTCTTTCTCTTAAGTGTACCTGGCTGGGCACCCAAGACTGTGAATGTACGGATGCCAACAAGCTGAAGCTGGGTGCTGGGGTCTGTCAGAGCCATGAACACCAATGAGCACAGCTGGTCCTTGAAGCCATTCAGTGGCCTTTCATCTAGGGACAGACAAGAGTCCAGGTTAGAGGGGAGCCCTGACTCAGCAGTGATACAAAGACAACTTGGGGCAAGATTCAAAGAACTTAATCCACTGGGTGTCTCCAGGAGGTACACTGGGAAAAAATAAACAGGCCTCATCTGGTGAGTGTTCTCTTGTGCTACAACCTCAGGTCCTAGAGTACTTCTCTGTAGCATTCTTTGCCTACCATCCTTTATAGGAATACAGTGCTCAGCGCAGGACACCACACCTGGAAGGTATCTCACCCTTGTCTTCATAGCTCCATTTCTGGTGCAGCTTCAAGAAACCCAGGATCATTTCAAGGATTGTCCGTCGCTGGTTGCTCTGTAATGTTTTAAGGTGTGTGGGGGTCAAAGAATATTTTAAAGGATTTCAGTCCTGCTCCTCTCGAAGCAGGGAGAATTACCCTTTTATGTAAGTGTGTCAGAAAGAGAGTGAACAAGTGTACCAGCAACAACTGATCAGAGCAAAACCCAATATCCACTATCTGGGACAAGCTCAACAATTAGCTCTTCCTGTGAAAGGGATCCTAGCAGAGGTCCCATCATTCCTTCAAAAGATTCTGTTTCCTTACCTGACCATGCTTGTGGAACTGTTCCAGCAGTAAAGGCAACACATTGCTGGTGATGTGGTCACAGGCCCGGGCAGATGCACCTGCAGCTGCCTGCAATAGTTTGGCACTAGGCCACACCAGTTTCATGTCCGGTTCACACAGATGGTGCCTGCAGTCTAGAGAGGCAGCAGGTCACAGACCTGGGGAGCAGGCTGAATGCTGCCTGACTCCCCGGCAGACCACATACATTGAAGACTGAGATCTGGGACAGTTTGCTAGCAGTTACCACTCAAAGTGTTTTCACTTCAAAGTAGGGCTCTAGCACCCAAGTCACTGAACATGGAGGGCTACTCATAAAAGGTCATTGGCCTTAAGGAACTTCTTTCTGTTGTGCTCAACCCCCTTTCTGGCTGCCATGGCCCCATTTACCCTGTAGAATGTTGCTAAGGAAGGAGTCAAGGAGGTCCTCAGCATCTGCTCTCAGCACAGAGCGAGACAAACACGCAGTCAGAGAGTGGAGGGCTGCCAGGCCATCGGCCTCCACCTGCTCACTTGCCGTCTGGAACACCTGTCAGGGAGGGATCCCATGGCTACTGAGGTGAGCCTGCACCAGGTGAGAGCCCACCCACCCACTGCCTATTTCCTTTGGGACATGGGCTTTGAAAGCCTTTAGGACAGAGCAATGGAAATTAACACCTACAGTGAGTTTCTTCTCAGCGGGTGTATTTTCACCAAGTCCTTAGTCCCACTAGAATTGATACATGTATTTTTTAAGAAGCAGGATAGCAACGTGGAGCAGTGGCTGCTGGGATCCCCTTTCCTAAGTCTCTTCCTCTGCCCTCCCCCCTTATTAAGCATGGTGCCAGAGGCACCATGACCTATGCTCCTTACCATGGAAGGACAGGAAGTGGGCACTACGCAAAAGTGACTGTGTGGGGGCGCCTGGGTGGCTCAGTGGGTTAAAGCCTCTGCCTTCGGCTTAGGTCATGATCCCAGGATCCTGGGATCGAGCCCCACATCAGGCTCTCTGATCAGCAGGGAGCCTGCCTCCCCCTCTCTCTGTGCCTGCCTCTCTGCCTACTTGTGATTTCTGTCTGTCAAATAAATAAATAAAATCTTAAAAAAAAAAAAAAAAAAGTGACTGTGTGCCATCACCAAACAGCTGACCCTCTGTAGTGACTTTCTCCCCTGTCATTCAACTAGAAGTATGCCCCCTTACTGGCCTGCAACAGGGAAAAGGACAGGGTGTTAGTTCCCCTCATGCCTGACAGCTAGGAGTTAATAGAAGTGAGTTAATCTAATTAACACTCACCTCTCTGCGGATAGAAGCCCAAAGGCTAGGGAGGAAGTCCTTTAGCTCCTTCTGTCCGTATACAGCACAACAAGCATTCTGCCAAGGAAAGTGTAGGTATCAGCTAGCTACACCATCAGACTTCAAGGACATGCGGTTACCTCAGCATAATGGCACCTGAAGGAGCATGGCTCTCAGCAGAACCAGCAGAATTTCCTAAGACTCCAATCAGGTCACAGAAAAATGGGAATTCATCACCCACATCACCTGACTGATGGAAAACAAGCATAAAGAAGGAGCCCTGGGGCACCTGGGTGGCTCAGATGGTTAAATGTCAGCCTTCGGCTCCAGTCATGATCTCAGGGTCCTGGGATTGAGCCCCACATTGGGATTCCTGCTTAGTGGGGGTCTGCTTCTCTCTCTCCCTCACTCATTCTCTCTCTCCCTCAAACGGAATAAATACAATCTTTTTTTTTTTTTTTTTTTTTTAAAAGGAGCACTCATCAGCCTTTCCTCAGCTGCCACTCAGTTACTATTGGACCAGACAGTAAGTAGCTGGGAGGGCACTGGGTCAACATTTAGCCCTAGATGCTGGGGATCCCTCTCATGAGGGCCACTGAACTACTCCCTGACCGTGTCCACACTTGTTTAGTACCTCTATATTGTCTAAAGGCAGCTGGACCCTGGAAAAAGAGAAATCCCTCACCAGAGTCTGTAGAGAATCCAGCTTGGCACTCAGAATCTCAGAATCCACCTTCTCAATCAGCAGGGGCAGCAGGAACTGTGGGAGAGAAGGAAGAACTGAAGCTTGAGACAGGTGTATCTTAGCCACTCCAAGGAACCAAGGTCAACTACATCTTTACTACCACCAGTCCCCAGGAGCTAGGGGCTACATGAAAGAGCTACAAAGAGTTGAGTCAGGAGTTGTGACTATAAACCAACCCTCCTGCCAAGCTGTGGCCAGATTCCCAGTTAACCTGAAAAATGAGCTAGTTGGCAACACTACAGGACTTTAGAACGTAGTGCCATATAGGGATTGGATTATTATTTTAAACAAATAATGGTACAGGTTTCAACTTTGAAGATCTGAAAATACGTGCCACATAAGCCTGAAGACACTTGCAGGATCCCATACCCTAAAAATGTATTCTGGATCTTTCTTTTTTCCCCATGTTCTTACTGTTCTTTCTTCAGAACCTTCTCTGGATAGAGGCTACATACCTAACCTTGGCTAGACCCACCTCGGCAAATCGTGGTGTAGAAGCCAGCACAGCTCGAAGACTCAGGATGAGATCTTCTCTCTGGATACCATGGGGATCATTAGGTGGCTGGAAAAGAAAGGAGGGCCAAGGGTCTGTACAACTCTTCAGACCACCCTTGGACACAGGATTCAACCCAGCAATCCTGAAGAATAGGTGATATTTATACTCAATCGACAGAACAGCATGACAGGAGGCCCTAGCAGAAAGACATGCTTACACACTCCTTGGGAATTTCTGTCTGTTGGGCATTTATTTTCTATCCGATCTATCATCTTGCCACTCAAGAGAGAAGCACCCTGACTTTCTGGTACATTACTTTCTTCTCTCTATATATTGTGACTATATGTTAGTAGACACTATTTTCTCTTTAAAATATATATACATCTTTTTTTTTTATTATTTACTTATTTTTCTTGTGTTACGTTAGTCCCCATAAAATATATCATTAGTTTTTGATAAAATGTTCCAAGATTCATTGTTTATGTACAACACCCAGTGCCTGGATGGTTTTGAACACATGATTTATGATCTTTTTTCCTACTTAATATATTAGGTCAATTTTTCTATGGTATTAAACTATTCTTTCACAACTTTAGGTTTAGTGGCTGATACTATTTCATTGTATAGAGTTGAGCCAAAATTTACTTAAATAATTCCCCTCTGAAGGACATTTCTATTTTTTCACCCTTATTAAAAAAAGGTATAATTCTGGAAACATAAAAAAGCATTGACGGTTTCTGTGTCAAAAAGCCAGACTAAAAACATGTATCACATTTTCCTTTTCTTCTTTAGAAGCAACACCAAAAATACAGCAAAGGGATTTTCTTTTAAGACATAAAGCCAGGGTACCTGGGTGGCTCAGTCTGTAAAGCTCAGGTCATGACCTGATCCCAGGGTCCTGGGATCGAGTCCTGCACTGGGCTCCTTGCTTAGCATGGAGGCTGCTTTTCCCTCTCCCCCTCCCCCTGGCTTGTGCTCTCTCTCAAATAAATAAATAAAATCTAAAAAATATATTACTAAAACAAAACATAAAGCTAGGGACACCTGTCTGGGTCAGTTGGTAAAGCATGCAACTCTTGATCTTGGTGTTGTGAGTGCAAGCCCCACACTGGGTACAGAGATTACTTTAAAAAAAAAAATTAATTAAAAGTTAAAAAGAAAAGACAAAGCTATAGGTTGAAGAAAATAGGTTAAGAGGTCCTGGCAATAAAATTTTAGAAGCTAAAAAGCAGATGGGTAAGAAAATGACTCAACAGAGCCAAGACAACAAAATCCTCAGTAGGCTTGGATAAAGCTGAGTAACTACCCGTATACACTTTAGATGTCAAAAAGCTTTGCAATTGGGGCGCCTGGGTGGCTCAGTGGGTTAAGCCACTGCCTTCGGCTCAGGTCATGATCTCAGGGTCCTGGGATCGAGTCCCACATGGGGCTCTCTGCTCAGCAGGGAGCCTGCTTCCCTCTCTCTCTCTCTGCCTACCTCTCCATCTACTTGTGATTTCTCTCTGTCAAATAAATACATGAAATCTTAAAAAAAAAAAAAGCTTTGCAATTGGCAGTAACAGGCACCTTTGGAGTTGGGATTGAGGTTAGAGAAGCAAATCTGACCACCTAGATTGCTTCCCAGCTCCTCCTTTTCTCTGGCAGAATCTGGAGGTTTAATTTTTGGGGGAAGGTATGACAAACATCTCTAATCTTAGAGATAAAAGTACAGTAGAGGGCCTGAGGAAATAGGGTTCCTGATCCGAAAGAAAGGATAAAGGAATCCCAAGGATGATGAAGAAGGAAGATTCAGTATCTCCTTTGCACTAGGAGTAGGAAGCAACCAGTTGAGACTATATGTATGGTTAAGCATGGTTTTTACATTTTTTTAATTCCAGTGTAGCTTGCAGTGTTAAATTAGTTTCAGGTGTACAATATAGTGATTCAGTGATTCTATATATTACTTGGTGCTCATCAAGATCAGTGTTCTCTCAGTCCTCTGATTTTTACATTTTTAAATGGTTTTGGGGGAAAAAAATCAAAAGCACTTTTTTTTTTTTGGGTAAGATTTTATTTGAGAGAGAGAATATGAGTGGAGGGGGGGAGGGGCCGAGGGAGAGAGAGAGAAGCAGACTCCCTGTTGAATGCAGAGCCTGACATGGTGCTCAATCCCAGGACCCTGAGATCACAACCCAAGCCGGAGGCAGATGCTTAAACAACTAAGCCACCCAGGCGCCCCCAAAAGAATACTACCTTGTGACACATAAAAATTATATGTCATTTAAATTTCCATGCCTAGGGGTGCCTGGGTGGCTCAGTGGGTTAAGCCTCTGCCTTCAGCTCAGGTCATGATCTCAGGGTCCTGGGATCAAGCCCTGCATCGGGCTCTCTGCTCAGCAGGGAGCCTGCTTTCCCCCCTCTCTCTGCCTGCCTCTGCCTACTTGTGATCTCTGTCAAATAAATAAAATCTTTAAAAAACAGTAAATTTTCAAGGTGCCTGGGTGGCTCAGTGGGTTAAGCCTCTGCCTTCGGCTCAGGTCATGATCTCAGGGTCCTGGGATCAAGCCCTGCATCAGGCTCTCTGCTCAGCAGGGAGCCTGCTTCCCCACCTCTCTCTCTGCCTGCCTCTCTGCCTGCTTGTGATCTCTGTCTGTCCAATAAATAAATAAAATCTCTAAAAAATAAAAATAAAAAACAATAAATTTTCATGCCTATAGAGTTTTATTGGCAATACAGACACTACGATATTCCAGCGTCTATGGCCGTTTGTGTTAGAACAGCAGAGTTGAAGAGTTGAGACAGAAAAGATACAAATTGCAAAGTCTAAAATAGTCACTATCTGGTCCTTTACAGAAAATATGCCCGCCCCTGCTACAGTGAGCACATATGCATAGTGAAAATCAAAGGAACCATCACTTACACTGACCCACTATGATGATGGCATGTGGCTAAAAGGGATTGATAGGACCATAAAGAATACTTTCTCAGTGTAACAAAGAGTTACACTAAAGCCAGGTGTGTCATTTTGGTTGGTAAGAGCTTTCTGCTTCCCATATAGTCTGAAGTGCAGAAGAACATACAAAAATCTGCTTGAGATGCACCTGGCTGGCTCAGGTAGAGCATGCAATGAATGCTTGATCTCGGAACAGTGAGCTAAAAAAATAAATCTGCTTTAATAAGAGAAATTGTCCTATCACTATCTAACTTCTTTTTTTTGCCTGGAATATCTGAGAAAATGCATAAGCAGTTGAGTGCAGTGATGAGCTCTAAAAGGAAAATGGGTGGCGGCAGAAAAGGGGTATAAAAAGGCTTCACGTCCCTATCCTTTACATGTTGAATCATGCTCACTCTATTACCTTTCAAAAAAGTGAATGACATACTCTTTCCTGCCCTAAACCAGCAACTCCACTTTAGGAATCTGTCCTTCATATATACACCGCATATATATGTGAAATGATACATGCATAGGATATGTAAATTGCATTGCCTGTAACACAAGATTAGTAACATTTATTCCACAGAGGACTAGTGAAATTAATTAGGTATTCCCACTGAAAGGAATACTATGCAGTCATAACAAATAAAGAACTAATTTATTTACTGATACAGAGTACTCTCTCAAGGTATACTAAAGTGAAAAAGGCCAAGTACAGACGTGTATTCATATGCTGCCACTGGGAAGGGTAGGGGAGCATTTGCTTTTATATGGATGAAAAGCTCTATAAAATACAGACATAATTGATAAAAACTGGTTGACAACAGAGAATGAAATGACGGTAGACATATTTTTCACCTTTTTACACCATTTAGATTTTGGATCCTATAAACGTATTATCTTTTCAAAACAAACAAAAAAGCAAGAACAGAGAAACCTGGTGCCCTGATAAAGAGCTTTCGAGATTTCAAAAGACATAAGTTCTTCTGAGTTAGAAGTAGTGAAGACCAAGACAGAAGAGATGAAGAGAATTTTAGAAGACAGGCGGCCCCAACAACCATGGTGTCACCTGGAATAAGCTGGGAAGCAATTCCCTGCGGCAAAGATGTCTGTGTAACTTTAAAAACACTAAAAGTCAATACTCAGATGTTATTTGGTGTCCTGTGATTTAACTCCTTTCATTTCTTTGAAACCACTAACGCTTGCAGTACACATACCCATGCCTATCCATACAGTGGTGAGACTCTTGAGTTTTTGAAAGCAGAAGGGATATCAAGATGCAGAGTGGGAGGAAGACCCAAGGGGGTCAGAGCATGCTGTATATGCTGCGCTCAACTGGGTCTTCTTTGTTTTGTCAATTTGTTTTTTCTGCCTGAGATCATCCCTCAGACTCCAGGATTATATCCTATCATTCCTCGAAAACCAAATGAAATCCCTTCTTATCTGTGAAGTCCTTCCTGACTACTCTAGCTCACACTGAACTCAGTCTTCTCTGAACAGCTATACCACCACTCGTTTTGGTCCCAAATCCTGTATTTTTACTTAAATGTTTCAGTCTTTAAGGGTAGGAGCCACATTTTACAATCCTGTAGCCCTCACCACTAAGCACACTGTTAAGGAGTTTAAGGAGCCCCCAGATACCCACTGAATTGAATCCTTCCTCCGATGGCAAATGCTTCTCCAGTGCCCAGTTTACCAAAACGTAACCTCATGAGGGCAGGGATTGTCTCCTTTGTTCATTGCTGTTCCTTCAGTGCCTAGATAACTGGACCTAACTCACAGGAGGACTCAAGGATACTCAAATGAATCAATGAACAAATGAATGAACGAATAAAAGGGGCTACTTACAGGGGTAAAATCAATAGGGAAGTAACACGACGTCACTTCAAACAACTCCTCCACAAAGGGCCCTAAGGTAACAGAGAAACAATGAGATCAACTTATAATTTTCACTCATCTGACATGTCCTAACCAGCTAATTCAAGGCTATATGGACGTACCCAGGCTATAGTCCCTGGAGATGAGGTCATGGACGATGCGGAAAGCCACCAGAAGATTTCGAGGATCCTTTTCCCCATCCATTACCTGGATGAAGCCAAAGGTGAAGTCAGCTCCAAGGCCCTTCAGCTCTGGGGAGGAAAGAACAGGTCACTACCCTCCCTTGAGATAGAAAGCTGGGCTTTCTTCTGGCTTGTGTTCTCCCTCTACTATCGCTATCCCACGTTTGCTGCCTCCCAGAGCAGACATTTTCTGTTTTCCTATTCCAAGAGCACACAGTAAAGAAGAGATCTGTATCAGTATATAACTGTTAGAAGTAAGAATTTAAAATATTAGCCCAAACTCTACCATTCCTTTACTTGGGAATGAGTGGACCTCTCAGTTTCCCTTCATTCTTTTCAGAGTGTTAGGTCTCCTATATGACTTCCAGGCTAAACATGAGTCCTGGTAATGGGGTGAAAAAGGATGTGCTTGTTTTTCAGACTTGCCAAAGAGCCTTGCCTCTTACCTTCTTCACGGGTTTGCATGAAGTTGGTGATGATACTGTAGACTGTGTGTCGGTCCACCTGCAGCAGAGACTTGGGGGTGGAAGAGACCGGAACTAAGTAAAGAAAGTGCTCAAAGAATATCTAAGCGGACAAAACTACTTCCTGCTTCACAATCTCTAAGTGGACAGTGTTCTTTATACAAACAGAAGATGAACCTAAGAAGAAATGCAGAGAAAGGGTATGGCTATTGGCCTAGCAGTTACAGCAGTGGGGCCAATAACCAAAATCTGTCTGCTTTACTTTCTTCATATGTGAGAGGACACAGGTCAGACATAATGGCCTGGCTCCTCTACATAGAATAACAAGGACTAGCATGTAAACCTGGTCAAAGACCTTAAAAAGTTCAGAACTTAGAAGGCAGTTTTTTGCCACCTAATCCTTATCATATATGTCAGAGCTGGAAGACAGAGAATATAAAAGTGACTGTCTTCACTCACCTGGACGTGGACTTCCTGGAAGATAGCTTTAAGCACAGAGACAGCCAGCCCTGGAGGCAGGGCCACACACAGGCTCTGGGGGGAGAAGAGATGTGTGAGCATGGAGGGAATTCTAGCCTTGAAGACAATCCCAAAAGAGGTCTAATTAGCTACAGTGGGAAACACAACATCCAGGTTTAGGAAACCGTGCTAAGAGTGTGAAATGTGGTCCCTTTTCTCAATCTGATTAGTTCTCTGCAGCTCCTTCCACTCTGGTTCTGAATTCCAGTTCCCCCAGAATATTTTTACTCTCTAGACTATAAACAGAAGTGAAGTTAGCTGACACTAGTTTAGTCCCACATTTGGGCATTTGCTCCTCAGCACTTGGGAGTCTCACCCCCAAAAGGACAAGGACAGAATTCACTGGAAAAGGGATTCTGCAAACAAAGTATGTAATGAAAAAGGAGAACTCACAAGTGCCCTCAAACCTTGCAGGACAGATGGGATCACAAGATGATGGTCCTTCAGCCGGTTCTCATAAAACAGGATCAGGTGTACCACTGCACAGACCAGAAATGTAGCCATTATTTTACACAGACTCCTTTCTAAAGTCTGTAAAGGCTGTTCCTGTTTGGGCTTCACTACAAATTTTCTCCTTCACTAACAGATAGGTCCCTGCCCTCCCATTAGAAGGTGGCTTGGTTAGGAAAATATGTGAACATCTTTTATTATCCATTCTCATGTAAGTCCACAGTTGAACCCACTTTTACCCCAGAACTTCCTTTCTACAGAACTGGAGTTGGCAAACCTTCTCAAAGGGTCAGAGAGTAAATATCAGTCACAACCACTCAATTTGCTGTAACATAAAAGCAACATAAACAGGAGGTAAATAAATGGGTACAGCTATAGGCTAATAAAACTTTATTTATAAAAACAGGTTGTTGGGGCGCCTGGGTGGCTCAGTGGGTTAAAGCCTCTGCCTTCGGCTCGGGTCATGGTCCCGGGGTCGTGGGATCGAGCCCCGCATCGGGCTCTCTGCTCGGCGGGGAGCCTGCTTCCTCCTCTCTCTGCCTGCCTCTCTGCCTGCTTGTGGTTTCTGTCTGTCAGATGAATAAATAAAATCTTTAAAAAAAAAAAAAAAAAAAAAAAAAAAACAGGTTGTGGTTTGCCTACTATGCTATAGAAAACTAAGGCGTTGGCTTTTTTCTTTGAGACTTCAAAGCATTACAAATTTTTCCACTCCATCTAAGAAGCACTATTTTGTCCATTTTACAGAGAGGGAAAAATACACTGAAAATATGTCCAAGGCTACATTTGAAATCCCAGTGTCTTCAGTCCCAATTCTTATCATTTCTGCCACATATACCAGTGAGGAATGAAGATGCTGAATTAGTAGTCCACAGATTCCTTGTGTCCTCCCTTCTTTCCTCCCTCCCTGTAAAGTTGGCTTGAATAGACAAGGAAGGCCTTGGCTCAGCAATCCAGGAAGACACTCCTACTAGTGATACCAGTACCTTCCTTCTCCAGGAGCAAGGACTGACACTGGAGTAGCACCTGTGACAGAAGCTGGATTCCTCGTGCCCGAGTTCGGGGTTCTGGATTTTCTAGAGAAGACCTGGGGGAAAGTAAGGGTAGAGAGAGCCTGACATAATCCTGTTTATACCTTTAAAAAAAAATTATTTTATTTATTTAGGGGAGAGAGAGAGTACGCACACATACGAGTGGGGGGGGGGAGGGCAAATGAGAGGAGAATCTTAAGCTAACTCCCTGCTAAGCATGGAGTCTGACATAGAGCTCAGTCTCACCACCCTGAGATCATGACCTCAACTGAAATCAAGAGTCAGACGTTCAATTGACAGAGCCACAGAGGAGCCCCATGTTTGTTTGGTTTTTAAGTAGGTGGAGCCCAACACAGCGCCTGAACTCAAAACACTGAGATCACAACCTGAGCTGAGATCAAGAGTCAGATACTCAACTGAGCTACCCAGGGCCCCACCAAACTTTTGAAGGAGTAAGTATTTTGAAATTAGTCACACTGATCCTTTGGGCATAGAAGCCAGCCCAGGAATGTATTCTGTAGGTGCCTAGTGTTACAGATAATGGTAAAGCCAGAGCCTAAAGAGCCAATCCTCAGATTGAGCTGGCATTCATTAGAGGCTCATCTGACACCACAGCCAACAGAAGGATCCATCTCTAGGCACTGACTGGGCATTGGGCTTACTCTTACACGACAGTGACATTCCTCTGAGACAGAGCTTAGCAGCTACCCACAGAGCTCAACAGATGATGGGCAGCTGCAACTTATACCAAAACAGAGAATAAATACATTACTGCTAAGGGAAAAATGCTGACAGCAACCAAGGTCTTAGGGTAAAAAAAATTCTTTATAACTGTTAGTTTATAAAGTAAGATGCTCAGAATAAAGGTTTTAACTATTTAAGATTGTTGAATGGGAAAACCTGGACTGAGTCAATAAGGTGATTTATTTTAAAATAGCTCTTATATAGATTACATTTAAACATACTAGAAGAAATCTAACTGTAATTGTATGTAGTAGAAGATCTCTGAAAGAGAGCAGACCAGGACACTTGACTGAAATCTCAAGGATAAGGATATCTGTAACTAGAGATAAAGGGGCAAAAATAAAATCACCCTTGACAGGATCCCTAGAATAGGATCTTGTCGAAAGGACCCTGTTCAGAAGTAGAAAACTGTACATTTGAAAATGGACCAAGGGGCGCCTGGGTGGCTCAGTTGGTTGAGCGACTGCCTTTGGCTCAGGTCATGATCCCAGACTTCCAGGATCGAGTCCCGCATCGGGCTCCCAGCTCCTTGGGGAGTTTGCTTCTCCCTCTGAACTTCTCCTCTCTCGTACTCTCTCTCACTCATTCTCTCTCAAATAAATAAATAAAATCTTTTTAAAAAATTAAAAAAAAAAAAAAAAGACCAAGGTACACAAATGCTAATAGCAGCATTATTCAGAATACCCCAAATTTGGAAACAACCCATAACTAGCAGTGGATGAACTGTTGAACAAAATGTGGTATATTCATCTAACAGATTATTTTTCAGCAAGAAATGAAGTACTCACAAGAGATACAACAGGGATAAACTCTGAAAACATTATGCTAAGTTAAAGTAACCAGTCACAAAGATAACATGTTGTATGTTTCTGTTTATATGAAATTTTGAAAACTGGCAAATCCACAGAGGTAGAAAGTAAATTAGCGGTTGCCAGGGGCTGAGCTAAGGAGGGAATACTGACTGCTAATGGGCATGGAGTTTCTTTCTGAGGCAATGAAAATGTTCTAAAATTGATTGAAGTAAGGGTTGCACAAGTCTGTCAATACACAAAAAATGAATTATAATATATAAATTCTATATATCATATATAAAAATTGATATGAATTACATATTTAAATTATATATATCATATATATAAAGCTGTTTGTTTTTTTTTTTTAATGGACCAAGAACACATGTGCAGAAAGGCCAAGTGGTCTCTTATGTGGGAAAGATGCATAATAGTGACCTACATTCCACCCCACCCTCCCAATTTTCTAGTTTTCTGCTTCAGAAGACAAGCTGGCTGTGACAGTTAACAACGTTTGCAAACAAGACTTGTCAATTTAGATGATCTACCAAGTATAAAATAGGAGAAAAGCAGACATCAGACTACAAGAACATACTTCCTCTGGTATTTGGATATCTGGTTTTAATCCTGATTTTCCAGCTGTTTCCCCAATGCTTTTCCTACAGTGAAGATCTGGGGCAAAGTCAGCTTCCTGGCAACTCCCCAGGCAGAGCCAAGGAGCAGCTCTGAGTCAGAGCCATGCTGACCAGAATCCCATGGGGCAGGTGGGTCTTCTGAGAAGCACAGGAGGAATCCCAGCTCTACTTAATAGTTGATGGCCTTCAACCACCCATCTCACCCCACACCTGTGGGCTGATCCAGAAACTTCCAACACTTCCTCAGGAACTTTAGTCAGGTGGCATAAAACTTATTTCAGGACAAACACAAGCTTAGATTGAAGTACTGATAAGAAAGGGGGGTGTTGGCCTACAGAGGAGAAATTCAGGACCAGTCAGCCCCAGGAAAGCAGGAGTGTACAAAATAACCTTTCAGAGTGCACAGGCAGGGTTAGAGAAGGGCGCTCAACAACAGAGGCTCTTACCCAAGGGCTTCCACCACTTGCAACACTGTATAGCTTCCAGATTTCACATCTAGAGGAAACAAAAGAAAAAACATGAAAAAACAAAAGGCAGTCTTAGGGTTCAAAGGCTCTAATTACCAATGGGTTTGTACCTTGGGGCCAACTATTCTTGCTTGCCAAGAGCCCCTTCTACATGAGAGGTATTACTAAAACACTTCAAACATGCCACTTCAACTGTAAAAACTAAAAAGGAAATAAATTTATCATTTGTAGATATGATTGTATACCTTGAAAATCCAGGAGAAATAACTGAAACAAGTAAAATAATTCAAAAGGGTAGCTGGGTACAAAATTAATATTCTGAAATTAAGAACCCTCACATATACATATATACACACAATACCCTGTAAAATGGTCTCAAGGAAAAAAAAAAAAAAACCTTATATACCATAGCAAAAAAAAAAAAAAAAAAAAAAAAAAAAAAGGAGGGGAGCAGGGAGAAAAAAACCTAGATACAAGCTTTAAAAAAAAAATCTGAATAGTGAAAACTTTAAAGCACCAGTGAAGATTTTTTTTTTTTTTTTAAAGATTTTAGGGACGCCTGGGTGGCTCAGTTGGTTGAGCAGCTGCCTTCGGCTCAGGTCATGATCCCAGCGTCCTGGGATCGAGTCCCACATCGGGCTCCTTGCTCGGCAGGGAGTCTGCTTCTCCCTCTGCCTCTGCCTGCCATTCTGTCTGCCTGTGTTCACACTCTCTCTCTCTCTGACAAAAAAAAAAAAAAAAAAAAACTTTAAAAAAAGATTTTATTTATTTATTTGACAGAGAGAGATCACAAGTAGGCAGAGAGGCAGGCAGAGAGAGAGGAGGAAGCAGGCTCCCCGCTGAGCAGAGAGCCCAATGCGGGGCTCGATCCCAGGACCCTGGGATCATGACCTGAGCTGAAGGCAGCGGCTTAAACCACTGAGCCACCCAGGCGCCCCGTAAAGCACCAGTGAAGATTAACAAAAGAAAATTTGAACAAATCGAAAGCATGCCATATTCATGAAAGACTCCAAGATGATATACCTCCCAAAATAATTTTAAGATAATCCCTGTAAAAATACTGGTAGAAGTTTTATTTTGGGAGGGACTAGATAAGCTTATTCTAAAGTTAAAGTGCAAAAAATAACATAATTAGGCAAATTCTGAAAGAGTGATGGGGGCAGGAGGGAAGGTGGAGCCTCCAGACACTAAAAAATTGTTATAAAGTCACAATAACTAAATTAGTGTGTACTTTTTTGTGTGGGTACTTTTGAATATACTTGAAGATTTCTAGAGCAAAAGTAAAAAAACAAAAGACAACCAGTATAGTATGAGTTCATATTTAAACAAAGAAATCAATGGTACAGAAATAGAATAAAGTCCAGAAAGAGATACAAATGTATATTTTTCCTATTTCAGTTCTATTCAATCCTATTTCAATTAATAGAAAAAACACACTATTCAACAAATGGTGCTGGAATGATTGGGTAAATATTTGGGAAAAAAAATCTTGGCTAAAAATAACTCATCAGGGCACTTGGGTGGCTCAGTGGGTTAAAGCCTCTGCCTTCGGCTCAGGTCATGATCCCAGGGTCCTGGGATAGAGCCCCGCATGAGGCTTTCTACTCCGCAGGGAGCCTGCTTCCTCTCCTCTCTCTGCCTGCCTCTCTGCCTACTTGCAATCTCTCTCTCTCTGTCAAATAAATAAAGAAATAAAATCTTTAAAAAAAAATCATTCATCAAAGTAAACTTTTCAGATGGATTAAAAAAAAGATATGAGAAAATTCCCAAGTATAACATAGAACTCAGAAGCCTTAATTAAGAAAGAAAAAAAAAAAAAAAGACTAGTTAAAATCAGCTACATTAAAAACAAAGTGGACTTTCTGCAGGGCAAAAACAAACAAACAAAAATACATCATAAGACCAACTGGGAAAACGTATTTGCAATTCTTGTAACAAAGGGCTTTTTTGACAACATATAAAGAGCTTCTACAAATCAATGAGAAAAAGATCAACAAGGAGATGAATGAATAAAGAAGATCTCTCTCTCTCTCTCTCTCTCTCTCACACACACACACACACACACACAGAGGAATATTACTCAGCCATGAAAAAATGAAATCTTGCCATTTGCAATGACATGGATGCAACTAGAGGGTATTGTGCTAAGCAACGTAAGTCAATCAGAGAAAGACAATTACATGATTTCACTCACTTGTGGAATTTAAGAAAGAGCAGGGGAAGGGAGAGAAAAATAAAACAAAAAATCAGAGAGGGAGATAAACCATAAGAGACTCTTAATTATAGGAAATAGAGAGGGGGGCCTGGGTTGCTCAGTTAAGCATCTGCCTTCCACTTAGGTCATGATCCCAAGGTCCTGGAATTGAGCTCCTCTTCAGGTTCCCTGCTCAGTGGGGAGTGTGCTTCTCCCTCTCCCTCTGCCCCTCTTCCCAGCTTGTGTTCTGTCTCAAATAAATAAATAAAATCTTAAAAAAAGAAAAGAAAAGAAAAGAAACCACGTGAGGGTTGCTGGAGAGGAAAAGGGTGGGGGGATGGGGTGACTTTGGTGATAGGCAGTAGGGAGGGCATGTGATATAATGAGCACTGGGTATTATAAACCCAGCGAATATGAATCACTGAACTCTACCTCTGAAACTAAGAACATACTATATATTTTAAAAGGAATTTAAAAGTGGACAAAAAAATAAAATGAACCTGCTTTCTACAGAAGATACCCATATTCACCCCAGAAATGCAAATTAAACTATATAAAAACTTTGTATTTAACATACTAGATTGGCAGAGATTAGAAAAAAACTTTGTAACACACCCATGTTTTGTGAAGGTATGCAGAAATAGGCAGTCTTCTATATTGCAGGTAGAGTATAAACTGGCACAAACCCTTTATGGAGGGCAATTTGACAATGTCTTTAATAAAAATTACAAGTGTACATATGCTTTAATCCAGGGAATCTTCTAAAAATTTATCCCATATACTTGTAAAAGTGCAAAATAATGCATGTACAAGGTTATTCATTACAGAGTTACTTATAATTGCAAATAACTTCAAACAACAAATGGCCATCAGTAAACAGGGGTACTTGGGTGGCTCACTTGGTTGAGCATCTGCCTTTTGCTCCAGTCATGATCCCAGAATCTCAGAATGGAGCACCACATCCGGCTCCCTGCTTAGCAAGGAGTCTGCTTCTCCCTCTGCCCCTCACCCTGCTTGTGTTCTCGTTCACTCTGTCTCTCTCTCTCAAATAAATAAATGAATAAGTAGGTAATCTTGGAAGGAAGGAAGGGTTAGATAAATTATAGTATATCAATACAATGGAATTCTTTGCAGCCAGATAGAAAAATAACCTATGAACGACTGAATGTGTGTGTGCACACACACTGATAATGGGACATGTCTAAAGTAGGGCAGTGTACATTAATAGTATATATATATTACTAAGTGTGCAGCATTGTTTTTAATAGGAGGGAGGGTTGTTTCTATTTGCATTCATTCATTCACTTAGAAGATAAAAGGAACTAGTAATATTGGTTGTCTCTAAGGAGGGACATTGAATAGCTAGGGGGCTGAGAGGTATTTTTTTTAAAAAACAGATGTTTGATTATGGAATAATTTTAGAATTAGAGATTAACATTGGTATATGACTATTAAACTCTAGGCTGTATTTAGATTTTACCAGTTTTTCCACTTATGTCATTTTTCTGTCTCAGGATCCAGTTAAGGATACCACATTGCAATTAGCCATCGTAAATTTTTGGTCTCCTCTGGTCTGTGAAAGTTGCTCAGTCTTTTTCTTTATGACCTTGATATCCCAAAGAAGTACTTTACGGAATGTCCCTGAATTTGGGTGTATTGGATGTCTTCCTCATGTTTAGACTGGGATCATGCGTTTCGAGAAGAATAGCAAAGAGGTGAAGTGCCCTTCTCATCTTATATCTTACCATACCAGGAGTACAAAATATCAGTAAGACTTACTGGTAATTTTAACTCTGATCGTTTGGTCAAGGTAGTGTCAGCCACGTCTCTGCACTATATAGTTATTATTTTATTATAGTTATTATTCCTTTCTCATGCTTTTTTTTAAAAAAGATTTTATTTATTTATTTGACAGAGAGAGGGAGAAAGATCACAAGTAGGCAGAGAAAGAGGAGGAAGCAGGCTCCCTGCTGGACAGAGAGCCCGATGTGGGGCTTGATCCCCAAACTCTGAGATCATGATATGAGTCTTAACCCACTGAGCCACCCAGGTGCCCCTCTCAGGCTCTCTTCTTTGGAAGGGAGTCACTTAGCCCCACTTAACACTCACAGGGGAAGCATAAGTTAAGCTCCACTTCCTAAAAGTATCTATATACCTACCTACATTATGTGGAGTTATTCCGTAAGGAAGATTCATTTCTTTTCCCCATTTATTTATTCACTCATTTATTTTACATCAGCATAGACTAATGTATATTTACACTTCAGGTTATAATCCAATACGAGGTTATTTTACTGTCCAAAATCATTCGATCTTTAATGGGTAGTTTTTTAGGTTGTCTCCTGTCCCATCCTTTTATTTGTTTATTTTTATAAAGTTTTATTGAAATGCAGCCAGCCCATTATCTATCTATCTATCTTTCTTTTTCTTTAAAGTAATCTCTGCACCTAGCATGGGGCTTTATTTAATTCATGACCCCGAGATCTGGAGTCACATGCTCTACCAACTAAGCCAGCCAGATGCCTTATCATTTTATTTTTTAAGTACTTTCTTATTTTTTTAGCACTACAAAATACTACTGGCTCATCCTGTAATTTCTTTGATTCAGCTGTAGAATTCACTTTTCTTCAAGAAGCCTTAGTTCCTTTTATTGGGAAATAGTATTACAAACCAAGATCTGGGTGTGCTTGGGATACCACTGCTCCTAGGCCCTCCTTAGAGAGAGCTGGGAAATATATATACATATTAACCTATGTTTACATAGGTATCTTTCATTATTTTTCTATCCATATATATATATATATATATATGTTTTTTTAATATGTGGGAAGAGCGAGATCAGTTTTTTTTTTTAAAGATTTTTATTTATTTATTTGACTGATCACAAGTAGACAGTCAGAGAGAGAGGAGGAAGTAGGCTCCCCACTGAGCAGAGAGCCCGATGCAGGACTCGATCCCAGGACCCTGGGATCATGCATGACCTGAGCCGAAGGCAGAGGCTTTAACCCACTGAGCCACCAAGGTGCCCCTATCCATATATATTAAAGTAAACATAAAATCATATTAAAGTCTCCAGCTCTAATTCAGGACCACAGGGTCCATTCTAGCCTCCCTCCTTACTTCTTTTCTATCTTATTTGTAATTTTTTTCTCTGACAGTGAGAAATCTGGTTCCTATTATCTACCTTTTATTTGTTTTTCAACCTAGTATAGCTATAAATTATTTTCAGAATTGTCAACCTCTGTGAGAAACAGATTTAGAAGTAGAGTGCAGCATTTGTCTTTAGCCTTACAGTTTCCTGCCTTTAGTGAGGATACATTAGATATTAGTAATACAGTAGATTCATTTGTCACAGTCTGCATTCCACGTTGAGACAGAAGGGAGACTTTTCTGTGTATCCTTTTGTACCTTTTAAATGTTGCACCATGTGAATATATTACTTATTTTTTTTAAGATTTTATTTATTTATTTGAGAAAGAGTACACCTGAGCAAGAGAGTGAGAGAGAGCATGAGCAGCGGGGAGGGACAGAGGGAGAAGCAGACTCCCCACTGAGCAGTGAGGCTGATGCAGGCCTGATCCCAGGACCCCAGGATCATAGCCTGAGCCGAAGGCAGATGCTTAACTGACTGAGCCACCCAGGTGTCCCATATTATTTATTCTTTTAAATACATTTTTTTAAAAAGTAGGCTCCGTGCCCAGTGTGGAGCCCAGTGTGGGGCTTGAGCTCACGACCCTGAGATCAAGACCTGAGCTGAGATCAAGAGTCAGATGCTTAACAGACTGAGCTACCCAGGCATCCCTTTAAAATACATTTTTAGGGGTACCTGGGTGGCTCAGTCGGTTATGCCTCTGCCTTCAGCTCGGTCATGATCTCAGGGTGCTGGGATCAAGCCCCATGTCGGGCTCACTGCTCAGCAGGGAGCCTGCTTGTCCCTCTCTCTCTGCCTGCCTCTCTGCCTACTTGTGATCTCTCTTTCTCTGTCAAATAAATAAATAAATACATTTTTAACAATACAACAATAATTCACATAGATCCACCAGGACCATCTTAGGATATATTCTCAAGAAAGAAACAAAGAATAAAAGGTTAGCAATCTTCCTAAGGGTTTGACTAAAATAGAGGAGTTCTAGCTCAATAAGGTGTGGCAATCAGGGAATTACTTCCAGCAGCCTTTGCTGGGTCCCGGGCCCACCTAACTCCAAATGCTGGACTTAATAAGTTACCTCTCACCAACACCAGACTTTAGCTAGAGTCAAGAGGCTTGAGAAAACTCCTTAAGTCTGTGGTCTCAGAACAAAGCTGCGAGCAGAACTGGGTAGAGGCTCACTCTAGTACTAGAGTAAGTCCAAACCGACTGAGAGAAGGAGTGCTGTCTAGTCAGGATTCATAGCTCATGACTGGCACCAATTTAGACATCAGGCACTCTTAGCCCTGCTCGTGCCAGGGTGTGGAAGGCCCAGCTGCTGCCCCTGCTCCTGAGAAAGAGCCAAGGGAAAAAATGTGCAGGCTTTAGGGTGGGGGGAGGGAAAACAGCCAGACTAACAGGATAAACCAAGGAACTGACAGTTGGGCTCTGTACGCAATTCCTTAATGGCAACATTGAAGTGAATGGAGATACTCATTTCTGGGTTATACACTATAAAAAAGTTTTGCACAATTTAGGAAGGTGGAAAAGGGTATCTTTTGGAATGTCTTGGCCAAACAAAGTGCAAGAAACTCTACTGAAAACGCTATCTAAACACTAAATTTCAGTAGTGGCCACAGAGGTAGCAATTGTGCATAGGAAGCTATAGAGGACTGACAACTGTTACTAGCAAAGAACATCACTGAATCATCATTGTTCTCCAGCAAAGTCTTTTGTGGATGCTGGTCGAGTGTCCACTGTTGGAAATACCTAAGTGCTATAAAACAAGGAGCTGACTAATAAGCCCCACTCAGTTGCCCCTAATTTTTTCATTAAAAATGAGGTATAATTTACATATAGTGAAATGCACAGATATTAACAGTATAACTTGATGAGTTTTAGCAAACATACACTCTGAGTAATCAATACCCCAATCAAGATGTGAACTATTTTCACTACTGGACAAAGTTCCCCCACATCCCTTACTAGTCAATTTCCTCTCCTACAGATTACCTCAAATTTGATAAATAAAAGACTTCTTCATCATGAAGTATACAGTACTATGAAACAGGCTGCCTTTT